>NC_134356.1:419946620-421196991 GCF_048569485.1 Anomaloglossus baeobatrachus | reverse complement strand
CCTTTGTGCTTAGCTGTACTCCGCTCCCTGGTTCGGTACCGGCGGGCCACCGCCCGACCCCGGTCCTACGGTATCGCAGAGGTCCACTAACTCCTGCAGACGGCCACCACCGTCTGCCGACCTTGCTGTTTGTGTCTGGGTCCCAACCCAGACACCGACAGTTCTCTCCTCCTCACACTTCCACTGTCTACTCATTTCTGTCTATTTTCCCGCCTCCAGACCTATGAACTCCTCGGTGGGTGGGGCCAACTGCCTGGCTCCACCCCACCTGGTGTGGACATCAGACCCTGGAGGGAGGCAGCAAGGGTTTTGTTTGACTGGTGTTAACTATCCAGGGGGAGCGGGTGTGTGTGGTGTCATGTCTATGACTACCTGGCTAGTCCAGGGCGTCACATGTAACAGTAAAACACAGCACTATTCTTGCTATCTCTATAGTTTATGAAGGCATGGCAATAGGAATACTTTTTTTTTTATCTCCTCAGAGTACTCATTTAAATTAGGGCCTCCATACATATGTGGAGCCTTGCATTACCTTCAGGTGCAGGTAGCCGCAGGGTCTCCACGGGTTTGTAAACCTTCTGGTCACGGTAAGTTACCTTCAGTGGGGGATTCGTGACACCACTCTCGGTATTTACGGTCAGGGAGTGACCGCCACTGCAGTTTAGGGGATGCCTGGGGCTGATGTTAGATGCAGTCAGATGTTGTAGCCTCCCGAGAGTGAGGCTGGCCCCAGGGCCCAGTGTAAGTGTTTAGTACCACAGGTCGCAGAAGAACTCACACACAAAACAGCAACGTCTTTCAGGGTTTTTACTCATTTTCAGATGGTAACTGTGAGTCAACCCGGGTGATGTTATGGTGAACCAGGTGGAACCAGGTATCCCTTCTGCTGATGTAGGGGTGACTGCTGACTCGCCTTCCCAGCCCTTCTTGTTTTGAGGTGACCCTGACTTGAAGTCTTGCTGGGATCACCCAGGGAAGTCGCATACGCCGTTCTCCCCTTTCTAGACCGTTTGCGGGCAGCGTGGACCAAGTTATTCTGGCTGCTTGCCTTCTGTCACTTATGGGCCCCTCGTTGCTGCTGTAGCTGTGGACTCTGTGTAGGTTGGTGAGGCGCATAAAGTGCCCTCACCAGCAGGTTTGGCAGGCCAACTGAATGGGCCCCTGCTCTGGGGACCTGTAACCCTGTGCAGGCCTGGTCCACAGGCAGTCCCCTTACTCAGCCAGGTCTCTGCACTCCGGCCTTAGGTGGTTGTCAGGCGGCCCTGCAAGGTAGCCATTCTCCCCCGCCAGCAGCCACTGACTGGTACAGTGTCGGCCTAGCTTCTCTGCACTTCACTTCCTTGCTCTCTCAGCTCCACTAGCCGACTGGCTCACCACTACCTCTCCTCTGTGCCTGCCTCTGCACACTCCTCATCTCCAGTCTCACCACCCATCACTAGCTGGGAGGCGAGGGCTACGCCCCCTCCCTGAGTCTGCTCAGGGGTCCCATCTAGCTGTGTGAGTGTTCCTGGTTACTGGTGTCTGTGTGTCCACACTCTGGTCAGCCTCTGGGATTACCTGTGTTGTACTGACCCAGCATGGGTGCAGTACTCAGTGGTGCCTGACCAGGTCAGGGGCGCCACATTCCCCCTTAGTTACCAACAGCACATCCTCGGGCTGTAAAGACAAAACATTTAAAGTGCAAAACATTTAAAACATTTAAAACGTGTAAAAGCAACGTAAAACATTGTAAACACATTGTAAACACACCAGGTACCATTTTCACCACCCTCCACCCACAAGTGCGTTACCCACCCAAAAACCTCTCAGGAGGCAGGTCACCGGTCCTTTTAGCAACCAGGTTTGGGCCATCTGTTTCCCCAGACCTTTCCTCCAATCTTCCTCTAATAGGGCTGGTGGTTGAAGGCAAGCCCCTCTCCCGTTGAGCCGCGTCTTTGGCCACTTCTGGCAGGAATGTAGAGGCGGCTTTCTTAGTCGGTGTTGCTTCTTTGTGGTGGAGAGCCAAGCCCCATAAACAGGCATGCTCCCTTGTCATAGGTGAGCCAGGCCCCACAAACGGGCGTGCTCTGGTGGTAGTACCTCTGGGGTAACTATAAACACTAAGAGACTTTGTGGCTATAGCCAGTTCATAGCCTTATGGTCCTTAGTAGAAAACTGCACAAAACCAGGTGAAAAGATTTTTGTAAAAAAAAAGGTGTTCTCACATCAGTTCATGTGGGCACATTCTTCTTGAACTTTAACGTTGCAAACTGGTCAATTGTAACTTTGCTGTACTCTTTACATGGACTCTCTCCTTTCACAACCAGGGCTGTTGCCTGTAAGGGCTTTGACCCCTGGAGGTTTCTGTGTCTTTGTCTTCTTCCTTTTATTTGTCTTTATCTTGTTCTTTATCTGTGTCTTGTTCTTGTTGTGGGGACTTGGTGGGAACAGCAGGGCTGTAGCTGAGATTCCTAGGGCATGGCACTACGTCCAGTGCATACCAGCCTCGTTCACCTTGGTGTCCGGTAAACTCAACCAGGTCTTCCATGTGTAAATCTGGCCAGGGTGTCCTCTGGGCAAATGGGATCTGACATCTCGTCGACTCACAAAATGCTTTCTTTGATACCAGGTGCCACTATAACGCCGTAACCAGTAGAGATGAGCGAACCGGTCGCGGTTCGACTCGAGTTCGGTTCGCCGAATGGAGGTCTCGTTCGAGTTCGGTTCGGCGAACTGGTTCGGCAAACCACTCGAACCGCATAGGAAACAATGGGAGGCAATCACAAACACATAAAAACACCTAGAAAACACCCTCACAGGTGTCCAAAAGGTGACAAACAACTCACAACACAACACAAACACATGGGAAAGTGACAAGGACATATACTCATGCGAAAACAAAAGAGCTGGACAAGGACAAAGAGGAGGGGACACAGATATAGGCATGGCATGCCCTTCTAAAATCATGTAAGACACCGCAAGGTTACTCCAAGCGGAGTCTCCCTTTTTTCCAAAAATTGGGCCCCACACACACCCAACCCTTCAGTGGCAGCACTTGTGCCCCAGTTGTACACTTCACAGCTAGATTTGCATCAAGCACATTCAAAAATACGCCATACTTAACCGTCCCCAGGATGACACCGGGGTAGGTAGAAAAGTCTTTGCTGAACCATGACTTGTTCATCTTGGCTCCTTTTAAAAAACACAGCAAGCAAGGGTTACTCCAAGCGGAGTCTCCCTTTTTTCCAAAAATTGGGCCACACACACACCAACCCCTTCAGTGGCAGCAATTGTACCCCAGTTGTACACTTCACAGGTAGATTTGCATCAAGCACATTCAAAATCCACAAGCATTTACTCTCCCCAGGATGACACAGGGGTAGTAAATTCCTTGTGGATCCATGACTTGTTCATTTTGATGAACGTTAGCCTGTCCACATTGTCACTGGACAGACGCATGCGCTTATCTGTCAGCACACACCCAGCAGCACTGAAGACACGTTCAGAGACAACGCTGGCAGCTGGACACGACAAAATCTCCAAGGCGTAAGTGGAGAGCTCTGGCCATTTTTCAAGATTTGAAGCCCAAAATGAGCAAGGCTCCATTTACAAAGTCATGGCATCGATGTTCATTTGGAGATACTCTTGTATCATCCTCTCCAGCCGTTGACTATGTGCCAGACTTGTTGTCTCTGGTGGCTTTGCAAAGGATGGTCTAAAAAAATTATGAAAAGATTCAATAAAATTGCTCTTACCAGCACCAGCTACGGTGCTACTGGTACGGGTAGACTGTTGAAGATGACGAGACCATCCCATGTTTGTCAAGTTACAACTGGGAGATTCACTCCCTGCACCACGGTTGTTTGGTGGAAAAGCCGAGCTAAGATCGAGTAACAGCTTCTGCTGATACTCCTGCATATGTGCGTCCCTTTCTATGGCTGGAATTATGTCACAAAATTTGGACTTGTACCGGGGATCTAATAGTGTGGCAAGCCAGTAGTCATCATCACTTCTAATTTTGACAATACGAGGGTCATGTTGAAGGTAGTGCAGCAAGAAGGCGCTCATGTGTCTTGCGCAGCCATGCGGACCAAGTCCACGCTGTGTTTGTGGCATAGAGGTGCTAACTTTTCTTTCTTCCTCTGACATCTCCCCCCAACCTCTTTCAACAGAAATTTGACCAAGGTCTCCCTCATCTGCGGAGTCTTCCATGTCCATGGACAGTTCGTCCTCCATTTCTTCATGTTCTCCTGCACCTTCCTCAACATTTCACCTGCTACTATGCGCCCTGGTTGATCCCTGTTCCCCATGGTTCCATGCTTGCCGCGTTGGTGATGATGAACTTCTGGACCTTGGTGATGTTGTTGTCTCTTGCGCATATGAATCCTCCTGTAGTTCCTCCCCCTTCCTGTTGTCCCACCCCCTGACTCCGAATAGTGTTTAGCGTGTGCTCCAACATGTAAATGACTGGAATTGTCATGCTGATAATGGCATTGTCAGCGCTAAACATATTCGTCGCCATGTCGAAACTGTGCAGAAGGGTGCATAGGTCCTTGATCATGACGTATTGCACCAGGGCTCGGCGGTGCTGCCACAGTCGCTGTAACATGTGGAGAGTCGAATTCCAGCGTGTCGCCACATCGCATTTAAGGCAATGAACCGGCAGGCCGGAAGACTTCTGGAGCGATGCAAGTCGCTCAGCTGCGGCGGTTGAACGGCGGAAGTGAGCAGACAGTTTTCGTGCCCTGTTCAGAAGGCCATCTAGGCCGGGATAGTGTGTTAAAAATTGCTGGACAACAAGGTTCAACACGTGAGCCATACAAGGCACGTGTGTTACCTTGCCCAGGCGAAGGGCCGCACCCAGGTTTGCAGCATTGTTGCACATGGCCTTACCAGGCTGCAGATTGAGTGGAGACAACCATTTATTAAACTCAGTCTCCAGAGCTGCTCACAACTCAGCCGCTGTGTGACTCTTATTTCCAAGACATTTCAAGCTAAAGACCGCCTGATGCCGTTGCGCTCTGCTGCCAGCATAGTAATGAGGGGTGCGTGATTCCTTCTGGGCAGTGAGAACGCTGGTGGCCTGACCAGGCAGGCTTGGGGCGGAGGTGGTGGACCCAGACGAGGTGGAGGAGGCAGAAGCAGTGGCGGAACTTGGACAGACAGAGGATTGACACACAAGTCGTGGGGACGGCAAGACTTGTGCAGCAGACCCTTCACCATTTATCACCATAATTACCCAGTGCCCAGTCAGCGACATGTAACGTCCCTGTCCATGCTTACTGGTCCAAGTATCGGTGGTGAAATGCACCCGTTCACACACAGAGTTTCTCAAGGAAGTGGTGATGTTTTGTGCGACATGCTGGTGTAGCACAGGCACACCTTTCTTAGAGAAGTAGTGGTGAATGGGCATCTGGTACTGGGGCACAGCGACAGACGTAAGGTCTCTAAAATCCTGTGTGTCCACCAGGCGGAAAGGCAGCATTTCGGTAGCCAAGAGCTTACAGAGGGATAAAGTCAACCTCTTAGCTTTGTCATGGGTCGCAGGACATGGCCTTTTTTTGTCCAGATCTGAGGGACAGAGATCTGGCTGCTGTGTGTAGATGGTGTTGAGTAGGGTGTCCCTGGAAAAATGCAGGTTTGTGAGGAAAGTGCAGGCGTAGACATGATGTTGCCTTCATCCAACATTGGTGCTATCGATGTCTTAGAGAGCTGTACACACGCACTTGTTTCTCCTTCCAAACCAACTGATGACCTACCAAGCAAACTGCCTGTTGCGGTTACAGTGCTGGAAGTTGTGCGTGGAAAACCAGGTGTGACAGCTGTCCCCACAGTCCTAGAAGATGAAGAGTGCGCGGATGCACTGGAAGGGGCAGGCGGTGGATGGTTCGCTCCGCTAGGCCGCATTGCAGCACGGTGAGCTTCCCACTGGGACCTATGATATTTATTCATGTGACGATTCATGAAAGAAGTTGTCAAACTGCTGAGGTTTTACCCTCTACTAACAGAATCACGACAAATTTTACAGATCACATAATTTGGGCGATCTTTTGCTATGTCAAAAAAGGACCAGGCTAGGCAAGGCTTAGAGGGCATGCAACCTGCTGATCCCCCCCGACTAGTGCTCAGAGGCACAGTGGTGGCTGAGAATGCAGTTGTAGACGTGCTACCAGTACTCCGACTCTGTCCAGGAAGGCGCAAGGTAACTTCGTCGTCGGTTGCATCCTCCTCCACCGTCTCTGTTGACCTCCTCGAGTGCCTGACTGTGGGTTGACAGTAGGTGGGATCTAGAACTTCCTCATCAATTGTTGTGTTTGCACTCCCCTCACCCTCAGACCGAGCCTCTTCTTGCCCTGACCGAATATTTAAGTTGTCATCCCAATCTGGGATCTGCGTCTCATCGTATGTTCCTCATTGTCTATTACAACAGGTGTTTCAGTTTGTGAATAAGGGTCAACATTATGCTCAGAAACTTGTTCATCACGGCCTGAATCTGAGTCACAAAGGTTCTGGGCATCACTGCAGACCATTTCCTGGTCTGTACTCACTGTAGCTTGGGAGCAGACCTCTGATTCCCAGGCTATAGTGTGACTGAACAGCTCTGCAGACTCAGCAATCTCAGTTCCACCATACTGTGCAGGGCGGATGGAGACTTCAGAGCTGGGAGAAAGCAAGTGGGATTGGGATGACAACTCAGAGGACTGGTGTTTTTTGGATGCGGTAGTTGAGGTGGCGGAGAAGGCACTTGTTAGACCACTTGAGATCCATTCAAGCATTTTCTTTTTTTGGCCATCATCTACCTTTGTTCCAGTTGTTCCTGTCCGTAAAAAAGGGAGCACATCGGATTGTCCATGGGAAGTAGTAGACATCTTACTTTTGCTTGAAGATGGTGTATCTTCAGCAGATGTTAATGGAGCTTTGCCACCTTCCCCACGGACAAACCCTTTTTTCCTTTTCCAACACGCCTCTTCCCCTTTCCACCAGCATCTGTCATTTTGCCACTCATTTTGATTGTGACAAGATTGTGCACTTAAAATGTGGTAGTAAAAATTGAGAGGTGGTGTAGATTGCAGCGGTGGTCTAGCTTTATTAACAGCAGAATAAACAACAATAACTATCCCTGACAAAACAACTACGGCCCTTAAACTGGCAGCATAGTTTGCTAGTATAATGGCTTAGTAACAATGAGCTTGAGTGGGCAATGCAAAGGTACTGCAAATAGCTTTGCATCAGTGGGACAATAATGGAAGTCCAACAGCCACTTTTAGGATGCCACTAAGTTTACTCAGTGTTTGCTAGTATAATGGCTTAGTAACAACGAGCTTGAGTGTTCAAAGGGCAGGAGGGTACAGTGGCAGGGTTGTGGGTCTGGGTAGAGGAAAGGAAGCCTCACTTTCTATCCCTCCTAATGGGGAAATGCAGCGAGGAAGTCCCTGACCTTAGCTACACAGACACTGTTATCTTCTGTAGCTGTTAAAATCTGTTTCCATGGACCTGACCGTCACCTATGGCTCTGACCCTGCTGTTATTAGCCCTTACAAGGGCTAATAGAAACTTGTATCCCTATTCTGTATAGCGCTGTGTGTAGAGCGTACACAGCAGTATCGGAGACAGGAGCTACGCCAGCGGTGACTGACACCCAGACGCGGAAGAGATAATGGCGTCTGGACGGGCAGATACCCGTTTTTATAATGCAGGGACATGTGACATGGACATCCTATTACACATGCCGTTGCTTCTCTGGCTAAAAGTCCACTTAGCTGTGTGTGTGTCTGGGATTGGCTGACATGCTGGCCCGCCCCACTACATGCGCGCGCTTAGGGAAGGAAGACAAGGAAAAAAAAAAATGGCGATCACCATTATCCCAGCAGCAGTGATCTGAATGCGCTGTTCCCGCACACTATACGCTGAAATTTCATAATAGTGTGAGTGTCGCGGGCGGGGAGGAGGGTGTCAGCACACCGCGCTCACCCCTTCTGCTCGGGTCCGGCAGCTGCTCCTGGTGGCTCGAGCCGTAGGCCGGATCCCGGGGTTTCTCGAGCGACACTCCTCGCCCGTGAGTGAAAGGGGGGTGTTTGTTGGGTGTGGGGATTGTTATAGTTCGTGACGCCACCCACGGTTGTGGTGATTGCACCACCGCTGCTCAGTGTGGGGGTCCCGGGGATGGTGATGCGGAGCAGCCAGGTGTTGTGTTGCCCCTCCGTGGGTAGGGGTTGGTGATCCCGGGGCCCAGTGAAGAGATGTGAAGTGTAGGGCCTGGAGGGCGCAGGGACGCGGGGGCAGCGCTGTGCCTTGCGGCACTGTGGTACTCACTCAGCCTGAGACTTGGACACAGTTTGTATGGTAAACCAAACGGCTGGTAGGACGGTCCCACAGACGGCTGCACCTGCACTCCCGGTAGGTGACGGTGATGTCTCTCTTCCTTGCACCTGTGTTGACTGATGGTAGCGGTGGATTCCCTCCGGTTACCCGCTCCCCGACTGCAATCTGGGCCGGAGGAGCTCTACACTTTGCCCGCAGGCGCTGGCCCTGGGGAAACTGGTGCCCTGGCGGTGGCGGTGTCTCCCCTGTAATGGTCGGGCTGTTGCCGTCAATCGGGACTTGGTTGCTGGGGGATCTACGTCCCCTTCACTGACGGATTCGGCAAATTTGGCGACTCCTAGCCTTGCCGGGGTCTGAGAGGCCCCTGCCCTGGTGCTGACTGTCCTTCAGAACACTGCTCCAGACCACCGGGCACACAGCCAACGGGGTCCTTCCAGGAACTTCCAAACGGTCCCCCTCCGGACAGTCACCGCCGTCGCTGACCTTGCTGTTCTAGCCCTACACACAGCTGGGCTCTCAGGCGTTGCACTCTCTCTGCGCTGTCACCACTTCTTGCTTTCCTCCTTTTTCACTTCTCTTACTTTCACTTCTTGTTGTTTACTCTTACTTTTGCTCCTCACACTTGCCCTCCCTGGGCTCAACTGCCTGGTAACTTCCTGCCTCCAGAGTTGTGAGCTCCTTGGTGGGTGGAGCCAACTGCCTGGCCCACCCCCTGGTGTGCATCAACAGACTCCTGGAGGAAGGCAACAAGGATTTCTGGTTAGCAGATGTGCCTACCTGGAGTGTGGGGTGTGGTGTTGTTGTGACCTGTGTCCCCTGGCTTGCCCAGGGCGACACATTCCCCCTTAGCAAAATGCAGACCGTCCGCGGGCTGCCGTCCTACACCGGTTTTATTTTTCTGTAAAAAGGGGATAACAGGGTTAAACATAACATGCATAACATTTTTAATAACTCTTCCCAAGACGGGAGGCACATTTACTTTAACGTTTCAACGGTATACGGTCACGGTTTCCGCTCTCTCCCACCCAAGTAACCTGGCCCTGATGCTGCCCCTAAAACCCAGGCAGCACCCCTTGACCCACAGTCCAGCACACGGTACCCGAGCGGGATCTGTCCTTCCCTCCAGAGGGTAGCCACCGGTTCCTTTGGTGGCTGGGCCCTGGCCTGCTCTGCTCAGGGCCCTCCCTCCAACCTGCCTCTCCGGAGGCGGCACTGCGGAAACGGTAACGGTTCCCAACATATTTACAAGCCACTAACGTTTGTGGTTGCCCTGCAGAGTTCACGGGCTTGTCCATGGCTAGTTCCCATGCATTAACTTTTAACGGTCCCCACGGGGACAACGGTGCCGGCTCCAGCCGGTTGCAAATCAACAAACAAATCAGGTTACTTCTTCGGTGTGATCATTTTCATTATTGGCAAAACTTTCAAAAACTTTTCAACTTTTTCAAACAGACACACAACACTCTTTTACATTTGCGGACCCCTCATACTCATAGAACGGTCTCCCTGTACCTAAGTGGGGGTCTACCTAGGTTGGAACGGGTGGACCTTCGGGGCCCGGTGTCAGTGGTGCTAGACAGTGGGGTAGAGGGAACAATCGGTTCCTCCTCCCTGCTATAGTGTGGAGCAGGCGGAGGTGCAGGGGGGCTGGGTACAGGTTCATCCCTGGGCACTGGCACTGGTTCTGGCTCACGGTTAACCGCTTCCACTACTTCTTCATCCACGGGTTGTGGGAACAGTATCACTGGAAGTATCACCGCGCCGTTCTGTGTAGGCCAGTTTGCTGGGAAGTCACCCATCACAGTGTGGATTACCTCTGCTGCCTTTTCCACTGGTGGAGGAACCGGTACTTCAGCCTCTGCCTTCAACGCTGGGGGGCATTTTTTTAGATGGTCCCGAGAAACTGTGGCCAGGGTGCCCCCTTGGTCACGACTGATCTGGTAGGTCTTCCCATTGTCCCACTCGGTGGGTTGTACAACGTAAGGGACTTGCTCCCACTGGTCATCCAGTTTATGGGCTTTTCTCTTCCGTTTCAGCACCACATCTCCTGGCTGGAAAGGACCTGCAGGCGCCTTCTGGTTGAACCGGTGCTCTTGCTGTTCTCGACTTCGACTGAGGTTTTTCTCCACATACTCCTGGATTTGCCGGTACTGGGCCCTCCTCCGACTCTCCCACTCTGCCGTTGAAGGGAGTGCTTCCGGAGCCTCCAACCCCATCTCCAGATCCACCGGCAGGCGGCCAGGCCGAGCCCTCATCAGATACGCTGGGGTGCACTTTGTCGAGCTGGACGGGATATTATTGTACATGTCGACCAAGTCGGGTAACTTTTCCGGCCACATGTTCCGTTCTTCCAGCGGTAGCGTCTTGAGGAGCCCCAGGACCAAGTGGTTCATTTTCTCGCACATGCCGTTTGTTTGGGCGTGGTACGGAGTGGTCCGGATCTTCTTGCAGCCGTACAACTGGCAGAATTCGTGAAACACTTCTGCTTCAAAAGCCGGGCCTTGGTCAGTCAGCACCTTCTCGGGGTACCCATGGGGTCGGCAAAAATAGGCCTGGAACGCTCGAGCAGCGGTTCGACCAGTCAAGTCCTTAACGGGGACTACCACCATAAATCTTGAGTAGTGGTCTACCATGGTCAATGCGTAGGTGTACCCACTTCGGCTAGGGGTGAGCTTGACACGATCCAGGGCGACCAGTTCCAGCGGCTGATGGGTAACGATGGGATGTAATGGTGCCCTCTGGCTAGTCTCGTCCTTTCTCCTCAGTGTACAAGGACCGCACTCTCGGCACCAGGCTTCCACCGATTCCCGCATCCCACTCCAATAGAACCGCTCCCTCAACAGCATCTCCAGCTTTTTCCACCCGAAGTGGCCAGCACCATCATGGTACGCCCGCAGGACAGTAGCGACCTCAGCTTGAGGAACGATCAACTGGCATATTTTCTCATGGGTCTTTGGGTTGATCAGCTCACGGCACAGCCTCCCTTGGTGTAGGTAGAGCCGTTTTCGTTCTTTCCACAAGCGTTGGGCTTCGGCTGGAGCGCTAGGGTCCATTCCCATGGCGCCCTGTTCCACCAGAGTCTTGACAAGGCAGACAGCCGGCGCTTGGTCCTGGGCGTCCTGCCACTCTTGACTGGGCCGCGGGTCCAGATCCACCCTTTGTTGACATACTTGTACCTTCTCAGGAGGCGGCTGGTGAAACGCAGGCAACTCAATCTCCTCGAGGTCGTCATCCTCGCACCCCTCTTCTGACAAATGGGGCATCCGGGAGAATGCATCTGCATTGATGTTGACACGACCAGCTCGGTACTTTATGGTGAAATCATAGTTGGCTAACCGGGCTACCCACCGCTGCTCCAGCGCGCCCAACTTGGCCGTGTTCAAGTGAGTCAGCGGATTGTTGTCCGTGAATGCGGTGAATTTTGCTGCCGCCAAATAGTGACGGAACCACTCCGTGATAGCCCACACCAACGCCAGTAGCTCGAGCTTGAAAGAGCTATAGTTCTCAGGGTTCCTTTCGGTCGGCCGGAGTTTTCGGCTGGCGTAGGCGATCACCTTCTCCTTTCCATCCTGGACCTGGGAGAGGACCGCTCCTAGCCCCACATTACTGGCGTCCGTGTGGAGGATGAATGGGCGCCCGTAGTCAGGGTACGCCAGGACCTCTTCTCCGGTCAGGGCCGCCTTCAACTGGCAAAAGGACTCCTCATGCTTGTCCTCCCACGACAGTGGGGCTCCGACGGGTCTACCACCTTTGGTCTGTCCCACGAGGAGATCTTGCATGGGGGCGGCCATCTTCGTGTACCCCTTTATAAAGCGCCGATAGTACCCCACCAGACCCAAAAACTGCCTTACCTCCCTCACGGTAGTGGGCCTCGGCCAGCTTTGGATAGCAGTGATCTTCTCAGGGTCGGGGGCGACACCATCCGCACTCACCACATGCCCTAGATATTGCACCCTGGGTTTCAGCAGGTGGCATTTTGAGGGCTTCAACTTCATCCCGTACTTAGCAAGGGACGCGAACACCTCGGCCAGGTGCTCCAGATGGGCTTCATACGTCTGGGAATAAACAATCACATCATCCAAATACAGCAGGACGGTCTCGAAGTTTAAATGTCCCAAACAGCACTCCATCAGCCGTTGGAAAGTCCCGGGGGCATTGCACAGCCCAAACGGCATGCTATTGAATTCGCAGAGTCCCATCGGGGTGGTGAAGGCGGTCTTCTCCCGGTCCTCCGGGGCCACGGCCACTTGCCAGTATCCGCTGGTGAGGTCAAGGGTCGAGAAGTAGTTTGCAGTTCTCAGTGCAGCCAAAGACTCTTCGATACGAGGCAACGGATAGGCATCTTTATGGGTTATCTGGTTGATCTTCCGGTAGTCCACACACATCCGCATGGTACCCTCCTTCTTCTTGACCAGTACCAACGGAGCGGCCCAGGGACTACAGCTGTCCCGAATAACCCCTGCCTCCTTCATATTCTTCAACATATCTTTGGCACACTGGTAATGTGCAGGGGGAATAGGTCTATACCTCTCTTTGATAGGGGGATGTTCTCCCGTGGGAATGTGGTGTTGGACCCCCTTAATCTGCCCAAAGTCTAGGGGGTGCTTACTGAAAACCTGTTCGTACTCCTGCACCACCCTGTGTACCCCTGCCCTGTGATGTGTAGGGGTATCATCAGTGCCTACATGGAGCTGTTGGTGCCACTCCTTTGTGTCCCCCTGGGGTGGGGAAGTGTTGGTGGTAGGTGGGAGTGTGGATGGACTGGCTTCCTGGATAGTGTGAGGGTCCAGGGTGAGCAGCTTGGCAATGGTGGCATACCGGGGGAGCCTGACTTCTTCCTCCCCACAGTTCAACACTCTCACGGGCACTCTCCCTTTCTTCACATCCACCACCCCTCGGGCGGCTACTACAGTGGGCCAGTGCTCGGAAGGCATGGGCTCCATAATCACAGGGTAGTCACGCCCCTGAGGCCCTACCGCTGCCCTACACCAAATCATCATCTCACTCCTAGGGGGCACAGTCAATGGAGCAACATCCATCACTCTCACTCCACCAATCTCCCCTCCGGTTGAGCTTACATGCTGGCGGTACATCAGGGCGCGGATCTCACGCTGCACAGCCCTCTGCCGGCTCCCCGCCGCCGTAGTGGCTAGCTGTTGCAATAGGTTCAACACATCAGCCATGCAGTGTTCCATCACATTGGTTCCCAGCACTATTTTCGGGTTATGATCACTGGGTTCATTCATGATCACAATCATACCCTGGTGTTGCAGTTCAGCTTGCCCCACTGTCATAGCCACCTGTTTATACCCCACCTGGGTCAATGGAAGTCCATTAGCGGCAATCAAATTTATACTATTGTCTGGGGGCGCCAGCTCGTCTGTGGCCCAATATTGCTGATACATCGTGTACGGTATGGTAGTTACCTGTGATCCATTGTCTAAGAGAGCCATCACTGGTATGCCGTCCACAGCCACAGGGATGATAGGGCGGGCCCCGACATATCGGTCTCGCCAGTCCGGGGGGCCACGGTGTTCTACTCCTGAGGATTGGCCCGGGGCCCCAGGGGTTGCTCGTTTAACGGGCACTGTCGGTAATAATGGCCCAGTTTACGGCAATTGTAGCAGATTGGAGGTCTGCTCCGCGGGTTGTTAGTGCTTCTCCGTTGCATCCAGGGAACATCTTCGGGACTGTCAGCAAGCTGTATCTGTGCCGGAGGCTGAGATCTGGTCAGAGGTTGTAGCGCAGCAAGGATCTTGGCAAGGTCTCCGTCCATGCGACGGACCTGGGCTGCCAGTTCTTCCACTGTGCTGCTCGGGGCTGCAGGTATTAAGGAGGTTGGTTTGGCTGAGGCCGCCACAACGGGAGCTGTCTCGGCGGGCCACGGGACGGGTTCCAGAACTTCAGCAGCTGGGGGCTGTAGTGCTTTGATAGCCCGCTCTTTTAACACAGCAAAGTCCACATCAGGGTGTTCCAGGGCCCACAGCCGGAGTTGTTTACGATCCTCAGGGGACCTCATCCCCTGCGCAAATTGCTCCACTAACATCTTGTTGCTGTCCGCCTCATTAATAGAGTTCACTCGCTTCAGCGTGCGGAGGGCGGTCTGCAGACGTAGAGCATAGTCCCGAATGCTATCCCCAGCTCGTTGCCGGAACTGGTAAAACTGCATCCTCAGCTCAGCTTCGGTCCGGGTCTCGAAGGCAGTCTGTAGCTTCTCGAAGATGGTGGCTACAGAGAGCCGGTCCCCCTCGGCCCAGGTCTCCGCTTCCTGCTCCGCCGCACCGGTTAGCTGGCCTAGCACTATCGCTGCACGTTGCTTATCAGTCAGGGGGTACAGCTCTAGCAACGGGTTAAGCTTTTTCCGGAAGGCCTGTAGGGCATCCGGTTTCCCGTCATACTGCGGTAGCCAGGCAGCTCCGGGCGCATAGGGCAAGGAAAACGGCATGACCTGAGCAAGCGCGGGGGCCGCGGCACCTCCCGCCGGTACGGCCGGGACCTGGGCAGTCCCATTCCCATCTGCGGGTGCCTCTGCGGCTGCGACCACCGCTCCTCCAGCGGCTCCGTCGGGCGCAGACATCTTGTTTCCGTCCCCCTTAGCTCTTTCCGGCCCCTCCTCTCTCGGGGCGGGGTTTTGGCCTTCGCGCCTCTACTGCTCGAGAAGACGCTCGAGCGGGAACTTTTCGCGCCAAAGATGGCGGCTTCTGAAATTTTTCTGCCGGATACCTCCGGCGGTAACAAGGCGCACCTCTACCAGACGGCAGAGCGGTAAGATCCTGTTCGTGATGCCAAGTTGTCGCGGGCGGGGAGGAGGGTGTCAGCACACCGCGCTCACCCCTTCTGCTCGGGTCCGGCAGCTGCTCCTGGTGGCTCGAGCCGTAGGCCGGATCCCGGGGTTTCTCGAGCAACACTCCTCGCCCGTGAGTGAAAGGGGGGTGTTTGTTGGGTGTGGGGATTGTTATAGTTCGTGACGCCACCCACGGTTGTGGTGATTGCACCACCGCTGCTCAGTGTGGGGGTCCCGGGGATGGTGATGCGGAGCAGCCAGGTGTTGTGTTGCCCCTCCGTGGGTAGGGGTTGGTGATCCCGGGGCCCAGTGAAGAGATGTGAAGTGTAGGGCCTGGAGGGCGCAGGGACGCGGGGGCAGCGCTGTGCCTTGCGGCACTGTGGTACTCACTCAGCCTGAGACTTGGACACAGTTTGTACGGTAAACCAAACGGCTGGTAGGACGGTCCCACAGACGGCTGCACCTGCACTCCCGGTAGGTGACGGTGATGTCTCTCTTCCTTGCACCTGTGTTGACTGATGGTAGCGGTGGATTCCCTCCGGTTACCCGCTCCCCGACTGCAATCTGGGCCGGAGGAGCTCTACACTTTGCCCGCAGGCGCTGGCCCTGGGGAAACTGGTGCCCTGGCGGTGGCGGTGTCTCCCCTGTAATGGTCGGGCTGTTGCCGTCAATCGGGACTTGGTTGCTGGGGGATCTACGTCCCCTTCACTGACGGATTCGGCAAATTTGGCGACTCCTAGCCTTGCCGGGGTCCGAGAGGCCCCTGCCCTGGTGCTGACTGTCCTTCGGAACACTGCTCCAGACCACCGGGCACACAGCCAACGGGGTCCTTCCAGGAACTTCCAAACGGTCCCCCTCCGGACAGTCACCGCCGTCGCTGACCTTGCTGTTCTAGCCCTACACACAGCTGGGCTCTCAGGCGTTGCACTCTCTCTGCGCTGTCACCACTTCTTGCTTTCCTCCTTTTTCACTTCTCTTACTTTCACTTCTTGTTGTTTACTCTTACTTTTGCTTCTCACACTTGCCCTCCCTGGGCTCAACTGCCTGGTAACTTCCTGCCTCCAGAGTTGTGAGCTCCTTGGTGGGTGGAGCCAACCGCCTGGCCCACCCCCTGGTGTGCATCAACAGACTCCTGGAGGAAGGCAACAAGGATTTCTGGTTAGCAGATGTGCCTACCTGGAGTGTGGGGTGTGGTGGTGTTGTGACCTGTGTCCCCTGGCTTGCCCAGGGCGACACATGAGTCACAGAGTGACTTACACTATTACAGCGGAAAGCCAGCTAGTAATTAGCTTGTCTTTTTGCTGCGAGAACCGTTCTCGAAAGTAACTAGAACTATTGAGCTTTAGCAAAAAGCTCGAGTTCTAGTTCGATCTAGAACAGCCGGCTGCACGGTAGTGACGTGTGCAGCACTTGACGGAGACGTCACTGGACGGGGAACAGCGGTCTGCAATAGCGCCTCTCACAGGCACTATTGCCAACACAAGGTATTTGAGAGAAACATTGTTTCTTAATATAATATCGAACTAGACAATAAAAAATATGGGTGAACCACCCCTTTAAGTAGTAAAACAAAAAGTAAAAAAATTGGAACTTTTGTCATTTTTTTTCACACTATACCAACAAACTTAAATGTATTTTATTGTGATTTTATGTGATGTATTAATGGAAAGTAAATCATAAAAGGAATCCGGAGAAGTGTGGAACCATCTGTGCTGCTGTGGATAAAATGAAGGTCCTGGTCGTGGTGTGGATGAGAAGCTGCTTTATTTACGTGTTTAGAAGGGAAACCCCACTTCTTCCTCAGAAAGGTAATTTGGTGCCTTTCTGAGAAAGAAGTGGGGTTTCAGTATGAATCGTGTAAATAAAGCACCCTCTCATCCACACCATGAACTAGACCTTTATTTTTATCCACAGCAGTGGAAATGGTTCCACTCAGAGTGCAGCTGTTTATTTTTAGTTTATTTTATATTCAGCATTCACCTATTTACACTTTTCTGTTAGGAAGTGCATTCCGTTTTCTTATTTTGGATTATGGGGTTTTGTCTTCTGACTGAGCACTTCTACCCATCAGCTTAAGACAATTTTTAATTTCCTAGTAGCAGGTTCCTACCAGCCCATACAATTGTAGACTATTCAGTTAAAATAGAAGCATCACTAGATAGGGACCCAGCATACGGAAAACTCCTTGATGTTGGTGTGGTGCCCCAGCGGCTTCAGTCGCCACAGGGTACTGCACCTCACATCTCGAATAAGGAGGGGTTAACCATTGGTGTTTCCACATTTTACCTTACATACAGCTCAGGTATATTCTCACTGGGGATTGGACTAGGGTAGAGGGGGGGAGGGGGAAGTAGCCATCACAAAGCATGGGACTTTCCCAGTCACTAGGACAACCACCTGGGGGGGGCGGGCACCACTTGGGATAGCAGTAGGATCAACTCTTACACAAACTTCAGTCAAGTAGGGACTTCATGTCTGGCAGCATGACACCACTTTTCTTCTTTTTCTTCATGGAGCCTGAGGCTTGGAATGGAAAGCTCAGCCAGGGTTCCTCGCTTCTGGAGAATCATCTCTTGGGAAAGGACACTTTCAAATACCAGTGGCTACTTTTAACTTATCTGGGATCGGCTGGAGCCCATCATGGCAGAGAGCGGTACCCCTGGGCAACCAAAGGACAGTGAGTAAAAAGACCTGGAACCGCAGCAGCTGACTCAGCCTCTCATTGCCGGTGCCGTCGCCCCACGCTTCGGCGCCAGCCATCACTACAGCCCTCATCATCTTTCTTGGAGCCCGCTCCACCTGTGGGGAGCAAAACCATCTTTGCTGCGACACCATCAGCCCCGGAGGACAGCAGCCACAGCGGCGGCTAATCCCTGGCCACGTACCACAGGTGGCGTCACGAGACAACTATCCCCATCATCCCAAACTACCATCCCATCATAATCCCCTCTTTTATTGTATGCCTCGGGGCCACGAATCCGGGCAGGACCACCCGTGACATCCCAGACCTGACATCACCGACCCGGCGATGAGTAAATTTAACCCCTGCCCCGTGGGTGCTCCACTGGCGGCTGAGCTTACATAAAACTGGCCTTTTTTATACTCTAAATGTGTCAATTTTTTAATTTATTTCCTTTGCAGAAATGCATGTCCAAGTATCTATATTCAATATCTATATACCGTACCTTAGCGTCTCAAAGTGCAGCTGTTTATGTTAAATCTGATTAGTCTGGTGCAGCCCCCGGGTATATATACATAGATTGGAGTTATCTGTCAATTAACTGGAGTGGGGCATCAATAAACCAGATGGGGGCCACGTTGGTATAATCAGGTCTCTCCCATTGGTCCCCAATGGGTTTTTCAAATTGTTTTCTCTAAAACATTGTTTCAAAGTACAACATACTTTGTACCTGTCTGCATTTGGCTCTGATTTATACTGTCCATGGTTTTTGCAACACAAATGTAGTGACCGGTTCCCTTTAATTCAAACTATACGTCAGATTTCAAATATCACTCGCTTTTTATTTACTGCACATATATCTTTTTCCTTTTCCTTGTCTC
This sequence comes from Anomaloglossus baeobatrachus, assembly GCF_048569485.1. Lineage (NCBI taxonomy): Eukaryota > Metazoa > Chordata > Amphibia > Anura > Aromobatidae > Anomaloglossus > Anomaloglossus baeobatrachus. Next base: position 421,178,345 of record NC_134356.1, on the reverse strand, counting down.
ATATTCAAGCATTGTGTAAGCAGCACACCGTAAAAATGAAGACTGGAAAAACAAAGTTTGCATACGGTTTCTTAGCACAGGCGCTTGTACTGATTCCTTTGTGCATGGCAAAGTAATCAGTAAGCCTAAAAGAACAAGATTTATCTTTAATATTGGCCATACTTACAGCAAGTTCTATTTGTAATGTATTTATCTACAAAAATGCAAATATGTTGGAAAGTATGAAAGTTGACTTCACTATTCAAAATTTGGATTTCCTCCCATCTCTCTTGTGTTCCCTACGAATGGCCGATACGTTTGATTTTCATTCCCTAATCTTTTACTAGTGTATATTCTCTGCTTGCAATTTTTAGCATTCAGCACCAGCATTAGACACAGGATTCAAAGAATCATTTTTTTCCCAGCTGTCTTATTTCTGCAGAAAAGTACAGATAAAACAAGGATGTCATATCTCTGGTTTTTAATAACTCACAGTGCTTCCTTGCTTTAACGTTATCATTTTAAACATCCTAAAAAAACGATCTACTGATGGACACGGAGAATAACCATCTTTCTCTTGTTTGCTATCTAATAGGACACAAGTATAAAAGCGTAAAATATTAGACTGAGCCCTAAATCAACAACTGATAGTCCCACGTGCAATAACTTGTAATGGATTTACATAAGTTGACTGCATCCATTAAACGACCACACATAAGAAAATTGAGAAATATAAATTACAGTGGGCACATATGAAAAACAAAAATGGGTTCACAAAATGAAATTATCCAAATATATGGGAAAGCATCCGTAAGCCACTCCATGATCGAAGATGTATGACAAAGGAGAACGCTGGAATGTATGACTAAAATCAGTATTATTTTATTGAATCAAATATAAAATAGACAAGATAAACAAAGACAGCACAAGAAATTCTGGGGAAATATAATTCAACCAGTAAAATGGGTAAAGCAAACTCACATATGGAGGTTGAAGACCGCTGTGGATACAATAGGATGTCCTCTGAAAACATAATATCCAGTGTGTCCACCCATATGCTGTCTACCGCCATTAACTTGAGAACGGCGGCAGCTATAGGCATAGAAGTGGTGTCTAGGTATAGTAAAGTAGCCATGCGCTACGTAATGAAACCACCTATAACGCCACCTGATGGAAAATAATGGAGTTAGCATTTTTATCTCGAAAACTAGACGAGATAGAGAAAAAAGTGAATTAAAAAATTGTAGGGCATCATCAACTCACTACGAATCGACACCTTGCATACAGAAATGCTATGATATGAAACCCATAACCCTCCTAAAACATTGAATGCTGGTTACGCATATGGCGCTCATTTAACTTTTGATGCTCAAAGTGGCCTCCATCAGCTGCAATGCACATCTGTACTCTGGACAGCCTCCTGTATCTTGCTGCATGTTGTGCAATATGGTAGGTGACACGTTTGCACAAGCATCTGTGATACGTCGTCGTAGGTCCTGCAATGTTGGTGCAGGGGTCACATACTCCTGCTGTTTGATGTGACCTCACAGAAAGAAGTTCAATGGGGTCAGGTTAGGTGAGCGTGGAGGCGACTCTCCGCAGCCACCATACCCAATGACTTGTAGGAAGGTCTCCATGAGGTATCGCTTCACGTCCGCAGCCTTGTGAGGTTTACACGTTCTAATCATAGCATTTCTGTATGTAATGTGTCGATTCGTATTGAATTGATTATGCCCTACAACTTTGTAATTCACTTTTTTTCCTCTATCTCGTTCCGTTTTGAAGATAAAAATGCTAACTCCGTTGTTTTCCACCAGGTGGCGCTATAGGTGGTTTCATTGTGTAGAGCATGGCTACTTTACTATACCTAGACACCATTTTTATACCTATAGCTGCCGCTGTTCTCAAGTTAATGGCGGTGGATAAGATATGGGTGGACACACTGTATAGCAGATAATAAAGATCAGCTTTACCCATAAAGTGCAGTGGACCCAGCAGTCAAAAAGGAAAAACCCTGAACCACGTTTCACATGTTTGTGGTTTGCTTCTTCAGGGGGGGGGGGGTGCATTATGCCAAACCACAGGTTCTTAAAAATGGGATGCTAAGCAGTCACATTACCACACTCAGGAGTCAAAATTTTGTCTGGCCCATTTTTGGAGTTTTGTGTGAAATTATATCCCATTTGCTTTTTTTGTCTGATTTTATTTTTTGGGGGGTGTTGTTCCAAAACACATTGGAAATATATGAGTTCTATAATTTCCAGGAGAAATACTTCATTTTCTGCAACAATTTCAAGAGTGCCAACACTTTCGGCCAAGACTGTGTATATGTATGTGTATGTGTATATATATATATATATGTGTGTGTGTATATATTTGTGTGTATATATATGTGTATATATATATATGTGTATATATATATATATATATATTTAAACTCAATCATGATTGAATGTGTTGGCACCCTTGATATTATTCCAGGATGGTGGTGAAATTTAGTTAATACTTCGTACATAAGCCATTGTTGGTAATGGCTAGTGATGGACAAGCACTAAAATACTAAAATACTCAGGTTGTCGATACTCGAGCTGAGCAATTTCTAATGCCCGGGTGCTCGTCTTGAGTAATGATGAGCATAAGAGAAGTCAAAGGAAAACTCAAGCATTTTTCTAGCAAACCGCCGGGAGTTTTGAGGGGGGCCTGGAAATCACTGAAATGGATGGAAACACAGCTAAAATTGAATAGGAATAGCATGGGGAAGATGCCTGAACAAATCTCTGACTCCAAAATCGCTGCTGAAAGCAATGTTATCAGAGAATTACACCCCTTTAATGGACTGACAAGAAAACATACAAAACCAATGACAAAATATTTTAATGATATAATATTTTCATCAGCATAGCCCTTCTATTTGCTGCAACTTCAGTGTTGATCAACTACTAAATCTTTCTTTTATATAAAAAAAAATATTTTAATGAACAAAATGTTAGGAGCATTCTTTCCTGTACTTGTATATAAAGCAAATGAAAACTGCCTGCTCCACCTGTTTTGATATATTCACACTATGTAATATATCATTGATTATTTGTTTGCAGAAATGTTTGCACCATCTTTGCATCTCTTGGTAATAAAATTGAAGGGTAAAAACGTCCATTTTTCACATCCTTCATATAGAATAATGTGCCCCACATAGTCCTCCATACAGAATAATGTACCAAATATAGTCATCCAAACAGAATAATGTGCAACACATAGCTCTCCTTACAGAATATTGGGCCTCACAAAGCCCTCCAAACAGAATATTGGGCCTCACAAAGCCCTCCATACAGAATAATGGGCCCCACATAGCCCTCCATACAGAATAATGGGCCCCACATAGCCCTCCAAAGAAAATAATGGGCCCCACATTACCCTCTATACAGGCTATTGGGCCCCACATAGTCCTCCAAAGAAAATAATGGGCCCCACATAGCCCTCCAAAGAAAATAATAGGCCCCACATTACCCTCTATACAGGCTATTGGGCCCCACATAGTCCTCCAAACAGAACAATGGGATTCACATAGTCAGCATCCGGCCCATTCTCATAATTTTTACAGGACCATCAGCTGGTCTGTACTCATAAATTTTAGTAGGCCAGCCACTGCCCCTCACATTTTATTCTGATATCGAATTGAGCCTAATCTGAGGCTCACAGGCTGCATTCACTGCTCCATCCCTGCTTAAGCTGATGTTATGTGTTTTTAGTGATTAAATGTTTCCACCAGGAGTGGCATAAGGTCACCCAAAAGCAGTGTGAAAGACTGGATGCATGAAAGCTGTGATTAAAAATCATGGTTATTCCACAAAATATTGATTTCTGAACTCCTCTTGACTTAAAACATTAGTATTGTTGCTTCTAAATAATTATGAACTTGTTTTCTTTGCATTTTTTGAGGTCTGAAAGCAATGCATTGTTTTGTTATTTTAACCATTTCTCATTTTCAGAAAATAAATACAAAATTTATGCTTGGAAATTAAGAGACATGTTGTCAGTAGTTTATAGAATAAAAGAACAATTTACATTTTACTCAAAAATATACATATCAAGAGAAAAATCAGAAAAACTGACATTTTTTCAATGGTCTCTTAGTTTTTGCCAGAGCTGTACAGTGCCTTGTGAAAGTACTCCCTTGAATTTTTCAACCTTTTCCCACATTTCAGGCTTCAAACATAAACATAAAAATTTAAATTTTATGGTGAAGAATCAACAACAAGTGGGACACAATTGTGAAGTTGGATGAAATTTATTGCTTATTTTAAACTTTTATAAAAAATATATAACTGAAAAGTGTGGAGTGCAATATTATTCGGCCCCTTTAATTTCAGTGCAGCAAACTCACTCCAGAAGTTTATTGAGGATCTCTGAATGATCCAATGTTGTCCTAAATGACTGATGATGATAAATATAAGCCACCTGTGTGTAATCTAGTCTCTGAATAAATGCACCTGCTCTGTGATAGTCTCAGAGTTCTGTTTAAAGCGCAGAGAACATCATGAAGACTAAGGAACACAACATTCAGGTCTGTGATACTGCTGTGGAGATGTTTAAAGCCGAATTTGGTTAAAAAAAGATTTCCAAAACTTTAAATATCCCAAGGAGCACTGTGCAATCAATCATATTGAAATGGAAGGAGTATCATACCACTGCAAATCTACCAAGACCCAGCCATCGATCCAAACTTTCATCTCAAACAAGGAGAAGACTGATCAGAGATGCAGCCAAGAGGCCCATGATCACTCTGGATGAACTGCAGAGATCTATAGCTAAAGTGGGAGAGTGTGTGTTCATAGGACAACAATCAGTCATACACTGCACACATCTGACCTTTATGGAAGAGTGGCAAACCCATTTCTCAAAGATATCCATAAAAAGTGTTGTTTAAAGTTTGCCACAAGCTACCTAGGAGACACACCAAACATGTGAAAGAAGATGCTCTGGTCAGATGAAACCAAAATCGAACTATTTGGACACAATGCCAATCGATATGTTTGGCGTAAAAGCAACACAGCTTATCACCCTGAACACACCATCCCCACTGTCAAACATGGTGGTGGCATTCAAAATGGAGTAGAGAAGGGTTAACGCCGCGCATCAGCCAAATTAAATTGTAGAAATGTTGATGAATAATATCTTTTTTTATTTCATCAGTCTACATGGTTCGAGGTCGAAACCTCTTCCTTAGGACCAGGACATCAACAAAAGCATGATGCTTTTGTTGATGTCCTGGTACTGAGGAAGAGGTTTCAACCTCGAAACGCGTAGACCGATGAAATAAAAGATATTATTCATCAACATCTCTACAATTTCATTTGGCTGATGCGCGGCGTTAACCCCTTCTCTACTCCATATTGAATGCTGATCCACGTGGGGCTGCAGCAGACGCCATAATCTTATGCTTATTAGTGGTTATGACTCTCACAATCAAAATAGGTGAGTGTATATCTCCTGTATATACTGCACTTGTCATCTGGTGTTACACTATCAGCGCTTCTTATTTTAGATTTAAACATGGTGGTGGCAGCATCATGGTTTGGGCCTGCTTTTCTTCAGCAGGGACAGGGAAGATGGGTAAAATTGATGGGAAGATGGATGGAGCTAGATACAGGGCCATTCTTGAAGAAAACCTTTTGGAGTCTGCAAAAGACCTGAGACTGGGATGGAGATTTGTCTTTCAACAAGAGAATGATCCCAAACAAAGCAAAATCTACAATGGAATGGTTCACAAACATATCCAGGTGTTAGAATGGCCAAGTCAAAGTCCAGACCTGAATCCAATTGAGAATCTGTGGAAAGAACTGAAAACTACTGTTCACAAACGCTCTCCATCCAACCTCACTCATCTCGAGCTGTTTGGAAAGGAAGCATGGGCAATAATTTCAATAATAATTTAAGTCTCTCGATGGGCAAAACTGATAGACATACCGCAAGCAACTTGCAGATGTAATCACAGCAAAAGGTGGCGCTACAAAGTATTAACTTAAAGTGGCCGTATAATATTGCACGCCCCAATTTTCAGTTTATTATTTTTGAAAAAACATCGTTTAAATTCACAATTGTGTCCCACTTGTTGATTCTTCAACATAACATTACATTTTTTATCTTTATGTTTGAAGCCTGAAATTTGGGAGAAGGTTGAAAAATTCAAGGGGGCCAAATACTTTCCCAAGGCACTGTATATACACTACATGCAACAGCTATATACAGGCACGGGAGCGCAGTAATCATATAATGAAGGACACGACACTAGTGGTACGCTTCTATAACCAAGTGCTGAAGCACTATGTAACCCATCTATGCAAGAGTGCCCAGCCTGGCTGCCAGTCATGACAAAAGACATAGAAGTGCCACACATACTAATTATCTGAGCGTCAACGTGAGCAAGGCCCTACCTAAACGGGTCAAAACGTTGTGTAATTTGTTGCACAATTTATTGAAAAATTTTTCTTCACGTATTGCTGGCACCTACTGCTTGTACAACATACATATAAATAAACTGTGAACACTTTTGAATGAAACCATTAGTTTTACCATATAGTGTACTGGAAAACAGGAAAAAAAATTCCAAGTGTGGTGAAATTGCATAAAAAGTGCTATTATACGATTGTGTTGGGGGTATTTTATTCATCGTGTTTATCATATGGTAAAACTGATGAATTGGTTTGATGCCTCAGGTTGGTACGAGTTTGCTGATACCAAACATGTGTACTTTTACTTTTATCTAAGGGGTTAAAAAAATCAGAAAGTTGTCCAAAAATAGAGTAGTGCTTTTGTTGCCATTTTCTGAGACCCGTAGCGTACACATTTTTCAGGATCTGGGACTCAGTGACGGCTTATTTTTTGTGTCTTGAGCTGATAATTAAAAATATCTCATTTTTGTGCAGATGTTACTTCTTGATCGCCTATTATTGCATTTTAAAAAAAAATTGCAGCGACCAAAAAGCATAGTTTTGTTGTTTTGGAATTTTTTTCTTGCCACGACATGTACTGTTCAGGTTAGTTGATTATATATTTTGATACATTTGGTAGTTATAAACGCTGTGATAACAAATGTGTATATTTTTTATTTTATTTAACTATTTTATTTTCACTAGGGTGAATGGGGGTGATTTGAATTTTTAGGGTTTTTTATTTTGTCATATTTTTAAAAACATTTTTTTTTTACATTTTTTTATTTATTTTACTAGTCCCCCTTAGGGGATTTTATTAATCAGCAGTCTGATCACTTGTGTATTTTTGTTGATCAGAGCTACACAGCTCTGATCAGCAAAAAAGCACTGTTCCTTTAAGAGCTGCCGCACTGTTGGCTTTTAAAGGAAGTATGTCATGGTCCCATCACATCACATGACCCTGAGCTACAATGACAACCATCAGTTCTCCGTGATCAAGTGACCTTTGATAGTGGCGGGGAATGGTGCACATATATATGCACCGTATATATATATATATATATATATATATATATATATATATATATATATATATATATTTATATACATACATATGTGTATGTATATGTGTGTGTATGTGTATGTATATATATGTGTATGTATATATATGTGTATGTATATGTATATGTATGTATATGTATGTATGTATATGTATATGTATGTATGTGTATATATATATATATATATATATATATATATATATGTATATGTATATATGTATATGTATATATATGTATACTAGAAGGTTGCCCGATTCTAACGTATCGGGTAGTCTAGAATGTGTATGTAGGGTAGCAGATTGAATAGTAATATAATCAGCAAGTCTTGAATAATGATGGTTCATTTCTTGCTCGTTGGTCTCCCGCTGTGCAGCACGCATTGGCGTATTTGACAGTGAGAGACCAACGATCTGAATAGGCAGGGAGCTGTCGTACACTGGTAACCATGTTACACAATTGGGTAACTATGCAAAGCGCTTTGTTTAGTTACCCGATGTGTACCATGGTTACCAGTGTACGCTGGCTCAAGCACACATGTGCCGGGAGCCGGGGGTAAGGTGGTAACCATGGTACACATTGGGTAACTAACGAAAGCGCTTTCCATAGTTACAGGATTGTGTACCATTTATTACCAGCGTACGTCGGTAAGCTGATAACCATGGTACACATTGGGTAACTATGCAAAGCGACAGTGCTGGTTTATTTTTTGCTTGTTGGTCTCCTGCTGTGCAGCACGCATCGGCGTGTTTGACAGTGGGAGACCAATGATCTGAATGGGCAGGGAGCCGGGTTACGCTAGTAACCATGGTACACATCGGGTAACTATGCAAAGTGGTTTCCATAGTTACCCAATGTGTACACTGGTTAACAGCGTGCTCCGGCTCCGGCACACGTGTGCCGAGAGTCAGGGTAAGCTAGTAACCATGTTAAACATTGGGTAACTAAGCAAAGCGGTTTCTATAGTTACCCGATGTGTACCATGGTTACCAGCGTACTCCGGCTCAGGCACACGTGTGCCGGGAGCCGGGGTAAGCTAGTGGTTTTACACATCCGGCTTTTCTTGACTTTGTCGGATGCTGCGCGCTCCTGTGGGCTGGTTTCAGATGTCCGTGTTTTAGGTACGTGTGACATGCGTTTTGTAACACGGATGTCACACGTACCCATGTTATTCTATGATGTGCTTCACATGTCCATGTTTGCACATGGACCGTGTGACTTTTCATGACCCCGCACGCACACACGCAGGTATCTTCGGCAGCACGGATGGCACACGGATGGCACACTGATGTGATCCGTGCGACATCAGTGTAAAACATACCAGAGAAAATATGGGTCTTTTTAATAAAAATATTCTCTATATTTACTTCCCTCCAGCTCTGCTGCCTCCCGCTCCTTATCGCCGCTCAATATACTCACTGAATATTCAGTGCCCTGAGGAGCTGGAAGCAGGAATAGCGCTGGGGACATCAGTGCCGGGGACCGCATCGCTGGGTGATGAGTGTACAGCAGAGTATGTGTGTGTGTGTGTGTGTGTGTGTGTGTACATGCATGTGCGCTATGTGTGTATACGCACGGTGTATCCATGTGTCTGCTGTGTGTGTGTGTGTATACATGCATGTGTGCTATGTGTGTATGCGCTCGGTGTATCCATGTGTGTCTGCTGTGTGTGTATATACATGCATGTGCGCTGTGTGTATGCGCCCAGTGTATCCATGTGTGACTGCTATGTGTGTATATGTGCTCAGTGTGTGTGTGTATATACATGCATGTGCGCTGTGTGTATGCGCCCAGTGTATCCATGTGTGTCTGCTATGTGTGTATATGTGCTCAGTGTGTGTGTATACATGCATGTGTGCTATGAGTGTATGCGTCGGTGTATCCATGTGTGTCTGCTATGTGTGTGTGTGTGTGTGTGTGTGTGTGTGTGTGTGTATATATATACATGCATGTGTGGTATGTGTGACACGGACGTCTGAAGGCAGCCGTACACTGTGTACAGGACAGTGGCTGCACCGCAACTTCCTGGTCACATGACAACACGTGATCGGAGGTTGTCGCGCGGCAACTGTAGTGTACACAGTGCACGGGAGCGCGCCGGATGTGACAAAGTGGAGAAAAGGTAAGCGACAGTGCTGACGTGTGCCGGGAGCCGGGGTAAGCTAGTAACCATCTTACACATCGGTAACTAAGTAAAGCGGTTTCTATAGTTACCCGATGTGTACTATGGTACCAGCCTACTCCGGCTCCGGCACACGTGTGTCAGGAGGCGGGGTAAGCTAGTGGCTTTTCTCCACTTTGTCTTGCGGTGTGGGCTTCGGGTACTGCAGCAGTCACCTGGGTGTCCGGCGTCTCCGTGTGGGTTCGGGGAATGCGTGAGGGGCGACAGGGCCAGGGCGAGCATCCAATGCGTGAGGGGGCGGGGCCTGGCCAAGCGTCCAATGCGTGCAGGGGGTTGGGGCGAGCGGCAAATCCGTGGGGGGGCGGGGCCAGGGCAAGCCGAGCGGCCAATCCATGCGGGGGGCGGGGCCATGCTGAACCCAGCGGCCAATCCGCTGGTTGTCACTGTAAGGACACAATTTTGCAGCAAGACAGACAGACAGACAGAATAAGGCAATTATATATATACTAGAAGGTGGCCCGATTCTACGCATCGGGTATTCTAGAATTTACGTATTGTGTAGTTCATGTTTGATTTTTGTTATATATATAGATATAGATATAGATATATATATATATATATATATATATATATATATATAGATGTGTATATATATATATATAGATGTTGTTGTGTGTAGTTACCAAGTGTTTGTGTAGGGGCTGTACATGTTCTGGGTGTTGTCTGGGTGTGGCGGGGGGTGAGAGCGGTGTTCTATGTGTGTTGCGTGTGTTGCGTTGTTTGTGGAGCGCTGTGTGTCTGTAGCGTTGTGTCTGTGTTGCGCGGTTTGTGTGTGTGTGGTGTGTTTTGGGGGAAGGTATGTTTTGTGCAATGTGTGTGTTGTGCGGTATGTGCGTATATTTGTGTGTCCAGCGTTGTCTGTGTGTGTGGGTGTCTGTGTAGGGCAGTTGTTTGTGGTTCCCAGTGTGTGTGTGTGGTGTGTTGTGCAATGCGCGCGCGCGTGTGTGTGTGTGTTGGGGGGAGGTGTGCACTTCCCATCGTGCTCCATCCCCCATGCAGCGCACTCCCCATCGTGCTCCATCCCCCATGCTGCGCACTCCCCATCATGCTCCATCCCCTATGCTGCACACCCCCCATCGTGCTCCATCTCCCATGCTGCGCACTCCCAAACGTGCTCCATCCGCCATGCTGCACACTCCCAAACGTGCTCCATCCGCCATGCTGCGCACTCCCAAACGTGCTCCATCCGCCACACTCCTCACTCCCCATCGTGCTGCATCCCCCATGCTGCGCACTCCCAAACGTGCTCCATCCGCCATGCTGCGCACTCCCAAACGTGCTCCATCTGCCATGCTGCGCACTCCCAAAAGTGGTCAATCCGCCATGCTGCGCACTCCCAAACGTGCTCCATCCGCCATGCTGCGCACTCCCAAACGTGGTCCATCCGCCATGCTGCGCACTCCCAAACGTGCTCCATGCGCCATGCTGCGCACTCCCAAACGTGGTCCATCCGCCATGCTGCGCACTCCCAAACGTGGTCCATCCGCCATGCTGCGCACTCCCAAACGTGCTCCATTTGCCATACTCCGCACTCCCCATTGTGCTGTATCCCCCATGCTGCGCACTCCCAAACGTGCTCCATCCGCCATGCTGCGCACTCCAAAACGTGGTCAATCCGCCATGCTGCGCACTCCCAAACGTGCTCCATCCGCCATGCTGCGCACTCCCAAACGTGGTCCATCCGCCATGCTGCGCCCTCCCAAACGTGCTCCATGCGCCATGCTGCGCACTCCCAAACGTGCTCCATCCCCCATGCTGCGCACCCCCCATCATGCTCCATCCCCCATGCTGCACCAGCATCAGCCTCTCTACCCGCAGCATCAGCCTCTCTGCCCGCAGCATCAGCCTCTCTCATCCCAGCATCAGCCTCTCTCATCCCAGCATCAGCCTCTCTGTCCCCAGCATCAGCCTCTCTACCCGCAGCATCAGCCTCTCTACCCGCATGCATCAGCCTCTCTCATCCCAGCATCAGCCTCTCTGTCCCCAGCATCAACCTCTCTACCCGCAGCATCAGCCTCTCTGTCCCCAGCATCAGCCTCTCTCATCCCAGCATCAGCCTCTCTCATCCCAGCATCAGCCTCTCTCCTCCCAGCATCAGCCTCTCTCCTCCCAGCATCAGCCTCTCTCCTCCCAGCATCAGCCTCTCTCCTCCCAGCATCAGCCTCTCTCCTCCCAGCATCAGCCTCTCTCCTCCCAGCATCAGCCTCTCTCCTCCCAGCATCAGCCTCTCTCCTCCCAGCATCAGCCTCTCTGTCCCCAGCATCAGCCTCTCTCCTCCCAGCATCAGCCTCTCTGTCCCCAGCTCAGCCTCTCTCCTCCCAGCATCAGCCTCTCTCCTCCCAGCATCAGCCTCTCTGTCCCCAGCATCAGCCTCTCTCCTCCCAGCATCAGCCTCTCTGTCCCCAGCATCAGCCTCTCTCCTCCCAGTATCAGCCTCTCTCATCCCAGCATCAGCCTCTCTCATCCCAGCATCAGCCTCTCTCCTCCCAGCATCAGCCTCTCTGTCCCCAGCATCAGCCTCTCTCATCCCAGCATCAGCCTCTCTCATCCCAGCATCAGCCTCTCTCCTCCCAGCATCAGCCTCTCTCCTCCCAGCATCAGCCTCTCTCCTCCCAGCATCAGCCTCTCTCATCCCAGCATCAGCCTCTCTCATCCCAGCATCAGCCTCTCTCATCCCAGCATCAGCCTCTCTCCTCCCAGCATCAGCCTCTCTCCTCCCAGCATCAGCCTCTCTCTTCCCAGCATCAGCCTCTCTCATCCCAGCATCAGCCTCTCTCATCCCAGCATCAGCCTCTCTCCTCCCAGCATCAGCCTCTCTCCTCCCAGCATCAGCCTCTCTCCTCCCAGCATCAGCCTCTCTCCTCCCAGCATCAGCCTCTCTCCTCCCAGCATCAGCCTCTCTCCTCCCAGCATCAGCCTCTCTCCTCCCAGCATCAGCCTCTCTCCTCCCAGCATCAGCCTCTCTCCTCCCAGCATCAGCCTCTCTCCTCCCAGCATCAGCCTCTCTCCTCCCAGCATCAGCCTCTCTCCTCCCAGCATCAGCCTCTCTCCTCCCAGCATCAGCCTCTCTCTCCTCCCAGCATCAGCCTCTCTCCTCCCAGCATCAGCCTCTCTCATCCCAGCATCAGCCTCTCTCCTCCCAGCATCAGCCTCTCTCCTCCCAGCATCAGCCTTTTCTGTCCCCAGCTGATGCCTTTTCAGTCCCCAGCATCAGCCTCTCTCCTCCCAGCCTACCCCAGCCTCAGCCTCCCCCAGCATCAGCCTCTCTTCTCTCAGCCTCCCCATCCCAGCCTTCCCCAGGATCAGCCTCTCTCCTCCCAGCCTCCTCCAGCACGCCGTGCTCCTCTGCCGACACTCACAGATCCAATCGCATACACTCACACACACACTCACACACCCGATCGCATACACTCACACACACCCGATCGCATACACTCACGCACACACACACTGACGATATTGCACATACGCACTCATACTCACAACATCCGGAGATACCACATGCTTCTGGCCATGTGATCCTCCGGCAGGTCCTGGAAGCTCACAGCACAATATCGCCGCCGAGAAGCAAGCGATATCCCAGGATATCCCAGGATGTTGTGAGTTTGTGGATGCGATGTGATGTGTGTGTGAGAGTGAGTGTGATCTGATGTGTGTGTGTGTGTGTGTGTGTGTGCTGTTATGTGTGTGCGTGTGTGTATTTTCCGCCGCTGCAGGACCTTGATGCGCTGGTAACTATGCTACCATGGTTACCAGCGTATCTCGTCCCCCGCTCGCACGGGAGCCCACACCAGCATACGCCGGCCAGCCCCAGCAATGCGAGGGTATGTGTCGGCTGGTTTGGCGGCGTACGCTGATGTGGGCTCCCAGGGGTACAGTACTCACCTGGTAGTCGTGGCTCCGTTGCCAATGCCTGCAGGGTGCCGGGGCGAGAGGCCAATCTGTGAGGGGCTGAGCCTGGGCGAGCGGCCGGCCAATCCGTGTGGGGGCGCAGCCTGGGTGAGCGGCCAATCCGTGTGGGGGGGCGGGGCCATGGCGAGCCCAGCGGCCAATCAGCTTTGTGTCACTGTAAGGACACAATTTTGGAGCAAGACAGACAGACAGACAGACAGAATAAGGCAATTATATATATATATATATATATATATATATATATATATATATATATATATATATACATATACATACTAGAAGGTGGCCCGATTCTAACGCATCAGGTATTCTAGAATTCATTGTGTAGTTAATGTATGATTTTTGTTATATATATTAGTGATGAGCGAGTACTAAAAAGCTCGGGTGCTCAAGGCTCGGGCCGAGCATCCCAGGATACTCGTGTACTCAGCCCGAGCACCGAGCCCAATGTTATCCTATGGGAGACCCGAGTATTTTTATGAAATGACCCCCCGGCAGCATGTAGAAACCCTAAAAATGTCACAAAAGTCTCAGAAGAGTGCTCAAATGACATGGCAACAGCATGGGGAAGACCCCTTTGAAGCATTTATCACTCAAAAGTCACAGCTGTGAACAATTTTGTCCGCGTTTTACGCCATTTTTACGGACTCACCAGAAAACCTTTAAAAATGACACCAAAATGAATTTTCATGGCGGAAATGTTAAGGGCACATACCCAATAGTGAGATAGAGCTAATGTATGTTACATTTGGAGATTACATGAAAGATTTTACGTGAAAACATTGTGTGGCACTCCGATGTCCCTGAGAAGAGTCGTACATGAAGGCCTCTTGAGTCTAATGTGCCCATTTTGAGGAAGTGAGTCTTTGTAGTATTTTCCTTTGCCAGGGCAGTCCAAAATTGTGAGGTTCACCAATGCCCCTGCATACAGACGTGCATGATGGCCTGTAAACCAGAAGTGCCCATTGTAAGGAAGTGGGTCTATTGTAGTATAGACCTTTGGCAGGACAGCCAAAAATTGGGAGGCTCCACATTGTCCCTGGATAGAGACATGCATGAGGGCCTGTAAACCTGAAGTGCCCATTGTAAGGAAGTGGGTCTATTGTAGTATAGCCCTTTGGCAGGACAGCCAAAAATTGGGAGGCTCCACATAGTCCCTGGATAGAGACGAGCATGAGGGCCTGTAAACCAGAAGTGCCCATTGTAAGGAAGTGGGTCTATTGTAGTATAGCCCTTTGGCAGGGCAGCCAAAAATTGGGAAGCTCCACATTGTCCCTGGATAGTGATGTGCATGAGGGCCTCAAAACATTGTTCCCATTGCAAAGGAGCAGGTCTCCTGTCGTTGTAATGTCCATTCTGAAAGAATGGGCGAAAAAATTTACCACTGGGGGTATACCTGAAACAAAGGCCTAACTATTGTAACGGTCATCATGGTGGCGCATGAGGAGAAGGAGGAGCAGTCCAGCGATTAGCCAAAGTCCAGAAGTGTGTACCCATGGGTGAGTGGAGGTACATGGCAAATTCCCGTTACAAACTTTAAATTCCGCTCTCATTTGCTGGTGATGTGGTGAAGTCTGGCCCAATCCAACCCTTGTTCATCTTGATCAGAGTCAGCCTGTCAGCATTTTCAGTTGACAGGCGGGTGCGTTTATCTGTAATGATTCCACCTGCGGCACTAAACACGCTCTGACAAAATTCTAGCGGCAGGGCAGGCCAGGACTTCCAAGGCGTACAGAGCCAATTCATGCCACGTGTCCACCTTGGATACCCAATAATTGTAAGGCACAGAGGAATGTCTGAGTACAGTTGTTCGATCTGCAAGGTACTCCTTGAGCATCTGGGCAAACTTAGGATTGCTTGTGGCACTACCCCGCACATCAGGGGCTGTGGTACCTGAGGGGCTGAGAAAACTGTCCCACATCTTAAAGACTGTTCCCCTACCTCTGGCGGATTGGACTTGTGCCCCTCTCGGCTGTACGCCTTGGTTGTCTACTGATTCTTGACCTATGCCGCTAGCGTTTTGTGAGGGGAATGCTTTGCCAACTTCCGTGACTATGGCCTTCCGGAACTGCTGCATTTTGGCTGACCTCTCCGCCTCGGGAATAAGAGACATAAAGTTCTCCTTGTAGCGTGGGTCTAACAGTGTTACCAACCAGTAATGATTGTCGGCCAAGATGTTCTTAACGCGAGGGTCACGAGACAGGCAGCTTACCATAAAGTCAGCCATGTGCGCCAGACTCTTAACAGCCAGGACTTCAGTATCCTGACCAACACAATGACTGAACATGCTGTCCTCCTCCTCCTCCTCATCTACCCTGTCCTCTGGCCAGCCACGCTGAACCGAGGATACGACTAGTGTGCATGTCATATCCTCAATTTGGCCGGAGAGTTGCTCCATGTCTTCATCCTCCTCCTCGTCATAGTCCTCCACTGCACGTTGTGATGAGACGAGGCTGGGCTGTGTGTTATCACCCACACCCACTACTGTTTCTTGCTCCAACTCATCGCGCTCCTCCTGCAATGCATCATGTTTGTTTTTGAGCAGAGACCATTTTAGAAGGCAGAGAAGCGGTATGGTGATGCTAATAATGGCATCATCACCACTCACCATCTTGGTGGAGTCCTCAAAGTTTTGGAGGATGGCACATAGGTCGGACATCCATCTCCACTCCTCAGGTGTTATGTGTGGAGTTTGACCCATTTCCCGACGGCTTTGGTGATGCAGGTACTCAACAACTGCCCTCTTCTGCTCACATATCCTGATCAACATGTGCAGAGTTGAATTCCAACGCGTGGGGACATCACACACCAGTCTGTGAGCCGGAAGATGCAAACGGCGCTGAAAGCCGGCAAGGCCGGCTGAAGCAGTAGGTGACTTTCGAAAATGTGCAGACAGGCGGTGAACTTTTACCAGCACATCAGACAGCTCTGGGTATGACTTTAGAAACCGCTGAACCACGAGGTTGAGCACATGGGCCACGCAAGGAACATGTGTCAGCTGGCCTCGCCTCAAAGCCGCCACCAGGTTCCGGCCATTGTCACACACGACCTTTCCTGGCTTTAGGTTCAGAGGTGTGAGCCAGTGATCTGCCTGCTGTTTCAGAGCTGTCCACACCTCTTCTGCATTGTGGGGTTTGTCACCTATGCAGATTAGCTTCAGCACAGCCTGTTGCCGCTTCGCCGAGGCAGTGCTGCAGTGCTTCCAGCTTGGGACTGGTGTGGAGGGTAAAGTGGATGAGGATGCGCAGGAGGAGGATGAGGCTGAGGAGCATGACATTCCGGAGCTGTAGAGTGGGTGAAACCCTGACTGAGGTAGGGCCTGCAAACCTTGGTGTGGGAAGGACGTGTTCCGTCCCTCGCTCAGACTGGGTCCCAGCTTCCACAATATTAACCCAGTGTGCCATCAACGAGATGTAGCGGCCTTGCCCACAAGCACTTGTCCACGTGTCTGTGGTTAGGTGGACTTTGGCTGAAACAGCGTTGTTCAGGGCACGTGTGGTGTTTTGTGACGCGTGGTTATGCAATGCGGGGACGGCACACCGGGAGAAATAGTGGCGGCTGGGGACCGAGTAACGTGGGACAGCTGCCGCCATCAGGTCGCGGAATGCTTCTGTCTTCACCAGCCTAAAAGGCAACATTTCCAGCGCAAGCAGTTGCGAAATGTTAGCATTTAGAACTGTGGCATGTGGGGCGTTGGCAGTGTATTTGCGCCTACGTTCAAAGGTTTACTGAATTGATAACTGAATGCTGCGCTGGGACAAGGACGTGCTAGATGATGGTGTTATTTCTGCGTAGGCAACTGCAGGTGCAGGGCCGGAGGAGGCTTGTTCGCAGGCAGCATGGACAGGGGATTGTCTCGCATGCACAACAAGCAAAGACGTAGCAGTGACATCAGCAAGCACTGCTCCTCAACTCTGTTGTACCTCCCACAAAGTCGGGTGCTTGGCTGACATGTGCCTGATCATGCTGATGGTGGTCAGTTGCTAGTGGCTAGTTGCTGGTCAGCTGCAAGTTTTGGTACCCCTGCTGATGCTGGCATGGCAGGTGTTGCAAATGGCTTTTTTAGAATCATCTGGAGCCAACTTAAAAAACTGCCAGACTCGGGAAGACCTAACATTTGTATAGGCACCTTGTGTCGTGTTGTTGTTCCGGGGAACGGTTGCCTGACTTCTGCCTGGGGCCACCACCCTGCTTCTTACTGCCTGTTGGGATGCTACGCCTCCCCCCCCCTGTGCACTGCTGTTCTCACTCTGCATATCCTCCTGCCAGGTTGGGTCAGTTACTGGATCATCCACCACGTCGTCTTCCTCTTCCGCACCCTGGTCCTCCTCCTGACTTCCTGACAATTGTGTCTCATCATCGTCCACCCCTTGTTGAGACACGTTGCCAACTTCGTGAGAACGTGGCTGCTCAAATATTTGGGCATCTGTACATACGATCTCCTCATGACCCACTTCAACAGGAGCTGGCGAGAGGCCAGAATGTGCGAATGGATACGTGAACAGCTCTTCCGAGTGTCCAAGTGTGGGATCAGTAATGTCCGTGGACGTGTACTCAGCCTTGTGGTAGGAAGGAGGATCAGGTTCTGAAATGTGCGGTGCAGTATCACGGCTACTGACACTTGACCGTGTGGAAGACAGAGTGTTTGTGGTGGTGCCAATCTGACTGGAAGCATTATCCGCTATCCAACTAACAACTTGTTGACACTGGTCTTGGTTCAAGAGCGGTGTACTGCTGCGGTCCCCAATAATTTGGGACAGGACGTGCGAGCGAGTAGATGTGGCCCTTTGTTGTGGTGAAATTAGAGCTTGCCCACGACCTCGGCCTCTGCCTGCACCACCATCACGTCCACTTCCTTGTTCGTTGCCAACACCCTTGCGCATTTTGCAATGCTGTGCTGACGTGTATTCACTAGACTTGTGTGTTATATCCAAGTTTGTGCAAAACTCACACAAGTGCACCTGTACGCTGCCACCGACAGGCACACACGTGCGGTTTTTAAATGCAAGCACGGACGCACTAAGAACCTAACAGGTTTTTAGGAGCGACAATTACTGAGAAGTTTGACACTATCAGGACTGTTTTAGACTGTGTACACCAGCCCCAGATATGATGAAGGCTGGTATACGGTCACCACAAGGAATGGCTATATACCCTGCCTGCCTGCCTGTATACAGCTACAATAGTCCTGAGAAGGACTCTTCTGGTCACTAGCCTGTATTCCGACCTGGCTATACCCTGCCTGTATACAGCAACAATAGTCCTGAGAAAGACTCTGCTCCTGTACTCCGACCTGGCTATACCCTGCCTGCCTGCCTGTATACAACTACAATAGTCCTGAGAAGGACTCTGCTTCTGTACTCCGACCTGGCTATACCCTGCCTGCCTGTATACAACTACAATAGTCCTGAGAAGGACTTCTGGTCACACTGTTTGCAGCCCTGCTACGGAAATAACTATAAAGGGCCGCAAACCTTTCCCTGAAGCAGCAACACTCTCCCTGCACTGACTGTCTGGATGGCTGTGTGCAGAGCACAGCGCACCCGCCGGTATAAAGGCTCGGTCACGCTGTGCAGGCCGCCCAATCACTGCAATTCCACAACTAACAGGGCTGTGGCATTGCAGTGGTCTGCCAGCCAATCCCTGCATGAGGGCTGGCTCTCAAAAGAGCGCCAACATGCAGGGATGAAGACCACGAGTACAGCACGAGTATGGCGAGATTCCTCGGTCCCCGCCGAGTAGCCCGAGTACAGTGATACTCGTGCGAGTACCGAGTAGTGACAAGCATACTCGCTCATCACTAATATATATATATATACATGTTGTTGTGTGTAGTTGCGAAGTGTTTGTGTAGGGCGCTGTAAATGTTCTGGGTGTTGTCTGGGTGTGGGGGTGTGTGAGAGCGGTGTTGTTTGTGTGTTGCGTTGTTTGTGGAGCGCTGTGTGTGTTTTGGGGGGAGGTATGCTTTGTGCAATGTGTGTGTTGCGCGGTATGTGCGTATATTTGTGTATGCCGCGGTGTTTGTGTGTTGGGTGTAGTGTGTGTGCGGCGTTGTCTGTGTGTGTGGGTGTCTATGTAGGGCAGTGTTTGTGGTTCCCAGTGTGTGTGTGGTGTGTTGTGCGGTGCGCGTGTGGCAGTGTGTGTGTGTTTTGGGGGTAGGTGTGCACCCCCATCGTGCTCCATCCCCCAAGGCTGCGCACCCCCCATCGTGCTCCTTCTCCCATGCTGCGCACCCCCCATCGTGCTCCATCCCCCATGCAGTGCACCCCCCATCGTGCTCCATCCCCCATGCTGTGCACCCCCCATCGTACTCCATCCCCCATGCGGGCGATGCGTGTGGAGAACCGGGGCGAGCGGCCAATCTGTGGGGGTTGGAGCCTGGGCGAGCGGCCAATCCGTGCGGGGGGGGCGAAGCCGAGGCGAGGCGAGCAGCCAATGCGACGGTTGTCACTGTAATGACATAATTTTGGAGCAAGACAGACAGATTGAATAAGGCAATATATATATATATATATATATAATATAGCTCCCACAGGTATAGTATATGTGTATTTTGTAAGGTTTCAACTCACTTGTTCCTGCTTGAAGTAAATACAGGTACCACTTTTATTTAAATGCTCGTCTGGTTTATTTCAGTTGTTGTAAATCGCTATGCAGGAATGAACTAAAAAATAGCCTTTTTCTAGCACAAAGTTACAAACATAAAAATAACAAATCCATACAGCTGTGGGGTCCTCCCACTCAGATACAGGGTTCTTCTCTCTACAGTCATGAGTAGAGATCAGCAAACCGGTTGCGGTTCGGCTCGAGTTCGGTTCGCCGAACGGAGGTCTCGTTCGAGTTCGGTTCGGCGAATGTTCGACGAACCACTCGAACCACATAGAAAACAATGGCTGGCAATCACAAACACATAAAAACACCTAGAAAACACCCTCAAAGGTGTCCAAAAGGTGACAAACAACTCACAACACAACACAAACACATGGGAAAGTGACAAGGACATATACTCATGCAAAAACAAAAGAGCAGGACAAGGAAAAAGAGAAAAAGACACAGATATAGGCATGGCACGCCCTTCTAAAATCATGTTTAACACCGCAAGGTGACTCCAAGCGGAGTCTCCCTTTTTTCCAAAAATTAGGCCCCACACACACCCACCCCTTCAGTGGCAGCACTTGTGCCCCAGTTGTACACTTCACAGCTAGATTTGCATCAAGCACATTCAAAAATACGCCATACTTAACCGTCCCCAGGATGACACCGGGGTAGGTAGCAAAGTCTTTCCTGATCCCAGCTCTGTGCATCTTGGATCATTTTTAAAAAGAATGTAAGCAAGGGTTACTCCAAGCGGAGTCTCCCTTTGTTCCAAAAATTGGGCCACACACACACCCACCCCTTCAGTGGCAGCACTTGTGCCCCAGTTGTATGTGGCGCCCTGGACAAGCCAGGTCATCACAGAACAACACCGACACACCCCACACTCCCGGTCAGGCACACCGAAGTCAGACAAAAACCCTTGTTGCCTTCCTCCAGGGGCTGATGTTCACACCAGGGGGTGGGCAAGGCGGTTGGCCCCGCCCACCGAGGAGTTCACAGTTCTGGAGGCGGGAAAAGAGTAGAGTTCAGTTTTGGAGGTGAAAGTGAGAGGAAGGAAAGTGGTAGAGGAGCAGACTGAAGTTGGTCCGGGTGTGTGGCCCGGACAGATCAGCAAGGTTGGCGGACGGTGGTGACCGTCTGCAGGAGTGGCCTATTGGAGCTAGCCGTAAGGACCGTGGACAGGCGGTGGCCCGGCGGTACTGGACCGGTACGCAAAGAGAAGCCAGCACCATCAGACAGGGTCTTACGGACCCCGGCAAGGCTAGGAGTCGCCGTGAATTTGCCAAATCTGTTAGCAAAGGGAACCTCCTGTGTTTCCCAGCAGCCAAGTCCCGTCAGAAGGCAACAGTCCAACCGAGAGAGGGAAACACAGTCACTGCCAAGCCTAAAGTTCCCAGGGCCAGAGCCTGCGGGCAAAAGGGGCTCCTTCAGCACCCATCCCAGCTGGGGAGCAGGTTACCGGTGGGAACCCATTGGAACTGTACACGTTACACAGGTGCAGGGAAAGGCAGTCCCCATCAACCTGCTGGGAGGAGAAACACCGCAGCCGTCTGTGGGACCCGTCCATCCAGCCGTGTGTTTTACCGAGAACTGTGTCCTCATCATTGGCTGAGTGAGTACCACCGTGCCGTGCGGCACAGTGCTGCCCCCGCGACCCTGCACCTCGTCAGGCCCCGTAACCCGCCTGCCATCCATCCCTACCCCATCACCGGGCCCCGGGACAACCAACCCCCTACCGACGGAGGGGAGAACTAACATCCAGGCTGCTCCCTGTCATCGCTCCCGGGATCCCCGTCCAGAGCAGCAGTGGTGTCACCAATATCACCACAACCGTGGGTGGCGTCACGGACAATAACCAAATCCCCACCATCCAATCCCCACCCTTTTCACTCATGGGCGAGGAGCGCCGCTCGAGTCCCCGGGATCCGGCCCACCGCTCGAGCCACCACCGAGCAGCAGCAGCAGCAGCCGCAGCAGCAGGGGCCGGACCCGAGCAGTGGGAGAGCGCAGTGTCCCCTTCCTCCGTCCGCGACAGCTTGGCGTCACGAACAGGATCTTACCGCTCTGCCGTCTGGTAGAGGTGCGCGTTGTTACCGCCGGAGGTGTCCGGCCGTAAAATTTTAGAAGCCGCCATCTTGGGCGCGAAAAATTTCCGCTCGAGCGTCTCCTCGAGTAGTGGAGGCGCGAAGGCCAAAACCCCGCCCCTGTAGAGGAGGAGCCGGAAAGAGACTAAGGGGGACGGAAACAAGATGTCTGTGCCTGACGGAGCCGCTGGAGGAGCGGCGGATGCAGTCGTGGGAGCACCCGTAGATGGGAACGGGCCTCCCCAGGTCCCGGCCGCGCTGGCGGGGGGCGCCGCGGCCCCGGCTCTTGCTCAGGTGATGCCGTTCTCTCTGCCCTATGTGCCCGGAGCTGCCTGGCTACCGCAGTACGATGGGAAACCTGATGCCTTGCAGGTTTTCCGAAAAAAACTTAGTCCGCTACTAGAACTGTACCCCCTGACTGATAAGCAATGTGCAGCGCTAGTGCTGGGGCAGCTAACCAGCACGGCTGAGCAGGAGGTGGAGACCTGGGCCGAGGGGGACCGGTCCTCCTGTAGCCACCATCTTTGAGAAGCTGCAGACTGCCTTTGAGACCCGTACCGAGGCAGAGTTGCAATGCCGGCAACGGCCCGCAGATAGCATTCGGGACTATGCCTTGCGCCTGCAAACCGCACTCCGCACACTGAAGCGGGTGGACCCCATCAACAGTGCGGACAGTAACAAAATACTAAGTGAGCAGTTTGTGCAGGGGATGAGGTCCTCAGAAGAACGCAAACAACTTCGGCTATGGGCCCTAGAACACCCTGATGTGGACTTTGCCGTATTAAAGGAACGGGCCATCAAAGCTCTGCAACCCCCCGCTTCTGAAGCCCCTGAGCCAGCCCCGTGGCCGGTTGAGACTGCTCCCGTCGTGGTGGCCCCTACCCCGCCAGCACCTCCAGTGCCTGCAGCCCAAGCGGAACGATGGAAGAACTCGCAGCTCAAGTTCGCCGCATGGATGGGGACCTCGCTAAGATCCTCGCCGCACTCCAGCCTCCGACCAGATCCCAGGCCCCGGTGAAGATGCAGCTCGCCGACAGCCCTGAGGACGTCCCCTGGATACAGTGCAGAAGGGCCAATGACTCACGGTATGGACCCCCAATCTGTTACAGGTGCAGCAAACCCGGCCACTACTCCCGACGGTGTCCGTTAAACGAGCAACCCCTGGGGCCATGGGCCAATCCTCAGGAGTAGAACCCCATGGCTCCCCAGACTGGTGGGACCAGTACATCGGGGCCCGGCCCATCATCCCCGTGGCTGTGGACGGCATACCGGTGATGGCTCTCCTGGACACTGGATCACAGGTAACCACCATACCATACACACTGTATCAACGGTATTGGGGAAAAGACGAACTGGCTCCCCCAGATGCCAGTATGACACTGATTGCTGCTGATGGACTCCCATTGACCCAAGTGGGGTACAAGCAAGTGGCCATGACTGTGGGACGAGCTGAACTGCAACACCAGGGTATGATTGTGATAATGAATGAACCCAGTGATCATAACCCGAAG
This sequence comes from Anomaloglossus baeobatrachus, assembly GCF_048569485.1. NCBI lineage: Eukaryota > Metazoa > Chordata > Amphibia > Anura > Aromobatidae > Anomaloglossus > Anomaloglossus baeobatrachus. The sequence continues at coordinate 421,154,594 of NC_134356.1, read as the reverse complement.
GTAGTGCTAGGGACTAACGTGATGGAGCACTGTATGAGTGATGTGCTGACCCTACTGCAGTAGCTGGCCGCTACGGCGGCGGGGAGCCGACATAGAGCTGTGCAGCGTGAGATTCAAGCCCTGATGTACCGCCGACATGTGACCTCGACAGGAGCAGAGATTGGTGGGGTAAGAGTGATGGATGTTGCCACTTTGATTGTGCCTCCCAGGAGCGAGATGATGATTTGGTGTAGGGCAGCGGTAGGGCCCCAGGGGCGTGACTACCCCGCCATGATAGAGCCCATGCCCTCTGAACACTGGCCTACAGTAATGGCCGCCCGAGGGGTGGTAGATGTAAAGAAGGGGAGAGTGCCCGTAAGGGTGCTGAACTGCGGGGAGGAAGAAGTCAGGCTACGCTACCCTTGCCAAGTTGTTCACTCTGGATCCCCACACCATCCGCGAGGCCGTTCCCTCAACCTCACCACCTACTGCCAGCACTCACCCATCCCCAGGGGAGTTAGACGAGTGGTGCCAACAGCTACATGTAGGCACTGACAATACCCCTACACATCACAAAGAAGGGGTATACCGGGTGGTACGGAAGTATGAGCGAGTTTTTAGCAAACATCCCCTAGACTTTGGGCAGATTAAAGGGGTCCAACACCATATCCCCACCAGTGAGCACCCCCCTATCAAAGAGAGGTACAGGCCTATTCCCCCTGCACATTACCAATGTGCCAAGGAAATGTTGCGGAACATGAAGTAGGCAGGGGTTATTAGGGACAGCTGTAGTCCCTGGGCCACCCCGTTGTTACTGGTTAAGAAGAAGGATGGCACCATGCGGATGTGTGTGAATTACCGGAAAATTAACCAGATAACGAATAAGGACGCTTACCCTCTGCCCCGCATTGAGGAATCTCTGGCTGCGCTGAGAACCGCTAACTATTTTTCCACCCTTGACCTCACCAGCGGGTACTGGCACGTGGCTGTGGCGCCAGAAGACCGAGAGAAGACTACATTTGCCACCCCTATGGGACTCTGCGAATTTAATAGCATGCCGTTCGGGCTGTGCAATGCCCCTGGAACCTTCCAACGGCTGATGGAATGCTGTCTGGGGCATCTAAATTTTGAGACCGTCCTGCTGTACCTGGATGATGTGATTGTGTACTCCCAGACATATGAAGCCCACCTGGAGTACCTAGCCAAGGTGTTCGCGTCCCTTGCCAAATATGGGATGAAGTTGAAGCCCTCAAAGTGTCATCTGCTGAAACCCAGAGTGCAGTACCTAGGGCATGTGGTCAGTGCAGAGGGTGTTGCCCATGACCCTGAGAAAATCTCCGCCATCGAGGACTGGCCGAGGCCGACCACGGTGAGAGAGGTGAGGCAGTTCCTAGGCCTAGTGGGGTATTACCGTCGCTTCATCAAGGGGTACAAGAAGATGGCTGCCCCCATGCAAGACTTCCTCATGGGACAGACCAAAGGTGGTAGACCCCTAGGAGCCCCATTGGTGTGGGAAGAAAGGCATGAGGAATCCTTCCGTCAGCTGAGAGCGGCCCTGACCGGAGAAGAAATCCTAGCATACCCTGATTACAACCACCCCTTCATCCTCTACACCGATGCCAGTAATGTAGGCTTGGGGGCAGTCCTATCCCAGGTCCAAGACGGAAAAGAAAAAGTGATTGCTTATGCTAGCCGAAGGCTTCGACCGACTGAGAGGAACCCTGAGAACTACAGCTCTTTCAAGCTTGAACTCTTGGCACTGGTGTGGGCTATCACCGAGCGGTTCCGCCATTACCTGGCAGCGGCTAAGTTTACCGCTTTCACGGATAATAACCCGCTGACCCACCTGGACACAGCCAAGTTGGGCGCGTTGGAACAGCGGTGGGTGGCTAGGCTAGCCAACTACGATTTCACCATCAAGTACAGGGCCGGCCGTGCCAACGTTAATGCCGATGCACTCTCTCGGATGACCCACCTGTTGTAAGAAGGGCCCGAGGATGACGACCTCGAAGAGTTTGAGTTGCCCGCATTTCATCAGCCACCGACTGAGAAGGTGCATGTCCATCAACAACAGGTAAACCTGGACCCGCTGCCCAGCCAGGAGTGGCAAGAAGCCCAGGACCAGGCACCCGCTGTCCACCTAGTCAAGGTCTTGGTGGAACAAGGCACTGCTGGGATAGACCCTGCCGCCCCAGCTGAAGCCCAACGCCTGTGGCGAGAACGGATCCAGCTGTATCTACACCAGGGGAAGTTGTACTGTGAGCTGATTAACCTGAAGACCCATGAGAAGATCCGCCAGTTGGTGATTCCCCAACTTAACGTGCCAACCGTCCTGCAAGCATACCATGATGGTGCTGGACACTTCGGATGGAAGAAACTAGAGATGCTGTTGAGAGAGCGGTTCTATTGGAGTGGAATGCGGGAATCTGTAGAGGCCTGGTGCCAAGAGTGCGGCCCTTGCACGCTGAGAAGGAAGGATGAGGCCAGCCAGAAGGCGCCCCTACACCCGATCGTTACACATCAACCGCTGGAGCTGGTTGCCCTGGACCATGTAAAGCTCACCCCCAGCCGAAGTGGGTACACCTACGCTCTAACCATTGTAGACCACTATTCAAGGTTCATGGTGGTTGTCCCAGTTAAAGGCCTAACTGACCGTACCGCCGCTAGAGCGTTCCAGGCTTATTTCTGCCGACCACATGGATACCCTGAGAAGGTGCTTACTGACCAAGGCCCGGCCTTTGAAGCGGAGGTATTCCATGAATTTTGTCAGTTGTACGGCTGCAAGAAAATCCGGGCCACGCCTTACCATGCCCAAACCAATGACATGTGTGAAAAGATGAACCACCTGGTCCTGGGCCTCCTCAAGACGTTGCCGCTAGAAGAGCGAAACCTGTGGCCGGAGAAGCTACCTGACTTGGTCGATATGTACAACAATATCCCTTCCAGCTCAACGAAATGCACCCCAGCATACCTGATGAGGGCTCGCCCCGGCCGGCTACCGGTGGATCTGGACATGGGATTGGAAGCCCCAGAAGCACTCCCTTCGACAGCTGAATGGGACACTCGGTGGAGGGTGCAGTATCGACAAATTCAGGAGTATGTTGAGAAAAACTTGAGTCGGAGTCGGGAACAACAGTAGCAGCGCTTCAACCAGAAGGCCCTTTCCAGCCTGGAGATGTAGTGCTGAAGCGAAAGAGGAGGACCCACAAGCTGGATGATCAATGGGAGCAAACCCCATATGTCATACAGCCCACAGGATGGGAAGATGGGAAGGCCTACCAGATCAGTCGTGACCAAGGGGGTACTTTGGCCACGGTTTCCCGGGACCATCTCAAGAGGTGCCCACCAGCATTGAGGGCAGCGGCTGAAGCTCCGGTTCCTAGACCGGCGGAGAAGGCAAAAGAGGTAATCCACACAGTGATGGGTGACTTTCCGGCAGACTGGCCTACACAGAATGGCGTGGTGATTCTTCCAGTGATACTGTTCCCACAACCCGTGGATGAGGAAGTGATGGAAGTGGTCAACCAGGAGCCAGTTCCCAGGGATGAATCTGTACCCAGCTCCCCTATGCCTCCGCCTGCCTCACACGATAGCAGGGAAGAGGAACTGATTGTTCCCTCTGCCCCACTGTCCGTCCCCACTGACACTGGACCCCGGAGGTCCACTCGTCCTAACCTAGGTAGACCCCCACTTAGGTACAGGGAAACTACTCTTTAAAGGGGGGAAATTGTGTCTGTATGTGTTGAAAGTACCGTTTACAGTTTTAAATGAATGATAACTGAATGATTAACCGAAGATTCACCTGATTTTAAGCCTTGATTTAAACCGGTCGTTGCCGGCAACTGGTCCCCGTTGGGACCCCTTTACCAAATACGCAGAAACTGCTACGGACAAGCCCGAGAACTGGCAGGGCAACCAGGAACTTGTGGTATGTAAATAAAAATATGTTTTTAAGGCTAAACCGTTACCACCCCTGGAGAGGCGGATTTGGAAGATGGGCCTGGAGGGAAGTGATGGCCCAGGCCCGCCACTACCGCAACCGGTGGCAATCCTCTGGGCGTTTCAGGGGTTCCCCATGGACGTGGGTCCCCTGAAAAGGACAGAACCCGCTCGGGTAAATTGTGCTGGACTGGGGTCAAGGGGTGCTGCCTGTTTGCTTAGGGGCAGCATCAGGGCCAGGTTACTTGGGTGGGAGAGAGCGGAAGCCGTAACCGTTATAGCAACGTTTAAGTAAGAGTACCTCCCGATGTGGGAAGATGTTGTTATTATAATTGTAACTTGTTTTACCGTTTATCTTTCCAGTTTGTGAAAATAAAACCGGTGATGAACGGGCAGCCCGCGGACGGTCTGCATTTTACTAAGGGGGAATGTGGCGCCCTGGACAAGCCAGGTCGTCACAGAACAACACCAACACACCCCACACTCCCGGTCAGGCACACCGAAGTCAGACAAAAACCCTTGTTGCCTTCCTCCAGGGGCTGATGTTCACACCAGGGGGTGGGCCAGGCGGTTGGCCCCGCCCACCGAGGAGTTCACAGTCCTGGAGGTGAGAAAAATAAGGCAGATTAGTTTGGAGGTGAAAGTGGAAGTGAGAGGAAGGAAAGTGGCAGTTAAGCAGCCTGAAGTTGGTCCGGGTGTGTGGCCCGGACAGATCAGCAAGGTTGGCGGACGGTGGTGACCATCTGCAGGAGTGGCCTATTGGAGCTAGCCGTAAGGACCGTGGACAGGCGGTGGCCCGGCGGTACTGGACCGGTATGCAAAGAGAAGCCAGCACCATCAGACAGGGTCTTACGGACCCCGGCAAGGCTAGGAGTCGCCGTGAATTTGCCAAATCCGTTAGCAAAGGGAACCTCCTGGGTTTCCCAGCAGCCAAGTCCCGTCAGAAGGCAACAGTCCAACCGAGAGAGGGAAACACAGTCACCGCCAAGGCTAAAGTTCCCAGGGCCAGAGCCTGCGGGCAAAAGGGGCTCCTTCAGCACCCATCCAAGCTGGGGAGTGGGTTACCGGTGGGAACCCATTGGAACCGTACACGTTACACAGGTGCAGGGAAAGGCAGTCACCATCAACCTGCCGGGAGGAGAAACACCGCAGCTGTCTGTAGGACCTGTCCATCCAGCCGTGTGTTTTACCGAGAACTGTGTCCTCATCATTGGCTGAGTGAGTACCACCGTGCCGTGCGGCACAGCGCTGCCCCTGCGACCCTGCACCTCGCCAGGCCCCATAACCCGCCTGCCATCCATCCCTACCCCATCACCGGGCCTGGGACAACCAACCCCCTACCCACGGAGGGGAGAACTAACATCCAGGCTGCTCCCTGTCATCGCTCGCGGGATCCCCGTCCAGAGCAGCGGTGGTGTCACCAATATCAAAACAACCGTGGGTGGCGTCACGGACAATAACCAAATCCCCACCATCCAATCCCCACCCTTTTCACTCACGGGCGAGGAGCGCCGCTCGAGTCCCCGGGATCCGGCCCACCGCTCGAGCCACCACCGAGCAGCAGCAGCCGCAGCAGCGGCCAAGCCCGAGCAGTGGGAGAGCGCAGCGTCCCCTTCCTCCGCCCGCGACTTGTACACTTCACAGCTAGATTTGCATCAAGCACATTCAAAAATATGCCATACTTAACTGTCCCCAGGATGACACCGGGGTAGGAAGCAAAGTCTTTCCTGATCCCAGCTCTGTGCATTTTGGATCATTTTTAAAAACAATGTAAGCAAGGGTTACTCCAAGCGGAGTCTCCCTTTTTTCCAAAAATTGGGCCACACACACACCCACCCCTTCAGTGGCAACACTTGTGCCCCAGTTGTACACTTCACAGCTAGATTTGCATCAAGCACATTCAAAAATACGCCATACTTAACCGTCACCAGGATGACACCGGGGTAGGTAGCAAAGTCTTTCCTGATCCCAGCGCTGTGCATATTGGATCATTTTTAAAAACACAGCAAGGGTTACTCCAAGAAGACTCTCCCTTTTTTCCAAAAATTGGGCCACACAGACACCCCATCAGTGGCAGCACTTGTGCCCTAGTTGTACACTTCACAGCTAAATTTGCATCAAGCACATTCAAAATACACAAGCATTTACTCTCCCCAGGATGACACAGGGGTAGTAAATTCCTTGTGCATCCATGACTTGTTCATTTTGATGAACATTAGTCTGTCCACATTGTCACTGGACAGACGCGTGCGCTTATCTGTCAGCACACACCCAGCAGCACTGAAGACACAATCAGAGACAACGCTGGCAGCTGGACACGGCAAAATCTCCAAGGCGTAAGTGGAGAGCTCTGGCCATTTTTCAAGATTTGAAGCCCAAAATGAGCAAGGCTCCATTTGCAAAGTCATGGCATCGATGTTCATTTGGAGATACTCCTGTATCTTCCTCTCCAGCCGTTGACTATGTGTCAGACGTGTTGTCTCTGGTGGCCTTGCAAAGGAGGGTCTAAAAAAATTATGAAAAGATTCAATAAAATTGCTGTTACCAGCACCAGATACGGTGCTACTGTTACGGGTAGACTGTTGAAGATGACGAGACCGTCCCATGTTTGTCAAGTTACAACTGGGAGATTCACTCCCTGCACCTGCACGGTTGTTTGGTGGAAAAGCCGAGCTAAGATCGAGTAACAGCTTCTGCTGATACTCCTGCATACGTGCGTCCCTTTCTATGGCTGGAATTATGTCACAAAATTTGGACTTGTACCGGGGATCTAATAGTGTGGCAAGCCAGTAGTCATCATCACTTCTAATTTTGACAATACGAGGGTCATGTTGGAGGTAGTGCAGCAAGAAGGCACTCATGTGTCTTGGGCAGCCATGCGGACCAAGTCCACGCTGTGTTTGTGGCATAGAGGTGCTAACCGTTCTTTCTTCCTCTGACATCTCCCCCCAACCTCTTTCAACTGAAATTTGACCAAGGTCTCCCTCATCCACTGAGTCTTCCATGTCCATGGACAGTTTGTCCTCCATTTCTTCATGTTCTCCTGCACCTTCCTCAACATTTCGCCTGCTACCATGCGCCCTTGTTGATCCCTGTCCCCCATGGTCCCATGCCTGCCGCGTTGGTGATGATGAACGTCTGGACCTTGGTGATGTTGTTGTGTCTTGCGCATATGAATCCTCCTGTAGTTCCTCCCATTCCTGTTGTCCCACCCCCGGACTCCGAATAGTGTTTAGCGTGTGCTCCAGCATGTAAATGACTGGAATTGTCATGCTGATAATGGCATTGTCAGCACTAAACATATTTGTCGCCATGTCGAAACTGTGCAGAAGGGTGCATAGGTCTTTGATCTGAGACCACTCCATCAGAGTGATCTGCCTCACCTCTGCATCTCGTTGGCCCAGGCTATACGTCATGACGTATTGCACCAGGGCTCGGCGGTGCTGCCACAGTCGCTGTAACATGTGGAGAGTCGAATTCCAGCGTGTCGCCACATCGCATTTCAGGCGATGAACCGGCAGGCCGAAAGACGTCTGGAGCAATGCAAGTCGCTCAGCAGTGGTGGTTGAACGGCGGAAGTGAGCAGACAGTTTTCGTGCCCTGTTCAGCAGGCCATCTAGGCCGGGATAGTGTGTTAAAAATTGCTGGAGAACAAGGTTCAACACGTAAGCCATACAAGGCACGTGTGTCACCTTGCCCAGGCGAAGGGCCGCACCCAGGTTTGCAGCATTGTCGCACACGGCCTTACCAGGCTGCAGGTTGAGTGGAGACAACCATTTATTAAACTCAGTCTCCAGAGCTGCCCACAACTCATCCGCTGTGTGACTCCTATTTCCAAAACATGTCAAGCTAAAGACCGCCTGATGCTGTTGCGCTCTGCTGCCAGCATAGTAATGAGGGGTGCGTGATTCCTTCTGCGCAGTGAGAATGCTGGTGGCCTGACTAGGCAGGCTTGGGGTGGAGGTGGAGGACCCAGATGAGGTGGAGGAGGCAGAAGCAGTGGCGGAACTTGGACAGACAGAGGATTGACACACAAGTCGTGGGGACGGCAAGACTTGTGCAGCAGACCCTTCACCATCTATTACCATAGTTACCCAGTGCCCAGTCAGTGACATGTAACGTCCCTGTCCATGCTTACTGGTCCAAGTATCGGTGGTGAAATGCACCCGTTCACACACAGAGTTTCTCAAGGAAGCGGTGATGTTGTGTTCGACATGCTGGTGTAGCGCGGGCACACCTTTCTTAGAGAAGTAGTGGCGAATGGGCATCTGGTACTGGGGCACAGCGACAGACATAAGGTCTCTAAAATCCTGTGTGTCCACCAGGCGGAAAGGCAGCATTTCGGTAGCCAAGAGCTTACAGAGGGATAAAGTCAACCTCTTAGCTTTGTCATGGGTCACAGGAAATGGCCTTTTATTTGTCCACATCTGAGGGACAGAGATCTGCCTGCTGTGTGTAGACGGTGTTGAGTAGGGTGTCCCTGGAAAAATGCAGGTTTGTGAGGAAAGTGCAGGCGTAGACATGATGTTGACTTCATCCAACGTTGGTGCTATCGATGTCTGAGAGAGCTGTACACACGCACTTGTTTCCCCTTCCAAACCAACTGACGACCTACCAAGCAAACTGCCTGTTGCGGTTACAGTGGTGGAAGTTGTGCGTGGAAAACCAGGTGTGACAGCTGTCCACACAGTCCTAGAAGATGACGAGCGCGCGGATGCACTGGAAGGGGCAGGCGGTGGATGGTTCGCTCCGCTAGGCCGCATTGCAGCACGGTGAGCTTCCCACTGGGACATATGATATATATTCATGTGACGATTCATGGAAGAAGTTGTCAAACTGCTGAGGTTTTGCCCTCTACTAACAGAATCATGACAAATTTTACAGATCGCATAATTTGGGCGATCTTTTTCTATGTCAAAAAAGGACCAGGCTAGGCAAGGCTTAGAGGGCATGCGACCTGCTGATCCACCCCGACTAGTGCTCAGAGGCACAGTGGTGGCTGAGGATGCAGTTGTAGACGTGCTACCAGTACTCCGACTCTGTCCAGGAAGGCGCAAGGTAACTTTGTCGTCAGTTGCATCCTCCTCCACCATCTCTGTTGACCTCCTCGAGGGCCTGACTGTGGGTTGACAGTAGGTGGGATCTAGAACTTCCTCATCAATTGTTGTGTTTGCACTCCCCTCACCCTCAGACCGAGCCTCTTCTTGCCCTGACCGAATATTTAAGTTGTCATCCCAATCTGGTATCTGCATCTCATCGTCATCCGTATGTTCCTCATTGTCTATTACAACAGGTGTTTACGTTTGTGAATAAGGGTCAACATTCTACTCAGAAACTTGGTCCTCACGGCCTGAATCAGAGTCACAAAGATTCTGGGCATCACTGCAGACCATTTCCTGGTCTGTACTCACTGTAGCTTGGGAGCAGACCTCTGATTCCCAGGCTATAGTGCGACTGAACAGCAGCTCTGCAGACTCAGCCATCTCAGTTCCACCATACTGTGCAGGGCGGATGGAGACTTCAGAGCTGGGAGAAAGCAAGTGTGATTGGGATGACAACTCAGAGGACTGGTGTTTTTTGGATGCGGTAGTTGAGGTGGAGGAGAGGGCACTTGTTGGACCACTTGAGATCCATTCAAGCATTTTCTTTTTTTGGCCATCATCTACCTTTGTTCCAGTTGTTCGTGTCCGTAAAAAAGGGAGCACATCGGATTGTCCACAGTAAGTAGTAGACATCTTACTTTTGCTGGAAGATGATCTATCTTCAGCAGATGTTAATGGAGCTTTGCCACCTTCCCCACGGACAAACCCTTTTTTTCCTTTTCCAACACGCCTCTTCCCCTTTCCACCAGCATCTGTCATTTTGCCACTCATTTTGATTGCGACAAGATTGTGCACTTAAAATGTGGTAGTAAAAATTGAGAGGTGGTGTAGATTGCAGCGGTGATCTAGCTTTATTAACAGCAGAATAAACAACAATAACTATCCCTGACAATGCAACTACGGCCCTTAAACTGGCAGCATAGTTTGCTAGTATAATGGCTTAGTAACAATGAATTTGAGTGTGCAATGCAGAGGTGCTGCACATAGGTTTGCACCAGTGGGACACTAATGGAAGTCCAACAGCCACTTTTAGGATGCCACTAAGTTTACTCAGTGTTTGCTAGTATAATGGCTTAGTAACAATGAGTTTGAGTGTGCAAAGGGCAGGAGGGTACAGTGGCAGGGTTGTGGGTCTGGGTAGAGGAAAGGAAGCCTCCCTTTCTATCCCTCCTAATGGGGAAATGCAGCGAGGAAATCCCTGACCTTAGCTACACAGACGCTGTCATCTTGTGTAGCTGTTAAAATCTGTTTTCACGGACCTGACTGTCACCTATGGCTCTGACCCTGCCGGTATTAGCCCTTACAAGGACTAATAGAAACTTCTATCCCTATTCTGTATAGCACTGTGTATAGAGCGTACACAGCAGTATCGGAGACAGGAGCTACGCCAGCGGTGACGGACACCAAGGACGCAGAAGGCAGATAATGGCATGCTGGAGGAAAATGTCCGTTTTTATAATGCATGGACATGTGACATGGACATCCTATCACACATGCCGTTGCTTCTCTGGCTAAAAGTCCACTTAGCTGTGTGTGTGTCTGGGATTGGCTGACATGCTGGCCCGCCCCACTACACGCGCGTGTTTAGGGAAGGAAGACAAGGAAAAAAAAAAATGGCGATCGCCATTATACAAACAGCAGTGATCTGAATGTGCTGTTCCCGCACACTATACGCTGAAATTTCATAATAGTGTGAGTCACAGAGTGACTTACACTATTACAGCGGAAAGCCAGATAGTAATTAGCTTGTCTTGTTCTCGAACGTATCTAGAACTATCGAGCTTTAGGAAAAAGCTCGAGTTCTAGTTCGATCTAGAACAGCCCCCAAAATCACTCGAGCCGCGAACTGGAGAACCTCGAACCGCGAACCGCACTCAACTCTAGTCATGAGTACAGTGCTGGAGGTCTGCTACCTACATACACAGAACACTGAATGAATCCAGAGATCTCCATGTTATCTGCTGTACCACACTCTAGAGTGGAGATATTTGAGCAGCATCCAACCCCTCAGCCCGGCAGAATGTCCCCCTGACGAGACAAGCAGATGCAGACCTTTCCTAAAGTTTCTCCATTGACCCCTGGTTTCTCTTCTTCACCCCAAGATATATTCCACTTGTTCTCCCTTCATTAATCTTTTCCTTCTACCCTTTTATCTCATCCTACACCTCTCCTTTATCCCACTTCTCAAAAACGCCCCTTAGACCAAAATCTAACTTTCGATAGGTGATATTCACGTAAAAGGGTCATTTGCCCTTAAGCCTTGTTGCCCTATATATCTGCCTAGTGGCTTTGCACTGCTGCTAACCCCTTGATTCCTATCTAGGGACAGCTAGTGTTAGGTTAGTTAGGCTGCTAGTGTGTGTGTGTGTGTGTGTGTGTGTGTGTGTGTAACATGATGAAATATTGTCAGGTTATTGTTGGTTTGATTGTATGCAATTTTTGTATTATTACTGTATTGTGCATTAGTGTTGTAGTTAGTAGAATAAAATATGGTTGACTATTGTTGTGTATCATAAATATTCTTTATTATTAGTACATGGTCACGTCTCATTTGAGTCGCAATTGTTACACATATTAAAGCACATAAATAGCACAGAGAACAGGAAAGGCGTCATTAATTATATTTGAATATAAATAGTTATATCAACATTAATATTTAATATCGGACATCTATAGAGAAGTAGGAAGCCCATTAAGCGAAATATCCCCTTTAACTAGTGTGTGGTGTGTGTGTGTCTCTATATATATATATATATATATATATATATATATATATATATATATATATATATATATATATATATATGCCTTATTCTGTCTCTGTCTGTCTGTCTGTCTGTCTGTCTTGCTCCAAAATTGTGTCCTTACGGTGACACAAAGCGGATTGGCCACTGGCCTCGCCATGGCCCCGCCCCCCGCACGGATTGGTCGCTCGACCTGGCTCCCCCCCCACTGATTGGCCGGCCGCTCGCACAGGCTCCGCCCCCCACACGGATTGGCCTCTCGCCCCGGCACCCTGCACGTATTGGCAACTCGGCCACGCCCCGCCCCCCTCACGCAATGCACGCTTGCTCTGGCCCCGCCCCCCGCACGCATCCCCCGAACTGACATGGAGACACGACTACCAGGTGAGTACTGTACCCCCGGGAGCCCACACCAGCATACTCCGCCATCCCAGCCGACACAAACCCTCGCATTGCTGGGGTTTGCCGCCGTATGCTGGTGTGGGCTCCCGTGCGAGTGGGGGACGTGATGCGCTGGTAACCATGGTAGCATAGTTACCAGCGCATCAAGGTCCTGCAGCGGCGGAAAATACATACACGCACACACATCAGATCACACTCACTCTCACACACACCTCACACACACCTCACATCGCATCCACACACTCACAGCATCCGGAGATATCGCTTGCTTCTCGGCCGCGATACTGTGCTGTGAGCTTCCAGGACCTGCCAGAGGATCACATGGCCAGAAGCATGTGGTATCTCCGGATGTTGTGAGTATGAGCGCGTATGTGCAATATTGTCAATGTGTGTGTGCGTGAGTGTATGCGATCGGGTGTGCGTGTGAGTGTATGCGATCGGTTGTGTGTGAGTGTATGCGATCGGGTGTGTGTGAGTGTATGCGATCGTGTGGGTGTGAGTGTATGCGATCGGGTGGGTGTGAGTGTATGCGATCGAGTGGGTGTGAGTGTATGCGATCGGGTGGGTGTGTGTGTGTGTGTGTGAGTGTATGCGATCGGATCTGTGAGTGTCGGCAGAGGAGCACGGCGTGCTGGAGGAGGCTGGGAGGAGAGAGGCTGATCCTGGGGAAGGCTGGGAGGGGGAGGCTGATGCTGGGTGAGGCTGATGCTGTGGGAGGCTGGGAGGAGAGAGGCTGATGCTGGGGGAGGCTGATGCTGGGGGTGGCTGGGATGGGGAGGCTGATGCTGGGGGAGGCTGGAAGGAGAGAGGCTGATGCTGGGGGAGGCTGATGTTGGGGGAGGCTGGGAGGGTGTAGGCTGATGCTGGGGGAGGCTGAAAGGAGAGAGGCTGATGCTGGGGGAGGCTGATGGAGGGGGAGGCTGATGCTAGGGGAGGCTGGGAGGAGAGAGGCTGATGCTGGGGGAGGCTGAAAGAGAGGCTGATGCTGGGGGAGGCTGATGGAGGGGGAGGCTGATGCTAGGGGAGGCTGGGAGGAGAGAGGCTGAGGGTGGAGGAGGCTGGGAGGAGAGAGGCTGATGCTGGGGGAGGCTGGGAGGAGAGAGGCTGATGCTGGGGGAGGCTGGGAGGAGAGAGGCTGATGCTGGGGGAGGCTGGGAGGCGGAAGCTGATGCTGGGGGAGGCTGGGGGAGGCTGATGCTGGGGGAGGCTGGAAGGAGAGAGGCTGATGCTGGGGGAGGCTGGAAGGAGAGAGGCTGATGCTGGGGGAGGCTGATGCTGAGGGAGGCTGGGAGGTGGAGGCTGATGCTGGGGAAGGCTGGGAAGAGGGAGGCTGGGAGGAGAGAGGCTGATCCTGGGGAAGGCTGGAAGGAGGGAGGCTGGGAGGAGAGAGGCTGATGCTGGGGGAGGCTGATGCTGGGGGAGGCTGGAAGGAGAGAGGCTGATTCTGGGGGAGGCTGATGCTGGGGGAGGCTGGGAGAGGGAGGCTGGGAGGGGGGAGGCTGAGAGAAGAGAGGCTGATGCTGGGGGAGGCTGAGGCTGGGAGGAGAGAGGCTGATGCTGAGGACAGAGAGGCTGATGCTGGGAGGAGAGAGGCTGATGCTGGGAGGAGAGAGGCTGATGCTGGGAGGAGAGAGGCTGATGCTGGGAGGAGAGAGGCTGATGCTAGGGGCAGAGAGGCTGATGTTGGTGCAGCATGGGGGATGGAGCACGATGGGGGGTGCGCAGAATGGGGGATGGAGCACGATGGGGAGTGTGCAGCATGGGGGATGGAGCACGTTTGGGAGTGCGCAGCATGGCGGATGGAGCACGTTTGGGAGTGCGCAGCATGGCGGATGGAGCACGATGGGAGGTGCACACCTCCCCCCAACACACACACACACAACACACCACACACACACTGGGAACCACAAACACCGCCCTACACAGACACCCACACACACAGACAACGCTGCACACACACAACACCCAACACACAAACACCGCAGCATACATAAATATACGCACATACCACGCAACACACACATTGCACGAAACATACCTCCCCCCAAAACACACCACACACACACAAACCGCGCAACACACACACACACAACGCTACAGACACACAGCGCTCCACAAACAACGCAACACACGCAACACACATACAACACCGCTCTCACCCCCCGCCACACCCAGACAACACCCAGAACATGTACAGCGCCCTACACAAACACTTGGTAACTACACACAACAACATCTATATATATATATATATATATAACAAAAATCATACATTAACTACACAATATGTAAATTCTAGAATACCCAATGCGTAGAATCGGGCCACCTTCTAGTATATATATATATATATATATATATATATATATATATACATATATATATATATATATATATATATATTATATATATATATATATATAATATATATATATATGAATAAATATAGGTTCCTCTTTATTATGTATACCGCTGTCTTTTACTACATAGCATCCTCTCTTGTTATGTATAGTGTTGTCCTATAATTACATAGTATCATCCATAGTTATGTATAGTGCTGGCACTACCATAGTGTACTCATTTTTTTTGTTATTCACAGTGCCCTCTCTTTAATACGAAGCATCCTCTCGTTAGATATAAAGTTAAATACACAATATAATACTATTACTATACTATAAGGGATGGCACCACACATAACTAGAGAGGATGCTACCTAATATGGGACGATGTTATACATGATAAAAAAGGCAACTATGTAACTGATGATGGCGCTACATGTAACAAGTGAGTACACTATATGCTAAGGGTCTGTACTACACATAAAAAGGCTACATTCCTGCATCTGTGTGAAGTGTTGTTGTGCTACCCGATTTTTCTCTCTCACTCAGCATACATACCCGTTGAGTATGTCCTATTCTGATCCTCAAACTGGGGTCAGAACAGAACCTGCTCTGAGTCTCACAGATCTTATTCATGGATCTATGATTTATACAGATATGTGAATGGATATGTGAAACTCTGAGTTCGTGTGTCGGCTGATTACAAATTCTGGCAGTATATGGACATATCACTCGAATGTGTGAGTATAACCTACAGGTAATATAATTACTCCAAGTACTCCAAGTCACACACTGTAGTAACAGAATAAATATTTACACCCAGTGATAACTGATGTCTAATCTGATTAGTCATTGTCTGCTGTTTCTTCTCCAACTGGTCAGACCTTCATGTCGACATCTTCCAGCCATGACTCATCTTGTCACACCAATCACCACAGTCCTGAAAATTACAAGGTTACATACTGTATATCTACATTTTTCTCCTGAGTAACCCCCCCTCCACTAAGCCCCTGAATACATATATGTACACCACTATTACTCTTCAGTTAGCCACATACCATTCAAAATAGAAAGTGATAAGCTAGCACTATGCCTCCAATAATTATTTTCACTATTTAATAAATGTAAAGTATTGAGTCATTGTGATTCACCCCCAACTCATATTATGACTAGATGCACATGTTGTGTTTTTATTGCATTTTTTTCTGAACAGATTTGAACATGTCAAAAACACAAATTTTACATGTAGTTTTTCCAGCCAACACATCAGGATTCGCAGAACTATTTTTTGTTGCAATTCCTGAACATTTGCACATAGTCTTAATCCCTGTCCTGTGTCCTCCATCTACAATTCATTATAAGGTCCTGTATTCATTATAAGCCCATGATAGCATCATAATTAATTGGGGGTAGGAGAAGAGATAGTCAGGGTCTTATAATGAATTGGTACTTAGCATCCTATCCCATCTCCCAATTCATTATAGGTCCCTAATAGTGTCTTCTCCAACCCTCAATTCATTATAAGTCCCCATATAACAGCCTTCACCCTCTTATTCATTATAAGTTGCTGATAGCATCCTCTCCCTCCCCTCAATTCAAGACTTTGATAATATCATTATGAATTGGAGGATGGGAGCAGATGCTATGAAGTACTTTGCATCCACCAATGTTCATTATGTTTCATGTCATCTCTCCCCCACTGTTCATTATAAGTCTCCTGTTATATCTCCCACTGTTCATTATAAGCCTCTAGTCATCTCCCGTGACTGTTAATTTTATGTCTCTTTTCATCTCCTCAATGTGTTAGGAAAAAAAACCTCACCTCTCCCTACTTTCCCCCACAGCATTCTTCTTCCAAGGTACTGTCTAAAGGACATCTTTGTGGACTGCATGCTAATGTCATCACGCTGCGTGCATCTGCTTGCATCAGACAACATAATACCGGGAAGAAAGCTGAGGACGGAGTCCTTTGGCTCTGGTGCCATTTTCTGTTGCTAGTGATGAGGGTAATCTGGCCATGGGCACCTGTAGCTTTGGGCTTCAAGGGTCTGGCCAAATTGCTTTCATTATTACTCGCCCCTGCCAGGGCCTCCTTCCAACTTTGAGGCCTGTTATATCGGCAGCGGCTGTGCTGGCAGCATGTCCGTCCATGCTCAGAATGCCTCATTGTTTGTTTTTTTTTGCTAGATTCCATATTACTTTGACAGGAAAAAGAAACATTATATCTCCTCAATTTGAATAAGTACGAAGTGCCTATATAGAATGTAACCAGATGGTTTCTGTGTGCAGACATTAAATTGCCATATACATACTTAGTGCATGAATCCTTAACACCATCAATATTAAGCCTGCTTTACACATTGCAATTTTGCATATGATATCGTATGCGATTTGCAACGCCCCCATCGTATGTGTGGCACTTTCAATTTGTTGAACATGCCACACAAATGATTAACCCCCGTCACACATACTTACCCGTCCATACGACCTCGATGTGGGCGGTGAACGTCCACTTCCTGGAGTGGGAGGGATGTTCGGCGTCACATCGACGTCACGCGGCAGCCGGCCAATAGAAGCGGAGGGGCGGAGCTAAGTGGGACGTAAACATCCCGCCCACCTCCTTCCTTCCACATTGTGGGCCGGGTGCCGCAGGACGCAGGTAAGATCTGTTCATCGTTCCCGGGGTGTCACACACTACAATGTGTGCTGCCCCGGGTATGATGAACAATTTAACGTGCAATTCTAGAGACAGGTATGATGTGCATGCGATGAACGTTTTACCGTTCAATCACAATCGCACGTACCTATCCCACACTGCAATGTACTTACAATGCCGGATGTGCGTCACTTACGACGTGACCCCGCCGACACATTGAAAGATACATTGCAGCGTGTAAAGCGGGCTTTAGATGTATTGGTGCTACAACCATTTTTTTTTTTTTTGTCTTTCATTACCCGTTATGAGGAAATCCCTGGCTTTTGTCTACTGTTTATTTGCAATTTTCCTTATTGATTTTATTGAATTAACTTAACAATTGCCATATTGCAGTAATGAACTGACATACTCTACACGCTAAAATATTGTAACGTAATGAGATAATCTATTTCTTGTCTTTTGTCATGGTATGACTGATATTAAAGGAGATACAAAAATTGCGGTCTTTACCACATATACAAAAATAGGAACATATTTTAGATCAATATACTCACTATGGAGCACAAATCATTTCAGGAGAGACTTTACAAATTACTTTATTCTAAAGAATCACCTCTTTGACATTTTTCTTTCCCCTTGCCAGGATATTACAGGAAACTACACTGTTTGCTGGTTGTATCAGTGTGGAGGAGCCTCTCAAGGGTCTTCCTGGAAAAGCTTTATTAACTTCACCAAAACACTGACCTGTAGAGTATAACTACTAAGAAAAAGCAATTATATAATGAAAAAAGCCAACGTTACTGATCCTCATCACGATATAACCACGAGTGAAGGATGAAAAGCGAGCAATATGTACTGAATGCTAAGAGTACACTCCTTCCTAGAATTCATGGGTGCTTGTAAACTTACATTAGGAGTAATTTAAAATTAAAAAGGAAAAAAGGAATAATATTCTTGTTAATACATTTTTAAAGTCCTATATTTTTTAACTATGAAAAATGTATTACGAGGCATTAGGGTACTAAGTTCTCTGCGTGCAGACTTGAAGACTTCTTTACTGCCTGGTTTACTTTATCATGTGCCTTAGCTACTACCTTGTATGTAGTACTGTAGCTGCCAGGTGGAGGGCCAGAGGGGATAGTCACCCTGGCCCCTGATCTGGAGGGGCCCACCCAGAGTTACTTCTACCCAGGGCCGAATTATCTAGTAGGAAAAATTTGACATAAGAATGCACTGAAGGGGCAGAGGAGCACTAATCAGCTCCTGCCCAGGTGGGAGAAAATACTGGCTAGAGGTACAGAAGCTGCAATTACTTCATGCCAAGGTGACTCATGTGGGAAGAGAAACAGAGTATTGATGTTTGGAATCAGTGGGAGGTAAAGGCAAGGCTCTTGGAGATGGGGCAGGTAATATGGAAAAAGAAGAACATGGGGGATGCAAGATGTATGGCATATGAAGGGTGCAGTATGTGGGTCAGAGGAGTGTGAAGGGGTGCAGGGAGTTTGAGAGAGGTGTAAAGGGGCTTAAGTCTGTGTGGGATATGGGAGTGCAGGGTGTGAAATAGAGGGGTGACAGGTGTGAGGTAGAGAGATGCAGGGTGCGAGACAGAGGGGTGCAGGATGTGAAATAGTGGGGTGCAAGGTGTGTAGGACATAAGGGTGCAGTGTGTGTGGCATATTTGGGTGCAGGGTGTGTGGGATAGAGGAGTAAAATCTGTGGGAGATATGAGAGTGAAGAGTGTGGGAGAAGAGTACAGCCTGTGCAGAATATAGGGGTACATGCTGTGTGGGATATGAATGTACAGGCTGTGTGGGGTGAGGGAGTGCAGGCTGTGTGGGATATGGGGGTGCAGGGTGTGTGGGATAGGGTTGTGCAGGTTGTGTAAGAGAGGGGTACAGGGTATGTGAGAGATGGGTAGAGGCTCTGTGGGATATGGGGTCAAGGTATGTAGGGTATGGGTAAGTAGCATGGGTGGGGTATGAGGGCACAGCATGTGTGAGATTTGGGGTGCAGGGTGTGTGAGATATTGGGGTGCAGAGTGTGTGTGATAGAAAGTTTATAGGCTGTGTGTAAATCGGGGTGCAGGTTGTGTGAGATATGTGCAGGATGTGTGTGATACAGCACCACAATGGAGGTGAAGATGAGGGAGAAGGTGAGTGCTCCACCATGGAGCTCAATATGTGAGAAACTTTTACTGTGGAGGGTGAGAAGGGGAATAGGGGTGTTCACTCAGTATAAAAAGTAAGGCACATTATAAGAGGCAGTATACAAATGTAAGGACAAGGTGAGGGTATACTATGGGAAGAGCTGTGAATGTGGGGCAGCGTGAGGGCACATTATGGAGGCTGTATATTGTGAAAAGGTAGCATAGTATGGTGAGGGGCAAAGTGGGGAGGGACACTGAAGATGTGAACAGTCTGGAGGTCATTGTTCATATCACAGTTACATTGGTAGTTTGGACAGCGTTTAGCCCATAGTTCATAAGGGGGAATAGTTTGAAGTATATTTTTCATAAGGATAGACAGTGTGTTGGATGTAATTTATGGGGGAGGAAAGGTGTAGTGGTTATAGTATATGAGAGGGACAGTGTGGGGGTCATTGTTTGGACAGGGAGCATAGTGGGGCAAATATTTATTCAGGTGCACAATATAAGGTCTATTTTAGTGCACAGAATGTGCAGATATTTCTCATTTAGATGTTATTGTAATGACACTGTTATTTTTAAGGGCATTGTGTTGGGATGTGCTGTAAAAGACCAGAGAAGATCAAAGTCTGCAGAGACTAGCTATGGATGTCCAAAGTCATCATGAGATCTGAACCAGATGAAGAAGAAAGGCAATAACACAATTCCAAATCAGAGAAGATGCCACCTATAAGATACCTGAATGGAAGGGTGTATTTACCCTAGACAATCACAGCCTTTAAATCACGGCCGACCAGTTATATGAAAATCGGCAGTTGTTTAATGGCCCTTGCCTGTAGACTTATGAATCCTCACAGCATGCGCACTCTCATGGTTTTACAGTGCCGGCGGTGAGAACGGGCCATCATGTGCCCATAAGTGTGTGATTTGCATACTTATGGCCACATCCAGCCTTGCTCAGTTCACTTGTATCACATGACAAATTGGGACAACCCCTTTAATATGCTCCTTCTCTGCACGTTATAACATTGCTCTCGGCAGCAGAGTTTTATTGAAGGACTATCTGCTGCTGAGAAGAATGATATTTAAGCTGCAATCTTATAACTTATGTCACTCAATGGATGAAGGTTTTATTCATATATTGAGTGATTGACAACCTGTTTTGTGTAAATGCACTATAAAGAGTAAGGCTAAGTTCACATAGTATTTCAGCATTCATTCAGAGGCTCTGTCAGGGCATAAGTTAAAACTCCTGCAAACAGCATTCGGCGTAAGAGCTGATGGGGCCATTGACTATAATGATGCAGACAGTCTGATATAATTTTCATCCAAATAAACTGTCCATAATGCATACATTCTTCCAAAATTACAAATGGAAAATCTACACATGGACATTGCCAAATGGGCCTATAAGAATCAGATTGACTTTATGTGTTCTTCAAAGATAATGGTTGTCAATTATTATTGTGAAAGCATGGTCAGAAGCTAACTATGGAACTGATCATGAACTTTTGACATTAGAGTTGAGCTGTGCAAACAGATTAGGCAACAAGCCACTTCCAACTTTGATTTTATCAACATACCAGAATTTTTTTTGGACCGGTCTGCACATTCGCTTTACATCACTGAGCAAGGATGAAAGTAAGCATGAGGAACTATGGACACATATAAAAACTATTAATACTGAAGATGCTAGTAAGACAATAAATAAGAGGCATAAGAGACCCATGCAGCCATGACTAAAAGTGGAGACTTTAAAGATCATTGAAGAAAGACAAATTGTAAATGCAAAAGGTGACAAGCAGGCCGCAGACAACATCAGTAAAAGACTAAAAAGAGCCATTCGAGCAGATGAACTTTATTACCACAATATATGTACAGAGATAGAAAGCAAACATCTGAAGGGCAAGACCAGGAAGCATTATCTAGGTATCAAAAAGATATGATCAAAGTTTCAACCAAGAGTGGACATAGTGAACTCAATAATAGGAACAACCTAATTGAGACAGAAAATATCAAGGAAAGATGGAAAGACTACACAGAGGACCTCTAAAAGGAACAACTATATACAGGAGGAAACTGAGAATGGAAATCATAGAGAGTCGAGCTTGCTGAAAGAAGTCATTGTTGCAATAAAGCTTGTGTCAAAGAACAAAGCACCTGAATGTGACAATATTCCAATAGATCTAATAAAGTCCTTTCCGATTTGCTTCTTATTTGCATTCCTGCCTCATGGATATGTTGCTTAGCGATAAATTTGAATAAAAGCATCTGACCTTCCAGGAGGTTCTTTTTGTTGGTTTGGGAACAAATACATTATTTCAGTGAAGAGAAGGAAAAAAAAATGATAAAATAAAAATGGATTCAACACAAACGCCACACGGAGGCAAAGCGGATGACATGAGAGAAAAGAACAGTCCATTTCTCAAGGACGGTGAATTTCAAAAGAAGTTTTTGTAAATGTAGCCTAAGATTATGTCAGAATTGTGAAAGGGAATTGAGATTTTCAAATATAAAACTACAATATTAAAATTAATGGCTGTGTGTACATTGATGGAAGTATCTGGAGCCTCTTAAGAGCCTGCAATGAATAAAAATCATTTCTCCAATCATTTAATTAGTTAGGTTAAATAAATGGTTTTCACAAAATAAGAGATGATTTACATGTAATAGTTACTATAATCATTGTTTATAAAATATTGGTCTTTTAACATCATCAACATTGATTGATTGATACAACATTGAGGTTATATGCAGGGGTATATTAAAGAGGACCAACCACAAACATTTTCCTATATAAACTAAAGCCAGTGCTATACTGGCACTATCACGCTGATTGTAAACATACTTTTAGTTGTGAGCTCGGATGTATACTTTCTGAAATACAGGCAAGTAAATTTTATGAAATACACTGTTTCTTGATTGACAGCAGCTACAGAATATCCAATAGGTGGGTCGGATTTTGCTAGTTATTCCCACTTCCTTTCTGTCTTCCTGTCTTCTACCCCCCTGTCCTTCCTCCTTCCGTCCTCCCCCTGTAATAATAGAGACATAGGGAGGAAGGACAGGCAGGCAGACAGGGGCGGGAATAATTAGCAAAACCCAACCCACCTATTAGATATTCTGTAGCTGCTATCAATCAACAGTACATTTCAAAAACTTGACTTGCCTGTATTTCAGAAACTATACATCCGAGCTCACAACTAAAGGTATGTTTAGAATCCGCATCCTAGCGTCAGTATAGCACTGGCTTTCGTTTATATATGAAAATCCTGGAGGTTGGTCCTCTTTAATATGTGGATGTAGCACCCCTGCGGTAACCAGGTGCCATAAATGTAACCCGTGGAAACCCAAACCCCAGAATATCTGTGCCAGTAAGTATGCCAGCACCTTCAGGCCACATACACAATCCCGACACCAAGCTGGGAGACTGCCTAGTAACAGGTAAAAGGGGAGGGCACTGATTGGATGTAACCACCCAGCCTGTAGTGAGAGACCCAGTGAGGGGGAGGGGCCAATGGTAAGTTGGGAAGTTGGCAGGAAGTGGTGTACAGTCTGTCAGAAGTGTGTGCATATAGTAGACAGTCTGTCAGAGGAGTTTAGTGAGGAGGTGAAGGAGAGAGCAGGAGTGAAGTGAAGGAGTAGAAAGAGTAAAGTACTGAAACAGTGACCTGCAGAGACAACGGAGAGCTGTAATAAGGAGTGAGAACTGTGGAGTACGGAATGGGACTCCAGGCACCGTGGGTTACCTGTGTAAGCAGCAGGCTCCAGGAACCACAGAGGGTCTGTGGAAGTTCGGAACCAAGGCTCACAGGACTCAGCACAAGGCAGGGTGCAGGCCCTAAGACAGTGGGACACTTTTTGGTCAGCTGTTAACTATGCCGGGTGAGAAGATCTCCAGGGTCAATCGCCAACCTAAGAAGCCTGAAGCACAAGCAGCAAAGAGGGGACCGGGAACTGAACCCCTTAAATAGTCCAGGCTGCTTGCATTAGGGCCCACAGAGAAAAGAAGGGACTTCCAAGTAGCTCCAGGCCACGGGAGTCCAATCACAACAAGTGTGCATGAAGGACAGCCATCCCAGGTCCAGCTGGCATTGAGAACAAGGGGAGCGGGTACACCTGGAATCATCCCATCATCCCAAGCAGGGGTGTAATGACCGCGGTCGCAGAGGTCGCCACTGCGACCGGGCCCGTAGGGTTATAGGGGCCCGGCAGCCGCTCTGCAGAGCCGGCTGCTGGGCCCCTATGTGTAGTGCAGCTGTGCCTGTGCAGTGGCCGACAATGCGACCGTCAGTGGGCCGGCCTGTGAGTCAGGGGAGCCCAGTGTCAGTAGAGGGAGCCCTGACCTGGAGAGGCCCTCCAGCCGTTTCTGAGCTGCAGCAGAGCAGGAGTGCTCCTGACCTGCACAGCAGACGGAATAATCCATCCTGCAGGACCTGCGATGATGTCACGCCCAGGTGACTGTGTGGGAGGAGACACAGGATACCGGGCAGAAAGCAGAAGATAGTGAATCCTGAAAGAGATTTGGACACATGATGACTGGTAATAAGAAAAGAGGGGACATGAGGGGGAAGGGGGCTGCAAGGTGAGTGGAATATGAGGGCTGAAGAATGTGACAGAAGGATGTGAAGGGGTGCAGAGTGTTTGAGAGGGGTAAGTTGGGGTACAGGCAGGGTGAGATATGTGGGCAGGGTGTGTGAGATATGGGGGTGTAGTGTGTGTGTGATATGGGGGTGCAGGTTGTATGGGGAGCAGGGTGTGTGAAATATGGGGGTGTAGTGTGTGTGATCTGGGGGGTGCAGGCTGTATGGGAAGCAGGGTGTGTGAGATATGGGGGTATAGTGTGTGTGATATGGGGGTGCAGGCTGTATGGGGAGCAGGGTATGTGACATATGAGGGTGTAGTGTGTGTGATCTGGGGGGTGCAGGCTGTATGGGGAACGGTGTGTGAGATATGGGGGTGTAGTGTGTGTGATCTGGGGGCTGCAGGCTGTATGGGAAGCAGGGTGTGTGTGATATGGGGCTGCAGGCTGTATGGGGAGCAGGGTGTGTGACATATGGGGGTGAAGTGTGTGAGATCTGGGGGGTGCAGGCTGTATGGGAAGCAGGGTGTGTGAGATATGGGGGTGTAGTGTGTGTGATATGGGGGTGCAGGCTGTATGGGGAGCAGGGTATGTGACATATGAGGGTGTAGTGTGTGTGATCTGGGGGGTGCAGGCTGTATGGGGAGCAGGGTGTGTGACATATGGGGGTGTAGTGTGTGTGATCTGGGGGTGTAGGCTGTATGGGGAGCAGGGTGTGTGAGATATGGGGGTGTAGTGTGTGTGATCTGGGGGGTGCAGGCTGTATGGGGAGCAGGGTGTGTGAGATATGGGGGTGTAGTGTGTGTGATATGGGGTGCAGGCTGTATGGGAAGCAGGGTGTGTGACATATGGGGGCAGGGGCGTAACTACCGCGGTCGCAGGGGTCAGAAGGAGAAGAGAGGTACTTGTTTTTTTATTTTGCTGGCTGCATGACACATGAAGGCCTGGAGGGGCCTGGCTGCATGATACATGGAGGCCTGGGGTGCTGACTCCATGATACATGGAGGAGTATGGAGCTGCATTATACAAAATGAAGGACACCTTATGGATGGAATATAGGGGTGCATTATACATGGAGGAGTATGGGGCTGCATAATACAATATGAAGTTTTATGGGGTTGTGTTATATTACATATAGGACAATGGGGGCTACATTATAATATATGGAGGACTATGGAGGCTACCTTATACATAGACTATGGGTGTGAGTTATAAAACATGGAGGACTATGTGGTGCAGTATAATATATGGAGGACTATGGGGTGAATTATAATACATGGAGAACTATGGGGGTGCATTATAATATATGACGGGTTATGTGGGACCCTTTATACTATATAGAAGGCTATGTGGGGGCCATTATAGTATTTGGAGAACTATATACGAGGGGGGACAAAAATAAAAGCATGGGATGGGAACGTTTTGTGCTGAGGGAAAAGGGCTCTTTCCCTCAGCACCCAGCTTTCCCATACTCTGCTATACATCTCTCAGCACCCAGCTTTCCCATGTTCTGATATACATCTCTCAGCACCCAACTTTCCCATGCTCTGTTATGGGAAAGCTGGGTGCTGAGGGAAAGATGTATAGCAGAGCATGGGGAAGCTGGGTGCTGAGGGAAAGATGTATGTTAGAGCATGAGAAAGCTGGGTGCCGAGGAAAAGATGGATATCAGAACATGGGAAAGCCGGGTGCTGA
The DNA here is from genome assembly GCF_048569485.1 of Anomaloglossus baeobatrachus. NCBI lineage: Eukaryota > Metazoa > Chordata > Amphibia > Anura > Aromobatidae > Anomaloglossus > Anomaloglossus baeobatrachus. The sequence goes on along the minus strand of NC_134356.1, from coordinate 421,129,016 downwards.
TAGAGGGATTTCAGATCATGGGAAACCTGGGTGCGGAGGGTAAAAGCCAAGTGTCAGCGTCATTATCCTGTACCCCAAGTGTCAGTGTCATTATCCCATACCCTAAAGGCGGCTTTGCACACTACGACATCGCAGGTGCGATGTCGGTGGGGTCAAATTGAAAGTGACGCACATCCGGCATCGCATGCGATATCGTAGTGTTTAAAGCCTTGATGAAACGATTAACGAACGCAAAAGCGTTGTAATCGTATCATCGTTGCAGCATCGGCGTAATTCATAATGTTGTTCCTCGCTCCTGCGGCAGCACACATCGCTGTGTGTGAAGCCGCAGGAGCGAGGAATATCTCCTACCGGCATCACTGCGGCTTCCGTAGGATATGCGGAAGGAAGGAGCTGGGCAGGATGTTTACATCCTGCTCATCTCCGCCCCTCCGCTCCTATTGGCCGCCTGCCGTGTGACATCGCTGTGACGCCGCACGACCCGCCCCCTTAGGAAGGAGGCGGGTCGCCGGCCAGAGCGACGGTCGCAGGGCAGGTGAGTGCGTGTGAAGCTGGCGTAGCGATAGTTTTCGCTACGCCAGCTATCACACGATATCGTACCTGCGACGGGGGCGGACACTATCGCGTGCGACATCGCAGCATCGGCCTGCGATGTCGCAACGTGCAAAGCCCACCTAAGTGTTGATGTACGTAGAGGGGGGGCCCCGATCCAAATTTTGCACCAGGCCCATCAAACTCTAGTTACGCCACTGATCCCAAGCAAAAACTTGCAGCGGCGGCCTCCACTTATAACCTGGCCGCATACAGGAAAGTGGCGTAGTTGACAAACATTTTTATTATTTTCTTTTATTTTTACCAAAACCCCCTTTTTCTTTCCTGGGGAAAGGCACCCCAAGGGCCATGGTACCGGGCCGCGACCATGACTGACCCCACCGATCACTAAAGAGCCCAAGACCGAGTACCCCACAGCCCTGGGGCGTCACATGGAGAATAAAGTACACCATGAGGGTGGATAAACCAATTAGGTCAGTATTTTCCAATAGTATTTCTAAACCTGTAAGGAATGGAAGTCACCTATCATTTTACCCATTGTGTAAAACTGGCAAAATTATTTAACTCCTTAATGACCTACAATGTAAATTTTCATCATAGGTCTGTAAGAAAAGTATGGAGCTGGCTCAGGAAATGAGTCTGCTGCATACCAGGCAGATGCCGGCTATGTTACATAGCTAGTAACTGTCCGTAAATGCAGTGACCAGAGCTTGTAAAGAACATTGCAATTTAACCATTTAAATGCAGCTGGCAATATCTGATAGCGACATTTAAATTATGTCAATGCCACTGAGCTAGCACCCATGGGCCCCAATGATGCCACCGCTGGGAACTGTTTATTATAACTACTCAAGACTGTTATAACTGCCATATTAATTCTCCTGAAAAGCTGAGAAACAGGGCAAAAATAATTTCACTATTTATTGCAAACAATCACACATTCAAATCCCTATGGGGACTATCAATGGGGAGTCCAAAATGGCCGCTGAGAGAAGCAGACTCATGTGAAGGAGCTCTCCCACATCTGAGAACATCCTGCTTCTTAGCCAGCAAAACATTCACCAAAGCCCTCCGTCTGCTACTGAGAGACCCCCCCAAACCCTCTGGGACCCCTATTATTGAGAGAAGACTACTCTGGGATCCTGCTAATTCCTTCCCACATTTGAGGCCTGGGTTCACTGAATCTGAGACACAAGGGCCCCGACTGGAAGGAAAATCCTACCCAGAGGTGGATCAGTGGATCAATATCACCACAGGAGCGGTACCCCGGAGACCAAAAGCCCCACCAGGACTCCAGCTGAAGCAGCGGGGGATGACCATCTCAGCTGCTGCCGGAGAGCGGGAGAGGCCGGAGAAGACCCGACATCATCTTGTCTAGGTTGGTGATTGACCTCGGGGCTCAGCGGTGATCACACTTGGAGTGACGGAGACTCCAGGTCCCTGTCAGCAGAAGAGGAGCCGTCACCTACCTGATCCAGGAGTGAGCGGGCAGCCGGAGCAGCGGGGAGCGCTGGCCGGGTGGATTTCACTGACAACCGCTTAGTGGTCCTTGGGCCTCACTGCAAACTAAGCGGCAGCAAGCAGCGCTGAGCCTGGAAGCCGATCGGTGACTGTGATAAGGAAGCTGACGGTGAGTGCTGATCCCTGACCTTCTCTTCCCCCTCAGAGGGACCAGAGACTGAACGCTGTGACTGCACTGCTTTGAACCCCCCCTCCCCCATCTGGGAACAGACTCCTGCCTCACAGAAAACTAGAGCCAGCCATCTTAGGAGCTGCCTTCCCCTGTTACTGCTCATTCCCAGGCTGATTATTTACCATGAGCTCAGTGATCACTCAGCATAAAGCTGACATAAGAGCTGAAGCTGAGACCTATTTGAGGAGGCCCACAGTCTGAGGCCCACAACATAGCCTATTAACATAACAAAGGTAAACTGCAGCCTGTTCCCATAAGACTGATCCTACATCTATACCCCTTACCCACTACTGTGAGTTAAAATAAGTGCTTCCAATTGAGAGGGACTGTTATTCCAACGTATACTTAAGTGGAGTATTGTTACACCCAGGATCTGTTACATAGCTCTCCTGTTATAATGGTGGACTTTTTCTACCCCCACCCTCCAAGCTGCATGTAATGCGTCAACTTCCACCCTGCACAGAGGGGGAAGTGAGGTGAGACCAATCTCTTCTTTCTCAAAAAATATCACAAGTGAATGACTTTACAATGGTTAAAATCGGCAACAAAATGACCAGCCAAGTATCTACACCAGCCACGACTATTATTCAGGCAGATGTTGATAAATTCCTTAAGAGGCACCATCCACAGCAGAAGATGAGACCCACGTTTCCCATAACCTAACTACTAAAAATATCCTGGATGCAGAGGAAGATAGTGACAGAGAGGAAGACAATGCAAACAAAGATCTACCCATCTCCAGATCCTTTATTTAACGTATTCTTACTAAAGCCATGGAACCAGTGGTAAAAGAACTCTCAGACATTCAACAAGATATCGGTCACATAGGCCATAGAGTCGAAACTATGGAAGCCTCTCATGCCTCAATTACCACCACTTCTAATGCCATAATTTCCTGTTTACACCAACAAGAGGAAAGTGTCAACCAAATCCATGCTATATTGGAGGATAACGAGAACATAGAAAGGCGTAATAACCTCAGAGTAAAAGGTCTTCCAGAGTCGGTAGCAAACGAAGCCATAGTCTCAGCCCTGCAAATCATATTCTCTGATCTTTTAGAGTCTGACCCCTCACCCTCTGGGGAACTAGTCAGAGCACATAGGTCATTAAGACCCCGTCCCAAGCAGGAAGAACTACCTCGAGATGTCATCTGCCATTTCTTGGACTACCGAATCAAAGAACTTGTTCTCAAAAAAGCTAGAGAAGCTGACTCCATAAGCTATGAGGGGTCGAAAATTTTAGTATTCCAAGATCTAGCCACCACCACTCTAACCAAGAGGCGATTACTTAAACCACTTACATTATTATTCTATGTCCTGTTGTGTATAAATATGTGACTCTTCAGATTTTGTGTTATACCATGCCTGATGAAGAGACCTGAGTTGTCTCGAAAGCTTGCTATTATTACCATCTTTTCAGTTAGCCATTAAAAGGTATCAACTACTGAGGACTCTCAGTTCTTTTAAACAAACTTTTTTTATCTCTACTGGCTAACACGGTACAAAGATATATTTTACCAGTACGTTTTTATAAACACCTATACCAAATTAGACCAGACGAAACAGCGACAGAAGGGAATAAGAGGAAGTGCAACATGCACAATTATCTAGCCAAACTTAACCTTCCAAACAACAATTATCCCTATCGAAACCATTCACTCGCACTGAGGTTCAGTCTATCCTGTCCTGGGAGACCATCTCTTAATGACATGTAATGCTCTACTTCTCAGCGATCCTATTCCTAAACAAGCCCTGGAAGCACATATATCATTAATATATAAGAAAGGGAAGGACCCAGAGTGTTGTGGAAGTTATAGACCCATTTCACTCCTGAATGTGGACTTAAAAATTTATGCTAGTTTAATTGCCAACTGAGTGGCGGCTGTCCTTCCTGACCTCATTTCACCGGAGCAATCCGGATGCGTTAGAGGAAGAGAGGGTAAAGACAACGCGCTAAGCCTATTGAACTTAATGCATATGCCAGAGCACATAATCTTCCTCTGGTGCTTTTGGGAACGGACGCCGAGAAGGGATTTGACAGGGTAGACAGGACCTTCTTGCAGGAAACACTAGAGATTTTCCATTTCTCCCATGATATAATACGAGCAATAATGCAGATGTACACATACCCCACAGCTAGGATAAAGGTAAATAATACTTTTACTGATTCCTTTGTCATTAAAAATGGAACAAGGCAGGAATGCTCCTTATCCCCTCTTCTTTTTGTTATGGTAATGGAGCCACTAATAAGCTCCATCTGACAGGACCTGGAAATTGAGGGGAACGCATCACAAGTCTGCTGCCTTTGCAGATGACTTGCTAGTAGTCATGTCCCAACCAGAAAGGGGTTTCCCTGCCTTCATGAAAATCTTGGAGAACTATGGTCGTTGGTCTAACTTTAAAATTAATTTATCCAAGTCAGAAGCATTAGGTTTAAATGTCCCGAGTACTATTATCAAATCTCTCCAAACGTCATTCCCTTTCCAGTGGCCAAAAAGCCATATTACATATCTAGACATCAAAACTGGCAAAACCTTCAAGTCCTTGTTTGATCTAAACTACAAACCTCTTCTTCCCAAAATTACTGCACAAATATCCTCTTGTAAAGAGCCATTTCTGTCGTGGATAGGTAGGAAAAACTTAATAAAAAGTATCATACTACCAAAATGTATCTATCTTTTCCACATGTTACCCATACCAGTTCCCAAGTCATTCCTCTCCAAAAGCAACTCTTTAATATCCAATTATGTCTGGAGCAAACATCTATATATATAATTGCCTTATTCTGTCTGTCTGTCTGTCTGTCTATCTGTCTGTCTGTCTGTCTGTCTGTCATGCTCCGAAATTGTGTCCTTACGGTGACACAAAGCTGATTGGCCGCTGGGCTCGCCATGGCCCCGCCCCCCCACACGGATTGGCCTCTCGCCCCGGCTCTCTGCAGGCCCCGCCCCCCTCACGCAATCCACGCTCGCTCTGGCCCAACTGACACGGAGCCCCGATTCCCAGGTGAGTACACACACACATCACATCACACTCACTCTCACACTCACTCTCACACACACCTCACACACACCTCACACATCACAACATGCTGGGATATCGCTTGCTTCTACACCGGCTCCGTCAGGATCCCAGCAGCGCCACACATAACCTTGCGATGCTGGGATCTTCACGGAGGCCGTGAAAGCTGGTAACCATTATACACATCGGGTAACTAAGGTCCCTTAGTTACCCGATGTGTATCATAGTTACCAGTGTACACCGGCTCACACTCACTCTCACACATCACATCGCATCCACACATCAAGGTCCTGCAGCTGCGGAACATACACACACATAACAGCACACACACATAACAGCACACACATACACACAAATCAGATCACACTCACACACACCTCACACATCACATCGCATCCACACACTCACAACATCCTGGGATATCGCTTGCTTCTCGGCCTCGATACTGTGCTGTTGTGAGCTTCCAGGACCTGACGGAGGATCACATGGCCAGAAGCATGTGATATCCCCGGATGTTGTGAGTATAAGCGCGTATGTGCGATATCGTCAGTGTCTGTGTGTGTGAGTGTATGCGATCGGGTGTGTGTGAGTGTATGCGATCGGGTGTGTGTGAGTGGATGCGATCGGGTGTGTGTGAGTGGATGCGATCGGGTGTGTGTGAGTGGATGCGATCGGGTGTGTGTGAGTGGATGCGATCGGGTGTGTGAGTGTCGGCAGAGGAGCACGGCGTGCTGGAGGAGGCTGGGAGCAGAGAGGCTGATCATGGGGAAGGCTGGGAGTAGAGAGGCTGATGCTGGGGGAGGCTGGGAGGGGGAGGCTGGGACGAGGGAGGCTGATGCTGGTGGAGGCTGATGCTTGGGGAGGCTGATGCTGGGGGAGGCTGGAAGGAGAGAGGCTAATGCTGGTGGAGGCTGATGCTTGGGGAGGCTGATGCTGGGGGAGACTGGGAGGGGAAGGCTGATGCTGAGGGAGGCTGGGAGGAAGGAGGCTGGGAGGAGAGAGGCTGATCCTGGGGAAGGCTGGGAACGGGAGGCTGATGCTGAGGGAGGCTGATGCTGAGGGAGGCTGGGAGGGGAAAGCTGATGCTGGGGAAGGCTGGGAGGACGGAGGCTGGGAGGAGAGAGGCTGATCCTGGGGAAGGCTGGGAACGGGAGGCTGATGCTGGGGAAGGCTGATGCTGAGGGAGGCTGGGAGGGGAAAGCTGATGCTGGGGAAGGCTGGGAGGACGGAGGCTGGGAGGAGAGAGGCTGATCCTGGGGAAGGCTGGGAAAGGGAGGCTGATGCTGGAGGAGGCTGGAAGGAGAGAGGCTAATGCTGGTGGAGGCTGATGCTTGGGGAGGCTGATGCTGGGGGAGACTGGGAGGGGAAGGCTGATGCTGAGGGAGGCTGGGAGGAAGGAGGCTGGGAGGAGAGAGGCTGATCCTGGGGAAGGCTGGGAACGGGAGGCTGATGCTGAGGGAGGCTGACGCTGAGGGAGGCTGGGAGGGGAAAGCTGATGCTGGGGAAGGCTGGGAGGAAGGAGGCTGGGAGGAGAGAGGCTGATCCTGGGGAAGGCTGGGAACGGGAGGCTGATGCTGGGGAAGGCTGATGCTGAGGGAGGCTGGGAGGGGAAAGCTGATGCTGGGGAAGGCTGGGAGGACGGAGGCTGGGAGGAGAGAGGCTGATCCTGGGGAAGGCTGGGAGAGGGAGGCTGATGCTGGAGGAGGCTGGAAGGAGAGAGGCTGATGCTGGCGGAGGCTGATGCTGGGGAGGCTGGGAGAGGGAGGCTGATGCTGAGGGAGGCTGGGAGGAGGGAGGCTGGGAGAGGTAGGCTGAGAGAAGAGAGGCTGATGCACACACACACACACACGCGCGCGCACTGCACAACACACCACACACACACACACACACACTGGGAACCACAAACAACTGCCCTACACAGACACCCACACACACAGACAACGCTGCACACACACAACACCCAACACACAAACACCGCGGCACACACAAATATACGCACATACCGCACAACACACACATTGCACAAAACATACCTCCCCCCAAAACACACCACACACACACAAACCGTGCAACACACACACAACGCTACAGACACACAGCGCTCCACAAACAACGCAACACACGCAACACACATACAACACCGCTCTCACCCCCCGTCACACCCAGACAACACCCAGAACATGTACAGCGCCCTACACAAACACTTGGTAACTACAGACAACAACATCTCTCTCTCTCTATATATATATATATATATATATATATATATATATATATATAACAAAAATCATACATGAACTACACAATACGTAAATTCTAGAATACCCGATACGTAGAATCGGGCCACCTTCTAGTAAACTAATAATTTGTTTTCGTACACTGAGCCTCCCAAGATGTAAAGGGCCCATGGGACTACCTAATATCTACATATATTATCAAGCGGCTATTCTCTCTAGAGCAGTAGACTGGATAAGACACCCGCAGAATAAATTATGGACGGTGGAGGAATATCTTTCCCCTACCCCTTTACGAGCCTTATTATTCTCACCTTCTCATCACAAAGACAGAAGAACTTACTCCAATGAACTAACAAGAACACTATTAAAGAATTGGAATAAAAATAGCGAGATCTTGGCCCCACTTATCTCCCCTTAACCCAAGTCTCTGATATTTTGGATGCCAGTATAAACCTGGCAAACTCAGCAAAAACCAACTATCTAAGCAACGCAAAAGTCCATGTGACAGATCTTTTGATCGAAGGCTCTTTGGTTTCTAAACAAGACATGTGTAAGATCCCTCTCCTTACCAAACTTACTTTTCTTCACTACATGAAGATAAAACAAGTAACCCAACCGATACTGACACAATCTTGCCTCGATAGTCCCCTAACTACTTTTGAATCCTTTTGCGCGCAAACAAAGACACCCAAAAAGATACTTTTGCATTTATACAACACCCTACTCACTAAAAAACTAACAATGAAAAGAGCATATCTGCTGGGGTGGGAGAGAGATTTGAATATTACGTTCACTGAAGCACAAGCGAACCAAATATACAGAGCATTGCATGGGCCGTCATGCTGTGTTAAGGCCCCTTTACACACTGAAACTTTCTAGCGATTCCACCAGAGATCCCAACCTGGCCGGGATCGCTACAAAGTTTCTGGTGAGCTGTCAAACAGGCAAACCTGGCTAACGACACAACAGCGATCCGGACCTGCAGAACGACCTAGCTAGTCATTGGGGACGTTGTAAAGCAGCTTTTTTGAAAGGGAAGTCGCTAACGAAGTCACTGCAAAGTCCCCTTTACACACTAAAACTTTGCTGCACAGCGGGAAACAAAGGACCAAAGAATGGTCCTTGATGATTTGTAGCGATCACAACTTCACAGCAGGGGCCAGGTCGCTGATATGTTTCACACACTGCAATGTCGCTGGGGAGGTCTCTATAACGTCACAAAACCGGTGACGATACAGCGATGTCGTTTGCGATGTTGCAGTGTGTAAAGCCACCTTTAGAGTTCAGGAGAATTCGTTTAAAGTGGTTGCGAGATGGTACATTGTTCCCACATTATCTAATACCTGGAGCACCTCCTCCTCAGACCATTGTTGGAGATGCGAAGGGGCCAGAGGGTCTTATTTTCACATATGGTGGACATGCCCGATTTTACAACTCTTTTGGAAGATTATGTCCCAACTACTATCTAAACTCACAGGTAAAGCGGTAAACCTGGACCCGAGACAAATCCTTTTAAATCTCCTGATGTGGCCTGAAGATAGGACCAACTCAAAACTGGTGAAATTCGTGGGTTCGGCTTGTAAGCTTCTTATAGCTCAACTGTGGCGCACAACAAAGACACCCACCCTTGCACAACTCCTGCTGAAAATTGATCAATTATATTATGCAGAAGAGCTCTCAGCTCTTACACAGCAGAATATGCCTTCTTTCACACGAAAAATGGCAAATCTATAGGACTAAACCCTGTTTCCTAGCAATTACGGCAGAGAGGGGGCACATGAAGTTCCCCCTGCAAAAGGAGACAGAACAGAGGCCTGCGAGTCACTCATTGCCGCATAAGAGGTGACGAACTACTGATAGAGCTATACTGATACTGATTTAACATACTAAATATTGGATGAATGGATCCAAGACCATCTACTCCCAACCCTCTACCCTCTTCTTTCTTCTCTTACACCCTATCTAATTCCTTGACTCAGTAATTTTTTTTTCTAAGGGATGAATCTCCTGAGTTAAATCGTTGCTTTCTTTGATCTCAGCTGTCAACTCTTACCTCACAACTCCTTTTGTATTAATTTTGAAAAACAGATACATTACAATTTAGATAACAAGTTAATGATGTTGCTCTGATTAACCCACCTCCCTATTGAATGTTTTTACACTATGTTCAGCTCCAAGTGTATCTGTATCGATAGGACTCGATTATAGTGGGATGAGCTAAATGTTATTTGATTATTTGAAATGATATTAAACTTGATTGTATGCATTGTTGAATATGTTATGCTAAAATTGTATCTATAAATAAAACATTAAAACAAATCCCTATACAGACATAAAAATAAAAGGAAATATTAAAAAATATATGCCTTTAATCATATATAGATGTATATATATGTATGTGTATATATATATATAGATATATAATCTATCTATCTATCTATCTATCTATCTATCTATCTATATATATATATATATATATATATATATATATATATATATATATATATATATATATATATATATATACACTGTGAGGTAGCACGGTCGGCTGCGCAGCAGAAGACACGGGATCCAGGCATAAAGGTTCACAGCACACGGTTTTAATGTCCAAACAAAAGTCCACCACCAAATACATGTGCCTCTCCAGCAGAAAACTCAGGGAGTTCTGTTCACTCCCTCCCACCCGGCACACCTGCCCTTGTTCCTGATTCTATTTAACCCTTCCTTCAGCCTGTAGGGAAACAGCATTAACCCTATAGTGGATTTACTTTCTATCATGGAGTGAGCACAACCGGGGCGAGACATACCGGCCGTCATAGATAACCCCGGTCACAGTCTCACATACCCCCCCCCTCAGTTCAAGCGTGCGGGGTTGAACTCCAGCCATCAAACACGGGCCGCGGGACAAGGCATCGGCGTTGCCCTGCAACCCACCGGCCCGGCGTTCAACCGTAAACCGGAAGTTCTGCAGAGAAAGGAACCACCGGGTAACCCGGGCATTCCGTTCCTTGGCGGACCTCATCCAGACCAGTGGAGAGTGATCCGTCACCAAGCGAAACTGCCGTCCCAGCAGGTAATAGCGTAGGGACTCCAAGGCCCACTTGATCGCCAGGCACTCCTTCTCCACTACGCTATAATTCCGCTCGGGAGGGGTGAGCTTCCTACTTAAGAAGGTGACGGGGTGTTCCTCCCCCTGAACCACCTGAGACAGCACTGCCCCCAGGCTGACCTCCGAGGCGTCATTCTGTACTATGAACTCCTTCCGGAAATCAGGGTTGACCAGAACGGGCTGTCCGCACAGGACCTCCTTCAGGGCCCGGAAGGAGTCCTCGGCCTGCGGAGTCCAGCGCACCATGACGGACTTCTTGCCTTTAAGAAGGTCCGTCAAGGGGGCTGATAGTCCCGCAAAATCCTTTACAAACCTCCTGTAGTACCCCACGATACCCAGGAAGGCCCTAACCTGCTTCGTGGTCAGGGGTCTAGGCCACTTCTGGATCGCCTCAACCTTGTTAATTTGGGGCTTAATCACTCCTTGGCCTATCACGTAGCCCAAGTAGCGGGCTTCCGTGAGTCCCAATGCACATTTCTTGGGATTGGCTGTCAATCCGGCTGTTCGAAGCGCGTCCACCACCGCTTGTACCTGTTCCAAGTGGGTCTGCCAATCGGAGCTGTAAATAATGATGTCATCCAGGTACGCTGATGCATACGCCTGGTGGGGTTCCAGCACTAAGTCCATCAACCTCTGGAACGTGGCCGGAGCGCCATGTAACCCAAAAGGCAAAACAACATAGTGGAAGAGACCCTCCGGCGTAACAAAAGCGGTTTTCTCCTTGGCGGACTCCGTCAGTGGCACCTGCCAGTACCCCTTGGTCAGGTCGAGCGTGGTAAAATATCGCGCCTGTCCCAGCCTATCAATCAGCTCATCCACCCGGGGCATGGGGTAGAGATCGAACTTGGATATTTCGTTCAATCTCCTAAAGTCATTGCAGAACCTTAAGGAGCCATCGGGTTTTGGTATTAGGACAATCGGACTAGCCCATTCACTCCGGGATTTTTCAATGACCCCCAGGCGTAACATTGTCTTTACTTCCTCCGATATGGCTTGTCGTCGAGCCTCCGGTACCCGGTATGACTTCAGGCGTACCTTCAGGTGGGGCTCGGTGACAATATCATGTCGTATCAGACTGGTCCTACCGGGCAGCTCAGAGAAGACATCGGGGTTCTGCTGAACCAACCGTCTGGCCTCTCGCCTCTGTTGCTTGGTGAGGGCTTCTCCAATCCTTACTTCCGGTTCGTCCTCTCCGGAGGTCGCTGGAGCCGGATGTGAACGACCCGAAGAGGAGGGAGGTGGGGAAAAAACAGCCATCAGGCTTTCCCGTTCCTGCCAAGGTTTTAATAGGTTGACATGGTATATTTGTTCAGGTTTCCGCCTACCGGGCTGCAATACTTTATAGTTAACCACCCCTACTCTTTCCTTTATCTCGTAGGGGCCTTGCCACTGAGCCAGGAATTTACTCTCCGCCGTGGGGATTAATACCAACACTCGATCCCCGGGTTTAAAGGTCCACACGGTGGCTTGTCTATTGTAGCGGCCGCTTTGCGCGGCCTGAGCCTCCTGTAAATGCTCCTTCACAATTGGCATGACCGCGTTTATGCGGTTCTGCATACCTAAAATGTGTTCGATCACACTTTTATGGGGGGTGGGCTCTTGTTCCCATGTTTCCTTTGCCAGGTCCAACAATCCCCGGGGACGTCGCCCGTATAACAATTCAAAAGGCGAAAACCCCGTGGATGCCTGTGGCACCTCTCGTATGGCAAACATCAAATAGGGAAGCATCATATCCCAGTCTTTACCGTCTTTTGAAATCACCCTTCTTAGCATGGTTTTCAGGGTTTTATTGAAACGCTCGACTAAACCGTCCGTTTGAGGATGATACACAGGCGTACGCAACTGCTTGATCTGGAGTAGCCGGCATAGCTCTTTGGTCACTTTAGACATGAATGGGGTCCCCTGATCCGTAAGGATCTCCTTGGGCAACCCCACCCGGCAGAACACAGCAAACAACTCCCGAGCTATAAGCTTTGCTGCAGTATGTCTGAGAGGTATCGCCTCGGGATACCGGGTGGCATAGTCAACGATCACTAGGATGTGTTGGTGCCCTCGAGCGGACTTTACGAGGGGCCCCACCAGATCCATCCCTATCCGTTCAAAAGGGACTTCTATAATGGGTAATGGTACCAACGGACTGCGAAAATGGGTCAGGGGTGCGGTAAGCTGACACTCCGGGCAGGTTTCACAGAACCGTTTTACCTCCCCAAAGACCCCGGGCCAATAGAACCTTTGCAATATTCGCTCCTGCGTTTTCTTGACCCCTAGGTGGCCACTCATCAGGTGTTTATGAGCCAAGTTGAGGACCCGCCGGCGATGCGGCTGGGGCACCACCAACTGTTCTACCCCCACGCCCCGTATTTCATCTACCCGGTAGAGTAAATCCTGCTTAAGAGCGAAATGGGGGTACCTTACCTGGGCACCGGGCAGCTGTGCCACCCCGTCAACTACTGTCACCCAACTCCGGGCATGTATTAACGTAGGGTCCTGGAGTTGGGCTGTCCCAAACGTATCCGGGGACGCCTCCAACTCCGGGATGGGCTCGACCGTCTCAGCCTCTCCTGCCAATACCTCTAGGGGCGACCTATCGGGTTCACACTCTGTCCCTATCATGGTGACCCCTACGGCAGGTGTCCCGGATTCAGGATTGTAGGGCTCAGGTCCCGGACCGACCAATATCTGAGGGGACTTAGGGGGTCCCCTCCATAAAGTCCAAAAATAGGGCAGATCCCTTCCTAGGATCACGTCATAAGGAAGAGTGTTAAGAAGTCCCACCTCATGTTGCACCTGACCGCATGGTGCTGTGATGGTGACAATCCCCGTGGGATAGTCGCGGCGGTCCCCATGTATGCAAACCACCCCCACGGTGCGTCCTGTGACCTTTACTTTAGCCCTCAAGGTGGATCGCACAAGGGTCACTAAGCTTCCGGAATCCAACAATCCTGTAACCGGACATCCATTCACCTGTATTTGGCACAAGTGGGGCTCCGTCTCTGGGGAGACCAGGTCAGCGGTACACACCACCTGAGCATACATTGAACCCCGCCGGGTAACCCCACAATCCATGGGCTCCGTGGTGAGTGGACACTGGGCTTCCATATGTCCCACCCGCTGGCACCGCCAACATCTAATGGGGACGGAAACCCCCTTGACGGGTTGTCGTTTAGGGTACAGAACCTTCCGGACCTCAGGAATGGCGGCCGCGGCCTCAGACGGGACGGTAGGGGACTCCTGCACCATTGTCAGCGGTGGGTCCTTGGCCCTAGGCTTGGAGGGGCCGGACCGACGGGCGGTACGCAAAGTCTCAGTGTCCCGTATCAAGTACTGCGTAGCCACATGCCGCTCTACCAGGGACACTAATTGGTCCAGGGTACTTGGGTCACCCTGTCCTACCCACCGTTGAACGGTGACGGGTAAAGTGCGCACAAAACGATCCACATCTACCCTTTCCACCATTTGCGCCGGGCTCAGAGTGTCAGGCTGCAACCACTTTTTTACAAGATGCAATAAGTCATAGGCCTGGGAGCGTACGGGTTTGGCTTCCTCATAGAACCACTGATTTACCCGCTGAGCCCGTACATAGGTATTCACCCCCAACCGAGCCAGTATTTCGGCTTTCAGGGTCACATAGTCAATGGCGTCCTCGGTACAGAGGTCCAGGTACGCTTTTTGGGGTTCCCCCGTCAAATAGGGCGACAGTACCTCAGCCCACTGGGCGGTCGGCAGCTTTTCCCGCTCGGCCACCCGCTCAAACACCGCCAGGAACGCTTCCACATCATCCCCCGGGGTCATCTTTTGCAACGCTTGTCTCACCGCTTTCCGGACGCTGCCGTCGTCACCCGGTCCCGGGGTTGTTGCTGCCGGTCCGGCACGGATCGACTTGGCCAGCAGAACCATCTGTTCTTGGTGCCTTTTTTCCTGCCCTTGCAAGGATTGCTGCTGACGTGCATTGGCCTGATCCATCTGTTCTTGGAGTTTTTTTTCCTGCATTTGCAAGGATTGCTGCTGACGTTCCAACGCCCGGAGCAGGTGTGCATTGGTCTGTTGCTGCTCTGCATTAGCCTGTTGCTGCTGTGCATTAGCGTGTGCCAGCTGCTTTAGTATTTCCTCCATGGCGTCGCTGGGTTTGGGCTGTAGTATAGCCGCTCGAATCCAGGACATGTGCTACTGGGTCCCCAGGGATGGATGCTACACCTCACCAGCTGTCATGCCCGCATTCTCCACCATATGTGAGGTAGCACGGTCGGCTGCGCAGCAGAAGACACGGGATCCAGGCATAAAGGTTCACAGCACACGGTTTTAATGTCCAAACAAAAGTCCACCACCAAATACATGTGCCTCTCCAGCAGAAAACTCAGGGAGTTCTGTTCACTCCCTCCCACCCGGCACACCTGCCCTTGTTCCTGATTCTATTTAACCCTTCCTTCAGCCTGTAGGGAAACAGCATTAACCCTATAGTGGATTTACTTTCTATCATGGAGTGAGCACAACCGGGGCGAGACATACCGGCCGTCATAGATAACCCCGGTCACAGTCTCACAACACATACACATATCAATTTTTCAGAGCAGCACCGAGAGATTATAATCGATAATCGGGTGCAAAAATCCTTCACAAACAGCATTCTACCGCCCATTCAATATATTAAATAAATCAGAAGGCAGCACTCCATTTTCTTCAGGTTTGTCTTTCTTTAATGGCACATAACACAGGACGTTTCGGTCAGGAACTGACCTTTCTCCAACAGTGTTCATGCTACATGTCAATAACGGGTATATAAAGACATTCCAATCTACATAATCACATTTCATTAATTACATTTCCATCATCTGTTTTCACAGATCAGCCCACCCACTGCAAGCAGTTCAGCGTGCACTTTACATCCATATGTCTCCTCTGTTTGCACCCTTAGCTTCCTGACCTCTATTCTCTCAGTGTGCAATACTTCGCTGCTCTTCCTGTTTCCGGCCACATGACTATTCTTTTTTTGTTTTGTGGTCACATGACCTCTTGATCATAGGAACCAGTGCCATCTTGTTTGTGGGCAGCCTACCGTCCTCATGTTGCGGCTAAATTTAACTGTACTACAGATCAGTACAGGAGTGGTTCAGACTTCTTTTGGTTCTTATTTGAGAGTTTCAGGTAAGCAATATAGGGGAGATACAGCGTGATATGGTCTTTTTAAGACCCCACACCCCAATCTCTACCCATACAACTAACATGGATAGAACCTATTAGTGTCCTTCATATATCCTCCTGTATATATCCATACAGTATAATAACAAAATAAATGGCTCCAACAATTGCATTAACATATTTCTTTTATTGTGACATGCTGATTTATTGCAATGTGTCATTTATTTGATTATACATAAACTCCGTACTGCTGCGGTGGGTGTTCCTTCCATTATCCATAACTGTAAAAAACCAGAAAAAACACCATCAATAAAATTCATATCAATAAAAAATAGATCATACTATTGACTTGACACAATATTGCTATTCTATTTTCAGATAAGGATATAGATATCCCAGTTTATAGGATCCCAC
The DNA here is from genome assembly GCF_048569485.1 of Anomaloglossus baeobatrachus. Classification (NCBI taxonomy): domain Eukaryota; kingdom Metazoa; phylum Chordata; class Amphibia; order Anura; family Aromobatidae; genus Anomaloglossus; species Anomaloglossus baeobatrachus. The sequence goes on along the minus strand of NC_134356.1, from coordinate 421,112,855 downwards.
TCAATTTAAAGTTTACATTAAGGCCCCCTGGTTTAGGTGTCTGAAATTTCTGTATCCATTTCAATTCTTTTTTTAAAAGCACTTTCGTCCTGTCACCCCCTCTTCTCATTGTTGGTGCCTGGTCTATTATTCTGACCTTCAGATCCCATTCCGTATGTTTGCGCTCTGTATAGTGCTTGGATACAGGAAAATCCAACCTTTTCTTCCATATGGTGTACCTGTGGTAATTTATTCTAGTTTTAAGGTCCAATGTGGTCTCCCCCACATATAATAATTTGTATGGACATTCTGACAAGTACACCATATGGTTAGAATTACAAGACAGTGATTAATTTTAAACTTTTCCCCAGTTGTTGGATGTGAAAATTCACTTCCTTTTTTCATTAATAAGCAATTGACACACGAAAGACACGGGTAACATCCTATTCTTTCACTGTTATCTAACGTACTCTATATCATCCTTTTTTGTAACATTCCAATATCTGATTTAACCAATAGGCTATTGGTATTTCGCCCTTTCCAGTATGCAAACCATGGGGGATTTTTAAATTTTTCAATATTGGGTATACATTTTGCTAGCATTCCCCAGTGTTTTAATATGATCTTTTCTATCTCTCTGCTTCCAATATTAAAGTTGGTAAAAAATGGTATTCTTTTACCCATATGTTTTTTCACCATTCCATTCCCTTCCTTTCTCACTTTGTCCCTTTGTTGGGTTAAAAGTTATTTGGGGTAACCCCTATCCTTACATTTTTTAGCTAGGGTATCTAGCGATTTTTCCACATTTTCTTCTTTATTCTCGATCCGCTGTACTCTCATCATTTGACTACATGGAATGGATTTAATAGTTTTTTTTAGGGTAATAACTATCAAATCTCAAAATTTTATTGCTATCAGTTGGTTTCGTATACAATGAAGTATTCATATTTTTTCCTTCTTTTGTTACTAATACATCTAAAAATTGTATTTGTGTGTGAGAACATACTAATGTAAATTTAATTGTTGCGTCTATTCCATTTAAAAATCTATGGAACTCAGATAGCTCATCCATTATACCTTTCCATAATAGTAGGATGTCATCTATGTATCGCCACCACTTCAGCACTTGGGCAAAGTGGTGGCACCCATAGATTACATTCTCCTCTATATCTGCTATTACCATATTTGCATAAGCGGGGTCCATATGCGCCCCAAGAGTAGTTCCACGCTTATGCATATAATATGTCTCCCCAATCATGAAATAATTATGTCTTAGTATTATGTCCAACATTCCGACAATAAACTCCCTACATCCAGGTGTGTATGTAGTTAGCTTAAATTTCCTCTTTATTGCTGCTAAACTCCGGTCATGATCAATTGATGTATGCAATGATGTCACATCAAATGATTGGATACTGTATTCTTGAGATTGTGGAGTCCAAGCTGTGAGAATTTGACAAATAGCAAGCTGTGCCTACGCTGTAAAAAACAATTGCTGTAAATTCTATTTTTAAAGTGTCATTTCATCACATTATGAATTAAATATAGTAGAGATGAGTGAATCTGTTTGAGGTGAATGAAACGCACCTTGAATTTTGCAATGAAAAAAAAAGTTAGATTCTCCCAAATGCAAATTTTTATTGTGATTTGCTTTGTTCAAATCCAATAAAATGATGATTAATTTATTTGGTGAATTGTACAAAGCTGGATAAATCATAAAAAAATATATAGAATATGATTATAGAATATGAATGAGATGTTAGTAATCATGCGAAAAATAAAAGTTAATTTATTTTTCAGGTTATGTGTTGAGGAACCATTCAAATAAAATTAAATGTTAATTTCTATTGTTCCACAAGAAAAGATAAATAAGCGATCACTTATCTTGGGGGACTGTGAAGGGATCCATAGGTTCAAAATGTGATTTCGCCATGTCTTGCAAAATAAAACAAAATCATATTAGCTTATCTACTTCCTTATTGAGGCCCATAGGTGTTAATGTGCGTAACATATGGATCTAGTAAGTCTCAAGCTTTTTAATAACCGGATATGGTTTCCCCTTTCCTTGGTATATGAACCTGCTGAAACACTTGGAAACATAATAGTGAGACTGTGTGTCTAGCCTCATGGAAATGGTGTGGAATTGGGAGCCAAATTTTATTACATCGGATAGTGGATTTATGGCAAGCGAGTCTCTTACTTGTTGGGGAGTCGCACATTATGACATCAAGACGTGTTGCCTGAATCCTAGTGACTGTCATATGATGTGTGTCCCACAAAGTGTATTAAATTTGCATTAAACAGACAAATCTCTCAGTGCTATAGATGTTGGAAGGTCGATTGCCTTAATGCAGTGACCCGTGGGATGCCTGGCACCAGACATGAACCTCTCCATAGTGATACAGTACTTCTTCATAATGCCTGTAAGGACTTTACCCTCCATCCATGCAAAGAGTAAGATTGTTAAAAGAACTTATATTTCTTATTTCATTACTGGTAATAGGATGACTAATATGAATTAGAAAATTACATGAATGTAACATCCCAACAATCCCTAACTATTTCAGTAAAATACAATTCCTAATAGATTTAAGCTAATATAAAAAAGTAATGCAAATTCCATAAAAGTAACCTGTCATTCTGTCATTGACCTCAGACATGAAAACTGTCTCAGAAGAAAATTAGCTTTTGAAAAAACAAATAAAAGTAGCAAGAATTTATTATCCCCAACTTCACAGTCTTTAGCTCAAAAACTATTTTAATTAAGACCAATGACAGCAAGGCAACGAAAACTGTAATGTAAATGTCAGAATATGCCAGGAATTATTTCATGACCTCAACCCTCAATACTCATATGAAGAAAGAGAAGATAATATCAAATAGATACTTACAATTTGGTTAATTTAATTATGAATTAAGAAACAAAACATTTTCTAACAATTATTAGACCAAGAACTTTAAATAGGAAATCTCAACTCAAGAATGGAACAATATACACTGATTGCAGCTGAGCCACCTTTATTATACCAGCACCACAGGACAAAGGATGCAGAATACAACGTCTCAAGAAGCCATCTTCACTTACCTTTCTGCTGATTTATTTATTCCGTCATAATCAGTATATGATTATCCTTATGGTAGAATGATGCTGGCCGACATGTTGGAATTGAGCGGATGAAACATTGTAATAATTCTAATCAGGTCAGAAAAATCTGTTAAGAATGAGGAGTGTTTGGATCGCAATGATTTGCGGAAACCAAATAACAAAAAGCAGTTTACTAGTATACCAGTGTTTGACATAATCCAAGTAACTTGCAAAAGTTCCAAATTGTGTAAGATGTTCAATGTTTGAAAAGGAGAGAGAATAAGAAGTGCAAATAATGAGGGATCACCAAATCACAAATGTCATATCAAAAAATGATCAGAATTTTTATTGAATGCACAAATAGAAACACATACAAAAAGTGATCAATACAATGTGGTGGCATGCCAAAATAAAATATTACAATATACAAACCAGTAGAACAGACATTTAGAAACTTTAAAACCACACACCAGGGAACCGCCCCTCTGATGATAAATCCCACATGGGAAGGGTTACATAGATGCAGGGGGAGCACAGATTCTCTTAAGTAAATATGCCAGATATAACACAGAGGAATTCACAAAAAATATATAGGCAGGAGATTAGGAGATTATCCTAGCAAAAATGAGAGACAATCACATACATGCATAGGAAATATAAACATGTAAAAACCTCGTTCACAGTGGGTAGAGTAAACTGATAACATAGAAGGGGATGTAGGGCTCTGTGTGTGTAGGCGTGAGACAGGCAGGTGAGAAATCAGCGCAAGAAGACGACCAGGGAAGGAACATGAGAAGGATGCACCGGTTTTGACCTCCGAACTACCCGGGATTGACTGGAGCCCATCAAAGTGGAACCCAGCACTCCAAAGGCGGTCACTGACGAGTCGTGTTACCTTGGAACCTGCTACAGTGAGTTAAAATCTTGATACAAAAATAACTCCGGCACACTGAGTGGATAGATGAAAGAAGGCGGATTGGTGCTCAAAAAAATTATATTTTATTTCGATATTTTCATAGAAGATATTGACATTGTCCAACGTTTCAACCCTGTGGGTTTTTATCAAGGACATTTTGTCTATTAGTGCAAAATACAGAAAAAAGAGAAAGTGAGGTTACATACAAAATGTTTAGGCATAATAACATATAAGTACCATGTGTGTATAATTATACACGAAGAGTACATACAGTGACATAAACATAGTATTGTTGAAAAATAAAGAGCCTACTCCTGGCAGTATTTATCATGTTATATAAAAAGCATGTCCCAAGTTTGATTTATTAAAGAACTACATGTAGCATAATAAAGTATACATACAAGGTAACCGCATACACGTACCTATTACTATAGGAAAAAATTCACGAGGAGCCTGAAAGGTATTGATTCTCAGATAAATCATGGAGTTTTCTGAAGAAAAAAGTGCTCAATTACTATACGCATAAAGACTCATGATTCAATTAAATTAGATAGAGGTGTTTTAAGAGAGAACTATCCATCATGGGACTAACATGTAATCTCAACCCTATTTTAAAATGTGCAATTTTTATTAATATTCATTAAAATGTACCCACAAACAGACACACACACATATAAATGAGAATGGATCACGTTATCCTTGTAAATAACCAAGGAGTTTTATATACACACTCGCTTTAGGAAAGGGAAGGGAAACTAATATAGCCCTATAAGGGTAGGGTATCCCTACCTAACAACGGAGGGTATGACACCATAAGTTACCGGGCGCACCCGTTCCACGTCGGCTCTCCCTCTCCCTGACCCTGATACAGGGATGGGATGGAAAGCCCTATAGTGGTGCTTGCACAGTACAATATATATGAGTTCCCAAATGGTAATACTCCTCCCTATATTGTTTTCCTTAGATCAAGAAGGTATCAATTTACTGCTCTATAACCAGGAATTCCTATTCATGATACTAGCACTGTACAAGACGTATAGACTTTTATTCCTAATAAATTATCTTTATGCAAGGTAGTGATCCATAAAAGTTATTTACAACCACATATGTTACAGGGTGGTATACCCCAAAAGTATATTACAGTTACCTAGAGTCATATCACAAGTGGCTCAGATAATCTCCCCATTATACCGCAGGAGCTGAAAGAAAAATGGGATACAGACACCCCTGCAAACTACTGCAAAATAGAAAAGGTTTCTCCAATCATATTCTATATAATATAGTATAACAGGGAGAAAAGATGAATTACTTCCCTGAGAAGCAGGAATCCAGGCCTGCCAGGCCTCAACGCGTTTCTCCTCTCCCTTCAGAGGTTCATCAGGAGGCTAAGGGGTCCTGTTCAATAACAATCCATGGCTGTAAGCCACTATCCATCATGATCTAACCAGGTAGAGTGTGCCTGTGGGGATATACCTGTGAATGCCTTTAGTTGAGTGTATAGTCGTTAATCGAACAGTAGTACGTATTGTATGCAGGGATCAAGTGTGTGGACACCTATAAGGAGGAGAATGTTGACACAATAAGGTCTCCTGGTGACCAACCATAAAGAATGAGAAATTTATGATGGGATTATAATACCTTGTGTCAGATAATAGCTTGCAATAAGGTATATGATATATCACTTTGAAGGTACGTGATACCTATATAGGTGGGGTAATAATTACAATAGATGTCAATGGACTAGGGAAGTATACATCCTGATAAAGAAAATTCATATAATAGAGATTGCATACCTGTGTTTAAACAATCAGAGATGAGGCTCAAATTACTTAAGGGACAGACTAGATGTGGGAAATCCCATAGATAAGTGGCTAATGGAGAGATGTTGAGGCAACAGAGAAGAAAATATATACAATTAGTATGACCATATGATTATGGATCAATCGGACAATATAATGATAAACATCATGCATAATATTGTGTATGCTAACACGTGATGTGAAATACATGGCTTGAATTATTGAGATAAAACATACATAGAAAAAGGTGGATGTATTAAACATATAAGTATATTGCCCACTAGGGCACGAGAACGTACCTCCCAGTTTTGAGGAAGTATGAGGCAAAGTATGGGAGTGTGGTGATAGGCCAAAGGCTCTAAGGAAAAAGGGTTCATATAAATGTCAATTATCAGACATGGCAGGAGGGCAGTGAAGAATGACGTTAAAGTTCTTGAATGAAGTTAAAATCTTGAGACTGCATCCCTCTGTCGCTCCGTTATTTACCTGCGCCTCCGGCCCTGTTCCCCTGCCGCCACCAACTACTACTCCCATTGGCCCTGGGACCTAGCTCTAACTTTGCAGAGCTATACCAATTCAGTTCTGTCACCATCTGCCCCAGGTCCCATCCCGCAGCATCGGCTATTTCTGGCCGAGTACCATAGGTGGCGTTATGACATCTCCCCCTGTAAATATTCCCACAACCACCATCTTTATTGAACGACACCGCTGGGGTCATGGAATTGGGCCTGGCCACCGCGGCTTCCACCTGGCTAGAACCGCGGCCCGGTAACGAGTAACCCCCAGGCCCCGGTGTGGGCGTGTCAACTTGCCGTCACAAACAGGATTTCATGCCCGCTACAAAGAGTACTGTGCCCCTTAAAGACTGTGTAAAAAGGACTGTGCACTGGTGTCCATTGAAAAAGAAAAAGCACCATGTGTAATCACATGGGCTGGGTGGTGGTACAGCGCGAAAAGCCATGCCCGCCCCTACAGCCATCGAAGAGAAAAGAAACTTACCAAAGGACCCAGGAGTCTTGCCTCCCCAGCAAGAAAATGGAGGAGTAAGGTAGCAAACCGGGGAACCTGCGTCGTGGAGGGACTCTGTGTGCAGGATGGCAAGCGGTGCCCTGAATGTAAAAACCCAGCACTTGGAGGAAGCTGCACCAGAGTGCGCACCAAACCGGGAATCTGCCCCAGACAGCACAAAAAGTATTGCGTCCTGTGACCAGGGGACACAGACACTGGGTCTGACCTACGGCATGCCGGGGTACATGGACTGCCCTGAGCTGGGAAGTCGCAGGCCTGGTGCCAGACAGAAAAAAGTATCTGAAGAAATGTAAATAGTTAACTTGCTTGAAAATGGTTAACCGGTTTCATAGCATTGATAACTTTGCTGATAATGTTTTCTTGTTTAAAAGTAGACAGCTGGATCACTGGACCATGAGTGATCAGGACTGCTCTTGTATATAGTTGCACTGATTACAGTGCCCTCTAGCAGAATTCAAAGACCACATGAGTTAAATCCCATCTGGCATGCTGAAGTAATGAAGTAATGGTCAGGAACGCTCTGTCGCACGCCCAGAGCCTACTCTGGGGGTTTGTTTGTGGTGAGTCCCACACATTGTTCTATTTTTATTTTTTAAGGGATACTATTATGGAATGTCTCAATGTTAATAATTGTTTAACTCCATATCAACATGGATTTATGAAGGATCGCTCCTGTCAAACTAACCTGATCAGCTTCTATGAGGATGTAAGCTCTCACATTGACTGAGGAGAATCATTGGATGTCATTTATCTCGACTTCGGTAAAGCATTTGACACTGCCCCACATAAAAGACTAATAAGTAAAATGAGAAAGCTTGGGCTCGGGGAAAATGTGTGTAGATGGGTAGGTAGCTGGCTTAGTGATAGAAAACAAAGAGTGGTTATTAATGGCGCATACTCAGATTGGGCCAGGGTTACTAGTGGGGTGCCACAGGGGTCTGTATTGGGCCCCCTACTATTTAATATATTTATTAATGATCTGGTGGATGGTTTACAGAGTAAAATATCAGTATTTGCAGATGATACAAAACTATGTAAGGTAGTTAACACAAAGGAGGACAGTTTGCAACTAGAGTTGAGCGCGGTTCGAGGTTCGAGGTTCTCCAGTTCTAGGCTCGAGTGATTTTGGGGGCTGTTCGAGATCGAACTAGAACTCGAGCTTTTTGCAAAAGCTCGATAGTTCTAGATAAGTTCGAGAACAGTTCTAGCAGCAAAAAGCAGGGCTTTTTACAGCTACAGTGTGCAGGAGCCATCGCTGGCAGCCTGCCAGAAGCTGGTAACCAAGATAAACATCGGGTATCCAACCAAAGCGCTTTGGTTAGTAACCCGATGTTTACCCTAGTTACGTGCAGGAAGCCCACACTTCCCCGCTCAGCTCACTCCGCCCCCTCCTGCCCGCGGCATGTACACACGTACACACACACACACACACACACACACACACACGGTCCCGCTCGGCTTACCTGCGGTGGGCCCGGGGGCAGCAGTCCTTGGCACTGGAAACTGTGCCTGCCGGCCCTTTAAGGCCACTGTGTTCTCCTGCATTGAGCATCATCTGTGGGCGGAGCTACCGCCCGGCGTCCTGCTCGGTCGCACAGATGAAGGAGTCACAGTGCCAGCCAGCGACCCCCGGCACATCGCTTCCCTCCGGCGCTGTGTGGGCCCCATCTGCACCGTGACCTGATCAGTATGTGGGACATCACTCCCTCCCCGCCCCTCCCTGTCCCCCCGTGCGTGTGTGGGTCCCGCAGAGCCGTGTGTGTGTGACCCCCGGAGCCGCGTGTGTGTGGCCCCCGGAGTCACGTGTGTGGGCCCCGCAGAGCCGTGTGTGTGACCCCCGGAGCCGCGTGTGTGGGCCCCGCAGAGCCGTGTGTGTGACCCCCGGAGCCGCGTGTGTGGGCCCCGCAGAGCAAGGTGTGTGTTTGTATGTATGCATGCAGCAGAGCAGTATGCGTGTCTATATGTATGTATGTATGCAGCAGAGCAGTATGCGTGTCTGTATGTATGTATGTATATATGCAGCAGAGCAGTATACGTGTCTGTATGTATGTATGTATGTATATATGCAGCAGAGCAGTATGCGTGTCTGTATGTATGTATATATGCAGCAGAGCAGTATGCGTGTCTGTATGTATGTATGTATATATGCAGCAGAGCAGTATACGTGTCTGTATGTATGTATATATGCAGCAGAGCAGTATGCGTGTCTGTATGTATGTATATATGCAGCAGAGCAGTATGCGTGTCTGTATGTATGTATATATGCAGCAGAGCAGTATGCGTGTCTGTATGTATATATGCAGCAGAGCAGTATGCGTGTCTGTATGTATGTATGTATATATGCAGCAGAGCAGTATGCGTGTCTATGTATGTATGTATATATGTAGCAGAGTAGTATGCGTGTCTGTCTGTATATATATATGCAGCAGAGCAATATGCGTGTCTGTATGTATGTATGCATGTATGTATGCAGCAGAGCAGTATACGTGTCTGTATGTATGTATGTATATATGCAGCAGAGCAGTATGCGTGTCTGTATGTATGTATGTATGTATATATGCAGCAGAGCAGTATGCGTGTCTGTATGTATGTATGTATGTATATATGCAGCAGAGCAGTATGCGTGTCTGTATGTATGTATGCAGCAGAGCAGTGTGCGTGTCTGTATGTATGTATGTATGCAGCAGAGCAATATGCTTGTCTGTCTGTATGTATGCATGTATGTATGCAGCAGAGCAGTATGCGTGTCTGTATGTATGCATGTATATATGCAGCAGAGCAGTATGCGTGTCTGTATGTATGCATGTATGTATGCAGCAGAGCAGTATATGTGTCTGTATGTATGTATATATGCAGCAGAGCAGTATGCATGTCTGTATGTATGTATATATGCAGCAGAGCAGTATGCGTGTCTGTATGTATGTATATATGCAGCAGAGCAGTATGCGTGTATGTATGTATGTATGTATATATGTAGCAGAGTAGTATGCGTGTCTGTATGTATGCATGTATGCATGCAGCAGAGCAGTATGCGTGTCTATATGTATGTATGTATGCAGCAGAGCAGTATGCGTGTCTGTATGTATATATGCAGCAGCGCTGTATACGTGTCTGTATGTATGTATGTATATATGCAGCAGAGCAGTATGCGTGTCTGTATGTATGTATATATGCAGCAGAGCAGTATGCGTGTCTATATGTATGTATGTATATATGCAGCAGAGCAGTATACGTGTCTGTATGTATGTATGTATATATGCAGCAGAGCAGTATGCGTGTCTGTATGTATGTATATATGCAGCAGAGCAGTATGCGTGTCTGTATGTATATATGCAGCAGAGCAATATGCGTGTCTGTATGTATGTATGTATGTATGTATGCAGCAGAGCAGTATACGTGTCTGTATGTATGTATGTATATATGTAGCAGAGTAGTATGCGTGTCTGTCTGTATATATATATGCAGCAGAGCAATATGCGTGTCTGTCTGTATGTATGCATGTATGTATGCAGCAGAGCAGTATACGTGTCTGTATGTATGTATGTATATATGCAGCAGAGCAGTATGCGTGTCTGTATGTATGTATGTATATATGCAGCAGAGTAGTATGTGTAACTGTATGTATGTATGTTTATATGCAGCAGAGCAGTATGCGTGTCTGTATGTATGTATATATGCAGCAGAGCAGTATGCGTGTCTGTATGTATGTATATATGCAGCAGAGTAGTATGCGTGTCTGTCTGTATATATATATATATATGCAGCAGAGCAATATGCGTGTCTGTCTGTATGTATGCATGTATGTATGCAGCAGAGCAGTATACGTGTCTGTATGTATGTATATATGCAGCAGAGCAGTATGCGTGTCTGTATGTATGTATGTATATATGCAGCAGAGCAGTATGCGTGTCTGTATGTATGTATATATGCAGCAGAGCAGTATGCGTGTCTGTATATATGCAGCAGAGCAGTATGCGTGTCTGTATGTATGTATATATGCAGCAGAGCAGTATGCGTGTCTGTATGTATGTATATATGCAGCAGAGCAGTATGCGTGTCTGTATGTATGTATGCATGTATGTATGCAGCAGAGCAGTATACGTGTCTGTATGTATGTATGTATATATGCAGCAGAGCAGTATGCGTGTCTGTATGTATGTATATATGCAGCAGAGCAGTATGCGTGTCTGTATGTATGTATATATGCAGCAGAGCAATATGCGTGTCTGTCTGTATGTATGCATGTATGTATGCAGCAGAGCAGTATACGTGTCTGTATGTATGTATGTATATATGCAGCAGAGCAGTATGCGTGTCTGTATGTATGTATGTATATATGCAGCAGAGCAGTATGCGTGTCTGTATGTATGTATGTATATATGCAGCAGAGCAGTATGCGTGTCTGTATATATGCAGCAGAGCAGTATGCGTGTCTGTATGTATGTATATATGCAGCAGAGCAGTATGCGTGTCTGTATGTATGTATATATGCAGCAGAGCAGTATGCGTGTCTGTATGTATGTATGTATATATGTAGCAAAGTAGTATGCATGTCTGTATGTATGTATATATATATATGCAGCAGAGCAATATGCGTGTCTGTATGTATGTATGCATGTATGTATGCAGCAGAGCAGTATACGTGTCTGTATGTATGTATATATGTAGCAGAGTAGTATGCGTGTCTGTCTGTATATATATATGCAGCAGAGCAATATGCGTGTCTGTCTGTATGTATGCATGTATGTATGCAGCAGAGCAGTATACGTTTCTGTATGTATGTATGTATATATGCAGCAGAGCAGTATGCGTGTCTGTATGTATGTATGTATATATGCAGCAGAGCAGTATGCGTGTTTGTATGTATGTATGTATATATGCAGCAGAGCAGTATGCGTGGCTGTATGTATGTATATATGCAGCAGAGCAGTATGCGTGTCTGTATGTATGTATATATGCAGCAGAGCAGTATGCGTGTCTGTATGTATGTATGCAGCAGAGCAGTATACGTGTCTGTATGTATGTATATATGCAGCAGAGCAGTATGCGTGTCTGTATGTATGTATGTATATATGCAGCAGAGCAGTATGCGTGTCTGTATGTATGTATATATGCAGCAGAGCAGTATGCGTGTCTGTATGTATGTATATATGCAGCAGAGCAGTATGCGTGTCTGTATGTATGTATGTATATATGTAGAAAAGTAGTATGCATGTCTGTATGCATGTATATATATATGCAGCAGAGCAATATGCGTGTCTGTATGTATGTATGCATGTATGTATGCAGCAGAGCAGTATACGTGTCTGTATGTATGTATATATGTAGCAGAGTAGTATGCGTGTCTGTCTGTATATATATATGCAGCAGAGCAATATGCGTGTCTGTCTGTATGTATGCATGTATGTATGCAGCAGAGCAGTATACGTGTCTGTATGTATGTATGTATATATGCAGCAGAGCAGTATGCGTGTCTGTATGTATGTATGTATATATGCAGCAGAGCAGTATGCGTGTCTGTATGTATGTATGCAGCAGAGCAGTATGCGTGTATGTATGTATATATGCAGCAGAGCAGTGTGCGTGTCTGTATGTATGTATGTATGCAGCAGAGCAATATGCGTGTCTGTCTGTATGTATGCATGTATGTATGCAGCAGAGCAGTATGCGTGTCTGTATGTATGCATGTATATATGCAGCAGAGCAGTATGCGTGTCTGTATGTATGCATGTATGTATGCAGCAGAGCAGTATATGTGTCTGTATGTATGTATATATGCAGCAGAGCAGTATGCATGTCTGTATGTATGTATATATGCAGCAGAGCAGTATGCGTGTCTGTATGTATGTATGTATATATGCAGCAGAGCAGTATGCGTGTATGTATGTATGTATGTATATATGTAGCAGAGTAGTATGCGTGTCTGTATGTATGCATCTATGCATGCAGCAGAGCAGTATGCGTGTCTATATGTATGTATGTATGCAGCAGAGCAGTATGCGTGTATGTATGTATGTATATATGCAGCAGAGCAGTATACGTGTCTGTATGTATGTATGTATATATGCAGCAGAGCAGTATGCGTGTCTGTATGTATATATGCAGCAGAGCAGTATGCGTGTCTGTATGTATGTATATATGCAGCAGAGCAGTATACGTGTCTGTATGTATGTATGTATATATGCAGCAGAGCAGTATGCGTGTCTGTATGTATGTATATATGCAGCAGAGCAGTATGCGTGTCTGTATGTATGTATATATGCAGCAGAGCAGTATGCGTGTCTGTATGTATGTATGTATATATGTAGCAAAGTAGTATGCATGTCTGTATGTATGTATATATATATGCAGCAGAGCAATATGAGTGTCTGTATGTATTTATGCATGTATGTATGCAGCAGAGCAGTATACGTGTCTTTATGTATGTATATATGTAGCAGAGTAGTATGCGTGTCTGTCTGTATATATATATGCAGCAGAGCAATATGCGTGTCTGTCTGTATGTATGCATGTATGTATGCAGCAGATCAGTATACGTGTCTGTATGTATCTATGTATATATGCAGCAGAGCAGTATGCGTGTCTGTATGTATGTATGTATATATGCAGCAGAGCAGTATGCGTGTCTGTATGTATGTATGTATATATGCAGCAGAGCAGTATGCGTGTCTGTATGTATGTATATATGCAGCAGAGCAGTATGCGTGTCTGTATGTATGTATATATGCAGCAGAGCAGTATGCGTGTCTGTATGTATGTATATATGCAGCAGAGCAGTATGCGTGTCTGTATGTATGTATGTATATATGTAGCAAAGTAGTATGCATGTCTGTATGTATGTATATATATATGCAGCAGAGCAATATGCGTGTCTGTATGTATGTATGCATGTATGTATGCAGCAGAGCAGTATACGTGTCTGTATGTATGTATATATGTAGCAGAGTAGTATGCGTGTCTGTCTGTATATATATATATGCAGCAGAGCAATATGCGTGTCTGTCTGTATGTATGCATGTATGTATGCAGCAGAGCAGTATACGTGTCTGTATGTATGTATGTATATATGCAGCAGAGCAGTATGCGTGTCTGTATGTATGTATGTATATATGCAGCAGAGCAGTATGCGTGTCTGTATGCATGTATATATGCAGCAGAGCAGTATGCGTGTCTGTATGTATATATGCAGCAGAGCAGTATGCGTGTCTGTTTGTATGTATGTATATATGTAGCAAAGTAGTATGCATGTCTGTATGTATGTATATATATATATGCAGCAGAGCAATATGCGTGTCTGTATGTATGTATGCATGTATGTATGCAGCAGAGCAGTATACGTGTCTGTATGTATGTATGTATATATGCAGCAGAGCAGTATGCGTGTCTGTATGTATGTATGTATATATGCAGCAGAGCAGTATGCGTGTCTGTATGTATGTATGCAGCAGAGCAGTATGCGTGTATGTATGTATATATGCAGCAGAGCAGTGTGCGTGTCTGTATGTATGTATGTATGCAGCAGAGCAATATGCGTGTCTGTCTGTATGTATGCATGTATGTATGCAGCAGAGCAGTATGCGTGTCTGTATGTATGCATGTATATATGCAGCAGAGCAGTATGCGTGTCTGTATGTATGCATGTATGTATGCAGCAGAGCAGTATATGTGTCTATGTATGTATATATGCAGCAGAGCAGTATGCATGTCTGTATGTATGTATATATGCAGCAGAGCAGTATGCATGTCTGTATGTATGTATATATGCAGCAGGGCAGTATGCGTGTCTGTATGTATGTATGCATGTATGTATGCAGCAGAGCAGTATACGTGTCTGTATGTATGTATATATGTAGCAGAGTAGTATGCGTGTCTGTCTGTATATATATATATGCAGCAGAGCAATATGCGTGTCTGTCTGTATGTATGCATGTATGTATGCAGCAGAGCAGTATACGTGTCTGTATGTATGTATATATGCAGCAGAGCAGTATGCGTGTCTGTATGTATGTATGTATATATGCAGCAGAGCAGTATGCGTGTCTGTATGTATATATGCAGCAGAGCAGTATGCGTGTCTGTATGTATATATGCAGCAGAGCAGTATGCGTGTCTGTTTGTATGTATGTATATATGTAGCAAAGTAGTATGCATGTCTGTATGTATGTATATATATATATGCAGCAGAGCAATATGCGTGTCTGTATGTATGTATGCATGTATGTATGCAGCAGAGCAGTATACGTGTCTGTATGTATGTATGTATATATGCAGCAGAGCAGTATGCGTGTCTGTATGTATGTATGTATATATGCAGCAGAGCAGTATGCGTGTCTGTATGTATGTATGCAGCAGAGCAGTATGCGTGTATGTATGTATATATGCAGCAGAGCAGTGTGAGTGTCTGTATGTATGTATGCAGCAGAGCAATATGCGTGTCTGTCTGTATGTATGCATGTATGTATGCAGCAGAGCAGTATGCGTGTCTGTATGTATGCATGTATATATGCAGCAGAGCAGTATGCGTGTCTGTATGTATGCATGTATGTATGCAGCAGAGCAGTATATGTGTCTATGTATGTATATATGCAGCAGAGCAGTATGCATGTCTGTATGTATGTATATATGCAGCAGAGAAGTATGCATGTCTGTATGTATGTATATATGCAGCAGGGCAGTATGCGTGTCTGTATGTATGTATGCATGTATGTATGCAGCAGAGCAGTATGCGTGTCTGTATGTATGCATGTATGTATGCAGCAGAGCAGTATGCGTGTCTGTATGTATGCATGTATGTATGCAGCAGAGCAGTATGCGTGTCTGTATGTATGCATGTATGTATGCAGCAGAGCAGTATGCGTGTCTGTATGTATGCATGCAGAGCAGTATGCGTGTGTCTGTATGTATGTATGTATGTATGCAGAAGAGCAGTATGCGTGTCTGTCTGTATGTATGTATGCAGCAGAGAAGTGTGTGTGTGTCTGTATGTATGCATGTATGTATGCAGCAGAGCAGTATGCGTGTCTGTCTGTATGTATGTATGCAGCAGAGCAGTGTGTGTGTGTGTCTGTATGTATGTATGCAGCAGAGCAGTATGTGTGTGTCTGTCTATATGTATGTATGTAGCAGAGCAGTGTGTGTGTGTCTGTCTATATGTATGTATGTAGCAGAGCAGTGTGTGTGTGTCTGTCTATATGTATGTATGCAGCAGAGCAGTATGTGTGTGTCTGTCTATATGTATGTATGTAGCAGAGCAGTGTGTGTGTGTCTGTCTTTATGTATGTATGCATGCAGAGCAGTATGTGTGTGTCTGTATGTATGTATGCAGCATAGCAGTGTGTGTCTCTGTATGTATGCATGTATGATGTGTATCTATGTATGTCAGTGTATATGACTGTATAGATTTGTCTGTTTATATGTATTTTTGTGAGTTTGTCTTTAAATATGTATATGTACGTGTATGTATCTGTGTATGTGTGTGTGTCTGCGTGTGTATGGGACCCACTGAGACTCTTCTGCCCGGGGCGCACAAAAACCTTGAGCCGGCCCTGCCTGCGGTGATGAAGTCCCGCCATCCCGACCTCAGCGCTGTCACTGTCCTCCATGGCCGCTGCTTCTCACATCACCTTCTCTCGCTTCCGACCCGAGACTGACTAGCGGTGACGTCACGGGCCTCTCGCGATTCTTGGCTGTGAAGGCGGCGGTCATTGAACTTAGTGACAGGGGCTGTCAGTGTGCTGGAGATCAGCGCAGGTAATGCACCTCGCTGACAGCAGCACTTGTCATGCCCTGCAGTGACCTGGGCTGACCCATTGATGTTAGCTCAGGTCACTGCATTGCTCTCCCAGCCAATGGGGAACATCCTGCTCTTCATTGACTGGGACAGTGTGGATCGTCATGGCAACCCCTTGGATTACACCAGACCTGGATTTGTTTTTCATTCTAATAAATTGGTTAAAGAGGGAATGTTTTGGGGAGTGTTTTTTCAAATAAAAATGTGTTTGTCGTCTATTTTTTTATTACTGACTGGGTTGGTGATGTCGGGTATCTGATAGACGCCTGACCTCACCAACCTTGGCTTGATGCCAGGTGACATTACACACCTGGTATTAACCCCATATATTACCCCGTTTGCCACCGCACCAGGGCGCGGGATGAGCTGGGGCGAAGCACCAGGATTGGCGCATCTAATGGATGCGCCACTTCTGGGGCGGCTGCGGCCTGCTATTTTTAGGCTGGGGAGAGTCCAATAACCATGGACCTCCCTAGTCTGAGAATATCAGGCCCCAGCTGTCTGGTTTACCTTGGCTGGTGATCCCATTTTGGGGGACCCCTACGTGTTTTTTTTTTTAATTATTTATTTAATTTAAAATAACAGCGTGGGGTGCCCTCAGTTTTGGATTACCAGCCAAGGTGAGGTTGCCAGCTGTGGTCTGCAGGCTGCAGCCGTCTGCTTTACCCTAGCTGGCTACAAAACTAGGGGGAACCCTACGTCATTTTTTTTTTCATTTTTTTGGCTAAATACAAAGCTAAGCACCCCTTAGTGCCACATGAAAGGCACCAAAGGGTGCTCCACTTTTTCTCCACTTTTTCTCCTCTTTTTCTCCACTTTTTCTCCATTTTTTTCTCCACTTTTTCTACATTTTTTTTCTCCATTTTTTCTCCACTTTTTCTCCACTTTTTCTCCACTTTTTCTCCATTTTTTTCTCCACTTTTTCTCCACTTTTTCTCCACTTTTTCTCCACTTTTTCTCCATTTTTTCTCCACTTTTTCTTCACTTTTTCTCCACTTTTTATCCATTTTTTTCTCCACTTTTTCTCCACTTTTTCTCCACTTTTTATCCATTTTTTTCTCCATTTTTTCTCCACTTTTTCTCCATTTTTTCTCCATTTTTTTCTCCACTTTTTCTCCATTTTTTTCTCTACTTTTTCTCCACTTTTTCTCCACTTTTTATCCACTTTTTCTCCACTTTTTCTCCACTTTTTCTCCACTTTTTTCTCCACATTTTCTCCACTTTTTCTCCACATTTTCTCCACTTTTTCTCCACTTTTTCTCCACTTTTTCTCCACTTTTTCTCCACTTTTTCTCCATTTTTTTCTCCACTTTTTCTCCACTTTTTATCCACTTTTTATCCACTTTTTCTCCACTTTTTCTCCACTTTTTCTCCACTTTTTCTCCACTTTTTATCCATTTTTTTCTCCATTTTTTCCCCACTTTTTCTCCATTTTTTCTCCATTTTTTTCTCTACTTTTTCTCCACTTTTTCTCCACTTTTTCTCCACTTTTTCTCCACTTTTTCTCCACTTTTTCTCCATTTTTTTCTCCATTTTTTCTCCACTTTTTTCTCCACTTTTTCTCCACTTTTTTCTCCACTTATTCTCCACTTATTCTCCACTTATTCTCCACTTTTTCTCCATTTTTTTTCTCCACTTTTTGTCCACTTTTTCTCCGTTCTTTTTCTATGGTCGGTCTACCCATTAGCTCTGCCATGCATACTGTAGCTCTACACCTACTGCACATGTTACTTTATGATTGACATCTCTTTCGTACCAGAGCTGTCTAAGTCTACTCTGACCCCATATTTGTCATTACTATATTGTCCTTGTACTGTATTATGACATTTGTATCATGTGTTTCATTTCTTGCTGTGTTGCAATTTTTTTGCTGCATCCCAATTGTACCTCTACATTGTTCGAGTTTATGTTATTGTTCTCTCACTCTTATGTGATACTGATTATTGTCATTTTTCATGATTACATGCAGATAAGTCCAATCTGACGAAGGCTCAGGCTGAAACGTCATTTGTAACTTGTTTTGGACAAAAGCATATATGCTTATGAAAAAAATTTTTTTCTTAATACGGACCAATAAAGAGTGATTTTGCATTACTATCCGTTGTGACTTACTGACTTAGTCTGGGAGATTTAGAGTGCCGAGGTTACTCACTAATTTTATCTATTATTACCTCTGAGCACCTATATACCAGTGAGCAGAGCTTCCTCTACAGTAGTTCTCCTGATTAGGCATGCCCTTACCTCATGAGCAGGGCATTGCAGCTTTGGTAGCAACCATTACGACATGGACTCTGCTGCTGTGGACCCGGGGAGAGTGAGTGCAGATTCATTGCACCCACACTCCTCACATGAAGGGTCCGCACTCCTAGAAAATGGGGGATACGTTCCCTGAGTGTTTCCCCCCCATATTCTAGACGGTCCAGAGTCGTCGTGGGACCCCTTTATTTTTTTTCTTACAATAAATTGGTGAAAGAGGAAATGTTTTGGGGACTGTTTTTTCAAATAAATTTCTTTTGTCGATTTTTTTTTTTTTTTTTTTTTGTTAGTACTGACAGTTTATGATGTTGGGTATCTAATAGACGCCATGACATCACAAACTGCTGGGCTTGATCTCAGGTGACTTTACAGCTAGTATCAACCCGATTTATTACCCCGTTTGCCACTGCACCAGGGCACGGGATGAGCTGGGGTGAAGCGCCAGGATTGGCGCATCTAGTGGATGCGCCACGTCTGGGGTGCCTGCGGCCTGCTATTTTTAGGCTGTGAAGGCCAAATAACTATGGACCTTCCCACCCTGAGAATACCAGACCACAGCTGTCCGCTTTACCTTGGCTGGTGATCCAATTTGGGGGGGACCCTACTTTTATTGTGTAATTATTAATATTTATAAAATAATTATAAAAAAGAGCCTGAGGGGACCTCCACATTGGATCCCCAACCACGGTAAAGCTGCCAGCTGTGGTTTTCAGGCTACAGCTGTCAACTTTACCCTAGCTGGCTATCAAAAATGGGGGGACCCAACGTCATTTTTTTTTTTAACCATTTTTTAAATAGAAAAAATTAATGGGCTTCCCTGTATTTTGATTGCCAACCAAGGTAACGGCAGGCAGATGGGGGTGGCAACCCATAGCTGTCTGCTTTATCTGCACTGAGAATCAAAAATACCGCGGAGCGCTACGTCATTTTTTTAAAGATTTATTTTTACAGCACTGTGATGTCTAGCAATCAAAATACAGGGAAGCCCATTTTATTTTTAGTTATTTAAATAAATAATTAAAAAAAATATATATGGGCTCCCGCTGCATTTTTTGTATTGCTAGCTAAGGGTAATCCAAGCAGCTACTGGCTGCTAACCCCCACTGCTTGGTGTTACCTTCACTGGCAATGGAAAATCCAGGGAAGCATTTTTTATTTTTTTTGCCAAAAAACTACAAAAAAAAGGACGTGAGCTTCGCCATATTTTTGTATGCTAGCCAGGTACAGCAGGCAGCCACGGGCTGCCTCCAACCCCCAGTTGCCTATTTGTACCCGGCTGGGAACCAAAAATATAGGGAAGCCCGTTTTTTTTTTTTAATTATTTCACTTATTTCATGAAATAATTAAAAAACAAATGACGTGGGCTTCGCCCCATTTTTGTGTCCAGCCGGGTACAACTAGGCAGCTGGGGATTGGAATCCGCAGCACAGGTTAGCCCGAGGTTTCTGGGCGCCTCTACTGCGGATTTCAGTCCGCAGCCGCCCCAGAAAATGGCGCTCTCATAGAAGCGCCATCATCTGGCGCTGTATCCAACTCTTCCAACAGCCCTGGAGCCGGGTGGCTTGTTGGGTAATCATGAGTTAATACTGGCTTTGTTTTACTAGCCAGTATTAAGCCAGAGATTCTTAATGTCAGGCACGTTTGACCCGGCCATTAAGAATCTCCAATAAAGGGTTAAAAAAAACACCACACAGGGAAAAATACTTTAATAGAAATAAATACACAGACACATTAGAGACTCCATCTTTATTACCCCCTGTCAGCCCTCCATGATCCTGCTCTTCTGTCTTCTTTCTTTCTAGTGTAGTAGTAGTGACGATTGTAGTGAGGATGAGATTCACCAGCTCATCACTTGGGGCTGGGGAACCTCCATCCTCACTACAATCCTCACTACAATCCTCACTAGTGTAGTAGTAGTGACGATTGTAGTGAGGATGAGATTCACCAGCTCATCACTTGGGGCTGGGGAACCTCCATCCTCACTACAATCCTCACTACAATCCTCACTAGTGTAGTAGTAGTGACGATTGTAGTGAGGATGAGATTCACCAGCTCATCACTTGGGGCTGGGGAACCTCCATCCTCACTACAATGCTCACTACAATCCTCACTAGTGTAGTAGTAGTGACGATTGTAGTGAGGATGAGATTCACCAGCTCATCACTTGGGGCTGGGGAACCTCCATCCTCACTAAAATGCTCACTACAATCCTCACTAGTGTAGTAGTAGTGAAGATTGTAGTGAGGATGAGATTCACCAGCTCATCACTTGGGGCTGGGGAACCTCCATCCTCACTACAATGCTCACTACAATCGTGCAGCCTTCACTCCGTGAGTGATCAGTGCTGGCTGTCAGCGGTAACAGCGGTAACGCTGACAGACGCGTTACCATAGCAACGGTGCTCTCGGAGCCGCGGTTAGCGGTGACATCACCGCTAACTGCGTTGCTATGGCAACGGTGATCTCCGTTAATGACCGGCTGTGTCAGCCGGTCCCTAACGGAACGGGGAGTCGACCGTGTGCTAGAGCATGTCGCCGGTACACGGCGATACACATATGTGCACCGTGTACCGGAGAGATGCACTCGCAGGTCCTACATGACGTGTCATAGTCATGTGACCAGTCTGTAGCCAATGAGATAATAGCCACGTGACTCGTCTATGGCTATTTTGACGTCACGATAGGTCCTGCATCTCTGCTGGAAGTGCCGGTCACCGGGAGGATTCAGCGATCATCGGATGGAATAGCGGCAGGAGACAGAGTGCAGAAGGGATCGCGAGGACCGGTAAGTGTTATGGCAATGTTTATTAACTGTTTGTGTACATTTATCATGCATTTTTATGTGTTTGTGATTGCCTCCCATTCTAGCCTATACGTTCGAGTTCGGTTCGTCGAACGTTCGACGAACCGAACTCGAACGGGACCCCCGTTCGGCGAGCCGACCTCGAGCCGAACCGGGACCGGTTCGCTCATCTCTATTTGCAACTACAGATGGATTTGAGTAAATTGGAGAATTGGGCTGAAAAATGGCAAATGAGGTTTAACACAGATAAGTGTAAGGTTATGCACATGGGAGGGAGAAACAGATGCTACGATTACATACTAAATGGAAAACTGCTGGGGAAATCAGACTTGGAAAAAGACTTAGACATATTAGTCAATACGAAGCTAAATTGGAGTGCCCAGTGTCAGGCAGCAGCCACCAAAGCAAATAGGGTGATGGGATGCATTAGAAGAGGTCTGGGGGCACGAGATGAAAACATCATTCTCCCTCTGTACAAATCACCCGTCAGACCACACTTGGAGTATTGTGTGCAATTTTGGGCGCCGGTGCTCAAGAAAGACATTACTGAACTTGAAAGGGTTCAGAGGCGGGCTACTAAAATAATAAATGGAGTGGGTGCATTACAATACACGGAAAGGTTATCAAAATTAGGTCTATTTACTCTAGAAAAGAGAAGACTTAAGCGGGCTTTACACGCTGCGACATCGCTAATGCGGAGTCGTTGGGGTCACGGAATTCGTGACGCACATCCGGCCGCATTAGCGATGCCGTTGCGTGTGACACCGATAAGCGATTTTGCATCGTTGCAAAAACGTGCAAAATCGCTAATCGGCGACATGGGGGTCCATTCTCAAATCTCGTTACTGCAGCAGTAACGAGATTGTTCCTCGTTCCTGCGGCAGCACACATCGCTGCGTGTGACGCCGCAGGAACGAGGAAGCTCCCCTTACCTGCCTCCCGGCCGCTATGAGGAAGGAAGGAGGTGGGCGGGATGTTACGTCCCGCTCAGCTCCGCCCCTCCGCTGCTATTGGGCGGCGGTTCAGTGACGTCGCTGTGACGCCGCACGGACCGCCCCCTTAGAAAGGAGGCAGTTTGCCCGTCACAGCGACGTCGCCGGACAGGTATGTATGTGTGACGGGTCTGGGCGCTGTTGTGCGACACGGGCAGCGATTTGCCCGTGTCGCGCAACAGATGGGGCGGGTACCCACAATAGCGATATCGGGACCGATATCGCAGTGTGTAAAGTAGCCTTTAGGGGAGACCTAATAAATATGTACAAATATATCAGAGGGCCATATAGAGATCTCTCCCATGATCTGTTTGTACTAAGGACTATGACAAGAACAAGGGGGCATTCTCTTCGATTGGAGGAAAGAAATTCCATCATAAGCATAGAAGAGGGTTCTTCACGGTAAGAGCAGTGAGGCTCTGGAACTCTCTTCCTGGGGAAGTGGTGATGGCCAACTTACTGAATGAATTTAAGAGAGGAATGGATGCATTTCTTGATAGCAAAAGTATAGAAGGTTATAAATAGCATAATCTTACCGGTAGATAGAAGAGCGACCAGGATTATTAGAGGAATGGGTGGGCTGCAATACCAAGACAGGTTATTAAAGTTGGGGGTTATTTAGTTTGCAAAAACAAAGGCTTAGGGGGGATCTAATCACAATGTATAAATATATAAGGGGACAGTACAGAGACCTTTCCAAAGATCTCTTTACACCTACGCCTGCGACTGGAACACGGGAGCATCCGCTACGTTTTGAGGAAAGAAGGTTTAATCATAATCACAGACGAGGATTCTTTACTATGCGAGCAGTGAGACTATGGAACTCTCTGCCGCATGATGTTGTAATGAGTGATTCACTACTAACATTTAAGCAGAGCCTGGATGCCTTTCTTGAAAAATGTAATATTACCAGTTATGTATATTAGATTTTATGTCAGGGTATTGATCCAGGGAACTAGTCTGATTGCCGGATGTGGAGTCA
Source organism: Anomaloglossus baeobatrachus (assembly GCF_048569485.1). Taxonomy (NCBI): domain Eukaryota; kingdom Metazoa; phylum Chordata; class Amphibia; order Anura; family Aromobatidae; genus Anomaloglossus; species Anomaloglossus baeobatrachus. Next base: position 421,089,225 of record NC_134356.1, on the reverse strand, counting down.
GGAAGGATTTTTTTTCCCATTGGAGCTTGTTTGACACATTGGGGGTCTTTTGCCTTCATCTGGATCAACATATTAGGCTACGGGTTGAACTAGATGGACATAGGCAGGCTTTGCACACTACGACATCACAGGTGCGATGTCGGTGGGGTCAAATTGAAAGTGACGCACATCCGGCATCGCATGCGACATCGTAGTGTGTAAAGCCTAGATGATACGATTATCGGCCAGAGCGACGATCGCAGGGTAGGTGAGTGCATGTGAAGCTGGCGTAGCGATAATTTTCGCTACGCCAGCTATCACACGATATCGTACCTGCGACGGGGGTGGGGACTATCGCGTGTGACATCGCAGCATCGGCTTGCGATATCGCAACGTGCAAAGCCCGCCTTAGAGTCTCCCTTCAACCTTAAAAACTATGAAACTATGAAATTTGTTGCTACTAATATTGCACATAACGGGAGTGGTGCAAAGAACCTTAACAAAGTTAATCATGTTAAAGTGATGTTTTATATTATATTGCAAAAAGATTATCATGTTGGTAATGTTCAAGAGATAATGCCTCCCATAAAGGGAAAAAAATGTTTTAATAATAATAATAATAATAATAATAATAATAATCTTTATTTCTATAGCGCCAACATATTCCGCAGCACTTTACAATTCAGGAGGATCATATACAAACAAGTAACAGTTATAGAAATACAATATTTAGAGGAAAAAAAAAACAACCCTGCTCGTGAGAGCTTACAATCTACAATGAGGGGAGGGGCAAGGTACAAGTGCTTATTTACAATGACAATCCAGCCATCTCACGGAAATGGGGGCTAGATAGTGGTTTCCTTGACCAGTGGGCCCGAGCCTTGAGATGCCTTTGGGTGCTATGAAGTTTGATGTGGAGTTATGTTGTGAGACGTTGTAGAGGGACTATGTGAATCGAATCTGATTAGGGAGTGTGATAGGCCGCCCTAAAAAGATGCGTCTTTAGGGTGCGTCTGAAGCTGAGTAAGTTGTGATTTGTCCTAACTTCTTGGGGTAGAGCATTCCAGAGGGTTGATGCAGCTCGGAAGAAGTCTTGGATCCGGGAGTGGGAGGTTCGAATTAGTGTGGATGTTAGTCGAAAATCGCTTGCAGAGTGTAGAGAATGGGTGGGGTAATAGACAGAGAGGAGGGTGGAGATGTAAGGGGGTGCCGCACTGTGGAGAGCTTTGTGGGTGAGAACAAGCAGTTTGAATTGGATCCTGTGATATACAGTATGGGCAACCAGTGCAATGACTGGCAGAGAGCAGAGGCATCCGAGTAGCGGTTAGCCAGATAGGTGACCCTGGCTGCTGCATTAAGGATGGACTGTAGAGGAGAGAGTCTAGTTAGGGGGAGACCAATTAATAGAGAGTTACAGTAGTCAAGGCGAGAGTGGATCAGGGCCACGGTGAGGGTTTTTGTCATTTCTATAGTGAGAAAGAGGCGGATTCTAGAGATGTTCTTGAGGTGCAAGCGGCAGGAGCGGGCAAGAGATTGTATGTGGGAGGTGAAGGAGAGATCAGTGTCAAGTATAACACCCAGACAGCGGGCCTGCTGCCTAGGACTTATCGTTGTGCCACACACAGAGAGGGAGATGTCAGGTTTAGGAAGGTTGGAGGATGGAGGAAAAAGCAGAAGTTCAGTTTTTGAAAGGTTAAGTTTCAGATAGAGAGCAGACATGACATTGCAAACTGCAGTCAGGAAGTCACTTGTGTTCTGTAGTACAGCGGGTGAGCTCAGGGGATCAGGTGTATAGATGTGTGTCATCAGCATAAAGATGGTACTGAAAGCCAAAACTGCTGATGGTCTGTCCAATTGGGGCAGTGTAGAGGGAGAAAAGAAGAGGGCCAAGGACTGAACCTTGAGGGACCCCAACAGTGAGAGGGAGAGCAGAAGATGTGGAGCCAGCAAATGATACATTGAATGAACGTCCAGAAAGATAGGAAGAGAACCAGGAGAGCACAGTGTCCTTTAGGCCGATAGAATGGAGCATAGAGAGAAGGAGACTGTGGTCAACAGTGTCAAAGACAGTTTTAAATTGCTACCTGTTAACAGCAATCAAAAATTTGCATGTCATTACCCCACTGTATTTTTTTTATTCCTGTTCCAGCCTGAGGGCATGCTGGGATTTGTTGTTGGGGAGTGTGGCGCCCCTGAGGCTTCAGTCGCCACAGAGGTACTGCATCTCAGCCAGAGGTGTGGTGCCTTATCCTGGGTAAGGAAGAGGTCATCCACCGGTAGACAAAAAAAACCCCAGAAACTCTTCACTCAGGAACACCTTAATAGACCATGGTAAGGGCCTGGTGAGTCCGAGGCCAGGCTGGGGGTGGAGTCTAGTCAGTGGGAGCACACTGTAGGAAGTGAGACAGTCGGAAGGAGCAGTGGAGCAGTGAAGACCTGTGGTCTGGAGCTGGTGCAGCGCAGCCCAGACACAAGAGAGAAGGGGTCCTAGAGCCCACGGGAAGTGTGCCATACACCCGTGGTCTCATTCCACATATGACATATTGGAGTGGAGGGACTTGGCCGCAGATGGGTATCAGGTTCCTAGACTGGAGGAGAAGAACCAACATGCTCATCTAGTAAAACCAAAGGCTAATGATACAGCTAGTACCGAAGCCAACTCCGCACACGAATCTGCTGGAAAGTGACCACATAGGGCCAAGGGATAGAGCTTCAAGCCACCTGACAGGGTCCACGGACACCGGCACAGGGTACTGTATGTGTAGGCGCAGGACAGGCAGGCGAGAAGTCAGCCCAGGAAGACAACCAGGGAAGGAACATAAGAAGGGTGCAACGGTCTTGACCTCCAAACTACCCGGGATCGACTGGAGCCCATCATAGTAGAGTCCAGCACTCCAAAGGCGGTCACTGACTACTCGTGTTACCTTGGAACCTGCTACAGTAAGTAAAAACCTTGAGACTGCATCCCTGTGTCACTCCATTATTCACCTGCGCCTCCGGCCCTGTTCCCCCACCGCCATGACTACTACTCCTATCGACCCAGGGGCCCAGCTCTACCTGTGGAGAGCTATACTAACTCAGCTGCGTCACCATCTGCCCCAGAGGTCCCATCCCGCAGCGTCTTCTATCTCTAGCTGAGTACCACAGGTGACGTCACAACATCTTCCCCTGTAAATATTTGCACAACCACCATCTTTATTGAATGACACCGCCAGGGTCATGGAATCGGGCCTGGCCCCCGCAGAATCCACACGATTAGAACTGCGGCCCAGTAACAAGTAACCCCCAGGCCCCAGTGCGGGCGTGTCAGATCCCTCATTATCGGCACTTCTTTTTCTCTCCTTTTTAGATATTCTCTTTTGTGCAAGGGGTGATCCCAGGGGATTAGGTAGTGCCCTCCTTTTGATTAATTTTCCAGATGTTCAATATTTGCACCATGCTCACTAAAACTTGAGAAAATGATGATGACATACCAGAACAGGCTGTGACCAATAATTGCTGGATTCACCTGCACCTGTAAATAAGATTTCCAGGCCAATTCATTAAGGATATCATTGTGCACTCTAGTGTTAATTAAGACACTCACAGGAATACAAAGTGCCTAATTCATTAAGAGGCAAATGCTTGCCCATGTCCAACTTATGCTAACCCCATATTGACGCAACTGTTGAGTTGCGCAAAAATATTGAAACTAATTAAAAGGGATTATCCATGAACAAAGTTAATTTTGAAGTTGACTTTAATCAGTAGATCTTGAAATAATAATAATTTCCACAATTAGACATGTTTAAAAAAATGTTCCTGTGCTGAGATAATCTTATAAATGTATCCCTACTATGTGCTGTGTAATGGCCGTGTCTGACCGTACAGGGACATGGTCTGATTGTACCACATCTCCTGATTCGGGGAGGAAGCAAAAGAGAGTATACAGATAGCACAGCATTGGATCATATCGGAATCTTTCTGTGAGGTAAAGCATTTTCCTGACTGTTTTTAAATAATATTTTACCTCAAAGAAAGAATAATTTGTGGTGTCCTAAGCTGTAATGTTTGTATACTTTATTACTTCCTTCCCAACCCACGAGATTATGTCCTCAGACACACCGATTACACAGTACATAGCAGGGACACATATGTAAGATTATCTCAGCACAGGAATACTTCCATTTGTGGAACTACTTATTATTATTCCTAGAGCTATTGATTAAAATTAACTTTAAGGTTATTCATGCTAGAATTCTGGCATAGATACCGTAATGATTTGGCTGCTTCATTTTTCAAAATAGAGATTGCACATGGATCTGTAAAACAATTATAGTATCGGCTGTTATTTTAATTCCGGGGGAGTAAATCCTTATAATATGGTGCTGGGGGAGGCACTGCCTATGTGTGAAGACCCTGCCTGCTGCTGTACAGGCTGCAAGTTCACTGCATATTACCCTGCTGTGTGTATGAATCCTACCCAATAACCCGATATAGGTAATACCACTACTGCAACAAGTGACTTGATTGCATTGGATAAAATTGCAACTATTTAATAGCCATGTAAATGACTTACTGTGGTAGAACATTAAGAAATCATATCTTTGCACTGCATAAATACCTCTGAATTGAATCCATATTTGGACTATTAAAACAGGAGTACAATTTCTTTTTAATCAGCAATTTCAAAATGAGCTCCATGGTTCGTTAGCTGATGCCGGACAGGCTCCCACGCATGAACATTATGAAATAAAAAAGATGTTAACTATGTTTTCTTTGCATTAACAGCGCATTAAAAGTTAATGGTGTCTGCAAAAAAACAAGGAACCATCAAGCGTCTTCAAAGACATGACATGACGGAAGCAATATAATTCAGGCAAAAATATTAACTCTTTTCCAGTCTATTACTACAGCAGTCAATTTATTTGCTTTTTTACTTATTTTTTTTTTATAAATCTTAGATCATTGTAAAATATGTGAACTGATTTTCACATAAAATAGATTATTATATTTGTGAAGTGTGCAGAAGTGTTAAGGAAATAATCAGATTTATAAGATCAGATTGTTGCTATTATTATTATTATTATTATTATTATTATTATTATTATTTGAATTTGTTACACCTAGCATAAATCTGAATAACATTCACATTTATGTGAAGGCCATATTTTTCTAATGTGCCTTTAAATATAAAAAGATATATTAGTGCTGGTACATTGTAAAATGTACCAGACCGTATCTCTGAGATTGTCCCCTGAATCACGGCATGACTTGGCATGACTCTGCATGTTCCACATGTACATAAGTTTATTTGAAAAAGCCCCTAGACTATGTAAGAACAAGATAAAAAAAAACATCTTGGATCATACAGCATGCCAAGAATACTATGTTAGCGTCCATTTGGATTAGGTGGTCTCTGATTTACGTGTTATTCCAATGAACCAATCAATATAATGTAAAACAAGGGTGTAACCAATCATTATTGTGAAAACTTGAAGATTAACCAATGATGTTGGGGTACATTGACTTACATGTTAAAGCTTTTCAATAAATATGACCCCCGGGCATTTGTTCAGTTGGGGAATCAAACGTCTGTCAGAGCTGACTTTCTGCCTTCCCTCCGCCGGCGAGCATTCATTGGGAACACGTGGCTTGTGGCTTGGTTGTTTGCTATAACAAAAGTAAAGATCTGCCATCATTCAGGTTTGCTTTCGGTAATGAACTGAAGCTATGGTGACAGGGAGTCAACATTTTGAAATGTTTTAAGATGCTTTATTATTGCTAGCTATCCCGCGCAAGATCTGTCCTTCTACCAGTTCCACAATACTTAGAGCATATAATTCAACAGTCTGATGCGAGGTGCTTATAACTGCACCATGTAAATGTGAAACACTGATCAAATGATAAGCAAATTCACAAATAAGCAGAACGGCAAATCTTGATTATGGCAAATCAACTGTACTATCTACAATTTCTTTAGATTGCCAATTTCACCTTTTGTTAAGCACCCCTTTTTTAAAGAGTAAATGAGGAAAAACTATCACTATATTCTGGTAAGACTAGGCTCTGACACATAATGAGCACCAAGACCCAACGGAAGATGGCACCATTAGGAGCTAATCTTACAACTAACCTTGTTTGTGGTGATGGGTTAGAACAAATGATTCACAAATAACCTATTGAACCATATAAATCATAAGCTTTCCATGTATCACAAGTGGTGTGGACATATTCTAAATCAATGGGGTTATTCAATTAGTGAGCATAAATTAAAATGGAGAGGATGAAATAAAAACTGTGTTGATGGATTACATGTGTTGGCATTTTCACTGATTTCTCTTCCAAACTTGCCTCTCCTCAAGGCTTCACCAGCTGCCTTCAGTATTGGGGAATCACTGTTGTAGGCCAACAAGATACTCTAAAAGTAACTCTCCTCAAGGAGTGATCTTCCCTTATATTGGGTGTGTAAGCATTGCCTAACTATACATACTAATTAAGTTGTGACCCATGTAAAGGAAGCTCTTACTAAGTAATTGAGAGTTCTTGCAGCCAATGTGGCCACACAACACTTGTCATTATTCTTCACTAGTCCCTTGCCAGTTATTGTATTGTGTATATTACTGATCCCATAGCCCTTATTCTTAAGGCCCCATCACACGCTATGATATATCTAACGATATGTCATTGGGTGCACGGTATTTGTGACGCACATCCGGAATCGTTAGAGATGACGTAGCATGTGACACCTCTGAACGACTGTTAACGATCAAAAATACTCACCTTATCGTTGCTTGTTGACATGTCATTCATTTTCATAATGTCATTCCTCCTTCTGCGCGCCGGTTGTTTGTCGTTCATGAGGCAGCACACATTGCTACGTGTGACACCCCGGGAACGACGAACACAGCTTACCTGCGTCCCGCCGGCAATGCGGAAGGAAGGAGGTGGGCGGGATGTTACGTCCCGGTCATCTCTCCCCTCCGCTTCTATTGGGCAGCCGCTGTGTGATGTTGCTGTGACGCCGAACGTCCCACCCCCTTCAGGAAGAGGATGTTCGCCGCCCACAGCGACGTCGTTGGGGAGGTAACTACGTGTGACAGGGGTTACTGACTTTGTGCGCGACGGGCAACAAATTGCCCGTGACACACAAACGACGGGGGCGGGTGCGATCGCTAATGCGATTGCACGATATACCATACCGTGTGACGGGGCCTTTAGATGACCAATTGTGTTCTGACCATTGTTTCTCTTTACTTTGTTGTTTTATCCCTTGGATGTCTTTCCGACCATGACCTAAAAGTTCTGACCCAGACTAATTCCTGACTACATACCTGGTCTTCGGTCATTGCCTCTCGATTCTTAGCAGCTACTCCATGGATGCATCTTTTGGGTTTCTGCAATGAAGACTTGATTCATGTTCAGGGTAAAAGGGTTAATACAAGGAGTCCTTTGGCTATTTAAGTAGAGTGGAGTGCGACAGCCTTTCTGTGGAAGTCTATTTGACTTGACAACAATGGCATAAATCAAGGCTTGTGGGCCCAAAGCAAAATCTCCAACTTGGTGCAAAAATGGTGTTTCTTGAACAGTATTTGTCTTCTCACATGGAAACTTGAAAAACAGTTTTAGCTTTTATTTTTTCAAAAGGAACTCTAACTATAAAAAAGCAATTACATTTTTCTCGTATACAGAAAGGACTGATTTTTTTAAGATATAGTTTACAAAACAAAACAGACTTGCGAATAGCACTTTAGACTATAATGGGAATGTGCTCAATCAGTGAAAAACATGGCTAGAAAACATATGTGACAAATGAACATTTTATCACATAAAAGGGGCTGGAAAAATGTTCATTGATGTTTGAGGACTACGGATTCATTTTAGAAATTGAAAGTCTTTATAAAATGATTGAAAATACTTAAGTTCATCTATTTTGTTTTCATTCATCAATCAACTAATTGCACAAGGGACTGATCTTTTAACCTATTCAACTTGTCACTGTCATTAAATGACTTTGTTGGTGTATGAAACTGACCCTTTTTCAGATTAAACATGCCACTTCCATTAGGTTAAACTGATATTAAGTAATCTAGACAAGACTGCAGCACAGCTTTGTTCCATGGATATGAGAAAAACTCAGTTTCCTATAAAATGGTGCATTGAGATGTTTAAGGTTGGATTTAGACAATCAAATTAAAAATCTTTCCTTTTTCATCCAGAAAAAAAGAAAGAATTGCTGTACGTGTCCATTTTTCATATCCGTATATCATCAATATGTCTGCTTTTTATAGCCGTATAACATCCATTTGATATCCATCTTATACAACAACTAAAAAATAATAAAATAAATAAAATAATAGTAAAATATTGTTTGTCTAATATTTGAAATTTAACTATTAAAAATTGATGCCTTATAGATGGCGACTTCCATTTTTTTTTTTTTTTTACTCATCCAATAAGTTTAATGAAGAGACTAGTTTATGCTGCACTTTTTATTACAGGGGCCATAAAATATGCTCAACTGAATTAGCCCATTCAATTATATTGCTCTGTGTGCTATCTATGTGCTATCCATGTTGCACACAGTTAGTAAACTGATCAATGAAATGGTGACGAGAACTTGGAGTCCTTGTGTAAATGCAGCCGGATAGCGGAGTCCTAATCACATCCCTACAAGGGCTTGTTCACACAGAGCTCTTAATGTGAATTTTTAATTAGATTCTACTTCAAAACTCACATCAGAACAGCTTCAAATATGCTCTTAATAAGCGTTCTTCTCAATTCCATGGGGGGGGGGAATAAACGATAGTGCACATAGATGTGCTATTTTCTGTATTTTTTTCCATGTGTAAAAAGAAGCAATGGGTAAAATCTAGAGAGATTTCTATTTTGAAAACTAAAAAAAACTCCAGGAAGAACTCTCAATCGTTAAACTTTTTATATGCTCCATTGTTATGTTGATTCTACAGCCTGAAACACTTTCGTGAAAAAAAACTCATATCCTTATATTTTGTTGTTTGAGTTTTCTTCTGTAAGAACATGTATATTACTAAGTTTTGTTTCATTCATTTTAATTAGATTTTTAATGCATAGTGTTTTTTTAACTTTTTAGGCCATGTGCCCACGGGGAAAGTGTCCTACGGATACATCTGCAAGGATATTCTGCAGGAGCTCCCAGAAAACCGCAGCACAACTTTGTCTGTTTTGTGCTGCGGATGTACTGCGTAATGCTGCGGATGTACTGCGTAATGCTGCGGATGTACTGCGGTCATTCTGCATTGAGGATACAGTACCATGGCTTCGGCACTGCATCCTCAATGCAAAACAAGTGCTGGAGTGGTCAATGAGTTCATACTTACCTCCATCATGCAGCACTTCACTTTCCGGCTATGTTTATCTGCACTCTGCAGGAGAAGGTGGGCGGGCCTGAACTAGCTCTGGCTGCCACATGACCGGAGCTCGTGCAGGTCCTGCCCACCTCCTGCTGCCCGCTCCTGGCTCCACCGCACTCCTCTGCACTGGAGGAAGTGACTCCGGTGTCTTCAATCAAGGCAGGTAAGTACAGAGATCTGGCGGAAAAATCCTCAGGAATACTTGACATGCTGCAGATTTTTCCACAGGGAAATCTGCATTGTTTCCGCTGCGGAAAAAAATGCAGCATGGGCACAACACTTCCAAAATGCCATAGAAATGGCTGGGGACATACTGTACTGCAGATTTTTGAGAAAAAAACGCGGCAAATTCCACAAAAATTCCACAGTGTGGGCACATAACCTTATAGGTGGACAATTTGGACCTTTTTTTCCATCTGTAGACCCTAGATATAATAGAAATACACAAAAAACTCAACTGTATCAGGATTTTACTATGATCAACGCTGCTTAAATTAACCCAAATCATTATCAATTATTAATTTATGTAACCTGTACTTCTCTAGCTTTACCTTTGGTTCAACTTTCATTTCAGTACATGAAAAAAAACAAAGAAAATGGGATGTGCATGTATTGGGATCATGAAGACGCGGCCTAGACTACTCAATTTTGTCATGCTATTTTGTGCACATTGAGATTCTTATCTCCGATACACCACATGCACAACATAATACACTTTGTGCGCAGATTCGGTTTTTCATTTTAGGTTTACTCAAGTACTGTGCAGTGTGTGGCAGCCTTATTGGACACCAGAACCATATCTCTCCGGACACGCCTCCCAAAGCTTTTCCACATGCTCGCAACTATGAAACTATCCAATTACTTTGCTAATGCTTATGTATATTTAAGGATGGTTTCTGATTCAGTTTAATCCACACTCCCCCCTGAGGAAGCCACCTGAGCTTGGCGATACGCGAGGGGTCCTTTTCTCCACCCCTCGCATACCTTGCTTGCACTACATATGGGATAGCTGTAAGTTTGCTCCTGTTCATTAGATCTGTTTATTGCTGTGTTCCAGTGTCTTGCAAACCTGCGTTAGCAAAGTCATCTGTCTGGTATGTTGTTTAGGAGAATTGCATGTTATTGCACTCAATCTATCTATGCTTTTGTGCTATATACTATTTATTTATTTACAACACCTGTGGTCAGATTAACTCTCGGCTAGCTGCCTATTGATTTTTCTTACGTATGTACCATTTTCTTTCCCTGGTTTATTTTTCATGGGTTTAAGCATGCAAGCCTTGTTAATTACTACATAGGGGTTGGGTTTGGTTAAAGTACTGATCACAGTACAAACCATGTGTTGGCTTTTGTATGTAAGCTTTTGTCTTTTTATATGTTTTTAATAGTTGTCAGAATTGTATGTCCTTCTTTTTGCATTAATAAAGTGGATTCATATTGTTATTGCATTTTTTTATCATTTGGGTGATCCCAATACATGCACATCCCACTTTTCTGTGGATTTTTTTTTTATGTGCTAAACTTTATTTAAATGTGCTTTTGATTCAGATCCCCATATTTATTTTTCTAGTGCTCTCTCTTTACTCCGTGTTTTTTCATCTTTCATTTCAGTAAAATTGGATGACGACTCCTCAGGGCACCACTTTGCTCATGAGGTTGTCACTTTTGGGTCTAAGGTGACTGGATTGGTAGTGAAGAAATGAACGGTTATGGTTGAGCGGCATTGTCAAATTACATGTTCTATTGATTTTCTATGCTAAAAGGAGTTAACACAACCTATACAATAAGAAAAATGTAAAAACATGACACAATATACCCCATGTTCATTTTCTTGTTTAGTGACCAGTGCTTTTGTGCCTCAGGCTCTAATGTCCAGTGGTTTATTATTCTCTGTTTTATTATCCAAACCCATTTTATCCTATAGTTTATGTCCTACTCTCTGGTGTATGGTGAATTGATTTCTCTATGCCCAATGATTTTGCATCATAATGATATATCAAGGCCATTAAGAAGGCCAAAGATGATCCAGCTTTCTTCTAGGAACAAAATAAATGCTGACTAGAAGGTATATAAAACTATTGCACTCATTAATAGTTTGCTGCACATAAACATACTGCACTGAAGGGCCCTCATTTTTAACCGTGTTCATTGCCGTGTTTTGTGGGATGTTTTCATTTTAAACTAAAATGCTGTGACCAAATGGCTAAGTCTAAATGAAACTATGAGAATATCTAGATATAAGAAAAGAAAAAGTGCAAGAATAGGGTCTTATTTGTGGGATACGATGAACCTGCTATTAAGTTTTGGAGCAACCTCCTTCATCAGGATCATCACATTTACATATGGTACTGGACAGGGGTCTTGATAAAATTGTCCCGGAATTACCTCCTGGTGCAACTGCACCATGGCCCGCTCAAGCCAGTCTGAGTGAGAGAGGCGTGCTGTAGTTGCGCCAGGAGGTAATTGTGGGACAGTTTTATCAAGACCCCTGTCCAGTACTATAAGTAAATGTGATGATCCTGATGAAAGAGGTTGCTCTAAAACACGTTGAATAAAGTCACATATCAAAGATCCAGTATTCATTTTTACAGCATGACAGTTTAACCCTTTCCATTCCCATTTATGATAATATCTGCACAAGCATTTTCCACGCTTGCACCTTGAATCCCACAACAGATATTGAAATGACATTTTGAGATTTTCTAGAATTTTTTTTGTACCTGGTAAGAATATATTACTTGGGTGCCATGTGGTACAGTATAAGGTAGACTGTCAAGAGAACGTGCCCTGTAATGCACTAACTTCAGGCCAGCTAAGGAAGGTATATTCAATTTGCATCTAGTTCTCGTTAAAGGGGTTGTCCACTATTTTAACGTTGATGACCTATCCTTATGATAGGTCATCAATGTCTGATCGGCTGAGGTGTCACACCGTGCATCCCCGCCAATCAGCAGCTCTTGGTGCCTGCAGCGGCAGCATGTGGTCCAAAATGCTCAATTCTGAAGATGCCCGTCTTTTGATAGCAGCTGGGTATTGCACATCAACCTCCCATTCAAATCAATAGGAAGCAAATGGGCAATATCTGGCCACGGCCGTAATCAGTTGCTGGGGCAGCTCCGGAACTGAGCATGTTTGATAAAGCCCATTTGCAGGGCGAAACATCACATTTTTTGATTAATTAAACTACACTGAAAATACCCATTTGGATGCTGTCTGCTACTTTGGTATGATTTGGCCAAGTGGATCTCTTGGATTTACCTGCATCCCTGCCTCTGCGGAAAGGTTTCTTTACCTGTGGTGCTGTGGACATACCTGTATGCTGTATGTTACATGGCTATGTCATGAACATGATTCCTTCTACGTATTTGTACAATGCATCTTATTTCATAAAAGACTAACAAGATGTTCTTCTTGAGTTTATCCAGGGCCAGACAGGCTTTACACAGCACGATGCACCACCGAGAATGATGATAACGTTTTGTGATGCATAAAACGTGATTTCACTCAATGAACAATTGTTTTGCTCATTTAATAGATGATCGGCAGCCTGTATACACTGCAAGATAATCATGAAATGGGTGTTTTTATCAATGCTCGTGTACAATTTATGTGTAAATGCCCCAATTTATGTGTAAATGCCCCTTTAGTTGCTGGATTTATCTGCATGCTATATATATGATCTGCATAGCATTGGTATAGAACTCATATCTACCACTATTTGCTCACTATATAGTGGTAATATTAGTTTCAATAACATAGTACTTTTGTTTCATGATATGAATGGTTGTATTATCACTAATGTTTGCTTGTAAAATGTGGTTATCGACTGTCACTGTTACTTGTTTGTTATATTGCAGTATTTATGGTAATATTGGTCTTGGTACAATCGTGTTGGTAATGATTAAAGAAACGCAAAATTATTTGAGTGTAATTGAATTTTTTTGGAATTTTACAAAACTCCATATTCTTCAGAATGCAGAATTTTTGTAATGTGCTGCCCGCAAATTAAACAAGATGATAGCTGGCTGGTGAAAATTTTTCTGAATTTTACAGGACTAGCAGGTTAAGGTTAAAGGTTAAAAAAAGTAAAAAAACGAATCCCCATCTCCCAGCTCACCTCCAAGCCACCTCTCTCAGGTACAATCCTCAACCCCTTTTCTTTATGCTGCTGTGCACTGAAAACCGAGGTTGTCTCTGCACAGGCGCTTCATAAAGTTGAGGAGGGTTTGTTACCATCAGGGTGTGCCCCATAACCTTGTGATATGCAATCTAGGCACAAACTTTTGGCTGCAACTAAGTCCAAGACATACCTGCTCATATCAATCTTGAAGTCCCATGCTAGTTTGAAGAAACCCAGGTTTCAGCTCATGTTGGCGGTAAGGGGTACTTTGCACACTACGACATCGCAAGCCAATGGTAGTGATGCCGAGCGCGATAGTCCCCGCCCCCGTCGCAGCTGCGATATCTTGTGATAGCTGCCGTAGCAAACATTATCGCTACGGCAGCTTCACATGCACTTACCTGCCCTGCGGCAGGCGGCCAATAGAAGCAAGGGGGCGGAAATGAGCGGGACATAAACATCCCGCCCACCTCCTTCCTTCCTCATTGCAGCCGGGACGCAGGTAAGGCGATGTTCCTCGCTCCTGCGGCTTCACACACAGCGATGTGTGCTGCCGCAGGAACGAGGAACAACATCGTAACATCGGTCCTTCTGAAATTATGGAAATGACCGACGCTACACCGATCATACGATTTCGATGCTTTTGCGCTCGTTAATCATAGTAAAAAGGATTCACATACTCCGATCTCAACAGCGATGCCGGATGTGCGTCACTTTCGATTTGACCACATTGACATCGAACCTGCAATGTCGTAGTGTGCAAAGTACCCCTAAGAACAGGTTTGAGGACCGTGTAGAGGACAATGAGCAGTGGAGGTCATCGGTGAAGTGATTATAGGTTGTTTATTTTTTGTCTATAGCTTATTTTTACTTTACTCCGGTCTCTCCAGACCTCAGAGTATATTAACCCCTTCACGACCATGGACGGATATATCAATCATGGAGCGTGTCCCGTTAAGCTCTGCCCCCTGCCGCAGGCAGGCGGTGGCGGTCGGCACACATATCAGCTGTTTTCTAGGGGACACAATATGCAACTGGGTAAGGAATTGGCTAAAAGATAGGAAACAAAGAGTAGTCATAAATGGTACATTCTCTAAATGGGCTATAGTCAGCAGTGGGGTGCCGCAGGGATCTGTGCTTGGACCGATTCTTTTTACTGTCTTTATTAATGACCTTGTGGATGGGATTGATAGTACAGTGTCAGTCTTTGCCGATGACACCAAACTATGTAGGATATTAAAAACTGACCTGGATAGTACAATATTACAAAAAGATCTGGATAAGATGTCAGAATGGGCAGATACTTGGCAAATGAGATTTAATGTTGATAAATGTAAAGTAATGCACCTAGGACGGAGTAATCCTATAGCTGCGTATACATTAAATGGAAGTAAACTCGGGACTACAGAACAGGAGAAGGACTTGGGTATTCTCATTACAAATAAGCTGAGCAGCAGCACTCAATGTCAAGCAGCAGCTGCTAAAGCAAACAAGATTTTAGGGTGTATAAAAAGAGAGATTAGATCCCGTGATCCCAACGTATTGTTACCCCTCTATAAATCACTTGTAAGGCCACATCTGGAATACGGGATCCAGTTTTGGGCTCCACATTTTAAAAAGGACATTCAGAAGTTAGAGTCAGTTCAAAGGCGGGCAACTAGACTATTACAAGGAATGGAAGGCCTTCCATATGATGACAGGTTGAAAAAGTTAGATATGTTTAGCTTAGAAAAAAGACGTCTCAGAGGAGATCTCATTTATATGTATAAATACATGTGTGGTCAATATAAAGGACTGGCACATGACTTATTTCTTCCAAAGACAGTACTAAGGACCAGGGGGCACTCACTGCGAGTGGAAGAAAAGCGATTCCGACACCTAAATAGGAAAGGGTTCTTTACAGTTAGAGCGGTCAGACTGTGGAATACACTACCACAAGAGGTAGTAATGACAGATACTATAACAGCTTTTAAAAAAGGGCTGGATGATTTCCTCAGTACACAAAACATTGTTGGTTATAAATGACTTAGTGACTAAATGTAGAACTGGTGGAGGAAGGTTGAACTAGATGGACCTAGGTCTTTTTTCAACCTAAGTAACTATGTAACTATGTTTGGTGTCTACAAACTCGCACGCACCTCGGGCATCATACCCACACATCAGTTTTACCATATAGTGAATACGGTGAATAAAACATCCCAAAAACTATTGTGCCATCACACTTTTTTGCAATTTTTCCGCATTTGGAATTTTTTTGCTGTTTTCCAGTACACCATATGGTAAAACTTATGGTTTCATTTAAAAGTACAACATGTCCCGCAAAAAACAAGCCCTAATATGGCAAGATTGACGGAAAAATAAAAAAGTTACGGCTCTCGGAAGAAGGGGAGCAAAAAACGCAAAAACGGAAAGTGCCCGGGGGCTGAAGGGGTTAAAGGACATTCAATTCACAGAAAATAAATTAGCTGCAAATTTAATTTCCTGATAAAATGTAAGTGTCTTGTCAGATCTTCTCATCTCCATTAATGATCCCTATGGATTCATTATTTCATAACAATATGGTGGTATTATATGGTCATAGCATGTCGAATTATTATTTAATCTTTTTTAGCTGTATTATGGGTAATATTGGTCCTTCAGTAAATCTTGAATTCCTTGAATTTCAGTTGTGGTCATATTTCTAATAGAAAAACCCATCTGGGAAAGTGGATGTGGAGGGCTAGGGTACGCTCGAATGAGCGCATGAATTGGACCAGTGCAGTGCGAGAAAATCTCACATTGCACTTGGCTTCAATTGAGACAACAGTGCAGCTCACATCTACGAGTTTGTCCTCAGCTCTATTCGGACTGAGGAAAAAATCACAGCATGCTGCGATTGCCTGCAAGTCTCAGATCACTTGCACCCATACAAGTCTATGGGTGTAAGGGGTGCTTCACACATAGCGAGATCGCTACCGAGATCGCTGCTACGGCACGGTTTTGGTGACGCAACAGTGACCTCATTAGCGATCTCGCTGTGTGTGACACTGAGCAGCGATCTGGCCCCTGCTGCGAGATCGCTGCTCGTTACACACAGCCCTGGTTCGTTTTCTTCAAAGGCGCTCTCCCGCTGTGACACACAGATCGCTGTGTGACAGCGAGAGAGCGACGAAATGAAGCGAGCAGGGAGCAGGAGCCGGCATCTGGCAGCTGTGGTAAGCTGTAACCAGGGTAAACATCGGGTAACCAAGGTGGTTACCCGATATTTACCTTAGTTACCAGCCTCCGCAGCTCTCACGCTGCCTGTGCTGCCGGCTCCGGCTCTCTGCACATGTAGCTGCAGTACACATCGGGTTAATTAACCCGATGTGTACTGTAGCTAGGAGAGCAGGAAGCCAGCGCTAAGCAGTGTGCGCGGCTCCCTGCTCTCTGCACATGTAGCTGCAGTACACATCGGGTTAATTAACCCGATGTGTACTGTAGCTAGGAGAGCAAGGAGCCAGCGCTAAGCAGTGTGCGCGGCTCCCTGCTCTCGCGGTTATGATCGCTGCTTCGGCTGCTGTGTTTGACAGCTAAGCAGCGATCATAACAGCGACTTACAAGGTCGCTGTTACGTCACAGAAAATGGTGACGTAACAGCGACCTCGTTGTCGCTGTCGCTTAGTGTGAACCAGCCCTAAGTGAAACATCGGACTGCACTCAGATAACATCCGAGAGTAGTGCAATAAACGCACAGGCTGACAATGGAAAAGATGGAACGCTTACTCTCTATCTCTCCTCTGTAGCTGTGATCCGATCACAAGATCAGATCGCAGTTGCATAACACTCTGCTCACGCTCTCAGCAGAGCAGGAGACAAGGGTCATTAGCAGATCGTATCCGATTCTCTCGCATTGGATGCCATATGCAAGTGTGACTCCAGCCTTAGCATAAAACTTGTGTTCTTTCAAATGATATGGCTAAATTTCTGTCCCAGACCAGTGTATGTCACTTCTGCATGGGAAATGATGGGTGCAGCAGATGTTTCTTGGATGGCCATTTGCCAGATCTCAAGCTTGGACAAAAGGTAAAGTGCACATGTGGTGCCCTGGACAAGCCAGGGGCCACAGAGAACAACACCCACACACCCCACACTCCCGGTCAGGCACACTGAAGTCAGACACAAACCCTTGTTGCCTTCCTCCAGGGGCTGATGTCCACACCAGGGGGGTGGGCAAGGCGGTTGGCCCCGCCCACCGAGGAGTTCACAGTCCTGGAGGCGGGAAAAGCTGGGAGATTAGTTTTGGAGGTGAAAGTGGAAGGAAGGAAAGTGGTAGTGGAGCAACTAACTGACAGCGTCCGGGTGTGTGGCCCGGGCGGTACAGCAAGGTTGGCAGACGGTGGTGACCGTCTACAGGAGTGGCCTATCGGAGTCTACCGTAAGGACCGTGGACAGGCGGTGGCCCGGCGGTACCGGACCGGTACACAAAGAGAAGTCAGCACCATCTGGCAGGGGCTTACGGACCCCGGCAAGGCTAGGAGTCGCCGTGAATTTGCCAAATCCTTCAGCGAAGGGAACCTCCTGGGTTTCCCAGCAGCCAAGTCCCGACAGAAGGCAACAGTCCAACCGTGAGAGGGAAACACAGCCACCGCCAAGGCTACAGTTCCCAGGGCCAGAGCCTGCGGGAAAAAGGGGCTCCTCCGGCCCATATCCAAGCCGGGGAGCGGGTTACCGGTGGGAACCCATTGGAACCGTTTACCGTACATAGGTGCAGGGAAAGGCAGTCACCATCAACCTGGCGGGAGAAACAACACCGCAGCCGTCTGTGGGACCCGTCCATCCAGCCGTGTGTTTTACCGAGAACTGTGTCCTCATCATTGGCTGAGTGAGTACCACCCCCGTGACCCTGCACCTCATCAGGCCCCGTAACCCGCCTGCCATCCATCCCTACCCCATCACCGGGCCCGGGGACAACCAACCCCCTACCCACGGAGGGGAGAACTAACAACAAAGCTGCTCCCTGTCACCGCTCCCGGGATCCCCGTCCAGAGCAGCGGTGGTGTCACCAAGATCACCACAACCGTGGGTGGCGTCACGGACAATAACCAGATCCCCACAATCAAATCCCCCTTTCACTCACGGCCGAGGAGCGCCGCTCGAGTCCCCGGGATCCGGCCCACCGCTCGAGCCACCACCGAGCAGCGGCAGCCGCAGCAGCGGCCGGACCCGAGCAGTGGGAGAGCGCAGTGTCCCCTCCTTCGCCCGCGACACACATTTACAACATATGAACAATTACTGATATACAGTAGATGTACATGAGACCTGCTGATACCCAGTCATCAATCCTACAAGAGCAGTATTTCCCACCTTTTAATATGGAAGTGAGAGGCACTGGATAATCCATTAAGCAACATTTTCCTTTAATCTGCCAGATATTAAAAGGAATATGTCAGCTATCCCTGCCGTGGTATGGTCATCATATCAATTTGATAAAAGTAAGCACTGGATAATTTAAAGAGGACCTAACACTGGATGTTTTCAAATTTCCTCCAATTTCCTCCGGTTCGCTCATTCTGGAACCATTCTATTTTATTCTGTACCCTTAAGGCCACTTCAGACGCTACAACATTGCTAGCGATCGCACTCGCCCCTGTCGTGCATGCGTCACGGGCAAATCGCTGCCCGTGGCGAACAATATCGCTAGTACGCGTCACACGCACATACCTTCCTAACAATGTCACTGTGGCCGGCGAACAAACTCTTTAAGGGGGCGGCTCGTGCGGCATCACAGCGATGTTACACAGCGGGCCACCAACAGAAGCAGAGGGGCGGAGAACAGCCACATTAACGTCACTCCCACCTCGTTGCCGGGGGACGCAGGAACGCTGTTGTTCATCGTTCCCAGGGTGTCACACGTAGCGACACCTGTGTGCTGCCTCAGGAACGCCGAACAACTAGCGTCCCAAATGAGCAACGATATATGGGAAAGGAACGAAGTGTCAACACTCAACAATTTGTGCTGCTTTTTGGATCGTTAGTGGTCACTCGTAGGTGCACACGCAACGACGTCGCTAACGACGTTATCTCGTTAGCAATCTCGTTGCGTGTAACGGGGCATTTACATTTTAAAGTTGTCCATATTTTTCTTCAATCAACTTGATTTATACATAATTTCTGTCATAGAAGAGAAAAAGCAAAAGAAATTATGTTGTATATACCCAGTGGGTTGAAGGGAAAATTTGCATTTTTATTTCTGATGGGCATACGTTTGGAACAGAGGGGCACAGAAAAAACTGTCGTGAAATAAGTCAGAGGAGGTACTCAATTTCAATAAAATAATCCAGTGAAAGATTCTCTTTAAACAGCGAGGGCTATCTATCTGGCAATGGTATTACATTGCAGAAATAGAAAGCTACTCGGCATGCAGACGACAATTCAGTTGAAAGTAAAGGGTTATTTTTTTTTTGTACTCTTCACACCTGCTCAGCATCAATTTCATGCAATCTCAGTAATGTTCCCAAGAAAGCCCAAAGGTTTACAATAAAGCATTTAACTGGGAAATTGAAAATCTGACTAATACTCATTGAAAGGACGGAGAAAGTAAAACAATACAGAACGACAGAGACAATAGAGAGGTGCGGCAAACAGACAGAGAGAAGATGAAAGACATACCAGCTTTCTGAAGAATCTGATTATGGATTCTGCTGTACCCACACTGTATACAAATGTAGCACATATATGCGCTCAGGGTGTGTATATGAATGCAGATTAAATATTACATGTAGTCAGACACAATGTGAGGTTATACACGGGATATCTGAAACCTCCTGGATAATCAACAATGTGTGAAAACTAAAGAATTAATTAGGCTGAGATGGTTTCTGGCGTTTTATTATCTTCTTTGTACAAATCTTACATGTGAGTGAATAGAAATGCATGAATTCTGTTAATACTGCAATTTTGTAGGTCATTGTGCTGTGCTGTTTTTTGGGAGGTTCTTTTAGAGGGGGCAAATGAGCTGTTATTATTACTTCCAGTATATGAACACATATTGTATTTTTTGTTTTATAAGACTCACTGGATTATAAGATGCACCCCAAATATAGAGATAAAAAAGGTAAAATAAAAAAAATGGGGTCCATCTTCTACTCCGGTGGTGTCTTACGTAGGGGGCGACAGCAGTGGTGAAGCGGGGTAACAGGAAGTGGGGGGGTGCTAGAGTAGGGCAATGCTGGCTGCCGTGTTTGGTGCCATGATTGCTGCTGTGTGGCCAGCCGTCCTGGCTGCTGTGTGGCCGGCCCTGCTGGCTGCTGTGTGGCTGGCCCTGCTGGCTGCTGTGTGGTCGGCCGTGCTGGCTGCTGTGTGGCCGGCCGTCCTGGCTGCTGTGTGGGCGGCCGTGCTGGCTGCTGTGTGGCCGGCCGTGCTTGCTGCTGTGTGGCCGGCCGTGCTGGCTGCTGTGTGGCCGGCCGTGCTGGCTGCTGTGTGGCCGGCCGTGCTTGCTGCTGTGTGGCCGGCCGTGCTGGCTGCTGTGTGGCCGGCCGTGCTGGCTGCTGTGTGGTCGGCCGTGCTGGCTGCTGTGTGGCCGGCCGTGCTGGCTGCTGTGTGGCCAGCTGTGCCGGCTGTGGCGGGGGCCTGTGGAGCAGGGTGAGATGCTCTGTTGGCGGTGCAATCTTCAAATAATGCTGCCCAGAATTGGCACCTGAACAGATTAAGCTCTTGGCTCAATGACAATCCGAGAGCTCCATCTGCGCACGTGCCGACTCCTGGCGGCATTATTTGAAGATTGCACCACTGCCAGAGCATCTCCTCTACCGCTCCGCCTTGCTCTACACAGTGCCCACCGCAGCCAGCACAGCCCCGCACTGCCGACAGAGCATCTCAGCTGCCCCACCGCCTTGCTCTACACAGCGCCCACCTTAGCCAGCACAACCCCGCACCACTGACAGAGCATCTCACCAGCCGCAGCCAGCAAAGCACCGCACCGCCAACAGAGCATCTCACCTGCCGCAGCAAGCACAGCCCCGCACTGTCTACAGAGACCCATTAATAATTGAAACAGCTCCCAAATAAAATGAAATATCACTAGAACCTGATGGATTAGCCATTTCTGGCATATTAATTTGTCTTTTCATTACAGTATAGTGGGTAAATAAAATGTACAGTTAGGTCCAGAAATATTTGGACAGTGACACAATTTTCACACAATTTTCGCGAGTTGGGCTCTGCATGCCACCACATTGGATTTGAAATGAAACCTCTACAACAGAATTCAAGTGCAGATTGTAATGTTTAATTTGAAGGTTTGAACAAAAATATCTGATAGAAATTGGAGGAATTGTACACATTTCTTTACAAACACTGCACATTTTAGGAGGTCAAAAGTAATTGGACAAATAAACCAAACCCAAAAAAAAAAATTTTATTTTCAATATTTTGTTGCGAATCCTTTGGAGGCAATCACTGCCTTAAGTCTGGAACCCGTGGACATCACCAAACGCTGGGTTTCCTCCTTCTTAATACTTTGCCAGGCCTTTACAGCCGCAGCCTTCAGGTCTTGCTTGTTTGTGGGTCTTTCCGTCTTAAGTCTGGATTTGAGCAAGTGAAATGCATGCTCAATTGGGTTAAGATCTGGTGATTGACTTGGCCATTGCAGAATGTTCCACTTTTTTGCACTCATGAACTCCTGGGTAGCTTTGGCTGTATGCTTGGGGTCATTGTCCATCTGTACTATGAAGCGCCGTCCGATCAACTTTGCGGCATTTGGCTGAATCTGCGCTGAAAGTATATCCCGGTACACTGCAGAATTCATCCGGCTACTCTTGTCTGCTGTTATGTCATCAATAAACACAAGTGACCCAGTGCCAATGAAAGCCATGCATGCCCATGCCATCATGTTGCCTCCACCATGTTTTACAGAGGATGTGGTGTGCCTTGGATCATGTGCCGTTCCCTTTCTTCTCCAAACTTTTTTCTTCCCATCATTCTGGTACAGGTTGATCTTGGTCTCATCTGTCCATAGAATACTTTTCCAGAACTGAGCTGGCTTCATGAGGTGTTTTTCAGCAAATTTAACTCTGGCCTGTCTATTTTTGGAATTGATGAATGGTTTGCATCTAGATGTGAACCCTTTGTATTTACTTTCATGGAATCTTCTCTTTACTGTTGACTTAGAGACAGATACACCTACTTCACTAAGAGTGTTCTGGACTTCAGTTGATGTTGTGAACGGGTTCTTCTTCACCAAAGAAAGTATGCGGCGATCATCCACCACTGTTGTCATCCGTGGACGCCCAGGCCTTTTTGAGTTCCCAAGCTCACCAGTCAATTCCTTTTTTCTCAGAATGTACCCGACTGTTGATTTTGCTACTCCAAGCATGTCTGCTATCTCTCTGATGGATTTTTTCTCTTTTTTCAGCCTCAGGATGTTCTGCTTCACCTCAATTGAGAGTTCCTTAGACCGCATGTTGTCTGGTAACAGCAACAGCTTCCAAATGCAAAACCACACACCTGTAATCAACCCCAGACCTTTTAACTACTTCATTGATTACAGGTTAACGAGGGAGACGCCTTCAGAGTTAATTGCAGCCCTTAGAGTCCCTTGTCCAATTACTTTTGGTCCCTTGAAAAAGAGGAGGCTATGCATTACAGAGCTATGATTCCTAAACCCTTTCTCCGATTTGGATGTGAAAACTCTCATATTGCAGCTGGGAGTGTTCACTTTCAGCCCATATTATATATATAATTGTATTTCTGAACATGTTTTTGTAAACAGCTAAAATAACAAAACTTGTGTCACTGTCCAAATATTTCTGGACCTAACTGTATATAGCTGTAACATACTTATAGTGTTGATTTCTTGCTTTTTCAGGAGATCCTATACTCAGCCTGCGGATTTCCTGATTTCTGGGGGTAGCTGCTCCTGAATGATTAGGGTATGTGTCTACGATCAGGCTTCCTCGCATTCTGGAAGCTAATTTCTCTTGCAGAGGCACTAGTGTCCTGTTTGGGAGAGCACGCTGTCCGTGCTCATGGTCACAATTACTGAGACAGAGGTTTTTTTCCCTGTGTTCTCCAGCTTAGCACATTCGCATCTCCGCAAGAATAAATTGGATGAATCCAAAGAAGGAAGGAAGGCAGTACTTCACAGTGAGGTTCTGCAGTTTTTAATGTGCAATCATATGAAAGTTACATAGGTGGGGAGGGAGGAGTGCAGTCTCAATGTGAAACGGCCGTCGTCCGGTGCACCTGCACTCCTCCCTCCCCACCTATGTAACTTTCATATGATTGCACATTAAAAACTGCAAAACCCCACTGTGAAGTGCTGCCTACCTTCTTTCTTTGGATTCATCTGACTTCTCCTGCAACTTTGACTGAGCACCACCGTGGACTGCTGGAAGTCCGTTATTCAGCAGAACTACGATTTGAGTATCTACCTGCGGCTGCAGTGCCCAGCTGTCTCCATTTATCTTTGCAAGAATAAATTGACATGCTGCGGCTCGGAAATCGGCAGCGCAGATCAGTTTATGCTGCATCTAAGAGAAGCACAGTGGGCATGGGATATTAATAAATCCCATCCACTGTGCTTATACTGTACAATGCAGCATTTTTTACTTAGCGAAAACACTCTGCATCCAAAGTGCTCCTAACACTGATCATGGTCACAATGCTGGCGGTATGGTGTATTCCAATGCTAATATGAAATTTTTGCCTGGGACTGGGATATAACAGTGCACTGCAACAATTAAGATCAGTTTGAGTATAGTGCTTATAGGGGTGTAATCATCTTCAGTGAAAGGAAAAACACTACTCCCGTCTCCCAACTTCCTGATTGCTGAGTGGTGGTGTATTCCTGCAGACTGAAAGTACAGGTCAGCAGCATAGTCACACTGCCTGTCTGAAATTTGGACTCTCTAACACTGAAAACAGAGGAAAATTTGTCTCTGCAGCATTGGAAAAATGAAGGGGCTCTAAAGCTGCCTAAATACATTGATACAGCCACCTTCAGAGCAGTGTTTACAAGCTTTAAACAAAGAACTTTCAAGCACATGCTCCTTGCTGTTATAGGCTCACTTAATGAGGTGAATACTTTAGGCCCCCTTCACACGTCCGTGAAACACGTGCGTGTTTGGTCCGTGTCCGTATGTACCAGAGACACGGACAAACGTGGACCATTGTTATTCAATGTC
Source organism: Anomaloglossus baeobatrachus (assembly GCF_048569485.1). NCBI lineage: Eukaryota > Metazoa > Chordata > Amphibia > Anura > Aromobatidae > Anomaloglossus > Anomaloglossus baeobatrachus. The sequence continues at coordinate 421,064,611 of NC_134356.1, read as the reverse complement.
TGTGGATACACGTACGTTTTTCCATACGCTCCGTGTGTCCGTGTGCGTGACACGTATGTGTATCCGTGCCTCACGGATGCTTGTCCGTTTTTGGCACGGAACACGCACACGCGCATCCAATGATAGTCTATGGGTGCGTGAAAACACGTGCGTGACACGGATGCATCTACGTGTGGTCCGTGTCCGTTTTTTAAACTATTCTTGTAATTAATGTATCTCTTTATTGCCAGGTGTCTTCAATTTGCTCGGAGCTGTATTTAATGTCATTTTGCAGCCTGCAGGCATTAAGGAAGGAGTGTGAGGCTTAATTTGTGCGTTTCTCTAGTTTGCTTTTGGTTTAGTGATTGAAAAACTAAACATGGCTCCACGTGTGGATACTGGACGCATAATTGCGGTAGTTGAGGGACACCCAGATTTATGGGATACACGCACAGATGGTTATCGTGACCGAACAATTGTAGAGCGAACCTGGAAGTCGGTTGCAGCTGAGCTTTATCCCAACAATGGATGGGACCGTTGCTCACCTGGTAAAAGAGCTCGATTTGGTAAGTTTTTTTTTTTTTTGGTGTTTTAACCATTTTTTTTTTTCTTTAACACAAAATTACACTTACAGATGCCAATTGTGAAAAACTTGTTAAGGCTATGTGTACACGGTAGAATGTAACTGCGGATTTTTATTTTGCGGCAAAGCCGCACCTTATTTTTGCCGCGGATTTACCGAGGATTAGCTGCGGATTTTGATGCGGAATTTTTTATATCGTATTGCCCATTCTATAACCAAAATCCGGAAAAAAATCCACAACAATAATTGACATGCTGCAGATTTATCCAGATCCAAATTTGCGGAAAAATACACAGCATGGACAGAACATTTCCAAAAAGCCATGCCGCTGCTGCAGATTTTATGAAAATCAGCGTTAAAAATAAGGTGCGGATTTTGGCCAAAATAAAAATCATCAAGTACATTCGACCGTGGAGTCTGTGATAGCACTAATTTTTTTTTTTTTTTCTTGTTTTTTACCCCAACATATCCAATTGTCCTTTTTGTTTGTTTAAACAAAAAAACATCATTATGGTACAAATTTTCAATTTCAAAACATGGATAAAGTGGAATTAGTGCGAAGGAGATGGAGATCTGCCCGGGACCAGTACAGACGGGAATTTAATCCCATTCCCTCAACTTCCGCCAACACACGCAAGAGAAGATATGTTTATTTTGAGCAGTTAGAGTTTCTGCGACCTATAATGGAGGTCACGCAGTAAGTATATATGTCAATTAACACTTGAAAAAATGATTCTCAAAAAGAATTTAACATAACTAAAGGCCAATTTACACGCTGCAACATCGCTTACGCTCATGGTAGTGATAACATAACCCAGATTGCAACGACTTTGGGGGGTGTCACATCGCTTTTAAGATCGTCAGCGATGTTGCTTCTTGTAAATTGATTTTTTTTTTTATTTAAATGTAATTTGAAATTTTTTTCTTTTATTTGTTTACAAAAATAGAACTGATGACAATTTAGACGACTCCGACGACAACCCATCCGCCGCACAGTCTGCACCAGCAACTTCGGCTTCAGAGGTGGAACAGACAAATACAAACAACCCAGAAAGCCAAAACTCGGGAAATCAAAATACAGAACATATCTCAAGTGAGGCAGGAGCCCAGAGCACCACAAATCAGGCAACAAACACACCACAAGACACTACAACAAATATACCTCCATCCTCAATTCAAATTTCAGGGTCACGCTTACAAACATCAACATATCGTGCTAGAAGACTTAGACGACCAGAGGATTTCCGATCCCTCCCAGAAATTATAGACACCAGAGTCATGTCAATTATGAACTCGCTTTTGCCAGAAAACGATACCGAGAGATTTTGTCGCTCCTTAGCACCATATTTGTCCAAAGTACACTCAGACAACCAGGAACGCATAAGGGCTGCCATATTAACCTTAATATCGGCATGCCAAACCAATCCCCTACCAAATAATGTCCTATTAGCCATCGAGCAATGGCACACTAATTATAATTCACCTATCCCTGATGTTTCTGCTCAAATAATACCACAAACTCACTCCAACCAGCCAACTACTTCACTCATAACCAACTTTGGCAACCAAGCAGCCCAAAATACAGAAGTACAAAACATCAATAATAGACCCATATCATCTATTTCTACTATAATGTCTGGGCAAAGTAGCAATATGTTGACACAATTGACTCAACCTACTAATCAAATTGTTCCAATAAATTATCTACAACATCCTTTACAAACACAAAATTACAGAAATACTACTAACATTCAACCAACACAAATACCAAGTCAAATTCCATCATACCAACAGTCATTGTTTTTTGGCCAAACTCCAACACACTCATTCATACAGGGTCAACAATTTCCATCAAATATATCTTACACACAACAACCACACATTCAAAATCCAATAATGTTTACTCAAAATCTGGCACAACCAATGTATGCGTCATCGTCACACATGCTACCAACATCATCTTCTCAGGATTCAAATGTGGCAACATGCGTGAATAAGACGCAAACCTCAACCTATGTTTCACAAACTATCTCGGACCCAGAAAATAATATCCCTTCAACACAAAAGTCAGTTGCTACTCTAGATGATTTAATTGACTAGGTGCCTATGTTACACATAAGTCTTCTTTGAGTTTTTGTCTTGTTATTTCAAAATATTTTTGTTTAAAAAAACATAATTTCTGGTATGTTGTTCAAACATGGCGAATTTAACGTAATTGTGAAAATTAACAATTGTGTGATTTCCAAAAAATTTTTCACGATTATTCTTTAATTAGATAAAAGAATATAAAACATTTTCTGTGTGTTTGTAATGGTCAAACTTATTGTACTTTAAATGTAAGTAACAACTATATATTTCAAAAAAATATTCGTCAATGGCCATTCAACTGCTACAATGTATCCAAATTGTTTATTTTGTATGGATATTATTTTTGGTTTATGAACCATAAAAAGAATGTTAATATCAAAAAAATAGGTTTAAACGTTTATCAACCTCTAGGCCCATGATCTTTTGGCAAATAAACATAATGACAGGCATCTTTTTTTTAAATGTTTGTGGTGATGTGCTGTTTTTTGAAAATGAAACTATGACAAATATGGCTATTTTGTTTCAAGTGTCATAAATGTTTTCCTTTTTCCCATGACAATAAATGTTAAATTTGTTAAAAAAATTTGATTCCCAGTTGTTTAATGAACATAATATTTATTTCCAACATATTTAATTGTTATGTTTTAATCCAAATATATAATTACACACTTTTTTTTTTAATTTTTTTTTTATTTTTTTTTTTTTTTGGGATTTTTAAAATCAAAAAAATTTTGGCAATCAAAAAAAATTATTTTATAAGAGCATAATAAATGGAATATCAATCAATAAAGACAGATTAGATGATGTCACTAAGTTAACATGATCATAAATGTTTGGTATACAAAAACAAACGCTCTAACCATGAAAATGTGTTCTGTTTACATTGCTAGCATAGCTAATTTAAAAAAAAAAATTAATTATTGACAAAATAATGCATATAGTTATTTCGAATTTGTAAAGCATTCAAACATGGTTGTGTTCTGGAATTCTCATTACGTGGAACATTACTTATATAATGAGATGTAGATGTGTCACTCGTAATGTTTCCCTCATGAATTCTACAAAAATTATGTAAAACAATTGTAGCTTTTACAACTGACGTAACATTTGTTGGGCTCAGTTGTATGGTTGTTAAATATATGCGCCATCTTGAAGCGAGAATACCAAATGTGCATTCAACATATGAGCGTGCTCCCTTTAAACGTGAATTAAAGTTAGATTTTAAATCATCAATTCCACGCCTTGGAAAAGGTCTCATGACATGTGTCGATAAAGCAAAACCCTCATCTGCTACCATAACAAAAGGAACTTGAGGTGTAAAAGTACCAGGCAGTGGTGATGGAGTTGGTAAATTCAACTCATGAGAAACCAAACGTCGGGCCAAGCGTGATGATCTAAATATTCTTGCATATGATGCACTACCATATGCCCCAATATCAACATAAATAAAATTATAATGTGTGTCTACTAAGGCTAATATGACAACGGAAAAATATTTGTGAAAATTGAAAAATCGTGACCCTGAATTGGGTGGCTTGCGTACCCTAATGTGCTTCCCGTCCAAAGCCCCAATACAGTGTGGAAATTTTGTCAGTTCATGAAATCCATGGGCTATGGAGAGCCATTTCTCACATGTTGGTTGAGGCATTACTTGATTGCGGAGATGTTCCCATAATGCATCACAGGTTTGCTTTATAATCACACTTATAGTTGATGTTCCAAGGAGGAAGTCAAAATGTAGCGCACCATAGGACATGCCTGTTGCTAGAAACCTATGTAATGTGTAATAGAGAAACACTATTAATAATATTAAAGACTAAACAGGTTAAACAGTCATCATATAGGATAAATCTTGTAATAATGAGGGTTTACATTATTTTTTAAAAAATTTCTTTTAAAAAAAAAAAAAAAAAATCTATATGAAAAAGAAATTTTTTAAAAAAGGTAATAATCGATATTGTGCTTGAAATTATTAAATTTTTATACATATATTAAGTTAAACATTATACATTTTAATATTTCAAAATATTAATGTAAAAAAACATACCTTAAAGTAACAAGCAATCTTTCTTCTGGAGGAATACATAGGCGCATGCTTGTGTCCTGGAGCTGAATATGAGGCCTTAGTATGTCCAAAATTGAATCAAACTGTTCAACTGATAAACGAGTATATGCCTGGAATTTTGCAGGATAACGCCTTAACTCGAGATAAAGACAATGAAAATGTCCATGTGTAGGACGCATGAGGACAATAGGATGCACCCACATTCTTCTATCAGCAATATCCGAAGACGGTATCATAAAACGCCTAACCCCAAATCTTCGAGATATCATCCATGCGAGAAACAACAGAGCCTCATTTGATATGGACATTTAGAAAAACTCAACAAGACCCAGTATGGAAGCACACCAAAAAAACCAAATCCGGATTAGTGGCTCATTTAAGTTGGAAAATGTTAATTAACACCAGCATCAACACATTAAATCATTAATGTGATGACAATCCACAGAAAAACGTTCGTGAAAAACGGATGACAAACGCTAGTGACACGGATCACACACGGACTCTAAAAACGGACAAACGGATGAATCATACGGACATACGGAGGCAACACGGATGTTACACGGAACAAGAATACGGATAAAAAAACGGACAACGGACATGAAAAACGGTACGTGAAACACGTGCGTGTTTTTAACGGACGTGTGAAGGGGGCCTTAAGCTGTAAGTCTGGGTGAGCAGCTCGAACTTGAGGTGACAGTGCATAGCAGTGGGTTTTGGCAGACAACATGAAAATCAGTGAGGGACAGGACAGCAGGGTATGTGTGTCACCCCAGGAACATCGATCCAGTTTCAGGGATGCCACAGTGTCTTCTTCTGTATATGGCAAACAGGTATGTCAGATTTTGTATGTTTCGTGACGCCACTCACGGCTTGCGGTCAGGGATATGGCTGACCGCCACTGCAGGTTTTATGAGCGTCTGGGGCTGATGGAGTCTGCAGTCAGATGTTGTAGCCTCCCGTGAGGCAGTCCCCAGTGGCTCAGGTGTGTAAGGTAGCAGGTCCCGGAATAATACAAGCGGAGTCCAAAAGTCTTTTAACTCGTTTTTACTCACTCAGATGTTGTTGCTGTGAGCTGACCCAGGCGTTGCTGTGAGTAACCAGGTAGGACCAGGGGCTCTTTCTGGCCAGTCTCAGGGTAACAGGTTAGCTCACCTTCCTAGCACTTCTGTGTTCGGATAACCCCCTGACCTGAAGTATCATGGGGGTTTATCCAGGGAGTCGCTACTGCCTTTTCTCCCCTTTTTGGACTGTTTGCCGGCAGCGTGGACCAGGTAAGATGGCTTCTAGCTCTGTCTCCTTATGGGTTCCTGCGTTGCTGCTGAGGCTCGGACTCTGTCAGGTTGGTGAGGTACTTGTAGTTCCCCTCACCAGCAGATTTAGCAGATAGTTACACTTGAGTCTGCTCTAGGGACCTGTACATGCCTAGTCACCAGGAGCACCTGTTCTTCAGACTACTCGGGGACCGTTCTCTCCCGCCAATTGTCACTACACCACGCAGGGTCTGACTAGTGGCAGCGCACGAGTCTGTCTTGCGACTGTCGCTCTCCACTACCAGACTGTCTCTCCTTTCTTTCCTTACAACCTCTGCACTTTAGCTCTCAGCTCCTCCGCTGCACCCATTGAAAAGATTTGAAAGCTAGCCCTCTCCAGGGACTACCCAAGGGTCCCCTCTAAAGGTGTGGGAGACCTGGTTGATATATGTCTGTGCGTACACACCTCATTCTGGCCCTTAGGATTACCTGGAAGCACTGTCCCAGCATGGGTGCAGTACTCAGTGGTGCCTGACCAGGTCAGGGGAGCCCCATTCCCCCTTGGTTATCAACAGCACGTCCTCGGGCTGCAAAGACAAGAAAAATAAAATACAAGTTTTCCCACACAGGGGAGATATTTACATATAAACATACCAGGTACCATACCACTACCATCCACCACCCACGGGTCCTTAGCCCAAGACCCAAATACGGAGTGGTCACCAGTCCTTTTGGTGACCTGGTCTTGTCCTGGGGGTGTAGAGTAGGCCCCATAAACAGGCATAACAACCAGAAAAAGAAATCATATACTGTAAAGTAGTTAAATCAGTTTTTATTCTGGGACTGCCTAAATTCCTATATATAAAAGCACATCTTTATTTCATATTCTTTTAAAAGCAAAGTCACAAACAATCCCACACCGTGAACACATAACCCGACAGGACCAGGACCACAAAGAGCGTTAGTCAAAAATAGATACTTAAATAAAGATATTTCATTGGGATAATAAACCAATATTCATTAATAATAGATTCTAGGAGGACCCTCGCTAGTTCTCTCCGCTACCTAGCAATGGAGATATAACTGATGTTACACCCACCCTAAATGTAAATTGGTGCCCCCATTCCTCGGCGGCTGTCCCTCGGTATCTATCCCTATATCTCCCTCCTTATTGATCAGGATACATAGGATGATGAATATGATACCAGAAAAAAATAGTACTTATCTCAGACGTTTTCAAGAGAACACCTCCATTCTACTTATTCTCTCCAATATTCAAAAATTCCCACGCTCTCCATAGACCTTATCCAAATCAGGAATACATATCAAAGTCTCAGTCTCGATGCGTTTCTCCCTACTTATATATAGGGTTCATCAGGAGACAGTTACGGCTCAATCGCCTGTGGAACAGATAGTTAACTTAAGAACCCAATTCACAGAAAAAAGTGTGACCAACGTCATATATCAAAATCCATACATACCACAACAAAATTTCAGCTGCACATATACATTTGATATGTATTACTTATTTGGATAAGGACTATGGAGAGCGTGGGAATTTTTGAATATTGGAGAGAATAAGTAGATTGGAGGTGTTCTCTTGAAAACGTCTGAAATAAGTACTATTTTTTCTGGTATCATATTTATCATCCTATGTATCCTGATCAATAAGGAGGGAGATATAGGGATAGATACCGAGGGACAGCCGCCGAGGAATGGGGGCACCAATTTACATTTAGGGTGGGTGTAACATCAGTTATATCTCCATTGCTAGGTAGCGGAGAGAACTAGCGAGGGTCCTCCTAGAATCTATTATTAATGAATATTGGTTTATTATCCAAATGAAATATCTTTATTCAAGTATCTATTTTTGACTAACGCTCTTTGTGGTCCTGGTCCTATCGGGTTATGTGTTCACGGTGTGGGATTGTTTGTGACTTTGCTTTTAAAAGAATATGAAATAAAGATGTGCTTTTATATATAGGAATTTAGGTAGCCCATAAACAGGCATACCTGCTTCTTCTTTGTGTTGGAGAGCAGGCCCCATAAACAGGCATGCCCCCTTGGTGGTGCAGAGCCATGCCCCTCAACAGGCAGACTCTGGGGTTGGTTCCACTGAGGTAACTATGTACACTGCAAGAGTTTGTGGTTATAGCCAGTTCATAACCTATGGTCCATATAAAGTGCACATAACCAGGTGCTAAGAATTCTTGAAAAGTTCACGCAAAAGTCCTTGCGGGCACATTTTTCTTAAACGTTACTTTTTAACTTCCATAAAAACATTTTAAACTAAACTTTTTCTGTTAACCAAATTGACTAGCTAAATCGACTTGCGCCTTCCATGGTCACTGCTGAGTACTGGCGTGCACTGATCTCTGGAGGTCATGTCATGGGCATCCTCTGGCAGTGATGACAATGGGAACCTGGTTGAATTGGTGGGGGTGGAGCCTGGGCTCACTGAGGTCCCCTTTGGACAAGGCACCACATCCAAAGCGAACCAGCCTCTTTCTCCTTTATGCTGTGTAAATTCCACCACGTCCCCCATGTATAGATCACGGCCAGGGTGACCCCGCTGCAAATGGGATTGTACGTCCCGCCGGGACACAAAAATTCCCTCTTTTACCCCTGCCTCTACAATGAAACCCCACCCCTTATGGCGATTGAACTCCTCCACTACTCCCAGGTGGAGGGGACCTTGAGCCTGGAACCTGGCCTGCCGCAGGGACTTCTTTTCTTGCAGGTCCCGGGCCTCCAACTGCTCACTCTCTGGGATAGGCTTCACAAGGGGGCATGGGCGACCGGCTCTCACCCGTCGTTGCTCTCTGCGGGGTTGCGATGTTGAGATGGCCCTGGGGTGGGCCTTCCTTCGCTGCAACATCACCTGGTCATCAGCGGGCCACCAGATGAGTGACGAGCTCTGCATTTCTTCCTCCCTGCTGAAATTTGCTGTGTCCTGGTTAGGTCGGGTAGGCTGCAGGACCTGTTCTCCCTCCCTGGCAGAGGGTGCTGCGACCTCTTCTGGTCGATGGTGGGACAGCAGCGCGGCCTTTTTAAGGTCTCCTTCTCTTTCAGAGGGTGCTGCAACCTCCTCTGGTCGGGCAGGTGGCAGCTCTGGGGTCGAGCCTTCGGGGGTTACGAACCGGCGCCACCATAGCCACAAGCAGCCTGCTGCGGTTCCTGTTGCGCCCAGGCGCCGGCTGCCGTTCTTGGCCGTGCCTCGGGTCGTCCAGTTGGCTGCTCCTTGCAACACGTCTAAGTGTGGAACGGCGGCTAGTGCGCATGCGTGCGCCGATTTACACCAGCCAGAGTCTAAGTCCGGTGTTTTGCCTATTGAGCATGCTCCCACAATTAACCCTAACAGCCTCTTTGCACAGGTACTTGGACTTTGTGCTGTGTCTAAGTTCTGGGATGTGCCTACTGAGCATGCTCAAACTGATAGTCTGCTTTCTGAGCCTGTTGCTCAGGCACTTAGTGCATCAGAGGCTAGGTCCGGTAAGGACCTCACTGAGCATGTCCGTGAGGTGGCAGGCCCTGATAGGGCAGAGGGTGTCAGGTGTCCTGATGACGTGGCAACTCCGGGCTGGCTCGCAGAGGCCCGCCCCTATGATCTGGCACCTCACCATTGGTCGTCAGACGATGACTGGTGAAGTGTTTAGGGCGTGGCTGCCATGAGGTCATCAATGACGTGGCGGTTCCGGATAGGTCGCAAGTAACGTCACTGATGACATGGCACTCTGCTATTGGACCTTGGTGGTTCCACCCTAGGTTTGGGGTGGACCCAGGTTATAAAAGGGGCTGGAGACAACATGGAGGTGCACAGTCTTCATTTAGAGTTCTTGGTGGTATAAGCCTTGTTGGAAGCGGTAGGTAGGGCTAGGCGAACGGTGCCTGTCACGCCAAGATTCGTGGCTCAGCACATGAGGGTCAGGCGCCGTGCTTCCTTGCTACCGTTCCTGTTGTGCTAGAGCAGTCCAGTGGCGTTAACTGGGCTGCGGCTGCTGCGTCACCTGTTCAGTTGTGCCTCCTACGCACATGGACAGAATACCTGTTGCGTCACCTGTCCGAGAGTGCCCTCTACGCACACGGACAGTGTAGCTGCTGCGCCACCTGTCCGGTTGTGCCCTCTACGTGCACGGACAGCGCACCCCAGAACCCCTGTGAAGTTAACAGGGTGTTCCTGGATTGGGTGTGTGAACCCTATTATCCTCTTCGGCTTCCCAGTCAAATGCTACTGGTGTGACTACCTGGTCTGACGTGTCCTTAAAGGCTGCTTTACACGGTACGACCGATTGTGAAATTGCACAATCGATCGTACCCGCCCCCTTCCTTTTTGCGTCACGGGCAAATCGCTGCCCGTGTCGCACAAAGTCAGTAACCCCCGTCACACGTACTTACCTCTCGTGCGACCACGCTGTGGGCGGCGAACGTCCACTTCCTGGAGTGGGAGGGACGTTCGGTGTCACAGCGACGTCACACGGCCGCCGGCCAATGGAAGCGGAGGGGCGGAGATGAGCGGGACGTAAACATCCCGCCCACCTCCTTCCTTCACATAGCCGGCGGCGGCCGCGTGACGCAGGTGAGCTGCTGTTCATCGTTCCCGGGGTGTCACACGGTGCGACGTGTGCTACCCCAGAAACGATGAACAACTAAATTAAACAATATTATGGAACCTAGCGAGCAGTACACGACTCACGATTTGTGAACGATACTGCGTCGCTAGGAGGTGTCACACAGGCCGGCATCGCCAGCGATGCCGGATGTGCGTCACAAAAACCGTGACCCCGACGATCTATCGCACGATAGATTGTCTGGTGTAAAGCAGCCTTTACACACGTGGCCAGTCGAGTGGTGGCCAGAAACGCTAATCGGAGGACTGCTCGGCCTGACGTGTCTTACACACGTGGCCGACAGGGCGCTGTCGCAGCGGTCTTCTCAGTCAACGCTAACTAGTTACCATCCGGCCTGACGTGTTGTTACACACGTGGTCGGAGTAGCGTCTGCTCCACCGAAACGCTAACTGGGTTGTCGTCCGGTCTGACGTATCCCTACACACGTGACCAGTTCCTTGAGTTATCTCAGAGCCATCCAGCTCTATAGTCTCCGCCTAACCCACAGGGTGCCAGCAGCTCCATTACCATCTGGAGCACGGTGGGCCCCGACTGGCGATTGGGATATATACCCCTGGTCCTAATCTGCCGGTCCCTCCGTAACATTCGGCAGTCGGATCTTTAGCAACCAGGTGAGCCGAGGGCAGGGCATCCGGACCCCTCTCCAGCGGAGAGGGTGCTGCGACCACTTCAGGTCGGGATGGCATGGGCATCACACCGGCTTCCGATGGTAGCGCCGGCGGTATCAGCACACCAGGTAGGGCAAGGGTAGTTTTGGACTCACCCGGGGTCGTACTGGAGTCATCCAGTGGCGGGGTCGCTGACAGTGGCTTAGGCTGAGCATAGGCGGCGCCTTCAGGCGGGCCCTTCTGCATGGACAACCGCAGGTTTCGGATCGCCATTAGCATTCTGTGCCTCCAGGCGGCTACCTCCCGTTTCCGCTGCTCCTCCATGCGGTCAGCAATTCTTTCCACCTCCGCTTCTGTCGGGGGCGGGGGCCAGTTTCCCCGTCGCGGGGGCTGCTCGGGGAGATCGCGCTCAGATCTGGTGCCTTCTCCTCGGTGGCTCGAGTGGGCCGGACCCAAGGCTCGAGCAGCGCTCGTCGCCCACGAGTGAAAAGGGGGGAATTGGATTTTTGGGATATATAGAGTTCGTGACGCCACCCACGGGTTGTGGTGATGGTGGGCACCACCGCTGCTGGTGACGGGGTTCCCGGGAGCGATGGTGGGGAGCAGCTAGGTGTTGACCCCTCCATGGGTAGGGTCTATTGGTCCCGGGGCCCGGTAGTAGGGAGGGTTCCGTAGGATGGGTTTGCAGGGTGCAATGTTACGGTGCAGCGCGGTGCCGGATGGCACAGGTGTACTCACTCAGACACAGATGGACAGAGTCTCTGGTAAACCAAACAGCTGGATGGACGGGGCCCGCAGCTGGCTGCAGTGTTCTCCCTGGATGGGTTGATGGTGGCTGTCGTTTCCCTGCACCTGTGTTTTGTATCTTGACTCCAATGCTTGGGCACCGGTAGTCCGCTCCCCAGCGTATACGTGTCGGAGGAGCCCGTTTGCCCGCAGACGCTGGCCCTATGGATCTCTGGCCCTTGGCGGTGGCGCTTATCCGGAACGGTTGGGCTGTTGCCTTCAATCGGGACTTGGGTGGGAATGAACCCCTGAGGTCCAGACCGCAATCAGTAAATTTGACTAAAGGTCGGCTTCAAGCCTAGTCGGGGTCTGAGTACCCTGCCGGGTGCTTGGCTCCAATCGGCTCCCCGGTTCAGTACCGGCGGGCCACCACCCGACCCGGTCCTACGGTTCCGCTGACCGTCACCAACTCCTGCAGACGGCCACCACCATCTGCCTACCTTGCTGGAAGTGCCTGGGCTCCAACCCAGACACCAACAGTTTCACTCCTCACTCTCTACAGACCACAACTGGACTGACTACTGTGTTTTCCCACCTCCAGGCCTGTGAACTCCTCGGTGGGTGGGGTCAACCACCTGGCTCTGCCCCACCTGGTGTGGACATCAACCCTGGAGGGTGGCAACAAGGATTTAATGTGTGACTGGTGTGACCTGTCCAGGGAAGGGGGGGGAAGTATGATGTTGTGTCTGGGACTACCTGGCTAGGCCAGGGCATCACACTTCCAGTTCCTCCGCTGACATGGGCCTTGATCAGCCCTGCTCCTTCTGATCACCTTCTGCTGACACGATCCTGCTCCTTCCCTTGCTCATGAGCTTCTGGCCTTAGTTTCGTTTTTTGTTTCTCCTCCCACAGGACTGGGGACGTCCCATCAATCCGGGGACAGATCAGCCCTCCCTTTTCCTCTTCTCATGGGGTCGGAGCGCTCTGGGGATCCTGGGACGGACACTCCTCTCTATGGGCGGTTACTTTCTCCTGCACGAGCTGCAGCTTTTTGATAACGCACTTTCAGCGGTGGCTAAAATGGCAGCGGTTCAAATTTTTCATTCGGACCGCCGAGGCACACTGTCACCCGTCTGAACGGATCCTGGATCCTGTTTGTGACGCCAAAAAGAGAAGATGTGTCATCCCAGGGATGTTGATCCAGCTTCAGGGATGCCACAGAGTCTTCTTCTGTATATGGCAAACAGGTATGTCAGATTTTGTATGCTTTGTGACGCCACTCACGGCTTGCGGTCAGGGATATGACCACCACTGCAGGTTTTATGAGCATCTGTAGCTGATGGAGTCTGCAGTCAGATGTTGTAGCCTCCCATGAGTGAGGCAGGCCCCAGGGGCTCAGGTGTAGCAGGTTCCGGAATAATACAAGCGGAGTCCAAAAGTCTTTTAACTCGTTTTTACTCACTCAGATGTTGTTGCTGCGAGCTGTCCCGGGTGTTCCTGTGAGTAACCAGGTAGTACCAGGGGCTCCTTTGGGCCAGTCTCAGGGTAACAGGTTAGCTCGCCTTCCTAGCACTTCTGTGTTCGGATAACCCCCTGACCTGAAGTACCATGGGGATCTATCCAGGGAGTCGCTACTGCTTTTTCTCCTCTTTTTGGACTGTTTGCCGGCAGTGTGGACCAGGTGAGATGGCTTCTATCTCTGTCTCCTTATGAGGCTCGGACTCTGTCAGGTTGGTGAGGTACTTGTAGTTCCCCTCACCATCATGTTTAGCAGATAGTTACACTTGAGTCTGCTCTAGGGACCTGTACCCTGTATGTGCCTAGTCACCAGGAGCACCTCTTCTTCAGACTACTCGGTGACCGTTCTCCCCCGCCAACTGTCACTACACCACGCAGGGTCTGACTAGTGGCAGCGTGCAAGTCCGCCTCACGACTGTTGAGCTCTACTACCAGACTGGGTCTCTTTTGTTTCCTTACAACCTCTGCACTTTAGCTCTCAGCTCCTCCGCTCCACCCATTGAAAAGATTTGAAAGCTAGCCCTCTCCAGGGACTACCAAGGGTCCCCTCTAAAGGTGTGGGAGACCTGGTTGCTATGAGTCTGTGCGTACACACCTCATTCTAGCCCTTAGGATTACCTGGAAGCACTGTCCCAGCATGGGTGCAGTACTCAGTGGTGCCTGACCGGGTTAGGGGCGCCACATATGCAGGACAGATAAACAAGAAGTGCAAGTAGCACAGATGAAGTAGAATCGGCTAGACATACATAGGTTAAGAAGCAGTACAAAAAACTGATATCCGCCTGCAGAGAAACAGCTAATCACAGAATATAAACTGTATCTTCCAGCAGAAGAATATTTAAACACTGGAGAAATCAAGAAATAAATATATTCTGATATCTTAGTATCTTCTGGCAGGGCATTAGTTATTAACAGCAATGTAACAGAGAAATAAACTCCATCTGGTATCTTACAGCAGGACAATGGTTAATAGCAAAGTAACAAAGAAGTAATCTATTACAATCTGGTATTTTCCATCAGGGTAATGGTTGATAGTAATGAAGCAATAGAGAATTAATTGCAGTCTGGTGTCTGACAGCAGAGTAATGCTTAAAAAATGGTAATATATCAGGGAAACATATGCAGTAAGGTATCTTCCAGCAAGACAATAGTTAAATGCAGGAATGCAATGAAATATGCAATGGAGATTTGCTTAAAGACATGCGTTATTTTGAGTGCAGAGGACAGGTGTGAACAGTTGGAAGTAGTTGGCAAATTGCTGAGAGGTTGGTCTGAACAACACTTAATTCAATTTGATTGAACTTGGAAATATCTGATTCTACCATGGAAGACAAGATAATCTGAAGAAATAACAGACACTTAGCTGGAGGTGTATTGAGTGATGGAGGAGCAAAGATCTGACTAACTTGAGTCAACTGAAAGAATTCTACTTAATACAAATCTGACGTTTCCCACACTATTTATAAACAGGCTTTGAGTGATGATGTCTGCATAGTCTGTTGAGGGACCTTAATGAACAGCAGCAAAAAGGAGGCAGCCATAGGAGAAAGAAACAGGGCCTGGCATTGGTGTCGGAAAGTGAATAAAACTTGCCTAGGAGACTGGCCACCCCTAATACATTGCAGGAGAGATTTTTAAATCTGGTGATGAAATGTCTGCCCCAGATTTCTGCACTAAATTTGCCCCTCCTGGCAGAAAACCACAACGAAACAGCATCAAAACCATTTTTGTGTATTTTTTGGCCTAGAGATGCAGATTTGGTGCTGAACTTTTTACACCATATTCCTGCATCCAATCTACACCTCCTGGCATCAAAACACAATGCGATAGTGATGCTATTTTTTGCCAGCAGGTGTAGATTGAAGGAGGGAGGAGACTAGCTTCTGTGGTCACTGCCATACACAGCACAATTCACAGAGGGATTCCTGCTCTTCATTAATTTTTTAGCACAGAGACAAGCTAAATCAGAATGGTGGAAATTAAACAGTAATGATGAGCTGACTTGATCTGAATCATGTGATGGATGTGAAGTAAAACATTTTTACAATGCTCTGCAAAATGTTTCTGTCTCTCTTTGCCTGATTCCTTTCACTGTTCTTCATGTCTTTTCTCTCTTTGTCTGATCAGCTGTGTCACATGACACCTGAAGTCCATCTTGTCTCAGAAAATCAGAGTTTTTTCAGAGTGGATGAAAAGTTCAGAATGCAAGAGGAGGTAAAGAAATATCAGAAATTGGGAATAAAACTGATTTCTATAATGTTATGCTACAAACTTTCTTATAATTACAGATAATATTGCTTTATGCAAAGTTTGTTAAAAATACAGTTCCATTATAAGTAGAGATGGGTGAACCCATAGATGTTTGGGTATGGCAGGTCTGGTCAGACTTAAAAAAAAAGGTTGAACATCTGTCCCCATCTGTCTATGGGGACCAGAACATGGTACTGTAAAAAGGTGGTAGAAAGTGCTAGGGGAATGTAAAACAGAAGAATTATACTTACAGAGTTTCCAATGCAACTGTCACACTGCTTCCATGTCCACTTATTAACTTCCCCGCCTACCTTCTATGACTGCATTTTTGATTGGCTGCAGTCAGAATGCCACTGCACCAGGGCAATCGGCATGAGCTGAGAAAAGGGCCGGAATTATCACATCTAATGAATGCAAAAATTCTAAGGCAGCTGTGGGCTGATATTTTAAGGCTGGGGGGCCAATAACCATGGGCCTCCCCGGCCTGAGAATACCAGTTCCAGCTGTCCACTTTTTCTTGGCTAGGTATCAAAATTGGGGCAGTTTGCCCACTATTTTTTTAAATTATTTATTTAAATAATTTTAAAAAAAGCCACATGGGGTCCTTGTAATTTGATACACAGTCAAGATAACGCAAACATCAGGTGCTGCAGCCAGTAGCCATCTGCTTTATCTGTGCAGGATATCAATATTTGGGGGACCATATATCATTTTTTAAAATTAATTATTTATTTATCTTTACATTCCACAACCAATCACAGATGCCGGCATGCTGGCAGTCTGACTGCAACCAATTACAGAAATGGTGGGCAGGGGAAACAATGAATATGCATTGGAGCTAATGATTGGATCTGGAAGCAGTGTGACAGCTATGCGGGAGGCTTGGTAAGTATAATTCTCCTGTTTTAATCTCTATTTTGCTTTCTTAACTTTTTTTCTTATCCGTTTGGCCAAATCCGAACAGTAACAAGGAATTCCGTGAAAAGTTCATGTTCGCGGTCCATGCACGGACATTAGGTGACAGTACGGGCCCCAAACTTTAAAGTTTGTGTTTGCCCATAACTAATTATCAGTTCACATTTCCATGAAGAAACTAATAGGAACAGCATGTATAATTCCTTACATGGTGTACCTAGTTTAGCATGCACAAATTGCAGGACCAGAGGATTCACTGCAGCTGCAAGTAGCATAACAGCCTGTCATCATCATAAGATATTACTGTTAGATATTTTTTCTTGAGGCACAGATTCATATGAAGCAAGCAATTTTTTTTTATTCTTGTTGGAAAGGAGACAAGAGGTTATAGCTGTTATGTAACAGTTATCAAGCTGTTGTCTAACAAAAAATACATCACAAGGCTGTTTTACTCTTTGAAAACAATGGAGCCACTCAGTTATACTTGCAAAAGGCTTGTTGGTTAGAATCTATTTGTGTAATTAACGTCTCGTAATATTACTTATTATACAAAGGATACTTGACACTAATACACTATCCTGAACTGTCTCTCCCTTAATACACCTGCTTATCAAACTCCCAAATGCTACTAACACAAGTTCTGTATAAATTCGAGGTCATAGTCATGTCACAGAAACAAGTACTTGATACGTACAAATCTCCAAATTGTTTTTTGACTGTGCCATAAGAACATATTTTAGAAAATACATTTTGCTATAATTTTTAACTCTTGATTTTCCTAACATTTCCCTCCTGGTTATACAAAATATATCCCAAATGTCTATAACACTGCAATCTTTATAACGACTGGGCTGTTAAAAGGTTTCATAAGTCATGATAAGTGTCTCAAATAGTTACTCATCCTGATACATGATTTTAATTATAGTGGTGTCAATCAGTCTCTGGAGAAGTCCTCTTATGCAAGGTATACAACAACATCCGCAGAGAGACATCTTTTCACTAGTTCCTTAGACAGAGAAATCCAGCTCTCCATCTCCAACACATGAGTGTTTTCTGCCAATAACATGCCCAAAGTCATTCTATTTTACCATGCCATCAAAGAAGTGGGACCCAGTTGTTTTGCGGTACCTTTTACTGCATTTTGTGTGTAATTAACAAACCTCGTTGGTTATAATATATGTAATTAGTCAAATCTACATTTTTGTTTATTATAGACCACCAGAACAGGAATGTCTCAAATTCTGCGGTAATATGACTTGTTGCTCATTAGGAACTCCCCTTGATACCCCCATCTCATCTATGTAATTACATGGATTACTTGACCCACCTGGCAGTTCTTTAGTTTTTTTTGTGCCCCTCCTTCCATTGTGCTCTGTCAGACCCCTTAAATGCTCCCATCAAGAACAGGTGAAAGGTATTGGAAATTGCACCAAGGCACAGCTTTCCTTCCATTTGGTTGGGGGACTAGGCTTCAATTTCCCATCCTCACATAACCACAAAAGATCTGCCTGCCCTTGAGGTATCCTGGTTTTCAAACTAACTAGTGAAGTAGTTGCCTCCAGGTGCTGTCAGTTAACCAGTCCAACCCAAAATCACAATAAAACTTTGAATCTGGAATATATTTCCTTAGAATTCCCAATATTGTCCCTATGATTATTACTACAATTTTCTTGCTTCCCATTAAATTTTGGCCATTGGTTTCCTCATGGAGGTTGAGACTAGCCCTCTACTTTTAGGAGAATTCCCCTTTGTAGTAAGAATTGACCTTCAAAGTTAGTGGTAATTCCCTATATGTCCCTTTACTTCTCCCCCTGGGCACCTTTTACCAGATTGCAGTGAGAAAGGTGAATTCATAGGTTCCTCTTAACCACTTTTACCACAGTTGGGGTCGTTTGTAACACTTGGAATGGTCCTTTCCATCACATATTATGCTAACACTTTTTAATCAGGACCCAATCTCCAAGTTTCACCATTAATACTTGAGGAATGGCTTGTCCTGAAATAGAGTTGGAAACAAGATCTCTTAATCTGTTAATATCTTTGTCATATATTTCTGCTAAAGTTTGACCACCTTCCTCATCATGCCTAACAAAAAGATCCGAGCTAAGTGGCTTTCTACCAGAACTGCCAACTGGGCATAATATGAATATGATTTTTCACTTCGATCTTAAAACTTATCCCACTGTTATAATAATTTTATATACAAAACATGGACCATTATCACTGTATATCCTCTCAGATAACCCAATGATTTATTTCACTAGTGCTTTTGCCCATGCCTCTGGGTTGGCACAAGGAAATACTTTTATCCATTTCATCAATGCATCAATTATTTCTAGGCAATATGTTTTCCCTCTCAGTTGCCTAATTCTATGAAAGCCATGCATATATGTTGGAATGGGTTTCATAGTTGTGGGAATTGCCCTCACCTAGGTCTGAAATTCCCCTGGGATTTATGTATACTACAAATATGGTATGTTAGTCAAATTTTTGTGTGTGTAAATGTGGCGCCCTGGACTAGCCAGGTCGTCACAGGTAACATACATACACCCCCACCCCCATTAGACAGTAACATTAGCCAAACACAAAATCCTTGTTGCCTCCCTCCAGGGTCTGATGTCCACACAAGGTAGGGTGGAGCCAAGCGGTTGGCCCCACCCACCGAGGAGTTCACAGGCCTGGAGGCGGGAAAAGTGACAGTTTAGTTTAGGAGGTTGAAGTGAGAGGAGTAAAGTGGAGAGTGTCTGGGTTTGTGGCCCAGGCACTGACAACAAGGTTGGCAGACGGTGGTGGCTGTCTGCAGGAGTGGTGAATCAACGCGGAACCGTAGGACCGGGGTCGGGCGTCAGCCCGCCGGTACCGACCGGGGAGCGAAGTGAAGCCAGCACACACAGGCAGGGCTATCGGACTCCGACTAGGCTTGGAGTCACCGTCAACAGTCAAATCCGAGTGTGACAGGAACCCCAGGGGTTTCTTAACAGCTAAAGACCCGTTAGAAGGCAACCGTCCACACCGTGAGGGTATACAGCTACCGCCTAAGGCTAGAGATCCAAGGACCAGCGCCTGTGGGCAAACAGGCTCCTCCGGCATCCATACACCGGGGAGCGGACTACCGTTGGGGATCCATCGTAGTCAAACAGTACACAAAGGTGCAGGGAAAGACAGCCGCCATCACCTGTCCGGGGAGAGACACTGCAGCCGGCTGCTGGACCCGTCCATCCAGCCGTTTGGTTTACCGAGGACTTTGTGCATCTCTTACTAAGTGAGTACACCTGTGCCATCCGGCACCGTGCCGCGCTGTCCCTGCAACCCTGCACCTCACCAACCCTGCCTCCCCGTCACACCACCGGGCCCCGGGACCACCGACCCCTACCCACGGAGGGGGAAAACAACATCCCAGCTGCTCCCTACCATCGCTCCCGTGATCCCTGTCACCAGCAGCGGTGGTGCCCATCTTCACCACAACCCGTGGGTGGCGTCATGGACTAAATCCCCCAAAACCAACCACCCTTTTCACTCACGGGCGAGGAGCGCCGCTCAAGTCCCCAGATCCGGCCCACCGCTCGAGCCACCGAGCAGCAGCCGCAGCAGCGCCAGACCCGAGCGTTAGCGAGCGCAGCGGCGGCGTCCTCCCCGCCCGCGACATAATTCTTGTAATTGCACACTGTGAATACCTTAGATATAATTCCTGTCTCCCGTTGAGGTATGGTTAATGCCATGGCTCAATAAAGCAGCATATCTAAATAAATTACTTGGTAGGATAAGCATTCTCTGCACATTTTTAACTGAAACACCTTTATTTAACCATTTTTATGTTTCTGCCTGTGGAGAGTTATTCTAGGTAATGATACAGCCATTAAGACTCTGTCCTGGGTAACTACGGCATACCAAATTGCATTTATGTCATCCAGATTCCTTTTACTGGATCCATCCACAGGTACTGTATTTTCTCAATAGCAACCTTTCTGTGATTTTCCCTCAGCCATTCATGCTTCTACCCATCCACATTGGTGGGAACCTATGTGGATGTATTGAGAGTATTACATCTCTCAAGGGCCAGATGCAGTTGAGAGAGCAAGTCTGTTCTGCCGGACAAATACCAAGAGAGTCAGAGATATTAGATTTTTATTTTGTAACAGAATGACTACTACCAAATGTGGTACCTTAAGCGTAAAGGGGTGAAACAATACCAATGTGGACGAGGCCTCCACAACCATAGATAGAGCAAAGACTGCCTGCATGCACAATGCAGCAGAGCCCCAACTATTGTATCTAATTTACAGAAGTAATAGGCCTATGGTTTTTATCTGCCTCTGTACTCTTGAGTTAACAGAGCTTCCTCTTGATCTGCACTCAGAGACAGATCCATATCCATAGCCACTGTCATTGGGACCTAAAACTCCCTTGATGTGTATTGATTGTTTCCCCATGTATTTAGCCAAGCAACACAGAAGGAATTTTTCCTCATACTTACTATCTGGCCCTTTGGTTGTTTTTGGAGGGTCAGGAGCTGCAACCAAGGATGCCCATCGGACCGGACTAAAATATTAACATACAGAGAGGGACATTTTCAAAAAGTATTTGAAGGGTTTACAGGGGGGGTCAGAGGATAACATGCACCTTTATGGATTGCAGCACAGGCACTGCTTGAGGTACTAGTTTTGGTTTATACCTCAAAAATCTGGTGACAGGTTCCTATTAAATTTGCATATGCCTTTTGTTGCTCTTTCCAGACTAGGTAACACTGAACAACAGTGATCGGAAACAAAAAATGATCAGAATCATAACAATTCCTGCAACACAATCAAGGTTCATATATCTCCATTCACTCTGACAATCAAAACTATTCTCCATATTACCTAGGTACACATTCAATTTAATCAGCGGACAACAAGAGAGTGGAGTGTTCAGGGTAAAGTATCGTTCAACAGCCTTCTTCATGGAAGGTTCCTTTATCAGTTTCCACATCTAAAATGTCGCTCCAACTTATTTCTCCTTGCGTGAGGAGGTTGGCTATAAGTCTTTCAAAGAGGATGACAAGCGTACCTCATCAATCTTACAGGGGATCTATTGCCCTCAGAGTACTACCTTATCATGAAGGATTCTTCTGTTGTAGACATTCACACTTGCATTATGCTGTTATAGACCAATTTTTCTCTCTACCATATGTGAAAGAACACATGGCATCCCTTATCAATCAGAGACCATAGTCTGTAATAGGTCACTCAGAAAATCATTGCTTTTACATATCCACATTCATGGATCCTCATAGTTTTACCATAGCATCATTCACAACAGTCAACAAAGACAACATATATAACAATCCTCTGACTCCTTAAATCTAAAGAAAACCTGTACAAACCTCCTGAATGCAAATTTAATTCAGTTCTATATCTAAAGACACATTGAACATATAGACCACCACTAATTATTTTACACAAAAAATCCAAAAACTTGCAGAGGTTTAAAAAGAATGGTCTTGTAGGACCACTACACACCCATCTCAGACTACCAGAAAATACTGAAATATTTTGCAACACAAAGTGTTAGACACTATGGGGTTTTTTCGGTGGTTCCTGGGAAGATCCTTATAGTTAGATAACAGAGAGGTCCAGTTAACTATCACGTGATACATGCAGTACCTTATACATTTTATAATTCTCAGATTTACATTAAGATACCCTTTACATAACCTGCATCAAAGTATTTGATTCATCAACAGTTACCATACTTGGAAGTTCTCATAACATTCTCTCAGATCCACAGCCTGCCTCACTTATTATCTTGTGAAAGTTGATAAAATTACCATCTGCATCCACTCTATGTCTGAAATAAATGTATTCAATGCACAATCCAATATATCTATTATAGTCAATGTCTCCAAATATTAGGTAATTCATATTGAAATCAGAGGCCACCAAACAACACTGACCAGACAAACCAGACTTCGAGTCTCCAGTCTTTCTGCTTAATTTCAAGATAACAAAATATTTGGCTTAAATTTATCTCATGAAATCAAATATTAGAGCTGTTTTAAACTACAGGTTTGTCTTTAATCACAATTACTTGGTGGCCACACCTACGTGGGTTCACTTGTGTATTCAGGATTGTATTTATTTAATCTATACACAGTTAACTATGTAACTTTTCATCAATCATTCAAGGAATCTCATGTCTATATAATTATCCTTCTGTCTTACAAATACAACTTAAATGCATTATTATTTGTTTGACAGCAGCTACAGAATATCTAATAGGTGTGTTCGTTTTTGCTAGTTATTCCCGCCCCTGTTTGCTGCCTGTCCTTCTTCCCACCTATTAGATATTCTGCAGCCGTTATCAATCAAATAACAGTGTATTTCAGTAAGTTTACTTGCCTGTAATTCAGAAACTATACATCCGATCTCACAACTACAGGTATGTAGAGAATCAGCCTGATAGCGCCAGTATAGTGCAGGGTTTAGTTTATATATGAAAATCCAGGTGGTTGGTCCTCTTTAAAATTACATATTAAAGATCTTATAACAAGTCTTTCTGTTGTCTTGTCAGTCTCAACCGGTTATTTTAACATAGTGCACAGAGTTATTTTTCCACTAATCTTCTTACAACAACATATGGGTTAATTTTAGGAATATCGTCCCATGCCCTAAAATAAACACCCCAGGTTTCAGTTAGCATTTCCATCCTAATAATGTAATATTAAGAATACCATGCTAACACCCTAAGGTTAACACCCCAGATTCTGGTTAGTATTACTTTCCTAACAGTTTACTTCAGTCAACAGGCAAAGTCTTATATGCATTATATATTTCTAGAATTATCTTGGTTCTGATGAAGCCGTCCTCTCAGTTCTAGAACCCCTCACATTTCCTTCCATCCAGTGAGACCAGCCTCTCTTAAACAGAAATTCAGCTGAAGGACTTTCTTTTCAACAGTCCTGATCTGCCCCGTTCATGATTTCAGCCTCAAACCTGGGATTTGAAGAACCAAGCTGTTGGAAATATTATATCTTGAGGCATAGATTCATCTGAAGCAAGCAGATTTTTTTTATTCTTTCTGACAAGGAGACTAAAGGTTAATGCTGTTGTCTAAAGCCTGCTTTACATGTGTCGATTTCTCGTGCGATTGCATTTGCGATCGCACCCGCCCCCATCGTTTGTGCAGCACGGGCAATTTGTTGCCTGTGTCACACAATGCTGTAACCCCCCCGTCATACGTACTTACCTTCCAAACGACCTCGCTGTGGGCGGCGAACATCCACTTCCTGAAGGGGGAGGGACGTTTGGCATCACAGCGACGTCACACAGCGGCCGGCCAATAGGAGCGGAGGGGCGGAGATCAGCGGGATGTAAACATCCTGCCCACCTCCTTCCTTCAGCATTGCCGGCGGCCGCAAGTAAGCTGCAGTTCATCGTTCCCGGAGTGTCACACGGAGCGATGTGTGCTGCCCTGGATACGATGAACAACAGGACGTGCAATTTTTAGAAAATGAGCGATGTGTCAGCGATGAACGAGAAGGTGAGTATTTCTGCTCGTTCATAGCTGTCACACGCTATGATATCACTAACGATGCCAGATGTGTGTCACTTACGACGTGACCCCACGAAATCTCGTTAGATATATCGTAGCGTGTAAAGCCCACTTTAGGCCGCTTTCACACTGCTTTCTGATCTCCATTTAGTGGTCCCATCGGAGCTTGCATCCAAACACCCCGCAAAATGGGTTTTGGATGTATGCACTGACAAGGCTATTGACTATAAGGGTACAGACAAAGTCACTATCTGCTCTGTTGTACACCATTTTCAAGAGTATATGCTTACTGGAGACAGACACACAACAATAGTAGACTGCATCTGGGTGTCCGACTCCAGTAAGCGTATACTCCCAAAAATGGTGCACGACAGAGCACACAGTGACTCCGTTTGCATCATTATAGTCAATGACCCTATCGGTGCATACGTCCGAAACCCGTTTTGTGCGGAGTTCGGATGCAAGCCCCGACAGGACCACTGAATTGAGATCGGAAGGCAGGGTGAAAGCGGCCTAACAGTTATCAAGCAGTTATCTTACAAAAAATACATCACCAGACTTTTTACTGTTAGAAAATAACGGAGCCACTCAGATATACTTGCACAAGGCCTATTAGTTAAAATCTATTAGGAGCCAAACTACTGTATAAAGCCTTCTGGCACAAAGAGACATTGTAGTATGTTCCTGGACTCACTCATGTGAGCGGAGATCGATCCTAGTGGCTAGGTGAATCAGGACATGAAGGATGGTACAACTCTTCATTTTTCTAACAATTACTTTGGAGTATCCACGTCCTGACTTTTCTTATTACTTTTAATTGAAGATTGAAACCAATGACCCTAACATTTACTAAACAATATTTGCCTTTTTGCACTCCATACGTCCAATAGAACATTCTCAGACTATTCTCATTTCTTGATTTTGTCTCCAGCTAGCCTTTAAAGTACATTTTCTCCATAATGGTGGGGTATTTCTGAGAAAAATATACCTGGCTTCCAACATACAGGTAGGTTCTGACTCATGTTGCCTGTGGTTTATGTCTAGGAGCATTTAAACAGGTTTTGCACAACCAGACTTCCACGTTTTTTACTACTTTGATGTTAAACTCTTATACACGTGAATATTCATATTTAGAAGAGATCATACAAAAGAAAACAATTCATGTGCTTTGACTGTATAGTATAAGGGTTGTAAAATATGCAGTTGGATATGAAGGTCATCCTTATTTTGCACTTTTAATGTCAGATTTATTTATATGGTTTTAATTCGTCAATGACCTTTTTCCCTTTTGCTATACTATATTTCTTTTGTATTGTTTTACCGCTCTTAATGCAAACATTGATGTTATGCAAATGAACTTGTGTACACATGATCCCGAAGACGATGTATCACATTTTTTTAATTCATCCTATTATCAAGCATTGACATCATTTGAATTTAAAATGTGCAGAGCTGCTCTTTAATGTAGTCCATAAAATTACTGAAATGATCATTATCCAGTGAAATTGCACCAGTTATCACCATATGAATAGTGGGTTTAATGACATCAGTATAAACAGAAGTCATTAACATTTGTATACATAATAATATGTAAGCCAATAGCATGTGTCATTTTGCTTTACAGGTTTTTTGTTTTTTTCTAACCTTTGCCAGTTCTTGCTACGTTCTGTCTCAATACACAATCTTTTTAGCAGCATCCTCTTTGCTTATAAAACATAAGTTAATAATTTATGTGTGGCTGCTTCTTTCACCCCTAAGTTCCAGAACAAAATAAAACCTTAAAAGTCATTAATGATCTGCGGGTCAAGCATGATGGACCCATCACTTCTGTTATAATAATAAAACATTTATACTACCTATGTCTACGAAACTTTTGATGGATTACAGAGTATTTAAAGGGACACTAAACTTTCAGTCTCCTTATATCACTTTGGATGTTGTATGCTATCGTTTGGGACCAGAAGCACCATTTTTTTTGCCGAGGAGAGGCTGACTCTACGGAAATGGTCTTCAATGCATTAAGTGACAAAGTACAACAAAGATTTTTCTCAAATGCAGTGTCATCTTATTCTGCATAGGCAATTCGCTAAACTGAAATTTGCAAATTGTTTAATTAATAATAAATGTATTATTAATTAAACAAAAATGTTCTCTTATCCCCTAAAAATCACTTGTAAGTGCCGGCATAGATGTCTTACTTGCTGTCCAGTGCATGTTGTCAAGTAAAATCCATCTCCAGCAGCGGATTACAGAAGGCCTGCCTGGCCTTGGTAGATGCTAGACTGTATGGGCTGCATTTCGAACACATCCTTATCATGTGACAGAAATAACTCATACCTGGTAGGAGCCAATACAGTCTAGCATCTACTAAGGCCAGGAAAAGTAAAATCCATCTCCAGCAGCGGATTACAGAAGGCCTGCCTGGCCTTAGTAGATGCTAGACTGTATGGGCTGCATTTCGAACACATCCTTATCATGTGACAGAAATAACTCATACCTGGTAGGAGCCAATACAGTCTAGCATCTACTAAGGCCAGGAAGGCTGCCAGGGGCCGGAATAGCTAGCAAGACCACCCTTGTTGCACCTGTCAATCAAATAGCAGTGCATGGCTAGAACTTACACATATTTCTGAAATAAAACATCCAATCTCAGAACAAAAGGTATGCTTAGATTCAGGATCCTGTCGCCTGTATAGCACTGGCTTTACTTTATCTATGAAAATCCTGATTGTTGGTTCCCTTTAATCTACATAATTATGTGTTATATAAATCTTTGTCAAATTCTCCATGTTCCTCATTTGCAGTGGATTTTGATGAGGAGTTAGAGATTACCAACCAAGTCTTAAAGGGGTTGTCCGATCTGAGAGGAAAAGTTTGCGGTCACTATATGGCTGCACAAAGCAAGAATCATGACAGTTTGCAATGCACACTCTGTGCCAATTCATTGTTTTTGCCCCTACAAATGAGTGATGTTTGCGACTTGCATACATCCAGCTACATGCTAATTAGTCTCATTCACCTACTGGTAATTCTCTTGTATTGTAACAAGCCGGGTAAAGCTATCACAATTTGGCGGCCTGCAGTATTATGACAGAAATGGTTTTCAATCATCCAATGTAGACAAGGCTGTTTCAGTCCACTAGTAGTTTTACTATGCTTCACCCAAAAATACGGTAAGACCTACCCTGAAAACAAGCCCTGTTGCATTTTGTTCTTAAAAAAAAGTAATAAAAGACACTGTCTTATTTTTGGGGAAATACTGTAGTAGAGATCTTGAAAACTGGATTCAACGAAGCACATAAAACTGTTCATAACATTTCATTAAGCAATTTTTTATGTAGAACTATATTGAAAGCCCTAGACTTAAAGTTTGTCCATTACTTTAATATTGTTGGGCTAGCCATAGGATTGGGAGACAACTGGCAACTACTCCAATAAGCTGTTGCCAGTATTTTGATGAATATTGGTTAATGTGCAGTATTGGGATGCAGCCACTATGCACTTGAAGGAAGTGTGCTCCTTCACTCTGCAGCTGTGCACATTCAAATGTCACTAGCACAGGGAACAGCAGGGGCTTCCGCATGACACACCTCCATTGATCTGGTAATGATTGCCTATCCTAAGAATATTCCATCAATTTTAAAGTACCAGACAACTTCTTTTTTCCCACACATATTCAGATCACTGAGCTTAGTATTTTGTGAGTTCTTCTATACAGCTGTCTCAAAGCATACATAGAATTATTTTTTTGCGAAGTCCAATGCCTTTTAAGGACAGGATTGTAAATGAAAAAATGACCAAAATCCACTTACCAAAACCAATTTCTTCTGTTCATTCAAGCTGTGTGGATGAAACTAAATCTGATAATATTGGTAGGCTTCATGTCCTATCAGGGGTTGACATAGGTCGGTATCACGAGGGTACCACAACGGAGAGTGGTCCCTCCTATTTCTGGTGTCAGGAGATCACAGCACAGGGCTTCATACATGCGTGCTCAGGATAATACTGCTGGCTGTGCAGATTCATCTTTATCCAGCACTGCTAGGGTTAAGTAGATCATCTGGTCTCCTGAAACTCTGAGTGTGAGCAATAGTCAGCTGTTCTCTATTGCTAATCATCTCTGCTATAAAGACCTCTCTCCTAGTCCAGGTAACCGCTGGTGATAGTTCCTGCTATACTTGCCTCTAGAGGGAACTTGTGAGCTGAGGAGCAGGAAGCCATTAAGAGAACATTTGCTTTGTTAAAGTTGTGTTGTTTTCCCTGCCTTAATCCTCTTTGGTTTCCCCTCTTGTCCGTTCCTCATTACTACCTCTTGTTGTTTGGAGTGCTTTGTATGATTACTGTTCATTTTACCCCTGTCTGTCTAATCCTCTCTGTGTCTTTAACCTAGTGTTGGACTAGCGTTTCCACTGCCCTACGCACTACATAGGGCTGAGTCCAGGGAAAGACAGGGATAGGCACATGATAGGTGACGGGGTGAAAGAACCCATATAAGGACATTAGGGAGGGCAGGGATCAGTCTCAGGTGAGTTTAGGAGGTGACCCTGCTCCCCTTTCCCTAGTACAAGGGCCCACTATTGTAACATGTACCCTGTGGTTCCCGTGTACCTGGCAGAACCCTGGTAGTCGCTGTGAGACAGTCAGAGGCACAATTGGCCCTTTTCAAATAGTTTCCAATTGTCTATTAGAATGCATGTTATGAAACTATAGAAATTAATTAAATTACAATTACTAAGAAATTCTTAGATTCGGTCGTGCTCTATGATGAGATGTTGGAGAGCAGGGGGCCTATATTCTGTTCTTGCTCAGGGGCCCACTGCTGTTTGTGCCAACCCTAAGGTTCTTCCATTCTATAAATACATTTTTGATAAAATGATTAATATTTTCACGGAATATGCAGCTACTGCTTACCTTGTTCGTCCTTCCTTTTCCATGTCTTGTCTACATTTTCTCCTTCAATCAATTAAAGTATCTGTCTGAAACATACATTATTCCAAGACATGTGAATAAATCAATCTGGAATTAGAAGCAGGAATTTTGCCCATGCATAACAATGTTATTTAGAAACATAACTTCTAAAATGACTGCTTTGTTTTGCTGCTTTGTTTACTGGTCTTTGAAGACTCATGTATCTTATTATTTCCTACCGATGCGCATCTCCCAACATCCCAGAGGTTGCAGTTAAGGAAAGTTAGTGACAGCAGATAGGATGAATTGGATCTTCATCACTAGCGCTGCCTCAAAGGTCGTGTAAGTATTCTCTTGACCATTTTACTGGCATTAATATTTTTGTATTATGTGTGACGGGTTTGTCAAAGCGACATTGTAGTGTTAATCTTCTGCTGTAATAAATTTAGAACTAACTTGCTATGCAACAAACATTTTACCTCTGCATCTCTCGCAGTGTTATATTCATTATGCTAAAAATATAGATTCACATTAAAATATACAGTATACTCTAGGTACTACAGTCTAGGAAAGGGAACAATTCCCTAGTAAATAAGGAAAATCAGATATTCTGCTGTTTTTCTATTCAGCCTACCAGCATGTAGTTGATTTATATTAGTTCCTAGTCTACTTTCTCACTTGCATACTTCAGGCTGCCATGAATCACAGTCTGTAGTCTGTGCTTCCCATTTAAACACTATTGAAGGGTCTTTCCAGAACTTTAAAAAAAAATAAATTGTTTCTAAGCACTGATCAGATTCAGCTGCTCCCGCTGACGTTGCGTCAACAGAGCGGCGACTTCTCATCTGTTCTTCTCTGTAGATAGTGCCGGACAGCCGACGTCATGCTTGATTGACAGCCGGCTCGCCCAGTTAGCGTGAGGATAATCACTGTGTATTCTTATTTCATGCAGAAAGTAAATTTTAATCGAACGAATAGTGCATAATATATGACAAGAATTGCCAATGAGTATCCAAGGAATAAGAAGTCGGGTAAATGCCACACTACACCACAAGATCAAATTATTGATGAAATCAATAAGATATACGATTCCTTTTGAATGTCCTGATGAAGGAGATGGATGATATACGATTCCTATTGAATGTCCTGATGAAGGAGATGGATATATCTCTGAAACGCGTAGACCTGTATAAACAATAAAGGGATTTCATCAATAATTGGATCTTGTGGTGTAATGCGGCATTTAACCCGACTTTTTCTTCCTTGGATACTTATGTGCACATCTCGGGTTTGCGGCTGATCACCACCATTACAAGTGCATCAAGGGGTTGTGACTTTCACAACCCTGAAAGGTGAGTGTACTCCGTTGGAAATTATCGATCTCCCTACCAGGTAAGACCCTATTTGTGCTTCTTTTTACCACAGTTTTTGTCAAGAATTGCCAATGATGGATGCAACAAGATGGATATTTCGACCTGTTATGGTCTTTATCACAGTGTCGCTGAAACAAGGAGAAGTATATACATAAGTACATAGAATATGCACAATATTTACAATATTATATTACATTTAGGCACAGTAACATCATAGAAAAATCATATAGAATCAAATGAACTGAGAAATACGTGACAACATATATACTGTAGATGCTGTCAGACATACAAAATGCAAGCAATTCAGAGGTTTAGACTAGAGATGAGCTAGTACCGTAATATTTGTATTCTCTATACTTGTAACAAATACACTGTAATATTTGTGTATTCATTACAAATAGCGAGTATAACGCAAGTCAATGGGAAATGCGAGTAATTTTCTGCTGGACTCAACAAAGAGGTCTGGGGGCCTGAGGAAAAGGCTGAAATGGATAGGAAAGTGATGAAACTGAATGGGGAGAGCCTGGAGAATACGCCTGCATGAATTTTTGACTCATATATGGTTTCTTGGATCCCCTGAAGCCACACGGAAGAACATCTGTGTGTCTTCAGTCTATCGGTGCCGTTGCAGTGTATGTTGCACTGCCATGGCCAGCCGCACAGTGACTCACACAGCAGTGTGTGAGTAGCTGCAGGATGACGAGCTCTGACATCAGAAGCCAAGCTCGGATCATCACCTGCTGTGATAATATTTGCTGAACTTGTAACGTCAGCGCTCGTCACTGACTTCCATGATGCCACGTTCTCACATCAAGTCTCGCGTGCGGCCCGAGACTGTGACTAGCGGTGACGTCACGGGCTCACGGGAAAGTTCACGGTGGCCATTTAACTCAGTGACAAGCGCTGACATCACGAGTTCAGCAGAGTTCATCAATGCTGGTAATCAACTCAGCTAACGTCATGATGTCGGCACGCGTTACGCCCTGCAGTGACCTGGCCTGACCTAATGATGTTAACTCAGTCACTGCACTGCTCTGCCAGCCAATGGGGAACATTCTGTTCTTTATTGACTGGGACAGTGAGTATGGTATGGATAATCCTTTGACCCCCCTTATTGGATTATGCCGGACCTGGATTTGTTCAATCTTTTCAATAAATTGGTGAAAGAGGGAATGTTTTGGGGAGTGTTTTTTCCAATAGATTTATTTTTTTGTTGTCAATTTTTTTTTATTACTGACTGGATTAGTGATGTTGGGTATCTGATAGATGCCATGACATCACTAATGCCAGGGCTTGATGCCAGGTGACATTACACAGCTGGTATCAACCCCATATATTACCCTGTTTGCCACTGCACCAGAGCAACAGGATGAGCTTGGGGTGAAGCGCCAGTATTGGCGCATCTAATGAATGCACCACTTCTGGGGTAGCTGTGGCCTGCTATTTTTAGGCTGGGAGTTTCCAATAACCGTGGACCTCCCTAGTCTGAGAATACCAGACCACAGCTGTCCGCTTTACCTTGGCTGGTGATCAAATTTGGGGGGAGCCCACGTTTTTAGTTTTAAATTATTTATTTTATTTAAAATAACAGCGTGAGGTGCCCGCTGTCTTGGATTACCAGCCAAGCTAAAGCTGACAGGCGCGGTCTGCAGGGTGCTGCTGTCTGCTTCACCTCAGCTATGCACAAAAAATATGGGGGAACCAACATTGTTTTTTTGGGGAAAATAATTAAATTGCGGCTAAAATCAAAACCAAACACCCTTTAGTGCCACATGAAAGGCACGAAAGGGTGCAAGATTACAAAATGCAGGGGAGTGGGACATTATATGTCTTTCTATATATCTTTCTATCTATCTATTTATCCATCCATCCAGCTACAGTTAGGTCCAGAAATATTTGGACAGTGACACAAGTTTTGTTATTTTAGCTGTTTACAAAAACATGTTCAGAAATACAATTATATATATAATATGGGTTAAAAGTGCACACTCCCAGCTGCAATATGAGAGTTTTCACATCCAAATCGGAGAAAGGGTTTAGGAATCATAGCTCTGTAATGCATAGCCTCCTCTTTTTCAAGGGACCAAAAGTAATTGGACAAGGGACTCTAAGGGCTGCAATTAACTCTGAAGGCGTCTCCCTCGTTAACCTGTAATCAATGAAGTAGTTAAAAGGTCTGGGGTTGATTACAGGTGTGTGGTTTTGCATTTGGAAGCTGTTGCTGTGACCAGACAACATCCGGTCTAAGGAACTCTCAATTGAGGTGAAGCAGAACACCC
This sequence comes from Anomaloglossus baeobatrachus, assembly GCF_048569485.1. Lineage (NCBI taxonomy): Eukaryota > Metazoa > Chordata > Amphibia > Anura > Aromobatidae > Anomaloglossus > Anomaloglossus baeobatrachus. Next base: position 421,031,911 of record NC_134356.1, on the reverse strand, counting down.
TGAGGCTGAAAAAAAAGAAAAAATCCATCAGAGAGATAGCAGACATGCTTGGAGTAGCAAAATCAACAGTCGGGTACATTCTAAGAAAAAAGGAATTGACTGGTGAGCTTGGGAACTCAAAAAGGCCTGGGCGTCCACGGATGACAACAGTGGTGGATGATCGCCGCATACTTTCTTTGGTGAAGAAGAACCCGTTCACAACATCAACTGAAGTCCAGAACACTCTCAGTGAAGTAGGTGTATCTGTCTCTAAGTCAACAGTAAAGAGAAGACTCCATGAAAGTAAATACAAAGGGTTCACATCTAGATGCAAACCATTCATCAATTCCAAAAATAGACAGGCCAGAGTTAAATTTGCTGAAAAACACCTCATGAAGCCAGCTCAGTTCTGGAAAAGTATTCTATGGACAGATGAGACCAAGATCAACCTGTACCAGAATGATGGGAAGAAAAAGTTTGGAGAAGAAAGGGAACGGCACATGATCCAAGGCACACCACATCCTCTGTAAAACATGGTGGAGGCAACGTGATGGCATGGGCATGCATGGCTTTCAATGGCACTGGGTCACTTGTGTTTATTGATGACATAACAGCAGACAAGAGTAGCCGGATGAATTCTGAAGTGTACCGGGATATACTTTCAGCCCAGATTCAGCCAAATGCCGCAAAGTTGATCGGACGGCGCTTCATAGTACAGATGGACAATGACCCCAAGCATACAGCCAAAGCTACCCAGGAGTTCATGAGTGCAAAAAAGTGGAACATTCTGCAATGGCCAAGTCAATCACCAGATCTTAACCCAATTGAGCATGCATTTCACTTGCTCAAATCCAGACTTAAGACGGAAAGACCCAAAAGCAAGCAAGACCTGAAGGCTGCGGCTGTAAAGGCCTGGCAAAGCATTAAGAAGGAGGAAACCCAGCGTTTGGTGATGTCCATGGGTTCCAGACTTAAGGCAGTGATTGCCTCCAAAGGATTCGCAACAAAATATTGAAAATAAAAATTTTTTTTTTGGGTTTGGTTTATTTGTCCAATTACTTTTGACCTCCTAAAATGTGGAGTGTTTGTAAAGAAATGTGTACAATTCCTACAATTTCTATCAGATATTTTTGTTCAAACCTTCAAATTAAACGTTACAATCTGCACTTGAATTCTGTTGTAGAGGTTTCATTTCAAATCCAATGTGGTGGCATGCAGAGCCCAACTCGCGAAAATTGTGTCACTGTCCAAATATTTCTGGACCTAACTGTATCTATCTATCTATCCATCCAGCTATGTATCTTTCTAACGTTTGACTGCATGTAACCCTAATTCAGCTTTTTTTGTTGTCCGCAAATAAAACCGGAAGGCACATGGATGTAAAATGGATCGTATACAGAACAGAATAGATGCAGTTGTCACACGGATGTGCATTGCTTAAAAAATTTAGACCTATGGCCTGAGTCTTGGTTGACGAAGGGAGTTACTATAACGAGGTCCTACAATGACAAATAGTAGTTAGGCTGGTATAGGAGCACTGTCTTAAGGGTACTTTACACACTGCGATATCACTAACGATTTATTGTCGGCGTCACGGTGTTTGTGACGCACATCCGGCATTGTTAGCGCTATCGCAGCGTGTGACATATACAAGCGAATTTCAACGATCGCAAAAGTGGTAGAAATCGTTGGTTTTGGAGAGGTCGTTCAAACACCAAATATCATTGTTTGGGCACTAGCGATGTTGTTCCTCGTTCCTGCGGCATCACACATCGCTATGTGTGACACCGCAGGAGCAACGAACATCTCCTTACCTGCATCCACCAGCAATAAGGAAGGAAGGAGGTGGGCGGCATGTTCCAGCCGCTCATCTCAGCCCCTCCTCTGCTATTGAACAGCTGCCATGTAATGTCGCTGTGACGCCGCACGAACCGCCCCCTTAGAAAGGAGGCGGCTCGCCGGCCAGAGCGACGTCGCAGGGAAGGTAAGTCCATGTGACGGGTGTTAGCGATGTTGTACGCCACGGGCAGCGATTTGACCGTGATGCAAAATCGACAGGGGCAGGTACGCTCGCTAGCAATATCGATACCGATATCGCAGCGTGTAAAGTACCCTTTACACATGAACTGTGCTATGTAGGCCAAGCTGCAAACAGGCAATGGTTCTGTTTTCCCCCCAATAGGAACAATACCCATCCTCTCTTCATGCTGACTTGCCTCCTCCTTCTCTCCAGCCCATCCATGCTGTACAGACATAAAGATGGGGTTGAGAGTCGCCTGTGTAGCACTGAAAGTCCCCAGGGTAGCACAAAAAAACAAGTCTTTTTCCTCCTCATCCTCCTCATCCTCCTCATATTCACCCAATGTTGCCTCAGAATATTGGCTGGGCTGGGTAGTATCACCCATTAGGAAATCTGGCTTCATAGCCACATGCTGGGCACTCAAAGTTTCCTCTTTGAGATTATCCAGTGATTGTTTTAACAGACACACCAGCAGGATGGTTAAGATCATAATAGCTTGATCACCCCTCATGAGCTTGGTGCAGTACTCAAAGTTCTCAAGAACCTCACAAATGTCAGCGATCCACACCTGCTCTACAGTTGTTAAGTGTGGTGGCTGACACTCAGTCTAACAGGTATGTTGAAGCTGGTATTCAGCTACTGCCCTTTGCTGTTCAGTAATCCTGGCCAACATATAGAATTTAGAGTTCCACCGAGTAGGCAGGTCGCACATGACTCGCTGACCTGGCAAATTAAAGCACTTTTGCAGCACTGTAAGACCAGCAAAAGTGGTAGAGGAATGGCGGAAATGGGCACTAATATGGCACACCTTCTCAACTACTGTAGGTACGACAAGTCAGGTTATGTTTTTATAAATTTTTGAACAACTACGTTCAGCACGTGAACCATGCATGGTATGTGTACCAGCTTGCCGACCTTTAAAAGCCGCCACCAGTTTGCCCATTGTTGCAAACGACCGGGTTGGAGTTGCAGCGGGGAGAGCCACTGATTGGTCTTCTCTTTTATACCTTGCCACAGCTCTGATGCCATGTCTGGTTTTTGACCAAAAAATTTGCTTCAGCAGAACATGTTGCCGCTTTAACGATGTGCTGCTGCACAGCTCCCAGCTTGGCAGTGATGGGGAGGGTAATTCTGCAGAGGATGAGAAGCAGGAGGAGGAGGGGAGACAGGAAGTGACATATGATGAGGCGAAAACACTGGTAGAAGTTGGTCCGCTATTCTTGGCGTGGGTAGGATGTGTGATGGTACAGTTTGCGACTTTGTCCCAGCCTCCACCAGGTTCACCTAGTGTGTTATGACAGATATGTATTGTCCCCGTCCACAAAAAATTTGTCCAAGTGTCTGATGTTAGGTGGACCATCCCAGTTATGGCGTTGGTCAGAGCACGGTTGAGATTGTTTAACACATGCTTGTGTAATATGGGGACGGCACAACAGGCAAAATAGTGGTGGCTGGGAACACTGTATCGTGGGGCAGCTACAGCTAAGTGATTACATAAACACTGTGTTCCCACAAGCCTAAATGGCAACATCTCCATGGCTAGCAATTTGGCAATGTGCGAGTTTAGGTTTTGTGCTTGTGAGTGCTTGGCTGGGTATTTACGCTTCCTTTCCAAGATCTAAGGCAAAGACAACTGGGTGCTTCTGTGACGCCAGGCCAGATAGTCACAAATAGGCCCCTACACAACACCTTCCCTCTCAGGCAACATCAGCGGACCTTCAAAACCCTAGTCACCCCCCTCAGGGCTAGATAGACACTCCAGGGGGCAGAACCAGGCGGTTGGAAGACATCCACCAAGGAGTCTAGACAGCCCGGGGTGGGAAAAGTTCAGACAAGTGTTAGAGTTCAAGTTGGAGAGGAGTGTGGGCTGGAGCTGTGTGCAGCTCCAGCTGAGGCGAATCCCCAAATTGAACGGCGCCAGGGTAGGAGCCCTGTTGCCACTGGCTAGGAGGCACTATATGGAGAGGAGGTATGCACACCAGTGACTATGTAAGGGGAATATATGAAAAGCAGAAACTGCTGTGTGAATACTGACATAAAAAATCCAATAGCTATATGTAAGAGTGAAAGTATGAAAAATGGAATCTGCATTACTGCCATGAACATAAGAATAAAGAGAAATTTAGCTATTGAATTGATTGATTGAATGCAACAGAGCCCCAACACTACGCCAAAGTATTTCTCTACGTTAAGGTCCCTAGCTAGTGTGTGTCCTCTCATGCAGTTAAAAAACTTACCGTGTATGGGAAGCTGAGACCCAGGCTATATATGCGTATAATGTGGACTGGCAATAGGTGTGGGTGGGGCCAGGTTCACAAACGAAAAAATACAAATCAATCAAGAAATAACGTCTGGAACACCATTCTGACTCAGAATGGTGTTCCATTTGTTATTGCTTGATTGACTGGCTAGGAGGCAGGCGGCGGTCTCCATCTGCAGGAGTCGGGAAGACGGCTTGGTGGAACCGAGGTGGACCGGGACAGGGTTGTAGCCTGCCGGTACTGACCCGGAGAACCAACTCGGAAACCGGAGCACACAGGGGAGTACTCGGAACCTGAAGCTGGGACCAGAAGCGACTGGAACCAGCTAATTAACCGAATGAGGCCAGGACTAGAGGTCCTGTCCCACCCAAAGTCCCGATTGAAGGCAATAGCCCACCGAGAGGGATAGAAGGCCACTGCAAGGGCTCAGAGATCCCACGGGCTAGGGTCTGCAGGCAAGGGCTCCTTAGGCTACAACCAGCCGGGAGCGGACTCCTGAAGTTGCAAGCAAAGGCATTCCACCATTCTAAAAAGTGCAGGAGAAAGACAGAGACCACCAGCCGGGTGGGGGACCAGAACGCAGCCGGCTGCGGGCACAGACCACAATCTCCTTGGTTTACCAAAGACTCGTGTGTTTCCTTCAATGGTGAGTGCACCAGCACCCTGCGGTCTCCCATCTCCCTGCACCAACAAACCCCCAACGGGTCCCGGGGCCACCATCCCTGCCCACAGAGGGGTTAACAACTTGCTGCACAACATCTCCCCTGGGTGCCCCCGAAACTGCATCGGTGGTGTCCAAACTCAACACATACCGTGGGTGGCGTCACAAACCTAGTACGGCTCAGCCCGTACATATACATCCTACGTCCACCACCTCCCGACCGTATTCATTCGGAGTGTCCGCGGGATCCCCCGGGATCGGAGACCCTTGAGCCACCACCGGAAGGCCCGTACCTAAGCAGAGGCAGGCTGCCGGCACGGGGGCGGCACACCCCGAAACCTGGCGTCACGAACAGGATAGATACCAATCCACTTACCTTGTGGAAGTGCGCCTTGTGTTGGAGTCAGCGGTGATCCGTTGCAAAAATCCCAGAAGCCGCCATCTTGCTGCCATCTTTTGGCGTGAAGATTCCCGCCCAAAGCCTTCTTCCCCGAGAAAAGGGCGCGAAAGCCGAAGCCCCGCCCCCTGGGAACACGGCCGAAAAGCAAGGCCGGAAGTCGAAAAACGAAACTTACCAGCCTAAAAGGGGAGTGTCAGAAAAAGACCAAGGGGGAGAAGCGGGAAGATGTCTGCGCCGAACCCAGAGGAGTGGCGGGGCTCCGAAGTTGTAGAGGCGTAGTGGCCTTTGATGCGGAGGAGCAGAGCTCAAATTGGCTACCTGCAGGGACCGCTGCCTGGCTGGAGCAGGAGCTAACCAGATTCTGTGTCCGGGTGAAAACCCAAATGCTGCAGCAGGTGCTCAACTGGAAAGCGGAAGTCCGGAGGATGGTTGCCGTGGTATGGGCCCGTGAACAGCGGGCCACCTCAGCCATTTCGCACCAGGATAAAGCTACACAGACCCCCATGCTGTCCCTGATTAGCTGGGAGATGGGGCCTACTATGCATGCCACGAGCGAACCCCGTGTAGCGCAGCTCCTGGAGGAAGCGGTGCCATCCACGATTCCACCACCATTCCCATTGGAGGTCCAGAGTCCTGTGATGCACTGCACCTGGATGGGAAGCCCAAGTGTCCAGACCGAAAACGGAGCCGTACGGTCCTCTGCAGTGGTAGCAGCACCCTGTAAGTTACCCACAGTTACAAGTTTAAAAGTTTAAAGTTGAAAAGTTTTAAGCAGAAGAACTGCTCCTGTTATACTGCCTAACCTTTGTTGAACGTCTCCAAGTTTCCGGGAGATGCCATCCAGCACACTTGTGGAAGGAAAGGAGGATCTTGTCCGACTTGTTGAACGCCACTGCGGTTGGAGCCCAAGGGGGCGCCACCAGGGGTCGGAACCCCGATGGAGGACGACAAGAAGTTGAGTTGGAGTGAGGACAGTCCTGTTTATAGAGTCCGGTTTGGGGGAGCAATCATACCCGCACTGCAGGCAGTGGAAGACGGGGTCTTTATGGACAGTGTCATCCGTGAGTGATGGTGGCATTGGGGACCCGTGCTGCCCTGTGGTGGACCGTGGGACAGTTGCCAGAGGAAGCTGTACCAGCAGTGAGTTAAGTGTTTTAAACAGACCACCCTTTTCATCATGCCGCAGTCTCCGGAGAGGCTGGTTGGAGGAAGGGCCTGCGGCAGAGTAGGCCGAGGTCCCATCACCATGGAAACCAGTGACTACCCTCCGGGTCAGGGGTCCCCTGGACGTGGGGCCTCTGAGAGAGACTGCCGGGTAAGGAACTTATTACCCGGCTCGTATGGGCAACATCCGGACCCGAACCCGTTTCCTGGACTGGGGAAAAGGGGTGCGCACCAGTGCTTAGCGGTGGCACCAGGGCTAGGTTTGTTTGGGTGGGCTAAGGTGAAAAGGACCCAGTCCCGTCCTGTCCCGGTTAATAAAAATGTTTTTTTATGCAACGTTTAAGTAACCTGCCTCCCGTTAAGGGAAGAAAACCAAAATATTCGTACTATGTAAATATGTTATTATACTTGTATATGCTTTTCAAAAACTTTTATCTTTTTCAGTTAAACAAAATAAACCGGTGGTGGTCGGACAGCCTGCGGACGGTCTGTGATTAACCAAGGGGGAGTGTGACGCCCTGGTCGGACACCCTGCGGTCTCCCATCTCCCTGCACCAACAAACCCCCAACGGGTCCCGGGGCCACCATCCCTTCCCACGGAGGGGTTAACAACTTTCTGCACAACATCTCCCCCGGGTGCCCCCGTAACTGCAGCGGTGGTGTCCAAACTCACCACATATGGTGGGTGGTGTCACAAACCTAGTACGGCCCAGCACGTACATATACGTCCTACATCCACCACCCCCGACCCTATTCATTCGGAGTGTCTGCGGGATCCCCCGGGTCCGGAGACCCTCGAGCCACCCACCGGAAGGCCCGGACCCGAGCAGCGGCAAGCTGCTGGCACGGGGGCGGCACACTTCCCTGGGACAAGGAAGTGGATGTGGTTGATGTTTGCTGCGTCTGTGCAATTGCACCTTGTGGGCAGGATGTATGTACGCCTGCTTCCTGGACAGCAGATTGTGTAGGACGTAGCACAGGTGACATGGCAGTTGGTTTACCCATAGACACAAATTTGGTACCCTAGTGTTCTGCCCACCTACTGTGGTGCTTGGTTGTCATGTGGTTCCACATACTGCTGGTGCTCAGGTTGCCTTTGCCCTGGCCTCTGCTCAACTTAGTATGGAAGATGCTACAGACTACAATGTTTTTCTCTGAAGGACTTTCAGAAAAAAAATTCCAGACAGTGGCCACAGTGGGAGTGCTCTTCGGAACAGTTGACCCATTTCTCACTCTGGGCAAACCCCTACCCCTTGGTGCCTATGTTTGTGCTACATATCCATCTTCCTATGTGTTGCTGTGCTGGCTATGCATGTCAACGGTCCAGGTTAGATCATTGGACTCATCATCGACCGCCTTGTCTTCCATCTCATCCTCCTTCCCACTTGAGATTGTAGGCTGACCTGATGGCAACTGTGTCACACCATCATCAGCCTCCACCTCTGGGGACAGTAAATCATGTTCCTCAAACTGGCTTTCTTCTGGCCGTAGGTCCCAAAAAACTTGTGCATCAACACATGCTACCTCCTCACGTCCCTCTTCAATGCGGCACGGCAAGAGGCCAGAGCCAACCAATGGGTACGTACAAAAAAGGTCCTCAGAGTTGCCAACCTTGGGGTCATATGTCTCCTGTAACTAATGAAGGGTGAAGGGGGAGGAAGGAGTACAAGGTTGAGGATTGGATGGGCCTGCCTTCTGTGTATCCACAGTAGACTGTGTGGTCATGGAAGATTGGTTGCTGCTTGACAAATGAGAAGGGGCCTTGTCTGCCATCCAAGACAGAATCTGCTTTAACTCTTCTGGCTTCTACCTACTTTTACATTCTAGTCCGGGAAATTTGGCAAGGAACATAGTGGATGCATCAAGCTTCTTCTGACCTGACACAGACTCAGTGCCTTGTTGCCCACCACTGACCACACCACGCTCACGTCCACGTCCCTGTCCCTTAACAACTGTCTTTTTTGTCATTTTGGGTTTTGGTGACATATTTGCAGATGTTGATAGCCCAAACCAAGCAAACTTTGCCCTCAAAAATATTGTGGAGAAAGTACAAGTGACTACTTTGCACCAGGCAGCACAAAATGGTAGAGTCCTGCTTTGTATTTGCAAAAGCCACTGGCAACATATTAATGTGGCACATCTGGATGCCACAAGGCAGGTTGTGAACCCCCAAATATTGTGGAAACAGGACCAGTGTGTTTACTGTATCAGGCAGCACTGATTGCTATAGTACTGCTTTGTAATTATTTGCAAAAGCCACTATCATATAAAAATAGCAACAAAAAGAGGAATAAATATCCTCCAAAAATTAAGCATTACTTACAGCAAAGATGGGCTGCAGTGTGTTCAATGCCCAGGCCAAAAACTAGTACTCTAGCAGTATATAGCTAAACCCCCACTAAATGGAGGCATCACAGGTGCAGGAGGAGCAAATCACACACACACTTCCAAAAAATGGATGGGGCAATTGCTGGATGATAAAACTGCACACTGAAGGCTCACATAGAGCGTTGTTTACACATGCAGATGCACAGTCACAAATTTACATGAAATAATAAAACAGACTGATTATCCTCACATAACCCTTGACCAGCTATTTGTAGAGTCAGTGGGGAGCCAGCTTTCAATCAGCATGATGTTGGCAGTCCTGCCCTGTCTACAGAGCAGAGCAGAAAAGAAGCCTCCGCTCTGTTGACGAAGTCACTGTATCACTGACAGGAGACCAGTCTGTGCAGGTGCTGTGCACAACAAGCAGGTAGGTGGCAACTACCTGCCTGTTAGTAAGGCACAGTTTGCTTTTTTTTAAAGTCTCGGATAAACCCTTTAACTGACACAATGCGCAGTGTGTTGTGTTTGTATTGATTCATGCATTGTAGTCTACCATGAACAACAACCTGGATTGATTTTCCCCTACATGAGGAGAAATGGGAACAGAAGACACCCTAGTGCTAATCTACAACATGTTCCAAATTATTATGCAAATTATATTCTCTGATTTTCCTAAATAGTTGGTGCAAATGTCAGTCAGTCTAATAAAAGTCATCACCCGTTAGAGTATACATCAAATTTTATTGAAGAAACCTCCCAATGATAATAGTATAATCTTCAAAATTAAAAAAAAAACAACTCAAAATGCACTGTTCCAAATTATTAGGCACAGTAGAGTTTCTAAACATTATATATGTTTTAAAGAACTGAAAATGCTCATTTGTGGAATTTGCAGCATTAGGAGGTCACATTTACTGAAATTAAAAGCTATTTAAATCCAAAACATCCTAATAGGCCAAGTTACATGTTAACATTGGAACCCTTCTTTGATATCACCTTCACAATTCTTGCATCCATTGAACTTGTAAGTTTTTGGAGAGTTTCTGGTTGAATTTCTTTGCATGATGTCAGAATAGCCTCCCAGAGCTGCTGTTTTGATGTAAACTGCCTCCCACCCTCATAGATGTTTTGCTTGATGAAAGGTTCTCTATAGGGTTGAGGTCAGGAGAAGATGGTGGCCACACCATGAGTTTATCTCCTTTTATGCCCATAGCCGCCAATTACACAGAGGTATTCTTTGCAGCATGAGATGGTGCATTGTCATTGCATGAAAATGATTTTGCTCCTGAAAGCACGTTTCTGCTTTTTGTACCATGGAAGAAAGTTCTCAGTCAGAAACTCTATATACTTTGCAGAGGTCACTTGCACACCTTCAGGAACCCTAAAGGTGCCTACCAGATGTCTCCCCATGATTCTGGACCAAAACATGACTCCTCCACCTCCTTGCTGACGTTACAGCCTTGTTGGGACATGGTGGCCATCCACCAACCATCCACTACTCCATCCATCTGGATCATCCAGGGTTGCTTGACAGTCATCAGTAAACAAGACTATTTGAAAATTAGTCTTCATGTATGTCTGGGCCCACTGCAACCGTTTCTGCTTGTGAGCACTGGTTAGGGGTGGCCGAATAGTAGGTTTATGCACCACAGCAAGCCTTTGAAGGATCCTACATCTTGAGGTTCGATGGACTCCAGAGGCACCAGCAGCTTCAAATATCTGTTTACTGGTTTGTAATGGCTTTTTAGCAGCTGCTCTCTTAATCCAATGGACTTGCCTGGCAGAAACCTTCCTCATTCTGCCTTTATCAGCATGAACACGTTTGTGCTCAGAATCAGCCACAAATCTCTTTACAATTTCGATGATCATGCTTTAGTTTTCGTGAAATATCTAATGTTTTCATCCCTTGTCCAAGGCATTGCACTATTTGATGCTTTTCGGCAGCAGAGAAATCCTTTTTCTTTCCCATGTTACTTGAAAACTGTGGCCTGCTTAATATTGTGGCACAACCAGTTTTCCTTTTATTGGGCTCACCTGGCAAACTAATTATCACAGGTATCTGAGATTGATTTCAGTGATCCAAAGAACCTTGAGACACAATACCATCAATGAAAAATAAATAATCGCTATGACACTTAAATCCAATTTGCATAATGATTTGGAACATGGTGTAAGTGTAATAATGTTGAATGGTGAAAAGAGAAAAAATATATAAGGTTGCACTCACTAGAAAGTAGGTGCAAGTGATCATACAGAGTCGCTGACAACTTGAGCGATGCAATCCCTCTCGGGTGACAATGCTGACACAGCAGACTGTGGATAGGTTCCTCCCTTGGAACTTCCACAGATGAATGAAAAGAAATTTGTGAAGTGTCGCGCTCCCAGAGACTAGCCAGGGTTCCATAAGGATATAAATGTGAATGTTTTATTTTATTTTTCAAAGACTCATATGTGGCGTCCTTGCCTAGCCAGGTCGTCACAGATAACATACAAACACCCCCACCCCCATTAGACAGGGACACCAGCCAAACAAAAACCCTTGTTGCCTCCCTCCAGTGTCTGATGTCCACACCAGGTGGGGCGGAGCCAAGCGGTTGGCCCCACCCACCGAGGAGTTCACAGGCCTGGAGGCGGGAAAAGTGACAGAATAGTGTAGGAGTTTGAAGTAAGAGGAGCAAGCACTTGGGTGTCTGGGTTTGTGGCCCAGGCACTGACAGCAAGATTGGCAGACGGTGGTGGCCGTCTGCAGGAGTGGTGAAGCAATGCGGAACCATAGGACCGGGGTCGGGCGTTGGCCCGCCGGTACCAACCGGGGAGCGAAGTGAAGCCAGCACACACAGGCAGGGCCATCGGACCCCGATCAGGCTTTGAGCCGCCGTCAATAGTCAGATCCGAATGTGACTGGAACCCCAGGGGTTTCACAACAGCAAAAGTCCCGATTGAAGGCAACAGCCCACACCGTGAGGGTATACAGCTACCGCCTAAGGCTAGAGACCCAAGGGCCAGCGCCTGCGGGCACACGGGCTCCTCCGGTACCCATACACTGGGGAGCGGACTACCGTTGGGAATCCATAGTAGTCAGAAGGAGAACATCAAGGTGCAGGGAAAGACAGCCACCATCACCTGTCCTGTGAGAAACACAGCAGCTGGCTGCGGGACCCGTCCATCCAGCCGTTTGGTTTACCGAGGACTTTGTACCTTTCTTGCTGAGTGAGTACACCCGTGCCATCCAGCACTGCGCCGCGCTGTCCCTGCAACCCTGCACCTCACCAACCCTGTCTCCCCGTCACATCATCGGGCCCCGGGACCACCAACCCCTACCCACGGAGGTGGAAAACAACATCCCAGCTGCTCCTTACCATCGCACCCGGGATCCCCGTCACCAGCAGCGGTGGTGCCCATCTTCACCACGACCCGTGGGTGGTGTCACGGACTAAATCCCCCAAACCAACCACCCCTTTCACTCACGGGCGAGGAGCGCCGCTTGAGTCCCCGGATCTGGCCCACCGCTCGAGTCACCGAGCAGCAGCAGCCGCAGCAGCGCCGGACCCAAGCGTTAGCGAGAGCGCAGCAGCGACGGCGTCCTCCCCACCCACGACACATATAACACATTTCAGCCCCTATAGAGCTTTCATTAGGTAAAGCTGAATAAAAGATTATTTATGTTTTTGGCATAATAATAGTATTATAGACACCTACTGACTCTCCCCAGACTAATAAACTCAGGGGAGGTAAAGTTTTGTTATGTCCAATTTCGGAGTTCTGATCCCTTTTTTTATACAAGATAAGACGCCACCAGAGTGTAAGAGCAGTTCTCCCATAGAGAACACAGTCAAACGCTACTGTATACAGAGTAGTTCAAAGTGATAACTGCTGGACAGACTATAGTTTGTATATGCCGGCTTTATACAACCACATCAAAGGAATTGTATAGGCTGGGGACAAAAAGCCGCAGTCACTGTAAGTGACTAGAGATTAATGAATTGTGTCAGCGTATGATGTGCACACAGTCATGATTCTCCAGTATTGCCAGTGCAATAGGGTAGTCATATGACCTGAATGCACTTTACATATTTTCAGTCTTATGCTGACTAGACCCATATGTCTTCTCTCAGTAGATGTCAATTGAGAAAAGAGAAGCTGGATACATCTGAAGCACCCCACGGGGCAGGTGGTTAACCTACTCATCGCCGGGCCATTGCGGGCCGGGTCAGGTGATGTCACAGGTGGCCTTGCCTGGTTCCATTGTGTCGAGGTGTGCAGTGAAAGGAAGGGAAAGCGGGGTGAGTGGGAAAGTTTAATGAACGATTAAAGGGAGTGACAAATGGGGTTCCCATCAAGTAAAAACGGCCACTCAGTATAGCATGATAGATAAAAAACAGAAAATAGCTGAGTTTTATGAGGCCTTGCATAATCACAGACAGATACGGTACTATTAGTATATAATGTTTATTGGAAAACAAAAAACAATAAATAGGGGCACTGTCATGTAAGAAACACATAAAATACAGACAATGTTTTAAGAAGGAATCGGGAAAATCCCATACTAGGACCTCAACAACATCATATTGTATTACATAGTGTCAGCTCCAGCTTTACTGTATAATGGTGTCCCACACAGTCAATACAAAAGGGGGGGCCCAATGAGGCACACACAATAAGGGAACCATGTAACATTAATCAGTTCTAGAGCAGTGCTTACCCATGTTGTATTGCCAATATAGATGCCGTGTCAGTGGTCCCGGTGATGGTGGGGGAAGCCCCGACGCGTTTCGCAGAACAGCTTCCTCGGGGGGCAGTGTGACCCTGTACAATGAGACCCATGTATATCTAGTGGTGGAAATAATACCTAATTGCCGCCGTTTGTAGCGCCGCATGCGCTGTGACATGTCCGAGTCCCGCGCGTCACTTCCGGAGCTCCCAACGGAAGTGACGCTCACAATTGGAACGTCACCGCACGCTGGACGGAGCTTCCTCAGTACGCGCGAGACTTCGGGCAGCACAGGGCATGCGATTCACGTGCGGCCATCTTGGATGTGGGCAAATCCATATATAGGTAAGGAGCACTGCCCATAATACATGTAACATTGCATTCGTGAGAACAGCATATTCCACAAAAAAATATATATTCATCGGAGCACAGTTTTCAAAAGTATCCCGACCTGGTGTGTGTCCGCCATAGTCCAGAGGGTATATCTAGAGATGCATATATATATAACTGAGTTGTACCACCCAGTGGGGCATAATATGTAAATACCTCATAAACATCATGTGCCACACAAAAATATGATTTATCTAACACTACTGGCACAAAGCAACTGCCTACTCAGTCAGGGCGGACACAAATACACATATATAATTTATTCGGAGAGAACTCCACAAAATACTATCCTTCCCCCCCCCCCAGTACTAATATGCTATCCAAGTGCTCCCAAAAGGAGAACACATGCATCACATATCACCTAAATAAGGCATACAAAAAGGCAACCATACATACAACCATATATATATATATATATACACACACATACATACACATATTTATGATGTTAAAAAAATACAGTAGTATATAAAATTACCAAGTGTACACCATAGATCATACGACCCGGTGCAGACACAGGACCATGAAACGTGCATCATCTTGGATAAAGGGGGCCACGAGGGGCTACCTCAAAATTGTCAATTGAGACCAAAATAACTCGTTAAGTGAGGTCATACACAGTCATGGTCCTGTGCTAAGCCAGGGCGGAGGTACAAAAGGGAGAGGGAGAAGAGCCAGAAAATGGAAAGAAAAAACATATAAATAATCATACATGTGTCTATGTCTACGTGTCCTCCCAACAATTCATATTCATATTGCTAAGTCATAGACATTTATAAGTCTATATTCTTTATAAGGAAGGAGACGCAGACACAAACCCATAAAGACAAAGTACCCCCACATAATAACATCCAATTAAAGTACATCATTTATTGATGAATCTATGTAGAGAGGGGGAATACATATATAGCGGGAGAAATCCACGGTCGTAGTTGCCACATAAGGTACGATCCAAAGGAAGGGAAGGTCCAAACACAGGGATTCACCAAAAAAGAGACATCCAGAGGTGTTCACTCACAAGGGTCCAAGATACAGGTCACATCTCATAAAAAGAAAGAAAGGGGAAAATTAAAAACACATAAAAACAAAAGAGCGGAACACACACAGTGAACCGCACCCAGAGAGACGAAGGGCAAATTACAAAAATGAAGAGAAACTCATCTTCTCATTCAAGCCAATGGGTGTCATGGTCCCAAGTCTGACAATCCAGTTACACTCACGTTGAGAGAGCATTTTGGTGTAATCGCCACCTCTTGTCCCCAGATGAACCACATCAATACCTCTTACTCTAAATTTCCCAGGATTACAACCATGTTCTAACTTATGGTGTCGAGGTAGGGTCTTCAGCTGGGGATCATCGAGGTCAAGGTCAACAGCCGCCAAAATGCCTCTCACGTGTTCTCGCGTACGGAATCTTAATTCGCGAGTAGTAAGACCTATATATATTCTGCCACACCCGCATGTGGCATAGTATATAACATTGGCTGTGTGACAGGTAATATGGTGTTGGATCAGGAATTCACTTTTGCCGTCTGCTGATGTGAAGGATGTTGCCTTCACCATATTGCGGCAGGCAACACATGTTCCACATGGAAAAAACCCTTTTAACGGTTCCCCCCCACCAAAAATGCGAGGTACTGGGGCTACATAATGGCTCCGAACCAACTTGTCCCGCAAGTTGGGTGCACGCCGAGATGTCATTAGAGGACCAGATGGTAAAAGGGCCCCAATGGATGGATCTATTTTCAAGACACCCCAATGACGTCTTAATATTGTGCACATCTCCTGCCACCGATCATTAAAAGTAGAGATGAAACGAACAGGCGGACGAGATTCTTCTTTTTGTTTTGATTTAGGAATCAATAAGTCGGTACGCAAAGTGTTCTGAGCATGCCCAAATCCACGGCGCACACTCCTCCCACTGTATCCCCTAGATACAAATCTCTCCCGAAGATCTTGGGCTTGTTCTCTAAAGAGAGTATCAGTAGAGCAAACTCTCCTAGCCCTCAGGTATTGACCTATCGGGATTGCAGAGACCGTGGAGGGAGTGTGCGCCGAGGAGGCGTGCAACAGACTGTTCACTGATGTTTCTTTACGACATATGGTCGTTTGGATAGAGCAGTCAGGATGTATCATGATCCGAATATCTAAAAAATCAATGCATTTTTCATCGCATTTAAAAGTAAGTTTAATATTCAAATCATTACAATTTAAATCATGAATAAATAAAGAGAAATCTGAAAAAGTGCCTTTCCAAAAAATCAAAATATCGTCGATAAAACGGAGCCAGCACTGCGCCTGGGACACGGCGGGCACGCCCTCGCCGAAAACCTCCCTCTCCCAGAATCCCAGGAAGAGGTTTGCGTACGAAGGCGCGCACGCCGCGCCCATCGCAGTGCCCCGCTCCTGTAAAAAGAAACGATCCTTAAACAAAAAATAATTGTGTGTCAAAATAAAAGAAAGTAATTCCAAAATTAATTCGATCATTGATACATCCAGACTGCTCATCTCCAGGAAGAATCTCACCGCCCGAAGTCCATGTTCGTGTCCTATCGAGGAGTATAGTGACTCGACGTCTACCGTGGCCAATATGACGTCAGGGTCCACAAAGATCCCATCGATCTGACGCAGGACGTCCATGGTGTCCCTGACATAGGAGGGCAAAGTCTGAACCAAGGGATGCAGGTAATATTCGATAAACCTGCATACCGGCTCAGACAGCCCCCCAATGCCAGAGACAATGGGACGCCCCGGGGGGACCAGGGGGTCTTTGTGGACTTTAGGAAGTAAGTAGAATGTAGGTATTTTAGGGTCCTTTACTAGTAGTCCATCCATAATTTTTTTGGGGATAATCCCTTTTTGAAAGGCCAGGTCAATAATTGCAAAGAGATCCACCATATAGCTGTTAGTTGGGTTGGAGGCAAGGGAGGAGTACGATGCTTTGTCCCTTAGTTGTCTGAAGGCTTCCCGTTCGTACATCCTAATGGGCCAGATTACCACATTTCCCCCCTTGTCTGCTGGTTTGATGATGACCCCCGGCAGACTTTTTAGTTCCCTTAAAGCTTTCCTCTGTCCAGCCGTCAAGTTATCCCTCCTCCTAACACTGCCATCCAAAGTTTTCAAATCGTTGGCCACTAATTTATGAAAAATCTCGACGGCTGGGCATAGGGAAAAGGGAGGAAAAGTGGTCGACCTCGGATAGATGGATTTAGGGAAATTGCCTCCAGACGCAGAGGGGGTAAAATTACCCTCTATTTCATCCAAGTCCTCCAATGCCTCACTCTCTGGAATATCGACACTGGCTCTCTGTGGGTCCTTATTGGCGTGCAATTTCTGTAGGACCAACTTGCGGGAGAAAAGGTTCAGGTCCTTCAGCGCTGTGAAATAATCAAACGTACTTTTAGGTACAAAAGAAAGACCCAATTCCAAAACTTCAACCTGGGGCTTAGAAAGTACAATATCAGATAAATTGATTACCTCTAAATTGTTATTTTTGTTTCTGCTCTTCTTGTCAAGAGACTCAGGGGGAGTAATCTTCCGCTTAGTAGCTGCCACCACAGGTTGTCTAGTTTTGTTAGGGTTCCATTTGCTGACAAAGGGAGTCATAAAACCTCTCTTTTCTGATGTATCCTCATCCATTGATGAGAGGGAAGATATAGAGGGGGATCTGGTCTGATTGAGAGATGGAGGAGGTCTTCTCTTTTTTTGAGGATGCTTCCATCTATAGACAAAGTTGTTACGATAATCTCCCATGTCTCGTTTATACTTTTTTGTCTTCACCTCAATTATATCTTTCTCCCATTTTGTGAAAGATCTCTCCAAATCCACATTGAGTTTACTAAGGGAGTCTTCAGATAATTTGGCAGACAGGTCTTTCTTAAGATCCTCAATCTCCCTCTCTAATTTAGAGAGTGTTTTATCATTCATTTTAATCAGCAGATTCATAAACCCTTTAGAACATTTTGTGGCCAGATCTTCCCACTCCCTCTTAATCTCCTCATCATCTACATTAAAGGAGGGGAACACCTGGACTCTCAATCCACGGGGTATTAACCCCTTGGTAACATAGCGCTCCATGAACGCTTTGTTCCACCATATCCTAGTTTTTTGGTTTAGTGAAAATTTGAGTCTCTCAATGGAGCCATCCGTCTCTCTGGAATTCTGCACATCAATAATTTCCGATTCTTCACCAAACACTTGTTCCAGTTTACTCTGCCACGTGTTTTCACGTGCAGTATCCATTTGTCCCTTTGAAAAGGCTGTGGGTACACACAGTATAAGGGTTAATGAACGATTAAAGGGAGTGACAAATGGGGTTCCCATCAAGTAAAAACGGCCACTCAGTATAGCATGATAGATAAAAAACAGAAAATAGCTGAGTTTTATGAGGCCTTGCATAATCACAGACAGATACGGTACTATTAGTATATAATGTTTATTGGAAAACAAAAAACAATAAATAGGGGCACTGTCATGTAAGAAACACATAAAATACAGACAATGTTTGGAGAAGGAATCGGGAAAATCCCATACTAGGACCTCAACAACATCATATTGTATTACATAGTGTCAGCTCCAGCTTTACTGTATAATGGTGTCCCACACAGTCAATACAAAAGGGGGGGCCCAATGAGGCACACACAATAAGGGAACCATGTAACATTAATCAGTTCTAGAGCAGTGCTTACCCATGTTGTATTGCCAATATAGATGCCGTGTCAGTGGTCCCGGTGATGGTGGGGGAAGCCCCGACGCGTTTCGCAGAACAGCTTCCTCGGGGGGCAGTGTGACCCTGTACAATGAGACCCATGTATATATAGTGGTGGAAATAATACCTAATTGCCGCCGTTTGTAGCGCCGCATGCGCTGTGACATGTCCGAGTCCCGCGCGTCACTTCCGGAGCTCCCAACGGAAGTGACGCTCACAATTGGAACGTCACCGCACGCTGGACGGAGCTTCCTCAGTACGCGCGAGACTTCGGGCAGCACAGGGCATGCGATTCACGTGCGGCCATCTTGGATGTGGGCAAATCCATATATAGGTAAGGAGCACTGCCCATAATACATGTAACATTGCATTCGTGAGAACAGCATATTCCACAAAAAAATATATATTCATCGGAGCACAGTTTTCAAAAGTATCCCAACCTGGTGTGTGTCCGCCATAGTCCAGAGGGTATATCTAGAGATGCATATATATATAACTGAGTTGTACCACCCAGTGGGGCATAATATGTAAATACCTCATAAACATCATGTGCCACACAAAAATATGATTTATCTAACACTACTGGCACAAAGCAGTGGTGGGAAAGTTTGTCATGACGCCACCTGTGGTATGCGGCCAGGGAGTAGCCACCGCTGCAGAATTCACCAGGGTGGGTGTTATGGCAGCCGGGATGATGTAGCCCCGGGCCTAATGAAGCTCAAGAGTCCCAGATGTGTCTTGTCAGAACTATGGTCCTGACTCATCTGTCTGTATGAGTGTGTTGCGCCTACCTCTACTCCCAATGGTGCCCGCCCCCTGGCGGTTGCCCCAGCGACTGGAAACTCCCATGACTCTATATGGCCACCCCCCGTCTGCCCCAACACAGCTCCCCAGTGGGAAGCACCTAACTGCATGTGAAGGGAAATTTGGTGACACCGATGGTTAACCCCCCTTACCTGAGATGGATACCACACCTTAACTGAGGTGCAGTACCCTGTGGCGACCAGAGCCTCAGGGGCACCACACATCTACTTGGCATGTAATATGATGTATAAAAATATCTTGCATACTGTTACATGAGCACCTTCTCACACCTGAAAAACAGTGAATTGTGACAGCTTGTGCATCAGTATTAAAGGGGTTGTCCAGTCTTTCGGTAAAAGTCTGCAGTTACGCTATGTGACTGCAGACTTCTGAGTTCTTACAGTATGCGCAACACATACTTTCAGGATTCTCCGATATTGCCAGTGAGAGCAGGCAGACACATGAACAGAAGTATGGGATTTCCACACTTCTGGCCACATTCAAACTAAACGTGCTCCGCCCACTCAATTAATTTGTATTGAGTGAAGTCGAGCATGTCTAGAAGGCATGTGACCAAGTGTAAGCAAATCGCATACCTGCGGTTACAAGGTCCATCCACTCTCACCAGCAACACTGGAGAATCCTGACAGCTTGCAGTGTGCACACTGTAAGGATTCGGAAGTCTAAAGGGACTGCAGACTTTTATCAAAAGACCGGGGCAACCTTTTCAACAAGGGCCTAAAGAAAATGGATTCTATGAAGTCCAGCAGGTAAAACTATTTAGGGACTATTTTTACTACTGCAAGGAATGGATAATTGTATCCAGCCTGCGAATATACTCAGCAGTTTCACAAAAGAAAAACAAGCAATTTAAGGATTGCTGTAATAAAAGTTAAACTGCTGCACTGAAATATGTGGAGGGTGAAGTTACAAGGTAGATGTTTGTTTCTATACATAACTAATAAAAAATAGCAAACACATAGTAGGTGTTGGAAATCTGTTAATTTAATTAAATGGTATTGGTACCCTTGTTACCAGCATTATCCATGTTTTCCTTACACATATTGTAATACGTGCACACAATGCAGTGCCAATAGATGTGAAATATGTATCTGCTGCCCCTGCCTGGTGATGCCGGCACACTGCAGAGCCTACAGCCTGAGCCTGTCCTCACACAGCACGGAGGGACAAAGCACCAGGGGAATTTTTGCCATCATACTGTGAAAATGCTTTACAAATTGAGCACAGCACAAAATGAAGGTCACTTATGAAATAGCAGATAATGAGAGACAAAACTAACACATAACTGGCTGAATGTGCGCCTTTCACACATTGGTAAACAGGCGCATTGTGATTGCTGGCATTGCCCTCCGCAATATCCTCCTGAACCTGCTTTTCATATTTAATGTTCTTCCTAGAGACAAAAAATTTAGCCTATTATTCCAGTCTCTTTCCTGTTTCACCAAAAGGGCTGTTTATTATGCTTTCAATATCCAGAGTTATATTAACACATTTATTCTGTGTCATTTTGTAATTATAAATTGTTTTTAATATAAATGTATAAAACATCATTCAGATGTCTGTGGGTCACACATGTGTTCTGTGTTTTTTGTGGATAGAACACATGTAAGAAGGTGAACCTGTAGCCCTGTTTCCCCCTTGAAGACACCAATCACATCAATGCTACGTAATAATGCATGATGGAGATAAGTGTTAGTAATAGGAATGTATAATGTGTAAGATAGAGCAGTGGTGATAATGTAATGTGAAATGTTCCTGTAAGACATAGCAGTATTAAGGCCCCGTTACGTGCTACGATATATCTAACAATATGGCGTCGGGGTCACGTCGTTAGTGACACACATTCAGCATAGTTTGATATATCATAGCGTGTGACAGCTACGAGCGACTATGAACGAGCAAAAATACCCACCTTATTGTTGCTCGTTGACACGTCACTGATTTTCAAAAAAAATCGATCGTCCTTCTATGCTCCGGTTGTTCATCATTCCCGAGGCAGCACACATCGCTCTGGGAACGATGAACTGCAGCTTACCTGCGGCCGCCGGCAATGCGGAAGGAAGGAGGTGGGCGGGATGTTTACGTCCCGCTCATCTCCGCCCCTCCGCTTCTATTGGGCGGCCACTGTGTGACGTCGCAGTGACGCCGAATGTCCCTCCCCCTTCAGGAAGAGGACGTTCGCCGCCCACAGCGAGGTAAATACATGTGACGGGGGTTACCAACTTTGGGCGACACGGGCAACAAATTGCCCGTAACGCACAAACGATTGGGGGCGGGTGCGATCGCACATGCGAACGCACGATAAATCAACTCATGTAAAGCGGCCTTTATTCTTTCCAAAAAGAGAGTTTCCTGCTCCTAGATGATAGAAGGCAAATTATTTTATTCCACTCCAATTGTTAAAAAATCATAGAGGCCAACATGGGAAATAGAGGAAACAAAACATTTGAGAAAGGCTTTAAGAAAACGCAGTCAGCATTCAAAATGTTGGCAGTTTCCCCAATCCCCCTTGTTTGCCTGTATGATTTTTTAACAATTGTAATGGAATAAAGTAGTTTGTCTTTTATCATCTTGGAACTGAAACTTCTCTTTTTTTGAAAGAATTCTTCATGCGTTTGGTCAGAACGCGGTTCCGTGTTTACTGGACGGTGGTGGTGAGCTGACAAACTTTTTTAAACATAGCAGTGTTATGTAGGATGTGGTAGTGCAGAGCATTATAATGTGTGTGTATAGAAATGTAGGTAAAAGGTAAAGTCTGCCCGGCAACAGTCTGTTGGGACAGACAGAGTTAATATTGGGACTAACCCATAGGGTTATCATCCAGGTTTCCTTTTAGAACTTCAGACAGGTATTAGTTTGCAGCTAGAGCAGAGGTGATTCTGAGAGCTCAGCATGGCCACATGACACGGATGTCCATACAGGTCACACAGTACATGATATGAAAAGGAAACCTTGGCTGGATGATCCAAAAGCGTCTTAGGTTGCCACTATGGCTGAACCTCCATGGCAAGGAGACAGAGAAAGGGACGGAATGATTCTCATGGATGGTACCTTGATATTGAGCTGGGACTTATGAGGACATGGATTACTAGGTTAAAAGGAGTGGAGGAACTATTGGTGGTGATGCTTTGTATTGAGCAAGAAACATCTGAGAAGATATGTACTGTGTTTGTCAAGTTATATTTAAGTAAAATACTGTATTTTAAGAACTGACAGTCTCTTTCTGTGTCTAAGTTAACTTCTGGTCCTGGCCAGCCAAAGCCATTGGCAGCATGCGGCCTGCATGAGGGGAATCACCCTCACAACACAAGTCCACAAACCCAGCCAAGTCAACCCCATCTTTCCTGTGGTATGCTAGGGCACAAGAAAACAGTAGCTTTCCCACAACTACCACCCCTTCCACGCTGTAAGTGGTGTAGTC
The DNA here is from genome assembly GCF_048569485.1 of Anomaloglossus baeobatrachus. Classification (NCBI taxonomy): domain Eukaryota; kingdom Metazoa; phylum Chordata; class Amphibia; order Anura; family Aromobatidae; genus Anomaloglossus; species Anomaloglossus baeobatrachus. The sequence continues at coordinate 421,009,043 of NC_134356.1, read as the reverse complement.
GGCAGGATCATGTTTTGCCTCAGGAAGACCTGATGTGGTGAAGGCATGGAAGAAGTCCCTTGCTAGGTGGGCAGTGACGTAGATGTAAAAGAGAATTCCACCCATTGGGGCCATTGGAAAAGTGGAAGGACGTGAAGATCTATATAGCCCTCGAGAGGTTACACCTACCAATGGGATTGCCATGTCTTAAAAAGTTGGCACATGGAGAGAAGTTTCTGTCTTCAGAGGAGGTAATGGAGAAGGAAGACCCACACGTTGCACAATGACAGTGTAGAACATGTGGAAACTTGGAGAAAATGGAATGGTGAGCTAGAAGACACCCCACCTTGTGAAGGGGTGGAAATTTGATGCAGGACAAATGGAGGTGAGCAGGACAGCACCATTTGCCTGTAGGACGTTTCTTGCATTACGCTGGTACCTAAAAGCATGGCAGAACCAGTGTGTGCTACAGAATCTGAAGATGATGGTGACTCCAAAGAAGAAACAGGCCTTACACCTTGTGCGCAGTCTGGTGTTAGAGAAGGATCCAGTTGCTTGCATCAGTTAGTGGAGCATTAGTTTCAGTATGACCCAATGGAGTGACTGACGTCTGCAGAGTGAGTGGTACGCTGATCCTGCTTGGAAAGGTACCATGTACAACACTGTCATCTGGACTGTTGTGGGGCTGGAAAGACCCACAGCCTGCGGTCCAATGGTGAAGTGTGGCCTAGTGGCTTCGATCCGGTTGGAAGAAGACCATGAAGAAAATGAGTCAGATGTCTGGAGGCCTGTTTCAAACTATTTGCACCAGTTGGACAGTTGGGAAGTACTCAAAAGGCCCCGAGTGTAGGACCAAAATATCCAGGACTTTCTGTCATTAGCCATGGATGACCAAGTTTTACCACCTTCCCTTATTCGTTTGTTCACATTGTGCATCCCCTGCTGGATTTATGGGCATGATAGCCACAATAGGGTTGTACATCCTGTGCCAAGGACTGTGCCTAAGCCAGTGAAAGGACTCTGCCTCAAAATAGACTGTGTCCTTGTCCTAAGGTCTGATTTTGGGAGGATGCTATAAGGAACCGAGGAGTGTGCCCCTTTATGGACTTTGCTCGAATTTTCCTCCATGCACTGTTTCCCTGTCAGAGGACATTTGTTGAAGGGGAAGGGGAATTGGAGACTCAATGCCAGTTTGAAGGCAAAAGGACTGTGCCCTTGGACCAGAAGGCCTGCCCCTAAGAGAGAAATGGACTGTGTTGTGTTGGCCCAAAGGACCCTTAGTAAAAGACTTAGGGGCACTTTGCACACTGCGACATCGCGGGGTCAAATTGAAAATGACGCACTTCCGGCATCGCATGCGACATCGCAGTGTGTAAAGGCTGGATGATACGATTAACGAGCGCAAAAGCGTCGTAATCGTATCATCGGTGCAGCGTCGGCGTAATCCATGATTACGCTGACGCGACGGTCCGATGTTGTTCCTCGCTCCTGCGGCAGCACACATCGTTGTGTGTGAAGTCGCAGGAGCGAGGAACGTCTCCTACCGGCCTCACTGCGGCTTCCGTAGGATATGCGGAAGGAAGGAGGTGGGCAGGATGTTTACATCCTGCTCATCTCCGCCCCTCCGCTCTGATTGGCCGCCTGCCGTGTGACGTCGCAGTGACGCCGCACGACCCGCCCCCTTAACAAGGAGGCGGGTCGCCGGCCACAGGGACGTCGCACGGCAGGTGAGTGTGTGTGTGAAGCTGGCGTAGCGATAACTTTCGCTACGCCAGCTATCACCACATATCGCTGCTGCGACGGGGGCGGGCACTATCGCACTCGGCATCGCAGCATCGGGCTGCGATGTCGTAGTGTGCAAAGCCCGCCTTAGACTCTTTGTTCCTTGTCCCAGGGTAGTGGGACCAGGGTCATGCCAACCCAAAAGAGGAGAAGACATTTATTTCTCTGTAGCAGAGACTGTTGTTCATTTATATGTTTGTGTGCTGCACTGGTGTCTTCCAGGATCATTAGATGTTCGAGGATGATCATCATTGAAAAGGGGAGGAATATTTTTTCCCCTGAATACACCAATCACGTCAGTGTTGTTTACTGTAATATATGATAGAGATAAGTGTTAGTATGAGATATTGGGACACTAAAACATTCACACCACTAATCAAAGCTGATTAAGGATTCACTCTCTAAGCTCAGTGTTTGTTTATTTAAATGTCCTTTTATTATGCCATCCCTCTTTGTGTATATATTTGTGTTTCTTCAGATATTTTGTCATACCATGCCTGATGAAGAGTCCTGAGATGTCTCGAAAGCTTGCTTTGTAACATCAATTTATTTTATTTTAGTTAGCCATTAAAAGGTATCACAAGATTATAATTTTGTTTCTCTCACTGAGAGCAAGCAATCATTTTTTAACTGGCTAACAGGGTACCAAAACTTTTTTCTTTTAGCTAATATGAGATAGGAATGTATAATGTGCAAGATGCAGCAGTGTTGATAGTATAATGTGAAATGTTCCTGTATAATGTAAGGCATAGCAGTGTTATGTAGGATGTGATAATGCAGCACATTATACTGTGTGTATAGATATGAAGGTAAAAGGTAAAGTCTGCCCAGCTACAAACTGGAAGGGCAGAAAGAGTTAATGTTGGGACAAGCCCATAGGGGTGTTAGCATGCACAGAAAAATAAAGGCTCCATTCTAAAATATCTGACAGGGATTAGTTTGCAGTTAGAGCAGATGTTATTCTGAGAGCTCAGGAAGGTCACGTGACATAGGCATCCCTACAGCTAATAGAGACTGTGACAGGGATTGTGTGAAAAAGGAGGTGGAAGGTACATATACAAAGTATCCAACGTACTCAGATCAGCGTGGTGACCAGGAGAACTAGTGACTGGGGTAGGCGGTTCCCCTTATACAGCATCAAGGCGCAGACAGTGTATGACTGCAGAAGGTGAAAGGCCTAGTCATACAGTACATGACACAATAGGGGAACCATGGGAGAAGGTTCCAAAAGCAACAGTAGCATGAAGCTAGGCTTCAGCCATACTGGCAATCTCTGTGGCAAGGAAAACTGGAGAGCTATTCTCTGACACCTTCGGTGGCGCTTTGACGGGACACCAATGGTTTGGCAGGGCAGTGCGGGGTCAGAGGAAGACCCCTGTTGCTGCCGCGCTTCCTTGGAATTCTAGCAGGGCATTGGCACTCACAAAGAACACCATTTCTTCTGATCAGGGCAATGCTGAAGCAAAATAAAAAAAATATATACCGTATTTTTCGCTTTATAAGACGCACTTTTGTTCCCCCAAAATTTGGGGGAATGTAGGGGGTGCATCTTATAAGCTGAATATATGGGGGGGAGGGGTTGTGTATATTATATATATATATATATATATATATATATATATATACACATATACACTGCAGAGTCCACTCTGGAGCGCTGCTGGGGGCAGGTGAACGCTGCGGGCGGCAGCGTTAGATCTCCTGCTCCCGCTCATATAATATGAACAGCCGCTGTCCATCACTGTGGTGCTGAAACCGCACCACAGTGACGGGCTGGGGCCGCGGTGCATATTATATGAGCCTGCGTCCCACTGTGATGGCACATGCCCCCCTGTGTTAGATATGGCCCCCATAAAATAAAAAAGCTTTACTTACCTCCTCCAGCGTTTCTCCCTGGTGTCCCTGCTTCCACTGTGATCAGGCACGCAGAGATAAAGTCACTCTGCTGTGCTGATCACATGACCGGCACCAAGAACCAGGGAGTGAAGGAACAGAAGTACGGAGGGAGACAGGAGGGAGATCAGCGCTGGAGGAGGTAAGGAAAGAGTGTTTTATTTTACTATGGGCAGCAGCATGGGGGCGATATCTAACACAGGGGAATGTGTGCAATCCATAGAAGGCCATAGGCAGCACAGGGGAATGTATGCAATCCATAGAGGGCCATAGGCAGCACAGGGGAATGTGTGCAATCCATAGGGGGCCATAGGCAGCACAGGGGAATGTGTGCAATCCATAGGGGGCCATAGGTAGCACAGGGGAATGCGTGCAATCCATAGGGGGCCATAGGTAGCACAGGGAACGTGTGCAATCCATAGGGGGCCATAGGCAGCACAGGGGAACGTGTGTCAGCACAAGGGGACTATATTCAATATAAGGGGGCCATATCCTGATTAAGGGGGCTAATTTTAGGATGGGGGGCTATGAGGGACATATACCCTATATGATTTGTTAGACGGACACTGGCATTATAAGATGGACCCCATTTAACATTAAAAAAAAAAATTCTCTTTTCCTTCACCAAATTTGGGGGTGCGTCTTATAATCAGGTTTGTCCTATAAAGCGTAAAATACGGTAAGTACAAATCACTCCCATTTTGTCTCATTGAAAATAAAACAATAAAAAAAAAACAACACATTTGGTAAAGCTGCATTCAGAAATACCCAACCTATCAAAATATAAAATCTATAAAATCAATTAATCTGATCAGTAAATGGCGCAGCCATTAAAACATTCCAAACGCCAAAATTACATTTTTTGGGTCACCTCAACATTGCATTAAAATGCAATAATAGGCGATCAAAATGATATAGCTTAAAATGCCAGTTCAAGACACAAAAAATAAGCCATCACTGAGCCCCAGGTCTCGAAAAATGAGAACGCTACAGGTTAGTTTTTTGGGTTTTTTTTTACAAACTTCTGAATTGTTTTTACCACTTAGATAAAGGTAAAACTATACATTTCTAGTATCTAGGAACTTATCTACTTACCTGGGAATCATAATGTCAGGTCAGTTTTACCATATAGTGAACATGGTAAATAAAATAAAAAAAATTGTACAATTGCACTTTTTTTTTTCAATTTCACTGCACTTGGTTTTTTTTTTTCCTGTTTTTCGGTACAATATATGGTGAAACTCATGGTTTCATTCAAAAGTACAACTTGCCCAACAAAACAAAAATTGCTCATATGGGTATATTGACGGAAAAATTGAAAATGTATGGCTCTTGGAAGAAGGGGTGGAAAAAAATTAAAAACTCAAAATCGCCAAGAGGTGAAGGGGTTAAGTAAAAGAATGTGTTTTATAAATTGGCGGTCTCCTTCTGAGTTAAAGTTAACATCTGGTCATAGCCAGCCAAAGCCATCGGCAGCGTGCAGCCTGTACGGGCAAATCGCCCTTACGAAACAAGTCCACACAGCCGGCCAAGACCACCCCATCTTTCCTGTGGCATTCCAGGGCGCGAGAGAACAGTATCTTGCCTGCGACTACCATCCCATGCCACACTATGCACATACCCATTATATTCTATGAAGCTATTCACATGTCTAAGATTTTTTCTAGAATTAGTGGCTTGCAAAAATAATCATGGAGACCTGTCCATTTTTGAGCTTATCAGCAAATATTACTCATACAAGTCTATGGGTCATGAAAATGACCTACAGCAGATGGATGGCATCATTGTACAATGCATGTGATGTCCTCGATTAACATTGTAATCATTGTAATATACAGGAGAAATTTGGAAGTTTTTTTTTCTCATTGAAAAATGACTGATGGAATACTGATATTAAAAATTGACACCTTGATTAAACAGAGATAAAATTCAGATCCAAAAATTGCTGAACAAAGATTCAGGTTTTAAGTACAAAAAAATCACAGTCATCTGAATATGGATTATGTAAGTACAACAATCTCACCTTAATATCGATCTCAACTGTTTGAGCCGACAATCTAATATGTATGTGGGGTGATGGGGAACTGATGGTCGGCATGTGTCTGATTTCAGAGTGCCAGTTGCATTATTCTACTGGAAATAAGATGCCAGTTGATGTTTCAACTGGCATCTTTCTCATAGAGAACACAGGATCACTTGGCCAAACAAGTGCTCCATTGTACAGGCGAGTCAGTAAAGATGGCTGTCGGTGGAACGATTGACCAAAGTATTGTTAATCCAACAACCATCGTGTATGCACAGGTGAAAGGGGATCTGTTACTGGGATCAACCCTTCTAAGCTGTCTGTATGGGCATGCAGGTTATAGAAAATTAATAAAATAGTACCTTGATATCTGTATCTCATTCCAGAGAAATCCGTGTTTTTCTTAATATTGTAAATGACCTGTTAAAAACTTAAAAACTATGGGCCAAACACAGATCTCCCTGAGTATCTGCCTCCAAAGCTTATTTTAAATGAAAGGGGTTGCCAGTGAGAGACATCTAGGTCAGGAGAGCAGACTGTCAGTCATTACATGTCTCGTCTCAAACTGTTAACACCTCCTTTCATTTAAAATAACATCTAGAGGCAGATACTAAGGGAGATCTGTATCCTGCCCATAGCTATTAGCTCATTTACAACATTAATGAATAAGCCATCAGATCACAGATATCAAGGTATTATTTTGTTCAGCTTCCTATAAACTACATGCCCGTGTAGGCGACTTAAGAGGGTTCATCGTACTGACAGATTCCCTTTAGGCCAGTTTCACACGTCAGTGAAAAACACTGACGTTCTTCACTGACGTGTAAAACACACACATGTCCATGTAAAATCCGTGATCCGTGATCAGTGATTGCATATGGACATTACTCACCTGCCTTCACTGCTGCTGTCCATGGTGCTGAAGTCTCCAGCTCTGCAGCGTCCGCCCACCGCTCTCAGCACCTACTTCCTGGTCGGGTTTTCCTGCTCTCATGAATATTCATGAGCCAGGCAGGAGCTGCCAAAAGCAGAGGCTGCAGAGCGAATCGCAGGCAAGGTAAGTTGATAATTTTTAATATTTAATATGTCCGTGATTTTCTTGTACGTGTTTCACTGATCACACACGGATTACACCATAGTGTGGTCCGTGGGTCATCAGTGATGCCAGACAAAAACTGACATGTCTCCGTGCAGAATCACGGCCAAGGGTGCACGCTGCACGGAGACACATTCAGTGAAAAGTCACCGATGTGTGAGCAGACCCATTCATTATAATGGGTCTGCGTATGTCAGTGAATCTGGTACGTTTTAAAAAAAGCACAAACGTACCAGAATCACTGACGTGTGAAAGGGGCCTTAAGTTGCTGTAACAACACAAATATAGCAACACATGCAGAATGTGTATATGGAAGACATTTGTTGGGATCCTTTGAGTATTTTGGACTCTTGAGTTTTGTTTGTTCATTAAGGATGATTTCCCTTGTTCCAAAACAATGCTACAAGGAATCTCAATGTTTCTTTTAGTTAATGGCCAAGCCATCTCTGTGTATAGAAGACTTCCTGCAGACAACAACATGGCGTAATCCAGACAGCAATCAGAGATAGGCTTCATATTGGGTCATAGGCATTTCTGGTTCTGTTTTGTTGTGGACTATGAGATCATGAGCATGAGGTGATTAGGTAGTGAAAAAACTCCTCATAAAGTAAAAGACTCAATTAGACGAAGAAGAACTTAGCAGATTTATTAATTACAATTGAAAGCTCAGATTGTATTACAGTTTTTTTTTATCCAGCAAAGATCATATTTTACGTAACATCTGTGTTGATTTCAGCATCAAAACATTACATTGCCAACAACTTAAATGGAGTGTAATCCCTACAGAAACAATCAACTCTAACTAAAAATATAAAGAAAAATTATTTTATTCCTTAGACACCCAAGCCTTTATTAGTATTGTATGTATTAAAATTCATGTGAAAATGTGTTTAGATAAAAATTCCACCACAAAAAAATACGATCAGTGGGTGTACCAAGAAATTAAAAAGAAGACATGCAATACTTCTGGGTCACAATTCCAAATGTCCAACAGGGACTCTAATAGTATTGGTTTTCTCATATGGGCCAAAGGGACATTTTGGGCCCCTAGGCTCCAGGAGAAGTGGGTTGCTTTAATCTCTGTACCTGCTATAGTTATGGCCCTTAATAACAGAATGTATGCATTCCATAACATTCTTAGGCTTCTTCGCGTCATTTTGTATGTGTGCGCGACAATGGGCTTACTATTGCTTCTAATTTCTGGTTTATCCATTAGTTACCTATTTGAGATGATACGCCACTATTCCTATTGTCTAGGGTCCACGGTATTTTGCTCTACAGCATAGAGAAATTCGAGCATGGCATTTTGTTTCAGATGAAGAACTATTACCATTTAGCAAAATTGTATCTTTTTACACAGTCATTGCTAGATAAAGTACCTGTAGATTCCCATTTACTGAATGTGTTTCATCTTATGTGCTTCTTTAATGCTAATATCTTGTGATACGCCTAGTAAGCCTGCTCAGCAAGATGCAATATGCCCAATAATTTCACAGCATTAAGTAATTACCCAGCAATATCGAACATACTAGTAATTGCTCAGCAAGATATGGTAACTAGTAAACTCCCAGGAGGTTGCTCACTCATCCATTAGCTCATATTGTATCACAGTCAAAGCTTCACAGCTGCCTTCCTCGTGTGTCCTGACAGTGACCTTTTCTTCTGTTATGTTTTTTACTTTCCTAAGTGTTTATTTCAGCACTGACATAGGAAAATTAGCGATGTCCTCCACAGCTATTTACCTGGATGTTGCAAGGGCACCCATTTTCAATCACTTACACGGGTAAGAATAAATAAAGAACATACGGTAGCACCTCCGATAATGAAGGTTATAAAAACACTTGAACATGAGAACAGGATACTCCAGAGAAATGTCCTTCATAAGAGGATTCGAGCATTCCTCCGGGTGTTTTGAGGAGTTCTTTTTAAAGCAAATCTACAAAAATGTAATCCTATTATGCTTGGTTTTTCAAGAGGACCGCGGCTCTCCTGACCTGTGTTAGTAAATATTTGTATTCTCCATGAAATAACAATTGGAGCACCTTTTTTGTAGTTGTACTGTTGCAATTTGTGGAAATGTAAATGGGCAAATGGGTGTTACCTTTCTGATACGGTCAGAAATGTATAAATGGTCAAATGGGTGTTACCTTTCGAGTACCGTTAGCACTGATTAGACAGTGTCAAAGTGTAAATGACACGCTCCATTGAGTGGATAGTAACACCCAATGGTCAGCTTATAACTTTTCAGAATAACAGAGCACAAACAAGGGACAATCCTCTAGAAAATTGAGATATTGGCTTGGCTTATATCCTAAGTCATATGACAAGGCTTGATAAAGGGCCACTTTTGACTTTTAGGATTGATACTTCCAATAGGTGGCACTAGAGTTCAAGTCCTCATCCTCTCAGAAGATGCAATTCGCACATTTAATTTCCCAGAGGAGAGTCAAGGTGTTTAAGTCTCCTCATACTGGAATGTCAGATGGGGCATCCCTCTCTCCACAAGGAAAAAATGTACCCCTTAGATCCCAGAGGAACAGAGGAAAGAGATGACCCAGAGTTTCAAGGTAAAGTGGCTCGCAATAATGCTTTCTAATGGTTAGACAGAGTAAACTTAGTCCAGGCAGTCTATAGATACCCTAGAGTACTCACCAAACTATCTGCTAGACTTGGCAGAAATTACACTATTTTATCTAGCTTACTTTAAACTATTAATTTTTGGCCTAAAAACTGGAACTCACCAATAAAAATTCCTGAAAATCTATTTTACCAGATCTTTGTCCACTTTAATAAAATGTCTATGTAAATGCAATTCATTTTTTATGTTTAAAGCTAAACAATAATAGATTAAATGCCATCTAAAGGTGCAACAATAATAGTAAATGTGGACAGGTGCTTCGGAATATAATATTTTATTAGAAATTGGCTAGTTAAGTAGGCGTTTTAGATGAATTAAAAGATCGTCTTTGTACGCAAATTATAGAATTACAAGTACATTGTATTTCTAATACCATTTATAAAGTACCTAGGAATAAAAATGGTTATTAAATTATTAGCTTTTCTAAGTCATCATACACTAAGTATCAAACTGAGATGAATTAATATACGCTTTAAATGATTTATGTTTATCGTCATGCATATTAACCTCAGCAAACTAAATGTTTATTTAAGCCTGAAACATGTTATGTTGTCAGATGTGTGAGGCATAAAAATCCATTAATATCTATATCCGTGAATTGCATTTCCTTAAATTTATAAACATAAAGGCATTGTAGACATTATTATATGTATGTATTCTGACTATTATCAATTTGTGTGGGTATTAGATAATTGAAAGTATTGTGCGTGAGTTAAGGAAAATGAATATCATAACCTATGTTGTAGAGGGAACCGCTCAGTAGGTCTCTTCTCTATTTTATTTTCTTGTATACTGGACATTCCTGTTTCTGCTTCAGCACTTATTAGTCTCGCTTGATCCCAAGCATGCGCCTGTCTCTGCAGAGCTGTCTGCCTCTGAGAGAGCAATATGTTTAGAACATATTGCTCTGCTCCAGGAGAACAGAGTGCCCTGGATACCAAGCAAATAAAATAGAGTAGTCGACCTGCTAGAAGATGTCTCTTAAATATTCTTCAAAATATTGCAGCACAGCAAAATAATATTGCAGCCCGCAAAATAAATACTGTATACAAACTAAATACGCCTCGACATTCATTTCTGTATTGAACACTAAAGGAATGTGCACCCGTCAAGTATTTGGTGCAGAAATTTGTGCAAGATTTTTGTCTCTTGGAAGGAAAAACGCAGCGGCAAAAAAATGTGCATTTGTGCCTCATTATTAGAGCGTTTTTCATGCAGATTTTCCCACTTATTAAATGCACATTTTTGCTGCTTCTTCAGTACCATTTTGCTACGCAATTTTCCTATTCATTAGCATAAGTGAAATCTTCAGCAAAAATGCTGAAAGAATTAACATCCTGCAGATTTAAGTCTGCGCTAAATCTGTAAGAAGAAAATACTCAACGTGTACATCAGGAAATTGTGACATCTACGCAGAAAAAAATTGCAACAAATCTTTAACCTGAACACAGGCCCTTAGGCTGTGTGCACACATTAGATTTTTATCATTTTTTATGTGTTTTTGAGTGCAGATTTTTCACAAAACCTGAAGGGTTTCCTGATTCCAGCAAAGTGAATGAAAATCCTGAAGTGTGCACACATTTAGTATTTTCTCTTTGCAGATTTGGTGCAGATGTGACTCTGCAGCATATCAATATTTTCAGCGTTTTTGCTGAAGATTTCACGTATTCTAATGAACAGGAGAATTCTGGAAAACGCATAACAAAATTGTACCGACAAAAGGGGAAAAATGTGCAATTTTGCTGCTGCATTTCTCCTGCCAAGAGCTGCAGAAATTGGGCAGACATTTCTGCACCAAATCCTAAACATGTTCACATACCCTTACACATTAGGGTCAGTTAGATATTGTCATGCTGCCGGGTATGATAAGCGCGGCATCTGCGTTCAGATCTACAGGAAACCTGATGCACAACAAAAATACAACAAACAATACAAGGAAGGAGGAACACCAGGGATACAATAACAATGGTGAACCCTAGCTCTAGTGAGAGGGGTAGATAGGAAACCTCCTATCCTCACTTGACGCTGTCTCTAGTCTCTTAGCCAAGCCCTACTCAGTCTCCTCATCTATCATCGAGCAGGAACCTGAGACCCTGAGAAACCCTGTAGTTGACCTGGCTAGTGCGTTGGCAGGTGGGAGACGCTAGCCCCACCGCTGCACTAATATTACACAATGTAAGGTAAGACAAACAGGGGAAAACAGCAGCAAAAAAGGATAAAGGCTGACTTCTGGAACACTCCTTCACAGGATCTTCCACTAAGGCAGCCAGAATAAAATGGATTTGTATCTTCAGCAAGGATTTCTGGAAAAACACCACTATTTAAACCTGAAGGGGCATGGCTACAAAGCAGCTAAAGCTTAAATGCTCTTCTTGGAGCTGCTGGCAACAAAACTGACATTAAATACTTAGGTGCCAAAGGAAACTATGTTTAAATATAGAGCCTTAGATGGTAATGAGTGACTCTAGTCCTGAACCTGTCACTAGTCTTCAAAGATAGAGAGCCAGCCATGACAGATATCCCAGTTCTAAAACCTCATGTTGTGGAGGTCGGATCTTTCCAATAGACAAATCATAAACTGCATTATTTCAAAGAGATTTTGAAAAATGTTGGACCATCTATTTACAGTTATTGATTCCAGCTCAGATAAAAACATTGCAGTTTGTATGGCAACCACATTTAGGGCATGAAAGGGCAGTACAGACACAGCTTAAATGTGCAGGAATAGGCTTTTTCAGCATTTGTGGTGACAGTGCTGTTTTATCATTGGATTATCTGTGCACTATGGCAATATCAACTGGGGGTGGTTAAACATTTAATTGTAATCTACTCGTAGAGCAACAGTCAGTAGCCATTAATTTTCCCTTATTTTACACCTAAAAATACTGTTGGTGAATATTGCTATCATAGGTCATGTTTGGGAAGGGGGGATAATATAGATAAAGATTTGTGAGAGTGTAGGTGGGATGTTACTAGTAGACATGAGTGAGACCCTCTATTCTAATGTAAATATAATTCATTGTATACACTAAGTTGATGTGAAGTAGTGTAATGTTTAGTCTCTTGTTACATGGTGACATGTGGGTGTATACAAGTTGTGACTCTCCTGAGCCTTTTTCCATATGTCTCTATAGAGGAAACTGGAAAATAATGAACATGTAGTATGTAATATACAGATCTAAATTATAAATATATATATATATATTAACAAAGCCAGGGGTGGATATATCATTGACCCAATGTGTGCAGCCGCACAGGGACTTAAGTGGTAAGGGGCCCACTTTCACTCCAAATCAGCAAGCAGGTCTTATCTCACACAAAGAGGGGCCCATATACTGTTCTTGCTCAGCGGCCCCCTACTGTCTGTGTCGATTTTATTTTATATTGATGATTTATCTGTACCATAAATTTCCAAATCTATCCTACAAAAGGAACCACCATATAGACAAGTGTACACTCTGTGCACAATAAGAACTATGCTTTTGAGAGATAAGTTGCAGTAATAGCCATATTCCCGATAACTGAAACAAGTAGAGTAACAGCCGTGAAGTCCATAGAAAATCAATGATAAAATATGATTGTGCTAAACATCATAAAGAATAAATGGCATTCAATGGAAGTCTAAAAAAAAGTATAAAATACTTAGACAGTTACTTGTACAGAGGAAATAATACAAATGGCATGCCAGGCGGCTAAGCTTTGAGTAGACCAACAAAGGATTTAGAAGATAGTGAGCATGGGCATGGCCCATGTAGCATCATTATGGCTCTACTGATTGACACTGGAGAAATGGTGTTTATTTAAGTCAGGATGGCCATGTGGCTGTAACTAATCTCTGGGTGGCACATGTTCAGTGATGTGGCTAGTGTCAAAAATGAATTAGGCTGAGAAGAGAAGACAAGAGATCCAGTGGGCTGTGGATCTGAGGGAGTTCATGGAGCAGAGTATGAGGAGAGCATTGCCTGGCCCTGGTAAAGTACTGGTAAAGGCAGATGAGACCAAAGTGGTACTTTGGTTCCACAGAAAAAGGGATGTGGTCTCATCCCGTCAGACTGGGCCGGAGCTCATTCTTATGTCCATCACATGTACTTGAAAAAGCCACATTTGCCAAAAGAACAGGAGCTTAACTTTAAGTGCATCAAGATAAAGTTTACCAGGAATAGGACCAGGGCCAGTCTTTGTGGACCACGCACTGTGATAGTTACCAAGCCGCAATAGGTATATGAGTTGAACCAGCCCAGGACAGTTAAACACACTGGTGGTTACCCACTGCCAGAATCAGAGATGGGATGAGGGATAATTATGGGGGGTATTTTGGGCTAAGACTAATATGGAAAGAATTTGTGGTTCTCACTGTTTTGATGGGCAACTGTGAATTATTCCACAGCAAATAGATTTAGGCCAAATGCAGACTTTATTGTGCTGCATTTTTCAATAAACTGGGGATTCCAGTAAATTTAGCTTACTGCCTCAATGAAGCCGCAAAAGGGGCTTTCAAACCCTGAATTATGCCTTTATGGCGTTATTCAGGGGAGTGGGAAACGGTCTGACAGCAGGTTACATGTGCCGATTGTTGTTTAAACGTTATATGTACAATGTTATCTCAACTTTGTGAGTATGACAAATAAATGAACCTTGGCTTTTTTTAAAGTGCTTTATGTCCACTAGTTGACCACATACATGACCTGACTTTATGATGCAACCATAAAAACACCTGAGATAGCTCTGAACAATCTTGGTGGAGAGAGCAGAAGTGCACTTTCTTCTTTTACTACACTGTATTTATCTTTCTGTTAAAAGTACATCTTTTATAGAACCATGATACTCCTACATAATAGGATTTGTGCTCACAGGGAAACTTCACTGAATAGTGTTATGGATTTGCAGAACGTGAGACTATTGTGTATCTCTGTGAGACAAAATTTTGATGAAAAAACATAGTAACACAACTAATAGGTGGTGTCAACACTAAAAATGTGCAAAATTTGTTAAAGATGAACCGTTTTGATAAATCTACAGTAGATCATGTTAAGACTCTAGACTAAGTTTTCACTGTCTAAGAATTAGCACACCTGAAGAAATAGACATGAATTGCACATCCCAAAATCATACTTTGATCTAAAGCCGCTAGGCAAAAATTAAATACCTTCGCATGAAGTTCTTGGTTTAGCATTCTGATCAGACTGTATGAAGCCCACTGCCACATCACGGTGAACCTTTGAGTGGGTCCCTAATCTATGCCTGGAAAGGTGCAGCGTCGTGCGCCAACCACTTCCGCGGCGGCAATGCACCAGCAGGGCCAGTGACCTGGTGCCTCACAACACCCATGCTGTAAGGCTGAGTCCCCAAAATTCTAGGCCATGCCGCCCCACTGACACATACCACCACAACAATGGCCGCCCACAGCACTCTGTGAAAGGAGCTGTACACTCACCTTCCACAAGTTTCCAGTGTATAAACTGAGCAAAAAAGGCAGAACCCCTCTATGCAGTCTCCTGCTAATTAAAAATGCCTGTGCCAAATGGGAGGAGTGCTGGTCCAAGTAAAAAACAGACAAAGATAGAATACAAAATAGCACACCGGGAGAAATAGACATCAACTGCACCTCCCAAAACCATACTTTGATCCAATATCACCAGGCAACATTTAAATACCTGAACATGTGGTTCTTGGTTTAACATTCTGATCAGACTGTATGAAGTCCACTGCCATGTAACTATTTGTGTTCAGATTATTCATAACGAATCCCAAAGTGCTATTCATCAAGAATAACAAACTTAATGCAAGTCAATCGGGAACCCGAGCATTTTTCTTGCTGTGCCAAATACTGGAATGGTTCTTGGTGTTTGGGAAGCTCTAATAGTTACTATTCGCCCATCACTAGTAAATATGCTTCATTGTGTTTAACTTAGAAAAAAGACGTCTCAGAGGAGATCTCATTTATATGTGTGGCCAACATAAAGAACTGGCACATGATTTATTCCTTCCAAAGGCAATACTAAGGACCAGGGGGCATTCACTGCGAGTGGAAGAAAAGCGATTCCGACAGCTAAATAGGAAAGGGTTCTTTACAGTTAGAGCAGTCAGACTGGGGAATGCCCTACCACAAGAGGTAGGAATGGCAGATACTATAACAGCTTTTAAAAAAGGGCTGGATGATTTCCTCACTACACACAACATTGTCGGTTATAAATGACTTAGTGACCAAATGTAGAACTGGTGGAGAAAGGGTGAACTAGATGGACCTAGGCCTTTTTTCAAACTATGTAACTATGTAACTATGTGTTTTACATTCATTGCAAACCTATCAAATTCCAGCTATCAATCTTTTAAGTGAACATTAGAAAAGCTATTTTTCTTGCAGTGTGTTTCCAATGTCCAGTGTGTATAATGATGCCTTACTATTCAGCACTTCTAGGAATAGTTTTAGGAATTGGCATTTTATCAATGGCCCTAACGCCATAGTGTAGGATGCAAAGTCTCCACTTCGTAAACTCCCGTTTTATTTTCGTCTTGTGCTATATCTCAACAGGAAGCTGATATTTTAGTTATTAAAGAGTGCCTCTTACAGGGAATGTTAGCATACTGAATACAAGTGAAAATTAATTTTCTCGACAAGCTTTACAAAGGCATCTAAGCTGTAATGCAGAACGGAAATTCACAGGCACTAATATAAATAGCTGCAGAGACGTTATTAATTTTGCCACGTCTTCCCCCTCCTTCCTGTTTTTCTCTAATGCATTCTCACTCTCTCTTTATATATCCTATCATTCCCACACACAGCCGCGCTGCACACAGAAAATCATAGCACAAATGTGGAGCAAAATGAAATACCTCCCTT
Source organism: Anomaloglossus baeobatrachus (assembly GCF_048569485.1). NCBI lineage: Eukaryota > Metazoa > Chordata > Amphibia > Anura > Aromobatidae > Anomaloglossus > Anomaloglossus baeobatrachus. Next base: position 420,992,791 of record NC_134356.1, on the reverse strand, counting down.
AAACAAGCTGAGATATAAAAATTCTCCATTGCATCCTATCCAGCAAGCTGAATTAGGCTAATAAGAGCTGCGGTGTAGAAGTACAAGATGTTCAGGCCGTGGAAGACCTCTGAGATTTAAATGCCTTTGATATGAAACATCACAGGTTTCTGGTTCATGTGTACCATCACAGCCATGGAGTAAATGGTTCCTACTTTCCCTTTTGCTCATTTTAGTAATAATGCTGGCTGTGTTGGCAGTGACCCATCCCACAAGAATCAAGTTTGCAGATATTCAGTGAGAAATTGCTGAAGTTTCATATCTGAATGACAGAATACAAGACAAAAGAGAATTTGAAATATATTGAATGTAAAAGCAATACAGGCCAGCTCGGTAATATCAAGGGCCTTCAAATAATTGCTATTTTAACACTGCATATGCAGACAGGCCAAAATGCAAGCATGACAAAAAATCAGAAATGAAGACTGATAAGATAGAACGAGTATAAAGATCATTTAAAGGAACACAAAACACAGAAAATCTATTAAAATAAATAGAATTGTGACGTCCTGGCAACATCAGGTAGTCACAAATAGGCCCCCGCATAACACCTTCCCTCACTAGGAAACACACAGCCAACCAAAAACCCTAGTCACCCCCCCTTAGGGAAAGATAGGCACACAAGTGGGCGTGACCAGGCTGTTGAAGACGCCTACCCAAGGGTCTAGACAGCCAGGGGCGGGAAAACAGTAGTTAGTTCAGTTGAGAGTTCAGTTTGGAGAGGAGTGTGGGTTGGAGCTAAGTGTAGCTCCAGCAGGAAAGTTCAAGTTGAACGGTACCAGGGTAGGAGCCCTGGTGCCACTGGCTAGGAGGCAGACGGTGGTCTCTGTCAGCAGGAGATGGGAAGACGGCTCGGTAGAACCGAGGTGGACCGGGACAGGGTTGTAGCCCGCCGCTACCGACACGGAGAACCGACCCGGAAACAGTAGCACAGAGGGGGTACTCAGACCCTGAAGCCAGAACCGGAAACAAGCGGACTGGTTAATTCACCGATTGAGGCCAGGACTACAGGTCCTGTCTCACCCAAAGTCCCTCATAGAAGACAACAGCCCACCGATAGGGATAGGAGGTCACCGCGAGGGCCCATAGATCCCATGGGCCAGTGTCTGCGGGCACGGCTCCTTAGGCCACATCCAGCCGGGAGCGGACTCTTGAGTTTCAGACTATGAAGTACACTTTACACAAAACAGTCTAGAGGAAAAAGATAGAGACCACCAGCCGGGTGGGGGATCCGAATGCAACTGGCCGCTGCACCGGCCACCAGCACCTTGGTTTACCAGAGACTTGTGTGGTTTATTAACTGTGAGTAAAGAAACTCTCCCTGCGGTCGCTATACCCTGCACAGAGACACCGAGTCCCGGGGCAACCATCCCTACCCACGGAGGGGTTAACAACTAGCTGCCACAACATCTCCCCCGGATGTCCCACAACAGCAGCGGTGGTTTCCCACCTCACCACACACCGTAGGTGGCTTCACGAACTTACTACGGCCTAGCCCGTACATCTATGTCCCCCACTTTTTATTCGTCGTGTCCGCGAGACCCCCGGGTCCGGAGACGCTCGAGCCACCACCCCAGAAGGCCCGGATCCAAGCAGCGTCAGCTGCTGGCACGGGGGCGGCACACCCCATTCCAGCAATTCCTCACTTAAAAGGGTTTTCCTGCGAACAAAGTTAATTTCACAGTTGATTTTAAATCACTAGATCTTGGAATAATAATTTCCACAATTGGATATGTTTAAAAAAAAATGTTCCCGAGGTGACATAATGTTATATATGTGCCCCTGTTATGTACTGTGTAATCGCTGGGTCTGACCAGTCAGGGAAGGAAGTAAAAGAGAGTGTGCAGATAGCACTCACTATCGGGTGGCACGGTGGCTCAGTGGTTAGTATTGAAGTGCTGGGGTTCTGGGTTCAACCACCAAGGATAACATCAGCAAAAAGTTTTTATGTTCTCCCCATGTTTGCGTGGGTTTCCTCCGGAGTCTCCGGTTTCCTCCCACACTTCAAGGTCATACAGATAGGGAATTTAGATTGTGAGCCCCAATGGGGACAGTTTTGCTAAATGTATGTAAAACACTGTGGAATCAATAGCGCTATATAAGTGAATAAATGTTATATAGGGATCATATCTGATTCTTTTTGTGAGGTAAAGCATTTCCCAGCCTGTTTTCAAAAATATTATACCTCATAGAATAAATTGCAATCCCGTACTGTAATGTCCGTATACTTGATTACTTCTCCCCCGGCCCAAGGGATGTGGGATAATGAGACTGTGTTCTTGTATGTAACAAAGGAGAAAGGGAGATGCGCTGAGTAGCACCCGGTGGTGAGGGGGATTGTGGTATTGCCTGGAGGCTGCTCACCTCAAATGGTTGTGCACCCGTGCACAACCCCGGTTGTTGCAGTAAAGGATCCACGGGGTCCCACTGATGCCTGGAACTGTCTGAAATTCCAGGGAACAGTATGGAGCGAGTTCTTCCGGGTTGGTCACATGACCGCGAGCACCCAGCAGTGCGTCACCGCAGGTCCTATGCAGTCAGAGCAACCCGGTGTCACAGCAACCATGGGTCCTGGTAATTGTTGTAGAAAGTCGCCACTCCCAGAGCTGTTCCTGCCGTTAATCTCTCAAGGGGATATTCTATGTGAGAATAACGGAGTAACGGTCAGATAGGAGCACTAGGGAACAGGAAAACAGGGAGGATTTTAAAATTACAAACCTTTTATTTAATTTAAAAACCCTCTAATGGCCACTACGTGTTTCAACAGCTGATTGCTGCCTTCATCAGGTGATTAGTGATTGTGTTCTTGTACGGTCAGACACGGCCATTACACAGCACATAGCAAGGACACATATATGAGATTATCTCAGCACAGGAACATTTTTTTTAAATACATCCAATTGTATAAATTATTATTCTAAGATCTATTGAGTAAAATGAACGTTGTTAGTGGGAAAACCTCTTTAATCTTTTTTTATTTTATTTTATTTTCTCATAATTCAATTAAAATTAAAACACAGCTCTGCAGATTACCTGGCAAAATCGGAAGTGTTGGTAAGTATGTAAGTGTAAGATATGCATTCTATGGTTAAATATCATCATACAGTATGGTGCTTAACTAATGTTGCTTAAACAACCGTTTCATAGAGATGGGTAAATGACAATTAAAAGCCATGCTGACACCGCTATATGTTGCATATGGATATAGCACTGGTCGGTGGTGCAAGCTGAGAAAAAGAATGGTTTGGTAGCCAGGTGAGAGCCTGGAGGTCAGTACAGGAACAAAATCACAATGCAGAAGATTAGTAAAAAAATAGTAACCAGTACAAGAGCCAGAAGCAAGATACTGAGCACTTTTCAAGAAGCATATCAGACTACAATGTCTCCCTCACGTGAGTGTGTGAATCAGACGAGTGCAATGAGAGAAAATTTCCCATTGCACTCTGAGCAATGTTAGTGAGGTAGAGCAGATCTGCAATTTTTTTCTCATGCCGAATTGGCATAAGGGTACCTTCACACTTTAGCGATGCAGCAGCGATCCGACCAGCGATCTGACCTGGTCAGGATCGCTGCTGCATCGCTACATGGTCGCTGGTGAGCTGTCAAACAGGCAGATCTCACAAGCGACCAGTGACCAGCCCCCAGCCAGCAGCGACGTGCAAGCGACGCTGCGCTTGCACGGAGCCGGCGTCTGGAAGCTGCGGACACTGGTAACTAAGGTAAACATCGGGTATGGTTACCCGATGTTTACATTAGTTACCAGCGCACACCGCTTAGCTGTGTGTGCAGGGAGCAGGGAGCCGCGCACACTGAGCGCTGGCTCCTTGCTCTCCTAGCTACAGTACACATCGGGTTAATTAACCCGATGTGTACAGCAGCTACATGTGCAGAGAGCCGGAGCTGGCAGCACAGGCAGCGTGAGAGCGGCGGAGGCTGGTAACTAAGGTAAATATCGGGTAACCACCTTGGTTACCCGATGTTTATCTTGGTTACAGCTTACCGCAGCTGCCAGACGCCGGCTCCTGCTCCCTGCTCGCTTCATTTGTCGCTCTCTCGCTGTCACACACAGCGATCTGTGTGTCACAGTGGGAGAGCGCCTTTGAAGAAAACGAACCAGGGCTGTGTGTAACGAGCAGCGATCTCGCAGCAGGGGCCAGATCGCTGCTCAGTGTCACACACAGCGAGATCGCTAATGAGGTCACTGCTGTGTCACAAAAAGCGTGACTCAGCAGCGATCTCGGCAGCGAGCTCGCTGTGTGTGAAGCACCCCTAAGGCCGGAGTCACACATGGGAGAGACTTGCATGAGTCTCACATCGCATCACCCGGCAAGGCAGCACACTCTCTTGACAGGAGCGGATCGGGTGCATGTATTTCTATGCAGCTGAGATGCTCCTGTTCAGAGGGCGGCAGGCTGTGCCGGGAGATGCGATGTGAGACTTGCGCGAGTCTCTCACAAGTGTGACTACGACCTAAGAGAAAGCTTACAGGCAGTATGCTACGATTGGCAGTGAGAGTCTGCTAACACCCACCCATTCAAGTCTATAGGTGCAAGTGAAACATCGAACTGCACTCTGTGATATCTGTGTGCAGTCCGACAAATGCCGAGACAGGCAATGGAGAAAATGGAAAAATTCCATTCACCTTTTTCTCCTCACTATGCTCTGAATCTCACATGTGATATATAATGACACTCAACTGATGTTCACAGCAGAGTTTGAGCCAAGTGTTATTAGCATATCACATTCTATGTTATACAGCAGGAGGACCCCGGCCTTACTGGCAGGTGGTAGCAGGATTTCAGAATCTTAAATAGCCTTCAGCCCCACCCCAATCACACAGTAATTAATGCTGTATTTCCCTGCATGGATGGGAGTACAAGTCCCAGAGGACACAAAAGAACAACAGATGCCTCACATCACCCACGAGGAGAATTTGCTGCCTCCTGATGATAGATGCAGGAAGCTCAGGTACTGATACAGATGTCATAGCAGGGACTTCCGGTTCTGATAAGACCCATGATGGTTCTGTGCAAGTTCAAAGAAAGTCACAACTTCATGAGACCAGAGATGTGAACAGTAAGGTGAGTGTAAGAATTTTTTTTTTATTTTTTAATCTTTTGTTGGCTGTTTAGGGTTAAGCAAAATAGCAGCCAGCCAAAATATAAACTGTGCTTTACTAATCTTACCTGGTTCAAGTACTGAGTGCTCACTTATTGTCTAATATCACGTCGATATAACTGCAGTCAGTAAGTGAGCTTAGATCCTAAAGCCGTCAACTCAGGTGGATGCACTGAGCTCAGTTATTGGCCACCGATTTGATGTCAGCACAGAGACAATAAAAGACACCAGGAACAACGGTCGAGATTCCAAAATAAATTTGGGAAGGGTGAGTAAAGTGAAAATTGGGTATGTGCACTCCTTGAGTATTTGTAGCTGATTTATGTGCGGCAAAATAAGGCTTCGTGGGAAAAACAATTTATATATATATTATATATTTATATATACAGTGGGTACGGAAGGTATTCAGACCCCTTTACATTTTTCATTGCAGCCATTTGGTAAATTCAAGAAAGCTCATTTTTTCTCATTACTGTACACTCTGTACCCCATCTTGTCAGAAGAAAAAGCAGAGAAGTAGACATTTTTTCAAATTCATTAAAAAAGAAAATCTGAAAAATCACATGGTCATAAGTATTCATTCCCTTTGCTCAGTATTGAGTAGAAGCACCCCTTTGAGCTAGCACAGCCTTGACTCTTCTTGAGAATGATGCAACAAGTTTTTCCACACCTGGACTTTGGGATCCTTTGCCATTCTTCCTTGCAGATCCTCTCCAGTTCTGTCAGGTTGGATGGTGAATGTTGGTGGACAGCCATTTTCAGGCCTCTCCAGAGATGCTCAATTGGGTTTAGTTCAGGGCTCTGGCTGGGCTAGTCAAAAATGGTCACAGAGTTGTTCTGAAGCCACTCCTTTGTTATTTTAGCTGTGTGCTTAGGGTCATTGTCTTGGTGGAAGGTGAACCTTCGACCAAGTCTGAGGTCTCGAATAGAGTTGAGCGTGGTTCACGGTTCGTGGTTTTCCAGTTCGCGGCTTGAGTGATTTTGGGGGCTGTTCTAGATCGAACTAGAACTCGAGCTTTTTTGCAAAAGCTCGATAGTTCTAGATACATTCGAGAACGGTTCTAGCAGCAAAAAGCAGGGCTTTTTACAGCTACAGTGTGCAGGAGCCATCGCTGGCAGCCTGCCAGATGCTGGTAACCAAGATAAACATCGGGTATCCAACCAAAGCGCTTTGGTTAGTAACCCGATGTTTATCCTAGTTACGTGCAGGAAGCCCACACTTCCCCGCTCAGCTCGCTCCACCCCCTCCTGCCCGCGGCATGTACACACGTACACACACACACACACACACACACACACACACACACACTCTGCACATATGGCCCCGCTCGGCTTACCTGCGGTGATGAAGTCCCGCCATCCCGACCTCAGCGCTGTCACTGTCCTCCATGGCCGCCGCTTGTCACATCACCTTCTCTCGCTTCCGACCCGAGACTGACTAGCGGTGACGTCACGGGCCTCTCGCGATACTTGGCTGTGAAGGCGGCGGTCATTGAACTCAGTGACAGGTGCTGTCGGCAGTGCAGGAGATCAGCGCAGGTAATTTACCTCGCTGACAGAAGCACTTGTCATGCCCTGCAGTGACCTGGGCTGACCTATTGATGTTAGCTCAGGTCACTGCACTGCTCTCCCAGCCAATGGGGAACATTCTGCTCTTCATTGACTGGGACAGTGTGGATAGTCATGGCAACCCCTTGGATTACACCAGACCTGGATTTGTTTTTCTTTCTAATAAATTGGTTAAAGAGGGAATGTTTTGGGGAGTGTTTTTTCAAATAAAAATGTGTTTGTCGTCTACTTTTTTTATTACTGACTGGGTTGGTGATGTCGGGTATCTGATAGACGCCTGACCTCACCAACCCCAGGGCTTGATGCCAGGTGACATTACACATCTGGTATTAACCCCATATATTACCCCGTTTGCCACCGCACCAGGGCGCGGGATGAGCTAGGGCGAAGCACCAGGATTGGTGCATCTAATGGATGCGCCACTTCTGGGGCGGCTGCGGCCTGCTATTTTTAGGCTGGGGAGAGTCCAATAACCATGGACCTCCCTAGTCTGAGAATATCAGGCCCCAGCTGTCTGCTTTACTTTGGCTGGTGATCCAATTTTGGGGAGACCCCTACGTGTTTTTTTTAATTTATTTATTTAATTTAAAATAACAGCGTGGGGTGCCCTCAGTTTTGGATTACCAGCCAAGGTGAGGTTGCCAGCTGTGGTCTGCAGGCTGCAGCCATCTGCTTTACCCTAGCTGGCTACAAAACTAGGGGGAACCCTACGTCATTTTTTTTTTTTTCATTTTTTTGGCTAAATACAAAGCTAAGCTAAGCACCCCTTAGTGCCACATGAAAGGCACCAAAGGGTGCAAAATTACAAAATGCAGGAGAGTGGGACATTATGTGTCTTTCTGCCATTATAATGACAGAAAAGACTGATATGAAGTGCACAAGCACAAGAAAATCACCAGAGCGCTCTACGCTGTGAAAAGCAGTAGAAAATGGCACTGGAGTGAACATGTGACCGCCTCATGTAGGATGAAGCTATGGATCCTGGGTAAATTTATGCATTTACCCTCCTTCAGTTTTTTTGCAGTACACAAAAAAAACGGAAGGCACACGGATGACAAACAGATGACATACGGACCATCTACGGAACGGAAACGGATGCCACACGGATGCACCCGTGAAAAAAAACGGACTGTTTTTTGCAGACCGCAAAAATGGATCGGTCGTGTTAATGTAGCCTTATTCGGATCTGCCGTTTATAAACAGCAGGCAGAAATAAGTGAATAACGCCCCCCAGCGTCAGAAAATCTCTGGGGTTTCAGGGCTAGCTGAGACCCTGGAGATCATGATTCAGGACGGTTTTTCCGGTCCCCGCTCACGTGATCACAGGTATACACTGTACACCGATGATCACGTTACAGTAAATGACAGCGCCGGTAAAAAATTATTTATCTCCCATCTGGCATGAACAAACACTTCTTCTCCACTTCTTCTCCACTTCTTCTCCACTTCTTCTCCACTTTTTCTCCACTTTTTCTCCACTTTTTCTCCACCTTTACTCCACTTTTTCTCCACTTTTTCTCCACTTCTCCACTTCTTCTACATTTTTGCTCCACTTTTTCTACATTTTTTTCTCCACTTTTTCTCCATTTTTTCTCCACTTTTTCTCCACTTTTTCTCCATTTTTTTCTCCACTTTTTTCTCCACTTTTTTCTCCACTTTTTTCTCCACTTTTTTCTCCACTTTTTTCTCCACTTTTTTCTCCACTTTTTCTCCACTTTTTCTCCACTTTTTCTCCATTTTTTCTCCACTTTTTTCTCCACTTTTTTCTCCACTTTTTCTCCACTTTTTCTCCACTTTTTCTCCACTTTTTTCTCCACTTTTTTCTCCACTTTTTTCTCCACTTTTTTCTCCACTTTTTCTCCGTTCTTTTTCTATGGTCGGTCTACCCATTAGCTCTGCCATGCATAGTGTAGCTCTACACCTACTGCACATGTTACTTTATGATTGACATCTCTTTCGTACCAGAGCTGTCTAAGCCTACTCTGACCCCATATTTGTCATTACTATATTGTCCTTGTACTGTATTATGACATTTGTATCATGTGTTTCATTTCTTGCTGTGTTGCAATTTTTTTGCTGCATCCCAATTGTACCTCTACATTGTTCGAGTTTATGTTATTGTTCTTACTCTTATGTGATACTGATTATTGTCATTTTTCATGATTACATGCAGATAAGTCCAATCTGACGAAGGCTCAGGCCGAAACGTCATTTGTAACTTGTTTTGGCCAAAAACATATATGCTTATGAAAAAAAAAAATTCTTAATACGGACCAATAAAGAGTGATTTTGCATTACTATCCGTTGTGACTTACTGACTAAAGCCCGCTACACATGCTTCAATATATCTCACAATCTGTCGTTGGGGTCAAGTTGTAAGTGACGCACATCCGGCATCGTTTGTGAGGTGTCTGCGTGTGACATCTACTTGCGATCAGGATTGAACGCAAAACCGTTGATCGCAAACACATCGTATCATTCTCTAGAATTGAGCGTTTTGTTGCACGAACCTAGTGAATTGTAACGTGTGACATCCCTCATACGATTTTGGTGTCTGAGGCTATGTGCGCAGGTGTGCGCTCTGCACCGCAGCTTAAAAAAGGTCCGCTTCAGAGCGCAGCTGAAAAGCTGCGTTCTGAAGCGCCTCACAATGTCTGTCAGTCACTAATCTCTGTCAGTCCGTCACTATCTCTGTCCCTCACTCTCTGTCCATGTCAGTCTATCCCCCTCTCTCATATACTCACCGATCCCCGATCCCCGGCGCTGCACGGCGTTCACACTGCTCCGGCGGCTTTTACTGTTTTGAAAAAGCCGGCCGCCCATTAAACAATCTCGTATTCCCTGCTTTACCCGCCCACCGGCGCCTATGATTGGTTGCAGTGAGACACGCCCCCACGCTGAGTGACAGGTGTCACACTGCACCCAATCACAGCAGCCGGTGGGCGGGTCTATACTGTGTAGTGAAATAAATAATTAAATAATTAAAAAAAACGGCGTGCGGTCCCCCCCAATTTTAAAACCAGCCAGATAAAGCCATACGGCTGAAGGCTGGTATTCTCAGGATGGGGAGCTCCACGTTATGGGGAGCCCCCCAGCCTAATAATATCAGCCAACAGCCGCCCAGAATTGCCGCATACATTATATGCGACAGTTCTGGGACTGTACCCGGCTCTTCCCGATTTGCCCTGGTGCGTTGGCAAATCGGGGTAATAAGGAGTTATTGGCAGCCCATAGCTGCCAATAAGTCCTAGATTAATCATGTCAGGCGTCTATGAGACACCCTCCATGATTAATCTGTAAATTACAGTAAATAAACACACACACCCGAAAAAATCCTTTATTAGAAATAAAAACACAAACATATACCCTGGTTCACCACTTTAATCAGCCCCAAAAAGCCCTCCTTGTCCGGCGTACTCGAGGATGCTCCAGCGTCGCTTCCAGCGCTGCTGCATGGAGGTGACCGGAGCTGCAGAAGACACATCCGCTCCTGTCACCTCCACGCAGGTAATGAAGACAGCCGCGCGATCAGCTGCTGTCACTGAGGTTACCCGCTGTCACTGGATCCAGCGGTGGCCGCGGGTAACCTCAGTGACAGCTCAGCTGATCGCGCTACTCACCGCCGCTCCTATCACCTCCACGCAGCAACTGAGGTGAGTAGCGCGATCAGCTGAGCTGTCACTGAGGTTACCCGCGGCCACCGCTGCATCCACCGCTGGATCCAGTGACAGCGGGTAACCTCAGTGACAGCAGCTGATCGCGCGGCTGTCTTCATTTGCTGTGTGGAGGTGACCGGAGCGGCTGTGTATTCTGCAGCTCCGGTCAGCTCCATGCAGCAGCGCTGGATGCGACGCTGGATCATCCTGGATTACGCCGGACAAGGAGGGCTTTTTGGGGCTGATTAAAGTGGTGAACCAGGGTATATGTTTGTGTTTTTATTTCTAATAAAGGATTTTTTCGGGTGTGTGTGTTTATTTACTGTAATTTACAGATTAATCATGGAGGGTGTCTCATAGACGCCTGACATGATTAATCTAGGACTTAGACTTTGGGGACTGTTTTTTCAAATAAATTTCTTTTATCGATTTTTTTTTTTTTTTTTGTTAGTACTGACAGTTTATGATGTTGGGTATCTAGTGGATGCGCCACGTCTGGGGTGCCTGCGGCCTGCTATTTTTAGGCTGTGAAGGCCCAATAACTATGGACCTTCCCACCCTGAGAATACCAGACCACAGCTGTCCGCTTTACCTTGGCTGGTGATCCAATTTGGGGGGGACCCTACTTTTATTGTGTAATTATTAATATTTATAAAATAATTATAAAAAAGAGCCTGAGGGGACCTCCACATTGGATCCCCAACCACGGTAAAGCTGCTAGCTGTGGTTTTCAGGCTACAGCCGTCTGCTTTACCCTAGCTGGCTATCAAAAATGGGGGGACCCAACGTCATTTTTTTTTAACTATTTTTTAAATAGAAAAAATTAATGGGCTTCCCTGTATTTTGATTGCCAACCAAGGTAACGGCAGGCAGATGGGGGTGGCAACCCATAGCTGTCTGCTTTATCTGCGCTGAGAATCAAAAATACCGCAGAGCGCTACGTCATTTTTTTAAAGATTTATTTTTACAGCACTGTGATGTCCAGCAATCAAAATACAGGGAAGCCCATTTTGTTTTTAGTTATTTAAATAAATAATTAAAAAAAATATATATGGGCTCCCGCTGCATTTTTTGTATTGCTAGCTAAGGGTAATCCAAGCAGCTACTGGCTGCTAACCCCCACTGCTTGGTGTTACCTTCACTGGCAATGGAAAATCCAGGGAAGCATTTTTTATTTTTTTTGCCAAAAAACTACAAAAAAAGGACGTGAGCTTCGCCATATTTTTGTATGCTAGCCAGGTATAGCAGGCAGGTGCTGGAAGAGTTGGATACAGCGCCAGAAGATGGCGCTTCTATGAAAATGCCATTTTCTGAGGCGGCTGCAGACTGCAATTCGCAGCAGTGGGGCCCAGAAAGCTCAGGCCAACCTGAGCTGCGGATTCCAATCCCCAGCTGCCTAGTTGTACCTGGCTGGACACAAAAATGGGGCGAAGCCTACGTCATTTGTTTCAAAAAGGGGAGGAAGGAGTGCACCACAGCAGCATATATAGATATATAATTATACTAAAAGGGTGCTGGAATTGCAATGAAAATTATAGATAACCACAGGAAGAAAAAAGACATGCACATATCCGCACAACCCAATTGTAATATCTAACACCTTTATTAGTACACTTGTACACAATAAAACCAATTAAAAACGTGAAACGTGAAAAACCAACAACCTGGCACCCACGGATATTATAATGGAATCAGTTAATAAACATACAATTTAAATGTATATTGCCAAAATAAGACAGGCCCGCGTCCCCCTGTTTGAACAATTTCGTATGTGAACTCCAGCAAACAATAAGGGTCACCTAAATAACAATCTAGGACAATTGTGTCCAATAGCAGGTTTTTAACAACACAGAAAACCATGCCAGAGTAAAAAGGATTCACATACAAAGTGTGTAGCAATATGTATAATGCTGCCCCAAGAATTCCTATAAGGACATGTGGCTAAAGAATGGAATGGAACCTGAGTCGGTAACAGCCAAATTAGACCCATACAAAAATGTAGTATTAGCAGCTCAGTCCCACACCCAAGAGGCGGCCAATAATCCACCGGGATAGTTTCACCCCCAAAAAGGAGGGGGGGCTGTACCTATGGGGAAGCTGGTAGACAGGGAGACACAGACCGTAGCAGTAAGCACGTGGGTGCACAGGAATTCCCACGCGTATCGCCGCCGCTGCGGCTTCGTCAAGGAAAGAAAGAGTCGTACCTGCCTGCTGTACCTGGCTAGCATACAAAAATATGGCGAATCCCACATAATTTTTTCAGGGGGCAAAAAACTTCTGCATACAGTCCTGGATGGAGTATGCTGAGCCTTGTAGTTCTGCAGCTGCTGTCTGTCTGTATGCCCACCAAAAAAATGACGTGGGCTTCGCCATATTTTTGTATGTTAGCCAGGTACAGCAGGCAGCCACGGGCTGCCTCCAACCCCCAGTTGCCTATTTGTACCCGGCTGGGAACCAAAAATATAGGGAAGCCCGTTTTTTTTAATTATTTCACTTATTTCATGAAATAATTAAAAAACAAATGACGTGGGCTTCGCCCCATTTTTGTGTCCAGCCAGGTACAACTAGGCAGTTGGGGATTGGAATTCGCAGCACAGGTTAGCCCGAGGTTTCTGGGCACCTCTGCTGCGAATTGCAGTCCGCAGCCGTCCCAGAAAATGGCGCTCTCATAGAAGCGCCATCATCTGGCGCTGTATCCAACTCTTCCAACAGCCCTGGAGCCGGGTGGCTTGTTGGGTAATCATGAGTTAATACTGGCTTTATTTTACTAGCCAGTATTAAGCCAAAGATTCTTAATGTCAGGCACGTTTGACCCGGCCATTAAGAATCTCCAATAAAGGGTTAAAAAAAAGACACCACACAGAGAAAAAATACTTTAATAGAAATAAATACACAGACACATTAGAGACTCCATCTTTATTACCCCCTGTCAGCCCTCCACGATCCATGGTCTTCTGTCTTTCTCGTTCAACAAATGCAGCTCTGCTACATCACTGCTGCATGGGGGAAGACGCTGCTTCCCGTGGAGCATTCACTCCGTGAAAACTGCACGAGAAGCAGCGTGCAGCCTTCACTCCGTGAGTGATCAGTGCTGCTATCGGTAACAGCGGTAACGCTGACAGACGCGTTACCATAGCAACGGTGCTCCCGGAGCCGCGGTTAGCGGTGACGTCACCGCTAACTGCGTTGCTATGGCAACGGTGATCTCCGTTAATGACCGGCTGTGTCAGCCGGTCCCTAACGGAGCGGGGAGTCGACCGTGTGCTAGAGCATGTCGCCGGTACACGGCGATACACAAATGTGCACCGTGTACCGGAGAGATGCACTCGCAGGTCCTACATGACGCGTCATAGTCATGTGACCAGTCTGTAGCCAATGAGATAATAGCCACGTGACTGGTCACATGGCTATTTTGACGTCACGATAGGTCCTGCATCTCTGCTGGCAGTGCCGGTCACTGGGAGGATTCAGCGATCATCGGATGGAATAGCGGCAGGAGACAGAGTGCAGGAGGGATCACGGGGACCGGTAAGTGTTATGGCAATGTTTATTAACTTTATGTGTACATTTATAATGCATTTTTATGTGTTTGTGATTGCCTCCCATTATAGCCTATTGGTTCGAGTTCGGTTCGTCGAACGTTCGACGAACCGAACTCGAACGGGACCTCGGCTCGGCGAACCGACCTCGAGCCGAACCGCGACCGGTTCACTCATCTCTAGTCTTGAGCACTCTGGAAGAGGTTTTCTTCCAGGATATCTCTGTACTTGGCTGCATTCATCCTTCCTTCAATTGCAACTAGTTGTCCTTTCTCTGCAGCTGAAAAACACCCCCATAGCATAGTGCTGCCACCACCATGTTTCACTGTTGAGATTGTATTGGGCAGGTGATGAGCAGTGCCTGGTTTTGTCCACACACACTGCTTAGAATTATCACCGAAAAGTTCTATCTACATCTCATCAGACCAAAGAATCTTATTTCTCATAAACTGGGAGTTCTTCATATGTTTTTTTGCAAACTCTATGCAGGCTTTCATATGTCTTGCACTGAGGAGAGTCTTCCGCTGGGCCACTCTACCATAAAGGCCCGACTGGTGGAGGGCTGTAGAGATAGTTGACTTTGTGGAATTTTTCCCATCTCCCTACTGCATCTCTGGAGCTCAGTCACAGTGATCTTGGGGTTTTTCTTTACTTCTCTCACCAAGGCTCTTCTTCTACGATTGCTCAGTTTGGCTGGATGGCCAGGTCTAGGAAAAATTCTGGTGGTCCCAAACTTCTTCCATTTGAGGAATATGACTTACAGCAAAGATGGACTGCAGCTGTACGTTACCTAGGCCAAAAACTACTACTCCAGCAGGATACAGCTAAGCTAGGTGGAGGCATCACAGGTGCAGGAGGAGCAAATCAAAACACACACTTCCAAACACGGAGGGAGCAATTTCTGGATGGTAAAACTGCACACTGATGGCTTGCATAGAGCGCTGTTTACACTTGCAGATGCACAGTCACAAACCCGCAGCCTATTAGGCGATGTCCATACTATTCCATCAGGCAGGCTGACAAGCCATACTCAAATGATTAAAATTTCCTCGGGGCAGTTGGTGATGGCGCAGCTGAGGTGATCTTGCTCCCCACAGGAGGAGCGAGACCCCCGGGGCGACCGTTAGGAAAGTCTATGGTGGATGTTGATGGGGCGCAGGAGAAAGCAGACGACACAAAGCTTTGCAGTCAAGATTTTTACTCATAATCTGTTCCAAAAACTGCAACTGACTGGTTTCTCCGTGGTGTGTCAGGATTCACTGTTGTGGGCCTTCGCTGATCTTGAACAGGTCAAGGGTCAGTACCAGTGCACCCCTCAATGTGTCTCTCCTGGCCGTCTCTACTGCTGACCTTCACTGGACTGTCCTGCGCCTCCGCCACCAAGCCCTGACTAAAGGGTGGCTGACTGTGGTCCTCTTGAAGCCTCCCTTGCAGAGGATGGGTGGCAAGTTGTGGCCTCGGGTGCTTACAGCAATCACCCGGGCTGTCGGATTGCTAAAAGAAATGTCTCTCTTCCTTTTGCCTGGGGACTGTCCCTGTTAATGCGGCCAGATTCCTCCACCCCGGTATTCTTGGTGGAACAAGCCCACGGAGGCCTCTCGCACATCCGTGGCACTCTGGATCCCTTCTCTCGGTGTCACCTGGGTCTAGCAGGACCCCAGGGTCTTCACTTTGAACTACAGTCTCTCCGTCCTTCTCGCTGGACCCCTGTCAACTCTTCAACTGTCGCTCACTCTGACTGAAACTCTCTCCCTGACTACAACTAACTGGTTCTGACTGATTCTCTTCACTACCCCACTGACTCCTCCCACACTCCCTCTGCCAGGCTCCACCCCTCCAGGACGGCAAATGGGACTTAAGGCTCCATAACCAGGTATACCGGTAGCTGCTTCTCAGCATTAATGGAGTGCCTGCCTTAAACCCTGACCCAGTGTGTGATCTAACAATTAGTGTGTGCAGGTTTTGTCTGTGAAAGGGTAGATAACCCCTTTCTTACCCAGGATGGGATACCACACCTCTGGCTGAGCTGCAGTACCTCTGCGGCGATGGAAGCCTCAGAGGCGCCACACTGAGTGTACATTAATGAGCAAAAAATGAACTTTTTTGAATTTACCAAATGTCTGCAATGAAAAAAAAGAGTGGCAAATTTAAAGGGGTCTGAATACATTATATATATATATATATATATATATATATATATATATATATATATATATATATATATATATATATATATAATTTATTTATTTATTTAGAACACATATTTCCATGCGTTTTCTAAGCATTTTTACTTCTTCCCCCCCCCATTTATTTGAATGGGTTCAAAAGGTTGAAGTTCAATTCTGTATGGAAAATATAAGAAGCATATGCATAAGAATTCAGAAATCGTATTCACTGTTATTGTAGAATGCAGTACTTGAATAAGGACATGGTGTTTTAAATCAAATTGCAGCTGTAAGACAGATGTTTACTGAAATCGAAAAAGCCCTTTGTGCCCTTAAATTAACAATATATAATTTCCATGCTTTTAATGGTTTGTTTTTTGGCCTCTTTTCTATTTCTTCCAGGTAAGTATGTATTTATTTGTTGCTTAAAATTACACAAAAGTTGGAGTTTGGTTGATTTTTCACCTTTTGTAATTTCAAAACATTTTGGAACAATAGATACTAATGATGCATTTAAAAGAAAAGTGCAATTTTCCTGATTAAACGCTGATTGTATTGATTTTAAGCAGGTCATAAAAATGAATAAACCTTGCTGCTGAAAGTGGAACCATATTGATTTCTGTTTTGTAAGTATCATTCCAAATTGCGTTTGTAGACTACATAAAATACCTGGCTGCTAATAAAATGTGTTATGTTCTCAAGACGAACAATAACAAAAATGCAGCAAATTCAATGCATATAGTAACTAGACTAGAATTTGAGTATAATCAATAACATAGCATCATAGAAACAGCATTTCACCCATAATGAATTTAACCCATAACTGCAAAGATTCACAAAACATATAGTAAAGTCCGCATTCAGTGTGAACACCAAACTTTACTGTTTGCTTTCAAAAAAAATAAGCCCTCGTCCAAAAATAGGCACTAGCAGGAATTTTTTGACTTTTCGGAGCAAGGCTTAAATATAAGCCCTACCTCAAAAATAAGCCCTAGTCGCAATTCAATAATGAGGTGTCCATGCAGCTAAAAAGTTAAAGCATACTGCAGGATTCTTCATTATAGAAAGCAGACACCGCCAAAAGAGAGAAGAAAGAAGAGAGAAGACCCCGCAATCATACTCACCAGACACTGAATGGGAGGACCTACAGCAGAGCGCACACACACATCAGATCACACACTCACACACATCGGATGACACACACACACACACATCACATCGCACACCTACATACTTCAGACTGCACACCTACATCCATCAGATCGCACACCCACACACATCAGATCGCATACTTTCATACGTCAGATCACACACCTACATACATCAGATTACACATACAATCACACATCAGATTGCTCATACAATTACACATCAGATCACACACACACACACACTCATTCACCTCAACCAGCAATACCGATTGCTTATGGCCGGCAGAGAATCCTGGAACACAGTGCGGTGGAATACATAGAGGACCTGCAGTGGAACGCATCTATGCATTCCACCACCAAGTCCTCCATACATTCAACTGCACTGTGTCTTATTGTCCCTCGCTGGTCAGAACCAGTCGGTATCGACGGATGTGGTGAGTGTGTGTGTGCAATCTGATGTGTGATTGTGTGTGCGATGTGATGTGTGATTGTATTTTTAATCTGTTATGTGTATGAGTATGAGTGTGTGTGTGTGTGTGTGTGTGTGTGTGTGTGTGTGTGTGTGCGCTTGCCAGAAGCAGGGGAGGACCACGAGCAGCATACCTGCTGGGAGCACCCACTGAAGATTGTAGGAGGAAATGGGATTGTGGACGCCTTTACAATCGGGACACCGCCACTCTGAAATTGCTGCTCATACATCGCCAGTGGAGTGAACAAGTGTCTAAAGTGTCTGGATGGGACTAGGTGGCATTATTTGCAGACAGACTGACTGAAAATTAATGACAGGGCTCTGTGAGTGATTGCCTACATTAAGTGTGTTACAGAACACTTGTAGACAGGGGCAGAGAAAATATATGATGATTTCATAGGCGCATGGTAACTGCTGGTATCCAGTAACCTGAATTAGCAGGGGATTCTATAAGTCTATATTTGCACTCACTTGATCACCTAAGACAGATGCAGTACAGCATCAATCTAAGCATGACTGACTAAGCAAGAAGGTCTCCAATAGAAGGTGGTCTTCTGTACAGAGAAAAGATGCTGAGATAGATTGCAAGCTGTGACTTGATTTTCAAGGATCTTTGTTGATATGCCCCTGGTGAGCCCCGATAACATTTTATAAAAGGGGTGAAACGTGTAGGTAGATTCTTGGATTAAATTATAGCAATCTTTGAATTGTTTTTCATTCAACTGATACACATACGTGATTAATCTAACTGGCAGTTGACTAAACTAGAACTACCCCACTAGATGATGACAGGAAAGTACTGACAAATGTACTCTGTATGACAGTACACATACTATCTCTTGTGGGCTTTCCTTTTGGTGATACACCTTACCCACTACAAAATAGGAGCACTGGGTATCAAAAGATAGAGGAGGGACAGTATATAGACGCCGAACGGGGGCATCAATTATTATTAGTATTATTATTATTATTTATTATTATAGCGCCATTTATTCCATGGCGCTTTACAAGTGAAAGAGGGTATACGTACAACAATCATTAACAGTACAAAACAGACTGGTATAGGAGGAGAGAGGACCCTGCCCGCGAGGGCTCACAGTCTACAGGGAATGGGTGATGGTACAATAGGTGAGGACAGAGCTGATTGCGCAGTGGTCCACTGGACTGAGGGCTATTGTAGGTTGTAGCAATTAGGACGCCAACCCCCGTATCTTAAGAAGGGAGAGAGCAGGGTGTATATGAATTTCCTACCTTTCTCTTCATTTATCAGCACACGAAAATTAAATGATTATATGTACTATGTTCGTGGCATAAATGTTCATTAAAGTAATTGTTTTTGAAGGTGGTGTGAAATTGTGGTATTTGATTGGAAATGGGAGCCACGCAGACGTCTGGGGTCTGGTAAGTATGATTCTCCTGGGAAGAGGGAAGTCTGCTTTTTTGGGAAGATAAACTTACCCCCAACCATGTTTCCCCAAGAATAAGACCTACCCAAAAATAAGCACTAGCACTTTTTCAGGGCAAAAAAAGGATAATACAGTGTCTTGTTTTTGGAAAAACACGGTAGCTAATAAAGTATCAAATGTAGCTAACACTTCATCTAAATGAAAATAACATAGAGCAGCAGTAGAGAAATAACAAACAACATAAACAGGATGATTACAAAAGCAAATAAACTGTCCACAGTATATTAAATCTGTGCGTTATGTAATAGTGTAAACAGGAGTCATTTAGAATCCATATAAAATGTATATAATAAAAAGATCCATGTTTAACTCCACCGTTAGCAAACCAAACAGTTTATCAATGGGCTATTTTGCATCACTGCTCTCTTGATAATGTATTTGCCAAATAAACAAACCAGTGAAGCAGTGAGGCGAATAGAGCCATCTGGAGGGAAAAGAAGCTATATCCAAATCTTCTCATAAATATGTAGCCCCATTGAAATTCTACAACAGCCATTTATACTACACAACCAGCCTAGTGCATTATTAGGAGCAAACTGGCTAGCCAGCATTGACGCATGATATGATGGAGAGCATCACAACATTTGGGGAATGGTTCATATTCACTTGTGCAAATCCAAGCTAAACAGGTGGATACATTAGGTTTAGTTAGAATATGAAATGTTACTGCAATTGCTTTAAGAGAACAGACATTAGATAGAATACTACTGCCTAAAATGTATTTAAAGACCAAAAACTGAGTCTATTCTTTTCCGAATACAGTACCGTCTCGGCCTACTTTATATTCATTGCGGAAAGGATACTGTAACTTGTCTTCTTATGTTATTTCCAATTTCCACATAATAGATGTCTCTCTATACTGCTCTATAATTGTCTTTCAATAGCTATTGTTTGCCCAATAGAGGAGGCAGCATAAAACAATCAAGGTTATGTCATGTCTAGCAGTCTCATTGTGTCCAATACTTAAGCCAGAAATCAGATGATGTACTATGGCACTAATGACCTAGCTACTTTAAAGGGAAATTATATCCTAATGGTACACAGGGTTATTACCTGTCAACATGATGTATTATTCACTAGCAAGAGTCATTCTACTAAGCTCGTATCTATTTATCAGCTATTTTGTGTCCAAAACAAGAAGAAGTAAAACCTATTTAATCTTCCTAACTCATCCATGGCAGCCATTTCTGCACCTTACATCAAACTTAGGCAAGAACTCAGCACAGCCCTGATATTGAATTTAGATGTACTGCAAGCCACATCATCATGTCGGATTAAAGTTTAGGATCTTTTTCTAGAAACTAATAACTATGCAAAACCTTAAATCAGATGTCAAGGACTACTATATTGATGACCGAACCTTAGGAGAGGTATTCAATATCAAATTGGTGAGGTGTGACCGCCACCAATCAGCAGATTCAGAATCTGTTGGAAGTACACGGTATATGGAACCATATAACCACAGGTCTGTACACTGCTTAGTAAATGTTATCTGGTACAACAAAGTGAATGGGAACTGCTGTAGATAGAATAGTACTAGTGATAAGGTCCAGTTACACATAACGAGGACGTTACTACGTCACAGTTTCCAGATCCTTGTTAAATCATTGGTGAGATGTCACAGTCATTTTCCCAACGACTTTAGTAACGATGCAGCGACCTGTATAACGACCTCATTGGTCGTTGGGACCCTTTCACACAGCAGCTATGTAACGATTTCGACCTCGAATAGGGGCGTAGTGTTTGACGCTGTAAGCCACGTAGGTGTGCATATGCGTCGCCTGTACCACACCCCTCCGCTCCGATTGGTGGCCAATACTGAGTTTTGATTAAGCGGCCGGCCTAGAAAGCAACTTTGTATCGCTTCATCCTTTGTCCCTTTTTGAGCCTTGCTTTGAGGATAGAACCTGCGACTCCACCCAGATTCATTCTTACTTTGTTCCCAGTTGTTTGCTTGTTTTTCGGATCAAAGCTGCACCTGCACCCGAATTTATCCCTCCTTCGTTCTATCCTCAAAGCAAGGCTCAAAAAGGAACAAAGCATGAAGCGATACCCAATCAGAACGCAGTACTGTTCTCAGCGCCAACCAATCGGTGCAGAGGGGGTGCGGAAAAGGTGACGCAACTACACGCCTACGTGTCACACTTTTAGTTCTCATCTAAGTCGTTAACGAATAACGAGATCGTTGGTAGGTGTCAAACATACAGATCCATCCTGCCTAGAAGGACTCCAATGAGCCAAAAATGGCCCAGGACATTCAGCAATGACCTACAATCTCACAGCAGGGGGCGGATCGTTGGTACATGTCAAACATAACGAAATCGCTGGTGAAGTCGTTGTTTCGTCACAGAAACTGTGACGTAGCAACGATGTCATTAGCGATCTCGTTATGGGGGGAAGTGGCCTATAGTTGGGTTCAGCACCACCATCTGCAGACATCACCATTTTTCAGGGTCATTTATAGACAGAGGAGCTGATTAGTAGATAGGGGACTGATCCAATGTTTATAGTCATACCAATCCAACAATCCAATGTTCTGCTTCTTAATGGTCTTCAGATGGTAACCTACATTGTACAATCAGAAAATTAATAAAAAGGACTGAAAGTAACAATTGTAGCTGCTTAAAGACAGGAATGAGAATTAATAATATAACCAAGAACATATAATGTACTGCCAGGTTATATGTATTTAGAGCTGATATAGGTAAATATGGTTAGATGGCATCCTCAAAAATGTGGAGAGAAATCTAAATAGTAAAATATAGATCATTTGTGTATATACAAACGAGAGGAATGGAGTACCCTATATGGGATGTGTATCAATTAGCTGAATCAGATGGCTGCTACTAAGAATCCATCAGGACAACCCCTTTCCTTATGCTTGATCATGGCAAATGGATATAATAGATTGGAGTTTTCTACTCATATTAGCCTTCCATGTACAAGGTCATACCAAAAATATATTGCCGGCAGTTCTCAGCTATCTTCTTCAGTGCCCAAGACTTTAAAGGTGATATAAACCTTGGCACAGATGTTTTTTTATTGTTCATATACTTTCAAAATGCAAAGTTAATCAACTTCTACATAGCCTTCATTATAAATGTTCTGCCATATTGCAGCTGCTAAGCATCTGTTAAGGCAAAAATTCACACCAAATAGCTGTTGACTCATAAGTTATATATTAGTTCAGAATTCTCTGCAGGGGTGGGCATACCGCCATTGCAGCCAGTGCAGCTGCACCAGGGCCCATAAGTGAAGTGGGGCCCATATTGGCAGTTAATAATGACGGTAATATGGCATTTTCGGAGCCTGAAGCTCAGGCAAGTCCATAGCCAGATTGCTCTCATCATAAATGGCGCACCGGGCAGGGAGCAGTTCTGCAGCTCCACTGCACAGTGTAGGCAGTAGAGACTCAGGAATCCTTCCACAGCTTCCTGCCTGACACTTTCTGTGACTCAGATGCATGTGGCCCAATGACGTCACCACACTGTGTCATTTGAAAAATACCACAAAATTTATTATATGGCCCTCATAGCATTCTCTTCACTCCACAATTCATTATATAGCATGATAGAGTCACCCAACAAAATTCATTATATGGCCCTCAAAACGTCTTCCCAATCCCACAATTCATTATATGGCCCTCAAGCGTCCTCCCCACCAAACAATTCATTATATGGCCCCGATAGCATCCATCCACGCCACAATTCATTATATAGCACTCATAGCGTCGTCCCCACCATACAATTCCCTATATGCCCTGATAGTGTCTCCCCACCCCCACTTAATTGTATGGCCCTCATAGAGTCCTCCCCACCTCACAAGTCATTATATGGCCCTAATAACATCCTCCCAACCCCACAATAAATTACATAGCACCTCATAGTGTCCTCCCCAACATTGATTATATGGCCCTGATAGCATTCACCCCCCCACAATTCATTATATGGCCCTGATAGCATCCTGCCCACCCACAGTTTATTATATGGCCCTCATAGCATCTTCCCACACCAAAATTCATTATATGACTCTCAGAGTACTCCCAATAATTCATTATATGGCACTGATAGTGTCCTGCCCACCCTCAGTTCATTATATGGCTCTCATAGCATCCCCCACCACACAATTCTTTTATGGCTTTCATTACTTCCTCTCTCCCCATGATTCATTGTATGGTCCTGATCCTACCTACCCTACATTTCATTATATGGCCCATGAAAATTCTGCTGCAAATCCTGTTCTTGACAGGAAGAACACTTGGTAAAAAAAAAATTATATGTGTTTTGTTGTATATTTTTCCCCACTCACTAGTATGTTTGATATACACTGCCAAAACCCTTCAAGAGCTGATATACTGCAAATCTTGATCTGTTGCAAATCTTCAAGTAAAAAATAAGAAACATGTACATGAGATTTCAGGAATCTTACTCCCTTTGCTTTTCTGCAACAAGAAGGCAACATGTTTACATAGCTTTAAAATTAATTGGGTGGAGAGTCACAAAGACTGATTAATTTTTATTTATTGGGCAGCAGAGGTTATGGCTAATGGGGGGGGCACAGTGCCGGCATATTTATCACTTTATACTTTGAATGGTGTATGGTTAATTGTATATTAATGTTGGGGTACATATTTGCATACAGGGGCACAGTGTGGGGAATTTTTTATTCAGGTGGCAAATGTATATAGACAATATCTGTGACCTTGTTATTTTCAGGGTTGTGCTGATTAGGATGACAAGACAAGTCGTGGCTGGAAGATGTCTCCATGAAGGTCTGACCGGATGGAGAAGAAACAACAGAAAATTAATCAGATGAGATGTCAGCGATAAGTCACTGAATGAAAATATTTATGCTGTACTGAATGACTTGGACTGTTATTTGTTAAATCCCTTAGGCCACATTCTCACATTCATGTGATATGTCCTCGTGCTTCCAGACTTTATTATCAGACTCAGGGACAATTTCTTGCACAGGGGCCACAAGATGTCAGTGTCCTCCCCAGGGCCAGATCTAAGAGTTCGGTGGCCCGGGGCCCATTTTGGAGGGAGGCCCATTTTTCAAGGTGTTGCAATATGTAACACAAAATGAAACAAAAACAAGTTTATTTACAAAAATAATTTACGCAGAGTAATTCAGGTAAAATCATTCATTTTTTACAATCCAGGCACTTTCTTTGATTTCCGTGCTGCAAAATCATTTCAATTCTGACTCGATGCTCATGATAGCCAAATTTACAAGTCGTTCCTGCTTCATGGATATCCTTAATTGGTTTTCAATTAATTTGAGTTTTGAGAATGAACGCTCACCACTGTAGTTTGTTACCATCAAAATTAGATATATCCTTAGAGCTATGTCAATATTTGGGAACGTGTCCTGCACACCCCTTTCCATGAGCAGTCATCTGAATAAGACCTGACGAGCTGCTCTGCTGTGGCCTTAAGCTCGTCTGAAGACAGTTCTTTCAGATGGCTAAAAAAGCTACATTTCCTTGATATATCTTTATATGCTTGAAGACGTTGGTCAAGAGAAGTGATAAACTGATCAATGAAAGGCAAGAAATGTTCTGCTCTGTATTTTTCAGAAGAGCTGAGTTGTACTTCATCCGTATGACCATAATCCAATGGATTGAGACACGTTTCGGCGTGTTCCCCCATGCTGGTAAATGACCCCATCCTGGTAAATGTCCCCCATCCTGGCATGTTCCCCCATGCTGGCAAATGTACCCCATCCTGGCATGTTCCCCCATGCTGGTAAATGTACCCCATCCTGGCATGTTCCCCCATGCTGGAAAATGTACCCCATCCTAGCATATTCCCCCATCCTGGTAAATAACCCCCTTTCCTGGTAAATGTACCCCATCCTGGTAAATGTCCCCCTTCCTGGTAAATGTACCCCATCCTGGCATGTTACCCCATCCTGGAAAATGTACCTCGATCCTGAAAAATGTACCGCATACCCCATCCTGCCATGTTTCCCCCATCCTTCCATGTTTCCCCCATCCTGCCATGTTTCTCCCATCCTGCCATGTTTTCCCCCATCCACCCTTGCATGTTTTCCCCCATGCTGCCATGTTTTCCCCCATTCCTCCATGTTTTCACCACTGCACGCCACTAGGTAGGGTCCTCAGCTCCCGCACTGCCACCAGTCGATATTACGCTGGTACCGCTCACTGACGCTCCCGCCGTCTCCTAGGCAACAGGCATACGGCATAGGAGAGGAGTGTCAGAGCGAGGAGAATTGTCTCCTCTTGCTCTGCTCCAACACAACTTTGAACTGCCAGTGCGATCACACCGGCAGTTCAAAGTGGCTGAATGAGGCGACAGCTTGCGTGCCGGCAGAGAGGGCTCTGCGTGCCCAGTCTGGCATGCATGCCATAGGTTTGCTGTCACTGGCCTAGAAGCTTCTGTTGGGATCGGAGAAGGCTGCCGCATACCATAACCTAAGCATTAGGTACATGTACTAAGGAAGTCTGGCTAGCCAGATCAGTGGATGCTGATGCAGGTGGCATGACTCTGCGCCAGCCACTGAGATGTAGGAACATAGCCAGTCCCTACACTTTCAATAGTTTCTCTTTTGTTAAATGTTCCTTATCATTAGAAACGGTTCACAGCAAAGAGACGTGTATTTTACATGTTTTGAGATATTTACCCCTGTATTGGTGGGAGGTCTCCGCTTGGTGGGTGGCCCAGGGCCCGGGCCCCTTGGCCCCCCCCTAAGTCCAGGACTGGTCCTCCCCTGGTTCTCTGGAGTGGTTTATCTCAAAAGATAATAAAAGTATCAGCTGATGAAATTCAGCTAGCTGGATCCTTCTCTTCCACATTCTCATCTATCAGGGGAGGGTTTGGAAGTCCATATACCCATTAGGCCTCTTTCACACGTCAGTGAAAAACAGCCATCTTAGTTTTACCATATAGTGAACAGGGTGAGTAAAAGACCCCAAAAACATCGTGCAATTGCACTTGTTTTTGCAATTTCACTGCACTTGGAATTTGTTCCCATTTTCCAGTGCAATATTTGGTAAAATTAATGGTTTTATTCAAAAGTAAAACTCCTCCCGCAAACAAAAGCCCTCATGTGGCTATATTAGTGTTATGGCTCTTGGAAGAAGGGGAGGAAAAAATGAAAATGAAAAATGGCAAGTCGCCAGGGGGGGTGAAGGGATTAAATTAATTTTTTCCTAACCAAATTCATGTGCCTGGGAATAAAAACAAGCACAGGACCCCTGTTCTGGTGATCTAGAGACGATATAACAGTTCTCACTTATGCCAATTCAGTTCTTTTCCTTCCCCTAAAGTCGATGACAAAACATCTTTTCCTGACGTTTTGTCTTTCTGTTTAAAATACCTGTTTTTCCCATTAGCAGAATAGCAGTATTGTCTATTAGACCTTCTAAGCATCAACCTGACTAAGGGCCGTTTCACACATCCGGCATTTTGCCGGATTGATGGATCCAGCACACTCCAGTACAGTGTTAATACTGTACAATGGCATCGTGACAACCTCCGGTCACATGCTGTCATGTGACCGGAGCATGTGACCGGAGCTTGCCGCAATGCCATTGTACAGTATTAACACTGTACTGGAGTGGGCCGGATCCGTCAATCTGGCGAAATGCCGGATGTGTGAAACAGCCCTTAACCACACCAGCGGCGTCTGGTCACATATTTATTACAAAACTGCTTTTATTATTTTAAGCATGAGGAGATTATAAATATATTATATACAGTACAGATTGGACACACCTTCTCATCTTTAGAACAACTGTTAAGAGGAGACTTTGTGCAGCAGGCCTTCATGGTAAAATAGCTGCTAGCAAACCACTGCTAAGGACAGGCAACAAGCAGAAGAGACTTGTTTGGGCTAAAGAACACAAGGAATGGACATTAGACCAGTGGAAATCTGTGCTTTGGTCTGATAAGTCCAAATTTGAGATCTTTGGATCCAACCACCGTGTCTTTGTAGAAAAGGTGAACGGATGGACTCTACATGGCTGGTTCCCACCGTGAAGCATGGAGGAGGAGGTGTGATGGTGTGGGGGTGCTTTGTTGGTGACACTGTTGGGGAATTAATCAAAATTGAAGGCATACTGAACCAGCATGGCTACCACAGCATCTTAGAAAAAAACCTGTTGAAAAAGAAGCGCAATAGGGTCTTACCCTGACAAACAGGGGATGACAGAAAGGATAATCCTACTGACCAAGGAGGGTTGTGAATGGCACAACTCCTGTAACAGCATAAATCCAGATCAACGGCAGCAGTACCCCAGGTGGCTGATAACAGAGAGAGATTGTGGAATGGGGCTTTGTAACCGCGCCAAAGATCACTGACGAAAACTTGGATTAATGTAAACTTTTTATTCTTGCACAGGTCTACGCGTTTCAGGAGGCTCTGCTCCCTTCCTCAGGACCAACAGGCATAAGCTATATCAACAACAGGCATAAGCTACATTTGATGTAGCTTATGCCTGTTGGTCCTGAGGAAGGGAGCAGAGCCTCCTGAAACGCGTAGACCTGTGCAAGAATAAAAAGTTTACATTAATCCAAGTTTTCATCAGTGATCTTTGGCGCGGTTTACAAAGCCCCGTTCCACTACCACAGCATCTTGCAGCGGCGTGCTATTCCATCTGGTTTGCGCTTAGTTGGACCATCAAATTATTTTTCAACAGGACATTGACCCCAAATACATCTCCAGGCTGTGTAAGGGCTATTTGACTAAGAAGGAGAGTGATGCGGTGCTACGCCAGATGACCTGACCTCCACAGTCACCAGACCTGAACCCAATCGAGATGGTTTGGGGTAAGCTGGACCGCAGAGTGAAGGCTAAAGGGCCAACAAGTGCTAAGCATCTCTGGGAACTCCTTTAAGACTGTTGGAAAACCATTTCCGGTGACTACCTCTTGAAGCTCATCAAGAGAATGCCAAGAGTGTGCAAAGTAGTAATGAAAGCAAAAGGTGGCTACTTTGAAGAACCTAGAAAATAAGACATATTTTCAATTGTTCAGTTGTTTCATTCCACATGTTTATATTAATAGTTTTGATGCCTTCAATGTGAATCTACAATTTTCAGAGTCCTGAAAATTAAGAAAACTCTTTGAATGAGAAGGTGTGTCCAAACTTTTGGTCTGTACTGTATATATATGTACCGCCCCCCGCGACAGCCAACGGGCTGCTTGGATCTGGATCCGCAGTGGCTTGAGAGGTCTCTGGACCTGAGGCGGGGTCGCGCGGCCTCTCGAAAATACAAAGGGGCCGAAAGGAAGGGTGGATTGAATAGTGTTCGTGACGCCACCCATGGTTCGTGGTAAAATGGGATACCACCAATGCTGCGTTTAGGAGAGAGGGGGAGCGCTCGGGAGTGATGGGATGGTAGCTAGTGATGTTAAACCCTCCGTGGGCAGGGGAAGGTGTCCCGGGGCTCGGTGCTGGAAGGCTGGGGACCCGTTGGAAGCAAAGGGGCACAACATACTCACACAGTCCAGAGATGCTGACACTGACACCAGCTAAACCAAAGTCTTGAACGCCCTGCAGCCTTAGTTTGAACACGTTGGGTCCGTGCCCTTTTGGCGTTGCTGGTTGGTCTGAAGCCTTGTCCCTTGGCACTGTGTTTACACTTGCTGGATCCCTTTCGCCTAAAACTACTCGGGTCCCGCTCACCTGCGTGGCTAGCAGAGTGAGCTTGCTCTCAGGGTTCACGCTTGGGATTTTCTGGACGGTTTTAGGAAGTTCTATCCCTCTCAGTGCGCTAGTTCCCCGATTTTGGAGTGGGTAGAGAGCGGTTCATGAAGATTCCGTCCTCGTCGGGTGAATTACTGGGCTGCATGAAGCTACTTGCCAGCCTAGGGTCTGCGTACCCCGTCGTGCCCTGGCCCCTGCCTGGGTGTAGCACAAGGCCACCGATCTGCCTTCCGTGGTAGTAACGTGCCCCCTGTCACTAACATCTGCAACCGGGGTTCCAGATCCTTCCAGGCCAGGCCAACGGCCAAGTCCGGCACCTGGGACATGTACAGGAGCCAAGCTCCGCAGCATGACCTTTCCTGTCACTGCTCACTGGCACTTCTCTACAACTACTACTGACACTTCTACCATCCCTCCATCTGGGCGGCCCTATTTCCCTCAGGCTGCCCAATGGGTGTTTGTTGGGTGTGGTGCAGAGTGTTCCTCAGGATTTGTGTATACCTGTTCTTAGCAACACCAAAGGGACAGGACCCGTAACCAAGGAGGAGCGGGTACTGTACAATCGGGCAGGTAAAGTACAATCAGTGTTGGATAATAGAATATAACCAACATCTAGTTTACATTTTATCAAGGTGCAGAACACAAGTTACACTATTAGGTAACAACCAATATTATTAGCACATAAAGATATAGGGGCCATCACAACCAATAACTTTAGTTCTAAGCAGAAATAACAAGTTGTTAAAAAAAATGTGTTCTTCATTTATTCTTCAAAATATATAGGAAAATAAATTCTGTAGTCTCTTCATAGATTAACATTATGCCATTATTATTACTTAAAAATCTATTGCTATTGGTGTAACAATGGAATGGAATATATTGCCAGCCATTAGGAGCATATCACAATTTCACAAAATAGATGTAAAAGACATTGAAATGTAATTCTTTAGTGAGGTGTGCAGTGACATTTTCATATAGAACTAAAAATTGGTAGGATTTAAAAAAAAAAAAACCTAGAGTTAGGCATATGGCAAAGGACATTCGTTGAAGTGTTCCAACACTGAAGCAACCTTGAACAGAGGAGATGAAGGATAAAGTTTTGCAGAAGATAAATGTCTTTATATAAGAACAAAGACATAAAAAGGCATAAAAAATGCCAGTATATCTGAAGGTTAAGAACACTGCAAGTTTTTATGGAGTGTGGACCTGTTCAGTATCACTCTTAAACAATTCATACTATTTCCAAATGATAAAACAAAATGTACTCCATAAGAATTAATATATCTTATATGAACAAACAAGAACAAGTGCACGATTTTCAACAGAAAGTTCCAATTTCAACATATTGTATAGCTCTAAAATAAAGAATAATAGAAACTGTACTTCATTTTATACCATGCAAATCAATGTGTTTCATTTCTGACAGTTCTAGGCTGTAGGCCCTTTTACTAACGCATGAAAGCAGTTCATTATCTCTTACCTTTATGCCAACTGTCTTTCTTAAAAGTTGAAATTTTCCATTTTTTATTCTTCCATAGGAATTTTAGAATAAATCCTAGTGACTTGATCATCATTATCTGATCAAATTTTTCTCCCAATAATCTGCATGTCAGCAATAATTAAATTTTACCTCTAGTGAACAATGTAAAACTCTTTTGGGATACGCATCTCGGTGGGCAATTATAAGCTTCTAATCTAGTATTAAAAATGAATCATCTATGCTGTTTGTTAGCTTCATTCTAATGGCTTTACTAAAGCTGACCATCTGGGTCCAGGATCTTTATAGGTCAAGCTCCATTCCATGGGGTTCCTTGTCCAATCATTTACTCTTGTAGGCCCCAGGTGGAAACGGTTTTCCATCCTACGAGAAACTTGAGTAGGCTTGTAACATCAGTGAACTTTCAGCTGTGGTGCAATCATACCACTACATTGCACCGCCTGTGCTGGGACACTTGTAGACAAGAGGAGGTCCTCAGCTAGTTGGCTGTGAAAAGTAAACCATAACATAACATTTTTATTTTTCTCTCCACATAGCCATATGAGGGCTTGTTTTTTGTAGGATGAGTTATAGTTTGGAATTACCAGAAAAAGATTTGTCTGGTCACGACACTTGCTTGAAGATCCAGTGCACAGAAGCCGATAGTGCCATCAGGGAAAGACTGGAGAAAAGGTAGAAATTCCAGCAAAGGTTCTTCTAAAAAATATCCATTAAAGGGAACCTGTCACCAGATTTGGTGACTATAAGCTGCGACCACCACCACTGGGCTATTATATAAAGCATTCTAAGGCTATGTGCGCACTTTGCGTCGAGGTAGATGCAGTTCATAAAGCATCCTCTGGCAGAAAGGACAATACTTTTGGCTTTAAAAATACATGTAAAACGCAAAGAAAGTAGCCTATGCGCACCTTGCGGTTTTCAGTGCTTTTCCGGTGCTTTTAGAAACGCTGCAGTTTTGTATTAAATTGAATGGATGGGAAACGCAGCCAAAATGGCAAAAACAATTAACATGCTGCTTCTTTGAACGCTGAGTTTTTGCCCAAATTTATGCAAATTAAACACAGCGTTTTGAACAGCAAAGTGCGCACAAGAAAGCTCAATGTCCCATTGACTTTGCTTGAAAAGCATAACGCAAGCATTTTGGCATGAAAACGCTGCAGTTGAAAAAGCAGTGGAAAAGCAGGTAAAAAAGCAAAGTGCGCACATAGCCTAACATGCTGTATATAAGAGCCCAGGCCACTGTGTAGAACGTAAAAATGACTTTATTATACTCACCTAAACGGTCGGTATGGTGCAGACTGGTCAGACAGGTGTCTCCGTTCTCCGGGTGCGGCACCGCCATCTTTGTCCTCCCTCTTCTGAAGCCTGGGTGCATGACGCATCCTACATCATGCACATGCATGGCATTGAAATCCCGCGCAGGCGCACTACAATACTTTGATCTACCCTGTTCAGGGCAGATCAAAGTGCGCCTGTGCAGGACCTCAATGTCGGTGCATGTGCATGAAGTAGGACCATTAATTTTATTATAAAATGTACTAAAAACAGGGTAACAAAAAAATTAATATGAGATGAAATCATGAAAAAAATGCAATTTCACCATTTTTTTTTTAAAATGGTCATTTTATGTTAAAAAAACATAAATGTGATTTTCCAGGTCACTAAGAATTCAACAAAACCTAACTTGCATAACTTTTTGTGGTAAAGTGGTGAAAAAATTATAAAGTTTTTTAAAAAAAAAAATTTGGTTTGTGTTTCTATTTCCGAGACCTATAATATTTTATAGGTGGACCTGTGTGAGGGCTTATTTTTTGTGGGCTGAGCTGATGTTTTCATTGATACCATTTTGAGGTAAATACAAGGTTTTGATTAATTTTTTTTCTTTTTTCTAAATGGGTGGAAACATTGATTCAAATTTTTATTTATTTTTTACCTTATACTTAGTCCCCATAGTGGTCTTGAACCTGTTTAATTTAATTGTTTGTATTATATACCGAAATTAAACAGTATTGCAGTACAGTATATAGTGAAAATCATGATTTCCTATTAGGCTTCTATTGGCTATGCTTCATAGGAGGACCAAAATGGCAGCAATGAGGGCCTGCACT
This sequence comes from Anomaloglossus baeobatrachus, assembly GCF_048569485.1. NCBI lineage: Eukaryota > Metazoa > Chordata > Amphibia > Anura > Aromobatidae > Anomaloglossus > Anomaloglossus baeobatrachus. The sequence goes on along the minus strand of NC_134356.1, from coordinate 420,960,339 downwards.
GGCCTCACGGCTTCTGTGGTATATTTCATCAGTGCCTGACAGACCGCAGCATAGTTATGCCCATATGCTGCTTCATTCACTTTTAGGTTGCAGTCTATATTTTAGTATGGGCTGAGTAGGGGAAATAGATTAATGGAGTAGTCTACTACTTTGACACCTTCTTCCTAAATGTTGTAGTAAAATGAAAAAAACTTAAACTGTCCTCTTGCACAAGAGCCATTGGTTGAAGTGCCCATTGGTGATGAGCAAGAGTGCCCGTCACTACTCAATACTTGATCAAGCATTGGGGTGCTCTGTCACTCTCATTACTTGATCAAGACAGCCAATAAACATGCAGGCATTGCCTTTCATACATGGTAATGCCATAACCATGTTGGCTACTGGAATTACTGTGAATGGCAGGCCCCATTGCATCATCAGGTCTTATATGAGACCCAGGGGTATGATACTCAGCATGCTGTCCTCTGGAACCAGTTCATTGAGCAATGATTCAGGAAGGAGATCTTAGATTACAGCAGAGTTTGTACACTTGCACCCTTTAGTGCCTTTCATGTGGCACTAAAAGGTGTTTTTAGCCTTGTTTAACCTAATAAATAAATAATTTAAAAAACGGCTTATAATCCCCCTGTTTTTGATAATCAGCCAAGGTAAAGCAAACAGCTGCATGTTGGTATTTTACAACTGGGAAGGTCCATAGTTATTTGGCCCTTCCCAGCCTAAAAATATCAGCCCACAGCCATTCAAGAATTGGTGCATCATGTTAGATGCGCCAATTATGGTGCTTTGCCCAGCTCTTCCCATTTGCCCTGGTTTGGTGGTAATCAGGGTAATATTTTGGGGGATTGACGTCACACAAAGTGCAATGCGAGACCTGAACTGTCTGATGAGTAATGATGTTACTGAGTTACTGATGTCACTGCTCCTGGGATATTCTGAGTCTCACGCTGCCTTCTGTGTGTCCCGGTGAGAGTGGTGATGAATGCTAACATTACTGATGTCATGACCAATTGTCACAGTCACTGAGTATCGAATAGTGCCACCTAACCAGGAGTGAGCTATGAAGCGTTGTTCTCAGAACGAGGCTCCATAGGTTGTACTACAGAATTGGGGACATAGTGGGAACACCATGGACTACGTTGGAGCTATGGGGATTATTTTTATAATAATACATTGGTGAACGAGAGACAGAGATGTTCATTTCTTGTAGGTTTCATTCCGTTTTTGGTAAACGAAAGAATGATGTGCTTTACCAAAAAGCTCTATCATAGTCTCATCTGTCCACAAGACGTATTCCAGAAGGATTTTGGCTTACTCAAGTACATTTCGGTAATCTGCAGTCTAGCTTTCTACTGTCTCTTTGAACAGTAGGATCATCCTGGGTGTCCTGTCATGGCATTTAATTCAAATGTCGATGGATAGTTTGCACTAACACTGATGCACCATGAGCCTGCAGGACAGCTTGAATTTCTTTGGAAATTGTTTGGTGCTGTTTATCCACCATCTGGATCATCCTTTCATCAATTTTTCTCTGTCATCCACATCCAGGGAGATTAGCTACAGTGCCATGGGTTGCAAAATCTTGATTATGTTGCACACTGTGGAAAAAGGAACACTAATATCTATGGAGATGGACTTGTAACAATGAGATTGTATATATTTTTCAACAATTTAAGTCCTCGGTCATTTCTCTTCTTCTCTTTCTATAAGCCATGCTTAGTGTGGAACACACATACACACAATCCAAAGCTTGGCTCAACTTCTCCCCTTTTTATCTGGTTTCAGGTGATTTTCACACTGCCCACACTTGTTACTTGTCACAGGTGAGTTTGAAAGAGCAAAACATGCTTGAAACAAAGTTGTGTTTCCACAATTTTGGAAAGATGCCAACAATTTTGCCCGTTCTATTTTTGAGGTTTTGTGTGAAATTATGTCCATTTTGCCTTTTTCCCCCTCTATTTTTTTTGTGTTGTTCCAAAGCAAATAAAGGAAATAAACGTGAATAATAAAATATGTGTAATTGAAATGTGTCGCCCTGGGCAAGCCAGGGGACACAGGTCACACACCACCACACCTTACATCCCAGGTAGGAACACCACAGCTAACCAAAAATCCTTGTTGCCTTCCTCCAGAGGCTGATGATTCACACCAGGGGGTGGGCCAGGCGGTTGGCTCCGCCCACCGAGGAGGTCACAGCTCTGGAGGCGGGAGAAACCAGGCAGTTGAGTGCAGGCAGGACAAGAGTTAGCTCAGGGAGGAGCAGGAGTGAGGAGCTAAGCAGAGGAGTTAAGAAAGTGAAAGTAGAAAAGTAGAAAAGGAGGAAAGCAAGTGAGTTGACAAGAAAGAGAGAAAGCCTGAAGGGTCCAGCTTTGTGTAGGACCAGGTCAGCAAGGTCAGCAACGGCGGTGACTGTCTGGAGGGGGACCGTTTGGAAGTTCCTGGAAGGACCCCGTTGGCTGTGTGCCCGGCGGTCTGGAGCAGTGTTCCGAAGGACAGTCAGCACCATGGCAGGGGCCTCTCGGACCCCGGCAAGGCTAGGAGTCGCCAAATTTGCCGAATCCGTCAGTGAAGGGGACGTAGATCCCCCAACAACCAAGTCCCGATTGAAGGCAACAGCTCAGCCAGTATAGAAGAGACACCGCCACCGCCAAGGCACCAGTTTCTTAAGGCCAGCGCCTGCAGGCAAAGAGTAGAGCTCCCCCGGTCCAGCTTGAAGCCGGGGAGCGGGTTACCGGTGGGGACCCATCGCAACCAACAAGTACATCAAGGTGCAAGGAAAAGGGACATCACCGTCACCTACCGGGAGAGCAAGTGCAGCCGTCCGTGGGACCGTCTATCCAGCCGTTTGGTTTACCGTAAAAACTGTGTCACGTCTCAGGCTGAGTGAGTACCACAGGGCCGCAGGGCACAGCGCTGCCCCCGCGTCCCTGCGCCCACCAGGCCCTGCACCTCCCTCACCATCACCGGGCCCCGGGATCACCAACCCCTACCCACGGAGGGGCAACACAACACCTGGCTGCTCCGCATCACCATCCCCGGGAGCCCCGTAGAGAGCAGCGGTGGTGAAATCACCACAACCGTGGGTGGCGTCACGGACAATAATCATCCCCACACCCAACAACCCCCTTTCACTCACGGGCGAGGAGTGCCGCTCGAGAAACCCCCGGGATCCGGCCCACCGCTCGAGCCACCACTGAGCAGCAGCCGCCGGACCCGAGCAGAAGGGGGTGAGCGTAGTGTGCTGACACCCTCCTCCCCGCCCGCGACAACTTGGCGTCACGAACAGGATCTTACCGCTCTGCCGTCTGGTAGAGGTGCGCCTTGTTACCGCCGGAGGTATCCGGCAGAAAAATTTCAGAAGCCGCCATCTTTGGCGCGAAAAGTTCCCGCTCGAGCGTCTTCTCGAGCAGTAGAGGCGCGAAGGCCAAAACCCCGCCCCGAGAGAGGAGGGGCCGGAAAGAGCTAAGGGGGACGCGATGGCGGCTGGACGCATGTAGCTGCAGCTATAAAAAGCAGGGACGCCAGGACTCTGCAAATATACCGTTCCTGGAAGTAGAGAAGAAGCCATCATGTGGATGCCGTCCCGCGACACCGTAGCCCCCGCGCCTGGAACCGCGGCGTGGGTGGAAATCCGAACCGCGCAGCTCTACCAAAGGCTGCAGGTCAGGATGCAGCTCCTCATGGAGGAGTGGGAGGCCGACATGGCGGACGTTGTAGCCACCGTGCGGAGACGCAAGGAGGAAGCGGAGAAAGGGAGGGTGAGTGACCCACATCCCGATGCCCTTGCAGGGCCGGTCATCGCGGCTGTGGGGCCCGGTCCAAGCCCTCTCCCCCCGTTGCCTCCCTCGCCACCCATCCCGGAGGCCGTGACCCCGCCACTAGGCCTGCTACCACCGCAACCGGTAGCAGTACGCAGCGTCCCCGCCCAGGCGGGCCAACCTGTAGCCGGAGCCCGCGGCACCCCGGAGGTGTTACCATGGAAGACTCCGAAAGTGGAACCAGAGGCATCCCCCGAGAAGTTCCCCGAGCCGGAGCCGATGACCCGCTCCGAGCCAAAGGCCCAGCAGCAGAAAGCCCCTATGCCCATCCCCCACACCTCGGCTGAGGTAGCGCCGGGTTGTTGTTGCAAGGCAGCGCCCAAGGCCAAGACACCGCGGGACATGCCGCCCAGATTTCTGACAGTGGGCAACGTCCAGGATGTCCCGCGGGGCCCGACCCGTGCGCCGGCGCTGGCGGCAGTGCCGTATTGGGATAGGGAGCCAGTACCGCTGGGCCTGGAGATCGCCAAGAGGGAGCGGAAGAAGGCTGATCTGGTGGCCCGAGCTATCCGGGAAAAGGAAAATCTCCGCCAGGCCACGTTCCGTGTCCGGGGCCCGTTGTACGTGGGGCAGGTGAGGCGGTTTGATGTCCGCCGGGGCTACGGGTTCATCTACGAGCCGGGCCTGGAGGCCGAAGTGTTTGTAGCCCGGCGGGATGTGAATGCCCACCTGCCTGAAGAGCATCCCGGCCGCAACTTGATGCCGGGCGACATTGTGCAATACACCCGGCACTGTGGGGAGCGGGGGTGGTTCGCGCTGGACGCTAAACTAAAGGGCAGCCCAGAGGCCCGAGCGAGCGCCGCGCCCCCTCCCTTGGAAGGAGCACTAGAGCCTGAAGGCCTGGAGTAGGGCAGCGGATGCCCGGTGCACCGTCCCCGTTGGGACCACCACTGAGTTGTTGTGTCTGTTTAAAAGTTTGAAAGTTTTGAAAAATGATAAGAAAATGATACCGAAGTTTCACCTGATTTACCGTGATTTGCAACCGGCTGGAGCCGGCACCGTTGTCCCCGTGGGGACCGTTAAAAAAGTTCTGCATGGAGGACTATCCATGGACAAGCCCGTGAACTTGCAGGGCAACCACAAACGTTAAGTGGCTTGTAAATAAGTTGTTTACCGTTACCGTTTTCCGCAATGCCGCCTCCGGAGAGGCAGGTTGGAGGGAGGGCCCTGAGCAGAGCAGGCTGGGGCCCAGCCACCAAAGGAACCGGTGGCTACCCTCTGGAGGGAAGGACAGATCCCGCTCGGGTACCGTGTGCTGGACTGTGGGTCAAGGGGTGCTGCCTGGGTTTTAGGGGCAGCATCAGGGCCAGGTTGCTTGGGTGGGAGAGAGCGGAAACCGTAACCGTGAACCGTTATGCAACGTTAAAAGAAATGTGCCTCCCGTCTTGGGAAGAGTTATTATTAAAAATGTAAATATGTTATATCACTATGTTATCTTTTTCAGAAAAATAAAACCGGTGTTGGACGGCAGCCCGCGGACGGTCTGCATTTTGCTAAGGGGGAATGTGTCGCCCTGGGCAAGCCAGGGGACACAGGTCACACACCACCACACCTTACATCCCAGGTAGGAACACCACAGCTAACCAAAAATCCTTGTTGCCTTCCTCCAGAGGCTGATGATTCACACCAGGGGGTGGGCCAGGCGGTTGGCTCCCCCCACCGAGGAGGTCACAGCTCTGGAGGCGGGAGAAACCAGGCAGTTGAGTCCAGGCAGGACAAGAGTTAGCTCAGGGAGGAGCAGGAGTGAGGAGCTAAGCAGAGGAGTTAAGAAAGTGAAAGCAGAAAAGTAGAAAAGGAGGAAAGCAAGTGAGGTGACAAGAAAGAGAGAAAGCCTGAAGGGTCCAGCTTTGTGTAGGACCAGGTCAGCAAGGTCAGCAACGGCGGTGACTGTCTGGAGGGGGACCGTTTGGAAGTTCCTGGAAGGACCCCGTTGGCTGTGTGCCCGGCGGTCTGGAGCAGTGTTCCGAAGGACAGTCAGCACCAGGGCAGGGGCCTCTCGGACCCCGGCAAGGCTAGGAGTCGCCAAATTTGCCGAATCCGTCAGTGAAGGGGACGTAGATCCCCCAACAACCAAGTCCCGATTGAAGGCAACAGCTCAGCCAGTATAGAAGAGACACCGCCACCGCCAAGGCACCAGTTTCTTAGGGCCAGCGCCTGCGGGCAAAGAGTAGAGCTCCCCCGGTCCAGCTTGAAGCCAGGGAGCGGGTTACCGGTGGGGACCCATCGCAACCAACAAGTACATCAAGGTGCAAGGAAAAGGGACATCACCGTCACCTACCGGGAGAGCAAGTGCAGCCGTCCGTGGGACCGTCTATCCAGCCGTTTGGTTTACCGTAAAAACTGTGTCACGTCTCAGGCTGAGTGAGTACCACAGTGCCGCAGGGCACAGCGCTGCCCCCGCGTCCCTGCGCCCACCAGGCCCTGCACCTCCCTCACCATCACCGGGCCCCGGGATCACCAACCCCTACCCACGGAGGGGCAACACAACACCTGGCTGCTCCGCATCACCATCCCTGGGAGCCCCGTAGAGAGCAGCGGTGGTGAAATCACCACAACCGTGGGTGGCGTCACGGACAATAATCATTCCCACACCCAACAACCCCCTTGCACTCACGGGCGAGGAGTGCCGCTCGAGAAACCCCCGGGATCCGGCCCACCGCTCGAGCCACCACTGAGCAGCAGCTGCCGGACCCGAGCAGAAGGGGGTGAGCGTAGTGTGCTGACACCCTCCTCCCCGCCCGCGACAGAAATATTTCATTTTCTGGACAAATTTCAAGGGTGCCAACACTTTCAGCCACGATTATATCTATGTGCTTTGAATGTGTAGTTTACTTACTTATTAATGAATAAATAAATAAATAAATGAAACAAAAATGATATGGGGCCTACCCTTCATCTGATAACCAGCAAAAGTAAAGCAGACAACTACTGCTTGGTATTATCAGGCTGGAAAGCTCCATGGTTATTTGGCTATTCTTTGCCTAACAAAAATAGCCCACAGCCACCCCAAAATTGGTGCATCCATTATATGTGCCAATTCTGATACTTTGCCCGGCTCTTCTGATAGATAACTCTTCTTTACTAACCACTGGGCTTGATGCCAGGTGACATTGCACAGCTGACATCAACCCCACAAAATATTAGCCCTAGCACCAGGGCACCACGGCAATCGGGGTATTATTTTTGGGGGTTGATGTCAGTTGTGTAATGTCACCTGACATTAAGCCCAGGGGTTAGTAATGAAAAGTTGTCAATTATACAACCCCATTACTAACCCAGTAATCCCCTCCAAAAACATACACACAGGAAAAAAAATTATTTGAATAAAGACTAACCACACTATCCCTCATACACCCATTTATTATCTAAAATGTTCCCACAAAGTTCCGTCATAGTTTCAAATTATTGCAGGCATTTACATCTTCCTAAAAGATGAATACTGTATTGAGGGATCCCTTGGTAGCTGATAAAGTCCTGACTGTAGTTTAGGCATTGTTTTAAATAAGAATTTTCTATAATGTAGAAGACCTGAGAAGAGGAGGAATGAATGGCAAGTGTAATAGGAGGTAGCAGGATTGAAAGACAGTGATTGGACTTCAGCTTTACTATATTAGTACCTTGAGAATGATAATGAGATACAATGAGAACATCTTACTGTTCAATGAATTATGAAAGAGAACAAATGATTGAGTATTAAGGGCAAAAACTGGACAGGGCATTGTACATAAGGATCAAAAATATTGGGACATTACAAGGCTTGGCTGTGAAGATTTTGAAAGGGAGATTAGCTTTGAGACCCCTAATTGATAAACTAAAACATAAAGGTATTTTTTATAAATGGAGTTCTACGGTCACATAATTGCACAGTTTCCAACATACAGTATATTTGCTGTGACCAGGCAGCATTTGTAGACACATTAGCACAAAAAAAGTCAAATAAGGTCATCTCCTTTGTGGCAGCGTATATTTGACTTTAATCTCTGTAGTAGACACTTCTTCTGGAACAAACTGAAACTTTAAAGAATGAGATACAGTACGTAGGTTTTAGTTGGGTGACATTTAATGCCCCTGTAATTCTAATACTAAGATTTCATTTTTTGCGGCTCAACATAACTTGTCTAGCCGGATTGATTATATCTTGGTCCAGCACGCCGTGATCCCTGAAGTTTTAGTAGACTTGGTAAGTATGAGAATCTCTGATCATTTCTTAGAGTTCTGCTGTATAACTGACTTTAATAAAAGGAGTACAGAAAGACTCCAGCAGATAAATGAAGGATTGATGAAAAAAAGATATTTTTTTTTAGTTATATGAAACATTAACCAGTGGAGCCAGCTAGCAATATTGCTTATAGCACTGTAGTCCTTTGTTCAAAGACATATTCATTGAGTTTGTGTTTCCTCCCCATGTTTCATTTGGTTTCCTCTGGGTACTCTTGTTTCTTCCCAAACTTCAAAGATTTACACATAAATAATTTAAGATGTGAGTCTTAACAATGTCTGTAAAGCACCATTGAACATGTTGGTGCTATTTAAGCGTCAGTGTATATCCCTCTGACATGGGTGTCCTCCATAGGTTCCTGTTATCAGTGGCTATTGTCGAGAAAATCACCCCACACTGATACAAAATGCTCTGGCTCTTTACTGCATATATATATATATATATATATATATATATATATATATACAGTGCCTACAAGTAGTATTCAACCCCCTGCAGATTTAGCAGGTTTGATAAGATTCAAATAAGTTAGAGCCTGCAAACTTCAAACAAGAGCAGGATTTATTAACAGATGCATAAATCTTACAAACCAACAAGTTATGTTGCTCAGTTAAATTTTAATACATTTTCAACATAAAAGTGTGGGTCAATTATTATTCAACCCCTAGGTTTAATATTTTGTGGAATAACCCTTGTTTGCAATTAAAGCTAATAATTGTCTTTTATAAGACCTGATCAGGCCGGCACAGGTCTCTGGAGTTATCTTGGCCCACTCCTCCATGCAGATCTTCTCCAAGTTATCTAGGTTCTTTGGGTGTCTCATGTGGACTTTAATCTTGAGCTCCTTCCACAAGTTTTCAATTGGGTTAAGGTCAGGAGACTGACTAGGCCACTGCAACACCTTGATTTTTTCCCTCTTGAACCAGGCCTTGGTTTTCTTGGCTGTGTGCTTTGGGTCGTTGTCTTGTTGGAAGATGAAATGACGACCCATCTTAAGATCCTTGATGGAGGAGCGGAGGTTCTTGGCCAAAATCTCCAGGTAGGCCGTGCTATCCATCTTCCCATGGATGCGGACCAGATGGCCAGGCCCCTTGGCTGAGAAACAGCCCCACAGCATGATGCTGCCACCACCATGCTTGACTGTAGGGATGGTATTCTTGGGGTCGTATGCAGTGCCATCCAGTCTCCAAACGTCACGTGTGTGGTTGGCACCAAAGATCTCGATCTTGGTCTCATCAGACCAGAGAACCTTGAACCAGTCTGTCTCAGAGTCCTCCAAGTGATCATGAGCAAACTGTAGATGAGCCTTGACATGACGCTTTGAAAGTAAAAGTACCTTACGGGCTCGTCTGGAACGGAGACCTTTGCGGTGGAGTACGTTACTTATGGTATTGACTGAAACCAATGTCCCCACTGCCATGAGATCTTCCCAGAGCTCCTTCCTTGTTGTCCTTGGGTTAGCCTTGACTCTTTGGACAAGCCTGGCCTCGGCACGGGTGGAAACTTTCAAAGGCTGTCCAGGCCGTGGAAGGCTAACAGTAGTTCCATAAGCCTTCCACTTCCGGATGATGCTCCCAACAGTGGAGACAGGTAGGCCCAACTCCTTGGAAAGGGTTTTGTACCCCTTGCCAGCCTTGTGACCCTCCACGATCTTGTCTCTGATGGCCTTGGAATGCTCCTTTGTCTTTCCCATGTTGACCAAGTATGAGGGCTGTTCACAAGTTTGGGGAGGGTCTTAATTAGTCAGAAAAGGCTGGAAAAAGAGATAATTAATCCAAACATGTGAAGCTCATTGTTCTTTGTGCCTGAAATACTTCTTAATACTTTAGGGGAACCAAACAGAATTCTTGTGGTTTGAGGGGTTGAATAATAAATGACCCTCTGAATAAACTTTTCACAATTTAAAAAAGAAATAAAAAAAGAAATAACATTCTTTTTTGCTGCAGTGCATTTCACACTTCCAGGCTGATCTACAGTCCAAATGTCACAATGCCAAGTTAATTCCAAATGTGTAAACCTGCTAAAGCTGCAGGGGGTTGAATACTTTGAAAAAGTTTGGGCACCCCTATTAATGTTAACCTTTTTTCTTTATAACAATTTGGGTTTTTGCAACAGCTATTTCAGTTTCATATATCTAATAACTGATGGACTGAGTAATATTTCTGGATTGAAATGAGGTTTATTGTACTAACAGAAAATGTGCAATCCGCATTTAAACAAAATTTGACCGGTGCAAAAGTATGGGCACCTCATCATAAAAGTGACATTAATATTTTGTAGATCCTCCTTTTGCAAAAATAACAGCCTCTAGTCACTTTCTGTAGCTTTTAATGAGTTCCTGGATCCTGGATGAAGGTATATTTGACCATTCCTGTTTATAAAACAAAAACAATTCCAGTTCAGTTAAGTTTAATGGTTGCCGAGCATGGACAGCAGGCTTCAAATCATCCCACAGATTTTCAATGATATTCAGGTCTGGGGACTGGGATGGCCATTCCAGAACATTGTAATTGTTCCTCTGCATGAATGCCTGAGTAGATTTGGAGCGATGTTTTGGATCATTATCTTGCTGAAATATCCATCCCCTGCGTAACTTCAACTTCATCACTGATTCTTGCACATTATTGTCAAGAATCTGCTGATTCTGAGTTGAATTCATGCGACCCTCAACTTTAACAAGATTCCCGGTGCCGGCATTGGCCACACAGCCCCAAAGCATGATGGAACCTCCACCAAATTTTACTGTGGGTAGCAAGTGCTTTTCTTGGAATGCCGTGGTTTTTTGCCTACATGCATAATGCCTTTTTGTATGACCAAACAACTCAATCTTTGTTTCATCAGTCCACAGGACCTTCTTCCAAAATGTAACTGGCTTGTCCAAATGTGCTTTTGCATACCTCAGGCGACTCTGTTTGTGGTGTGCTTGCAGAAACGGCTTCTTTCGCATCACTTGCCCATACAGCTTCTCCTTGTGCAACATGCGCTGTATTGTTGACCGATGCACATTGACACCATCTGCAGCAAGATGATGCTGCAGGTTTTTGGAGGTGGTCTGTGGATTATTCTTGACTGTTCTCACCATTCTTCTTCTCTGCCTTTCTGATATTTTTCTTGGCCTGCCACTTCTGGGCTTAACAAGAACTGTACCTGTGTTCTTCCATTTCCTTACTATGTTCCTCACAGTGCAAACTGACAGTTTAAATCTCTGAGACAACTTTTTGTATCCTTCCCCTGAATAATTATGTTGAATATTCTTTGTTTTCAGATAATTTGAGAGTTGTTTAGAGGAGCCCATGATGCCACTCTTTATAGGAGATTCAAATAGGAAAACAACTTCCAAGTAGCCACCTTAAATACCTTTTCTCATGATTGGATACACCTGTCTATGAAGTTCAAAGCTCAATGAGGTTACAAAACCAATTTAGTGCTTTAGTACGTCAGTAAAAAGTAGTTAGGAGTGTTCAAATCAAGAATTTGATAAGGGTGCCCATACTTTTGCACCAGTCAAATTTTGTTTAAATGCAGATTGCACATTTTTTGTTAGTACACTAAACCTCATTTCAATCCAGAAATATTACTCAGTCCATGAGTTATTACGGTACATATATGAAACTGAAATAGCTGTTGCAAAAGCCCAAATTGTTATAAAGAAAAAAGTTTAACATTAATAGAGGTGCCCAAACTTTTTCATATGACTGTATATATGTATATATATATATATATATATATATATATATATATATATATATACAGCTCTGGCTAACATTAAGAGACCACTGCAAAATGTTCTCTAGAATCTCTGACATGTAATCAAAAGGAAGATGAATAGTCACAAGCCATCAAACAAAGAAGAGCTGCTTACATTTTTGCACCAGGAGTGGCATAACCCAAAAGCAGTGTGAAAGACTAGTGGAAAGCATGCCAAGACGCATGAAAGCTGTGATTAAAAATCATGGTTGTTCCACAAATTATTGATTTTATGAACTCTTCCTGAGTTAAAACATTAGTGTTGTTGTTTCTAAATGATTATAAACTTGTTTTCAATCATTAACACAGATGCAATCACGGACGTCACGTTATTTGAGGTCTGAAAGCAATGCATTTTTTTTGTTATTTTGACCATTTCTCCTTTCAACTACTGGGTTAGTAATGGGGGTGTCTGCTAGATGCCACCCATTACTAATACTAGGGCTTGGGGCCAGCTGGAGCTGGTATCAACCCCACAAATATTTACCACTGCACTAGGGCAATGGGAAGAGCCAGGACCTGCATCTAATAGATGCACCACTTCTGGGGCAGCTGCAGGCTGCGCTTGTTAGGCTGGAAAGGGCCAAATAACAATGGCCCTTCCCACCCTAATAATATCAGTACCCAGTTGTCTACTGCACCTTGCCTGGTTTTAGGAAAATGGAGGGGGACCCCAAGTCATTTTTTTTAAAAATAAAAATATGTAAAAAATAAGCCTGGGATTCCCTCTATTTTTCATAACCAGACAAGGTACAGCAGAGAGCTGAAGGTTGCAGCCCGTTGTCGCTGCTGTTACTATGCTGGATAGAAAAATGGTATAATTGTAAAATAAAAATGTTGCAAGCTAGTTATCTCTTTATCTATTGAGCTATTCTATCTGTTTATTCTTTCTGTCTTTCTGTCTATTTTATATGTTCTTCCTTAATTTCTTTTTTTAAATCTCTCTATTTTATCTATCTATCTATCTATCTATCTATCTATCATTTTTCAGGCTTTGCCCATCTTTTACACATTAAAAAACCATACATTTCAGTATCATGTACTGTATTTATTACTGGTACCAGTCACATGGATGTCACACGGATGCAAACAGGGATATCACACGGACGTCACACGTATGACACACGGATGTCCCACGGATGATCATACCGGTGCGCGCAGCTTGGACTTGTTTAAACACGGACGTCTGAAAGGGGCCTTATTGTGATTAGTAGATCCTGTATTATCAGCTGTACACAGAGGTTTTACCCGTCATTGTAATCCTGCCTCTAATAATGCCTTGCTGTAAATACTTCCTGAAAGAATAGTTAGAATGGGTCTAAAATAACTCTAAAGGCTAGTGTGAAAATTGCAAGTACATTTCCTTATTGTTTTTTTTAATAAGGATCATACTAAGAGATGGGCACATAGTGAAATATTCAGGTTCAGATTATGCTATCCAAATACTGGGTACTATTATAATATTTGTCACGAATAACGAATCTAATCAATGGGGAACCAGAGCATTTTTCTTGAAGATTTCCCAGAATAATGCTCAGGTATTCAGATAGCATAATCCGAACCCAAATATTTCACTATACACCCATTTCTAATCATAATGTAAGAATAATAAAAACAATAATATTTTTTTTTTTTTTTAAAATACATGTAACACAAAAACCTGACAAACAATATGTAATTTTCTGCTGAAACACTCCCTGTAATGTAAATCCTTACCCTGTTATATATCACGGAAAACAAATTCATGTGAATTTGAAACAAAATAAATCCTTTTGCATACTCCCTTCATGAGGGTGGTGTGTACTGTGTTAGGCCCCATTCACATGTCTATGATAAAAATGCACGTTTTTCACAGTCCGTGGTGTGGGTGTGTATATGTGTGTGTGTTCCATATGTGTGATAGAACAAAGACAGCAGTAACTTCTATACTCACCTGTCCCCGGCTCTGCTGTTTCTGGCGTTGTTTCTGGGTCTGTGGTGCAGTGAATATGCATAAGCATAATGAGCAAGCCCGGAAGCAAGTGACAGCAGTGCCAAAGACAGCAGAGCTGCAGACAGGTGAGTATAGAAGATCATTTTATTTCAAAGACACATATTTTCTCCCGTATGTGTCACACTGATGTCACATGGATCAAATCAGTTTGTGGTTTTTGTGACACCAGTGCTTCCGGAGAAAAATAGATGTAAAGAGAAGAAAAAAAGAGAAGGCGCTCCTGTGTAGGACTGACAAATAGAATGGTAAGTGCTGATAAATAATTGCACTCACCTAGTGTTGTTGCACTTCACAGGGACAACTCTGCAGCAGCGCATACACGCATAGCACCTAATGAAGGGGACATACCTTCCGGAAACGCGTTATGCAATTAAAGGGCTAAACTTCCCTGTTGGTGTGGTCTGGTTCTGTGCAGCGCCAGGATTACCATCTCATTTTATCTTATCTTGTGGAGAAAAAAAAGATGTCGCTGTATGGAGAACACGGACATGCGTGTGCTCCATACTGACACACATCTGTGAGAAAACAGGGATGTGTGTCCAAATCTGTTGATTTTAATGGGCCTGTGTATCTCCTTGTCTCTGGTATGTATGGAAATGGACATCATACATACCGGAATGCTTAGTGGGGGAGCATACAGGGGCTGTCATTATGTAATATATGCCTTTCCATCTATGTATGTCACCATCCCCTTTGGTGTAGCTGGATGTTACTTGCTTATACAATATGTCTCAGAGGCTATGAGATCCTTGTTCTAAGTCTCATAGACTAAAGGGGGCTTTACACGCTACGACATCGCTAATGCGAACTCGTTGGGGTCACGGAATTAGTGACGCACATCCGGCCGCATTAGCGATGCCGTTGCGTGTGACACCTATGAACGATTTTGCATCGTTGCTAAAATGTGCAAAATCGTCCATTCTCAAAAATCGTTACTGCAGCAGTAACGAGGTTGTTCCTCGTTCCTGCGGCAGCACACATTGCTCCGTGTGACACCGCAGGAACGAGGAACCTCTCCTTACCTGCCTCCTGGCCGCTATGTGGAAGGAAGGAGGTGGGCGGGATGTTACGTCCCTCTCATCTCCGCCCCTGCGCTTCTATTGGGCGGTGGTTCAGTGACGCAGCTGTGACGTCGTTGTGACGCTGAATGAACCACCCCCTTAGAAAGGAGGCGGTTCGCCGGTCACAGCGACGTTGCTGGGCAGGTAAGTAGTGTGACGGGTCTGGGCAATGTTGTGCGGCACGGGCAGCGATTTGCCCGTGTCGCACAACAGATGGGGGCAGGTACCCACGGTAGCGATATCAGTCATGATATCGCAGCGTGTAAAGCGGCCTTTACATTGAGAAAGCAGACTTTGGTCCGTACAAAAGATGATGCGTGAGCCGGCAAGTCATAACAGCATCATGTGATGCAAAAGAGTATTCGAGTGGTGTTGGAAATGGTAGAATACAGAAATGAGTAAGTATTGAAATACAGTCACTAAAATGTTAAAGGGACAATAAAGGAGCACTATGGTAGATAGTTTTAATATTAGATTTATTCTAGAATAGGAAGAAGTGAAGGTTGGGGTAAAAATGTATTGGTAAGATCCAAAGAGGAAGGTTGTCTGACTTTCACTCTGACAGCGAAGAATAAATGATCTAGTTAAATATGATGTGAATAATTCAGTGGAGACTCATTGAAGATAAAGTTACTAGGGATGATCAAATATCACAAATATTCAGCAATATCACGAATATCTGACGAATAGTACGCCACTATGTGAATATTCGATGCGCAATGTAATGCGGGCATCACACGAGACGATCCATTGTGCGATATTTCGTCGGGGTCACGGTTGTCGTAACGCATATCCGGCATCGTTTGCGACGTCGTTTCGTGTGACACCTACGAGCGTCTCAGAACGATTGCAAATCGGTTACAAATCGTGTATCATTTACACGTCGTTTATTTTTAAAAAATCGTTTATTCTTCTCTGCGCCGGTTGTTCATCGTACCCGGGGTAGCACACATAGCTCCGTGTGACACCCCGGGAACGATGAACTGCAGCTTACCTGCGCCGCCGGCAATGCTGAAGGAAGAAGGTGATTTTTACATCCCGCTCATCTCCGCCCCTCCGCTTCTAATGGCCAGCGGCTGTGTGACGTCGCTGTGATGCGGAACGTCCCACCTCCTTCAGGAAGTGGATGTTTGCTGCCCACAGTGACGTCGCTCAGCAGGTAAGTACGTGTGACGTGGGTTTAATGACTTTGTGCGCCACGGGCAACTAATTGCCCGTGACGCACAAATGATGGGGGGGCGGGTACGATCGCTCATGCGATCGCACGATAGATCGTATCGTGTGACGGCTGCATTAGTCTATGGGAAGCCTGAATAGTTGCTATTCGGCAACTATTCGGGTTTCCCATAGACTGACATTGCGCATCGAATATTCGCAAATTGTCGAATAGTGGCGACCTATTCGGCGAATATGGGCGTTGCCGAATATTTGCGGTATTTGATCATCCCTAAAAGTTACTGTAAACCTCTATTTTTTGTTGTAGATTTTTGAAAACAAAATGACCACTCATAATATATAATACTACAGTACTTCTCACTAGAAACATTAACACCAATTCCAACTACCGTACAGTAATTCCATATTTCTTCCTGCATTCCATAGAGATATTTTTTAAACTAATCAAAATGGTGCTCATTTTCAAACAGGCATCTACATCTTGCCTGGATATGTTTAGGCTAATAAACTTCACCTCCATTGTAGGTGAAATGTATGAGGTGCTTGTGAGGGCCTTCATACAGGAGTATGTGGTAAAAATAGCATTACTATTGATAACCAGCATAGCATTACCAAACTTTAAAATTGTGAAAGTAATCTAATTTTTTTTAAAAAATGCCAAAAAAAACTTGAACCAAAGCTATAGCTATAGTAATTTTGGTTAAGAAGAGATTATACGTCACCTGGAAGGAGGGGGGGATTGGCCATCTCTTGAGGATATCTGTGGACTTCTGCTGCCAGATCCATTGGGGAGTTGGAGGCCTATGCAGTTGAGGCACTTTCTGGGCTCTCTCCCCCACTTCACTCGGTATGCTGGCCCTCCTACGAGATTCAAAACCATGTGCCTAGGGGAGGGTGTGCTGCAACACTCCCTTTCTTTGGTATATAATATGCTATCAGACCCGAGAGACTTGCCCCCACCGGCTTATTTGATGCAGTGGGAGAGAGATCTAAAGATTTTCCTGTCAGATACGCAGAGATAAAATGTTACTGTTGGCACATAAAACTTCAATAAGCTCTAGGCTGTTGGAAGCTTATTTTAAGCTCCTGGTAAGGTGGTGTAGAGTCCCGACTAGACTACATAGGATATTCCCCACAGTGGACTCCACCTGTTGGAGATGTGGTTCGAGGGAGGGTGATTACGTGCACGTCTTTTGGTCCTGCCCTTCTTTGTAAAGGTTTTGGTCTGATGCGGGGGAGGTAATTAGATTGGTGACCAACACGAGTGAGACATTGGGCCCGGAGCTGTTTCTTTTACAATCTTCAGAGTCTTCTGCTCTGGTATACAAGCACTCATTGCTAAGATTTCTGGTTATGGCCGCTAGGTCTTGTATCCCATTTGGCTGGAAGTCTTCCCCCCCCCCGTTGCCCCCCACACACACTGGCACACACAGTGGGTCTCAAGGGTCAATGACCTTTTGCATATGGAGGATCTGACATCTTCTCTTCACGACCAGCATGACAATTTTTACAGGGAATGGTTCCCCTGGTTGGAGTTTATTTACTCGAATGAGTATACAAGATTGCTCTCTGCCCCCATAGGAACCCCCGGACATATCGATGGCGTGCTGCTCTTGGTGGGATTCCTCCCCCCACCCTTTTTTTTCCCTCTCTTTCCCCTCCTTCCGAGCTCCCCCCACCTCTCCCTAGAGTCCCTCCTGTTCTTTTCTTTCTATTTGTCTTCTAATTTCTTTTTCCTTTGCTTCTTCTTTTTTCTGCTTTCTGTTTCTTCTCTTTTTCCCTGTATTGGGTTGAATTTAAAATGTTTAAAACTGGGCCAGACTCGATTGAGTGAGAGGCTGGGAACTGTTTATTGGTACTGTTTGTCAGGATGCATGCTATTGTCTTGTCCTCAACACAGTTTATGTTGCTCCATGGGGAGCAAAAGGAATGTTTTCATGTTCTGAGTTGGTCTTTAAAAGAAAGAATATTTTTTAAAAAAAAGAGATTATACATTTTACAAAAATCTTTTTTAGTGATGAGCGAGTACTAAAAAGCTCGGGTGCTCGAAGCTCGGGCCGAGCCTCCCAAGATACTCGTGTACTCGGCCCGAGCAACGAGCCCAATGTTATCCTATGGGAGACCCGAGTATTTTTGTGAAATGACCCCCCGGCAGCATGGAGAAACCCTAAAAATGGCACAAAAGTCTCAGAAGAGTGCTCAAATGACATGGCAACAGCATGGGGAAGACCCCTTGAAGCATTTATCACTCAAAAGTCACAGCTGTGAACAATTTTGTCCGCGTTTTACGCCATTTTTATGGACTCACCAGAAAACCTTCCAAAATGACCCCAAAATGATTTTTCATGGCGGAAATGTTAAGGGCACATACCCAATAGTGAGATAGAGCTGGTGTATGTTACTTTTTGAGATTAATACATGAAAGATTTTACGTGAAAACATTGTGTGGCACTCCGATGTCCCTGAGAAGAGACGTACATGAAGGCCTCTTGAGTCTAATGTGCCCATTTTGAGGAAGTGAGTCTTTGTAGTATTTTCCTTTGCCAGGGCAGCCAAAAATTGGGAGGCTCCACGTTGTCCCTGGATAGAGACGTGCATGATGGCCTGTAAACCTGAAGTGCCCATTGTAAGGAAGTGGGTCTATTGTAGTATAGCCCTTAGGCAGGGCAGCCAAAAATTGGGAGGCTCCACGTTGTCCCTGGATAGAGACGTGCATGAGGGCCTGTAAACCTGAA
This sequence comes from Anomaloglossus baeobatrachus, assembly GCF_048569485.1. NCBI lineage: Eukaryota > Metazoa > Chordata > Amphibia > Anura > Aromobatidae > Anomaloglossus > Anomaloglossus baeobatrachus. The sequence goes on along the minus strand of NC_134356.1, from coordinate 420,941,593 downwards.
GTGCCCATTGTAAGGAAGTGGGTCTATTTCAGTATAGCCCTTTGCCAGGGCAGCCAAAAATTGGGAGGCTCCACATTGTCCCTGGATAGAGACGTGCATGATGGCCTGTAAACCTGAAGTGCCCATTGTAAGGAAGTGGGTCTATTTCAGTATAGCCCTTTGCCAGGGCAGCCAAAAATTGGGAGGCTCCATGTTGTCCCTGGGTAGAGACGTGCATGATGGCCTGTAAACCTGAAGTGCCCATTGTAAGGAAGTGGGTCTATTTCAGTATAGCCCTTTGCCAGGGCAGCCAAAAATTGGGAGGCTCCATGTTGTCCCTGGGTAGAGACGTGCATGAGGGCCTCAAAACATTAAGTGTCCATTTTAAGGAAGTGGGTGTATTATAGTATAGCCCTTAGGCAGGGCAGCCAAAAATTGGGAGGCTCCACATTGTCCCTGGATAGAGACGTGCATGAGGGCCTGTAAACCTGAAGTGCCCATTGTAAGGAAGTGGGTCTATTTCAGTATAGCCCTTTGCCAGGGCAGCCAAAAATTGGGAGGCTCCATGTTGTCCCTGGGTAGAGACGTGCATGATGGCCTGTAAACCTGAAGTGCCCATTGTAAGGAAGTGGGTCTATTTCAGTATAGCCCTTTGCCAGGGCAGCCAAAAATTGGGAGGCTCCATGTTGTCCCTGGGTAGAGACGTGCATGAGGGCCTCAAAACATTAAGTGTCCATTTTAAGGAAGTGGGTGTATTATAGTATAGCCCTTAGGCAGGGCAGCCAAAAATTGGGAGGCTCCACATTGTCCCTGGATAGAGACGTGCATGAGGGCCTGTAAACCTGAAGTGCCCATTGTAAGGAAGTGGGTCTATTTCAGTATAGCCCTTTGCCAGGGCAGCCAAAAATTGGGAGGCTCCATGTTGTCCCTGGGTAGAGACGTGCATGATGGCCTGTAAACCTGAAGTGCCCATTTTAAGGAAGTGGGTGTATTATAGTATAGCCCTTAGGCAGAGCAGCCAAAAATTGGGAGGCTCCACATTGTCCCTGGATAGAGACGTGCATGATGGCCTGTAAACCTGAAGTGCCCATTGTAAGGAAGTGGGTCTATTTCAGTATAGCCCTTTGCCAGGGCAGCCAAAAATTGGGAGGCTCCATGTTGTCCCTGGGTAGAGACGTGCATGAGGGCCTGTAAACCTGAAGTGCCCATTGTAAGGAAGTGGGTCTATTTCAGTATAGCCCTTTGCCAGGGCAGCCAAAAATTGGGAGGCTCCATGTTGTCCCTGGGTAGAGAAGTGCATGAGGGCCTCAAAACATTGTTCCCATTGCAAAGGAGCGGGTCTCCTGTCGTTGTAATGTCCATTCTGCAAAGAATGGGCGAAAAAATTTACCACTGGGGGTATACCTGAAACAAAGGACTAAGTATTGCAATTTGTAATGGTCATCATCATGGTGGCGCATGAGGAGAAGGAGGAGCAGTCCAGCGATTATCCAAAGTCCAGAAGTGTGTACCCATGGGTGAGTGGAGGTACATGGCAAACTTTAAATTCCGCTCTCATTTGCTGGTGGTGTGGTGAAGTCTGGCCCAATCCAACCCTTGTTCATCTTGATCAGAGTCAGCCTGTCAGCATTTTCAGTTGACAGGCGGGTGCGTTTATCTGTAATGATTCCACCTGCGGCACTAAAAACACGCTCTGACAAAACGCTAGCAGCAGGGCAGGCCAGGACTTCCAAGGCGTAGAGAGCCAATTCATGCCACGTGTCCAGCTTGGATACCCAATAATTGTAAGGCACAGAGGAATGTCGGAGTACAGTTGTTCGATCTGCAAGGTACTCCTTCAGCATCTGGGCAAACTTAGGATTTCTTGTGGCACTACCCCGCACCTCAGGGGCTGTGGTACGTGAGGGGCTGAGAAAACTGTCCCACATCTTAAAGACTGTTCCCCTACCTCTGGCGGATTGGACTTGTGCCTCTCTCGGCTGTACGCCTCGGTTGTCCACTGATTCCTGACCTATGCCGCTAGCGTTTTGTGAGGGGAATGCTTTGCCTACTTCCGTGAGTATGGCCTTCCGGAACTGCTGCATTTTGGTTGACCTCTCCTCCACGGGAATAAGAGACAAAAAGTTCTCCTTGTAGCGTGGGTCTAACAGTGTTACCAACCAGTAATGATTGTCGGCCAAGATGTTCTTAACGCGAGGGTCACGAGACAGGCAGCTTACCATAAAGTCAGCCATGTGCGCCAGACTCTTAACAGCCAGGACTTCAGTAGCCTGACCAACAAGATGACTGAACATGCTGTCCTCCTCCTCCTCCTCCTCCTCCTCCTCATCTACCCTGTCCTCTGGCCAGCCACGCTGAACCGAGGATATGACTGGTGTGCATGTCATATCCTCAATTTGGCCGGAGAGTTGCTCCATGTCTTCATCCTCCTCCTCGTCATAGTCCTCCACTGCACGTTGTGATGAGACGAGGCTGGGCTGTGTGTTATCACCCACACCCACTACTGTTTCTTGCTGCAACTCATCGCGCTCCGCCTGCAATGCATCATGTTTGTTTTTCAGTAGAGACCGTTTTAGAAGGCAGAGTAGCGGTATGGTGACGCTAATAATGGCGTCATCACCACTCACCATCTTGGTGGAGTCCTCAAAGTTTTGGAGGATGGTACATAGGTCTGACATCCATCTCCACTCCTCAGGTGTTATGTGTGGAGTTTGACCCATTTCCCGACGGTTTAGGTGATGCAGGTACTCAACAACTGCCCTCTTCTGCTCACATATCCTGACCAACATGTGCAGAGTTGAATTCCAACGCGTGGGGACATCACACACCAGTCTGTGAGCCGGAAGATGCAAACGGCGCTGAAAGCCGGCAAGGCCGGCTGAAGCAGTAGGTGACTTTCGAAAATGTGCAGACAGGCGGCGAACCTTTACCAGCAGATCAGACAGCTCTGGGTATGACTTTATAAACCGCTGAACCACGAGGTTGAGCACATGGGCCACGCATGGAACATGTGTCAGCTGGCCTCGCCTCAAAGCCGCCACCAGGTTCCGGCCATTGTCACACACGACCTTTCCTGGCTTTAGGTTCAGAGGTGTGAGCCAGTGATCTGCCTGCTGTTTCAGAGCTGTCCACAGCTCTTCTGCATTGTGGGGTTTGTCACCTATGCAGATTAGCTTCAGCACAGCCTGTTGCCGCTTCGCCGAGGCAGTGCTGCAGTGCTTCCAGCTTGTGACTGGTGTGGAGGGCACAGTGGATGAGGATGCGCAGGAGGAGGAGGAGGCTGAAGAGCATGACATTCCGGAGCTGTTGAGTGTGGGTGAAACACTGACTGAGGTAGGGCCTGCAAACCTTGGTGTGGGAAGGACGTGTTCCGTCCCTCGCTCAGACTGGGTCCCAGCTTCCACAATATTAACCCAGTGTGCCGTCAACGAGATGTAGCGGCCTTGCCCACAAGCACTTGTCCACGTGTCTGTGGTTAGGTGGACCTTGGGTGAAACAGCGTTGTTCAGGGCACGTGTGATGTTTTGTGACACATGGTTATGCAACGCGGGGACGGCACACCGGGAGAAATAGTGGCGGCTGGGGACCGAGTAACGTGGGACAGCTGCCGCCATCAGGTCACGGAATGCTTCTGTCTCCACCAGCCTAAAAGGCAACATTTCCAGCGCAAGCAGTCGCGAAATGTTAGCATTTAGAACTGTGGCATGTGGGGTGTTGGCAGTGTATTTGCGCCTGCGTTCAAAGGTTTGCTGAATGGATAACTGAACGCTGCGCTGGGACAAGGACGTGCTTGATGATGGTGTTCTTTCTGCGTAGGCAACTGCAGGTGCAGGAGTGGAGGAGGCTTGTTCGCAGGCAGCATGGACAGGGGATTGGCTCGCATGCACAACCAGCGAACACGTAGCAGTGACATCAGCAAGCACTGCTCCTCGACTCTGTTGTACTTCCCACAAAGTCGGGTGCTTGGCTGACATGTGCCTGATCATGCTGGTGGTGGTCAGGCTGCTAGTTTTGGTACCCCTGCTGATGCTGGCACGGCAGGTGTTGCAAATGGCCTTTTTTGAATCATCTGGATCCAACTTAAAAAACTGCCAGACTCGGGAAGACCTAACATTTGTACAGGCACCTTGTGTCGTCGTGTTGTTCCGGGGAACGGTTGCCTGACTTCTGCCTGGGGCCACCACCCTGCTTCTTACTGCCTGTTGTGATGCTACGCCTCCCTCCCCCTGTGCACTGCTGTCCTCGCTCTGCATATCCTCCTGCCAGGTTGGGTCAGTTACTGGATCATCCACCACGTCGTCTTCCTCTTCCGCACCCTGCTCCTCCTCCTGACTTCCTGACAATTGTGTCTCATCATCGTCCACCACTTGTTGAGACACGTTGCCAACTTCGTGAGAACGTGGCTGCTCAAATATTTGGCCATCTGTACAGACGATCTCCTCATGACCCACTTCAATATGAGCTGGCGAGAGGCCAGAATGTGTGAATGGAAACGTGAACAGCTCTTCCGAGTGTCCAAGTGTGGGATCATTAATGTCCGAGGAGGACGTGTACTCAGCCTGGTGGTAGGAAGGAGGATCAGGTTCAGAAATGTGCGGTGCAGTATCACGGCTACTGACACTTGACCGTGTGGAAGACAGAGTGTTTGTGGTGGTGCCAATCTGACTGGAAGCATTATCTGCTATCCAACTAACAACCTGTTGACACTGGTCTTGGTTCAAGAGCGGTGTACTGCTGCGGTCCCCAAGAATTTGGGACAGGACGTGCGAGCGACTAGATGTGGCCCTTTGTTGTGGCGAAATTAGAGCTTGCCCACGACCTCGGCCTCTGCCTGCACCACCATCACGTCCACTTCCTTGTTCCTTGCCAATGCCCTTGCGCATTTTGCAATGCTGTGCACTGCTGACGTGTATATTCACTACTTGTGCGTTATATTAAAGTTTCTGGAAATTGCACACAAGTGCACCTGTACGCTGCCACCAACAGGCACACACGTGCGGTTTTAAAAACCAAGCACGGACGCAATAAGAACCTAACAGGTTTTTTTGGGGAGCGACAATTACAGACAAGTCAGACACTATCTGGACTGTTTTACACTGTGTACACCAGCCCCAGATATGATGAAGGCTGGTATACGGTCACCACTACCCTGCCTGCCTGCCTGCCTGTATACTGGTACAATAGTCCTGACAAGGACTCTTTTGGTCACTAGCCTGTATTCAGACCTGGCTATACCCTGCCTGTATATAGCAACAGTAGTCCTGAGAAGGACTCTGCTACTGTACTCCGACCTGGCTATACCCTGCCTGCCTGTATACAACTAGAATAGTCCTGAGAAGGACTTTTGGTCACACTGTTTGCAGCCCTGCAACTGAAAAAGCTATAAAGGGCCGCAAAGCTTTCCCTGAATCAGCGACACTCTCCCTGCACTCACTGTCTGGATAGCTGTGAGCAGAGCACAGCGCGCCGGCCGGTATAAAGGCTCGGTCACGCTGTGCAGGCCGGCCAATCACTGCAATTCCACAACTAACAGGGCTGTGGCATTGCAGTGGTCTGCCAGCCAATCCCTGCATGAGGGCTGGCTCTCAAAAGAGCGCCAACATGCAGAAATGAAGACCACGAGTACAGCACGAGTATCGCGAGATTACTCGGTCCCCGCCGAGCAGCCCGAGTACAGCGATACTCGTGCGAGTACCGAGTAGTGACAAGCATGCTCGCTCATCACTAATCTTTTTATAATTTTCTTTAGCATTGATTCAGCAAAATGGCAATTATTGGAGATAATTTATGTGAACTATAAAAGGACCACAAAATTGTTTTTAAAAAAACCCCAACCTTATACTTATCCCTCAGGTACTGAATTCCATGTGGCAAAGGTATCCACCAATTACCCATAAACCTTGTCCTATTTTACCTAGGCTCTGTGGATTTTAGAGAGGTGTACTGTTTTTTTCACGCTAAATCTCCTGTTTAAGCACTGCCGATAAATTACCAATAGAGTTCAGATGGGCCATGTCCTTATTTTCATCTTTAAGACCTTTACTGGCTAGCCAAGCCGTGGAGTACTTTAATATGTGGTGGAGCTTTGTCGTGCATACAAATTTTGGTTTTCGTGAAATTCACAGACTATTTCCTGTAGCACAGAAGAAAGTGTATTAAAAAAACTGGCAGATTTAGGAGTTGATTTTGAGTTCATTTTCAACATGAAAATGTGTAATAATCTCACCTTTAACAATACCAGCTCGTAACAGTACACTAAAGGCCGCTTTACACGCTGCGACATCGCTCAAGCGATCTCGTTGGGGTCACGGAATTTGTGACGCACATCCGGTCGCTTTAGCGATGCCGTTGCGTGTGACACCTATGAGCGATTTTGCATCGTTGCAAAAACGTGCAAAATCGCTCATCGGTGACATGGGGATCCATTCTCTAATATCGTTACTGCAGCAGTAACGAAGTTGTTCCTCGTTCCTGCGCGCACACATCGGTACGTGTGACACCGCAGGAACGAGGAACCTCTCCTTTCCTGCCTCCAGCTCGCAATGCGGAAGGAAGCAGGTGGGCGTGATGTTCGTCCCGCTCATCTCCGCCCCTCCGCTTCTATTGGGCGGCGGTTCAGTGACGCAGCTGTGACGTCGCTGTCACACTGGACGAACCGACCCCTTAGAAAGAAGACGTTTCGTTGGTCACAGCGGCATCGCAGGGCAGGTAAGTAGTGTGACGGGTCTGGGCGATGTTGTGTGCCATGGGCAGCGATTTGCCCATGTCGCACAACCGATGGGGGCGGGTACCCACGCTAGCGATATCGGTACCTATATTGCAGCATGTTAAGTGGCCTTTACTCCACCTTGTTGGTGTCTGAGTCGAAGTGGTGGTCTGTGACCAGTACAGATACAGCCATGGCACATCTGTGGCGCCCCTGAGGCTTCTGTCACCAAAAAGATGCTGCACCTCATCCAGAGGTGTGGTATCCCTTCCCAGGGTAGGAAAGGGGTCATCCACCGGTTCACAGCACCCACACAGACAGACTCATCACAACACTCCACTAAACCGTGGTTAGGGTCTAGCGTAGCTGGACTTGTATAGTGGCTAGCACCATCCCCGAAGCCAGACTCGGGGTGGAGCTTAGTGGGTGAGGTGTCACCTGGGTCAGAGCGCTGTGTGCGGGGGTGCGGGACAGGAGGGTGAGAGTCAGCGCAGTAGAGACGACCAGGAAAGGCTCATCTGGGGGGTGCACCGGTATTGACCTCTGACCTGTACAGGATCGTCGGAGGCCCATCACAGTGGATCCCACTATACCGCGGGTGATTGCCAGATTATTGTACACCTGTGGAACTGGTACCATGAGTAAAGACTTTGACTGCAACACCCAGTGTCATCTAAGTCCTTCCCGCGCCCTCTCGTCATCCTCGGGCCTCAAGCTCTATCTGTGGGGAGCAATATCATCTCAGCTGCACCATCAACATCTGCCCTGGAGAATACACAGCGCAGCGGCGGCCCACATAGCTGCAGTACCACAGGTGGCGTCACAAACTTATAGTCTTAATTACAACCCCATCATCATAATCATCATCCATTTTATTACTGAAAGACACTGCCAGGGTCACGGAACCGGGCCACGCCGCTGCGACATCACCAGACTAGTCCGGCCCAGTACCGAGTACCCCCCGGCCCTGGAGCTGGGCGTGTCACATCCATCTAGTCCATCAAGAGTCACTCTCATCTCATGAGTCCATAAAAGATTTGAAAAATCTATATTCAGATATTTCTTGGCCCAGTCTTTACATTTCAACTTATAAGACTTGTTCATTGGTGATCAGGTGTCAGCCTTCCTTACCTTGGCCACGTCTCTGAGCATTGACCAAATTGTACTTCAGGGTTCTCCAGGGAGGTTGTAGTTCTAGAATTTGACAGCACTAGAGGATAATGGGTTCCTGGTTGCTTCATGTTTGATTCTTCTCAAATATCCGTTAATGTTTGCCTTTTTTTCTCAACATGTTTTTGCAACCATGTTGACTATGTGCAATAAACATTTAATGGTTTTGTGATCACACAACAAAATTTAACAAGTTCAAGAGTGCTGCACCTCTCTGTAAGACTTTTAACAATCTATTTTTTTAAGTCAATTACCATATTTTTCGCTTTATAAGACGCACCTGATTATAAGATGCACCCCCAAATTTGGTGAAGGAAATTTTTTTTTTTTAATGTTAAATGGGGTCCATCTTATAATGCCAGTATCTGTCTAACAAATCATATAGGGTATATGTCCCTCATAGCACCCCATCCTAACATTAGCCCCCTTAATCTGGATATGGCCCCCTTATATTGAATATAGCCCCCTTGTGCTGGCACATGTTCCTCTGTGCTGCCTATGGCCCCCTATGGATTGCACATGTTCCCTGTGCTGCCTATGGCCCCCTATGGATTGCACATGTTCCCCTGTGCTGCCTATGGCCCCCTATGGATTGCACATGTTCCCCTGTGCTGCCTATGGCCCCCTATGGATTGCACATATTCCCTTGTGCTGCCTATGGCCCCCTATGGATTGCATATGTTCCCCTGTGTGCTGCCTATGGCCCCCTATGGATTGCACACATTCCCATTTGCTACCTATGGCCCCCTATGGATTGCATACATTCCCCTGTGCTGCCTATGGCCCCCTATGGATTGCATACGTTCCCCTGTGCTGCCTATGGCCCCCTATGGATTGCACAAGTCCCCCTGTGTTAGATATTGCCCCATGCTGCTGCCCATAGTAAAATAAAACACTCTTTCCTTACCTCCTGCAGCGCTGATCTCACTCCTGTCTCCCTCCATGCTTTTCTTCCTCCACTTCCTGGTTCTTGGTGCCGGTCATGTGATCGGCACAGCAGAGTGAGTTCATCTCTGCGTGCCTGATCACAGTGGAAGCAGGGACACCGGGGAGAAACGCTGGAGGAGGTAAGTAAAGCTTTTTTATTTTAGGATGACCAGCAGCATGGGGGCCATATCTAACACAGGGGGGGCATGTGCCATCACAGGGGGGCGCAGGCTCATATAATATGCACCGCTCCCCCAGCCCGTCACTGCGGTGCGGTTTCAGCACCATGGAGATGGACAGCGGCTGTGCATATTAAATGAGCGGGAGCAGGAGATCAAAGGCTGCCGCCCGCACCGTTCACCTGCCCCCAGCAGCACTCCACAGTGGACCCTGCAGTATATATAGATATATACACACACACCTCATATATTCGGCTTATAAGACGCACCCCCGGCTGTCCCCCAAAATTTGGGGGAACAAAAGTGCGTCTTATAAAGCGAAAAATACGGTAACTCTTTTTTGGAACCATTTTGGCCCTAAGGAAACAAAACTGCATAATTATTTCGCACACCTTGACAAAGGGTCTTGATATCCTTATTATGCAATACCATTCCTCATTACACAAATACACATCACCTGATCTGCTTCATCCAATGAGAATGCAAATTTACACAACTTGGAGTTGGAAAATCTGCATAAAAATTATTATATGGCCAAAATACTTGCTTGCCAAATAATTGTGCACATTGTGTATAAGTGGTATAGCCTTACAATTCAGTGTTGTGTCTGCTAATATTCAACTTATTCATTAACCCATTACTTGCCAAATTAGCAATTTTCCTTTTTTTTTCATTAAATGACAGATTTTTAATGATTTGGGTCCTAATGAATCAAAAACATAATTTGCCAAATTTTGAATAAAACTCATACATGGGTGTTTTGAAAGCTCTCTGGGTGGAAGAATATTCAATTAAAAATGACAATGACATGATTTCCTGTTTTGCAAACATTCTTTTTACAAAAACAACACAAAAAATTGGACCTAATTATAAAATCTTAGTTGCTACAAGCAAAAGATTAGGCGTCCCAAAAAAAAGGACATTGGTAGATAATAGGTTAATGGCATATAAGACCAAAGTAATTATTTTTGCAGATGACACCAAATTATGATATGTAGTGCAATATATAGAACATGGGTTCTCAACTCCAGTCCTCAAGGGCCGCCAACAGTGCATGTTTTCAGGATTTCCTTAGTATTGCACAGGTGATAATTTAATCACCTGCACAGTTGATGATTCCAACACCCATGCAATGCTAAGGAAATCCTGAAAACATGCACTGTTGGCGGCCCTCGAGGACTGGAGTTGGGGAACCCTGATATAGAAGATGATCTTAAGTTAAAGGCTGAAATGGACAAACTGAGTGTTTGGGACTCGATGTGGCAGATGAGGTTCAATGTTGATAAATGTAAAGTTAGGCATCTTGGCACAACCTGCGGGCACAATAAAATTAGGCCACTTGTAGAGAAAGATCTGGGTGTAATTATCGATCAAGGACAATTAAAAGCATGCAACTTCAATTTCACTCTGTGGCTTCTAAGGTAAGTAAGATATTGTTATGTATTAGAAAAGTAATTGACTTGCAGGACAGGGACATAATACTAGCAATTTACAAAGCATTAATGCAACCTCATCTGAATTATGCAGCTCAGATCTGAGAATCAGTACATAGGAAGGTGGAAGGATGCTCTGGAGTAAAAAGAAAACACAAAGTCACAAAATTGATCAGTGCCTGAACGATCTTGATGGTTTCAAAAAGAAAATATCAGATATACTGCTCAAAAAAATAAAGGGAACACTAAAATACCATTCTGTTGTTTAATTGTTCCCTTTATTTTTTGAGCAGTATACGTGTGTGTGTGTGCGTGTGTGCGTGTGTGTGTGTGTGTGTGTGTGTGCGTGTGTTTTGAGTATTGATCAAATTGATTAACATTCAGGATCAGAAGGGGAAAAACTTTCATTTTAGAGCAAACTAAGTGTAAGCTAGAAATTAGTGTAAACTTTAACTCACAGCAGGCATGAATCTTGGTTTCTAGCTTAAGAGCAGACAAATATACCAAATATATTAAGGAGTTTGAGCAGCTTCATAAGTTTGGTACAATTTATTCTTTTTTAGGAGTTTGGCATATTTTATTCCAGCACAGATCAGTTTATGACTGGCATAATTAATGTAACCTAATGACTGTATAGTATGTGTGTTTTTCAATAATTTAGTTTTCATTTACTCTTTATTTTTGCACTCTGTTGTTCACATAAATAGTAGTAAGCCGGCAACAGAGCGGTGTAAGAATACCCAGCATGCAGAGACCAGCGCCGCCCCTGCAGGCGACGTCACTGGTCTCTACTGGGTATTCTTACACCGCTCTGTTGCTGGCTTATTACTCTTTGACAACTGCGCTCGCGCTGTACACAGTGCACAGCTCAGAGGGACAGAGCAGGGTTAAGCCCTTGAAACAAGCATCACTGATGACGCTTCATTTATGGGAAGTATCCCAGCATACACTGAAAGGAAGTTGGAAAAATATTACAATATCAAAGAGATAGTGTAGTTAGGGAAGGATAAGAAATTTTTAAAGAAAATAAATTTGAAAATAACTTAAAGTCATCAGGAGATAGTTAGGAGTCAAAATACTTTGGTTTCGAACCACCCCTTCAACCATTATAATGGGAAAATTGAGACATTATGTTTTGACCCCTGTAACATCCAAAACTTCACCCTCTATGACCAGGACTGATACTTTTGGTGGGTTTACATGACCAGCTCTTTTGCACTACAGCTCCTGGGACTGACTCAGCAAAATAGGAACTGTCTGACTCTATGCTACATACATTCATTTACCTCTTACTGAATTATATCATCTGTACATTGTAAGCATTGGTTTATTATTCCTTTAAACCTAGGACTAAACGACAACTTTGATTAAGTGGCCAAACAAACACGATACCGTTGCAACATCACAGTGCAATGAAGGGGAATGGAGTCAAATTTCAAGTACTATGACAAGCAAGTCGCAAAAAGTTGTAACTAAATTGATTTTTCTCAATTTGCTTGTCATGATAACATCTAGAGATGAGTGAACCCATCGAAGTTCGGTTTGGCGGGCGCAGCCGAACCATACCTTCATGGATTCAGACTTGGCCTGAATCCCAATGGAAGTCACTGATTGGCAGTTCGAGTCTGTGTCTACATACAGCCAGCCATAAATAGAACACTTTTGGGGGAGGATGGGCAGGGTTTTTCCATTTTTTGGAGTGGGTTACACACTACATGCGATCATGGGCACTGGGCTAAGCACTGAGTGAACCCAAGCACAGTGATACTCGTGCAAGGGGTCAGCATAAATAAAGCATCCGAACTCAAACTTTGTGGGGGTATTTTAACAGTCAATGTTCAGCCGAAAACCAAGCACCAAACCTCAAGTTTGCTCATCTCTAGTCACAGCGCCTTTGAGATCACCCATTCACTTGATGTAGGTGAATCCAAAATCGTAGTGTTGCCAAAGTTTAAATAGAAAAATAGCCTTATATATTCTAATATAGAGGAGAACAATTAAACATAAGAATCCGTTACGTGGTAAAACAGATGAGAAAAATATGTAATACACTTATCTTGTCACAATCCAGTGGTACTTTTAGACCAATTTGTTGATATCAGCCTTATACCCCGACATACAACATAAAACGCTGCAACACACAATTTATATAGCTGGTCAAAATTAATCTGCTGTCATTTTACAGAAATAGTACTTTGTTCCTATTGTTAATTCTTACTCCATGTTCTTCTTTATTCTTTTGTTTATCTCTGATTTTGGTTGACCTCAATGCAATCTTAAGCACAGATATACTTATGTATCAGTTTGTTAAATCTTGATCTTACTGCCAGTGGATAAGTATATGGACGTGTCTTTGAAAACTGGGAAATTGGTCTGATGGATGACACATTTATTGTATCTAGTCATGTGAAGATCAGTGATAAGCTATATAGATTAATGAGGCAACATAAACTGCAATTTCTTACTGGACCTTTATTTTGTATGGATGATGCTGTACTGTTTATGAAGACTGAAAAAAACAATACACCAATGTGCGTACCTTCCATGACCCAGAAATTGAGTTTCCAGCTGTAATTGCCCTTGGGAGATGTATGTGCATTGCAAAATATTGTGATCTGTTTTAAAACATAATTATGGGAACCTTCATATAAGCCTTCACTCTGAGCAGATTTTGTTTGTGATTTAATACCATGAAACTGAGTTTAATTGGCCTATTAGCAAAAGAAGCAACAAAGTAATTGCTTTTAGATTAGCAGCTTTAAAGGAGCACTATCATTTTTCTATCACAACTTTCACTTGTTGACATCATAGAACAAATATAGCCAAACCATTCATCTAAATATGACACTATGCTCCTGACATTATTAACTTCCTGTAAGCGATACACTTACCAAATGCTGATTTACTGTAGTGATATCCCACCAACATTAATAGCATCACATTTCTACACTTTAAATATCGTTAGAAAAAAAAAAAATAAAAACACACAGCATTAAAGGTATTAATTAATTAATTCTTCCTATATTTCTTGTTTGGGTATATTGGGCAGAGTATAGAAGTACTGCAAAGAGCAGCAGCTGACCTGGATTGCTTGGCATTACCATGACATCAGTTTCCTATACGTGTCATCAATCTTGGACCAATGATATTATTAAATCCAACTGAAGTGTGACGAACTACCACTAGGTGAATGTGACTAACAACCACTAGATGTCACCAGATGTAACTAGTAATGGGGAAATCAAACAAACCAGAGGTCAGGAGCCAGGAGGTCACGTATGGAACACAGGATGAAGCAAAGCTGAGGTCGGAGTACAAGCCAGGGGTCAGCAGCCAGGAATTCACATAAGGTACACTGGGGGGAAGCGGAGCCGAGGTCAGGGTACAAGCCGGAGGTCAGGAGCTGGAGAACAATGTTAGAGTCAGGGACACTGGAGAAGAGTGTTAACAACAGGTCCGGGGTAGGAGAACAAGATGAAAGCAGAAACAGAAGCCAGAGCACTTACTGCAGGCAGGAACTATGACTGGCAGCGTACCGGGTGAGGTTGCTCCCTAATGAAGCAGAGTAATCACCTGAAACAAGGCGCCTGGAGAGAGGCCCCTCCCAACACCAGAGCAGGAACCGAGAACGGAAAACCACACGTTGACCGGCGCAAAATACAAAACAGAACACCGGCTCTGCTGGAGAGCAGACTACCATGGATCAGAACCCTGACATTAAGAAAGAGTTCTTAATTCTTTGTTCAAAATCCATGTGCCATGACAACATTGATAGTAGGTGACGCTCCATTTACCGCATTTCGGAATACAATTTCTTAATCATAGTTCATCTTTTAATGTTGTCTTTCACATGGATTTTGAAAAAAATGACTACTGACTTTTTCTTCAGTTGGATTTATCTTCATGCCTCCTCAGGCTTTCGAGCATCTGGGATGTCAAGATGGCAAGTATGGTAAGCTGTCCCATTTGTGAATGATATTCTGTCAATAGAATAAGTATTTAATCTGTTCTGTATTTGTAATGGAAATCTCAAACGTGGGTCAAAGGGGTTGTCAAGTTTCAGACTTTTTTGTAGCATCCATAATGCCGTAAATCATTATGTTAGTAGTAGAAATAAATATATTGACTGAGAAGGAAATGATCAGCTCACCTATCCAGCAGGTGCAAAGAATCCTAAACCCAAGGCAAATGGAATCCAAAGTTAGCGATAGACCCAGCATTTCCATAAAATAGAAAACTTTAATTTGTATCCAAAAACCATGTAACAAAAATATTGCCTAATGAAACAGAAGAAAAGGTCTTTAAAAAATTAGCAGTTTTGGGGGGGACTTTTTCTCTGTCTGATTGTACATGATTGTTTTTGTTACATGATTGTAACTGGATACGAAAAAAAGTTTTATATTTTTTATGGAAGTGCTGGATTTACTGGTTCAGTATATTCTCAGAAAAAAGGAAGTGGCATGAGGGAGCTGAGCAACATTGAGGAGTGGATCACAAAGCATGCTTACAGTAATTATTACATAAATAGTAATTTTGGCATAAACCACTGTTGCCATAGGATGTAAATGAGCAGCATGTATTGCGCAAAAACATTATGCACAGTTTTATTTTTGGAGGGAGGGGTAGAAGCAGACAAATTTTCAGAATTTTCTATTATGCCTACAAACCTAATGCTAAAAATATTTAGTTACTAATATGACATTACATATTGTAATATATCATACTGGATAATATAAGCCCTATTCTTATATACTTTATAAATGATAGAATTCTCATGTCTGCCATGGTGTTGACAGAAAAAGTTAACAACCAAAAACAAAAAAAGTACATTTATGAATTCAGAATTTCTTTCCATTAGTTATATACATGCTGTCCTTTCTGATCAGAAGGAGGAGGGTTGCAGGATTTAGGCTGGCCCCATATACAAAGTCAAAGGCTGCAAAAGCCATTTATAACTATGCAAATCGACTGCTCTAGACATATAGCAAAAATAAATAAATCAATAGAGTAAATAAATAAATAAACAAAAATTAATGAATAATTGATTTATTAGATTTTATAACATTTTGTTTGTAAATCCTTGCAGTGGTAGTTTTTACCAATTCGTGTGCATGCACTGTGCGTTGTGAAAGTATTCACTCCCATTGGCATTTTTTGTGTTTTGCTCCCTCATAACCTGGAGTTTCATTGTTTTTTTGAGGGTTTGCATCAGTTCATGTAAAGAAATACTTACATTTGTGGCAAAGTGCAAATTTAGTTTCATCTGACCACAGCGCGTTCCTACATACATTTGGGGAGTCTCCAACATGTCTTTTGGCAAAATCAAAACGAGCCTTCCAATTTTTGGCTGTAAGTAAAGGCTTTTTTGCCCACTTTTCCATAAAGGCCACCTCTATGGAGTGTACGGCTTATTGTGGCCATATGGACAGACACTCCAGTCTACACTTTAGATCTCTGCAGCTTCTTCAGGGTTACCTCTAGTCTTTGTGCTGACCATCTGACTATCTGATTAATACCCTCCTTACCTGAGCTGAGAGCTTTAGTGGGCAGCCCTCTTGTTGTGGTAACATGTTCTTTCCATTTGATGATAATGGATTTGATGGTGCTACTGGGAGATCATCAGAGATTGAGATACTTTTTTTAAAACCCAACTTTGACATATACTTCTCAACAACTTTGTCACTTGTTTGGAGATCTCCTTGGTCTTCATGGTGTTGTTTGGTTAATGGTGTCCTCTTGCTTAATGGTTCTGCAACTTCTATGGCTTTTTGGTAAAGGTGTGTATATGTTGACAGACCATGTCATACTTAGATTGCATACAGGTGGGCTTCCTTTCCCTAAATGTGTGACTTATGAAGATCATTGCTTGCTCCAGAAATTTGTAGGGGCTCATAGCAAAAGAGGTAAATAAATATGCACATGGCATTTTTAATTTATTTTATCCCAAAAAATTATTTTCTGCCTAGATTTTTCTCACTTCATTTTCCCAACTTAGACTATTGTGTTGATGTATCACACACAAATCAGAATATAGAAATATTTAGACATCAAGTTCTAATGTAACAAAATAGGTAAAAACCCACTGGGGTGAATACTTTTGCAAGGCACTTTAACTAAATTACAGGTGCATTTCAATTAGTTAGAATATCAAAAATTTTATTTATTTCAGTAATTCAATACAAACAGGGAAACACATATATTATATAGAGTCATTACAAACAGAGTGATCTATTTAAATTGTTTATTTCTGTTAATGTTGATGATTATGGCGTACAGCCAATGAAAACCAAAAAAATATTATCTCAGAAAATTAGAATACCGTAATTACCACAAAACACCTCCAAAGGCTTCCTAAGTGTTTAAAATGGTCCCTTAGTCTGGTTCAGTAGGCTACACAATCATGGGGAAGACTGCTGACTTGACAAATGTGCAGAAGGCAGTTATTGACACACTCCACAAGGAGGGTAATCCACAAAAGGTCATTGCTAAAGAAGCTGTCTGTTCCCAGAGTGCTGTATCCAAGCATATTAATGGAAGTTGAATGGAAGGAAAAAGTGTAGTAGAAAAAGGTGCACAAACAACCAGGATAACCGCAGCCTTGATATGATTATTAAGAAAAGGCCATTCAAAAATTTGGGGGAGATTCACAAGAAATAGACTGCTGCTATAGTCAGTGCTTCAAGAGCCAACACACACAGACGTATCCAGGACGAGGGCTGCAACTGTCGCATTCCTTGTGTCAAGCCACTCATGACCAATAAAAAACACCAGAAGCAATTTGCCTGGGCCAAGGAGAAAAAGAACTGGACTGTTGCTCAGTGCTCCAAAGTGATTTTTTTTTTCAGATGAAAGTAAATTTTGAATTTCATTTGGGAATCAAGGTCCCAGAGTCTGGAGGAAGAGTGGAGTGGCCACAATCCAAGCTGCTTGAGGTGTAGTGTGAAGTTACCACAATCAATGATGGTTTCGGGAGCCATCTCATCTGCTGGTGTAGGTCCACTGTGTTTTATCAAGACCAAGGTTAGTGCAGGAAATTTTAAAGCACTTCATGCTTCCCTCTGCCGACAAGCTTTTTGGAGATGGAAATTTCATTTTCTGGCAGGACTTGGCACCTGTTCACACTGCCAAAAGTATCAATACCTGATTTAATAACCACAGTATCATTGTGCTTGATTGCAAACAAACTTACCTGACCTAATTCTCTATGTGGTATTGTCAAGAGGAAGATGAGAGACACCAGACACAACAATGCAGATGAGCTGAAGGCTGCTATAAAAGCAACCTAGGCTTCAATAACACCTCAGCAGTGCCACAGGCTGATCGCCTCTATGCCATGCCACATTGATGCAGTAATTGATGGAAAAGGAGCCCTGACCAAGTATTGAGAGCATTTATTGTACAGACTTTTCAGTAGGCCAATATTTCTGAGTTTAAAATCATTTTTTCAGTTGGTTTATATAATATTCAAATTTTCTGAGATAATGACTTTTGGGTTTCATTGACTGTAAAGCCCACTTTACACGTTGCAATTAGTTGTACAATCGCATTTGCGATGTGACACGCCCAGGTCGCATACGGGATCTTATGAGATTGCACGTTGGTCGTTCATTTGCTGTCACACGTGCGTTAGTAGTCTATGTTAAATTGGTCAATTTTGTGTGCGATCCTTTAGATCATGTGTTCTGTGACGTATGCATTGGGCACCTTTTTTTTTTTTTTATTTATTGACTTGCCAAGCGTGTGTAATGTGTAGGGATGCGTTTTTACTATGTCATCTGCCATTCAGCTCTGCTACATGGCTGCTGACAGCAGACACAGACAGCCATGTAGCAGAGCTGAATGGCAGATGACAGCAGACACAGACAGAGCCGCACTGTCAGAATGAACTCGGGTGAACTTCACCCGACTTCACGGTCATGCTGCCTGCTGCGGCTCTGTCTGTGTCGCGTCCTGATTAGCGGTCACCAGTGAAGGACTCACCGGTGACCGCTAATCTCCTAAGTTACTGAAGTTAGCAGCCCTCTCTCATATACTCACCAATCCCCGATCCCCGGCGCTGCACGGCGTTCACACTGCTCCGGCGGCTTTTACTGTTTTGAAAAAGCCGGCCGCCCATTAAACAATTTCGTATTCCCTGCTTTCCCCGCCCACCGGCGCCTATGATTGGTTACAGTGAGACACGCCCCCACTCTGAGTGACAGGTGTCACACTGCACCCAATCACAGCAGCCGGTGGGCGTGTCTATACTGTGTAGTGAAATAAATAATTAAATAATTAAAAAAAACGGCGTGCGGTTCCCCCCAATTTTAAAACCAGCCAGATAAAGCCATACGGCTGAAGGCTGGTATTCTCAGGATGAGGAGCTCCACGTTATGGGGAGCCCCCCAGCCTAACAATATCAGCCAACAGCCGCCCAGAATTGCCGCATACATTATATGCGACAGTTCTGGGACTGTACCCAGCTCTTCCCGATTTGCCCTCGTGCGTTGGCAAATCGGGGTAATAAGGAGTTATTGGCAGCCCATAGCTGCCACTAAATCCTAGATTAATCATGTCAGGCGTCTATGAGACACCCTCCATGATTAATCTGTAAATTACAGTAAATAAACACACACACCCGAAAAAATCCTTTATTAGAAATAAAAAACACAAACATATACCCTGGTTCACCACTTTAATCAGCCCCAAAAAGCCCTCCATGTCCGGCGTAATCCAGGATGCTCCAACGTCGCTTCCAGCGCTGCTGCATGGAGGTGACCGGAGCTGCAGAAGACACAGCCGCTCCTGTCACCTCCACGCAGGTAATGAAGACAGCTGCGCGATCAGCTGCTGTCACTGAGGTTACCCGCTGTCACTGGATCCAGCGGTGGCCGCGGGTAACCTCAGTGACAGCTCAGCTGATCGCGCTACTCACCTCAGTTGCTGCGTGGAGGTGATAGGAGCGGCGGTGAGTAGCGCGATCAGCTGAGCTGTCACTGAGGTTACCCGCGGCCACCGCTGGATCCAGTGACAGCGGGTAACCTCAGTGACAGCAGCTGATCGCGCGGCTGTCTTCATTACCTGCGTGGAGGTGACCGGAGCGGCGGTGTCTTCTGCAGCTCCGGTCACCTCCATGCAGCAGCGCTGGAAGCGACGCTGGAGCATCCTGGATTACGCCGGACATGGAGGGCTTTTTGGGGCTGATTAAAGTGGTGAACCAGGGTATATGTTTGTGTTTTTTATTTCTAATAAAGGATTTTTCGGGTGTGTGTTTATTTACTGTAATTTACAGATTAATCATGGAGGGTGTCTCATAGACGCCTGACATGATTAATCTAGGACTTATTGTCAGCTATGGGCTGCCAATAACTCCTTATTACCCCGATTTGCCAACGCACCAGGGCAAATCGGGAAGAGCCGGGTACAGTCCCAGAACTGTCGCATATAATGTATGCGGCAATTCTGGGCGGCTGTTGGCTGATATTGTTAGGCTGGGGGGCTCCCCATAACGTGGAGCTCCCCATCCTGAGAATACCAGCCTTCAGCCGTATGGCTTTATCTGGCTGGTTTTAAAATTGGGGGGAACCGCACGCCGTTTTTTTAAATTATTTAATTATTTATTTCAATACACAGTATAGACACGCCCACCGGCTGCTGTGATTGGGTGCAGTGTGACACCTGTCACTCAGCGTGGGGGCGTGTCTCACTGTAACCAATCATAGGCGCCGGTGGGCGGGGAAAGCAGGGAATACGAGATTGTTTAATGGGCGGCCGGCTTTTTCTAAACAGTAAAAGCCGCCGGAGCAGTGTGAATGCCGTGCAGCACCGGGGATCGAGGATCGGTGAGTATATGAGAGAAGGGGATAGACTGACATGGACAGAGAGTGAGGGACAGAGATAGTGACCGACTGACAGAGATTAGTGAATGACAGACATTGTGAGGCGCTTCAGAACGCAGCTTTTCAGCTGCGCTCTGAAGCGGACCTTTTTTAAGCTGCGGTGCAGAGCGCACACCTGCGCACATAGCATCAGACACCAAAATCGTATGAGGGATGTCACACGTTACAATTGACTAGGTTCGTGCAACAAAACGCTCAATTCTAGAGAATGATACGATGTGTTTGCGATCAACGGTTTTGCGTTCAATCCTGATCGCACGTAGATGTCACACGCAGATACCTCACAAACGATGCCGGATGTGCGCCACTTACAACTTGACCCCAACGACGGATTGTGAGATATATTGAAGCGTGTGTAGTGGGCTTTAGGCTTTGTGCGCACTAGAAAAGTGATTTTTCTCAAGAAAATTTCTTGAGCAACTTCTGGGAGTTGAAGATTTCCGCACCTGCGGAAACATCCGCGGGAAAAACGCATGCTGATTTGCCGCAAATTTGCCACGGATTTACCGCGGATTTACCGCAGGTTGGTCCCTGCGGTTTTGCAATAAATAATATGGATAATCGATAGACAGATAATGGATAGAGGGAAAGATGGATAGATGAATAGATAGATAGATGAATAGATAGATAGATAGATGAGAAAGACCTATATAATGTCACACCCCCCTGCATTTTCTAAGCTGGCACCCTTTAGTGACTTTCATGTGGCACCAAAGGGTACCTAGCCTTGTATTTAGCCATAAAATAAATAATTAAAAAAAAAAAAAACGACGTGAGGTCCCCCCATCTTTTGTAGCCAGCTAGGGTAAAGCAGACGGCTGCAGCCTGCAGACCACGGCTGGCAGCTTCACCTTGGCTGGTAGTCCAAAACAGAGGGCACCCCACGCTGTTATTTTACATTAAATAAATAATTTAAAACAAAAAACGTGGGGTCCCCCCCAAATTGCATCACCAGCCGAGGTAAAGCGGACAGCTGTGGTCTGGTATTCTCAGACTAGGGAGGTCCACTGTTATTGGACACTCCCCAGCCTAAAAATAGCAGGCCGCAGCCGCCGCAGAAGTGGCGCATCCATTAGACGTGCCAATCCTGGCGCTTCGCCCCAACTCATCCCGTTGCCCTGGTGCATTGGCAAATGAGGTAATATATGTGTAATGTCACCTGGCATCAAGCCCTGGGGTTGGTGAGGTCAGGCGTCTATCAGATACCCGACATCACCAACCCAGTCAGTAAGAAATAAAAAATAGACAACAAAAAAAGTTTTATTTGAAAAAACACTCCCCAAAACATTCCCTCTGTCACCAATTTATTGAAAAGAACTATCAATTCCACGTCCGGCGTAATCCAATAAGGGGGGGGGGTCCCACGGCGATCCATACCATAGTCGCTGTCCCAGTCAATGAAGAACAGAATGTTCCCCATTGGCTGGGAGAGCAATGCAGTGACCTGAGCTAACATCAATAGCCCAGGTCACTGCATGGGATGCCGAGCGCTGCTGCCAGGAGGATAGATGAGATCATTACCTGCTGTGATCATCTCCTGTACTGCTGACGTCAGCGCTGTCACTGACCTTCTATGCCCCCCGCGTTGTCAGAAGTATCGCGAGAGCCGTGACGTCACCGCTAGTGATAGTCTCGGGCCGCTCGCGAGACGGGCATAGACAGCAGTGACCGCGGTGACGTCAGGAGGCAGGAGATCGTCACAGCAGGTAATGATCTCACCTCCTGACAGCAGCGATCATCATCCCCGCGGCTGCCAGCACTGCAGGGTGTCAGTGTTTGCCTGCGCTGCCGCGTGACAGGCTGCTGACACTGCAGGCAGACACTGACACCCTGCAGTGGAGTGTCAGTGTCTGCCTGTGTCAATGTCTGCCTGCGCTGCAGGGTGACAAGCTGCTGACATTGCGGGCACACACTGACACGCTGCAGTGCGGGCAGCCGCGAGGCTGGAGCGGGACACAGACTGCATGGGCACCTGGAGGTCGCACGGAAGTGCTTCTGTGCGGCGTCCAGGGAGTGTGACGTCTGTGTTTACTCTGCTCCGCTTCCTCTTCCTGGCATAATAACATCGCTTCCTGCAAAACCGCAGGCAGCGATGAGCATTACCGCAGGTAAATCGCGGCTATACCGGGGGTATACCGCACATCATTTGCTACCTGCGGTATACCCCCGGAATTTCGCGATTACATTACAGTGAATGGAGTGAAATTCCGGGGGTATTCCGCAGGTACCTGCGGAAAATAATGGACATGCTCATTTTCTCAAGAAATGTTCTCAAGAAATTCTTCTCAAGGAAATTTCTTGAGAAAAATCCGCAGTGTGCGCACAGCTATTTTTTTTCACATAGGATTTGCTGGGAAATGTCTGCACAAAAATTGCAGACATTTCTCAAGAAATTTCCGCGGCAAATCCGCGGGTAAATCCGCGGGTAAAACGTACTAGTACGCACAAGGCCTAAGACTATGTGCGCACGTTGCATATTTGCATGCAGTTACGCTGCAATCTGCACCGCAGCGCAACTGCATGCGTCCCCAGCATAATCTATGAAGATTATGCAGGAGACGTACGCATGTGGCGTATTAGAGCGCAGCGCTTCGGCTGCTGCTTGAAGTGCGCGTTCTAAAAATTGACATGTCACTTATTCCGTGCGCTCTGCATGCAGTCCCCGCTTTGTCTATGGGATGGGCTGCACTCAGAGCGCATGGAATCGACTTTTATTTTTCGTTACGGACTCTTTCTGCAGCGATTTGAAGCGCACGTGTGCTGTTCAAATCGCTGCAGAAATTTCTGCAGGGACAGAACGCTAAGTGCGCACATAGCCTAAAGTCATAATCATCAACATTAACAGAAATAAACACTTGAAATAGATCACTCTGTTTGTAATGACTCTATATAATATATGCATTTACCTTTTTGTATTGAATTGCTGAAATAAATAACTTTTTTATGATATTCTAATTTATTGAGATGCATCAGTATATGTAAAAACACAGGTATGCAACATTTGGGTTTATGAAAATTGATTAAAATCCAATGACTAACCCTTATGTTTTATTATGCCCTGTTTTAAAAAAAATCACTTCTATTTTTAAAAATCAGGTGTGGATTTTGCACAATATGTGCGTGAAATTCAGAAAAGCAAGAAAAATTGTAGCTAAAAATTTACTGAACATTCATTCTTCAACTTTATTGGAAATTCATTATTGTGCCTTTTCATTTCCGCTTCAATGCTTCTCTTGATTCTTTTTCTCTTATAGAAGGTCGGCAGATCCTCTCTGTGACGCATTCAACAGTACTCTCCCATCATATTCACGTTCCATCTACTTGATATCCTGATGAAATATTTCTCCTTGTCCTTCACTAACAGCACCAATGTTTTAAGGAAAATAGCCCAAGTGGAACAAAAAAATCTAATTTAAAAGTCATCAGACAACCCAAGGCTTTGAAACCTTTCAGCATGTTCTTCACAATGGACGTAAATTTTGGATCTTTGTTGCAACCTAGAAATTAATTCACAACTTATTTAAAATAATCCAAAGCCCTTTTCTCAACAGCTTTCATTTTTGTTTCGAATTTGTAGTCCTTCATGAATTTCCAAATATTCTGACCCATAAAAATGCTTTCTTACAGTTTTGCTTTGGACAGTCCCTGAAACTTGGTACCTAATTATTTAAAAGTCTCTCCTTCTTTAGGTAGAGCTTTCACAAACTGCTTCATCAGTCCAAGTTTAATGTTGAGTGGTGGCAGGAGAACTTTAGTCGAATTAACTAAAATTTCTGCAACTATGTTCTTCGGTTTAGGTTGCAAGATATTCTTGTTGGACAAGTTGTTTGGCCCCAGTAATGAGTCCTATCCCGGCTGTCCCAATCACACAAACAGCATGGGTACTTTGTGCATCCTCCTAGCTGCCTAAGGGCCGTTTCAGATCAGCGGTATTCTGCCACACTCGCAGATCTGGCACAAGGGCAGTACAGTACTTTACAGTTCACAGACAGTGCGGCAAGCCCCGGTCACATGCTGTCACATGCTCCGGTCACATGATCCTATGTGCCCGGAGCTTGCCAGTGAACTGTAAAGTGTAAAGTACTGTACTGCCCTTATGCTGGATATGCAAGTGCGCCAGAATACCGCTGATCTGAAACGGCCCTAAGATGCCAAGAGACAGCTTTCAGATCACCACATATTGACCATCCTTGATCCTCATAGTTAAATTTATTATGAATAAAGTCTAAATTCTCATAGCATTCATTGAAGTGCACAGAATGACCTACAGGCACTGAAGCATACTTGCTGCCATTGTGCAGTGGCACAGCTTTCAGACTTTTATTTTTTAGAGTCTCCTTTTCCTTTTGCTCTCATAGAAAAATTTACATTAATTACAATCAGCCCAGGAACATCACGGTAATAACACTGGAGCACCATCTTGAGAAAAATATGGAAGAAATTCCTTTTTTCTGCCTACCATGAAAAATGGGTACCAAGAGCTAGCAGGTTCTTTTCCTTTATTCTAAAACGTTCTGCAGAATGTTTAGGAAGGTCCAAGTTCCTGACTAAGTCATTTAATTTGATCTCTGAAAAAAGCTGTGGCTAGTTGGAACTAGCGTGAAAGCTGTCAGGTTAATTACAACACCCCATTGTAGCCATTTCGATTACGTTGTTAGAAACAGAAACTTAATCCACTATAACCACTAAATACTGTAAGGTATCATGGTAAGCACACCACTACACTCTTTTTAACTCGAAAAGAAAATCTTCTCTGCCCACAGCACCCAATCGCAGCACAGAATCCATTAATTTCTAACCAATCTAAGGACACCAAACTAATCCACCAATGGTAATGCAAAGGTGTCAAAGTATGGTGCAGGAAAAAAACCTATGAAGTCAATGTTTGTGAAAAAACTATACGTGATGGAATTTTTTCTGATATTTTGTTTTTTGTTATATTTTTACTTAGTCCCGCAATCTTAGTCCGGTATATAAAAATTCCCTCTAACTTTTCAAACATTTTTACCCTGGGAGTCTTGTGTAATTGTAGATATGTGTTATGAATTTCTTATTCTTCCTATCTGAATTTTTGAGAGACAAAGTATAACATGAAATCTACAGGAATGCTAAAGTTTTCAAAAGATTTTAACAATTCAAGATTCAAGATGTTCAGCCAGTTTATACAGAATATGAAGCCAGATTTTTATAATCACTTACCACTGAGTTTTCTTAGCAGGTACAATACAGTTGTCATTCAAGAATTGTATTCCTGTCACTGTGCATTATATTTTGTTATGGCACTGAACATCAGATATGCTTCATGTATTTATACTATCATCATTCTTACTGTGCTGCACTAGTCTGTGTTATTCTTACTTTCTCAGTACTTTCTATTGCAAGTTATCCCAATTAATTCTTTTCCAAGAAGTGTCATTAAATATAACATTTTGGTTGGTGATAACCTAACATATTAATGTACTTCCTTGATATCTATAATTTGTTATTATGTAATATTTATAATATACAGGCATAGTGGTATTTGCCACTAGGCACCAAATTTCATGGCCGTATTTGCCACTAGGCACCTTCCCTTCAAACTAAATAACAAAACTGGCTTCTTTGTTAAAGAATGTTTGGTTAAGGAATAAGGAGATTGTCTGCATTAATTTGTTCTTGTTTATAAGATGCAGACATAAATGAACTTTCAAGTGGATCTCTGTAGTACCAATCAGCCCCAACGTGTAGTAGCTTGATCACAATGATAAGATCGCTGCAACTTGATGAGGTCACCTCATCACACTGATGACATCACTGCAGCTAAATGAGGTCCCCTCATCACACTGATGACATCACTGCAGCTAAATGAGGTCCCCTCATCACACTGATGACATTGCTACAGTGATGCAGAGGTGGCAAAGATACAGGAGTAGGAACAGGTAGGTTGTCCATAAAGCTGACGTTATAAGGGACGTTTTCTATAGACAGGGAAAAGGAGTTGGGTTCATTATATAGAGCAAGGGATAGTGTGAGAGCACAGAATGGAGAGTTTACAGCATTGGATGACAGTGTAACCAGGGGCCACAGTATTGAGAAGGAGCAGCATGGAGCAGAAATGGACATATTGCCGAGGAAGCCAATACAGCTGCATTGGGCCCCAAAGGTGGAAGGGAGCTGTTACCATGCGTGACTATTTTAAAATGTATTGCGGCACAAGGGACCCACCAGCTGACGTTGCTGTGCCTATGAATGGTGGCACATGACAGAGACATATACCAGAATGGGGGACATATATACCCCCATATATATGAGTATATGAGTTCAACTGTATGCCTTTTGGGCTCTGCAATGCACCGGGAACATTTCAAAGATTGACGGAGTGTTGCTTGGGATATTACAACTTTGAAACCGTGCTATTGTACCTGGATGACGTCATAGTCTACTCAAACACCTATGAAGACCACCTGAAGCACCTGGCTGAAGTGTTTGAGTCTTTGTTCAGGTATGGCCTGAAGATAAAGCCGTCAAAATGTCACCTCTTGAAGCCAAAAGGTACAGTACCTGGGTCATGTGGTCAGCGCAGAAGGTGTGGCACCATTCAAAGAAATAGAAAAAAAGCGAATTTTGGTGACACATGCACTTTAAAGGCATTGCAACTATTGTACATTTTTGTGAGTAGGTATTAAATGTTTAACTTAATAGGAATCATTAGATTTAGTATATAGAAATATCTGTAATTACATAGGAAACCTGATTCTGGACAAATTGATACCAATATCTTTGTATGATCTCCCTAAAATCACTCTTGGTTATAAACTAGTGTATTTATTGGCACAAGCAATAAAACCAGAAATCGCACATAAGAGATGTTCTGCTTCAGCTGAACCTGAATTTATTAAATGACTTCAGGAATGACAGTTTTGTATGTTGTGTTCTTCCTAGCGCAGATGGGATATAATTTATCTCTTTGCAGTAAAAACAAGGATTGCATGATAGACATTCAAGAACTTTTAACAATAGGTACAAATTGGGAAATAGCATGCATTCTTCCTAATGGTAACATTTTTAATTACAGAATAATAATAAGAATAATAATAATAATAATAATTCCTGTTTATTAACTTGTTCTCCAACTTACAAGACTCTCTAAAATTAGAAAACCATTAAAGGAGTTATCCGGCTTATTTTGCTTTTTTTTTTTATATTTCACTTAAGGGCAGGTAAGTAGATAGCAACTACTTATCCACCCTACTGTCAGCCCCTCTCCCCCGCCTCAAAACAGTCATGTGACTGCTCATGCTGGGATTTTGATGCTTCATGTGACGTCACGTCGACAGGGGCACGACCTTGTTGACGGGTATCACTGCCGTCATCATGTTGCCGCCCTGCTGCCTACCAAGTACAGTGTGATGCAGCTCCCGCTCCCTCTCATCCTCCCCTGCATCCTCCCCACATTCCGTACTCTCCCCCGCCACCTGTGCACAGCTATATGTGGTCCTCAGCTCTTTATGATGCATGACGCCCGTGTAACTGTCTCTCCTCCCCCCCCGTGCGCTGTCTCTCTGCACTATGTGATGAACGCAGCATCAGGCGTGCCTGGAGTTTGAATACTGCCGGGAGCAGCGCCCAGTGACATCACCTGACACCGCGGTCAGCAAGCACTGAGCTCTGCAAGAAGAGAGTGCAAGAAGACAGTGCAGTGGAGATAGAAGAGAGTGCATGGGTGAGAGACAGAGCAAGTGGGTTCTATCTGGGAATATATGTATATATATACCATACTCACATGGTGTATATATCTACTATAGACTCACATTGCGTGCTATACACAATGAGTGGGCAGACGACGGGGCTGGACACTGAAGCTGGGCAGTGCCAGCTGTGAGTGTGAAGTTCAGCTGTCAAACATGTCATGTTTGGTTGAGCTACAAGTAAACAAAGAGCTGCAGAGAATAAAGTAAAAATTCAGGAGGAACAAAAGTTAGAAACAAAAAAAAAATAATGTAGGGATGTTTTTAATAATGACAATACAGCACAGATTAGCTTATATATATATATATATATATATATATATATATATATATATATATATATATATATATATATATATATATATATCTATATATATATATATATATTATATATATATATATATATATTGTGGCTGGACAACTTCTTTAAAAAGAAAACCTAGGGTAACCAGTACCAAAAAGTATTTATAAAAAGCAAGAGTGGACTATCTGTGAGTTCTTCCTTAAGATAATTCAAAACGTAGTTGTATGTTGAAAAGAGACAAAGTTCCATCAAGTTCAACACTGTAGATCAAATTATACATTATTTATGACAACATTAATAAACCACACTGCAATTTGTTATAAGAAAAGGATCCAAAAGGATCCCTTTTAAAATATAGACTGTAAGAGGTAGTAAGTACGTCTGATACTATAACAACTATAACTGTAAAGAACCCTTTTCTATTTAGTTGTTAGAATCACCTTTTCTCCACATGCAACATAGATCTTAACCATTCCGGATTTAGCGTGACTGTCCCGGTTTGAGAAGCCAGTCCCGCCGTCCCAGCACGTCAGTGATCTGTTCTGATTTTCACTCACTCTCTATGTCAGATGTGTTCTCTCTTCGTCTTTATTGCTCCTTAGCCCCTTCTCTTCATGGGGTGTGGCTGGCATCTCTGCTCTGCACACATTACATTAATTAAAGGCATTATCTGGCTTATATTTTTTTTTTGTCATTTCATTATTGGGCTACATAGGGGCAGGTAAGTAGATAGCGACTACCTACCTGCCCTGCTGTCAGCCCCTCTCCCTGGCTCAGAGCGGTCATGTGACTGCTCATGCTGGGATTTTGTTGCTTCCTGTGACGTCACATCGACAGGGGCAGGACATTGTTACTGGACATCACAGCAGAATCCATGTTGCTGCCATGCTGGGCGGGTACAGTGCGTGGAGTCCCCACCCCCCTTACCCGCACCCTCCCACACATTCCATAGTGCAGTAGTACAAGACGCTGCCGGTAGGCCAGCAGCTGATAACTGGAGAAGCTGTGACGCCCTGGCCTATCAGGTCATCCCAGGGTATTGTGCAACCTGCCCTTCTGCACAGTATCTACATCCTCCTTGGTTACAGATTCCTGTCCTTTGGAGTTGCTAAGATCAGATCCAGTCAAAACCCTAGGAACACTTTCCACCACACCCACCAGACATACCATTGTGGGGCCTGGTGGGAATAGGGCCATCCACTTGGGGGGTTGGTAGGGGAAGTGACAAGTGAGAACAGAGAGAGAAAGTGAAGGGGGA
Organism: Anomaloglossus baeobatrachus; assembly: GCF_048569485.1. NCBI lineage: Eukaryota > Metazoa > Chordata > Amphibia > Anura > Aromobatidae > Anomaloglossus > Anomaloglossus baeobatrachus. The sequence continues at coordinate 420,912,032 of NC_134356.1, read as the reverse complement.
GGAGTGTGGAGTGGTGTCTCTCGAAGTGAGAGGTTACCATTGTGGAGCAGGGCTCCTGGAGACTACTAGGTGGCAGACGTTGGTCTGGGCCTGGTAGGAGCTCGAACCCCAGTCGCAGGGGATCGTGTCAAGGGGCACGGATCTGCCGAGGAGGGCAGCCGGTGGCCTTGAGCCATCTCTGGTCAGGGGCCAGGGCACGATGGGGTACGTGGACCCTAGGCCGGGAAGTAGCTTCAAGCGTCCTGGTAATTTACCCGACGGGGGTGACGTCTTCAAGATTCATCCCTCACCTGCTCCAAACTCTGGGTACTAGCTCAACGAGGGGATAGGACTTTCCCAAAACACAAAAAAATAACAAATAGGAATAACGTTTGGAACACCATTCTAAGTCCGAACTGTGTGCAAAAACCTAAAAAAACATCACTATGGGGAGATAGGGTATGCACACCAGTGACTATGTAAGGGGAATACATGAAATAGCAGAAACTGCTGTGTGAATACTGACTTGAAAAATCCAATAGCTATATGCAAGAGTGAAAATGTGAAAAATGGAATCTGCATTACTGCCATGAACATATAAATCAAGAGAAATTACTTTGGCGTAGTGTTGGGGCTCTATTGCATTGATCAATTCAGTAGTTAATTTATTTACATTTACTAAGATGGGAGTTTATCATGGTTGGGATGCCCATGAGTGAAAATTAATTGCTTATATCTTGCATGGTTAATAGCAAATATAGGACCATTGAACTGCGCAGGTTTCCATTCCTCATTGATGAATTAATTAATATTTGGCACAGGTCTCTTATGTATACTTGCCTGGCAAGTTGGTGTTCATGTCCCAGCTGGAATTTTGACATTTATTGGGACTTAGTAGATTTCCTGTCCTTGTCTCTCTGTCCATTCGGTGCCTTTATGCTTATTTTTAACGGTTTTAATGAATATTAATAAAGATTGTTTTTTATTGCAATTTGTGTCACTCCCCTGATTTGGTCATCCATTAATGTCCAAAAGTTGTGTTTGATTATGCCATTGGAGTGCTATTTAGTACTTATTAGGACATGAAGTTGTTAATAAAATATGAATAGTGGACAAAATTTTAATTATTTTTCACAGAAAACACCAAAAAATCTTTTTTTTCCAAATTTCACACAAAGATATGAAAACACACACAAAAATGTATAGAAAGCTGTAGCAAACTAGCTGCAGCTACATTTATATTCTAACTTTCTTTTCTATTATATTAGTCTTCCAAACAATTCTGACATGTTATTTTTTCAGAAGAATGTTCTTTGCAAACATTTTCCTTACAAGTGGAACAATATCGCTCAGTTTTCCTCTCTATGTTTCTTGGACACATGAAACAGCGCTTTCGTTTTCTTTCTCCTGGCTCTGGAATAATCTGATACTGTACGCCACACTGTTTCATTGCTTCTTTAGTTTGCTTTGGCAAGCTCTTCAAGTCGCTTTGCTCTATCATGTGAGGCATTACAAGTTCATGACAAAGGTCCTTCAAGAATATGCATCTCCTGTCCTTCCTCTTTGCATGAAATTCCGGATGAGTTTTTGTATAAATAATGAATGAATTTAGGGCTGCTACATCAAGCATATTTGAAAATAGTACTACAGGCCATCATTTTGTTTGCTTCTTACACGAATATTCTCCCACCATCTCATCCATTTTATCTATACCTCCTTTGTTGTATTGTAATGCAAGATGATTTCTGGTTTCAATTTTTTGTCATTGCTGTCAACACTGCAATCATGATGCATGGTACTGAGTAAAATCACAGATTTCTCCTTCTCCTTGTAATATACCAAAGTCGCTTTGTTATTGAATCCAAAGACACTCTCATAAAGTGCTCGCTGACGATTGTGTTTGAGTGCTGCTGGAATTTCTCATCTGTTTTGCTTTATAGTACTAACAATAGCTTTTGCAAGCAGAAAATTGCCTAGTTCAACATTGGTGAAATAATTGTCCATAGTGATGTTTATACCTGAATTGAATACTGGAACAGCAAGAGTTTTGACTATTTCAGACCCCAGATCCTTCTGTACTGGTGCACCAACCTCTTTGCCATAGTAGATTACACCATTTATGTCATAATAATTTGCAGAATCACACATCCAGAAGATTTTTATTCCATACTTGGCTGGCTAGCTAGTATGTATTGTATGAACTTACAGCGTCCTCTGAACGGTACAAGTTGCTCATCTACAGTAACATTAGTACTAGGATTGTAAAGTTTTGTGCAATTTTTGATAAATATGTTCCAGATATAACTGATAGGGGCTAATTTGTCTGTTTCAAACCTCACTGCATGAGTTCGCTTATCATCAAAGCGAATGATTCTTCTAATTTCCTCATATCATATCATATATGCCCTTATCCCGCCCTCCAAAAATCACATGATCTCCTCACATGTTATTATCCACACCCTGGCCCCTCCACCAGCATTACTGAGTACAAATAAAGTAACTTGAGACACTACTCACTACACTACTACTACTGAGAACATGATAAAAATAGCGGGGGCCTAAAAGGCCCCCAATCCGTACAGATGTAGTTTTCACCAAACAAGCATTCTTACACCAAAATGCCTATGAAAAAAATTATATGAACAACTGGATATTATCAACAACGACATACTTGAGGAATACCTGGAGTTTCAAAATTCTAACAAAAGTAATTTTGCAGATAATATAAAAAATGTAAGCATGGGGGCCTAAAAGGCCCCCAATATGCGTTCTAGGGTTAAACATCACTTTTTGACTGTACTGTTAAACTTTGAAAAATGTTGGAATGGGCAGACACTTGGCAAATGAGATTTAATGTTGATAAATGTAAAGTAATGCACCTAGGACGGAGTAATCCTATAGCTGCGTATACATTAAATGGAAGTAAACTCGGGACTACAGAACAGGAGAAGGACTTGGGTCTTCTCATTACAAATAAGCTGAGCAGCAGCACTCAATGTCAGGCAGCAGCTGCTAAAGCAAACAAGATTTTAGGGTGTATAAAAAGAGAGATGAGATCCCAGGATCCCAACGTATTATTACCCCTCTATAGATCACTTGTAAGGCTACATCTGGAATATGGGATCCAGTTTTGGGCTCCACATTTTAAAAAGGACATTCAAAAGTTAGAATCAGTTCAAAGGTGGGCAACTAGATTATTACAAGGAATGGAAGGCCTTCCATATGATGAGAGGTTGAAAAAGTTAGATATGTTTAGCTTAGAAAAAAGATGTCTCAGAGGAGAGCTCATTTATTTGTATAAATACATGTGTGGTCAATATAAAGGACTGGCAGTCTGGCACATGACTTATTTCTTCCAAAGACAATACTACGGACCAGGAGGCATACACTGCGAGTGGGAGAACAGCGATTCCAGCAGCTAAATAGGAAAGAGTTCTTTACAGTTAGAGCAGTTGTGGCGCCCTGGACTAACCAGGTATTCACAGACATAACACCACACACACACCCTACCCTAGACAGTCACACCAGTCAAACAAAAACCCTTGTTACCTCCCTCCAGGATCTGATGTCCACACCAGGTGGGGCGGAGCCAGGTGGTTGGCCCCACCCACCGAGGAGTTCACAGGCCTGGAGGCGGGAAAAGTTTCAGTTTAGTTTTGGAGGTGAAAGTGAGAGGACACAAACTGTCGGTGTCTGGGTAGGGGCCCAGACACAAACAGCAAGGTTGGCAGACGGTGATGGCCGTCTGCAGGAGTTAGTGATCTCTGCAGAGCCGTAGGACCGGGGTTGGGCATTGGCCCATCGGTACTGAACCGGGGAGCGGAGTGAAGCTAAGCACACAGGCAGGGCCATCGGACCCTGACTAGGCTTGGAGCCGCCGACAACGGTCAAATCCGAGTGTGACCGGAACACCAGGGGTTTCCCAACAACCAAGACCCGACAGAAGGCAACAGTCCACACCGTGAGGATATACAGCCACCACCGTAGGCTAGAGATCCAAGGGCCAGCACCTGCGGGCAAAATGGGCTCCTACGGCACCTATACGCCGGGGAGCGGACTACCGGTGGGCAACCACAGGAGTCAGAACATTCTAACAGGTGCAGGGAAAGACAGCCACCATCAGCTGTCCGGGGAGAGCACAACACTGCAGCCGGCTGTGGGACCCATCCATCCAGCCGTTTGGTTTACCAGAGGCTCTGTCATTGACTGTCTGAGTGAGTACACCAGTGCCATCCGGCACCGCGCCGTGCTGTCCCTGCAACCCCAGCCATCCAGCCTCCCCGTTACACCACCGGACCCCGGGATCACCAACCCCTACCTGTTACGAGGGGGACCCGGGGAAGCGTGCCAAGATGGGAAATGGACAGCTTCCGCCGGTCAAGGTCCACAGTGCGGTGTAAGGGACCGCTGCTATTGTCAGGAAAGAGTGAGCGGGTTGCTGCTAGTGATCGTCTGGAACGTCACAGACGATCTATGTACACCAGTCCGCCCTAACCCGTGAGGGTTGTATGGCTCGGGGCTTCTCGTACAGTGTACCTGTTGCACGGGGACGCACAGAGGTGCCTACACACGTGTGCCAGCGGGAGTCACAGGAATATGGCACGGGGGTAGCACAGAGGTGCCCACGCACGTGTGCTTCAGAAACCAAGTGAGTCCGACAGAGACTCGAGGAGCTCACCTGGGACAGGAACACAGCCTGCTAAACGGGATACTGCCGGAGCAGCAAGGCAGGGGCAAGACCTGCAAACTAGGTGCTGCCTGAGCAGCAAGGGCAAAGCCCACAAAAGACAATAATGCCTAAGCAGTGGCGTGGCAGCACGCTGCCAGACATCCAAACATAGAAGGACGGTCGCACACCACCATGATGGCAGGGGGAGCTTTTAAGGAGGTGTAGCTCCACCCAAGGGCGGGCACGAGACGGGCGTGACCCAATCAGGGTTCGTGACGTCCTGGCCCAGCCAGTCAGGATTCAGCACATCACCAGCCTCGTCATGGGGCCGTGTGATATCAGTGAGCAAATCAGAAGACGTCACGTGGAGCACATGCTCATCTTCCTGCCTCTGGGTCATAAAGGCGGGATCCCCGGTTCCACAATGTGCAGAGACATGGGAAGTCTTGCTGCTTCCCTGAGCATCTATTCTTTGCACACTGCGCAATCTCCCAGAGCCTCCGTGATGCTGAGCAGGAGAGCTCGTGGCAGGCAAGGGATGGGAGACCGCTCCATTCCTTGCAAGGGGAGAACCACTAGGTGTCACCCTTCTGCTGTGTCTCTGAGAAGGCAACTCCTGCAGACTGCGCAGTCTCCCAGACCTTTGGTGCTGCTGAGCAGGAGGGCTCGTGGCCGACAAGGAATGGGGGACCACCTCATTCCTTGCAATAAGAGAGCCACGACGTGTAACACCTACCCATGGAGGGGACAACATCCTAGCTGCTCCCTACCATCTCTCCCGGGATCCCCATCACCAGCAGCAGTGGTGCTAATAATCACCACGACCCGTGGGTGCGTCACGAACTATCTCCCTAAACAAACCACCCCCTTTTCACTCAAGGGTGAGGAGCACTGCTCGAGTCCCCAGGTCCGGCCCACTGCTCGAGCCACCGAGCAGCAGCAGAAGCCCAGGACCCGAGCGTGGCGAGCACGTCCCCTCCACCCGTGACACAGTCAGATTGTGGAATGCCCTACCGAAGAGGTAGTAATGGCACTCTGTGGTTTGAAGATAAAGAATCCAGCTGACCCTGGAGACCACTCAGTTCTGTTGGTAATAGAAAGCAAAGGATTCCGCTGCTGCTTCAACGTCAGGTACAAGTGAAACAAGAAGAAATGTCGCATGATTCATGAATAATATAGCAGGATCTGATATATTACTCATGAGTTATGCGATATTTTCTTGGAAGATTTTAAAGAAATTACCAATAAAGGTTAATTTTATTATAAAGGAAAAAAAATCTGGAAGCTGGATCATTTCTTCTTGTTTCAGTAATGGCACTATGACAACTCTTAAAAAAGGGCTGGATGATTCCTCCGTCGACACAACATTGTCGGTTATAAATGACTTAATGACAAAATGTAGATTTGGTGAAGGCAGATTGAACTGATGGACCTAGGTCTTTTTTCAACCTAAGTAGCTAAAAATAACTCTAAAATTTAAAAAAAAAAAAATTGCAATTATATTATTTATTTGTCTTTTTTTTCTTTTTTTTAACAGATACTTTTTATACAAAAGATATTAAGCAGATCAAACATCATTTTAGCTTGTCTGTAACACCTGTGCATTGGGTATCTTCCTATTCACACTTAGTTTTATCTTCTTCCTTGAATTATTTTTGTGCGATTTGTTTATGGCTGACTCACATCTCCAGCAGAGTTCAATGACTAAAGGAGTGCAAATTGTCCCAAAACACATTTGCACCTCCATGGGTAACAATCTGTTCTCCACTTCATAAGGCAATAATCTGCCAACTGTCTAAAAGTCTACATGTCATTATGCTACTGTTAATATATACGGTGGATAGGGATACCTGAGTCTGTGATGTCTGATGCTATTGTTCCACTGGATGGTGATATCTGAGGCTTTTGGTGCAACAGATCATTATATCTGAGGCTATTGTTACATTGTATTCTGATATCTGAGGTTATTTTTATGTTGGATCGTAATATCTGAGGCTATTGATCCAGTGTAGTGGGATATCTGAAGCTATTGTTGTAGTGGATTGTGATATCTGAAGCTATTGTTACAGCTGATCGTGACATCTGATACTATTGTTACATTGTATTGGGATATTTGAGGATATTGTTACATCGTATTGGATAGCTGAGTCTATTTTTACAGGGGATCATGATATCTGAGGCTATTGTATTGGGATATTTGAGGTTATTGTTGCATTGTATTGGGATATCTGAGGCTATTCTTATAGTGGATCGTGATATCTGAGGCTATTGTTATATTGTATTGGGACATCTGACGCTATTGTTATAGTTGATTGTGATATCTGAGGCTATTGTTCCATTGTTTTATGATATTTGAGGCTATTGTTTCATTGTATTGGGATATCTGAGGCAATTGTTATAGTGGATCGTGATATCTGACGCTATTGTTGCATTGTATTGGGATATCTGAGGCTATTGTTATAGTGGATCGTGATATCTGACGCTATTGTTGTATTGTATTGGGATATCTGAGGATATTGTTATAGTGGATCGTGATATCTGAGGCTATTGTTGCATTGTATTGGGATATCTGAGGCTATTGTTATAGTGGATCGTGATATCTGACGCTATTGTTGTATTGTATTGGGATATCTAAGGATATTGTTATAGTGGATCGTGATATCTGACGCTATTGTTGCATTGTATTGGGATATCTGAGGCTATTGTTTTAGTCGATCATGTTATCTGAGGCTATTGTTCCAATGGATTGTGATATCTGAAGCTATTGTTCCAGTGGATTGTGATATCTGGGGCTATTGTTCCAGTGGATATGTTATTAATTTGAAAAAGAATAGTAATATACCAAGAGATAATAATGACTAAAGCCCTGTGCACACACTGCATTTTTACCGCGGTTTTGCTGCATTGTTTTGCTGCAGAAAATGTTCAGAACCTTGCTGCAGTCCTTCCCCAGCAAAACCTATGGTAAAAAAAAAAAATGCTGTGCGCACACTGCGTTTTTTTCACCAACGGATTTGCTGTGGAATTTCCGCTGCGGAATTAATGTGCATGTCACTTTTTTTCCGCAGGTACCTGCAGTATTTTACCCCGTTGGCTGTAATGAAATCATGAAATACCACAGGGAATAACGCAGGTAGCAAATTATGTATGTTTCATTGCGTAATTCCCACGTTATTCCCGCGGTATTTCACGTTTTTCGGGACATGGTGATAATCACTACCCTGCGTTTTGCAAGAAAGTGATGTCATTAGGACAGGAAGAGGAAATTGAGCAGAGAGTAAATACACACATATCACACTCACACACATACACATACATATATAATGCATAGACACATAGAAATCAGAAATGTGCATATAAAAAAAGAAGAAAAAAAAACTGTGGGCTCCACGATATTTTTAGTATCCAGCCAAGGTAAGCACACAGCAGGGGTCTGGTATTCTCAGGCTGGGGAGGGCGAAGGCCATGGTTTTTGCCCCCCACCCTCCCGCAGCCAAGAATATCAACCCGCAGCTGACTCGAGAATGTGTGTCACCCAGGGACAAGGGGTACTCAGATCCGGGCCAAGGGGTCACTTCTGAGGGTATCACGGTGGCGTGACCCAGTCTGCTATGCCAGGCACCACAACAAAAGGGTGATTATATACAGGGGAGATTTTGGTAAAGTTCGTGACGCCACCCACGAGTTGTGGTGAAGGTGGACACCACCGCTGCGGTTATGGGGGTACCCGGGGGCCGATGGTGATATAGCGAGATGTTAACCCCTCCGTGGGTAGGGATGATGGCCCCAGGACCCGTTGGGCTTTGTAGTGCAGGGAGATGGGCGGCCGTCTGAGAGCTGCGCGCCCGGTTGGACCAGGGGATGTTGTTACACACAGTTCGCTTTGCAAGAAAACACACAGAGTCAGGAATTAACCAGAAATTGCCGGTGTCCGTAGCCCTTGGTACGGAGGGTGTTCGGATCCCACACCCGAAACAGCAGGGCCCTTTCTCTCTCTGTCCACTACTATAAGAAGCCTCAACTCCTCGGCTTGAATCGGGGTGTCCACTCCCCAGCGACGATCCGGAGCCTGATTACTATGCCTGCGGGCCACTACCCTGCCCCGGCCACCTTGGCTCTTTCCCACTACTCTACTCCTTCCAGCAATCCTGGAGCTCGCTTCCACACTCCACAGCAGCCGGGAGCTTTCACACTCCTGTCTGCTCTGCTCCCTCTCCTCTCACACTCTGCCCCAGCCCCTCCCCTGCTGCTCAGTTTAGCTCTTACACTGGGGGGGAGGGGTATGTCTGTAGAACAGTACCAGTGTGGGATCAAATTACCAAGGAGGATTACATGTATCTGTGACTCCCTGGTTTTGCCAAGACGTCACATTCCCCCTTGGTTAAACACAGCCCGTCCGCGGGCTGTCCGGGCACCGACATTTATTGTAACGAGAAAAAGAAAAAGTGTACACATTACAACTATACATCTTCCCACATTGGGAGGTACATTTTATTAAACCTTTAATTATCCTGCATCCCCCCACCTGCTGTGCAGATGGCCTCCTCCGGAACTTGAGGATGTTCAACAGGGGTGACAGTCCATAAAACAGTCAACTTTCAACTTGCGGGTAGCCGTCCATGTTACGCTACCACTGCTGCTGCTGCCGCCACTCCCAGTACGGGGCACGGGTTTCGTGCTCTGCCTCCTGCTCAGGAGCCAGGCTCACTCAGATGCCCTCGGCGCCGGCTACAATCGGCCTCGCTAACTGCCGAGGGCCCCATCGCTCAGTGGCCCGCTCCTCCTCCCTGCAGGTGCACTACAGCTACTCCACAGCTGGGGCGGGGTATTTGGGAGCGGCTGCTGCCGCATCTGGGGCGGACTTCCGGTCGGGTGTCGCCTCTGCTGCGGCCGGGCGGACTGCCGGGGACGACGTCATCACCGTTGCGGCCGGGCGGACTGCCGGAGCCGACGTCATCACCGTTGCGGCCAGGTGGACTGCCGGAGCAGGGTGAGATGTCATCGGGGTTGCGGCTACTGCTTCCAGGAACCAGACGGGTGCAGAGTCCTGACGTCCCTGCTCTTTAGCCCCGTGGTCACATGGGGCACGATCTTCACCCGCCCGCCTCTTCGTCTTTCTGCAGCACTCTGCTCTCAGGGGGCGGGACTTCACTTTCGCGCTCTTACTGCTCGGAGAAGATGACTCGAGTGGGAAATTTTCATGCCCAAAAATGGCAGCAAGATGGCGGATTCTGAAATTTTGCAGCGGAGCACCACTGACAGTCCAGAATAAAGCGCACTTCCTCCAGGTAAGTGGATGGGTAAGGATCCTGTTCGTGACGCCAAGTTGTGTCGCCCAGGGACAAGGGGTACTCAGATCCGGGCCAAGGGGTCACTTCTGAGGGTATCACGTTGGCGTGACCCGGTCTGTTATCCCAGGCACCACAACAAAAGGGTGATTACAGTTAGGTCCAGAAATATTTGGACAGTGACACAAGTTTTGTTATTTTAGCTGTTTACAAAAACATGTTCAGAAATACAATTATATATATAATATGGACTGAAAGTGCACACTCCCAGCTGCAATATGAGAGTTTTCACATCCAAATCGGAGAAAGGGTTTAGGAATCATAGCTCTGTAATGCATAGCCTCCTCTTTTTCAAGGGACCAAAAGTAATTGGACAAGGGACTCTAAGGGCTGCAATTAACTCTGAAGGCATCTCCCTCGTTAACCTGTAATCAATGAAGTAGTTAAAAGGTCTGGGGTTGATCACAGGTGTGTGGTTTTGCATTTGGAAGCTGTTGCTGTGACCAGACAACATGCGGTCTAAGGAACTCTCAATTGAGGTGAAGCAGAACATCCTGAGGCTGAATAAAAAGAAAAAATCCATCAGAGAGATAGCAGACATGCTTGGAGTAGCAAAATCAACAGTCGGGTACATTCTGAGAAAAAAGGAATTGACTGGTGAGCTTGGGAACTCAAAAAGGCCTGGGCGTCCACGGATGACAACAGTGGTGGATGATCGCCGCATACTTTCTTTGGTGAAAAAGAACCTGTTCACAACATCAACTGAAGTCCAGAACACTCTCAGTGAAGTAGGTGTATCTGTCTCTAAGTCAACAGTAAAGAGAAGACTCCATGAAAGTAAATACAAAAGGGTTCACATCTAGATGCAAACCATTCATCAATTCCAAAAATAGACAGGCCAGAGTTAAATTTGCTGAAAAACACCTCATGAAGCCAGCTCAGTTCTGGAAAAGTATTCTATGGACAGATGAGACCAAGATCAACCTGTACCAGAATGATGGGAAGAAAAAAGTTTGGAGAAGAAAGGGAACGGCACATGATCCAAGGCACACCACATCCTCTGTAAAACATGGTGGAGGCAACGTGATGGCATGGAAATGCATGGCTTTCAATGGCACTGGGTCACTTGTGTTTATTGATGACATAACAGCAGACAAGAGTAGCCGGATGAATTCTGAAGTGTACCGGGATATACTTTCAGCCCAGATTCAGCCAAATGCCGCAAAGTTGACTGGACGGCGCTTCATAGTACAGATGGACAATGACCCCAAGCATACAGCCAAAGCTACCCAGGAGTTCATGAGTGCAAAAAAGTGGAACATTCTGCAATGGCCAAGTCAATCACCAGATCTTAACCCAATTGAGCATGCATTTCACTTGCTCAAATCCAGACTTAAGACGGAAAGACCCACAAACAAGCAAGACCTGAAGGCTGCGGCTGTAAAGGCCTGGCAAAGCATTAAGAAGGAGGAAACCCAGCGTTTGGTGATGTCCATGGGTTCCAGACTTAAGGCAGTGATTGCTTCCAAAGGATTCGCAACAAAATATTGAAAATAAAAATTTTTTTTTTGGGTTTGGTTTATTTGTCCAATTACTTTTGACCTCCTAAAATGTGGAGTGTTTGTAAAGAAATGTGTACAATTCCTACAATTTCTATCAGATATTTTTGTTCAAACCTTCAAATTAAACGTTACAATCTGCACTTGAATTCTGTTGTAGAGGTTTCATTTCAAATCCAATGTGGTGGCATGCAGAGCCCAACTCGCGAAAATTGTGTCACTGTCCAAATATTTCTGGACCTAACTGTATATACAGGGGAGATTTTGGTAAAGTTCGTGATGACACCCACGGGTTGTGGTGAAGGTGGACACCACCGCTGTGGTTACGGGGGTACCCGGGGGCCGATGGTGATACCACGAGATGTTAATCCCTCCGTGGGTAGGGATGGTGGCCCCAGGACCCGTTGGGCTTTGTAGTGCAGGGAGATGGGCGGCCGTCTGAGAGCTGCGCGCCCGGTTGGACCAGGGGATGTTGTTACTCATAGTTCGCTTTGCAAGAAAACTCACACAGAGTCAGGAATTAACCAGAAATTGCCAGTGTCCGTAGCCTTTGGTACGGAGGGTGTTCGGATCCCACACCCGATACAGCAGGGCCCTTTCTCTCTGTCCACTACTATAAGAAGCCTCAACTCCTCGGCTTGAATCGGGGTGTCCACTCCCCAGCGACGATCCGGAGCCTGATTACTATGCCTGCGGGCCACTACCCTGCCCCGGCCACCTTGGCTCTTTCCCACTGCTCTACTCCTTCCAGCAATCCTGGAGCTCGCTTCCACACTCCACAGCAGCCGGGAGCTTTCACACTCCTGTCTGCTCTGCTCCCCCTCCTTTCACACTCTGCCCCAGCCCCTCCCCTGCTGCTCAGTTTAGCTCTTACACTGGGGGGGAGGGGTGTGTCTTTAGAACTGTACCAGTGTGGGATCAAATTACCAAGGAGGATTAGATGTATCTGTGACTCCCTGGTTTTGCCAGGGCGGCACAAATGTCGCATCCATTATGAGGCAGTCCCGGCATGTTACCGGCTCTTCCCGATTGCCGTGATGTGGTGACAATCGCAGTAATAAGGAGTTAATGGCAGCCCATAGCTGCCACTAAGTCCAAGATTAGTAATGGCAGCGTCTATGACACGCCATGACTAATCTGTAAGTTACAGTAAATAAATACACACCGAAAAATCCTTTATTTGAAATAAAATACAAAAGATCCCCCTCTTTCACCACTTTATTAAAATCCCCAAATACCCCTCCAGGTCCGGCATGATCCACACGAGGTCCCACGACGCTTGCTTACTGATCCAGTGGCATCTGAGACATCGTACTCAATGCAGTCCCATGAACAAAGCTGCAGGGGTAACTCCAGCGAGAACTTCAGGGCCTCACAAGCGGTAATAGAGTCACATCACCAACTGGCAGTGACCCTGTGAGAACTCAGATCCAAGGTCCCACAGGGTCACTGCTGTATCACAAATATTGTTGGGGGAGGGAAACACATACATCACAAATAAAGCTGTAATATCTATCAACCTATCATATCTATCTATCTATCACTCTATCAATTTATCTATCTATCTATGCATCCATTATCTATCTATCCCTCTATCTATCTATCTATCTATCTATCTATCCATTATCTACTGTATCTATCTATGTATCTCAGAAGAAGAAGGAATGACAACACATATATATATTTTTTTTTCAACATGCTTTATTGCATTGAAGGCATAAAAACAGAGGTACCAAACCGCGGAAAAACCGTGACAAAACCGCGGCAAACCGCATGCGGTTTTCGGTTGCGGTTTGCTGCGTTTTTTTGTTACAAGTGCGGTAATCTTTTATAGGGTGCAGAATTTTCTTAAGAAAATTCCATTTTCTAGTGCGCACAGGACCTAAGGCTATGTGCCCCCGGGACAATGTACCTTGGGATTTTGCTATAGGTTTGTCCGCAGGTTTCCCGCAGCTGCTCCCCAGAATCTGCAGCTATCCATTGCTCCGGGTTCCAAGCATTTTTGTTGCGGTAAACCTATGGGACAAGTGCGGAAATACCTGTGGAATTCCCGCCCTGTATCTCCATGGTGGAGGAGTGAGAATGCTACAGATATTTCCACATGAATAATTGACATGCAGTTACGTGTGGCTGCGGGACATTCGCAGCATATTCCACAGCCGCACATATCGCAGCATGGACACAGCACTCCCCAAATCTCATAGGGTAACATGGGGAGTGTCTGTACTTGCTTAAACCTTCAGATTTATCTGGAAAATCCAGATAAATCAGTGGGTTTTCCGCAGCAAAATTCGCAGGTACATTGTCCCGTGGGCACATAGCCTAAAGGTCCATATGCCCCCCCAAAAATGGAAAAACTCCAGAATAGTAATGAATCCCATAAAATTAATGTCATAAACCCATGTAATAGGTAATTATAAAAAAACATAATTTTATTAAATATAACTAGACAAACATAAATTTAAGTTTAAAAGGGTCAGGGTCAGAGGTACAGACTCAAGAATATGGGGCACAAAGTGGCAAAATGTACAGAGTCACAGGCACAGCAGCATTGAAAGATACAAGTGCATCTCAGTAAATTAGAATATCATCAAAAAGTTAATTTATTCAGTAATTTAATACAAAAAGTGAAACGCATATATTATATAGAGTCATTACAAACAGAGTGATCTACTTCAAGTGTTTATTTCTGTTAATGTTGATGATTATGGCTTACAGCCAATGAAAACCCAAAAGACATTATCTCAGAAAATTAGAATATTATATAAGACCATATGAACAAATTATTTTAAATCCAGAAATGTTGGCCTACTGAGAAGTATGTACAGTAAATGCACTCAATACTTGGTCGGGGCTCCTTTTGCATGAATTACTGCAATTGTTACCACAAAACACCTGTAAAGGCTTCCTAAGTGTCTAAAATGGTCCCTTAGTCTGGTTCAGTAGGTTACACAATCATGGGGAAGACTGCTGACTTGACAGATGTCCATAATGCAGTCATTGACACACTCCACAAGGAGGGTAAGCCACAAAAGGTCATTGCTAAAGATGTTGGCTGTTTCCAGGCATATTAATGGAGAGCTGAGTGGAAGGAAAAGGTGTGGTAGGAAAAGGTGCACAAGCAAATGCGATAACTGCAGCCTTGATAGGATTGTTAAGAAAAGGCCATTCAAAAATTTGGGGGAGATTCACAAGGAGTAGACTGCTGCTGGAGTCAGTTCTTTAAAGGGGTTGTCCGACATAAACTCAAACATTTTTGGTAAGCTAATCTGTGCTGTATAGTCATATAAAACACCCCTACATTGTTATTTTTTGTTTTCTAACTTTTGTTCCTCTTGAATTCACCCTTTATTCTCTGCAGCTCTTTGTTTACATTCAGCACAAGCAAACATGATAACTTCCTGTGCTAAACCCCCCAGTCAGAGCTGGCACCGCCCAGCCTCAGTGTCCAGCCTCGCCCCAGTGTCCAGCCTCGCCCCCTGCCCTCTGCCCGCCCCCTGCACACACATTCCCTGTCAGTATTATTCCCCAGCACCTGACCTGTTATGACTACAGCATTGCAAATAACAGCCCCACATCGGGCTCTGCACCCCACACCACATCGGGCTCTGCACCCCACACCACATCGGGCTCTGCACCCCACACGCACATAGGGCTCCGCACCCCACACGCACATAGGGCTCCGCACCCCACACGCACATAGGTCTCCGCACCCCACACGCACATAGGGCCCTGCACCGCACACGCACATCGGACTCTGCACCGCACACGCACATAGGGCTCTGCACCGCACACGCACATCGGGCTCTGCACCCCACATGCACATAGGGCTCCGCACCCCACACGCACATAGGGCTCCGCACCCCACACGCACATAGGGCCCTGCACCGCACACGCACATCGGACTCTGCACCGCACACGCACATAGGGCTCTGCACCCCACACGCACATAGGGCTCTGCACCGCACACGCACATCGGAGTCTGCACCGCACACGCACATCGGAGTCTGCACCGCACACACACATCGAACTCTGCACCGCACAAGCACATCGAACTCTGCACCGCACACGCACATTGGACTCTGCACCGCACACGCACATCGGACTCTGCACCGCACTCGCACATAGGGTTCTGCACCGCACATGCACATCGGACTCTGCACCGCACACGCACATCGGGCTCTGCACCGCACACGCACATCGGGCTCTGCACCGCACACGCACATCGGGCTCTGCACCGCACACGCACATAGGGCTCTGCACCGCATACGCACATTGGACTCTGCACCGCACACGCACATAGGGCTCTGCACCCCACATGCAAATAGGGCTCTGCACCGCACACGCACCTCAGGCTCTGCACCGCACACGCATATCGGGCTCTGCACCGCACACGCACATAGGGCTCTGCACCGCATACGCACATTGGACTCTGCACCGCACACGCACATAGGGCTCTGCACCCCACATGCAAATAGGGCTCTGCACCGCATACGCACATAGGGCTCTGCACCGCACACGCATATATGGCTCTGCACCGCACACGCACATATGGCTCTGCACCGCACACGCACATCGGACTCTGCACCGCACACCGGACTCTGCACCGCACACACATATGGCTCTGCACCGCACACACACACATATGGCTCTGCACCGCACGCACACACGGCGCTCTGTACCGAACCCCCCTACCCACATAGGGAACACATGTAGGGAATACATACTCACCCCTCCTCGGTCCCAGCCACTCCTGCACGTTCGCACGCTGTCTGTGGTCTGGACATATCAGCACAGTAGTGACGTCACCGCTGTGCTGAAGAGAGCACAGACAGTGGGGCAGTGATGAGAAGCAGCGCTGCGCTCCCTCTCATCAGCGCTTTCAAATGTACTGGCATCTGTGATGCCGGTACATTTGAATGTGCGATCCTGAGCAGGGGCCCGGTGCTGGCGGTGACACCACGGCAGCCGCCGCCAGGCCCCTCCCCCAGGTGGCGGACCCCACAGCAGTGCAGGGGGAGGTTGCGGGGAGAGTGCGGGGTGCGGAGGAATGTGTGGGGGGGTGCAGGGAAGGGGGCGGGGCTCATCACACTGTACCCGCCCAGCAGGGAGGCGACATGCTGTTCTAGATTTGCATGTCAACATGGCCCTGCCCATGTTGACATGAAATGATGGGAAGCAGCAAAATCGCGGCAGGAGCGGTCACATGACCACTCTGAGCCGGGGTAGAGGGGCTGACAGCTGGGCAGATAAGTGCTCTCTATCTACTTACCTGCCTCAATGTAGCCCAATAGGGTAATAAAAAAAAAAGTCAAAAGAAGCCAGATAACCCCTTTAAGAGCCACCACACACAGACGTATCCAGGACATGGGCTACAACTGTCACATTCCTTGTGTCAATCCACTCATGACCAATAGACGCGCCAGAAGCATGTTACCTGGGCCAAAGAGAAAAAGAACTGGACTGTTGCTCAGTACTCCAAGGTGTTTTCAGATGAAAGTAAATTTTGTATTTCATTTGGAAATCAAGGTCCCAGAGTCTGGAGGAAGAGTGGAGTGGCCACAATCCAAGCTGCTGGAGGTCTAGTGTGATGTTTCCACAATCAGTGATGGTTTGGGGAGCCATGTCATCTGCTGGTGTAGGTCCACTGTGTTTTATGAAGACCAAAGTCAACACACCCGTCTACCAGGAAATTTTAGAGCATTTCACGCTTAGCTCTGCCGACAATCTTTTTGGAGATGGAAATTTAATTTTCCAGCAGGACTTCTCACCTGTCCACACTGCCAAAAGTACCAATACCTGGTTTGATAACCACAGTATCACTGTGCTTGATTGGCCAGCAAACCTGCCTGACCTAAACCCCATCTATGGGGTATTGTCAAGAGGAAGATGAGAGACACCAGACCCCACAATGCTGATGAAATGAAGGCTGCTATCAAACCAACCTGTTCGAAACGCGTCAGCGTTTAGGGGCTGCGTCCCCACATGAAATATTTATTCTTGACATACAAATAAAATATTGAAGATTTTAATGAAGAGACACCTAGTGCTGGAATTTTCTCCTTTTTTTTCATTGCTGCTTATGAGTGGTATCCAGCCACTTGTTCCAGGCACCTGTGTTCTGCTGGATTCCGTTGAAGCACCACTTATCCCCTTATTCCTTTCTCCTGGTCAGTTGTAAGTTTCCATAACACCTCAGCAGTATCACAGGCTGATCGCCTCCATGCCACGCTGCATTGATGCAGTTATTCATGCAAAAAGAGCCCTGATCAACTATTGAGTGCATTTACTGTACGTACTTTTCAGTAGCCAAAATTTCTTTGTTTAAAATCATTTTTTCAGTTGGTCTTATATAATATTCTAATTTTCTGAGATAATGAGTTTTGGTTTTCATTGCAAGAAATGCAGGGTGGCGGTCAGATACGAGCGCTAGGAAGCAAGAGGAAGTTTGTTGTTGAGGTAAAATAAACAAACCTTTTATTGTTAATAACCCTCTAATGGCCACTACGCCGTTTAACCTTAAGGATTAATCCTTTATCCAATTATGGTTAGGTATGTTATCCAATCGCTGTGTTTTTCTAGTTATATATGTCACTTCCGCATATTCACCCTCTAATCACCTGATGAAGACAGCAAATAACTGTTGAACCTCGTAGTGGCCGTTAGAGGGTTACTAACAATAAAAGGTTTGTTTATTTTACCTCAACAACAAATTTCCTCTTGCTTCCTAGTGCTCGTATCTGACCGCCACCCTGCATTTCTTCCTATGTTATATCCCGGCCGAGAGATTAACCCCTTCAACCCTGGGGCACTTTCCGTTTTTGCGTTTTTGTTTTTTGCTCCCCTTCTTCCGAGAGCCGTAACGTTTTTATTTTTCCATCAATCTTGGCATTTGAGGGCTTGTTTTTTGCGGGACAAGTTGTACTTTTAAATGAAAGCATAAGTTTTACCATATGGTGCAGTGGAAAACAGCAAAAAAATTCCAAGTGTGGGAAAACTGCAAAAAAAGTGTGATGACACAATAGTTTTTGGGATGTTTTATTCACGGTGTTCACTATATGGTAAAACTGATGTATGGGTATGATGCCTGAGGTCGGTGCGAGTTTGTAGACACCAAACATGTATAGGTTTACTTGTATCTAAGGGGTTAAAAAAATAACAAGCTTGTCCAATAAAAGTGGCGTACGTTTTGCACCATTTTCCGAAATCCGTAGAGTTCTCATTTTTTGGTATCTATGGCTCAATGACATCTTATTTTTTGCGTCTCAAGCTGACGTTTCCAATGGTACCATTTTTGCGCAGATGCTACGTTTTGATCGCCTGTTATTGCATTTTGCGTAAAACTTGCGGCGACCAAAAAACATAATTTTGGCGTTTGGAAATTTTTTGCCACTACGCCGTTTACCAATCAGATTAATTGATTTTATATTTTGATAGATCGGGTATTTCTGAACGCAGCGAAACCAAATATGTGTATATTTATTTTTTTGTTAACCCTTTAATTTTCAATAGGGCTAAAGGGGGGTGATTTGAACTTTTAGGTTTTTTTTGTTTTTTTTATTTTCTTAAAACTTTTTTTTTATTTTACTAGTCCCCCTAGGGGGCTATAGCGATCAGCAATCCGATCGCTCTGATCTATCTGCTGATCACAGCTATACAGCTGTAAACAGCAGATACAGTCACTTCCTGCTTCCCTGGCCTCCAGGCTGGGTGAAAACGAAAGTGAAACGTCATAGCTGCAGGCGTCATCACATGACCCTGTGCTACCATGGTAACCACCGAAGGTCACGTGATCACTCACGTGACTTCCAGTGGGGGCGGCGGTAAGTGAAAATCTTCACCACGCGTATATACATCTCGCTGCCAGACTTTGGTAGCGAGATGTAAGGGGTTAATGTTACGGGTGGAATGCGATTCCACTCGTAACATGCAGGCACACATGTCAGCTGTTGAAAACAGCTGATATGTGCGCTGATTGCCGCCGCCTGCCTGCAGCAGGGGGTGGGGCTTAACGTGACACGCTCCATGACGGATAGATCCGTCCATGGTCGTGAAGGTGTTAACGGCAGGAGCAGCTCTGGGAGCATAGAGTTTTCCTCACCAATAGGACCTGCGGTTGCTGGAATACCGGGCTTTCATTGGCTGTGCGACAGGACCTGCGGTGACTCACTTCCAGTCGCTCGCAATCATGTGATTTACCCGGGAAGAAGTATCTCCACAGTGTTCCCCAGGATCTACAGCCAGCACAGGACATCACCAGCTCCCACGGATTAATCTTCTGCCCTAGCTGGAGTTTTGCAAGGGTGCACAACCCTAATAGGTGAGCAGCCCCTGGGCATTTACTATTTCACCAATACCACCAGGTATCACACAACACAACGCATCTCTCCTTTTTCCTCCTTGTCATATTTTGGGTTTTCATTGGCTGTAAGCGATAATCATCAACATTAACAGAAATAAACACTTCAAATAGATCCATCTGTGTGTAATGGCTCTATATAATATATGTGATTCCCTTTTTGTACTGAATTGCTGAAATAAATTAACTTTTCAATGATATTCTAATTTATGTAGATGCACTTGTATGTATATATAAAAATAAATATTCCACTTATCAGCCCTTAAGATGGGATATCCAAACATGTACAGCTATATAATCTTACTCAGGAAGTATGTTTACCCACTTTTCTATGTGTCTCAATGATAGCCAACAGCCCTGATGCGCGTTTCACGTGGACTTTCTAGAGGGGTAGTGTATTACGATGCATAGTGGTATCTGAGGCTATTGGTACAGTAAATAGGCATAGCTAAGACTATTGTTACAATATATAATTATGCCTGGGGCTACTATTACGGTAGATCATTATATCTGATGATATTGTCACAGTGGATAGGAATATCTGTGGCAATTGTTTCAGTAGGTTGAGATATCTGAGGTCGCTGTTACAATGGACAGGGATACATGAGGGTATTGGTTTGCGTACAATCTACATAATGATTGTCTTTGATGTGTCCTTTTACTGTTCAGAATACAAAACATAAGCTAAAGCCATCTGTGTACCATAGCCAACTGCGGCATGCATGCAGTAACTCAAATTTAACACAAGATGGTGCTAGTTGTTATGCAGAATCTACTGTACATGGAATAAGTGTTTAAAAGGACGAATACAAATCAAAATAATTTACCATGATATCCATAACATATAATCTCAGTATTTAATTAATATCAGTACTCATGGAATTTGATTTAATTACTTAGAATATAATGAATGAAAACACAAAAAAATGTGTATAATAAACTACTTTCTAATCAGATTCCTGACTAATGAAGCAAGGAAATCACACTGAATGCATAATCTCTAGTTTCATATCAATGAATTTAATTAAGGTAGTAAAAGTGCTTGCAAATATCTTTAAAGACATTACAGAGTGCTTTAAAAATCTATATTTTTTATGATTTTTGGCAAACATTATTGAGATAAAAGACTCAGATATAAGTTGCACAAAAAAAAAATTGAATTTTCTCTGTATAGTAAAATTATATAACTCTATTCAGGTCGATGTACTATCTTTTTTACATTTATCTCTTGATGTCATATTGTAAGGTGCAGATGGATTAACAGGATACCATGGAGTAAGCAAAGAACAATCAACTAATGGTAATTTTTTGCCTGTAAATGTCAAGGGTGCAACAAAATCCTTAGCTGAATATATAAGGGTTGAAGGGTCGAGGGCATTAGAGAACAACCCAAAAACAGTCAAATGGACCTAGAAAACACATCTTTGGCTGTTTCCAGAAAAAGAGCCTCCATTCTTCTGCTTTTGTAACTTGTCTGTCCTCCTGTTTCTTCCCGGATGACCTGACCATTTTTGCCAGATTGCAACACCACCCAGCAGTCTACTTTATGTCATGAACTCAGCTGCTCTTGTGTATGTCCATAAATGTGTTCAGGGGTTAAAGGGTTTAAAGGATTAAGTCCAGGGTATCTGGTAAACTGAGCGGTTAACACTAAAGGGTGCTTTACACGCTGCGACATCGCTAGCGATAGCACCCGCCCCGTCGTTCGTGTGACATTTTGTGATCGCTGCCGTAGTGAACATTATCGCTACGGCAGCGTCACAAGCACATACCTTATCAGCGACGTCGCTGTGACCGCCGAACAATCCCTCCTTCAAGGGAGAGGTGCGTTTGGTGTCATAGCGACGTCACTGCGGCGTCACTAAGCGGCTGCCCAATAGCAGAGGAGGGGCGGAGATGAGTGGCCGGAGCATGCCGCCCATCTCCTTCCTTCCTCATTGCCGGTGGACGCAGGTGAGGAGATGTTCGTCGTTCCTGCGACGTCACACATAGCGATAGTGACAACCAGCGGCATGCACCACCAACGATATTTGGAAAAGGAGCGACGTGTCAACGATCAACGATTTTAGACGTTTTTGTGATCATTGCAAGTCGCTCCTTGGTGTCACACGCTGCAATGTCGCTAACAGCGCCGGATGTGCATCACTAACGACGTGACCCCGACGATATATCGCTAGCAATGTCGCAGCGTGTAAAGCACCCTTAAGTCTGTTTTTGGGAGCTATTTTTAGAGATGATATGCGACCACTGACAGAACCCTATTATACCAAAGACTACTGACATGTAGAAGGACCATGAGCTTAATGAAAGTCAAAGGGCTGTGGAAGACATTTTTACTCCATTAGCGGCATCCTCGCATTGTCTTACCCCCTCCTACTGATGGGGATGCTGGCACTTTCTCCCTTCCGGCTGCTCAGTGGTAGATACTGTATCCCCAGTTCCCGCTGCTGACTCTCAGGGCCTGCGCACTCCTCACAGGTCTCTAGGGAGTGCACTTAGGGAATGCATGCGCTCATGTATTTTTAAAGGGTCAGCATGGCCTAACTTAGAATTGCCTCTCATTCTATGGCTGAGAGGCACTAGGTATTTAAGGTATCCTCCTCTTATGGGAGATGCCTGGGCAATGGGATCTTCCCTTAGAGACACGTTACTAGTTGTTCAGTTCCCTTCCCATCTGCTGTGTGTACTACTAACACCTATATGTATCCTAGCACCTGCTGTAGTTGCTGTGTAGCGCCCCTGAAACTGGTCGCTACAGGGTATATCATTATATCCTTCTCAGGTAGGAAGAGGTTAATTCGGTAAGTTTACACACACCTCACATAGCTCCTCTAAACACAGTCAGGAAGCCACTCAGCCAGTTCCTATCAGACCCAGGCACTGGGGAAAATTCCAGGTCACCATAAAAATGATCTGGATGCTTGCAAAGGTGGGGGGCAGGAGTAGGTGTAAGTTACAAAATCAGACATGAAGTCGAGTTCAGTTCCAGTCAAACAGACGCAGAGCAGACACGCTGTGGAGCAGCTCCCTGACGGGTTGCTGCCAGGCACCCCTCAGGGAGGCAGAACAGAACCATCTGAGATGTAACACCACACCGACCTCTGCAGGAGTCTCCCAGAGAGAGCCAGCCAGACTGGAGCTAGTAACACCTGGAGGGACGGGACCTGGTACCAGTAATCGTGGGAAAAGGAGTACAGTCGCCAGAGAGAGTACGGTGTGAGTACTCACAAGGCTGAGCACAGGCAGGATACAGAGCTTCAAGCTCACCTGATAACAATCTGCCCGGTGAGGGGACCATCAAGGACCTTACCGATGTTAGTGTCCGGGGCACAGCAGCAAAGAGGGAACCCAGGGAACGGGGACAGAGGTCCGACCCAGGAGAGGTTCAAGCTGCCTGCTATACATGCCAAGACAGAGAGTGAGAAAGAGCAGGAGGGGATCCCAAGATGTTTCAGGCCACGGGGACCCACCAAGTACAGAGTTGTGCATGGAGGAGAGAGCCCACTGATTACCAGACCGGACCAGACCTCTGACCTGCCCGGGATCAATCGGAATCTCTGACGGCAAGGACCAGCACCTGGAGTGCGATACCATCTAAACCAGTGAATAAGATCATCTGGAACCCGCCGCACCCATTGACTTTGTGAGTAAATGCCACCGCCCTGAGCTCCGGCACTCCCGTGGACTGCGGCCCCGTTCTCAGAAACCTCCCGGGGTCCCGCTCCACCTGTGGGGAGCGATACCATCCTGTCTGCACCCAATACCTGCCCCGGAGAGTGACTCTGTAGCGGTGGCTAATTCCTGGCCGCACACCACGGGTGGCGCTACAAAGCATCCCCAATCCATCTAACACCGCTCCTGAGAGAGGAACAGTCTCAGGAAGGGTCTGCGATGGAGGAGGCCGAGACCCAGTTGCCATTGCAACTGGCGACATGCTTCCCAGGAACCTTTCGCCCTCCACCTATCCCCACTCACACTTGTTTGTCTTTTCATGTAGCCGACGGGGCCACAGAGCCAGGTCAGGCCAGTCACAGCAACCCCAAGAAACCACTGGCCCGGTGATGAGTACCCTAAGGCCCCGTGGGGCGCTACAGCTGCATCCACTGTATCATCCATGCCTGCTGTAGCACCTGTAACTGCTGCACCCGCTATACCATCCTTGTGGGCCAGTGTTTCTACTCCTGCTCGCACCCGCAGTTTGCCAAGCCGATGAATCCCACTGGATCCCGTAGTCCTCAGCTTGTAGGCCTGCAGGAAGAAATAGTCCATTGACGGGAGACGGGAAAAACAGAACCGGATCCTGACCTACTAGCAGTCAGTGGACACCTGATTACAAGCTGTGACATCTATGTCTCTACCAGATCCTGTTCCAGGAAGTTGCCACACTGACAAAAAATCAGCACCAGGCTCTGGTCCTCATTTGTTTGCTCCTGCATGGTTTGACATTGACGCCATGCAATGCAGGGAATTCAAAAAAAATCAGTGCTCCTTGCACTCTGAACTCTTGTTGCATCAGTTCGTTTCAGACCGGGCCAAGGTGGCTTTCATGATGTCGCACATGACTGGCAAGGCCCTTGCTTTGATCAATACTTTATGGGAGAGAAGGGATCCTATCTTCATGAACCTGAAAACTTTTCTGGAGGCATTCCGCAAGGTTTTTAATGAACTGGGTCAAGTCCCATCAGCATTCATCTTTGCTCCTTAGACTTCAGGGATGTCTTACCGTATGTCAGTACGCCATCAATTTCTTCACCTTGTCTTCTGAACTAAGCTGGAATAATGAAGCATTTGTTGCTGCATTCTGGGAAGGACTGCCCGGTAAAATCAAGGACAAACTGGTCGGTTGTGATGTGTCTCCTTCCCTTCTCTGAATGACATGGTATCTCTGGTTACACGCATCGATCTCAGGTTCCAAGAATGTTCCAGAGAGGCGAACTAAGAGAGGAGATCATTGCACCTAGCTCCTACCTTCCATATCATTCCATGATTCGCAGTCCCCAGTGCTTCTCCTAAGCCCATGGAGGAAGATCATGTGAACTTGGCAAAGTCTCACTAGGAAGACCATAACACCACAGAGGGATGCTTCTATTGCAGAAATTCTACTGGCCTGATCCATTTCTGTCCTTTGAAGTCAGAAAACTTCCAAGCCTAGGGTCTGTATGCCTAGGGTCCATATCCAGTGGCAGTACTCGATTCAAAGAGTTAGCCTCTCTGATTCTAGTTTCTCTGGGAACTTTATAGAACAGGCCAATATGGATATCAAATTCCCATCCAATGACCTCAAACTCCCATAGTTGTATCATCTATGGATGCAAAACCTCTGTCCAAGGTTATTCTGCTCATCAGAGAGCAAGCGGAGCTTCAGGTGGGAATGCTTCACTTAGAGAAGTTTGCCTTCTATGTGCTTCGAGAGTTGTCTAACCCACTGCTGCTGGTCCTGCCATGGCTTCAGATGCACAAACCTGTCTTAGACTGGAGATCCGGAAATGTGATCAGATGAGGTCAGTCCTGTCACAAAAATTGTCTTGTTCCAGTCTGTCTTGACCACCGGTAAAACCATCACATCTTTCGTGTCTGCTCTCCTCCTACTGGGCCTACACAGATGTCTTCAACAAGGAGGAGGCTGAGACTCTGCCACCACCTATGCAGTATGATTGACCTATTGACCTACTTCATGATTTGACCCCTCCCGGCGGCCGTATCTACCCTCTGTCACAAGAGGAGACCCAAGCCATGTCTGAATACATCATGGAGAATATGGCAAGGGGATTTATCTTGAAGTTCTCCTCACTGGATGGAGCTGCTTTCCTCTTTGTAAACAAAAGGGATGGTTCCCTTCGACCATGTATTGATTATAGAGGTCTCAACCAAATGAAAGTCAAGAATAAGTATCCACTGCCACTTATACCAGAATGGTTTGACCGTCTCAGAGGTTTCAGGGTTCGCTCCAAACATTCACCTTCATAATGCGTACAACCTTGTCAAGATACAGTCTGGTGACGAATGGAAGCCTGCTTTTAATACCCATGACTGCCTCTACAAGTATGCCCAAATGCCGGGCACATAGCTTTTTATACTGCACTGCTCAGCAGTGCTTTAGCTCATTTCATCAGGCCACAGCGGCAGCATTTACCACAAGCCTTTTTCCCACGTGCTATTGTGGCGCCCTGGACTAGCCAGGTAGCCACAGACAAAACACACACACACCCCCACCCCCCAGACAGTTACATTAGTCAGACACAAAACCCTTGTTGCCTCCCTCCAGGGTCTGATGTCCACACCAGGTGGGGCGGAGCCAGGCGGTTGGCCCCACCCACCAAGGAGTTCACAGGCCTGGAGGCGGGAAAAGTGACAGATTAGTCTTGGAGGTGAAAGAGAGAGGTCACGTACTGCAGGTGTCTGGGTGGGAGCCCAGACACTGACAGCAAGGTTGGCAGATGGTGGTGGCCATCTGCAGGAGTTAGTGGAGCTCCGCAGAGCCGTAAGGACCGGGGCTTGGCGGTGGCCCACCGGTACCAGACCGGGGAACGGAGTGAAGCTAAGCACACCCAGGCAGGGCCATCGGACCCCGACCAGGCTTGGAGCCGCCGTCAATAGTCAAATCCGAATGTGACAGGAACCCCCGGGGATCCCTAACAACCAAGTCCCGATTGAAGGTAACCGCTCACACCGTGAGGACATACAGCCACCTACACCGGCTAGAAGTCCAAGGGCCAGCGCCTGCGGGCAAAACGGGCTCCTCCGGTATCTATACACCGGGGAGCAAACTACCATTGGGAAGCAATTGGAGTCAACACAGTACACAAAGGTGCAGGGAGAGACAGACACCATCACCTGTCCGGGGAGAGACACTGCAGCCGGCTGCAGGACCCGTCCATCCAGCCGTTTGGTTCACCGGAGACTTTGTGCCGTGGTGGCCGTCTGCAGGAGTTAGTGGAACTCTGCAGAGCCGTAAGGACCGGGGCTGGGCGGTGGCCCACCGGTACCGGACCGGGGAACGGAGTGAAGCTAAGCACACCCAGGCAGGGCCATCGGACCCCGACCAGGCTTGGAGCCGCCGTCAATAGTCAAATCTGAATGTGACAGGAACCCCCGGGGTTCCCTAACAACCAAGTCCCGATTGAAGGCAACCGCTCACACCGTGAGGACATACAGCCACCTACTTGGCGTCACGAACAGGATTAAACCCATCTGCTTACCAGTAAAGGTGCGCCTCGTGGTCCCCGCCGGCGGCGTCTGGCCGAAAAATTTGAAGCGCCGCCATCTTTGGCGCGAAGATTTCCCGCTCGAGGGTCTTCCCCGAGCAGGGAAGGCGTGAAAGCGAAGCCCCGCCCCCAACAAGCAGAAGTGCTAAAGAGAACCAAGGGGAGTGGGTGAAAACCTGCCTGATGTAACCGAGGCCATAAAAGCAGGGACGCCAGGACTCTGCAAGCCATTTGGTTCCTGGAATACCGCTGCACAAGATGTCCCGTCCGTCCGGCACCGCTGAAACCCCAGAGCCCACGCCAGGAACAGCGGCGTGGGTGGAGGTCCGGACCACACAAATGCGCAGCCGCCTGCAGGCCCAAGTGCAGTCCCTCGTGGAAGAATGGATGGCCGACATGGCGGGAGTGGCGGCGGCCGTGCGGGGACGCGAGGTGGAGACAGAGTTGGAGGAGCGGGTAGGTGACCCACGCCCCTGTGTCCCCGAGGGACCGGTCGCTGCGGCTGAGGGGCCCGGTCTGCGCCCACTCACCCTGCTGCCTCCCCCGCTATCAGTTTCGGCTGCTGCTGCCCCACCACTAGGCCCGCTAACCCCACCACCGGTAGCGGAGCTCCGGCCATCCGCCCTGGAGGACCAGCCTGCAAGCGATGTCCGCAGACGACCCGCACCGCTGCCAAGGAAGATCCAGCGGGAGATGCCCGTCCGCGAGGAAGAGCCGTCGGCACCGGAAGTGGCCGCACCTAAGTCCGTCCCGGCTCCGGTAGTCCGTTCAGTCTAGAAGGAGGCAGAGGTCCAGCCGGTGAGGACCCCTTTTCCCATATCCCAAACCTCGGCTGAGGCTGCGCCGTGTCGCCGCTGTGAGGCAGCACCCCAGGCCATGTCACCGCGGGACCTTCCAAAAAGGGCGCCAGTTGTGGGCAGTGTGAAGGAAGTCCCGCGGGGCCCAACCCGTGCGTGGGGACATGCAGACGCCCCTTATTGGGACAGGGAGCCGACCCTGCTGGGCTGGGAAATTGCAGAGAGGGAGCGACAAAGAGCCGAAGTGGTGGCCCGCACCATCCGCGAGAAGGACAGCCTCCGCCATGCTACATTCCGGGTACGGGGCCCGGTGTATGAAGGTCAGGTCTGGAGATTTGATCCCCACTGGGGGTACGGCTTCATTTACGAGCCAGGCCTGGAGGCCGAGGTCTTCGTGGCTTGCCGAGACGTGCATGCTCATCTGCTGACGGGCCACCCAGGCCGAGACCTGCTGCCAGGTGACCTCGTGTCCTACACTCGACACTGCGGGGAGAGGGGCTGGTTTGCCGCAGTTTCCAGGCGCAGTCTCAGTCCCCTCCCCCACCTTGCTGCCAGGATGTCGAGGTGGAACAGGTCTATGAAGAGGTCGACCTAAAGTGAAGGCAGCGGTCCACCCTTGCACCCTGTTGTCCCCCGTTGGGACCCTCAGCACGATGAATCAATCCGAAAAATCACCTGATTACCGTCCGAAAAGAGAAACGTCCCTGTTGGGACTGGAGTTGCCCTGTTGTTAAGTTCAGTCCCATACCCACATGAGAAACTGCTCATGAACATGGCTGAGAACTGGCAGGCCACCCACGAACTTGCGGGCCTGTAAATAATGTTGTGGGATGGAAACCGTTGCCGCCTCCGGAGAGGCTGATTTGGAGGATGGGCCTGGAGGAAAGAGATGGCCCAGGCCCGCCACTACCGTAACCGGTGGCGATCCTCTGGGGGTCAGAGGTCCCCCTGGACGCGGGGTCCCCTGAAGTGACAGTCGGGTGCGAGATACCGTACCCGTTCCCGCTCAGGCAGCCTGAACCTGGACTGGGGTCAAGGGGTGCTGCCAACTTCTTAGGGGCAGCAGCAGTGCTAGGTTGCTTGGGTGGGAGAGCGGAAGACATTTGTCCGTCCGTCAGTATTAAAAATGTTTTATATGTGCAACATTTAAAGTGACCAGAAGAATGCTTATGTTGATATGTTTACCGTTTACATGTTATTTATATTTTTACAGTTTGAAAAATAAAACCGGTGATGGACGGGCAGCCCGCGGATGGTCTACATTTCACCATTTCACCATTTCACAAGGGGGAATGTGGCGCCCTGGACTAGCCAGGTAGCCACAGATAAAACACACCCCCCCACCCCCCAGACAGTTACATTAGTCAGACACAAAACTCTTGTTGCCTCCCTCCAGGGTCTGATGTCCACACCAGGTGGGGCGGAGCCAGGCAGTTGGCCCCGCCCACCAAGGAGTTCACAGGCCTGGAGGCGGGAAAAGTGACAGATTAGTCTTGGAGGTGAAAGAGAGAGGTCACGTACTGCAGGTGTCTGGGTCGGAGCCCAGACACTGACAACAAGGTTGGCAGATGGTGGTGGCCGTCTGCAGGAGTTAGTGGAACTCCGCAGAGCCGTAAGGACCGGGGCTGGGCGGTGGCCCACCGGTACCGGACCGGGGAACGGAGTGAAGCTAAGCACACCCAGGCAGGGCCATCGGACCCCGACCAGGCTTGGAGCCGCCGTCAATAGTCAAATCCGAATGTGACAGGAACCCCCGGGGTTCCCTAACAACCAAGTCCCGATTGAAGGCAACCGCTCACACCATGAGGACATACAGCCACCTACACCGGCTAGAAGTCCAAGGGCCAGCGCCTGCGGACAAAACGGGCTCCTCCGGTATCTATACACCGGGGAGGAAACTACTGTTGGGAAGCCATTGGAGTCAACACAGTACACAAAGGTGCAGGGAGATACAGCCACCATCACCTGTCCGGGGAGAGACACTGCAGCCGGCTGCGGGACCCGTCCATCCAGCCGTTTGGTTCACCGGAGACTTTGTGTCTCTTTTGCTGAGTGAGTACACCCGTGCCATCCGGCACCACGCCGCGCTGTCCCTGCAACCCTGCACCTCACCGACTCTGCCTCCCCGTCACACCACCGGGCCCCGGGACCACCAACCCCTACCCACAGAGGGGGAAAACAACATCCCAGCTGCTCCCTACCATCGCTCCCGGGATCCCCATTACCAGCAGCGGTGGTGCCCATCTTCACCACAACCTGTGAGTGGCGTCATGGACTAAATCCCCAAACAAACCACCCCCTTTTCACTCACGGGCGAGGAGCGCCGCTCGAGTCCCCGGATCCGGCCCACCACTCGAGCCACTGAGCAGCAGCAGCAGCGCCGGACCCGAGCGTTACCGAGCGCAGCACCCCGCCGCCCGTGACACTATACCACAGGCTAAATGATCTGTACCAGGTCACAACAAGGTTGATACACAACTTGTGTGCATCTGATGAAGGTCCTTGAGGCAGAAATGTTAAAATTTAATGTCACACTGACACCTTGCCTGTAAATAAACTTTCACGGAATCCATCTTGTTTTGAGTTCTGGATTGATTATTTCACATTGCCTCTACGAGTATCAGGTAATGCCATTCAGGTGCTAAATACACAGTGCAAAAATTGTATGTGTCACATAAAAAATGGTCAGATCTCACCCAGTCTATAGTAGAAAGCAAATTATTCAGAATCTAGGCGGGAAATCACAGGATATGAAACCAATGATAGATACCCTGTCAAGCCCCATGTATGGCTTCTACCCTAACAAGGGCAGCACCCAAGTCTGTAAAATAACCAAATAACCACAGATAAAAGGGCACTCCCTAGGCATTTCCTCCTTAATAGCGAGGAAAATTATCAGGGTAGTATACGTAATGGGGAATATATTAAATCTGCTCTTGCACAATTTTTATATTAGCAAGGTGCTGCTTAATCTCATGCACAAGTAAGATGGTAACTTGAGCGCAAATACTCAGTTGGCGACCGAGAACTGTTGGCAATCAAGATGGCTCTAGAGGAGAGGCGATACCTTCTGGAAAAGGCAGTGCATCCCATTGTCATCTTCACCAAACACAAAAACATGCCCTACCTATAGCTGGCTAAGAGGTTGAATCCACGCTAAGCTCGATGGTTGCTGTTCTTTGACCACTTTAACTTTGTTCCACGTTTCCGTCTGGCCAAAACAAATATCAAGGCGAATGCTCTTTTCAGGTCCTTTCTGTCCACTGACCAGGAACAAGTGCCTCAACACAATATTGAGCCCTCCAAAATGCCCATTGTAACTCTGGTAAACGTGTCTGAGGTACCAACCGGAAAAACTTTCATTGCTGAAATGGGTATGAAGCATGTGTTGCAGTGGGGCACTCCTTTAAGATGACTGGTCATGACAGAAGACAATTCTTCCCATCTCAAGGTACGATTGCTGACCAAGTCTGCTCAAGGATGTTTTGGTCTTTGGGTCAGCCTGTCCCACGTATGCTCACAACAAGACCCCTAATAAGCTTTCCGCTGGGCGACTACTTTTCTTACCAGTGTTGTCCGCTCCTTGGCAGCACAAATAGATGGACTTCATCGACCTGCCGAGGTCCTCTGGTTGCTCTATCATCTGGGTAGTAGTGGACAAATTCACTAAAATATCCATTTCACTCTCCTGTCCAGTTTGTCTTTTGCACCAGTGCTCACTGAGCACTTCATTCAACATATTTTCCCACCTGCGTAGCCTACTTCTCCAAATTTCGTCCAACAGAGGCGTCCAGTTCATATCTTTATCTGGAAGGCCATCTAAGCAAGTAGAAAGGAGGCATGCACATAGAACACTGACCACAGGTATTTTATAATGCAGATTTAGCCTAATAGACTAATCTTCTAACTGCTAAGCTCTCTATTTTGAGTATATTGTCAATAGTTACTCTGTTCCTGACATGGTCAGCTATTGTACTTTTAATATATTTCCTTTCCTGACATGGTCAGCTAGTGTACTTTTAATATATTTCTGGTAGGTTAAAGGAATAGGGTGAATAGAGTGGGTTTTCCTTTTCTTTTACTTATAGGATATTAACCATTGATACTATTTATACTACACATAAATAAGGCTACACTTAAAGGCTGCTTACATTACATCCGTATGCTTTTTATAAGTAGGCTCCTATATTGACCCTGTACTTTGTTATTAAATATTTTTTTACCATCTGTGTATTAGTAAGTCAGGAAGTGATACATTATTTATTTATTTATACCTATCTTTATACAGTATTACTGTTATATTGCGAGTTTTTGGTCTATTTTTGGTCTTGTGATAGTCTCCCACACTGGTGATATTCCTTTGTTTTTAATTGTGTTTTAGTATGAATTACATTAATAAAATATTAGTTATTTGTCAGCATATCTTTATACCTAGTTTAATTGTTTTGCGATATAGCCATTTGGGGTTTAATTCTATAGTCAGGGCTTGATGGGAGGCTGAGTCATGTTAGCCTTAGGGTCTAGAAATGAGCTTTAAGCTCTTTCTTTGATTTTCTTCTAGCCAATCATTGTCACATTGTCATAATTTTACACAAAATTCACAGACTGTGATCGTGTCATCAGACACTGTTCACACTGCAGATTCTGATACTGCACTTGATTATTTCTCTAGTATTTCTGAGTTACACAGGCAGACGTGGGCATCGAACTGCTGTGTACTCAGTCATAGTCAGGCTAACAATATTGAACCTCTTAGCCTGCTTGTTAGGCTTCTGGGATCACACGTTGTAAGGAAGCCAATTACATCTGCACCTCTCATACATACATTTGAGGAGATCTACCACCCACGCTGACTATGGTTTCTGCTGTGTTCGTCTGTGTGCTGTGGTTTTGGTTTCTCCTATTTGTCTTTTTCTGTGTGTTAAATCATACTCTTGCCTTCCCCCTCCCCCCCCCCACTGAAGAAGGGGGTGTAAGGTCAGGGCTGGTCAGGAGCAGGGCAAGGGAGGAGACAGGCATCTATACCATTTGGGGTATCTCAGATTAGGGCATACCTCCCAACTTTTAAAGAAGGAAAAGAGGGACAAAGTTTGCGGCGCGCGTAGCGCGCCGCGGCAAATTTTTAGGCCACGCCCCCTAACCACACCCATTTCACAGTCACGCCCATATCCACTCCCCATCCACACCCATTCAGCACAAACACGCAGGCAGCCGGCGGGCCTCCAGCACGGACACGCAGGCAGCCGGCGGGCCTCCAGCACGGACACGCAGGCAGCCACAGTGAGGCGGCCGGTCGCCCGCACAGTGAGGCGGCCGGTCGCCTTCACAGACAGGCGGCCGGCCGCCTTCACAGACAGGCGGCGGGCCGCCCGCACAGAGAGGCGGCCAGCCGCCCGCACAGAGAGGCGGCCGGCTGCCCGCACAATGAGGCGGCGGGCCGCCCGCACAGACAGGCGGTGGGGGGCGCCCGCACAGACAGGCGGCAGGGGGGCGCCCGCACAGACAGGCGGCAGGGGGGCGCCCGCACAGACAGGCGGCAGGGGGGCGCCCGCACAGACAGGCGGCAGGGGGGCGCCCGCACAGACAGGCGGCGGGGGGCGCCCGCACAGACAGGCGGCGGGTGGCGCCCGCACAGACAGGCGGCAGGGGGGCGCCCGCACAGACAGGTGGCGGGCCGACCGCACAGACAGGCGGCCGGCCGACCGCACAGACAGGCGGCCGGCCGACCGCACAGACAGGCTCCGGCCGGGGGTGAGGGGGGAGGGAGGGAAATCAGCGCTGGGGAGATTAGTTTACTGTACCAGCAGCAGCACAGGCAGCGCTCCTCTCTATGCCACGTCTACTAGGATGGTAGGAGGGAAAAGCAGGGAGGCGGAGAGAGAGTGGGTGGGCGGAGCCCGGGAGCCGGCCGTCCCGCCCGTGGCAACGGGACAAACAACGTAAAGCGTGAAAGTCCCGCTGTATCCGGGACGGTTGGGAGGTATGCAGCATGTTAGAATGTGTACATAAGATCCCGCTGGTGGTGGCCGCAGCTTATAGGCCCCAAATCTGGTGACAGGTTCCCTTTAAAGTGAACCTGTCAGGTGCAATATGCACTCAGAGCCAGGAGCAGTTCTGGGCACATATTGCTAATCCCTGCCTAACCGTCCCTGTATACACTAGCATAGATAAAGAGATCAAGAACAAATATTTTTAAAGATCTTATATCTTATGCTAATGAGCGCGGGGACTAGTCCGAAGGGCGTTACTTCACTTGGCTAGTCGGCTCGCATAGCATGTTAGCATGTTATTACGCCCCTGTGTGAGTACTAATACGCTATGTGAGCCGACTAGCCAAGTGAAGTAACGCCCTTGGGACTAGTCCCCGCGCTAATTAGCATAAGATATAAGCTCTTTAAAAATACTTTTTCTATAGATGCCTTTATCTATGCTAGTGTATACAGGGACGGTTAGGCAGGGATTAGCAATATACACCCAGAACTGCTCCTGGCTCTGAGTGCAGATTGCACCTGATAGGTTCCCTTTAAAGGGAAACTGTCACCAGAAATTTAGCAAAAAAAATAAAAGATTCCCCTCTGCAGCTCCTGGGCTGCATTCTGGAAAGGTTCCTGTTGTTATTGTGCCCACTTTGAGACCTAAAAAAATACTTTATGAAGTCTTACCTTTTTGTATGCAAATCTGTTTTTATGGTCACGGGGGCGGGCTGCCTGGCGTCCGTTATTCCCCCTCCTGCCGCTGTACGCCGTCCCCCATTGCTCATTTCCATACATGAGGACGCCTTCCTCATGTAACTGTCCTCCTGAAGTTTTGTGCATGCCCAGTGCCACTCTCGCGGGACTGAGCACTGTGCAAAGTGTGAACGCTTTTGAGGTGATTGCGCAGGCGCGAGATTATGGGCGGCGCTGTGATTGTCATCAGCAGCGTCATCCAAGTACCTGCCCATAATCTCGTGCCCGCGCTTCTCACTCTGCCTCCACCGTTATGTGCAAGCACTGGCCATATGAACCACGTTACCTATTATCATGGGCGCGAGATTATGGGCGGCGCTGTGATTGTCATCAGCAGCGTCATCCAAGTACCTGCCCATAATCTTGTGCCCGCGCTTCTCACTCTGCCTCCACCGTTATGCGCAAGCACTGGCCATATGAACCACGTTACCTATTACCATGGGCGCGAGATTATGGGCGGCGCTGTGATTGTCATCAGCAGCGTCATCCAAGTACCTGCCCATAATCTCGTGCCCGCGCTTCTCACTCTGCCTCCACCGTTATGCGCAAGCACTGGCCATATGAACCACGTTACCTATTACCATGGGCGCGAGATTATGGGCGGCGCTGTGATTGTCATCAGCAAAGTCATCCAAGTACCCGCCCATAATCTCGTGCAAGCGGTAATAGGTAACATGGTTCATATGGCCAGCACTTGCGCATAACGGTGGAGTCAGAGGGAAAAGTGCGGGCACGAGATTATGGGCGGGTACTTGGTTAACGCTGTTGATGACAATCACAGCGCCGCCCATAATCTCGTGCCTGCGCAATCACCTGAAAAAGCGTTCACATGCGCAAATCTTCGGGAGGACAGTTACATGAGGAAGGCGTTCTTGTGTATGTAAATGAGCAATGGGGGACTGCGTAAAGCGGCAGGAGGGGGAATAACGGACGCCAGACAGCCCGCCCCCGTGACCATAAAAACACATTTGCATACAAAAAGGTAAGACTTCATAAAGTATTTTTGTAGGTCTCAAAGGGGGCACAATAACAACAGGAACCTTTCTAGAAGCAGCCCAGGAGCTGCAGAGGGGAATCTATTACTTTTATTGTGAAATTTCTGCTGACATGTTCCCTTTAACTGGTAGGGCAGCCAGGATAAAGCAGAGCTGAAGTTGTTGGGAAGCTAGGACCCAGCAGCTCTGCTCCACAGGCAGGAGACCACTGATCGGTAAGCTAATAGAAGCCTGCAGATGTCACTCTGCATAGGTTATTACTGGCCAGTGCTATCTGCAGGAGAGAGAAGTGCTGATTGCACGGTCTCCTCAGCGTCCTGACTCCCCGCGTGTCTGCAGCAGTGAGAAGCCGCACACGGGGAATCAGAGAACAGCTGCAGAGAAACGCAGGCTCCAGGACTGGGGGGGTCGGCTCTGGGGGAGGGGGGATCGCTCTGCTGCAGGGGGGGCTCGGCTCTGCTGCAGGGGGTGATTCATACCTCAGCAGCAGTCACAGGAGTAGGTGCGCGGTCGGCTCTGTAATGAATAGAAGGGAGAAACAGCGAGGCGGGGCTACAGTGGGTGGGTGGAGCCCGGGATAAACAGCCTCACGGGCGGGACCCGGGATCAAAGGCTCAGAAGAGGGACTGTCCCGCTGTATCCGGGACGGTTGGGAGGTATGGATTAGGGATAGCACAGGGCCTCCTAGTCTGAGGGTCAACTTAGGAGCCCCGGTTTCCCGTTGTCCCCATAGTCACTTGTAACGGTCATTCCTGGATCCCGATATTTATAAAGGATAGCTACAGATTTAGGCCCATGATATACAAATACTGTTTGTAAATCTCCATATGAGCTTCTAGAAAAAGAAAAACTGAAACGTCTTTCAATGAAGACAATATTCCTGGTTGACTACTACTACAGGCTTTGTCAATTAAAGATCCATATTAAAGGGAACTAGAAGACTGAATCATACTTAGGCTAGATCCATAATTTCTCCCTAAGGGCTCCGCCACACATCCGTGAAAACCACGTCCGTGTAAAACGGGCCGTTTTTCGGGTCCGTTTTCCGTTTTTTAGGTCCGTTTTTATGGTATGTGTGGCCTGCGTGTGTATCCCGTATGCTAGCCGTATGTGCGTGTGGAATGTCCGTGTGTGCGTGAGTGAAATAACTGACATGTGTATGTGTTGTCCGTGTGAAATGTACGTGTGTGATGCAAAATGTCGTTACTACATGTCGGAAGACAGAGTAGCGGGATGAGAATGAACTCGGGTGAACTTCACCCGACTTCATTGTCATGCTGCGGCTCTGTCTGTGTGCCGTGTACTGATTAGCGGTCACCTGTGAAGGATTCACCGGTGACCACTAATCCCCCGAGTGACTGAAGTGTCCCCCCCCTCTCTCATACTCACCGTTCCCCGATCACCGGCGCTGCACGGCGTTCACACTGTTCCGGCGGCTTTTTCTAATTTGAAAAAGCCGGCCGCCCATTAATCAATCTCGTATTCCCTGCTTTACCCGCCCACCGGCGGCTGTGATTGGTTGCAGTGAGACACGCCCACCACGCTGAGTGACAGGTGTCACACTGCACCCAATCACAGCAGCCGGTGGGCGTGTCTATACTGTGCAGTAAAATAAATAAATAAATAATTAAAAAAACCGGCGTGCGGTCCCCCCCCATTTTAATACCAGCCAGATAAAGCCATACGGCTGAAGGCTGGTATTCTCAGGATGGGGAGCTCCACGTTATGGGGGGCCCCCCACCCTAACAATATCAGTCAGCAGCCGCCCAGAATTGCCGCATACATTATATGCGACAGTTCTGGGGCTGTACCCGGCTCTTCCCGATTTACCCTGGTGCGTTGGCAAATCGGGGTAATAAGGAGTTATTGGCAGCCCATAGCTGCCAATAAGTCCTAGATTAATCATGTTAGGCGTCTAGGAGACACCTTCCATGATTAATCTGTAAGTTACAGTAAAAAAACACACACACGCCCGAAAAATCCTTTATTAGAAATAAAAAACACAAACAAATTCCCTCATTACCAATTTATTAACCCCGACAAACCCTCCATGTCCGGCGTACTCCACGGACCTCCAGCGTCGCATCCAGCTCTGCTGCATGGAGGTGACAGGAGCAGCAGAATACACCGCCGCTCCGGTCACCTCCACGCAGCTAATGAGATGAGTAGCGCAATCAGCTGCTGTCACTGAGGTTACCCGCGGCCACCGCTGGATCCAGCGTTGGCCGCGAGTTACCTGACTGACAGCAGCTGATCGCGCTACTCATCTCATTAGCTGCGTGGAGGTGACCGGAGCGGCGGTGTATTCTGCTGCTCCTGTCACCTCCATGCAGCAGAGCTGGAAGCGACGCTGGAGGTCCGTGGAGTACGCCGGACATGGAGGGTTTGTCGGGGTTAATAAATTGGTAATGAGGGAATTTGTTTGTGTTTTTTATTTCTAATAAAGGATTTTTCGGGCGTGTGTGTGTTTTTTTACTGTAACTTACAGATTAATCATGGAAGGTGTCTCCTAGACGCCTAACATGATTAATCTAGGACTTATTGGCAGCTATGGGCTGCCAATAACTCCTTATTACCCCGATTTGCCAACGCACCAGGGTAAATCGGGAAGAGCCGGGTACAGCCCCAGAACTGTCGCATATAATGTATGCGGCAATTCTGGGCGGCTGCTGACTGATATTGTTAGGGTGGGGGGCCCCCCATAACGTGGAGCTCCCCATCCTGAGAATACCAGCCTTCAGCCGTATGGCTTTATCTGGCTGGTATTAAAATGGGGGGGGGCCGCACGCCGGTTTTTTTAATTATTTATTTATTTATTTTACTGCACACTATAGACACGCCCACCGGCTGCTGTGATTGGGTGCAGTGTGACACCTGTCACTCAGCGTGGTGGGCGTGTCTCACTGCAACCAATCACAGCCGCCGGTGGGCGGGTAAAGCAGGGAATACGAGATTGATTAATGGGCGGCCGGCTTTTTCAAAAGAGGAAAAGCCGCCGGAGTTTTTATAACAGCCGTGCAGCGCCGCGCCGGAGATCGGGGAATGGTAAGTATGAGAGAGGGGGGAACTGACCGACAGACAGCTAGAGGGACAGACAGACATAGAGACCGACCGACGGACTGAGGGAGAGAACGAAACATAAAAAGAAAAAAGACTGACATCACATGAAAAAAGCACAAAACATACAGGGAACAAACAGATGCGTCCGTGTCACTCGGACGTGCGCACAGACCCATTGACTTTCATTGGGTCCGTGCTGCGTGTTGCGTGAATAAAACGGACATGCTGGCGTGAGACACGGACCAAAAAACGCATCACGGAGACGGACTCACGGACATAACCAAAAACGCAATTGTAACCGCAGAGATATAGTAACATTGGTGCACGTTTGGCCGTGTCTCCAGTATACACGGAAACGGACCAAACACGCACGTGTTTCACGGATGTGTGTTTCAAGCCTAAAGTAGTAATGAACTTCCATATGAATCTGGATAATTCTACCCCTCTTCTGTCAGAATCCCAAAAATCTGCAACAACTTTTGTGTCGCCCAGGGAAGGGGGTACTCGGTCCTGGGCGGTTGCAAATGAGAATGTCACTTCGGGTGGCCGTTGCCCGGTCCCGTGCCCTGGGGACACTTAATGAAATGGCAGGGGCTATTTACAAGGGATAATAAAGTTAATGTTCGTGACGCCACCTGCGGTAGTGCGACAAGGGAATAGGTGCCGCCGCTGCTGCTTATGAGGGACTGGGGCTGATGGAATTGTGGTGCCCTGGCCTGGCCAGGTCGTCACAGATAACACACAAACAACCCACCCCCATTTGACAGGGACACCAGCCAAACACAAAACCCTTGTTGCCTCCCTCCAGGGTCTGATGTCTACAGTTGAGCACGGTTCGCGGTTCGAGGTTCTCCAGTTCTAGGCTCGAGTGATTTTGGGGCCTGTTCTAGATCGAACTAGAACTCGAGCTTTTTGCAAAAGCTCGATAGTTCTAGAAACGTTCGAGAACGGTTCTAGCAGCAAAAAAACAGCTAATTCCTAGCTGGCTTTCCGCTGTAATAGTGTAAGTCACTCTGTGACTCACACTATTATGACATTTCAGTGTATAGTGTGCGTGAACAGCGCCTTCAGATCACTGCTGTTTGTATAATGGCGATCGCCATTTTTTTTTTTTTTTTCCTTGTCTTCCTTCCCTAAGCGCGCGCGTCTTGTGGGGCGCTCCAGCATGTCAGCCAATCCCAGACACACACACAGCTAAGTGGACTTTTAGCCAGAGAAGCAACGGCATGTGTGATAGGATGTCCATGTCACATGTCCCTGCATTATAAAAACGAGTATCTGCCCGTCCGGACGCCATTATCTCTTCTGCGTCCTTGGTGTCAGACATCACTGGCGCAGCTCCGTCCTTTGTCCTATCGCCGATACTGGATACGCTGGACAGCATAGGGATAGCACTATCTATCAGTCCTTTTAAGGGCTCGTACCGGCAGGGTCAGAGCCATAGGTGACAGGTCCTGAAAACAGAGACAGCGTCTGTGTAGCTAAGGTCAGGGATTTCGTCGCTGCATTTCCCCATTAGGAGGGAATAGAAAGGCAGGCTTCCATTCCTCTACCCAGAGCCCCACAATCCTGGCACTGTACCCTCCTGTCCTCTGCACACTCCAACTCATTATAACTAAGCCATTATACTAGCAAACAGTCAGTGTACCTAGTGGCATCCTAAACGTGGCTATTGGACTTTTGTGTAGTCACACTAGTGGAAAGATATTTGCAGCACGTCTGCCTGCATTGCACACTCAAACTCTTTTTAACTAAGCCATTATACTAGCAAACACTCAGTGTACCTAGTGGCATCCTAAACGTGGCTATTGTACTTTTGTCTAGTCACACTAGTGCAAAGATATTTGCAGCACGTCTGCCTGCATTACACACTCAAACTCTTTTTAACTAAGCCATTATACTAGCAAACAGTCAGTGTATCTAGTGGCATCCTAAACGTGGCTATTGGACTTTTGTGTAGTCACACTAGTGGAAAGATATTTGCAGCACGTCTGCCTGCATTGCACACTCAAACTCTTTTTAACTAAGCCATTATACTAGCAAACAGTCAGTGTACCTAGTGGCATCCTAAACGTGGCTATTGTACTTTTGTCTAGTCCCACTAGTGGAAAGATATTTGCAGCACGTCTGCCTGCATTGCACACTCAAACTCTTTTTAACTAAGCCATTATACTAGCAAACAGTCAGTGTACCTAGTGGCATCCTAAACGTGGCTATTGTACTTTTGTCTAGTCACACTAGTGCAAAGATATTTGCAGCACGTCTGCCTGCATTGCACACTCCAACTCATTGTTACTAATACATTATAATACCAAAAATTGAGTAAACTTAGTGGCATACAAGAAGTGGCTGTTGTACTCCATTAATGCCCCACTGGTGCAAATCTATGTGCAGCACCTCTGCATGACACCCTCCTGCTCTGTTTTTAATAAGCTATAATGATAGCAAAAAATACTGCCATTTAGTGGCATCATAGAACTGGCTGTTGTATTCCATTAGTGTCCCACTGGTGCCAAGTTATTTCTAGCACCTCTGCATGACACCCTCCTGCTCTGTTTTTAATAAGCTATAATTATAGCACAAAATACTGCCATTTAGTGGCATCATAGAACTGGCTGTTGTATTCCATTAGTGCCCCACTGGTGCCAAGGTATTTCTAGAACCTCTGCATGACACCCTCCTGCTCTGTTTTTAATAAGCTATAATTATAGCAAAAAATACTGCCACTTAGTGGTATGCAAAAAATGCCTGTAGAACTCCTTTATTGTGCCACTGGTGCCAAGCAATCTCAAGCACCTCTGCATTCTACACTCATGCCCATTTTGCTATGCTAATTTTATAGCAAACTCAGGGAATTCCTTGCTGCATTTGATCATTCGGAGGGATAGAAAGTGAGGCTTCTTTTACTGTCCTGGTACGCACAGAACACGGCCACTGTACCCATCTGTCCACTTTTGCCACGCTATTTAATTTGCACAAAGAGCTGACTCTTTTTCTGCCTTCCTAAAATTGTCTGGAATACTAAGTTAGTGTTCCTTTGCTGCCAAGCAAGGTACAACACATGTGCATTCTACACTCCTTTCCATTTCTGGAATGCAATTATTAACTGCAGGTAGTCCAGGCAATCTGTGACGAAGGTGCAGGCGTGGATATAATGTAGCCTGCATCCAATGATGGTTCTCTCGATGTCTGACAGCTCAACAATACCTTCTGTTTCCA
This sequence comes from Anomaloglossus baeobatrachus, assembly GCF_048569485.1. Taxonomy (NCBI): domain Eukaryota; kingdom Metazoa; phylum Chordata; class Amphibia; order Anura; family Aromobatidae; genus Anomaloglossus; species Anomaloglossus baeobatrachus. The sequence continues at coordinate 420,870,174 of NC_134356.1, read as the reverse complement.
CTTCCAAAACAAGTGATGACCTGCCAATCACACTCCCTGTTGCGGGTTAAGGAATGGAAGTTCAGTGTGAAAAACCATGTGTGACTGCTGTCACCACAGTCACAGAGGATGAAGAGCACGCAGATGCACTTGATGGGGCAGGCGGTGGTTGCACAGGCACGCTAGTCCGCATTGTAGCACAGTGAAATTCACATTGCGACTTATGCTTCATTTTAAGTCGTGTACAGGGTGGGCTCCCCAGTATGCAGCAAAACCAGGCAAAAGGAAAAGGACTCTAGCTAGTTGGGTTGATAAATGATTGTTTAACTTTACCAAAACAAACAATAAGAACCATGCATACAATTAAAATAATTGAACAATCTATTCTGTTGCCTACTACCTGCTAATCCCTCTGTGTAGCAGTAATTGTGTGTTTGTGCGTGTGTGTGTGTGTGTGTGTGCGATCACGACTTACCAGTGGCGCATCACAAGAGCTTCCAAGTTATCTACCTAAACATAGACAAAACACATGACCCCCCCTGAATACCATTGTTAGCTGAAGCCTCACAGATATTGCAGATGATAACAGTGTGAATGCAAACCACACAGCTCTGCAACACAGTCATGGAAATCTTGAAAAGCAACAGTCAATGCAAACATGTGTTGCTGTCCCTCTATGATTTAAACTGTACGTGACAATTTGACAGTGCAGAGGCAGCAAGTCTTATTGTCTATATAGTCGGCCTACCCAGAACAGATATGTGTTTTGCTAATAAAACAAAGTGTTTTGTGCCCGCATTATTGTCTGGGCACAGCCTACCGTACCCGGGTACTGTGATGTCCAGTTGCCAGAAATACAGACTTTACGCTCCTCTCACGGTAAACAGTATAGACAGCACTGTAAGAATGTTGGTCTGTGGCACAGGATGCTGCTCACTGACGTTACAGTGCTCATCATCAAAGTACAACACAACTCCCCTCACAATTGAACAAAGTGTTTCCGCGGTGGCTCCTTGCTGTAACACACACCTTTAGCTTTTCATTCTGTTCATAGACAGCATCTCCAAGTCCACCCCCGAAGAGCAATTTTCTATTGCTATAGTGACCAAAGGCAGATCCAAAAAAACAGCAGCCCCTTGTGTGTAGTCTGCAACAATGCATGCAATGAATGGCAAATAAGCATATTGCGTTGACAGTTGCTAAAGCTGAGCAATACACCTTCACGCTGTCAATTCATATCCATGTGATACTTCATGGAGGAAGTACTCAAAAGTGTGAGTTTTTGCCTTCTACTAACAGATTGTTGACAAATCTTACAGATTCCATGACTTGGGTGATCCTTTGCGATGTCCAAAAATTCACAGGCTAGGAAAGGCTTACAGCCCATGCGACCTGCATAGCCAACACGACATCTGCTCAGAGTCAAAGTTGTGGTCCAGGATTCAGTTGTTGACGTGCTTCCAGTACTTTGTCTCTGGCCAGGAAGACGCAACGTAACCTCGTCGTCAGTAGCATCCTCCTCCACCTCCTCTGCTGACCTCATCGACTGGCTGACTTTGGTTTGACAGTAAGTGTTGTCTCCAACCTCATCAATAACCCTGTGTGTTTTCATTCCCCTCGTCCTGAGTCCTCCGAGACAACCTCTTCCTGCCCTGACCGAATAGTAAAGTTGTCCTTCCAATCAGGTATCTGTGCTCCTCATCATGTTCCCCATTGTCTCCACCAGGAGGATTTACTATTTGGAAATGAGGGTGTAGATTAGGCTCAGCACCTTCTTCATCGGGGCCTGGATCCCAGTCACAAAGCTTCAGGCTATCTGCGCAGATCATTTCCCCTGTCTCATGGAACTCGCTACCTCAACACGTTAGATTATCTGCTACACACACAAGCTTCAAACTGAATCTGAAAACTCATCTGTTCAGAAATGACTATAACCTTCAATGACACCACCACCATACGTACTTGACGCTCAACCTAAACAACTCCTACTGTCTCCTCCCAAAAATCCTTTAGAATGTAATCCCGCAAGGGCAGGGCCCTCTTCCCTCTGTACCAGTCTGTCTATAGTTACTTGTATATGTATTCTGTATGTAACCCCCTTCTCATGTACAGCACCATGGAATCAATGGTGCTCTATAAATCAATAATGATAAAAATAATAATAACTTCCTTGTCTGTACTCATTGCAGCTTTGGAGCAGACCTCTGATTCCCAGGCTATAGTGCGACTGAACAGCTATGCAAACTCAACCATCTCTGTCACCCCATACTCAGCAGGGCTGGTGGAAACTTGAGAGCTGTTAGGAAGCAAGTGTGATTGGATTGACACCACAGAGGAATGGAGTATTTGGGATCTTGAAATTGGGGTGGAGGAGAGGCCACTTTATGGAGCAATTCAGATCCATTGAAGCAGCTGCTGATTTGGCCTCATCTACATTTGTTAGCGATGGTCGTGTCCATGAAAAAAGGGATCATATCAGATTATCCATGGGAAGAAGTACACCTGTTCTTTTGGATGTTATTTGTTGTTACAAAACGGTGACGCCTTAAACGCAAGCAGCCTGCTGCGGTTTCAGTTGCGCCCAGGCATCAGCTGCCATTTAGGCCTGTGCCTCGGGTTGTCCAGCTGGCTGCTTTCTCCTCCACGTGTAAGTGTGGAGAGGCAGCTAGTGCGCATGCGTGTGATGAATTACCCCAGCCGCAGCCTAACTCCAGTGTTTCGCCTAGTGAGTATGCTCAGCCCTGACTGCGGTGCCATTCCTGAGGCTAAGTCTTCATTTCGGGCTACAGCGCATGCTCCCACACTTAGTGCGAAAAGCCTCTTTGCACAGGTACTTGCACTCCGTGACGGGTCTAAGTCCTGTGTTGTGCATAGACACCATGCTAAAGCTGATAGTCTTTTTTCAGAGACTGTATTTTATGCAACTGACTATGGTCAGGCACTTACTGCATCAGAAACTAGGTCCGGTAATGAACTCTTTGGCCCTGCCCGTGATGTGGGGGGGCCCATTTAGACCACAGGGCATCAGGTTGTCCTGACGATGTGGCCAGGCCACTCCAAATGGCTTGCAGAGGCCCGCCCCTATGACTTGTCACCTCATTATTGATGGTCAGACGATGACTGGTGAGGTGTTTGGGACATGACAGCCATGAGGTCATCATTGAAGTTGCGGTTCCAAATAGGACGCTAGTTATGCCACTCATGACGTGTCACTCTGCTTTTGTCTCCAGGAGGTGCATTGTGGTCCACCCTGGTTTGGGGCGGACCCAGGTTATAGAAGGTGCTGAGACAACAAGGAGGTGCGCAGTCTTCTATTATGCTCCGAAAGAGCACACCTCCATGTGTTGAACCCATTGTGGCTTTAGGCCAGAGGTAGGCAGGGATAGGGCGTTGATGCAGGCCGCCACCACAGTTGGTAACGCAGAACGGTTAAGACCAGCTCCTGTCCTACAAGTCCTGCTTGTGCAGCCCAGTGGCATTAACAGGCCTGCTGCTGCTGATGCGCCTGCTGTTCACAGGTGTGGCCCCAATGCACACGGTCAGCGTACTTAATGGCCCCTGTGATGTTAACAGGGGAGTTCCTGGCTGGGTGGGCGTGTGACCCTGTGACGCTAACAGGGCTCCCAGTCTCAAGATCCGAGTGGCGTCTAACTTGGTTCAGGCTACTATTAGTTTCATAGCCACACAGCTCTGTATCCTCCACCGAACCTTCCAGTTGCCAACCTCTCCTTTTCCATCTGGGAGCACGGTGGACACTGACTGCTGATGGGGATATATACCTTTATCTTTCTTTTCTTATTAATTTTCGTTATATAGCGGTAACATAGTATATACCACCTTATCCAAATCTGCCAGTCCCACCGTAACAGATGGTGTTTCTTCATCAAATGTTACTTTTGCTTAACCACCAAACCCACGGACCAAAACTTTTTCCCCTTTCCAACACACCTGTTCCCCTTTTCACCCGCATCTGTCATTTTTCAACTCATTTTGTATATGACCAAAAGTGCAACTCTGCAGGGACACCGTACTCAATGGCATCTCAGCACAACAGCCACCCCTCGGTCCCTCAGATGTGGACAAGTAAAAGAACATTTCCTCCTATCCATGACAAACCGTTGAGATTCACTCTGTGCAGCACTGGTGTTTAGTGAAAAAGCAGATCGAAGATTGCGTAACACCTTCTGAAGATACTCCTGTACCCGTGCGTCCCTTTATGTGGCAGGAATTATTTCGCCAAATTTTGTCTTGTACCGGGGATCTAACAGTGTGGCAACCCAGTAGTTAGCATTACTTCGAATTCGTACAATCCCGAGGGTCATGTTGTAGTAGTGCAGCAAGAAGACGCTCATGTGTCTTGTGCATCCAGGAGGACCAAGTCCTTGGTGTGTTGGTGGCAGAGAGGTGAGAATCGTGCCTCCTTCCTCTGCCCTCTCCCCCAACCTCGCACAACGAAATGTGAGCAAGCTCTCACTCATCTGCTGAGTCTTCCATGCCCATCGCAAGTTCGTCCTCCATTTCTTCATGGCTCCTGCACCTTCCTCAACAATTTTTGCTGATACTATGCGCCCTTGTTAATCCCTATCCCCCACCATAACTGCTGCCTAGGTGCCGCTTACCGTAATGGACCTTGTAGATCTTATTATCCCTTCTGCATATGACTCCTCTGTACTTCCTCACCTTCCTCTTGGACCAATACCTGACACTCCGAATAATGCTTACAGTGTGCTCCATCATGTAGGTGACCAGAATTGTCACACTGAGAATGGCATTGCCAGTGCTAAACATCTTCGTCGACATTTGGAAACTGTGTAGAAGGGTGCATAGGTCCTTGATCTGACACCACTCCAGCAGCGTGATCTGCACCACCTCTGGATCAAGTTAGCCCAGGGTATACGTCATACCGTATTTCAGCAGGGCTCTGCGGTGCTGCCAAACACGCTGCAACATGTGCAGATTCCAATTCCTGCGTGTCGGAACATCGCATTTCCGGCGTTTAACTGCCAGACCCTAAGACTTCCGGAGCGATGAAAGTTGTTGAGCTGCTGGGTGCGAAGGATGAAAGTGACCACATAGCAGCGTGCCCGCTGCACAAGGCCATGTAGGCCGGGATGGTATTTTAAAAATTGCTGGAGAATCAGATTCAACACGTGAGCCATACAAGGCCCGTGTGTCACATGCCCTGACGAAGGGCCGCAGAAAGGTTTTCATCATTGCCGCACACGGCTTTTAAGTCACCAACGTAGTCCACTCAATCAATTTGTACTCTGGTCCCAATGGGAAGACACCACACCCTTTTTTAGGCCCCTCCTGTCTGCAGACCACTGCCAGACAAAGCTATGAACCTCTTGTTACTGTTACCCCCCAGCTCAGTTTTATGAGTTTGTGTGCTTGTTATCTGACTACGTTTCCTGCTTGCTGTTTATGTACCTCGTTGGCCGATCCGCATTTCACCTCTGCTTGTTTTCTGATTAAGTCCTGGCCATCCCATTCTGTTCCTCTTCCTCAATTAATGTTTTTGAACCTGCATGACTACTATTCTCTGGAACTGCAGCCTTCCACAGGTATTGATCAACGTGGGCCCTGTGTAATTCCAAATCACTGTATAGGGGTTAAAGGGTTTCAGGGTTCTGGGTGTCCAGCTTGGTGAGTGGCTTGCCTCTAGCCTATCCTTTACAGCCCATCTGAGTGTGTCGATCCAGGCAGGCGTTACACCGTGCCCTCTGCAGAAGGCCATGTAGGCAGGGATAGTGTTTTAAAAATTGCTGGACAACCAGGTTCAACACGTGAGCCATACAAGGCACGTGTGTCACATTGCCCTGAAGAAGGGTCGCAGACTGGTTTGCATCATTGTCGCACCCGACCTTCCCTGACTGCTGGTTGACTGTAGACAACCATTGAGGAAACTCGGTCTCACTCTCCAGAGCTAACCGTCCACAATTCCTCAACGGTGTCTCACATTTCCCCTACATTTCAAAGTAAACATTTGACCGCATAATGGCCTTGAGCTCTCCTGCCAGCATAGTAAGGAGGTGTGTGGGATTCCTTGGGCGCAGTTACAAGGAAGGGTGGCCTGACCACACAGGGTTTGGGCCGAGGTGGAGGACCCACACGAGGTTGAGGAGGCAGAAGCAGTGGAGGAACTTGTACATACAGAGGAAGGATTGACACACAAGTCGTGGGGACGGCAAGACTTGTACAGCAAACCCTTCTCCATCTCTCACCATAGTTACCCAGTGCCCAGTCAGCAACATGTAACTCCCCTGTCCATGCTTACTGGTCCAAGTATCTGTGTTGAAATGCACCCTGTCACACACAGAGTTTCTCAAGGAATCGGTGAGGTTGTGTGGGACCTACTGTGGTAGCGCGGGCACGCCTTTCTTGGAGAAGGAGTGACGACTGGCCATCGGCTCTTGGGGCACTGCAATGGGCATAAGGTCTCGAAAATCCTCGGTTTCAAAAGGGTGTAAAGGCAGCCTTTCTGTTGCCAACAAGTTGCAGATGATGAAACTCAAACCTCCTAGGCATGTCATGCCCTTCGAAAATCATGTAAAACATAGCGAGGGGACTCCAACCACAGTCTCCCTCGTTTCCACTAATTGGGCCACACACACCCCACTTGACTGGCATCAGTTGACCCCCCTTTTCAAGATGAAAAAGATGCTTTGCATGAAGCACTCTCAAAAATACGCGTGCCTTTCCCGTCCCCTGGCTGACCCAGGGGAAGAAAAGTCCTCTGAGAGCCATGACTTGTTCATCTTGGTTCTTTTAGAAACACAGCGAGGGGACTCCAACCACAGTCTCCCTCGTTTCCACTAATTGGGCCACACACACCCCACTTGACTGGCATCAGTCGACCCCCATTTTCAAGATGAAAAAGATGCTTTGCATGAAGCACTCTCAAAAATACGCGTGCCTTTCCCGCACCCTGGCTGACCCAGGGGAAGAAAAGTCCTCTGAGAGCCATGACTTGTTCATCTTGGTACTTTTAGAAACACAGCGAGGGGACTCCAACCACAGTCTCCCTCGTTTCCACTAATTGGGCCACACACACCCCACTTGACTGGCATCAGTTGACCCCCATTTTCAAGATGAAAAAGATGCTTTGCATGAAGCACTCTCAAAAATACGCGTGCCTTTCGCCTCCCCTGGCTGACCCAGGGGAAGAAAAGTCCTCTGAGAGCTCCAAGAGCCCCAAGAGCCGATGGTCACTCCTTCTTCAAGAAAGGCGTGCCCGCGCTACCACAGTAGGTCCCACACAACCTCACCGATTCCTTGAGAAACTCTGTGTGTGACAGAGTGCATTTCAACACAAATACTTGGACCAGTAAGCATGGACAGGGGAGTTACATGTTGCTGACTGGGCACTGGGTAACTATGGTGAGAGATGGAGAAGGGTTTGCTGTACAAGTCTTGCCGTCCCCACAACTTGTGTGTCAATCCTTCCTCTGTATGTACAAGTTCCTCCACTGCTTCTGCCTCCTCAACCTCGTGTGGGTCCTCCACCTCGGCCCAAACCCTGTGTGGTCAGGCCACCCTTCCTTGTAACTGCGCCCAAGGAATCCCACACACCTCCTTACTATGCTGGCAGGAGAGCTCAAGGCCATCATGCGGTCAAATGTTTACTTTGAAATGTAGGGGAAATGTGAGACACCGCTGAGGAATTGTGGACGGTTAGCTCTGGAGAGTGAGACCGAGTTTCATCAATGGTTGTCTACAGTCAACCAGCAGTCAGGGAAGGTCGGGTGCGACAATGATGCAAACCAGTCTGCGACCCTTCTTCAGGGCAATGTGACACACGTGCCTTGTATGGCTCACGTGTTGAACCTGGTTGTCCAGCAATTTTTAAAACACTATCCCTGCCTACATGGCCTTCTGCAGAGGGCACGGTGTAACGCCTGCCTGGATCGACACACTCAGATGGGCTGTAAAGGATAGGCTAGAGGCAAGCCACTCACCAAGCTGGACACCCAGAACCCTGAAACCCTTTAACCCCTATACAGTGATTTGGAATTACACAGGGCCCACGTTGATCAATACCTGTGGAAGGCTGCAGTTCCAGAGAATAGTAGTCATGCAGGTTCAAAAACATTAATTGAGGAAGAGGAACAGAATGGGATGGCCAGGACTTAATCAGAAAACAAGCAGAGGTGAAATGCGGATCGGCCAACGAGGTACATAAACAGCAAGCAGGAAACGTAGTCAGATAACAAGCACACAAACTCATAAAACTGAACTGGGGGTAACAGTAACAAGAGGTTCATAGCTTTGTCTGGCAGTGGTCTGCAGACAGGAGGGGCCTAAAAAAGGGTGTGGTGTCTTCCCATTGGGACCAGAGTATAAATTGATTGAGTGGACTACGTTGGTGACTTAAAAGCCGTGTGCGGCAATGATGAAAACCTGTCTGCGGCCCTTCGTCAGGGCATGTGACACACGGGCCTTGTATGGCTCACGTGTTGAATCTGATTCTCCAGCAATTTTTAAAATACCATCCCGGCCTACATGGCCTTGTGCAGCGGGCACGCTGCTATGTGGTCACTTTCATCCTTCGCACCCAGCAGCTCAACAACTTTCATCGCTCCGGAAGTCTTAGGGTCTGGCAGTTAAACGCCGGAAATGCGATGTTCCGACACGCAGGAATTGGAATCTGCACATGTTGCAGCGTGTGTGGCAGCACCGCAGAGCCCTGCTGAAATACGGTATGACGTATACCCTGGGCTAACTTGATCCAGAGGTGGTGCAGATCACACTGCTGGAGTGGTGTCAGATCAAGGACCTATGCACCCTTCTACACAGTTTCCAAATGTCGACGAAGATGTTTAGCACTGGCAATGCCATTCTCAGCGTGACAATTCTGGTCACCTACATGATGGAGCACACTGTAAGCATTATTCGGAGTCAGGTATTGGTCCAAGAGGAAGGTGAGGAAGTACAGGAGGAGTCATATGCAGAAGGGATAATAAGATCTACAAGGTCCATACGGTAAGCGGCACCTAGGCAGCAGTTATGGTGGGGGATAGGGATTAACAAGGGCGCATAGTATCAGCAAAAATTGTTGAGGAAGGTGCAGGAGCCATGAAGAAATGGAGGACGAACTTGCGATGGGCATGGAAGACTCAGCAGATGAGTGAGAGCTTGCTCACATTTCGGTTGTGCGAGGTTGGGGGGAGAGGGCAGAGGAAGGAGGCACGATTCTCACCTCTCTGCCACCAACACACCAAGGACTTGGTCCTCCTGGATGCACAAGACACATGAGCGTCTTCTTGCTGCACTACCTACAACATGACCCTCGGATTGTACGAATTCGAAGTAATGCTAACTACTGGGTTGCCACACTGTTAGATCCCCGGTACAAGACAAAATTTGGCGAAATAATTCCTGCCACATAAAGGGACGCACGTGTACAGGAGTATCTTCAGAAGGTGTTACGCAATCTTCGATCTGCTTTTCCACTAAACACCAGTGCTGCACAGAGTGAATCTCAACGGTTTGTCATGGATAGGAGGAAATGTTCTTTTACTTGTCCACATCTGAGGGACCGAGGGGTGGCTGTTGTGCTGAGATGCCATTGAGTACGGTGTCCCTGCAGAGTTGCACTTTTGGTCATATACAAAATGAGTTGAAAAAGGACAGATGCGGGTGAAAAGGGGAACAGGTGTGTTGGAAAGGGGAAAAAAGTTTTGGTCCGTGGGTTTGGTGGTTAAGCAAAAGTAACATTTGATGAAGAAACACCATCTGTTACGGTGGGACTGGCAGATTTGGATAAGGTGGTATATACTATGTTACCGCTATATAACGAAAATTAATAAGAAAAGAAAGATAAAGGTATATATCCCCATCAGCAGTCAGTGTCCACCGTGCTCCCAGATGGAAAAGGAGAGGTTGGCAACTGGAAGGTTCGGTGGAGGATACAGAGCTGTGTGGCTATGAAACTAATAGTAGCCTGAACCAAGTTAGACGCCACTCGGATCTTGAGACTGGGAGCCCTGTTAGCGTCACAGGGTCCACACGCCCACCCAGCCCAGGAACTCCCTGTTAACATCACAGGGGCCATTCAGTACGCTGACCGTGTGCATTGGGGCCACACCTGTGAACAGCAGGCGCATCAGCAGCAGCAGGCCTGTTAATGCCACTGGGCTGCACAAGCAGGACTTGTAGGACAGGAGCTGGTCTTAACCGTTCTGCGTTACCAACTGTGGTGGCGGCCTGCATCAACGCCCTATCCCTGCCTACCTCTGGCCTAAAGCCACAATGGGTTCAACACATGGAGGTGTGCTCTTTCGGAGCATAATAGAAGACTGCGCACCTCCTTGTTGTCTCCAGCACCTTCTATAACCTGGGTCCGCCCCAAACCAGGGTGGACCACAATGCACCTCCTGGAGACAAAAGCAGAGTGACACGTCATGAGTGGCATAACTAGCATCCTATTTGGAACCGCAACTTCAATGATGACCTCATGGCTGTCATGTCCCAAACACCTCACCAGTCATCGTCTGACCATCAATAATGAGGTGACAAGTCATAGGGGCGGGCCTCTGCAAGCCATTTGGGAGTGGCCTGGCCACATCGTCAGGACACCTGATGCCCTGTGGTCTAAATGGGCCCCCCACATCACGGGCAGGGCCAAAGAGTTCATTACCGGACCTAGTTTCTGATGCAGTAAGTGCCTGACCATAGTCAGTTGCATAAAATACAGTCTCTGAAAAAAGACTATCAGCTTTAGCATGGTGTCTATGCACAACACAGGACTTAGACCCGTCACGGAGTGCAAGTACCTGTGCAAAGAGGCTTTTCGCACTAAGTGTGGGAGCATGCGCTGTAGCCCGAAATGAAGACTTAGCCTCAGGAATGGCACAGTCAGGCTGAGCATACTCACTAGGCGAAACACTGGAGTTAGGCTGCGGCTGGGGTAATTCATCACACGCATGCGCACTAGCTGCCTCTCCACACTTACACGTGGAGGAGAAAGCAGCCAGCTGGACAACCCGAGGCACAGGCCTAAATGGCAGCTGATGCCTGGGCGCAACTGAAACCGCAGCAGGCTGCTTGCGTTTAAGGCGTCACCGTTTTGTAACAACAAATAACATCCAAAAGAACAGGTGTACTTCTTCCCATGGATAATCTGATATGATCCCTTTTTTCATGGACACGACCATCGCTAACAAATGTAGATGAGGCCAAATCAGCAGCTGCTTCAATGGATCTGAATTGCTCCATAAAGTGGCCTCTCCTCCACCCCAAACCCCAATTTCAAGATCCCAAATACTCCATTCCTCTGTGGTGTCAATCCAATCACACTTGCTTCCTAACAGCTCTCAAGTTTCCACCAGCCCTGCTGAGTATGGGGTGACAGAGATGGTTGAGTTTGCATAGCTGTTCAGTCGCACTATAGCCTGGGAATCAGAGGTCTGCTCCAAAGCTGCAATGAGTACAGACAAGGAAGTTATTATTATTTTTATCATTATTGATTTATAGAGCACCATTGATTCCATGGTGCTGTACATGAGAAGGGGGTTACATACAGAATACATATACAAGTAACTATAGACAGACTGGTACAGAGGGAAGAGGGCCCTGCCCTTGCGGGATTACATTCTAAAGGATTTTTGGGAGGAGACAGTAGGAGTTGTTTAGGTTGAGCGTCAAGTACGTATGGTGGTGGTGTCATTGAAGGTTATAGTCATTTCTGAACAGATGAGTTTTCAGATTCAGTTTGAAGCTTGTGTGTGTAGCAGAGAATCTAACGTGTTGAGGTAGCGAGTTCCATGAGACAGGGGAAATGATCTGCGCAGATAGCCTGAAGCTTTGTGACTGGGATCCAGGCCCCGATGAAGAAGGTGCTGAGCCTAATCTACACCCTCATTTCCAAATAGTAAATCCTCCTGGTGGAGACAATGGGGAACATGATGAGGAGCACAGATACCTGATTGGAAGGACAACTTTACTATTCGGTCAGGGCAGGAAGAGGTTGTCTCGGAGGACTCAGGACGAGGGGAATGAAAACACACAGGGTTATTGATGAGGTTGGAGACAACACTTACTGTCAAACCAAAGTCAGCCAGTCGATGAGGTCAGCAGAGGAGGTGGAGGAGGATGCTACTGACGACGAGGTTACGTTGCGTCTTCCTGGCCAGAGACAAAGTACTGGAAGCACGTCAACAACTGAATCCTGGACCACAACTTTGACTCTGAGCAGATGTCGTGTTGGCTATGCAGGTTGCATGGGCTGTAAGCCTTTCCTAGCCTGTGAATTTTTGGACATCGCAAAGGATCACCCAAGTCATGGAATCTGTAAGATTTGTCAACAATCTGTAAGTAGAAGGCAAAAACTCACACTTTTGAGTACTTCCTCCATGAAGTATCACATGGATATGAATTGACAGCGTGAAGGTGTATTGCTCAGCTTTAGCAACTGTCAACGCAATATGCTTATTTGCCGTTCATTGCATGCATTGTTGCAGACTACACACAAGGGGCTGCTGTTTTTTTGGATCTGCCTTTGGTCACTATAGCAATAGAAAATTGCTCTTCGGGGGTGGACTTGGAGATGCTGTCTATGAACAGAATGAAAAGCTAAAAGGTGTGTGTTACAGCAAGGAGCCACCGCGGAAACACTTTGTTCATTTGTGAGGGGAGTTGTGTTGTACTTTGATGATGAGCACTGTAACGTCAATGACCAGCATCCTGTGCCACAGACCAACATTCTTACAGTGCTGTCTATACTGTTTACCGTGAGAGGAGCGTAAAGTCTGTATTTCTGGCAACTGGACATCACAGTACCCGGGTACGGTAGGCTGTGCCCAGACAATAATGCGGGCACAAAACACTTTGTTTTATTAGCAAAACACATATCTGTTCTGGGTAGGCCGACTATATAGACAATAAGACTTGCTGCTTCTGCACTGTCAAATTGTCACGTACAGTTTAAATCATAGAGGGACAGCAACACATGTTTGCATTGACTGTTGCTTTTCAAGATTTTCATGACTGTGTTGCAGAGCTGTGTGGTTTGCATTCACACTGTTATCATCTGCAATATCTGTGAGGTTTCAGCTAACAAGGGTATTCAGGGGGGGTCATGTGTTTTGTCTATGTTTAGGTAGATAACTTGGAAGCTCTTGTGATGCGCCACTGGTAAGTCGTGTTCGCACACACACACACACACACGCACAAACACACAATTACTGCTACACAGAGGGATTAGCAGGTAGTAGGCAATAGAATAGATTGTTCAATTATTTTAATTGTATGCATGGTTCTTATTGTTTGTTTTGGTAAAGTTAAACAAACATTTATCAACCCAACTGGCTAGAGTCCTTTTCCTTTTGCCTGGTTTTGCTGCATACTGGGGAGCCCACCCTGTACACGACTTAAAATGAAGCATAAGTAGCAATGTGAATTTCACTGTGCTACAATGCGGACTAGCGTGCCTGTGCAACCACCGCCTGCCCCATCAAGTGCATCTGCGTGCTCTTCATCCTCTGTGTCTGTGGGGACATCAGTCACACATGGTTTTTCACACTGAACTTCCATTCCTTAACCCGCAACAGGGAGTGTGATTGGCAGGTCATCACTTGTTTTGGAAGTGGAAACAGAAGGTATTGTTGAGCTGTCAGACATCGAGAGAACCATCATTGGATGCAGGCTACATTATATCCACGCCTGCACCTTCGTCACAGATTGCCTGGACTACCTGCAGTTAATAATTGCATTCCAGAAATGGAAAGGAGTGTAGAATGCACATGTGTTGTACCTTGCTTGGCAGCAAAGGAACACTAACTTAGTATTCCAGACAATTTTAGGAAGGCAGAAAAAGAGTCAGCTCTTTGTGCAAATTAAATAGCGTGGCAAAAGTGGACAGATGGGTACAGTGGCCGTGTTCTGTGGGTACCAGGACAGTAAAAGAAGCTTCACTTTCTATCCCTCGTAATGATCAAATGCAGCAAGGAATTCCCTGAGTTTGCTATAAAATTAGCATAGCAAAATGGGCATGAGTGTAGAATGCAGAGGTGCTTGAGATTGCTTGGCACCAGTGGCACAATAAAGGAGTCCTACAGGCATTTTTTGTATACCACTAAGTGGCAGTATTTTTTGCTATAATTATAGCTTATTAAAAACAGAGCAGGAGGGTGTCATGCAGAGGTGCTAGAAATAGCTTGGCACCAGTGGGGCACTAATGGAATACAACAGCCAGTTCTATGATGCCACTAAATGGCAGTATTTTTTGCTATCATTATAGCTTATTAAAAACAGAGCAGGAGGGTGTCATGCAGAGGTGCTGCACATAGATTTGCACCAGTGGGGCATTAATGGAGTACAACAGCCACTTCTTGTATGCCACTAAGTTTACTCAATTTTTGGTATTATAATGTATTAGTAACAATGAGTTTGAGTGTGCAATGCAGGCAGACGTGCTGCAAATATCTTTGCACTAGTGTGACTACACAAAAGTACAATAGCCACGTTTAGGATGCCACTAGGTACACTGACTGTTTGCTAGTATAATGGCTTAGTTAAAAAGAGTTTGAGTGTGCAATGCAGGCAGACGTGCTGCAAATATCTTTCCACTAGTGTGACTACACAAAAGTCTAATAGCCACGTTTAGGATGCCACTAGGTACACTGACTGTTTGCTAGTATAATGGCTTAGTTAAAAAGAGTTTGAGTGTGCAATGCAGGCAGACGTGCTGCAAATATCTTTCCACTAGTGTGACTACACAAAAGTCCAATAACCACGTTTAGGATGCCACTAGGTACACTGACTGTTTGCTAGTATAATGGCTTAGTTAAAAAGAGTTTGAGTGTGCAATGCAGGCAGACGTGCTGCAAATATCTTTCCACTAGTGTGACTACACAAAAGTCCAATAGCCACGTTTAGGATGCCACTAGGTACACTGACTGTTTGCTAGTATAATGGCTTAGTTAAAAAGAGTTTGAGTGTGCAATGCAGGCAGACGTGCTGCAAATATCTTTGCACTAGTGTGACTAGACAAAAGTACAATAGCCACGTTTAGGATGCCACTAGGTACACTGACTGTTTGCTAGTATAATGGCTTAGTTAAAAAGAGTTTGAGTGTGCAATGCAGGCAGACGTGCTGCAAATATCTTTGCACTAGTGTGACTAGACAAAAGTCCAATAGCCACGTTTAGGATGCCACTAGGTACACTGACTGTTTGCTAGTATAATGGCTTAGTTAAAAAGAGTTTGAGTGTGCAATGCAGGCAGACGTGCTGCAAATATCTTTCCACTAGTGTGACTACACAAAAGTCCAATAGCCACGTTTAGGATGCCACTAGGTACACTGACTGTTTGCTAGTATAATGGCTTAGTTAAAAAGAGTTTGAGTGTGCAATGCAGGCAGACGTGCTACAAATATCTTTGCACTAGTGTGACTAGACAAAAGTCCAATAGCCACGTTTAGGATGCCACTAGGTACACTGACTGTTTGCTAGTATAATGGCTTAGTTAAAAAGAGTTTGAGTGTGCAATGCAGGCAGACGTGCTGCAAATATCTTTCCACTAGTGTGACTACACAAAAGTCCAATAGCCATGTTTAGGATGCCACTAGGTACACTGACTGTTTGCTAGTATAATGGCTTAGTTAAAAAGAGTTGGAGTGTGCAGAGGACAGGAGGGTACAGTGCCAGGATTGTGGGGCTCTGGGTAGAGGAATGGAAGCCTGCCTTTCTATTCTTTCCTAATGGGGAAATGCAGCGACAAAATCCCTGACCTTAGCTACACAGACGCTGTCTCTGTTTTCAGGACCTGTCACCTATGGCTCTGACCCTGCCGGTACGAGCCCTTAAAATGACTGATAGATAGTGCTATCCCTATGCTGTCCAGCACTGTGTATGGAGCGCATACAGCTGTATCAGCGATAGGACAAAGGACAGAGCTGCGCCAGTGATGTCTGACACCAAGGACGCAGAAGAGATAATGGCGTCCGGACGGGCAGATACTCATTTTTATAATGCAGGGACATGTGACATGGACATCCTATCACACATGCCGTTGCTTCTCTGGCTAAAAGTCCACTTAGCTGTGTGTGTGTCTGGGATTGGCTGACATGCTGGCCCGCCCCACAAGACGCGCGCGCTTAGGGAAGGAAGACAAGGAAAAAAAAAAAAAAAAAATGGCGATCGCCATTATACAAACAGCAGTGATCTGAAGGCGCTGTTCACGTACACTATACACTGAAATGTCATAATAGTGTGAGTCACAGAGTGACTTACACTATTACAGCGGAAAACCAGCTAGGAATTAGCTGTTTTTTTGCTGCTAGAACCGTTCTCGAACGTTTCTAGAACTATCGAGCTTTTGCAAAAAGCTCGAGTTCTAGTTCGATCTAGAACAGGCCCCAAAATCACTCGAGCCTAGAACTGGAGAACCTCGAACCGCGAACCGCGCTCAACTCTAACCACAGTCTCCCTCGTTTCCACTAATTGGGCCACACACACCCCACTTGACTGGCATCAGTTGACCCCCATTTTCAAGATGAAAAAGATGCTTTGCATGAAGCACTCTCAAAAATACGCGTGCCTTTGCCGTCCCCTGGCTGACCCAGGGAAAGAAAAGTCCTCTGAGAGACATGACTTGTTCATCTTGGTTCTTTTAGAAACACAGCGAGGGGACTCCATCCACAGTCTCCCTCGTTTCCACTAATTGTGCCACACACACCCCACTTGACTGGCATCAGTTGACCCCCATTTTCAAGATGAAAAAGATGCTTTGCATGAAGCACTCTCAAAAATACGCGTGCCTTTGCCGTCCCCTGGCTGACCCAGGGGAAGAAAAGTCCTCTGAGAGCCATGTGCACATTGTCAGTGGACAGTGCTTATCTGCCAGCAGACCCCCAGCAGCACTGAAGACAGGTTCCGAGAGAACGCTGGCTGCAGGACACGACAAGATCCCCAAGGCGTACGTGGCGAGCTCAGGCAATTTATCCAGATTGGAAGCCTAAAATGAGCAGGGCTCAAGTTGCACAATGATGGAATCGATGTTTCCTTGCATGTATTCATATATCTGTGTGTCCTCCTCTTTTTCCTTGTCCAGCTGTTTTGTTTTCGCATGAGTATATGTCCTTGTCACTTTCCCATGTGTTTGTGTTGTGTTGTGAGTTGTTTGTCACCTTTTGGACACCTTTGAGGGTGTTTTCTAGGTGTTTTTATGTGTTTGTGATTGCCTGCCATTGTTTCCTATGCAGTTCGAGTTCGGTTCGTCGAACGTTCGACGAGCCGAACTCGAACGGGACCTCCGTTCGGCGAACCGACCTCGAGCCGAACCGGGACCGGTTCGCTCATCTCTACTGATGTCCACACCAGGTGGGGCGGAGCCAAGCGGTTGGCCCCCACCCACCGAGGAGTTCAAAGGCCTGGAGGCGGGAAAAGTGGAGAGAGAGTTTGGAGTTTGAGGAGTGAGGGGTGAACACTTGGGTGTCTGGGTTTGTGGCCCAGGCACTGACAGCAAGGTTGGCAGACGGTGGTGGCCGTCTGCAGGAGTGGTGGAGCAACGCGAAACCGTAGGACCAGGGTCGGGCGGCGGCCCGCCGGTACCGACCGGGGAGCGAAGTGAAGCCAGCACACACAGGCATAGTCAGATCCGAATGTGACTGGAACCCCAGAGGTTCCATAACAGCAAAAGTCCTGATTGAAGGCAACCGCCCACACCGTGAGGGTATACAACTCCCGCCTAAGGCTAGAGACCCAAGGGCCAGCGCCTGCGGGCAAACGGGCTCCTCTGGTACCCATACGCCGGGGAGCGGACTACCGTTGGGGATCCACAGTAGTCAAAAGGAGAACATCAAGATGCAGGGAAAGACAGCCGCCATCACCTGTCCGGGGAGAAACACTGCAGCCGGCTGCGGGACCCGTCCATCCAGCCGTTTGGTTTACCGAGGACTTTGTACCTTTCTTGCTGAGTGAGTACACCCGTGCCATCCGGCACCGTGCCGCCCTGTCCCTGCGACCCTGCATCTCACCAACCCTGCCTCCCAGTCACATCACCGGGCCCTTGGACCACCGACCCCTACCCACAGAGGGGGAAAACAACATCCCAGCTGCTCCCTACCATTGCTCCTGGGATCCCCATCACCAGCAGCGGTGGTGCCCATCTTGACCACGACCCGTGGGTGGCGTCACGGACTAAATCCCCCAAACCAACCACCCCTATCACTCACGGGCGAGGAGCGCCGCTCGAGTCCCCAGATCCGGCCCACCGCTCGAGCCACAGAGCAGCAGCCGCAGCAGCGCCGGACCCGAGCGTGCGAGAGCGCAGCAGCGACGGTGTCCTCCCCACCCGCGACAGAATCAGCAGCAAGTGTGTTACCCCCTCCGCAGGTAGGGTAACCCCAGTGTCCTCTAGGTGCTGGATGAGGTGGATAGTGCAGGAACAGGCTATGAGACCTCTTGTTGTTGGATGAGGTACACAATGCAGGAAACAGACACACACACTGCTGTTTACAGTGGTGCTGAATGAGGTGCAGGCTGAAAGGAATCCAAACAGGCAAAGTCCGAGTGAAACAGGGAGTCTTTGCTGATGATTTTTACTCACAGGTTACACTCCCCTGGTGCTGGGGACAGATTCCTGGTTCTCTTTGTCCCGGCTCTGTCTGTGTAGCCTGGCTACGGCCCCATCCGTGCACTTCTCTTGCATAGCTCTGTCAGAGTCCCTTGCAGACCCCGCAGCCAGCTTCCTCACCCCTGGGCACCATGCGATGGATCCTCAGGCCTCAAACCCGGACCTGACACCCAGCCGGGCGTTCTCCTCCTTCCTTCTCCTCTCTCCGTCTCTGTCTGAACTTGCCTGATTTTCTCCTCCACTTCACTCACCAACTCCTCCCCTTCCCTCTAGGGACCTAGCTACAGGAGGGTTGGATTTACACCTCCTAGGCAACCTCCACTTCCTGGACAGGTTTTACACCATAGGACGGCCAACACTCTTGTGGTTCAGGGTTGTGTGAGTGTTTTAGGTGTGTGCGGGTTTAGCCAGAGCTAGGACTCCAGGAACCAGGTTGCAGATTTTAGCAGCATGACTGCAGGGGCACTACATTCCCCCTTGGCTAAACACAGCACGTCCTCGGGCTGTAGCAAGATAGAGGTTTATTGTTGTTTGTCTTTTTTTTTAACTTTAAGGAAAAAGATGGCATAAATATAATAGTCTTCTAACGCAGGGGAGGTAATACACTTCAACCGTTACAACCTCTGAGCATCCCCCAGCAATCCACCACCCAAAAAGGTCCTGGTTGCCCAAAATCCTTCGAGGAGGCAGGTCACCGATCCCTTTGGTGACCAGGTCTGGGCCTTCTCTATCCCAGACCTTTCCTCCAACCTTCCCCTCCATGGTGGCGGGATTAATGTCTTGATGGTAACCTGGGGTACTCTGGAAGGCACACTAGGTGCAAATATACAGTATACAACACACGTAAGTTTGTGTTGGCTGCTGCCAGTCCTGCAGCCATGGGCCATTTGTTTTTAATTCTTCAACTCAGGTAAATCTAGTGACTTATCCGGTGGATTCAAACTCTTTCAATTATTCAAACATTCTATTATTACTTATCATTTCACTTTTAACTCTTAGCAGGCTATGATAACATTTCAAGGAAAATAATAAACACACATATAAAACATTTTAACTGCTGGGGTAGCCTGGTTCAGCTACTACAGCGTGGAGGAATGCAAAAGGTAGGGAATGAGAGGAACCAGCTGGGACAGGTCCCGAATCTTCTGGACATCAAGGGCATACCAGCCCCTTATTCCGTGATGTCTGGTGTACGTGACCACGTCACCCAGGTGCAGGTCACGATCCGGATGTCCTTGAGTCAGATGGTCTAAGACTTGTCTGCGGGACACAAAGACACCGGCATGCATTCCAGGCTCCTTGATGAAGCCCCATCCTTTGTGCTGATCCCACTTATCCATGGTGCCCTGGTACCGGGCCAAAGGAGCACTCCAGGTGTCTCGGCGCAGGCTTTCCTTTTCTTTCAGGTCATGGGCTCTCACCTCTCTTCTCTTGGCAGCCCGAGTCTGCTGCTCCTGGTGCAGCTGCCAGATAGTGGCTTGGCAGGCCTCCTTGTTCACGGCAGCCCTCTGTGCCACAGCAGCCCTCTGTGCCAAAGCAGCCATTCCGGACTCCCTCTCAAACTTGATGCTCCCCGAACCCTGATAACCTGCATCCGGATTACCGTTAGCAGGGTCCAGGTCAGGCTGGTGATCGTCGGGTTTTCCAGGGCTGTGTTCCGCAGCCTAGCAGGGTCCGGTCTGGTGATGGACGGAGGCGTTGCGGCTGGGTCTGGTCTGGCCGTGGACGAAGGTGTTGGAGCCTGTCTGATCTGGCCGTGTACTGTGGCACCGCGGCCCAGTCTGCCATGGCCACAGTGGGAGGATCCGGTGTTACTGGCAGGTCAGCGGACACGTGTGTTGCTGGTTCCGTGACCGCAGGGTTTAGTGGGGCTGAGGATGATGCCTCGCTTACCGGTCCTGGTGCCACTCCTCGTGCGGAACCTGTTCTGCTTGGGTCCGCACCGCCACCACCATCCCCCTCATCCTCCGGCGCCAGTCCTCGATCTGTTGGGTCCTTTGCAGCCGCTTCTGCGGACACAGCAGGTCCAGCTCCGCTTCAAGCCAGGGCAGAGTTCCGTAGGCTGGAGGTGCAGACATCTTGTCTCATGCTGGTCTGCAGAGTCAATGTTGCAGGGCAGGTGTCGCTTCCGCATACCAGGGTGCATCCTGCCGGCCCCTTTCCAGCCTCTTGCAGCCAGTTTCACTTCTGCATGTTACCACTCCCATTGGGCAGGGTCGGCTTTTCGTGCTCTTTTGGTCACACTGATGGCGCAGCTAAATTAAAGATGGCGACAGTCTCTGCCCAAACAGTTCATGAAACACAGTTTTAAAGCACACATTACTCAAGTTAACGGGCCTATTTCGATCCTGTTCGTGATGCCAATTTAAGCTTTGTCGCCCAGGGAAGGGGGTACTCGGTTCCGGGCAGTTGCAAATGGGAATGTCACTTCGGGTGGCCGTTGCCCTGAGGAAGCTTAATGAAATGGCAGGGGCTATTTACAAGGGATAATAAAGTTTATGTTCATGACGCCACCTGCGATAGTGCGGCATGGGAATAGGTGCCACCACTGCTGCTTATGAGAGACTGGGGCTGATGAAATCAGCAGCAAGTGTGTTACCCCCTCCACAGGTAGGGTAAACCCCAGTGTTCTCTAGGTGCTGGATGAGGTGGATAGTGCAGGAACAGGCTATGAGACCTCTTGGTGTTGGATGAGGTAAACAAAGCAGGAAACAGACACACACACTGCTGTTTACCATGGTGCTGAATAAGGTGCAGGTTGAAAGGAATCCAAACAGGCAAAGTCTAAGTGAAACAGGGAGTCTTTACTGATAATTTTTACTCACAGGTTACACTCCCCTGGTGCTGGGGACAGATTCCTGGTTCCCTTTGGCCCGACTCTGTCGGTGTAGCCTGGCTATGGCCCCATCCATGCACTTCTCTTGCACAGCTCCGTCAGAGTCCCTTGCAGACCCCGCAGCCAGCTTCCTCTCCCCTGGGCACCATGCGATGGATCCTCAGGCCTCGCACCCAGACCTGGCACCCAGCCGGGCATTCTCCTCCTTCCTTCTCCTCTCTCCGTCTCTGTCTGAATTTGTCTGATTTTCTCCTCCACTTCACTCACCAACCCCTCCCCTTCCCTTTAGGAACCTAGCTACAGGAGGGTTGGATTTACACCTCCTAGGCAACTTCCACTTCCTGGACAGGCTTTACACCATAGGACGGCCAACCCTCTTGTGGTTCAGGGTTGTGTGAGTGTTCTAGGTGTGTGCGGGTTTAGTCAGAGCTAGGACTCCAGGAACCAGGTTGCAGATTTTAGTAGCATGACCGCAGGGGCGCTACACTTTCCTTTAGTTCATTAAATGCACAAAGGGCAGTTATGCAAAAAAATGGAGGATACAATTGGATTCTAATCTCTTCATCCAGTTTGGTGGAAGAAATCGAGGCAAGAGGGTTTCAAAATCAACACTTGCAAGATAGATAAAATATACAATTAACCTACCTTATTCCTTGGAAGGAAGGGTTTCTCCAGAGAACATTACGGCGCATTCAGCAAAAGCAATTTCTACTTCCTGGGCCAAACTAGAAGGGGTTTCAGTGGATTAGATCTGCAGAGTTACAAAATAGTGACGCCTAAACACTTTCTGGCGAGATTACAAATTGTACGTTCTGTCAAACCAACAGACAAACAGCCTTTGGGAGGAAAGTCCTCCCACCATGAACGGTTTATTTGGTATTTCTCCTGATGTGCTGTTGTGGTGCCCTGGACAAGCCAGGGGCCACAGGTAACTACACCTACACACCCCACACTCCCGGTCAGGCACACCGAAGTCAGACAAAAACCCTTGTTGCCTCCCTCCAGGGGCTGATGTCCACACCTGGGGGTGGGCCAGGCGGTTGGCCCCGCCCACCGAGGAGTTCACAGTCCTGGAGGCGGGAAAAGTAGGACAGATTAGTGTTGGAAGTGAAAGTGGAAGGAGGGAAGTGGCAGTAGAGAAGCCTGAACTTGGTCCGGGTGTGTGGCCCGGACAGATCAGCAAGGTTGGCAGACGGTGGTGACCGTCTGCAGGAAGGGCCTATTGGAGCTAACCGTAAGGACCGTGGACGGGCGGTGGCCCGGCGGTACCGAACCGGTACGCAAAGAGAAGCCAGCACCATCCGGCAGGGGCTTACGGACCCCGGCAAGGCTAGGAGTCGCCGTGAATTTGCCAAATTCGTAAGCGAAGGGAACCTCCTGGGTTTCCCAGCAGCCAAGTCCCGTCAGAAGGCAACAGTCCAACCGAGAGAGGGAAACACAGTCACCGCCAAGGCTAAAATTCCCAGGGCCAGAGCCTGCGGGCAAAAGGGGCTCCTTCAGCACCCATCCAAGCTGGGGAGCGGGTTACCGGTGGGAACCCATTAGAACCATACACATTACACAGGTGCAGGGAAAGGCAGTCACCATCAACCTGCCGGGAGGAGAAACACCGCAGCCGTCTGTGGGACCCGTTCATCCAGCCGTGTGTTTTACCGAGAACGGTGTCCTCATCATTGGCTGAGTGAGTACCACCGTGCCGTGCGGCACAGCGCTACTCCCGCGACCCTGCACCTCACCAGGCCCCGTAACCCACCTGCCATCTACCCCTACCCCCATCACCGGGCCCCAGGACAACCAACCCCCCACCCTACCAACAGAGGGGAGAACTAACATCCAGGCTGCTCCCTGTCATCGCTCCCGGGATCCCCGTCCAGAGCAGCGGTGGTGTCACCAATATCACCACAACCGTGGGTGGCGTCACGGACAATATCCAATCCCCACAATCAAATCCCCTTTTCACTCATGGGCGAGGAACGCCGCTCGAGTCCCCGGGATCCGGCCCACCGCTCGAGCCACCACCGAGCAGCAGCAGCCGGACCCGAGCAGTGGGAGAGCGCAGCGTCCCCTCCTCCGCCCGCGACACTGTCAGGAGGGATATCCTGGAAAGGGGACTTAAGGTACCGTCACACTTAACGAGATCGCTAGCGTTTTCTATGACGCAGTAGCGATCACGTTAGTGATCTCGTTATGTGTGACATCTACCAGCAATCAGGCCCCTGCTGTGAGATCGCTAGTCGTTGCAGAATGGTCCAGGCCATTTTCTTCAAAGGTGATGTCCTGTTGGGCAGGACACATCGCTGTGTTTTACACTGTGTGACAGGGTCACAGTGACTGCTGAGATCGTTATACAGGTCTCTACTGTGACCTGTATCGTTCCTGCATCGTTGGTAAGGTCTGACTGTGTGACATCTCACCAGCGACCTCCCAGCGACTTACCAGCAATCCCTATCAGGTCGCATCGTTTTCGAGATCACTGGTAAGTCGCTGTGTGTGACTGGACCTTTAGGGCTGGTTCACACTAAGCGACAGCGACAACGAGGTCGCTGTTACGTCACCATTTTCTGTGACGTAACAGCGACCTTGTAAGTCGCTGTTATGATCGCTGCTTAGCTGTCAAACACAGCAGCCGAAGCAGCGATCATAACCGCGAGAGCAGGGAGCCGCGCACACTGCTTAGCGCTGGCTCCTTGCTCTCCTAGCTACAGTACACATCGGGTTAATTAACCCGATGTGTACTGCAGCTACATGTGCAGAGAGCAGGGAGCCGCGCACACTGAGCGCTGGCTCCTTGCTCTCCTAGCTACAGTACACATCGGGTTAATTAACCCGATGTGTACTGCAACTACATGTGCAGAGAGCCGGAGCCGGCAGCACAGGCAGCGTGAGAGCGGCGGAGGCTGGTAACTAAGGTAAATATCGGGTAACCACCTTGGTTACCCGATGTTTACCCTGGTTACAGCTTACCACAGCTGCCAGATGCCGGCTCCTGCTCCCTGCTTGCTTCATTTCGTCGCTCTCTCACTGTCACACACAGCGATCTGTGTGTCACAGCGGGAGAGCGCCTTTGAAGAAAACGAACCAGGGCTGTGTGTAACGAGCCGCGATCTCACAGCAGGGGCCAGATCGCTGCTCAGTGTCACACACCGCGAGATCGCTAATGAGGTCACTGTTGCGTCACCAAAACCGTGCCGTAGCAGCGATTTCGGTAGCGATCTCGCTGTGTGTGAAGCACCCCTTAGTCCTACAGAAGATAAGAAGGACTCCCTCCTGATGTGCTGTCATGATGGACTCCTGGGAATATAATAGGATTAATTCTACCTTTTGACTCACTTTTGGAAGCCAGAAAAAAATACCCCATTTTGTTTTTATAGCACAATGTATGACTATTCAATAGTCTTTCCTGCACTTAATGCTAACACTCACACAAGCAACCGTCATCCCACAAGAAATTGAGCATGTAGTTTTCTATGTTCACCAGGATGACAGATAGTCCTATTTGGTCCCTTTCTGCACCTCGCT
Source organism: Anomaloglossus baeobatrachus (assembly GCF_048569485.1). NCBI lineage: Eukaryota > Metazoa > Chordata > Amphibia > Anura > Aromobatidae > Anomaloglossus > Anomaloglossus baeobatrachus. Next base: position 420,845,264 of record NC_134356.1, on the reverse strand, counting down.
GCAATGGTTCATTGTTGTTGTGAGTGTCGTCAGGGTCATTATCAATTTCACACTGATCGTCAACCTCATCCCCTGCCTGTGGCTGGGATAACTCAGTCTTTCTCCTCATGAAGAGTTTATTCTATGTACTTCTTCCCCTCCTCTATGATATGTAACATTGACCTTAGGGGACCCAATAGCAAGGATGAACTTGCATAAGTTGGGGCAATGAACATATATAAGTTGCTGTTCTTCCTCCATCCCCTTATGCAAACTAAATATGAGGGAGGGAGAGTTAAATCATTGATGTCTCATTTCTCCCTACTGACAAAAGTAGTAGTCTCTTCAAAGGGATTCTTTAGAGAACATATGTGTCACGTCCCCACCGGAGTCTGCTCCTGCGACTTCTGCTTCAGTCATCAGGCACTGCAGTATTTCCTCTGTGGGCGATGCTGGTGATAGGGGAGGAGTTGGTGCCAGTGGCTCTGGTGGGTGCAGGCTCCACCCATCCACTTAGCTGGGTTTCCCTGGGACCTGCAGTACAACTGGCTGACTGTGGCATGTGTCTTCCAGCTGAAGTTACCACCTTTCAGCTACAGCCAATAGGAAGACAACACACCCTTCTAATTCCCCCTCCTGTCTGCAAACCTCTGCAGGATATAGTTTTTTTTTTGTACTGCTAGTCTCTGGATCTCCCTGCTCTGTATATTTATTCCTGTGTTCTGACCCTGCCTGCTCTCTGACTACTCCCCAGTCTCCCATTTTTGTACCTCACTGCTGAAGTGATGGGCCAGAGGGGCCGCCGGCTGTGTAGTCGTGGCAATGGCTCCGAGGCAGCCCCCTGACTCCACCACTCCTTTAATGTTACAGACTGGCTCAGTGAGACCCTGTGTGTCGGCGTCTTCGCCGGGTGCGGCACAGAAAGTCTTCAGGCAAAAGTCAAGATGCAATAAAACTGACATTTATTCACAAAAATAAAACAATCCGGTCAGCAGATTCCGGCAATTTTGGTGGAGCTGGGGACAACCTGCCCAAACGCGCCCTCTGGTGGGGATATGCCTCAGATACTCCTCTTCTCCGGGCTCCCACTCTCCGGTCAAGCACACACTGGACCCACACCAGCGGAATAGACCCTGAGGTTGCGTCCACCTCCTCTTCTCCGGCGTCCCCTGATGTTCCGCTCACACACTCACACACTGCCGCTGAGGATGTACTCTCTCTGCTGTCCCGGATCCGACTGCTCCCCACACACACAGCCCTTCCCTAGACATTCAGCCGACTCCTCCTTCCCCGGTGGCAACAGCCGTCCCACCCGGCCACTAGGGGGTGCCCTAACACTACAACACATTACAATAATAAAAATCAACACTTTTAATAATCACAATGCCGGGTAAACTGTGCTGGAACTTGTAGGGGGTAGGCCCACCCACTACATGCCTCCCCTCTTAAAATCCGAGCCTCCCGGCAAGGCTCTATTTAAAACATGTAAACTGTAACATATAAAACAGTAAAGAGTTAACCTCCAGTCCAGTCCACGACATCCGAGGCGTCAGTCCAACAGTGCTCCCGGTCTTGTAGGGGCACTCGGGACGCAGCGGCGCTCCCGGTCTTAGAGGTGACGCCCGGAGGCTCAACAGCGCTCCCGGTCTTAGAGGTGGCGCCCGGAGGCTCAACAGCGCTCCCGGTCTTAGAGGTGGCGCCCGGAGGCTCAACAGCGCTCCCGGTCTTTGCTGGCGGGCAACAGGCCCGTGAAACTTTTAACAAAACTGCTGCCGGTCTAAGAACAACACCGGTCTTAAACATGTTGACTGCAACGACTTACTCTGGGGGCCAGGCTCTCTTCCACTCCTCCGCTTGTGCCTGGATGTAGGCCCCCAGAGACTGCCCCGGTTGGCGGCAGATCCTTCTGAAGGACAAGGGAGCAAAGGGTGGTTCCGCTGACGTGGCTGCTTCAACTCCTGGCGGGGGTGACTGTGTCGCGACCCGGGATGGTGGAGGAGCGTCCAAAACAATAACCGGTTGGTTGGTTACATGCTGACTCACGGTTACCACTGGAGGAATCTTCTCCGGGTCAACGGTCGGCCCAGACGCTGTTTCCGGGGGAGCAGCCACGGTGCGCCGGGGGTGAGAGGGCTCAGACGGGACCGGTCTTGAATGGCTCCGGCGCCGCTCTTGTTGCTCCTCCCACTCCAGCTCCTCTTGCCACTGAGCCGCTTCCCGGGCGGTCGGCATCCGGTTCACGGCAACGGCAAATAGGCCGCGGCTACCTGCGTCCGGCAGAAATTGAACTTTCTCGCCCGGCCAGAGTGTGTGGAGCCGTTTGGGCAGCCCCTCCACGTCCAGGTGGACTCTATTATAAAAATAGTCGTCCCCAGTGCTGACCTCGCGGATGAAGCCGTACCCCTCCTTCTGGTTGAATTTTACCACCACGCCGGTGGTAAACTGCAGGGCCAGCTCTTCTCCGCCCGGACCGGACAGCATCTCCCGGAGAAGAGTTTCGGCCAGAAGACGTTCCTGAACAGGGTCGGGCTTCGGGGACGGAGCTCTGGGGTGCGGTTCGGCGGACGAGACGATTACCGGGTCCCAGACGAAGCCCCGGTGATCCTTCTCCAGACGCTCGGCAAACTCTTCAGCCGGCTCCGACACGGGAGCATAGGGTGAGGCGGCGGCGCCAAGCTGTGGGGTCTCCCAAGGGAAGGCTGTAACCCCCGAACGGCCTCCTGGTGGCGTAGCATACGTCGCCTTCACTTCGGTGATGGTGCTTCCGGTCTGTGCGTCCCAGGTGGTTTTCCAAGACACTTTATCAGGGCGTGTAGAACCTCCCGGTCCGGTTGGAAGATCCACCAAGGCTGCTTCACTGGCAGGAGCGAACCTGGGTCGGCCCCGGCCTAGGCTGATCAGAGCCATGGTGGTAGCCAATTCCTCCGGTTGTCCAAGTGCTGCCATCTCTAATCGCTGTGCTGTAGCTAGCGGCGGAGTCAAAGCGCAGACTGAGGAAAAAGGAGGCGGGCCTCTGTTTCCCGCTCTTAAACAGAATCCTCCTCCAGCCTCACGCATTCTCTTGACTCCTCCGCGGCGGTACTTCTTTCTTTTCCGACCACCGCCCACTTTGTATGTTTTCCTCAATGCCCTGGAGCTGGCGCCTCCCCTCTTTGGGCGGAGTACTCTGTGCCTCTTCCTCGGCACCGGCCAGCCCCAGGCTCTTCTTTCGGCGCCAATTTTTCGCGCCTTTTCTTCATCTTGGGCCCGGTCCAACGCTACGGGCCCTGTGTTCTCTTCCCACCAGGGGACTGGGAATCTTCTTCCATAATCAGGATCCTGTGCTTCAGGGACTACCTGATCTTCAGCCTCTTGGGTCCCTGGCAGGGGACTCGCATCCTGCCGACTACGCCACATGAAGTGATGGGCCAGAGGGGCCGCCGGCTGTGTAGTCGTGGCAATGGCTCCGAGGCAGCCCCCTGACTCCACCACTCCTTTAATGTTACAGACTGGCTCAGTGAGACCCTGTGTGTCGGCGTCTTCGCCGGGTGCGGCACAGAAAGTCTTCAGGCAAAAGTCAAGATGCAATAAAACTGACATTTATTCACAAAAATAAAACAATCCGGTCAGCAGATTCCGGCAATTTTGGTGGAGCTGGGGACAACCTGCCCAAACGCGCCCTCTGGTGGGGATATGCCTCAGATACTCCTCTTCTCCGGGCTCCCACTCTCCGGTCAAGCACACACTGGACCCACACCAGCGGAATAGACCCTGAGGTTGCGTCCACCTCCTCTTCTCCGGCGTCCCCTGATGTTCCGCTCACACACTCACACACTGCCGCTGAGGATGTACTCTCTCTGCTGTCCCGGATCCGACTGCTCCCCACACACACAGCCCTTCCCTAGACATTCAGCCGACTCCTCCTTCCCCGGTGGCAACAGCCGTCCCACCCGGCCACTAGGGGGTGCCCTAACACTACAACACATTACAATAATAAAAATCAACACTTTTAATAATCACAATGCCGGGTAAACTGTGCTGGAACTTGTAGGGTGTAGGCCCACCCACTACACTGCCATCTCCGGTTTTGACCTTAGCCTGATTTCCTGACTACGCTCTTGTCTGCCGACTTTGTCACTTTTCTGTATCTCCTGGTTTGACCCTTCCTGACGACTACTCTTCTCTGGACGGCAGCTTTCCACAGGTAGCAATCTCCTGGGCCCTATAGTAATTGCAGATCCCTGTATAGGGTTAAAAGGTTTGGGGGTTCTCGGGATCCTACTCAGTGAGTGGCTTGCCTATAGCCTGTCCGTAACAGCCATCCTGAGACTGTGGTTCCAGTTGGATGTTACAATATGACCCTCATCAGCTACCATTGATGGATTTCAAAATTACTCAAGCTTCAATTTTCCTGCAGCATGATATATTCTATCACCATTTTATGCTTTTCATACAGATGATTTTGACTCTCCTTAATGTATAAATTTTTTAATTCCCCTCTCCTTCTCTCTGACCACAAACTTCGTTCCTTATCTGTCAAGAACTCTCTCCATGCCAAGGACAACCCCACTTATCACACATACTGATACACATATCAATTCCTGTTTATTACTCCTGCAACCGAAGGTGGAAATAGAGAAGCCAGCGATGACTCTGCATGGGGCTCGTGACTCGCCCACCCCCGGGCTATGGGACACCCGGTGCCGGGCCGAACTAGTCCGGGGGTAGTCAGTGGTGGCTGGGCCCGACTCCGTACCCTGGTGGGGTCAATTAATATGGCTTCAGTGGGGTTGATTAAAGTTTGTATTTTCGTGACGCCACCTGTGGTTTGCGGCTATTAAGCTGCCACTGCTGTATGAGGCCTCCGGGGCTGGTGGTATGGCAGCTCGGATGGTCCTGCTCCCCAGAGGTGGAGCGGTGCCCCGGGGCAACAGTTGGTGCTCGTGAGAGTCTATGGTGTGATTTTGTGTGAATAATACGGTGCAGGGCCGACAGGCAGTGAAAGAAACAGGCACAAACAGTAGTCTCTTTACCTTCTCCTCTTTTACTTGGCAACAGTTTAGTCCTGGGAGACCGTCACAGGTGGTAGAGGGCTCCGACCGGCCTGGAAGTAACTGAGGTATCTTTTTGGCCAGATGAGTATGAGGCCTACTCCTGTTCTTTCTTTACTGTTATAGGACCCTGCTCTCTGGCTTAGCAATGGCCCTCTTGCTGCTGGGACCGGTGGTACGTCCCTCTCCCTGTGTGGTAGGCTGCGCAGGCCCTCTCTGGTGCTTCTCTGCTGGAGTCCACATCGGGCCCTGGTGATGCAGCTGTACCTTCGGGCTGTTTATGGGCCAGGTGCTTGCAGCTCTCCTGCCCTTTGGATTCGGCTACCAGGGAGTATTTTAGGCCCTGGTGGCCACAGACTCCGATGTCCGAGTCTCTTCTGTGCCTCTCTGCTCTTCCTGCTTCACTGGGTCAAGCTATTCCAGCTCCAGGCCCCAGTCCGTAGAACAGCACTACTCTGCGTCTGCTTTCTCCCTACAGACTGAACACTAACTCCTCCCTCAGGTCAGACTTAAGGAATGCTCCCTGGAACTCCAGGTTCAGAGCTCCCCCTGCTGGCCTGAGGGAGAAACTGCGTTGGATGTTGAACTTACTGGCCAATAGACCTCCCAATTACCTCCAGGCTCAGCATTAACCCTTTGGAGGGGCAATGCTGTTGTGGCGACCAGGTCCTGGGGCGCCACACTCGCATAATGTCACAAGCTCACATGATCCCCGGGAGCATGAGCCTTGCTGGAATGGTACCAGCTCGAGAAGTGAGTATAGACTTTTTGTATTTTAATTGGAGGAAATGTGCAAAGAGAAGGGATTATCATAGCAGTGGACAACCCCTTTAAAACAAAATACCAGGGAATTTCTATTTGTTGTCTCTTACGTCATGTCCTCCCTCTTTCTGAAACTGAATCTCTCCAAAACTGAACTTCTCATGTCCTTCCTCTACTAATCCTCCTATACTCAACATTTCATTTGCCTTGGGTGGTTCAACAATAACTGCCAAGCAGCACACTTTCTTGGGGTTATACAGTAACTGATACAGAATTTTCCTTTATTCCTTTTATACAATTGCTCACTCGCTCATGTTACCTGTATCTTAAACATAACTCCAGAATCTGACCTTTTCCCACCACTGAAAATCCAAAAACTCGTATTGTTGCTCTTATTCATTCTCACCTGGACTACTGCAACTCTGTATTGATCAGTCTCTTTCTAACCAAACTTTTTCCTTTTCAACCCGTACTTACTATTTTTGTCCAGTAGTTACACCCATGCCTTCACCTTGTGCCATTCATTGCACTGGTTACTCATTCGCTACAGAATACAATGCAAATTAATCTCTCTCACCCACAAAGCTTTGCACAGTTCTGCACCACCCTATAATTTCCGCACATCATCATACTCATGCTCTCCATTCTGACATTGATCTGAGACTCACATCTTCCATAATCCGAATTTAGCACCTCCCTCTCCAAGAATTCTTTCTTGCTGCACCACCCAGGGACGTCTATTTTGTATCTTTTTTTTGTCACAGATACAACATGTACCCATTATACTCTATAGTGCTATTTACATGTCCGTATTTTTACATGAACCGTGTGTCTATGCACCACACACAGAGCTATGTCCATTTTTTTTTTGTGGCTACACGGATGGCAATGGCCATTACAAGTTTATGGGTTTGTAAAAAACACGTACAGAACATGAATGGAATCCATGAAAAGGGGGCCACACCCTATTTGTACTGAGTACAAAACACAATATGAGCTGAGCAATTCATCCATTGCATCCCATGGCTATCTGCCCATAGTTGGGACCCAGCCATTCTCTGCCCTTATTAAGATTGATGTCTGTTGACACATGGTGAGGTTTTAACATTAGAGAGTGTAGGTACCGTCCCGATTTGTCGCGGTGGGATGGCTTTATGCTTTTTTGATCAAAAATAGTGTTTACTAAGTACCCAATGTTTATCTATATGCATTATGCTTTTATTTAGTTACAACAGACTATATATTCATATTATTCTTATTTTGGGTTTTCTTTGTCTCATGGCCAGTGTGAACATGCGCTTATTACATGCAAGTGTACCAACTCACGCTCCAGCTTATTTTTTTTTTTGTTTTGTTTTTTCACCAATGACACACTGATGGTAAAAATGGTCACACGGCTCATACACTGATGACACACTGATGATAAAAATGGACACATGGACCGTACACTGATGACACTGATGGTAAAAATGGACACACGGACCGTACACTAATGACATACTGATGGTAAAAATGGACACACGGACCATACACTGATGACACTGATGGGAAAAACGGACACACGGACCGTACACTGATGACACTCATGGTAAAAATGGACACACGAACCGTACAGTGATGACACTGATGGTAAAAATGGACACATGGACCGTAACTGATGACACTGATGGTAAAAATGGACACACGGACTGTACACTAATTACACACTGATAGTAAAAATGGACACGGACTTTACACTGATGACACACTGATGGTAAAAATGGACACACGGACCGTACACTGATGACACTGATGGTAAAAATGGACACACGGACTGTACACTGATGACACACTGATGATAAAAATGGACACACGGACCGTACACTGATGACACTGATGGGAAAAACGGACACACGGACCATACACTGATGACACACTGATGGTAAATGGACAAATGGATCGTACACTGATGACACATTGATGGTAAAAATGGACACACGGACTGTTCACTGATGACAAAAATGGACACACGGACTGTACACTGATGACACACTGATGGTAAAAATGGACACACGGACCGTACATTGATGACACATTGATGGTAAAAATGGACACACGGCCCATACGTTGATGACACACTGATGGTAAAAATGGACACACGGACTGTTCACTGATGACACACTGATGGTAAAAATGGATATATGGACTGTACACTGATGACACACTGATGGTAAAAATGGACACATGGACCGTACACTGATGACACATTGATGGTAAAAATGGACACACGGACTGTTCACTGATGACACACTGATAGTAAAAATGGACACACAGACCATACACTGATGACACTGATGGCAAAAATGAAATGGACACACGGACCGTCCACTGACACACTGATGGTAAAAATGGACACACGGACCGTACACTGATGACATACTGATGGTAAAAATGGACACACGGACCGTCCACTGACACACTGATGGTAAAAATGGACACACGGACTGTACACTGATGACACTGATGGCAAAAATGAAATGGACACACGGACCGTCCACTGACACACTGATGGTAAAAATGGACACACGGACCGTACACTGATGACATACTGATGGTAAAAATGGACACAAGGACCGTCCACTGACACACTGATGGTAAAAATGGACACACAGACTGTACACTGATGACACTGATGGTAAAAATGGACACACGGACTGTACACTGATGACACACTGATGGTAAAAATGGACACACGGACCATACACTGATGACACACTGATGGTAAATGGACACACGGACCGAACACTGATGACACATTGATGGTAAAAATGGACACATGGCCCGTACGTTGATGACACACTGATGATAAAAATGGACACGGACCGTACACTGATGTCATGCTTTCATGGTAAAAATGGACACAATTGACCATACACTGATGGCAGACTGATTCAAAACTGATGATACCAATACCATACTTTTCAACTATGTTTAAATATGGGCTTGTGACTAAACTAAAAATGCACTTTTTATCATGGATTCCAGTAGGATTAAAAAAAAAAAACTTCCTTTGGTTTCTGCTAGTTTTGGTTGTGTTTCCAATATAATCTTCCAAATAACACTATAGCGAAATCCATCTCTCACAAATAATGGGATATATTATAAAGTGATGGAGTATCACTAAGATATACCATTAATTTATGGTAAGTGGGGCTTTAAAGTGTGAGCCCCATGATAAGATATTGATGGCCTATCCCAGGAACTGCCTATTAATATAACTCTTTTAAGACACAAATGATATTCCATTGATCAAGTGACTGACCAGCCTTTGAGATTTAATAAGAGTATGGTCACATAAATTTCAGAAATAAGCTCCATACATGTAAATGGGGTTGTGCATAAAAAATATACAATATCCATACAACAATTTCTGCATGTGCAATGTTAATACACCCTAATATTCTTTTTTCTAAATGAATGCGTCAAATATTTGTGTTTGATGATATTTCCTTCACATCCCTCTGCTTTTGGCTCAACAAGATATCCAGAATCATTATTATGTTTAATGTCATATTCAAAGCAGAACCATAGATTTTAAAGCAATTATTCATTTTGAAATGTTTAATGAATTTTCCTCTGCAAATTGTATGCCATTTAATTAGGAGCAGAGTTACTTTACCATATGTCTTAGTTTTATTAACTTTTTCTGCCATTTATTATCACCAATATTTTACTGTGAAATTTTAGAAGTCAGCTGTAAAAAAATATATTAATCCCTTGTATAATATGTCACAGATTGATGGAGGACTGAAAATTGCTTGATGATTTATAGGTATGTGTGATTTAAAGAGAACCTGTCATGTTAAAAAAAGGTATAAATCTGCAGATAAAGGGTTAATCTGAAGGTTAGTAGCATTTTGACACTATGCGGCCACTGCACTAAGAGCCCTGCTGTCCGGAGGAAATTAACTTTAATCCTCGCAGCAGCCTCAGGCTCTCAGTCACAGAGGCACGGCCAGTCACTGCTCAGTGTATAGTGAGCAGTAGCTGTAACCACGCCCCCGGCACTGACTGACAGCCAGCTTTGTACTGATGCAGTGCTGTCAGTTAGTTTCAGGGCATGGTTACAGCAGCTACTCACTATGCACAGAGTGTTGACTGAAACCATGCTGTTCAAGGGACTCTGTCAGGACGTTTTTGATATGTAATCTGAAGCCAGCATACTGTAAGAGTTAACATTAAAGGCCCCGTCACACTAAGCAACATCGCTAGCAACATCGCTGGTAACGAACAACTTTTGTGACGTTGCTAGCGATGTTGCTGTGTGTGACATCCAGCAACAACCTGGCCCCTGCTGTGAGGTCGTTGGTTGTTGCTGAATGTCCTGGGCCATTTTTTAGTTGTTGCTGTCCTGCTGTGAAGCACAGATCGCTGTGTGTGACAGCGAGACAGCAACAACTAATGTGCAGTGAGCAGGGAGCCAGCTTCTGCAGAGGCTGGTAACCAATGTAAACATCGGGTAACCAAGAAGCCCTGTCCTTGGTTACCCGATATTTACCTTTGATACCAGCCTCCTCCGCTCTCACTGCCTGTGCTGCCGGCTCCTGCTCTGTGCACAGATAGCTGCAGCACACATCAGGCAATTAACCCGATGTGTGCTGTAACTAGGAGAGCAAGGAGCCAGCGCTCAGTGTGCGCTGCTCCCTGCTCTGTGCACATTTAGCTGCAGCACACATCGGGTTAATTAACCTGATGTGTGCTGTAACTAGGAGACTGGGGGCTGGTCACCGGTTGCTGGTGAGCTCACCAGCAACTGGTGTAGCCACGCTCCAGCGATCCCTGCCAGGTCAGGTTGCTGGTGGGATCGCTGGAGCGTCGCAGTGTGACAGCTCACCAGCAACCTCCTAGCAACTTACCAGCGATCCCTATCGTTGTTGGGATCGCTGGTAAGTTGCTTAGTGTGACTGGACCTTAAGTCCACAGCCAGCCATCTCTTATCTCAAAGTCTGATTTTGTTTACCTAATATGTTAGTTTAAGCCTCTAAGCTTTATCATTAGTGGGTCTGGAAAGCACATGAGCTGTAGTCCTACTGTGCCCCCCTCTGTGGTTAGCAGCTTCTGTCTATGGAAATGTACACTGAAAGCCTGATGTGGATGTGGGCAGCTCCCAGAGCTCTGCTACATACAACAAAAAAAAAATCTTTCTCTGTCAGAACAGCTGCAGCCACTAATCTAAGTGATACATTCTTAGATTCCTAATTTCTTTGCCTACATCATGCTGCTCTTAGATGAGGTAGCAAAATCCTGCTGACAGATTCCCTTTAAAGTTCATTTCCTCTTGACACTGGGGATCTTAATTTAGCGGCCATGTCTGAATACTATTAACCTATAGATTAACCCATATCTGCAGGTTATTAGCTTTTTTTTTTTACGAGAGGTTCCCTTTAACTATTAATTTTGTTTGTTGTAATACATATTTACTGACATTTGACAGTTATGAAGTACATATCTTTAGGGTGAGAGGATTTTCTAGAATAACAATGTTTTGCTTTCAATTGTGCAAACAAAAATCATGCAAGTGATACCTATTGGAAGTAATATAATCAGAGATATTAATAAAGGTACATAGTGTGGCGCCCCTGACCTGGTCAGGCACCACTGAGTACTGCACCCATGCTGGGGACAGTACAATACAGGTAATCCAGAAGGCTGACCGAGGTGTGACTACACAGGCGCATAGTGATCAGGTCTCACACATGTACCTTTGGGAGGACCCCTGGGGATCCCAGGAGGGGGTAAAAGCCTTCACCTCCACTTGAGGAGTGGAGGGGGCGAAGCCTCCATCTCCACTCAAGGGGTGTGGTAGAGAGCCTGGTTGCTAGGTGACGTAGGCAGGCACAAGGGGAAAAGAGAAGGAGGAGTAAACAGTCTGAAGCAGAGTGTGGAGGAGTGAGGAGCATGGAAGTGGAGCTCAGACAGGAGCAGCAGTGCAGGTCCCACGAGTGAGCCAGTTTAGTGTGCAGCTCAGGAAGAGCAGAAGCAGACCCTGGAGCTGTTGCAGTCTAACAGCGTCCGCGCAGTGACTACCGACGGGGGAGAACGGTCACCTGGTAGTGCTGCCCGAACACCACACACAGCTGGAGAGAGAGCAGTGTAGTGGAAAGTAAGGAGACTGTCAGGGAGTACCAGGCCCAAACGGGCGGCAGATCCCGATGCGGGGATAGATCCACCTTTCCTTGCTAAACCTGCCGGTGTGGGGCCCTTAAAGCCCACGCCACAACACCACAAAAGCCGCAGCCACGTAGCCACAGTTAGGGCCCATAGTTCACAGGAGGCAAGCAGCTGGAGTGATCTGGTCCAGGCGACAAGCAAACGGCAAACAAACGAGGGGAGCAGCTACTTCCCTGGGTGACCCCCATAGGGACTAAAAGTCGGGGTTACCACAAACCACAGAAGGGCTAAGGAAGGCGAGTCGGTAGCCACCCTCATCAGTCAGCCTGAAGGACACCTGGTTCCAGCCTGGTTCATCCCAGCTACGCCCGGGTTACTCACCCTGCCACCTTCTGTGAGTAAAACCCCTGAAAGACATTCTGCTTGTGTGGAGTTATTCTGCGCCTTGTGGTTCTACACACCTACACAGGGCCCTGGGGCTTGCCTCACTCTCAGGAGGCTATTACAACTGGCTGCACCCACCATCAGCCCCAGGCATCCCTTAATCTGCAGTCCCCACTGACCGCAATTCTGAGAGTGGCGTCACGACAATCCTAGAAGAAGGTTTCCTACCTGTGACAAGATCCAGCTGCGTGGAGTCCCTGAAGGTAATGCACCGACACAATACTTGCGGGGCTTCACAATAGTGACACACATCTATAAACAGCTGTTTTGGGGTGCTTGCACCATTAGCATATGTCGCGGGCGGAGGAGGGGACGCCGCGCTCTCCCACTGCTCGGGTCCAGCTGCCGCCGCTGCTGCGGCCTGCTGCGGCCTGCTGCTGCTCGGTGGCTCGAGCGATAGGCCGGATCCCGGGGACTCGAGCGGCGCTCCTCGCCCGTGAGTGAAAGGGGATTGGGTTTTGGGATAGTTTATTGTCCGTGACGCCACCCACGGTTGTGGTGATTAAGTGGACACCACCGCTGCTCTTTCTGGGGAGCCCGGGAGTGATGGTATGGAGCAGCCAGTTGTTGGTTTGCCCCTCCGTGGGTAGGAGTTTTGGTGGTCCCGGGGCCCAGTGATGGGGTCGGTATGGTGGACAGGCGGGTATGGGGCCGGTGGAGGTGCAGGGGCGCAGGGGCAGCGCTGTGCCGCACGGCACGGAGGTACTTACTCAGCCAGTAAACACAACACAGTTCTCGGTAAACAAACGGCTGGTTGGACGGGTCCCTCGGACGGTTACGGTGCTGATGTTCCCTACAGTTAGCGGTGACGGTCTCTTCCCTGCACCTATGTAAAGTCTCTTGGTAGCGATGGGTCCCCACCGGTTACCCGCTCCCCGGCTTGGATATGGGCCGGAGGAGCCCCTCTCTTGCCCGCAGGCGCTGGCCCTGGGAAACTGGTGCCTTGGCGGTGGCGGTGTCTCCCCTCAACGGTCGGACTGTTGCCTTCAATCGGGACTTGGTTGTTAGGAGACAGAGGTCCCCTTCACTGACGGATTTGGCAAATTATGGCGACTCCTAGCCTTGCCGGGATCCGAAAGGCCCCTGCCCTGGTGATGACTGTTCTTCGTATACTGCTCCGGTACCGCCGGGTCACCACCCGTCCGCGGTCCTTCCAGCAACCTCCAAGCAGTCCCCCTGCGGACTATCACCGCCGTCTGCTGATCTTGCTGTCTCAGTCCGGGGCACACACCCGGACCAACTTCAGGCTTTCTCAACTGTTTCTTTTTACTTCTTTACTCCTCTTACACGCTCCTCTCCTTTGCTCCTCTACCACTTCACTTCCTAAACTCTTCTGCCTGGTTTTCCTGCCTCCAAGGCTGTGAACTCCTCGGTGGGCGGAGCCAACCGCCTGGCCCACCCCCTGGTGTGGACATAAGCCCCTGGAGGAAGGCAACAAGGATTTTAGGTTAGCCTAGATGTAACTGCCGGGAATGTGGGGTGCACGTGATGTTGTGACCTGTGACCCCTGGCTTGCCCAGGGCGTCACATTCCCCCTTAGCAAAACGCAGACCGTCCTCGGGCTGCCCGTCCAACACCGGTTTTATTTTCCTTTTGTTTTTCTGTAAAGATAAAACGGTAACATATATACAATTTATGGCATCATCCCACATCGGGAGGTTCAGTTCTTAAATGTTGCAAACATTAAAACGGTTAACGGTTACGGTCTCCGCTCTCTCCCACCCAAGTAACCTGGCTTTGATGCTGCCCCTAAAACCCAGGCAGCACCCCTTGACCCCAGTCCTGAACCAGTTACCCGAGCGGAATCTTTCCTGCCCCTCCAGAGGGTAGCCACCGGTTCCTGTGGTGACTGGGCCCCAGCCTGCTCTGCTGTGGGCCCTCCCTCCAACCTGCCTCTCCGGAGTCGGTAATTGCGGAAACGGTAACGGTAACACAACTTATTTACAAGCCACTAGCGTCTGTGGTTGCCCTGAAAGTTCATGGGCTTGTCCATAGGAGTTCCTATGCAAACAACTTTTCAAGCGGTCCCCACGGGGACAACAATGCCGGCAACGGCCGGTTTACAATCACGGTAGACAATCAGGTAAATCTTCGGTTATCATTCTCATTTTTGCAAAACTTTTTCAAACACACTTTAAACACACATGTTTTCTTCCCCCTCCCCCTTTTAAAGAACGGTTTCCCTGTACCTAAGTGGGGGCCTACCTAGGTTGGGATGGGTGGACCTCCAGGGTCCGGTGTCAGTGGGGCTAGGCAGTGGGGCAGAGGGAACAATCGGTTCCTCCTCCCTGCTATCGTGTGGGGCAGGCGGAGGCATAGGGGAGCTGGGCACAGGTTCATCCCTGGGCACTGGCACTGGTTCTGGCTCACGGTTGACCGCTTCCACCACTTCTTCATCCACAGGTTGTGGGAACAGTATCACTGGAAGAATCACCGCACCGTTCTGTGTAGGCCAGTCTGCTGGGAAGTCACCCATCACAGTGTGGATCACCTCTTTTGCCTTCTCTGCTGGTGGAGGAACTGGTACTTCAGCCGCCGCCCTCAATGCTGGTGGGCACCTTTTCAGATGGTCCCGGGAAACCGTGGCCAAAGTGCCCCCTTGGTCACGACTGATCTGGTAGGCCTTTCCATCTTCCCATCCTGTGGGTTGTATGACGTATGGGATTTGTTCCCATTGATCATCCAGCTTGTGGGTCTTCCTCTTCCGCTTTAACACCACATCTCCAGGCTGGAAAGGGCCTGCGGACGCCGTCTGGTTGAAGCGCCGCTCCTGTTGTTCTCGACTCCGACTTAAATTCTTCTCCACATACTCCTGAATCTGTCGGTACTGCACCCTCCGCCGGGTGTCCCATTCAGCCGTCGAGGGGAGTGTTTCCGGGGCTTCCAGTCCCACTTCCAGGTCCACCGGCAGTCGGCCGGGACGAGCCCTCATCAGATATGCTGGGGTACACTTCGTTGAGCTCGATGGGATATTGTTGTACATGTCAACCAAGTCAGGCAGCTTCTCCGGCCACAGGTTCCGCTCTTCCAGCGGCAGCATCTTGAGGAGGCCAAGGACCAAATGGTTCATCTTCTCACACATACCGTTGGTCTGGGCATGGTAAGGCGTGGTCCGGATCTTCTTGCAGCCGTACAGCTGACAGAACTCATGGAACACCTCCACTTCAAAGGCTGGACCTTGGTCAGTAAGCACCTTCTCAGGGTACCCATGGGGTCGACAGAAGTAAGCTTGGAACGCTCTAGCGGCGGTACGGCCGGTTAGGTCTTTGACCGGGACCACCACCATGAACCGGGAGTAATGATCTACTATGGTCAGAGCGTAAGTGTACCCACTTCGGCTGGGGGTGAGCTTTACATGGTCCAAGGCGACCAGCTCCAGCGGTTGATGTGTAATGATCGGGCGTAGGGGCGCCTTCTGGCTAGCTTCGTCCTTCCTCCTCAGCGTACAAGGACCGCACTCTCGACACCAGGCCTCCACAGACTCCCGCATCCCACTCCAATAGAACCGCTCCCTCAACAGCATCTCCAGCTTCTTCCACCCAAAGTGTCCGGCACCATCATGGTATGCCTGCAGAACAGTGGGTACATCAGCTTGAGGGATAACCAACTGGCGGATTCTCTCATGAGTCTTCGGGTTGATCAGCTCACGGTACAACTTCCCTTGATGTAGACACAGCCGGGTCCGTTCCTTCCACAAGCGTTGAGCTTCAGCTGGGGCGGCAGGGTTTATCCCAGCAGCGCCTTGCTCCACCAGGGTCTTGACTAGGCGGACAGCGGGCGCCTGGTTTTGAGCGTCCTGCCACTCCTGACTGGGCAGCGGATCCAGGTTCACCCGTTGTTGGTGGATATGTACCTTCTCAGTTGGTGGCTGGTGAAATGCAGGCAACTCGATCTCTTCGAGGTCGTCATCCTCGCACCCTCCTTCTGACAAGTGGGGCATCCGAGAGGGTGCATCAGCATTAATGTTGACACGACCGGCCCTGTATTTGATAGTGAAGTTATAGTTGGCTAGCCTGGCCACCCACCGCTGCTCCAACGCGCCCAACTTGGCCGTGTCCAGGTGAGTCAATGGATTATTATCCGTGAAAGCGGTGAATTTTGCTGCGGCCAGGTAGTGGTGGAACCGCTCGGTGATAGCCCACACCAGTGCCAGGAGCTCGAGCTTGAAAGAGCTGTAGTTCTCAGGGTTCCTTTCAGTCGGCCGGAGTTTTCGGCTAGCATAGGCAATCACCTTCTCCTTTCCCTCCTGGACCTGGGACAGGACTGCCCCCAAACCCACATTGCTGGCGTCTGTGTAGAGGATGAATGGGCAGCCGTAGTCAGGGTACACTAGGACCTCTTCTCCAGTCAAGGCCGCTTTCAGCTGACGGAAGGATTCCTCATGCCTGTCCTCCCACACCAGTGGGGCTCCGATGGGTCTACCACCTTTGGTCTGTCCCACGAGGAGGTCTTGCATGGGAGCAGCCATCTTCGTGTACCCCTTGATGAAGCGCCGGTAGTACCCCACCAGACCCAAAAACTGCCTTACTACCCTCACGGTGGTTGGTCTTGGCCAGTCCTGGATGGCAGTGATCTTCTAAGGGTCGGGGGCGACACCTTCCGCACTCACCACATGCCCCAGGTACTGCACTCTGGGTTTCAGCAGGTGGCACTTAGAGGGCTTCAACTTTATCCCGTATTTGGCAAGGGACGCGAACACCTCGGCTAGGTGCTCCAGATGGGCTTCATACGTCTGAGAGTACACAATCACATCATCCAGGTATAACAGGACGGTCTCGAAGTTTAGATGTTCCAGACAGCACTCCATCAGCCGTTGGAAGGTCCCAGGGGCATTGCATAGCCCAAACGGCATACTATTGAATTCACAGAGCCCCATTGGGGTGGTGAAGGCGGTTTTCTCCCGGTCCTCCGGGGCCACTGCCACTTGCCAGTACCCACTGGTGAGGTCAAGGGTAGAGAAGTAATTTGCGCTTCTCAGTGCGGCCAAAGACTCTTCAATACGGGGCAGTGGGTAGGCATCTTTATGCGTTATCTCATTAATCTTCCGGTAGTCCACACACATCCGCATGGTACCATCCTTCTTCTTGACCAGTACCAACGGAGCGGCCCAGGGACTACAGCTGTCCCGAATAACCCCTGCCTCCTTCATGTTCCTCAACATATCTTTGGCACACTGGTAATGTGCAGGGGGAATAGGCCTGTACCTCTCTTTGATAGGGGGGTGTTCACCGGTGGGGATGTCGTGTTGGACCCCTTTGATCTGCCCAAAGTCTAGTGGATGTTTGCTGAAAACTTGTTCATACTCCCGCACCACCCTGTATACCCCTGCTTTGTGATGTGTAGGGGTATCATCAGTGCCCACGTGTAGCTGTTGGTGCCACTCATTTACCTCCCCTTGAGGCGGGGGAGTGCTGGTAGTAGGTGGGGAAACTGAGGGAGTGGCCTCGTGGATGGTGTGGGGATCCAGGGTGAGCAGCTTGGCAATGGTGGCATACCGGGGAAGCCTGACTTCTTCCTCCCCACAGTTCAGTACCCTCACGGGCACTCTCCCCTTCTTTACGTCTACCACCCCTCGGGCGGCCATTACAGTGGGCCAGTGCTCGGAGGGTATGGGCTCCATCATGGCAGGGTAGTCACGCCCCTGAGGCCCTACCGCTGTCCTACACCAAATCATCATCTCACTCCTAGGGGGCACAATCAACAGAGCAACATCCATCACTCTCACTCCACCAATCTCTCCTCCTGTTGAGTTTACATGCTGGCGGTACATCAAGGCTCGGATCTCACGCTGCACAGCTCTCTGTCGGCTCCCCGCCACCGTGGCGGCCAGCTGTTGCAGTAGGGCCAACACATCACCCATACAGTGCTCCATCACATTGGTTCCTAGCACTATCTTCGGGTTATGATCACTGGGTTCATTCATGATCACAATCATACCCTGGTGTTGCAGTTCAGCTTGCCCCACTGTCATAGCCACTTGTTTATACCCCACTTGGGTCAATGGGAGTCCATTAGCAGCAATTAGTGTTATACTGGTATCTGGGGGTGCCAGCTCGTCTATTCCCCAATACCGCTGGTACAATGTGTATGGTATGGTGGTTACCTGTGATCCAGTGTCCAAGAGAGCCATCACCGGTATGCCGTCCACAGCCACGGGGATGATGGGCCGGGCCCCGATATACCGGTCCCGCCAGTCTGGGGGGCCACGGGGTTCTACTCCTGAGGATTGGCCCGGGGCCCCAGGGGTTGCTCGTTTAACGGGCACTGTCGGAAGTAATGCCCAGGCTTACGGCACTTGTAGCAGGTTGGAGGTCTGCTCCGCGGGTTGTTAGCACTTCTCCGCTGCATCCAGGGAACAACGGGGGCCGTCTCAATGGGCCACAGGGCTGGCTCCAAGATTTCTGAAGCTGGGGGCTGCAGTGCTTTAATGGCCCGTTTCTTTAACACGGCAAAGTCCACATCAGGGTGTTCTAGGGCCCACAGCCGGAGTTGTTTGCGGTCCTCAGGGGACCTCATCCCCTGCACAAATTGCTCTACTAACATCTTGTTGCTGTCCGCCTCATTGATAGGATTCACCAGCTTTAGCGTGCGGAGGGCGGTTTGCAGACGTAAAGCATAGTCCCGAATGCTATCCACAGACCGTTGCCGGCACTGGTAAAACTGCATCCTCAGCTCAGCTTCAGTACGGGTCTCAAAGGCAGTCTGTAGCTTCTCAAAGATGGTGGCTACACAGAACCGGTCCCCCTCGGCCCAGGTCTCCGCCTCCTGCTCAGCCGTGCCGGTTAACTGGCCCAGCACTACCGCTGCACGTTGCTTATCGGTCAGGGGGTACAGTTCTAGCAACGGGTTAAGCTTTTTCCGGAAGACCTGTAAAGCATCAGGTTTCCCGTCATACTGCGGTAGCCAGGTAGCTCCGGGCGCATAGGGCAAGGAGAACGGCATCACCTGAGCGAGCGCGGGGGCCGCGGCACCTCCCGCCAGTGCAGCCGGGACCTGGGCAGGCCTATTCCCATCCATGGGTGCCACTGCGGCTGCGACCACCGCTCCTCCAGCGGCTCCGTCGGGTGCAGACATCTTGTTTCCGCCCCCCTTAGCCTCTTTCCGGTCCCTCCTCTATCGAGGCGGGGTTTTGGCCTTCGCGCCTCTACTACTCGAGAAGGCGCTCGAGCGGGAACTTTTCGCGCCAAAGTTGGCGACTTCTGAAATTTTCCGGCCGGATACCTCCGGCGGTCACAAGGCGCACCTCTACCCAACGGCAGAGCGGTAAGATCCTGTTCGTGACGCCAAGTTGTCGCGGGCGGAGGAGGGGACGCCGCGCTCTCCCACTGCTCGGGTCCGGCTGCCGCGGATGCTGCGGCCTGCTGCTGCTCGGTGGCTCGAGCGATGGGCCGGATCCCGGGGACTCGAGCGACGCTCCTCGCCCGTGAGTGAAAGGGGATTGGGTTTTGGGATAGTTTATTGTCCGTGACGCCACCCACGGTTGTTGTGATTAAGTGGACACCACCGCTGCTCTTTCTGGGGAGCCTGGGAGTGATGGTATGGAGCAGCCAGTTGTTGGTTTGCCCCTCCGTGGGTAGGGGTTTTGGTGGTCCCGGGGCCCAGTGATGGGGTCGGTATGGTGGACAGGCGGGTATGGGGCCGGTGGAGGTGCAGGGGCACAGGGGCAGCGCTGTGCCGCACGGCACGGAGGTACTTACTCAGCCAGTAAACACAACACAGTTCTCGGTAAACAAACGGCTGGTTGGACGGGTCCCTCGGACGGTTACGGTGCTGATGTTCCCTGCAGTTAGCGGTGACGGTCTCTTCCCTGCACCTATGTAAAGTCTCTTGGTAGCGATGGGTCCCCACCGGTTACCCGCTCCCCGGCTTGGATATGGGCCGGAGGAGCCCCTCTCTTGCCCGCAGGCGCTGGCCCTGGGAAACTGGTGCCTTGGCGGTGGCGGTGTCTCCCCTCAACGGTCGGACTGTTGCCTTCAATCGGGACTTGGTTGTTAGGAGACAGAGGTCCCCTTCACTGACGGATTTGGCAAATTATGGTGACTCCTAGCCTTGCCGGGATCCGAAAGGCCCCTGCCCTGGTGCTGACTGTTCTTCGTATACTGCTCCGGTACCGCCGGGTCACCACCCGTCCGCGGTCCTTCCAGCAACCTCCAAGCAGTCCCCCTGCGGACTATCACCGCCGTCTGCTGATCTTGCTGTCTCAGTCCGGGGCACACACCCGGACCAACTTCAGGCTTTCTCAACTGTTTCTTTTTACTTCTTTACTTCTCTTACACGCTCCTCTCCTTTGCTCCTCTACCACTTCACTTCCTAAACTCTTCTGCCTGGTTTTCCCGCCTCCAGGGCTGTGAACTCATCGGTGGGCGGAGCCAACCGCCTGGCCCACCCCCTGGTGTGGACATCAGCCCCTGGAGGAAGGCAACAAGGATTTTAGGTTAGCCTAAATGTACCTGCCGGGAATGTGGGGTGCATGTGATGTTGTGACCTGTGACCCCTGGCTTGCCCAGGGCGTCACACATATGTCAGAGTTTTGTTGGTTGAATGAGATACGCTGATGCAGCTTTGGGTGGGATTGGCTCTCCTTATGCGACCATCTGTGAATTAAGTCTTATTTGCAGTGTTCCATAGGAAAAAAAAATAAGAAAGTAGCCCTCTCCTGGAATAAAAGAAAACTTATTAAAATTTCTAGGGTGGGGTGTTACATCTCGTGGCTCTCCTGAGACAAGGACTGAGGCAGTCTCCCATTCCTTGCCTGCCACGAGCACTCCTGCTCAGCAGCGCCGAAGGTCTGCCAGACTGCGCAGTGTGCAGGAGATACCTTCTCAGAGAGGCAGCAGAAGGGTGACACCTAGTGGTTCTCCTGTTACAAGGAGTGAAGCGGTCTCCCATTCCTGGCCTGCCGCAGACTCTCCTGCTCAGCGGCCCCGAAGGTCTGCGAGGCTGCGCAATGTGCAGAGGTTTACTGCTGAGGGAAGCAGTGAGATTCCCGTTATCTCTGCACATTGTGAGACCGAGGATCCCGCCTCTATTTCCCAGAGGCAGGAGGGTGAGCATGTGCAATGCGTGGTGGGTCCTGATTCGCTCACTGACGTCACACGGCTTGATGACAAGGCTGGTGACGTGGTGAATCCTGACTGGCCAGGCTGGGACGTCGTGGACCCTGATTGGGTCAAGTCCGTCATCTCCGCCTCGCGCCCGCCCTCGGGTGGAGCTGCACCTCCTTAAAAGCTCCCCCTGCCATCATGGCGGCGCGTGACCGTCCTTCTATGTTTGGATGTCTGGCAGCGTGCTGCCACGCCACTGCTCAGGCATTACTGTCTCTTGTGGGCTTGGCCCTTGCTGCTCCTGCAGTACCTCGTTTGCAGGCCGTGTTCCTGCCTTGCTGCTCCGGCAGTACCCCCGTCAACAGGCCGTGTTCCTGTCCCAGGTGAGCTCCTCAAGTCTCCATTGGACTCACCTGGTTATTGAAAGCACACGTGCGTGGGCACCTCTGTGCTACCCTCGTGCCATATTCTCGTGACTTCCACTGGCACACGTGCGTGGGCACCTCTGTGCTTCCCCGTGCAACAGGTACACCGAGCCGTGAGATCTGTGCCATACAACCCTCAGGGGTTAGGGCAGATCGGTGTACATAGATCGTCTGTGACATTCCAGACGATCGCTAGCAGCAACCCGCTCACTCTTCACCCACCATAGCGGCGGTCCCTTACACCGCACAGTGGACCTTGACCGGCGGAAGCAGTCCATTTCCCATCTTGGCACGCTTCCCCGGGTCCCCCTCGTAACAGTGGGGGGTCTGCCTCAGCTGGATGTACGTCAAAGGTCACACCTCCAGCTGAAATGAATTGCAGCACAGAGAGCCATTGGCCTTGCAATACAAACTGCTGCCCAAACAGTGGCCGTCAGCTGATGTCACTGTGCACATGATTAGGGGAACATGACAATGTAGTCTGTCAGCCACTGCATGCTGCCTACATGGGACGTAATATGACATGTGAGCAGAGAGAAGTGAGTGGAATGGGTTTGGGTTTTTTTATGCATTAGAGACAGAACAGGGACTGTATATACAATGGCACAGGATAGGGACCATATTTACCAGGACGGGGGCCAGAATGAGGACAAATATATCAGTATGGTGGATAGATATATCAGAAATGGCCCAAGATGAGGACATATGTACCAAAATGGGAAACAGATATACCAGGATGGGCCCAGGCTGAGGACAGATATAACAGGATGGGTTGAGGATGAGGAGATATATACTAAGGGGTACTTTACACGCTGCGACATCGCGATATATCGTCGGGGTCACGTCGTTAGTGACGCACATCCGGCGCCGGTAGCGACATCACAGCGTGTAACACTAATGAGCGACGATCAACGATCGCAAAATCGTTCCAAAACAGTGATCATTGACATGTCGTTCATTTCCCTAATATCGCTGCTGCCACCGGTACGATGTTGTTTGTCGTTCCTGCGGCATCACACATCGCTATGTGTGACGCTGCAGGAACGACAAACATCTCCTTACCTGCGTCCACCGGCAATGAGGAAGGAAGGAGGTGGGCGGGATGTTACATCCTGCTCATCTCCGTCCCTCTGCTTCTATTGGTCGGCCGCTTAGTGACGCGGTAGTGACGTCGCTATGACGCCGAACGCCCCTCCCCCTTGAAGGAGGGATTGTTCGGCGGTCACAGCGACGTCGCTGTCAAGGTATGTGTGTTGCTGCCGTAGCAATAATGTTCGCTACGGCAGCGATCACACAATATCGCACACACGGCTCGGGCGGGAGCTATCGCGCACAACATCGCTAGCAATTGCTAGCGATGTCGCAGCGTGTAAAGTACCCCTAAGGGTGGGCCCAGGATAGGGATATACATACCACGATGGGCTAAGGATGAGGGACATATATACAAGGAAAGGCCAAGGATGAGAGACATATATATCAGCACAGGGCGATATATACCAGGATGGGGCTATATATACCAGGTTGGGGAAATATATACTAAGATTTGGCCCAGGATGGGGACATTCATACAAGGATGGGCCACATTTGTGCAAAAATTGGCCAGTTTTTCTGCACCTATTAACCACTGCAAGGTGACCTTTCTTTAATGGAACCCTATCCTAGTGTCATTCCTCTCCTGGACTAAAAGTCTACTATTATATGGACAGATAGGATCTGGAATTAATTAAAACCTACTGTGGTTGATAGGCAGAGAGTACATTCAGAATAGGTGGCTGTTTACCCCTCCAAAATATACTGCAGAAACTAAAAAACTGCATCCCCAAATAGAACATAGCAAGTGTGTGAACAGGTGCCAACTGCTAGATCTACACAAAACACAAACAAAAGGATACAGCAGCACTCTATAAGTGCCAAGATATAAGCAAACATAGAATATCTGAAATTTAAATTGCATTAATGCTATAACGTAATAGTTAAGGGAGGTGAGAGGCACCAAAGGTTATTTCAGACCATTTAAAACCATTTACATCAGCGTGGTCTGAGTTCAGTATGATCTGCAAGGGTGTCTGACCACACCACCAGGCAGAGACGTCATCGTCTTGCATAGACCAGGGAACAGCTACGCTGGATGAAGGACCAGTGGTCCTCAGTGTTGTTCACTGATGAAATCGATTCACACTGAACAGAAATGATGACTACCAATGATTGTTGGAGACATCAAAGAGAGCGATATTCATCAGCTACTGTTGTTACCAGATGAACTTTTCGTGGTGGTCTTACAGTGTGGGCAGGTTCAGAACTGCCCTAGACTTTGTACAGAGACAAGCCCCTACTACTTGAATACCATAATTAATTCAATCAGTGTGCCTTTGCATGAACAATACAGGGCTCATTTCATCTTCATAGACAACAATTCTCCAGCTCATAAAGGTCACATCTTTAGGGAATGGCTGCAGGAGACTGGGATGCTTACAATGGAGTAAACTGCACTTTCTCCACACTTGAATCCCAGTTGAGTTACTGTGTAGAGGCTCATAATCCTGTGTTCCACAGAATCTCAATGACCTGAGGGCCACTGTTCAAGAAGAGTGGGATGCCATGACTCAGTAGACAATAACTCAACTGCATGAATCATTGTTGTCAAGCTGTAGTTGATACTCAAGGCCACATGACATGTTATTGAGACATTGACATTTTTTGGGGGTATACCCACCACGGTTGTCTTTTGTTTCAATACATTGTTTCAATAAATTGCATGCTTCTACCTTAAATGCCGTACATTCATGGTAAAATATCACTGCAGCGTGAACTTTTTTCTTTTTCCGTAAATATCATCTGAAAGCCAAATATCCCTAACTTTTTGTGAGTACTGTATCATAAACCTATTATCTATCTATATTTTTATATAAGCTTGCTTTATTAATTAAGACAACTAGCTTAAAGAGAACCTGTCAGGTCCCCTATGCCCTCCAACCCAGCATAATTGACCCCTCTATGCCCAAATTCCTTGCCTAACCAACCCTGTATAACGCTATTCACTAATATGAATGTTTAAAAAAAGACTTATAAACTTCGCTTTCCCTATGCTAATTAGGTCCTTCACTAGTTGCATGGTCGTTAGTTTCCCAGACTATTCTGCCCTTTTTCCATGTTATCACCCCCCTGTGGGCATGATAACATGATTTCCACAAGCCAGCTCCTAGAAATCTTGTACATGCACACAGCTCATTTTGCCCACGTCAGTGTGCCCCAGAAGCAGTTGTACGCATCCTGGATGACCGGAAATTCAGAAGACCGCTCACGTACACGTTTTCTGAACTTCTTTTTTTTTTTTTTTTAAATTCTTTATTTAACATTTTAGAATATAACATAGATGGGTAGGGAACCATCATGACACTTTCTTACAAATTATGACAATGTGGATTCAGAAAAAACTTTAAGTATATTAACAACTTATAACACTGTCAGGTGGTTTCTTGTTTTCTGAACTTCTGGTCATGAGCTTAATGAAGCTGGGAAGCGTATACATCTTGCTTCAAAGGCGCACTAATGCAGCCAAAGGGTAAGTTCACACAGTGCGTTTTTCGTGGCGTTTTTGCGCAGTTTTCGGGTGCGTTTTTGCTCAGAAAACTGCATGACTTTGCTTCCCCGGCAAAGTCTATGAGTTTTCATTTTTGCTGTCTGCACACAGCGTTTTTTTTCAGCTGCGTTTTTGTGGTGTCACAAAAACGCAGCATGTCAGTTATTCCCGCGTTTTTCACTGTGTTTTTCATCCATTGAGTGCAATGGGATGTTGAAAGACGCTATGAGAAACGCAAATAGCTGCGTTTTGGTGCATTTCTAAGACCAAAAACGCAGCTATAAACGAAGGAGGTGGGTAATAAAGTGACATGTACAGGAAGAGGATTCCTTCTGTCAGTAAACACAGAAGCGTGAATCCTCCCGGTACCGTCACCGCCGCGTCCACCTCCAGTCCTGTGCATGTCTGCTGCCGTGCGGCGCCATGTTCGGGCGGGAGGTGGAAGCGGCTGCAAAAACAAAAGTTAACAGTAGAAAAAAAAAAAAAAGTTATACTTTATATGATACCATGCTCGCTCCCAGCTCCTCTCACGGTATCGCCGCTCCAGCTGTGTGCAGACGGCCGGGACACCTCCGATAGATGCAGGACCTGGCGATGGATCACCTGATGCAGTCACCTGACGCATCAGGTGATCGTAAGTATCGCGGTGACGCGGGCGCCCGGCCGGTTTAAGCTATCAGCGGATGCGTCAGGAGACTTCATCCCTGATTACCAGCAGCTGCTGCAGCGATCGACAGGATCAGACTCCCGCCCCATCGCTCCAGGAGCTGCCGGTAATCAGCACATAAGTGAGTATTTTTTTTTTGCACCGATGCATCTGCTGATTGTATAATCGGCTTTTATACAATCAGCTGATGTGTGATGTGCTTCAGCCCCTAGAAACTGACACATCATCTGATCACTTTGCCTTCCAGCAAACCGATCAGATGATATTGGATCCGGATTGGACGGCACGGGACCCTTGACCCAGGATTACTGCGGAGAAGGGGGGTTCTTTATTTCAATAAAGATGGAGTCACTAATTGTGTTGTGTTTTATTTCTAATAAAAATATTTTTCTGTGTGTTGTGTTTTTTTTTTATCTTTACTAGAAATTCATGGTGGCCATGTCTAATATTGGCGTGACACCATGAATTTCGGGCTTAGGGCCAGCTATACAGCTAGCCCTAACCCCATTATTACCCAGCGAGCCACCCGGCATCAGGGCAGCTGGAAGAGTTGGATACAGCACCAGAAGATGGCGCTTCTATGAAAGCGCCATTTTCTGGGGTGGCTGCAGGACTGCAATTCACAGCGGGGGTGCCCAGAAAGCATGGGCACCCTGCACTGTGGATTCCAATCCCCAGCTGCCTACTTGTACCCGGCTGGACTCAAAAATTGGGCGAAGCTCACATCATTTTTTTTTTAAATTATTTCATGAAATTCATGAAATAATTAAAAAAAAGGGCTTCCCTATATTTTTGGTTCCCAGCCGGGTACAAATAGGCAGCTGGGGTTGGGGGCAGCCTGTACCTGCCTGCTGTACCCGGCTAGCATACAAAAATATGGCGAAGCCCACGTCATTTTTTTGGGGGGCAAAAAACTCCTGCATACAGTCCTGGATGGAGGATGCTGAGCCTTGTAGTTCTGCAGCTGCTGTCTGCTCTCCTGCATACACTATTGGATGGAGTATGCTGAGCCTTGTAGTTCTGCTCCCTCTGCCTCTCCCTCCAGCATACAGTCCTGTATGGAGCATGCTGAGCCTTGTAGTTCTGCAGCTGTCTGCTCTATTGCATACACTAGTGGAGAATGAAGAACATATTGAAGAAGGAAATGACATCAGACCTTTTTTTTTTCAAAAAACTTTAATGGCATTGTTCACTGATAAAATACGCATAAAGACGCAGTGAGGAAAAACGCAGCAAAACGCAGCAAAAAAATGCACCAAATCGCGGCTAAACGCATGCGTTTTTTGCCATGTTTTTTTGACGCGGGTGCGTTTTTGTGCGGTTTTTGCCGCAAAAAACGCACAAAAACGCAGCGTCAAAAAAACGCAGTGTGTGAACCTAGCCAAAATGTGCTGTATGTCAGCTCATGGAAATCTTGTTATCACACCCACATTATTACGCCCACCTGACAGGTTCCCTTAAAAATTGCATACGTTTATTATTCAAGGGCTGCTAATAAATCTTTGGCGTTACCCAGAAAGAAACGAGATAGGATGATGAAACTTTACATTTATTTTGCATACTCTTCACTGATGTCAACACAGTTCTTTCATCAGTATTCCAAGTTCTGTAAGCCTAGCAAAAAGAAGGATTTTAGTTGTGCCTCAAACCAGCCGTCCGTAGCAACAATGGCATCAGAAATGGTGTGAAATTTGGTGACCTTGAGGTATTTCTTCAGGTTTGGAAACACATGATAGTTAGAGGGAGCTAGATCTGGGGAATAAGGTGGGTGGTCAACCAGCTGGAAGCCCAGCTCTGCCAGTTTTGCCATGGTCACTTGTTCAGTGTGAGTGGAGTCGTCTTGCAGGAACAAGATTCCTTTGGACAGCTTGCCGCGCCTTTTGGCCTACAGAGCTGCCTTCAATTGGTCCAAACGTTCAATGTAATACCTTGCATTGATGGTAGAACTCTTTTGAAGGTAGTCCACTAACAGCATGCCCTCCTTATTCCAGAACACAGACCCCATCACCTTAGTGGCTGATTTTTGCACCCTGAACTTCTTTGGACGAGGAGAACCACTCTGCCTCCACTCTTGACTGATCCTTGTTTTCAGAGTCATACAAATAAATCCAGGTCTCATCCATAGTGTCCAGTCAATCCAGAAAGTTCTTATCAGTCCAGAAACGCTGACAAATAGACCAAGATGTTTTCACTCTTATGCATAGGTGGATTATAATGAGGGCAATCTGGGCTACCGCCCGGGGCCCGAGGCTCCAGGGGGCCCATTCAGGGCAGTTAGTAATAAGGGCAATCTGGCCAGTTGTTCGGAGCCTGAGGCTACGGGGGGCCCATGCCCAGATTGCCCTCATCTATTATCAGCGGTGCGCCAGGTCGGGAGCGATCCTTCTAAAGAGTATAAGCAGCGAAGCCGCAGGAATTCCCCTGTGGCTAGAATAAATTTGCTCCTGTGAGGTGATGATGTCGCCAGAAGGGGTGGGGCTTCCTCCTCCAGTGCGGGAGCTATGATTACTGTTCCATGTGTACTGTGGCTGCTGGAGAGGCTGAGGGGCTGCACCATGGAGTGAGGGGCTTTATACACAGGAGTAAGGGTGAGTAATGTGAGGTGTTTGTTTTTTGGGGGGTCGCTGTATATGGTGTTATGATCCGGAACCATGGAAGACCACCACAAATCATTGGCAAAAGGGGACAAGCGCATTGGCCGCCATCCCCTTACTAACCATCACAACTAGAAGTAGCCGAGGGGTGAACTAACATCCCGTGCACCGCGAACCCAGCCAGAGAACTAACTATACTAAAGGTAGGAAAGATGAATAGCTCTCTGCCTCAGAAAATAGACAAGAATAGCAAGCCCCCCACATTCAAAGACTGCGGTGATATAGGAAAAACACAATACACAGGTAGATGACAGGATTAGCAAAAGGTGAGGCCCCTGCTGACTAAAATAGGAAAGGACAGGAAAGGGACTGATGGTGGCCAGAGAAAAAACCCTGCAAAATACCAACTTCCTGATAGTACAAAAAGGCCCTCAAATCGCACGATCTGAACTCCGTCCTGTACCAAGTGCCCTTGCTATACCAATGAACAGAAAACAAGAATCATAACAAAGTCAACAAGCCACAAACACATGGACCCAAAGGAGCTATACTCCACACAGAACTGCAGGGAGTTCCTCAACAATCCACTGAGGGGGAAAATCCCTGCAAGCAAATAAACTGAAACCAACCACAGCAAATGACAAACCCAGATAAACAAAAGAACCAGACAATAAGCAGAGAGTTAGCAAAGGAAACACCCACTGCACAACACACCTGGTCCAAGTCCAAACCATTCCTGGCCACCAGAGGTAGCCTCCCAGCAGCCAAAACATAACTAACATTCACAACAGTACCCCCTCCTTGAGGAGGGGTCACCAAACCCTCACCCACGCCACCGGGTCGCTTGGGATGAGCATAATGGAAGGCCCAAACCAACCTGTCCGCATGAATATCAGAAGCCACAACCCAAGAGTTATCCTCCTGCCCATAACCCTTCCATTTCACAAGGTACTGAAGCTGACGCTTACTGCGACGGGAATCCAGAATTTTCTCAACCTCATACTCCAGATTCCCTTGTACCAAAACAGGGTCAGGAGGCGCTGCTGCAGGAACTGCTGGCTCCACATGTTTCTTCAACAAGGACTTATGGAAGATATTGTGAATCTTAAATGACGCAGGCAGAGTCAAACGGAAAGATACAGGGTTAATAATCTCTGAAATCTTATAAGGTCCAATAAATCTGGGCTTATATTTAGGAGACGGAACTCTCATAGGAATATTTTTAGAGGACAACCACACCATGTCCCCTACTTTAAACCGGGGACCAACAGTCCAACGCCGGTTGGCAAACTTTTGGGCAGTTTCTTGGGACTGAAACAATTTATCCACTTCCTGCCCCCAAATCTGCTGCATTCT
Organism: Anomaloglossus baeobatrachus; assembly: GCF_048569485.1. Lineage (NCBI taxonomy): Eukaryota > Metazoa > Chordata > Amphibia > Anura > Aromobatidae > Anomaloglossus > Anomaloglossus baeobatrachus. Next base: position 420,815,233 of record NC_134356.1, on the reverse strand, counting down.
GTTGACCACCGAATCCACCCCCGGACAGTCAGACGCCTCAAGCTGCCCTGAGAGGAACCTAGAGTGATACCCAAAATTGCAGAAAAAGGGGGACACCAACGTGGTAGAGCTAGCTCTATTGTTAAGGGCAAATTCAGCCAAAGGCAAAAACGAAACCCAGTCATCCTGATCCTCAGAAACAAAACACCGTAAATAGGTCTCCAGGGTCTGGTTAACCCTTTCAGTGTGACCGTTGGTCTGAGGATGAAACGCCGAGGAGAAAGACAGCTGAACACCCAATTTGGAGCAAAAAATCCTCCAAGACCTGGATACAAACTGCACCCCTCTGTCAGAAACAATGTTTTCGGGAATACCATGCAAACGAACAACATGTTGGAAAAACAAAGGCACCAACTCTGATGAAGACGGCAACTTAGATAGGGGAACCAAGTGGACCATCTTGGAGAATCTGTCACAGATCACCCAAATCACAGTCATTTTCTGAGAGACAGGAAGCTCTGAAATAAAATCCATAGAGATGTGCGTCCAAGGTTTCTTAGGTACAGGCAAAGGCAATAATAGCCCACTAGAACGTGAACAATAGGGCTTGGACCTAGAACAAACTCCACACGACTGCACAAAACGACGGACATCTCGGGACAGGGAAGGCCACCAAAAAGAGTGTCTCACAAGATCCCAAGTACCAAAAATGCCAGGATGACCCGCCAAAACAGAGCAATGAACCTCAGAGACAACTCAGTCTCTCCATTGGTCTGGGACAAACAGTTTCCCTGTAGGACATCTCTCAGGTTTATCCCCCTGAAATTCCGCCAGTGCCAACCGCAGATCATGCGAAATAGCCGAGAAAACTACACCATCATTCAGGATAGTAGACGGTTCGACATCCTCCAAAGAGTCAGCGCAGAAACTCCTGGAAAGGGCATCGGCCTTAACATTCTTGGTGCCCGGCAAAAAAGAGACCACAAAATTAAACCGGGTAAAAAACAAAGCCCACCTGGCCTGCCGAGGATTCAACCTCTTGGCCGATTCCAGATAGATGAGATTCTTGTGGTCCGTAAGCACCACAACTTGATGCCTAGCCCCCTCCAACCAATGCCTCCACTCATCAAATGCCCACTTCATAGCCAATAATTCCCGGTTCCCCACATCATAATTCCGTTCAGAAGGAGCAAACTTCCGAGAGAAAAAGGCACAGGGCTTAAGTTTACCTGAAGTAGCGTCTCGTTGAGACAGAACAGCACCTGCTCCGATCTCTGAGGCATCGATCTCAACTTGAAATGGGCGAGACACATCAGGTTGCTGCAGAACTGGGGCAGAAGTGAATCGCCTTTTAAGCTCCTGGAAGGCCACAATAGCCTCAGGGGTCCAATGCTCAGCATCAGCTCCCTTCTTTGTCAAATCTGTCAGAGGTTTGACAATGGCAGAAAAATTGGCTATAAATTTACGGCAAAAATTAGCAAACCCCAAAAACCGCTGCAGGGATTTTAGAGAAGTCGGTTGCACCCAGTCGCAAATAGCCTGAACCTCAACCGGGTCCATTTCGATAGCGGAGGGAAACAGGATGAAGCCAAAAAAGGAAATCCTTTGCACCCCAAAGAGGCACTTTGACCCCTTTAACGTACAGTGCATTATCCTTAAGTATCTGAAAAACATCCCGTACTTGCCCAACATGAGAGTCCCAATCATCAGAAAACATCAAGATGTCATCCAAATACACAATCAAAAATTTACCAATAAGGTCCCGAAAAATATCATTCATGAAGGCCTGGAAGACGGAGGGTGCATTAGTGAGCCCAAAAGGCATCACTAGGTACTCAAAATGCCCCTCAGGAGTATTAAAAGCCGTCTTCCATTCATCACCCTCCTTAATACGGATGAGATTATACGCACCCTTGAGATCCAGTTTCGTAAACCATTTGGCACTCTTCACTCTAGAGAACAGATCAGACAACAGAGGCAAAGGGTACTGATATTTGACCGTAATTTTATTAAGAAGACGGTAATCAAGACAAGGCCTCAATGAACCATCTTTCTTAGCAACAAAGAAGAAGCCGGCACCCAAAGGAGAAGATGAGGGCCGAATGTGCCCCTTCTCCAATGATTCCCTAATGTATGACCGCATGGCATCATGTTCGGGCACAGACAAGTTGAAAATCCGCCCCTTGGGAAATTTACAACCGGGCACCAACTCAATGGCACAGTCACAGTCCCGGTGTGGGGCAGAGAATCAGATTCCTGGTCATTAAATACATCACGGAAATCAGACAAGAAGGCCGGAACATCAACAGCCTGAGCAGACGTGGATGACACGGAAAGGTCATGATGCACACCTTGACAACCCCAACTAGCTACCGACAAGGATCTCCAGTCAAGAACCGGATTATGGGTCTGCAACCACGGAAATTCCAGTACCAAGGTATCCTGTAGATTATGCAATACTAAAAATGTACAAGTTTCCTGATGCGCTGGTGCAACTCTCATAGGCACCTGGGTCCAAAATTGGGGTTTATGTTCTGCCAAAGGGGTAGCATCAATGCCCCTTAAAGGAATAGGAGTTTGCAAAGGAACCATGGGGAAACCACAATCCCTAGCAAACCCAAAATCCATCAAATTGAGCGCTGCCCCTGAGTCCACAAAGGAAAATGCAGAAAAGGAAGACAATGAGCAAATCAATGTGACAGACAAAAGAAACTTTGGTTGCAAAGAACCCACAGTAGCAGAAGTAGACAATCTCCTTTCACGGTTAGGGCAGACAGAGATGTTATGAGAAGTGTCTCCACAATAGAAGCACAGTCTATTCTTCCGTCTGAACCCCTGCCGACTAGCATTAGAAAGGACCCTATCACACTCCATAGGTTCCAAAGGCTGTTCCACAGGCACAAAACCAGCAGGTATCTTCCTGCGCTCACGTAAACGCCTATCAATCTGAATGGCCAAGGTCATAGAGGCATCAAGACCAGAAGGGACGGGAAATCCTACCATTACATCCTTCACAGCATCAGCAATACCCTTGCGAAAAAGAGCCGCAAGCGCAGCATCATTCCATTTGGTAAGGACCGCCCACTTTCAAAATTTCTGACAAAAAATTTCTGCAGAATCCAAACCCTGAGTTAAGGACAACAAGACCTTTTCTGCTTGGTCCACAATATTGGGTTCGTCATACAATAAACCCAAGGCCTGAAAAAAGGCGTCCACATCACTGAGAATCGGATCATCAGACGCTAAAGAGAAGGCCCAGTCCTGAGGGTCACCACGCAGCAAGGAGATGACAATCTTAACCTGCTGTACGGGATTCCCTGAGGACTTAGGGCGCAGGTCAAAAAATAATTTACAATTATTTTTGAAGCTCAAAAATCTCGACCTATCTCCCGAAAAAAATTCAGGAAGAGGAATCTTAGGCTCTGCAAGGGGAGTCTGTGCAAGATAAGACTCTATACGACGAACCTTAGCATCAAGATGAGCAACACGCTCACCCAATTCATCCATGCTAGAAAAAGAAATCTTCCACAGAACCCAAAGAAGAAGAGGAAAAATACCAAAAAAAAAAAATGTTTTCTCAGCAGCTTTTTTTTTTTTTTTCCTTCTTAAGAGTACCCTTTAAATTTGTTGGCCGGATGTACTGTTATGATCCGGAACCATGGAAGACCACCACAAATCATTGGCAAAAGGGGACAAGAGCATTGGCAACTAATCTGGCCGCCATCCCCTTACTAACCATCACAACTAGAAGTAGAGGAGGGGTGAACTAACATCCTGTGCACCGCGAATCCAGCCGGAGAACTTACTATCCTAAAGGTAGGAAAGATGAATAACTCTCTGCCTCAAAAAATAGACAAGAAAAGCAAGCCCCCCACATTCAAAGACTGCGGTGATATAGGAAAAACACAATACACAGGTAGATGACAGGATTAGCAAAAGGTGAGGCCCCCGCTGACTAAAAAAGGAAAGGACAGGAAAGGGACTGATGGTGGCCAGAGAAAAAACCCTGCAAAATACCAACTTCCTGATAGTACAAAAAGGCCCTCAGATCGCACGATCTGAACTCCGTCCTATACCAGGTGCCCTTGTTATACCAATGAACAGAAAACAAGAATCATAACAAAGTCAACAAGCCACAAACACATGGACCCAAAGGAGCTATACTCCACACAGAACTGCAGGGAGTTCCTCAACAATCCACTGAGGGGGAAAATCCCTGCAAGCAAATAAACTGAAACCAACCACAGCAAATGACAAACCCAGATAAACAAAAGAACCAGAAAATAAATAAAGAGCAAGCACTTATCTGGGGAAGATGTGGTGTAGAGCAGGATTAAGCAGGCTGGAGATACAAAGAACAACTGACATCCGGCAACAGCCTGCAATCAGACCAGGATTTAAATAAGCAGAGAGTTAGCAAAGGAAACACCCACTGCCTAACACACCTGGTCCAAGTCCAAACCATTCCTGGCCACCAGAGGGAGCCTCCCAGCAGCCAAAACATAACTAACATTCACAACAATATGGATTTTCTAACATGGGCCTGCATAGTAAAGGGAACCTGTCAGGGCAAAAATCGTTCTGACCTACATTCAAAAGCCTGTGTGAGCTGCTAACTCCTTCCTACCTATCCCTGTGTTGTTATATTGTGTAATATGAAAGTAATAAAATAACATTTTATTACTTTCATATTCCCTATGTAAATAGCATAGGTCTCTAGCCCCATGGGTGTCACATCATCCTGTGGGCATCTACATGCTTTCCATGGTATCACTCCCCTCTGGGTGTGATACCATGTATTTACTGTACATAAGCGACGTCACTGTTGGCTCCTTCAGAATCTCGCATGCGTGCCTACCATTCTCGCCACCTCATCCTCGTGTTTGCTGGTCAGCTTCTGACGTGCACTGAGCATGCTCAGAAGATGCCTGTGGTTCCTGTCATGCGCAGTGCACATCAAAAGTCGAGAAGCAAACGCTAGGATGAGGCGGCGGCGAGAATGGTAAGCGCGCACACCAGATTCTGAAGGAGCAGACGGGACGTCGCTCATATAAATCCATAGTATCACGCCTACAGGGACGTGATACCATGGAAAGCATGTAGATGCCCACAGGACAATGCAATGCCCATGGGGCTAGAGACCTAATGCAATGCCCATGGGGCTAGAGACCTATGCTATTTACATAGGGAGTATGTAAGTAATAAAAAATATTTTATTACTTTCATATTATACAATATTACAAGAAAGGAATGGGTAGGAAGGGGGTTAATAGCTCACACAGGCTCCTGCTTGTAGGTTATAACGCTTTTTTGACCTGACAGGTTCCCTTTAAGGATTGCACAGTATGGGCCTGCATAATGGGGGATTGTACAGTATGAGCCTGCATATTAAGGATTATACAGTATGGGCCTACATAATGGGGGATTGTAAAGTATGAGCCTGCATATTAGGGGATTGTACAGTATGAGCCTGCATAATGGGGGATTGTACAGTATGAGTCTCCATAATGGGGGATTGTAAAGTATGAGCCTGCATATTAAGAATTGCACAGTATGGGCCTGCATAATGGGGGATTGTACAGTATGAGCCTGCATAGTGGGGGATTGTACAGTATGAGCCTGCATAATGGGGGATTGTACATTATGAGCCTGCATATTGGGGGATTGTACAGTATGAGCCTCTATATTAAGGATTGTACAGTATGAGCCTGCATATTGGCGGATTGTACAGTATGAGCCTGCATATTAAGGATTGTACAGTATGAGCCTGCATATTGGAGGATTGTAAAGTATAAGCCTGCATAATGGGGAATTGTACAATATGAGCCTGCATATTGAGGGATTGCACAGTATGAGCCTGCATATTAAGGATTGTACAGGATAGGCCTGTATATTGGGGGATTGTACAGTATGGCTCTGCATAATGGGGGATTTACAGTGAAAGTGCTGCATATTGGGGGATTGCACAGTATAGGCCTGCATATTGAGGGATTGTATAGTATGGGTCTGCATAATGGGAGATTGTACAGTGAAAGTGCTACATATTGGGAATTGTGCAGGGAAAGTGTGATTATATAATATATATATATATATATGAGGCTGGATGGGAAAAGGGGTGATCTTGTATGTGTGGGGCTGCGTACTGGAATGCTGTGCAGGAAAGGGGGTGATGTTACACTCTTGGAGAAGGAGGGGGTGATGTTACAGTTGTTAGAGGGCTGCGTACTCTGGGGCTTCATGCTGGGGTACTACCTGCTAAGGGACTCAGTGGGGAAGGGTTTGGGATAGATTTACTTGCTTGGGGCTACAAGCTAGGGGGGGCTGCATGGAGAAGAGGGTGATGCTGCTTGCTGTGGGGCTGTGTGGTGAAGTGGTGAAGGGAGTAATGTTATATGCATGGGACTGTATAGGGAATTATATTATACGTGGGGGGTTCCATGCTGGTGGGGCTGAATGAAGAAGGATTATGGTTACTTATGTGGAGAAGTGGGTAATGTTTCATATGTGGAGAAGGGGGTGATGTTACGTGTGTAGAGAAGGGGGTGATGGTACGTATGTGGGGAAGTCCTCCCTACCCCACAATTCATTATATAGTCCTCAGTGTCCTCCCCATCCCACAATTCATAATATGGCCCTGATACTGTACTCCCCACCCCACAATTCATTATGTGGTCTTCAGTGTCCTCCCTACTCCACAATTCATTATATGTAAGGCATGCTAATGTATATAACAAGAGAGGGAACTATGTAATATATTGTATCTATATCTGTATTTGTAGCTTTGTCGCCATAAATGGAGGGGAGGGGGCAGGCACAATTTCTTGCACAGAAGCCCCAAGCTGTCAGTGTCCGCCCCTGTGAAAACGGACCGTTGAGTGGTGACTTGTTCTGTTGAGGTGCCTGCCGACCTGTTCACTAGCAGCAAGCGGCACACTATGTGAAAGGGGGGGCAACGGCGGCACACTATGTGAAAGGGGGGGCAATGGCGGCACACTATGTGAAATGGGGGGCAACGGCGGCACACTATGTGAAGGGGGGAATGTAATTTTCTGTAAGGTGGGGGGGACGAGGGTGTCTTCTATGTGGTTTCAATACTCCATTCCCAATCCATACACTGTGTATGTGTAGATTGGGAATGGAGGATTGAAACTCCATGGGTGAAACGCCCCAGCACACTGTACCCCACTGGCCCATGATACAAGCAGAATGGAGGGGCACACACAGAGTGAAGGCCGAGGACATCTGTCCATACCAATCCCATACCCCAGATATATTTTTGTACCGCCCCGGGGCTCGGCTGGCAGCCGAGCCGCTCGGATCCGGACTCGTCGGTGGGTGGCTCGAGCGCCTCCGGACCTGTGGGTCACATCGCTCTGAAGGGAAGCTGGCGCTACGTGAGGGGGGTGGTCTTCGGCGGGAGGTTCACGGCTGAGGCCGTGGTGTTTCGGGATTTAAGTTCGTGACACCAACCACGGGTTGTGGTGAATGTGGACACCACCGCTGCCGTTAACTAGGCTCCCGGGGACGGTGTTGTGCAGCCTGGTGTTGACCCCTCCGTGGGCAGGGGGTGATGGTCCCGGGGCCCGGTGGTTGCGAGGTGCGGGCGTGTTAGTGCGGTGTGCGGCCTGACGGCACTGTTGTACTCACTATGACATATACACCGGAGTCTCTGGTAAACCAAAAAGATGGTGGTCGGTGCCTGCAGCTGGCTGTGTCTGGTCCCCCACCCGGTTCGGTGGTTCCCGCCTTTCTCCTGCACCCTGTTTTGTAGATTTTGACTGCCTATGCTTCAGCAAAAGTAGTCCGCTCCCCGGCTTTGTGTGTGCCGGGAAAGCCCGTTTGCCCGCAGACGCTGACCCGTGGGATCTCTCTGACTGAGCGGTGGCTTTCTATCCCACTCGTTGGGCTGTTGTCTTCAGTCGGGACTTGGGTGGGGAAAGAACCTAAGGTCCAGACCCCAATCAGTGAATTTGACTCAGTCCAGTGGCTTCTGGGCCTCGTTCTGGGTCTGAGTATCCCTCCTGGTGCTCCGGTTTCCCGTCGGTTCCCCGGTTCGGTACCGGCGGGCCACTACCCTGTCCCTTACGGTTCCACCAGCCGTCTTCCCGGCTCCTGCAGGCGGCAACCACCGTCTGCCTCCTGGCCACAGGGTATCCGGGCTACAACCCAGATCCCTGACAGACGTTTACTCCTACTCCTTTCCAACTACTCCACTCTCCTCTCCCTCCTAACGGATCTGTTGTGTTTTCCCGCCTCAGGTGTGGCCAACCGCCTGGCTCCGCCCCCTGGTGTGAACGTCAAGACCTGATAGGGGTGACTCAGGGTTTTTAGGTTGGCTGCTGTTACCTTGTTAGAGGACAGGTGTTTGTGCAAGGGCCTGTCTGTGACTACCTGGCTAGTCCAGGGCGTCACATTCCCCCTTGGTTTAATGCAGACCGTCCGCGGGCTGCCCGACCACCACCGGTTTATTTTTGTTTGCTGTAAAAGATAAACGGGAAAAACAGGTACAAGTATACTAAACTTTTTACATTTTAAGCAGGTTTTGAAATCATCCCTTACGGGAGGCACATTCTTAACTGTTGCACATATATAAAACATTTTTATTAACGGTAAACGGGACCAGGTCCTTCCGCTTGCCCGCCCAAGCAAACCTAAACCTTGATGCTGCCTCTAAAACTAGGTCAGCACCCCTTTTCCCCAGTCCAGGAACGGGTCAAGGTCCGGGTATTGCCCATACGGGCCGGGTAAAAAGTTCCTTACCCGGCAGTCTCTCAGAGGCCCCACGTCCAGGGGACCCCTGGACCCGGAGGGTTGTCACCGGTTACATTGGTGACGGGACCCCGGCCTCCTCTGCCGCAGGTCCTTCCTCCAACCAGCCTCTCCGGAGACTGTACGCAGAAATAGGGTGGTCCGGGAATTATTTACAAACCCAAAAGTTATTGGGTGGCCTGCAAGTTATCGGCCATGTTCATTTTGAAATGGGACAAACGGGATTCAACAGGGTCCCAACGGGTGCCAACAACAAATGGGGTAGCCGGGAACCGCTACCTTCTACTCTTCTTCCACATGCTCCTCCTCGACCACAACCTCAGAGCTGTACGGCGGGGAAGGGGACTGGGGGCGCCCCTGGACGCCGTGGCTCTCCCTCCTCTTGACACTGAGGGCGAACCAGTCCTTATCCCCGTGAATGTGGACACCACCTCTGCCGTTAACTAGGCTCCCAGGGACGGTGTTGTGCAGCCTGGTGTTGACCCCTCCGTGGGCAGGGGGAGATGGTCCTGGGGCCCGGTGGTTGTGAGGTGTGGGCGTGTTAGTGCGGTGCGGTGCGCGGCCCAAGGGCACTGTTGTACTCACTATGACAGATACACCGGAGTCTCTGGTAAACCAAAAAGATGGTGGTCGGTGCCCGCAGCCGGCTGCGTCTGGTCCCCCACCCGGTTCAGTGGTTCCTGCCTTTCTCCTGCACCTCGTTTTGTAGATTTTGACTGCCTATGCTTCAACGACGGTAGTCCACTCCCCGGCTTTGTGTGTGCTGGGAGAGCCCGTTTGCCCACAGACGCTGGCCCGTGGGATCTCTCTGCCTGAGCGGTGGCTTTCTATCCCCCTCGTTGGGCTGTTGTCTGCAGTCGGGACTTGGGTGGGAAAGAACCTAAGGTCCAGACCCCAATCAGTGAATTTGACTCTGTCCAGTGGCTTCTGGGCCTCGTTCTGGGTCTGAGTACCCCTCCTGGTGCTCCAGTTTCCAGTCGGTTACCCGGTTCAGTACCGGCGGGCCACTACCCTGTCCCGTTCCCTTACGGTTCCACCAGCCGTCTTCCCGGCTCCTGCAGGCGGCAACCACTGTCTGCCTCCTGGCCACAGGGTATCCGGGCTACGACCCAGATCCCTGACAGACGTTCACTCCTACTCCTTTCCAACTACTCCACTCTCCTCTCCCTCCTAACGAATCTGTTGTGTTTTCCCGCCTCAGGCTATCCGAACTCCTCGGTGGGCGTGGTTAACCACCTGGCTCCGCCCCCTGGTGTGAACATCAAGACCTGAGAGGGGTGACTCAGGGTTTTTAGGTTGGCTGCTGTTACCTTGTTAGGGGACAGGTGTTTGTGCAAGGGCCTGTCTGTGACTACCTGGCTAGTCCAGGGCGTCACATTTTCACTACTACAATAGGGCCATATGCACACATTGAGTATTTCAGTTTTTTACGTCAGTATTTTTTTTACAAACATGGAGGTAAAAAAAGTCACCAAATACTGAACATGTGCATGTGACCTTACAAATAATGAAGTAAAAAACTCACCAAATACTCAATGTGCACGTTCCCCAAGGCCTCATGAACACGTTCAGTATTTGAGTTTTTGTTACCTTAGTATTTGTTAAGCTATGTTCACATAGGGCGGTTTTGCGGGGTTTTTTCCATTTTGTTTTCATTGGATTAATGCAAATACATGCTAATAATAAGCTGCAGCTTTTGCTCAGATTTTGTTGCAGAAAAAAACACCCTGTGTGAACATGGCCTCGGTCGGGTCATGTGCCATGTTCAGTAATGGTGAGGTTTTTATTTTTACCTCAGTATTCGTAAGGCCTCGTGCACACAGTGAGAATTTGATGAGTGTTTTACTTCAGTATTTGCTAAACTATGTTCACACAGAGGCTTTTTACTTAGTTTTTCATTTTTATTTTTTTTTCAATAGTCTTGTTTACAGATGAAAGTTGGACTGTTCAATACTATGCCTTAGTGGTTTTGTTTTTTTTTAGCTGAAGGGTATATTTATTAATTAGTGGATGTTTCTTAGGTTATAGTTTCGCCAACTATTTTTCAGAATTTATCTGTTAGAGGTGTAAAATGATGGACCTGTCACATGACCTGTCACATGATCCGTGTGTAGGGATGGGGGGGCTCATGGATCCAGAACAGCCCGGGACCCTGGTTACCCTTAATCCGCTCCTGCTTGTGCTTCTTTGATCTGTTGTCAAACATTTGGGGCCCCACTTTGCAGATAGCTTCCTCATGTCCAAATGTTCATGGATAATGACACAAATACAGTCATATGAAAAGGTTTGGGCACCCCTATTAATGTTAACCTTTTTTCTTTATAACAATTTGGGTTTTTGCAACAGCTATTTCAGTTTCATATATCTAATAAATGATGGACTCAGTAATATTTCTGAATTGAAATGAGATTTATTGTACTTACAGAAAATGTGCAATCTGCATTTAAACTAAATTTGACAGGTGCATAAGTATGGGCACCTCAACATAAAAGTGAAATGAAAATTTTGTAGATCCTCCTTTTGCAAAAATCACAGCCTCTAGTCGCTTTCTGTAGCTTTTAATGAGTTACTGGATCCTGGATGAAGGTATTTTTGACCATTCTTGTTTACAAAACAATTCCAGTTCAGTTAAGTTTGATGGTCGCCGAGCATGGACAGCATGCTTCAAATCATCCCACAGATGTTCAATGATATTCACTGTGGGTAGCAAGTGCTTTTCTTGGAATGCAGTGTTTTTTTGCCTCCATGCATAATGCCTTTTTGTATGACCAAACAACTCAATCTTTGTTTCATCAGTCCACAGGACCTTCATCCAAAATGTTACTGGCTTGTCCAAATGTGCTTTTGCATACCTCAGGCGACTCTGTTTGTGGCGTGCTTGCAGAAACTGCTTCTTTTGCATCACACTCTCATACAGCTTCTCCTTGTGCAAAGTGCGCTGTATTGTTGACCGATGCACAGTGACACCATCTGCAGCAAGATGATGCTGCAGGTCTTTGGAGGTGGTCTGTAGATTGTCCTTGACTGTTCTCACCATTCTTCTTCTCTGCCTTTCTGATATTTTTCTTGGCCTGCCACTTCTGGGATTAATAAGAACTGTACCTGTGTTCTTCCATTTCCTTACTATGTTCCTCACAGTGGAAACTGACAGTTTAAATCTCTGAGACAACTTTTTGTATCCTTCCCCTGAACAACTATGTTGAATAATTGTTGTTTTCAGATGATTTGAGAGTTGTTTTGAGGAGCCCATGATGCCACTTTTCATAGGAGATTCAAATAGGAGAACTACTTGCAAGTGGCCACCTTAAATACATTTTCTCATGGTTGGATACACCTGCCTATGAAGTTCAAAGCTCAATGAGGTTACATAACAAATTTAGTGCTTTAGTAAGTCAGTAAAAAGTAGTTAGGAGTGTTCAAAACAAGAAATTGATAAGTGTGCCCATACTTATGCACCTGTCAAATTTAGTTTAAATGCAGATTGCACATTTTCTGTTAGTACAATAAACCTCATTTCAATTCAGAAATATTACTCAGTCCATCATTTATTAGATATATGAAACGGAAATAGCTGTTGCAAAAACCCAAATTGTTATAAAGAAAAAAGATTAACATTAATAGGGGTGCCCAAACTTTTACATATGACTGTACATGATGTCTGCTATTGCTTTAGCTGAAATTTGTCAGTTCTCCAGTATGAGGTTGTGCACAGCATCGACGATCTCTGGAACAACATCATCTCTCGATCGTCCAGGACGTTTCTCATTATTGGTGCTGAAGTGGTCTGTTTTAAATTTGGCAACCCAGTTCTTAACTGTGGAAAATGAAGGGCATTGCCCCCCAATGTCTGCAACATATCACCATGAGTATCCTTCATGGACTTTCCTTGCAGAAATAAGAAATTCATCACTCCTCTGCTCTCAGTTCCTGTGAATATCGCATTAGACTCCGCCATTTTGTTTTCCCGTGTGTTTAGAACACTGTTGCCATAGGCAACAAACACTAAATTTTGAAAACATATATTAGAAATATAAGGCTTTCATGGGATGTAACATTTATTACTATAGAAACAAAAAAAGATCACAAAGCCAAAGACTTATCAGTAACCCCTCATAGCATTTAAAAGCTGATGTTAAAAACGCACGTCAAACAGATGCTAGCCAATAAAAAGAATCACACACTCCCATAGAACTTGCATGACATATGAAGTGACATATACAGGATATACACATTTTTCTGATTGAGTATCAGAGCGATTATGTATACACTAGTGGGAGTGAGGTTTTAGTCGTATCCCGCTCGAGAAGAATAATGAGGTACACACTTTACATTATTTATGAGCTATGGATATTGCATGTATAATATGTGGGAAAAAGGAGCCAGCACGATCTGAAATTGGCATGCATCATATAAAAAGTGCAAATTCACAGATTTATTCCAACTGTACTATAATAAAAAAAAAAAATGAGATTTTTAGCAAATAATTGATCAATTCTTTGAGCCATCCCTGCCAACGTCACGGCAAATCTCAATAGGGGGGTCCTAACCTATATTATGTATTTCATGTGCCATGCGGCCTCCTAGATAAAGTTAAAAGCAGAACCATAATGGAGCACACATACCTGTAACCTGTATATAGCCGCTTCCATGTTGCAAAAGAGGCAATTATGGATAGAGGCCAGCCCAGGTCCCAGTATGTGGAGCAAGCTCTACACCTACCAGGACTATATCAGAACTGACCCTCCCAATGCCAGACAGCAACCATTGATAAAGGCGGACCAGATCCAAGTATGGTGCTTAATTAGCATTGCCTGTGGAAAGGGTGAGGCAACTGAATGTGAACAGCTACCAACAGGAGGAATACATTGCAAAACCAAAATCAGGCGTGCATGGTATAGTGATGGTCAGTCACCAGAAATTGTAGCATAACGACAGTCATAACAGAGAAAAAGGAGCCAGCACGATCTGAAATTGGCATGCATCATATAAAAAGTGCAGATTCACAGATTTATTCCAACTGTACTATAATAAAAAAAAAATGAGATTTTTAGCAAATAATTGATCAATTCTTTGAGCCACCCCTGCCAACGTCACGGCAAATCTCAATAGGGGGGTCCTAACCTATATTATGTATTTCATGTGCCTTGCGGCCTCCTAAATAAAGTTAAAAGCAGAACCATAATGGAGCACACATACCTGTAACCTGTATATAGCCGCTTCCATGTTGCAAAAGAGGCAATTATGGATAGAGGCCAGCCCAGGTCCCAGTATGTGGAGCAAGCTCTACACCGACCAGGACTATATCAGAACTGACCCTCCCAGTGCCAAACAGCAAACATTGATAAAGGCGGACCAGATCCAAGTATGGTGCTTAATTAGCATTGCCGGTGGAAAGGGGTGAGGCAACTGAATGTGAACAGCTACCAACAGGAGGAATACATTGCAAACCAAAATCAGGCGTGCATGGTATGGTGATGGTCAGTCACCAGAAATTGTAGAATAACTACAGTCATAACAGAGAAAAAAAATGTATAATATGTTTATATTTCCTCCTTTTATGCTTAATATTAGGGGTTTGTGATGGTTGGTAGCAGGGTGTATTGGTGTGGGCTTGAGGTTTTATACTTTCGTTTTGTAACTACTTATATGTAATAAACAAAAAAATATTTTATTTAACAAGAACCTAACAATCAGTATGGACTGGCATTTGTATGCTTCACATTGTAAAATGACTTGATTTTATTGAAATAGTAATATAAAGCAGTAGAAATAAGAACTGTAGGTTCATACAAGGCATTTGCATGGTGTTTTTGACAAAGTGACATTTTATTGTCACCTCATCTAATTTCTGGCTTATGCCTGTCTGCGAAGATAGGGTATTTTATTCACAAAGTGGATGAAATCATAGCCGTGTCCACATCATTTCTTCAAGTGCTTCTCCGTTTTTGTGCTTCATTCTAAGACAAAAATTCGTAGCTGCAATATCTTCCATGGGCCTTTGTTGAGAGCAGCTGCATTGAGCAATGATATTGCTTGTTAAGTGAAAACTAGATATTATAATGCACATAAATTTGCAATGATATGGAAAGATGACATTCATATTGCAGAGCAATATTATTAAAATGGGATTTATGGATATGTACCATTACTACAGCTCACTGGAGGGGTTATAGTGAACCTTAGGATACAGCCTGCCAATTCGCCAAGCATTCAAGCATGTAATATTTACACTTTGTTTAAGAATGTACATAAATATTGCATATCCTATATTCCCTGTGTGAAAAACGACTGTCAGTGATCCTGTGCGCCTAATTTGTGTATTTCCTGCGAATAGTATAACAGTCTACAGAGCATAGGCAACATTTCAATTACTGATTTTCTGTATGTGAATTAAATGGAGCATCTACCAAAAAATCCATCCTAAGAACACAACCTTTACTACATGCCAAGGGCAAGTTTACAGTATAAGATAGGATCTTGAGATGTTTTCTAATCACAGATGTATCCACTGGACATGTGCAGAACTACAAAAAACGGTCTGTGTAGTGAATTTTAATAAAGGCTCTGTGGAGGAACTCTTAAAAAAGGGTCTATGGGCGTACTTTTAAACTTGTTGTGTCACCAGTTCCTAGCTGTGTCTTCCATGCAGTATCCTGCTGAAAGCACACAGATTGCTCCTATGGCCGATGGGCATCTGTCTTCCACCTCACCCCCTAGAAAATCAGACAAGCAGTCTAAGCCACAAGTAGTCACTTATGTTTTTTGATGACTCTGCTAGCTCGCCTTTCGTTGGCCATCCACATGGTACTGCCTCAAAATGGCAGATATTGAGTGCAATGATGCCCAACGACTTGTTCAGTTTGAGGAGAAGGACATGGGAATGGCACACTGTCAGCAAACCACCGCAGTATATCTTTGATGATGATGGCAACACACAGGTGCAAACTCCTGTGGCTTTCTGCAATGTGCAAACCAACAAGGAGGACAGGGTTGAGGGGCAGATGGAAGATAAGGAGGTGTCAAGGCTATCCAAGTGACGTGCCCAGTTCGGAAGGAAGATGTGTCAGTCATGCTGCCCTAGCTGCACAGCAAAAGAGGGAGAAGGGTGCAATGCACAGCAGCCAGACCCTAGCCAGTATGTTGGCTGTGACTGCCCACCCTGGTGTGGCATTTCTTTAGCAATGTGCCAACGATAATACACGGTTGTGTGACAGGGTATGCGACAAAGCGGGCAGGGACACCAGACCGATGAACAATCCAACAAATTTTATTGAGGCAGGGAGCATAAAACATGCAAGATTCAAAGGGTTCTTTAGAGTCCACAATGAGTCCACACAAAGAAAACAGATCTGGGGGCGCCACCCAGCAATCCGACGCCAAGGAAAATGCAACAACAGTACTTAGATGAGTTCCTTAAATCCGGTAGTGTGACTGGGACAACACAATCCCAAGTAGCAGCTGATCTTCAATGTCCCATAGTCCATACCCGGGCACCAGGATCTGCTCTCAGCACAGATCCTCGTTCTTCAGTCAGCAAAGCATCAACTAAGGGGTACTTTCCATGCTGCCGATATATCGTCGGGGTCACGTCGTTAGTGACGCACAGCCAGCGCCGGTAGCGACATCGCAGCGCGTGACAAATAATGAGCGACGATCAACGAGCGCCAAAACGTGCAAAATTGTTGCTCGTTGACCCGTCGTTCATTTCCATAATATCGGTGCTGCTGCAGGTACGATGTTGTTCGTCTTTCCTGCGGCAGCACACATCGCTATGTGTGACGCCGCAGGAACGACAAACACCTCCTTACCTGCGTCCACCGGAAAGGAGGAAGGAAGGAGGTGGGCGGTATGTTCCGGCCTCTCATCTCCTCCCCTCTTTTTCTATTGGGCGGCGGTTCAGTGACGCTGCTGTGACGTCGCTGTGACGCTGAACGAACCGCTCCCTTAGAAAGGAGGCGGTTCGCCGGTCACAGCGACATCGCAGGGAAGGTATGTGCGTGTGACACTGCCGTAGCGATAATGTTCGCTATGGCAGCGATCACTACATATCGGCCGTGCGACGGGGGCGGGTGCTATCGCGCTTGACATCGCCAGCAAATGCTAGCGATGTTGCAGCATGTAAAGCGGCTCTAATTCAAAACACGTGGCTGAATCTCCCTGCCCTTCCCGTGGTTGTTCCTTCCCGGTGAAAGACCTGGCTACTTTCCTGCCAGCGTTGAGAAACATGTGATGGTGTCTCCGCGGAGTTCTTGTTTTGTCTGGAGGTTCTAGCTACTTCCACAATAAGCCTCCTCTCCAGCAATGCCCTCTTTTGAGCTCTGCGAATGGCATCCATCTTATATTCAATGGTGACCTCATCTCCAAGCAGTGCCATCTCCTCCTTATACCACACAACCCACTGACTTTCTTTGGGTATTTACCTCCAGCTCCCATCTTTAATCCCCTTGCTGTGGAAATCCTTCCTTAGTGCCATCTTGCAGGCAAGCTCCTTCCAAAGCCTCAACTAGTTGCTCCTTGGAGAGTCCTTTGTAGTCGACTCCTAATTCACGGGCCTTTGTTTTTAGGTTCCCCACAGTCCAGTTCTTGTACTCTGAGGTTCTGGTTCCAGATGTTGATGGGCTGTTGTCCTCCATTGCTTCTGCTCTGATCCCACCGCTGCCAACCAGTTTGTGACGTGATATGGGACAGAGCAGGCAGGGACACCAGGCCAATGAACAATCCAACAAATTTTATTAAAGCAGGGAACATAAAACATGCAAGATCCAAATGGTTCTTTAGAGTCCACAAGGAGTCCACACAAAAAAAAACAAAAACAGATCCGGGGGTACCACCCAGCAATCCGACGCCAAGGAGAATGCAACAACAGTCTTTAGATAAGTTCCTTAAATCCGGTAGTGTGACTGGGACAACACAATCCCACATAGCAGCTGATCTTCAATGTCCCATAGTCCATACCCGGGCACCAGGATCTGCTCTCAGCATAGATCCTCGTCTTTCAGCCAGCAAAACATCAACTAACTCAAAACATGTGGCTGAATCTCCCACCTTCCCTTAAATCCACCCCCTGGATGAGAAGGGTTCACACCCACTTTTGAGCAGTGTCTATGTATGCAGAAGTCTCCAGAACCTCATGGCTCCATTGTCTCCCACAGGCCTGTCTATTGGAGTCACCCCCAGCTGAGAACAAAGACAGCCAAGGAACCTATATGACCCTATAAGGAATAGAGTACATGAATACAGGCCGGGGGTCGGGGAGGGACACATCGTCACAGGATGGTTTAAACGCTGTGCCGCCAGAGCCTGAAGTGAGGCTACTTCTGCTGCCTCTTCTTATACAGTCTCTGCCTATTCCCGCCTTACCCCCAAGCAACAGGGGCACCTGGCTCCCCGCAAAGAAAGGATGTGACAGAACCATCACCAGCAGTGTCACTAAGCATCTCAACAGGGTTCCATGGATGTGTTCAGCTGTTAATTTCACAAACACTGGAGAATAAGAGGAAGTACCACCTGACCCACCCACAATCCCTGGTTGTGAATGGCAACATTTCCAAATTCCTGGCCTTTAAAATACTGTCATTCCAGCTGATGTAGACAGACACTGTTAAAAAACTTACGGTGGTGGCTGTCCCACAGTAAGTGGTTCCTAGGCGCCATCTCTGCCCTGCACGAACAAGTTATGGACAAAATCAGGTATTCACTGTGCAGTGGGATAAGACGGCAAGCACATCCAATGGGTGAGGTGGACCCACTGGACCACAGGGGGAACCCAGACCCACCCAGACAAGGGAAGGGCGGCGTCCAGGGACTGTGGCAGCTGAGCTGGGGGCAGGTGGCTGCAAGATAGGGGACAGATCACAATTCAGACAGGACTGGCACGGGAACACAGTACAGTTCAGGCAAGATAGACAGTTCCGGAACAGATCAGGATCAGGCTGGTCCCGGGACACAGGAACAGACTAGGTACTCAGGCAAGACAGATCAAGGATTCAGGCTGGTCCCAGGACACAGGAATTCATTCAGGACAGGTCAGGGATACGGACTAGTTCCGGCCATGGAAAACAGACAGGAACTCAGGACAACAGGCAAACACTGGAATTCATGAGGCAAGGCTCCAGACATCAGACAGAGGTCATCAGACACCGGACATCGGGCATGGCTCCAGACATCGGTCAGAGTTCATCAGGCACCGGCTATCGATTATGGCTTCAGACATTGGGCAGACGTCATCAAACACCAGACATTGGGTATGGCTCCAGACATCGGGTAGAGGCCCAACACTGGACATCGGGTATGGCTCCAGATATCGGGCAGAGGTCATCAGGCACTGGACATCGGGCAGAGGTCATCAGCAGGATGGCACAGGTGCAATAAGCTGAGGCCGCAGCAGGGCTTCAGGTACAGAACACACGGACAAGGCTGGAGTCTCAGGACAGGCTGGTTACTGTAAACGCCGGATCCAAGGTTAGCTGGACTACAGACAGGATACCAGACTCAGACAGGTAACTGGACTCAGACAGAACACCGGATTACAACAATAGCAGACTCAAGCACTTCAATGGCAGCAACAACACAGATAGGCACAGAGCACCACAGGGCAGTGCAGGCACAGAGGGGCACACATCACCACAGGGCAGTGCAGGCACAGGCGGGATTAGACCGCCGCAAGGCAGTGCAGGCACAGGCGGGATTGCACCGCCGCAAGCCAGTGCAGGCACAGGCAGGATTAGACCGCTGCAAGGCAGTGCAGGCAGGATTGGACTGCTGCAAGGTAGTGCAGGCACAGGCATGATTGGACCGCCGCTAGGCAGTGCAGGCACAGGCGGGATTGGACCGCCGCAAGGCAATCCAGGCACAGTCGGGATTGGACCGCCGCAAGGCAGTACAGGCACAGGCGGGATTAGAACGCCGCAAGGCAGTACAGGCACAGGTGGGATTGCAGGAACAGGATACAAACCGTTACCAGGAGAACACCTGGACAGGACAGGTCCAGGGCAGACATTAGCATGCCAGAAGTGGATACAAACAGGACTGGTGCAGAATACAGGCAGACCAGAGTAACATGGCAGGACCAACACAGAGCTAGGTTTAGTAACCTAAGGAAGTTGCTCGGCGTCGCCTATCAGGGAAGAGGAATTTTTATACGAGATGCATTGCAGCCATAGGCTGGGGACATCTTAGCAAGGTGCGCATGTCTCCAAATAAAAAGACAGGAAGCATGAGGGCGCTTACTCTAGGCTGGAGGCCAGGAAACCCCACACAACATATGCAGGGCCTGAAGCCTAGGCAGGAGCTGAAGATGTCGCGGGCGGAGGAGGGGACGCCGCGCTCTCCCACTACTGCTCGGGTCCGGCCGCCGCGGCTGCTGCAGCATGCTGCTGCTCGGTGGCTCGAGCGGTGGGCCGGATCCCGGGGACTCGAGCGGCGCTCCTCGCCCGTGAGTGAAAGGGGGTTGTTTTTTTGTGTGGGGGTTGTTTATTGTCCGTGACGCCACCCACGGTTGTGGTGATTTGTAGCACCACCGCTGCTCAATGTGGGGATCCCGGGAGTGGTGATGCGGAGCAGCCAGGTGTTGTGTTGCCCCTCCGTGGGTAGGGGTTGGTGATCCCGGGGCCCAGTGATGGTGAGGGAGGTGCAGGGCCTGGTGGGCGCAGGGACGCGGGGGCAGCGCTGTGCCTTGCGGCACTGTGGTACCCACTCAGCCTGAGACGTTGACACAGTTTTACGGTAAACCACACAGCTGGAAAGACGGTTCCCACGGACGGCTGCACTTGCTCTCCCAGTAGGTAACGGTGATGTCCCTTTGACCTGCACCTAGTGTTCTTATGTTGGTAGCGATGGGTTCCCACCGGTAACCCGCTCCCCGGCTTGGATATGGGCCGGAGGAGCCCTACTTTGCCCGCAGGCGCTGGCCCTGAGAAACTGGTGCCCTGGCGGTGGCGGTGTTTCTCCTCAATGGTTGGACTGTTGCCTTCAGTCGGGACTTGGTTGTTGGGGGATCCACGTCCCCTTCACTGACGGATTCGGCAAATTATGGCGACTCCTAGCCTTGCCGGGGTCCGAGAGGCCCCTGCCCTGGTGCTGACTGTTCTTCGTATACTGCTCCAGACCGCCGGGCCACTACTCGACCACGGTCCTTCCAGCAACCTCCGAGCAGTCCCCCTCCAGACGATCACCGCTGTTGCTGACCTTGCTGACACTGTCCTGCACTTAGCCGGACTAACTTCAGGTCTTTCTGCTCTCACTTTTACTCCTTTTCTTCTTTGCTCCACTACTACCTCACTTTCGCTTCCCTTACTCAGCTCTTACTGTTTACTCCTCTCACTTCCTCCTCCTAGACTGTTCTGCCTGGTTCTTCCCGCCTCCAGGGCTGTGTACTCCTTGGTGGGCGGAGCCAACCGCCTGGCCCACCCCCTGGTGTGAACATCAGCCCCTGGAGGAAGGTAACAAGGATTTGAGTAGCTTTGGTGTTCCTAACTGGGATGTAGGGTGTGGTGGTGTGATGACCTGTGACCCCTGGCTTGCCCAGGGCATCATAAAGACATCACACGTGGGCATCTACGGGAGGGGTCAGCCAGGGACAGCACTATACATGGATGGAAATAAAGGTAAAATGAGGGGCAGAGACATGGCGCAAGGATGATGCGTAGCGCCAGCATACTTGGGAAGCCGGCGCTACAGTATCCCCCTCCTCAACCCCCTCTTCAGAAGGCCCAAAAAAAAATCCCAAAAACTTCAATCACGCAGACACGACCACAAGGGGGTTCTATGGAAAGTCCAGCAGTACACGTAGGCTCAGCGGAGTCCATGGCCAAGCTATCTGTTACACTGACCGCCGAGAATAAGGCGGCAAGCGCATCCATAGGGTGAGGTGGACCCACTGGACCACAAGGGGAACGCAGACCCACCCAGATAAGGGAAGGGCGACGTCCAGGGACTGTGGCAGCTGAGCCAGGGGTAGGTCACTGCAGGACATGGGGCAGGTCACAATTCAGACAGGACTGGCATGGGAACACAGTGCAGGTCAGGCAGGGTAGACAATTCAGCAACAGATCAGGCTGGTGTGGGACACAGGAACAGACTAGGAACTCAGGCAAGACAGATCAAGGATTCAAGCTGGTCCCAGGACACAGGAACTTATTCAGGAAAGGTCAGGGATACTAACTGGTCCCAGCCACAGAAATCAGACAGGAACTCAGGACAACAGGCAAACATTGGAAGTCATCAGGCAAGGCTTCAGACATTGGGCAGAGGTCCTCAAACACGGTACATCGGGTAGGGCTGCAGACATCGGACAGAGGTCATCAGACACCAGGCATCGGGTATGGCTCCAGACATCGGGCAGAGGTTATCAGATCCCGGATATCGGGTATGGCTCAATACATCGGACAGAGGTTATCAGACGCCGAACATCGGGTATGGCTCCAGACATCGGACAGAGGTCAGACACTGGACATCGGGTATGGCTCCAGACATCGGGCAGAGGTCATCATCCACCGGACATCGGGCTGAGGTCATCAGCAGGATGGAACAGGCGCAATAAGCCGAGGGCACAGCAGGGCTTCAGGTACAGAACACACAGACAAGGCTGGAGTCTCAGGACAGGCCGGTAACTGGATACGCTGGTCCCTGAATACGCAGGTAATCTGAATACACTGGATCCAAGGTTAGCCTGACTACAGATGTAACGCCCCTGTAGCATGGTCGTTACAGCGTATATTATAATATCCTTTCTCAGGCAGGAGGGGGTAAGTCACACACACACATCACATCACCAGGAAGGGGTTAATAGATAGATTTATTTTTTTTTTTTAATTATTTATTTAATTTAAAATAACAGCATGGGGTGCCCACAGTTTTGGATTACCAGCCAAGGTGAGGTTGCCAGCTGTGGTCTGCAGGCTGCAGCCATCTGCTTTACCCTAGCTGGCTACAAAACTAGGGGGAACCCTACGTCATTTTTTTTTTTCATTTTTTTTGGCTAAATACAAAGCTAAGCACCCCTTAGTGCCACATGAAAGGCACCAAAGGGTGCAAAATTACAAAATGCAGGAGAGTGGGACATTATGTGTCTTTCTGCCATTATAATGACAGAAAAGACTGATATGAAGTACACAAGCACAGGAAAATCACCAGAGCGCTCTACGCTGTGAAAAGCAATGATTACTAGTGATGAGAGAGTACTAAAAAGCTCGGGTGCTCGAAGCTCGGGCCGAGCCTCCCAAGATACTCGTGTACTCGGCCCGAGCAACGAGCCCAATGTTATCCTATGGGAGACCCGAGTATTTTTGTGAAATGACCCCCCGGCAGCATGGAGAAACCCTAAAAATGTCACAAAAGTCTCAGAAGAGTGCTCAAATGACATGGCAACAGCATGGGGAAGACCCCTTGAAGCATTTATCACTCAAAAGTCACAGCTGTGAACAATTTTGTCCGCGTTTCACGCCATTTTTACGGACTCACCAGAAAACCTTCCAAAATGACCCCAAAATGATTTTTCATGGCAGAAATGTTAAGGGCATATACCCTATAGTGAGAAAGAGCTGGTGTATGTTACTTTTTGAGATTAATACATGAAAGATTTTACGTGAAAACATTGTGTGGCACTCCGATGTCCCTGAGAAGAGACGTACATGAAGGCCTCTTGAGTCTAATGTGCCCATTTTGAGGAAGTGAGTCTTTGTAGTATTTTCCTTTGCCAGGGCAGCCAAAAATTGGGAGGCTCCACGTTGTCCCTGGATAGAGACGTGCATGAGGGCCTGTAAACCTGAAGTGCCCATTGTAAGGAAGTGGGTGTATTATATTATAGCCCTTAGGCAGGGCAGCCAAAAATTGGGAGGCTCCACATTGTCCCTGGATAGAGACGTGCATGATGGCCTGTAAACCTGAAGTGCCCATTGTAAGGAAGTGGGTCTATTGTAGTATAGCCCTTAGGCAGGGCAGCCAAAAATTGGGAGGCTCCACGTTGTCCCTGGATAGAGACGTGCATGAGGGCCTGTAAACCTGAAGTGCCCATTGTAAGGAAGTGGATCTATTGTAGTATAGCCCTTAGGCAGGGCAGCCAAAAATTGGGAGGCTCCACGTTGTCCCTGGATAGAGACGTGCATGAGGGCCTGTAAACCTGAAGTGCCCATTGTAAGGAAGTGGGTGTATTATAGTATAGCCCTTAGGCAGGGCAGCCAAAAATTGGGAGGCTCCACGTTGTCCCTGGATAGAGACATGCATGAGGGCCTGTAAACCTGAAGTGCCCATTGTAAGGAAGTGGGTCTATTGTAGTATAACCCTTAGGCAGGGCAGCCAAAAATTGGGAGGCTCCACGTTGTCCCTGGATAGAGACCTGTTAGGTTCTTAGTGCCTCCGTGCTTGCATTTAAAAACCGCACGTGTGTGCCTGTTGGTGGCAGCTTTCCGCTGCATTTGTGTGAGTTTTGCAAAAACTTGGATATAACGCACAAGTCTAGTGAATACACATCAGCACAGCATTGCAAAATGCGCAAGGGCGTTGTCAACGAACAAGGAAGTGGACGTGATGGTGGTGCAGGCAGAGACCGAGGTTGTGTGCAAGCTCTAATTTCGCCACAACAAAGGGCCACATCTAGTCGCTCGCACGTCCTGTCCCAAATTCTTGGGGACCGCAGCAGTACACCGCTCTTGAACCAAGACCAGTGTCAACAGGTTGTTAGTTGGATAGCGGATAATGCTTCCAGTCAGATTGGCACCACCACAAACACTCTGTCTTCCACACGGTCAAGTGTCAGTAGCCGTGAAACTGCACCGCACATTTCAGAACCTGATCCTCCTTCCTACCACCAGGCCGAGTACACGTCCACGGACATTACTGATCCCACACTTGGACACTCGGAAGAGCTGTTCGTTCACGTTTCCATTCACAAATTCTGGCCTCTCGCCAGCTCCTGTTGAAGTGGGCCATGACGAGATTGTATGTACAGATGCCCAAATATTTGAGCAGCCACGTTCTCACGAAGTTGGCAACGTGTCTCAACAAGGGGTGGACGATGATGAGACACAATTGTCAGGAAGTCAGGAGGAGGAGCAGGGTGCGGAAGAGGAAGACGACGTGGTGGATGATCCAGTAACTGACCCAACCTGGCAGGAGGATATGCAGAGCGAGGACAGCAGTGCACAGGGGGAGGGAGGCGTAGCATCACAACAGGCAGTAAGAAGCAGAGTGGTGGCCCCAGGCAGACGTCAGGCAACTGTTCCCCGGAACAACACGACACAAGGTGCCTGTACAAATGTTAGGTCTTCCCGAGTCTGGCTGTAATACTATTGTATGTATTGAGGATTTCGATTGCGTTAGGGCAATGACAACCAGAGACGAGTTCTTGGTGCAAGACATTTATAATATGCAACCAGCAAATATGTACATAAACGGAACAAAAACACAGTAGAACATAAATACAGGAAATACCTTCCAGGGACTGAGCGAAAGGGAATTCCCGGGACCGCGCACCGGACTCCCCCAGGGAGACCACCAAGAGCGAACCCCTATACAGGGACTGTCTGGCAATCACCCCAGAAGCCCTAAATGCGCAGCAGCCGGGACACAAAAGGGCAATAGGTAAGTCGAAAAATGTCCGTACGTGATGTGAGTCCAGAGTGGTATTAAACGGAAGGAACCGGGCAGAAGTGCCGACCAAAGACGGCAAACGGAGTCCAGGCACAGCTAGATGATACCAGATGAAGTCCAGAGTCGGTGTCGGTTGTTTTCCAAGAGGATCCGAATAACAATCAGGAACCAAAAGCAGCAGGGCAGGAGCACACAGGAAGCAGTATACTCAGGCACTGGACTAAGCTTTAGGGGCGGCTTTTAAACGGATGGACAGGAAGTAGGGCAACAGAACAGAAAACTCCATGTTAACAAAGGGCAAGCTCTTTCAAAAGAAAACTGGAAAACCCGGAACTCTGACACTGGCAGTTTTTTAAGTTGGCTCCAGATGATTCTAAAAAAGCCATTTGCAACACCTGCCATGCCAGCATCAGCAGGGGTACCAAAACTAGCAGCCTGACCACCACCAGCATGATCAGGCACATGTCAGCCAAGCACCCGACTTTGTGGGAACTACAACAGAGTCGAGGAGCAGTGCTTGCTGATGTCACTGCTACGTCTTCGCTGGTTGTGCATGCGAGCCAATCCCCTGTCCATGCTGCCTGCGAACAAGCCTCCTCCACTCCTGCACCTGCAGTTGCCTACGCAGAAAGAACACCATCATCAAGCACGTCCTTGTCCCAGCGCAACGTTCAGTTATCCATTCAGCAAACCTTTGAACGCAGGCGCAAATACACTGCCAACACCCCACATGCCACAGTTCTAAATGCTAACATTTCGCGACTGCTTGCGCTGGAAATGTTGCCTTTTAGGCTGGTTGAGACAGAAGCATTCCGCGACCTGATGGTGGCAGCTGTCCCACGTTACTCGGTCCACAGCCGCCACTATTTCTCCCGGTGTGCCGTCCCCGCATTGCATAACTAACCACGTGTCACAAAACATCACACGTGCCCTGAACAACGCTGTTTCAGCCAAAGTCCACCTAACCACAGACACGTGGACAAGTGCATGTGGGCAAGGCCGCTACATCTCGTTGACGTCACACTGGGTTAATATTGTGCAAGCTGGGACCCAGTCTGAGCGAGGGACGGAACACGTCCTTCACACACCAAGTTTTGCAGGCCCTACCTCAGTCAGGGTTTCACACACACTTTACAGCTCCGGAATGTCATGCTCCTCAGCCTCCTCCTCCTCCTGCGCATCCTGATCCACTTTACCCTCCACACCAGTCCCAAGCTGGAAGTGTCGCGGGCGGAGGAGGGGACGGTGCGCTCTCCCACTGCTCGGGTCCGGCTGACGCAGCTCTACGGCTGCTGCTGCTCGTTGGCTCGAGCGATGGCCGGATCCCGGGGACTCGAGCGGCGCTACTCGCCCGTGAGTGAAAAGGGGTGGTTTGGGTTTTGGGGATATTGTCCGTGACGCCACCCACGGTTGTGGTGATTGTGTGGACACCACCGCTGCTCTGGACGGGGATCCCGGGAGCCTGTGACAGGGAGCAGCTTTGTTGTTATTTCTCCCCTCCGTGGGTAGGGGGGTTGGTTGTCCCGGGGCCTGGTGATGGGGTAGAGATGGATGACAGGCGGGTTGCGGGGCCTGATGAAGTGCAGGGTCGCAGGGGCAGCGCTGTGCCGCGCGGCACGGAGGTACTCACTCAGCCCAATGATGATGACACAGTTCACGGTAAAACAAGTGGCTGGATGGACGGGTCACTCGGACGGCTGCGGTTGTTCCTCCCTGCAGGTTAGTGATGACTGTCTCTCCCTGCACCTAAGTTAAGTGTTGGTAGTGATGGTTTCCCAACGGTAATCCGCTCCCTGACCTGGATATGGGCCGGAGGAGCCCCTTTTGCCCACAGGCGATGGCACTGGGAGACGGTTGCCCTTGGCGGTGGCTGTGTCTCCCCTTCACGGTTGTACGGTTGCCTTCTATCTGGACTTGGCTGTTTGGAAACCCTGAGGTCCCCTTCACTAACGGATTTGGCAAATTCACGGCGACACCAAGCCTTGCCGGGATCCGAAAGTCCTCTGCCAATGGTGCTGGCTTCTCTTTGTATACCGGTCCGGTACGGCCGGGTCACCACCCGTCCACGGTCCTTACGGCAGACTCCAATCGGCCTCCACTGCAGACGGTCACCACATCCTGCCAACCTTGCTGTCCTGTCCAGGCCACACACTCGGACCAACTTCAGGCTCTTTGCTGTCACTTTTCTCCTCTCTACTACTTTCCTCCTTCCACTTCCTTAGCTTAACTCTCACTGCCTGTGTTTTCCCTCCTCCTCGGTGGGTGGAGACCAACCGCCTGGCTCCACACCCTGGTGTGGACAACAGCCCCTGGGGAAGGCAACAAGGATTTTGTGTTTTGACTATGATATGCCTGCAGGGAGTGTGGGGTGTTTAAGTGTTGTGCTCTGTGGCCCCTGGCTTGTCCAGGGCGACACAGAAGCACTGCAGCACTGCCTCGGCGAAGCGGCAACAGGCAGTGCTGAAGCTAATCTGCATAGGTGACAAACACCACAATGCAGAAGAGGTGTGGACAGCTCTGAAACAGCAGGCAGATCACTGGCTCACAACTCTGAACCTAAAGCCAGGAAAGGTTGTGTGTGACAATGGCCGGAACCTGGTGGCGGCTTTGAGGCGAGGCCAGCTGACACATGTTCCATGCGTGGCCCATGTGCTCAACCTCGTGGTTCAGCGGTTTCTAAAGTCATACTCAGAGCTGTCTGATCTGCTGGTAAAAGTTCGCCGCCTGTCTGCACATTTTCGAAAGTCACCTACTGCTTCAGCCGGCCTTGCCGGCTTAAGACGCCGTTTGCATCTTCCGGCACACAGACTGGTGTGTGATGTCCCCACGCATTGGAATTCAACTCTGCACAAGTTGGTCAGGATATGTGAGCAGAAGAGGGCAGTTGTTGAGTACCTGCATCACCTAAGCCGTCGGGAAATGGGTCAAACTCCACACATAACACCTGAGGAGTGGAGATGGATGTCCGACCTATGCACCATCCGCCAAAACTTTGAGGACTCCACCAAGATGGTGAGCGGCGATGACGACATTATTAGCGTCACCATACCGCTTCTCTGCCTTCTAAAATGGTCTCTGCTCAAAAAACAACCATGATGCATTGCAGGCGGAGCGCGATGAGTTTGAGCAAGAAACAGTAGTGGGTGTGGGTGATGATAACACACAGCCCAGCCTCGTCTCATCACAACGTGCAGTGGAGGACTATGACGAGGAGGAGGATGAAGACATGGAGCAACTCTCTGGCCAAATTGAGGATATGACATGCAGTCATATCCTCGGTTCAGCGTGGCTGGCCAGAGGACAGGGTAGATGATGAGGAGGAGGAGGAGGAGGACAGCATGTTCAGTCATCGTGTTGGTCAGGATACTGAAGTGATGGCTGTTAAGAGTCTGGCACACATGGCTGACTTTATGGTAAGCTGCCTGTCTCGTGACCCTCGCGTTAAGAACATCTTGGCCGACAATCATTACTGGTTGGTAACACTGTTAGACCCACGCTAAAAGGAGAATTTTATGTCTCTTATTCCCGAGGCGGAGAGGTCAGGCAAAATGCAGCAGTTCCAGAAGGCCATAGTCACGGAAGTAGGCAAAGCATTCCCCTCACAAAACGCTAGCGGCATAGGTCATGAATCAGTGGACAACCGAGGCGTACAGCCGAGAGAGGCACAAGTCCAATCCGCCAGAGGTAGGGGAACAGTCTTTAAGATGTGGGACAGTTTTCTCAGCCCCTCACGTACCACAGCCCCTGAGGTGCGGGGTAGTGCCACAAGAAATCCTAAGTTTGCCCAGATGCTGAAGGAGTACCTTGCAGATCGAACAACTGTACTCCGACATTCCTCTGTGCCTTACAATTATTGGGTATCCAAGCTGGACACGTGGCATGAATTGGCTCTCTACGCCTTGGAAGGCCTGGCCTGCCCTGCTGCTAGCGTTTTGTCAGCGCGTGTTTTTAGTGCCGCAGGTGGAATCATTACAGATAAACGCACCCGCCTGTCAACTGAAAATGCTGACAGGCTGACTCTGATCAAGATGAACAAGGGTTGGATTGGGCCAGACTTCACCACACCACCAGCAAATGAGAGCGGAATTTAAAGTTTGCCATGTACCTCCACTCACCCATGGGTACACACTTCTGGACTTTGGATAATCGCTGGACTGCTCCTCCTTCTCCTCATGCGCCACCATGATGATGACCGTTACAAATTGCAATACTTAGGCCTTTGTTTCAGGTATACCCCCAGTGGTAAATTTTTTCGCCCATTCTTTGCAGAATGGACATTACAACGACAGGAGACCCGCTCCTTTGCAATGGGAACAATGTTTTGAGGCCCTCATGCACGTCTCTACCCAGGGACAACGTGGAGCCTCCCAATTTTTGGCTGCCCTGCCTAAGGGCTATACTACAATAGACCCACTTCCTTCCAATGGGCACTTCAGGTTTACAGGCCCTCATGCACGTCTCTATCCAGGGACAACGTGGAGCCTCCCAATTTTTGGCTGCCCTGCCTAAGGGCTATACTACAATAGACCCACTTACTTACAATGGGCACTTCATGTTTACAGGCCATCATGCACGTCTCTATCCAGGGACAATATGGAGCCTGACGCTGCCACCGACTGCCACACACGTGCTGTTTTTAAATGCAAGCACGGACGCAATAAGAACCTAACTGGTTTTTAGGAGCGACAATTACTGAGAAGTCTGACACTATCAGACACTGCTGACTGACGTGTATTATACACTAGACTTGTGCGTTATATAATAGTTTGTGCAAAACGCGCACCTGTACCCTGCCACCGACTGCCACACACGTGCTGTTTTTAAATGCAAGCACGGACGCAATAAGAACCTAACTGGTTTTTAGGAGCGACAATTACTGAGAAGTCTGACACTATCAGACACTGCTGACTGACGTGTATTATACACTAGACTTGTGCGTTATATAATAGTTTGTGCAAAACGCGCACCTGTACCCTGCCACCGACTGCCACACACGTGCTGTTTTTAAATGCAAGCACGGACGCAATAAGAACCTAACTGGTTTTTAGGAGCGACAATTACTGAGAAGTCTGACACTATCAGACACTGCTGACTGACGTGTATTATACACTAGACTTGTGCGTTATATAATAGTTTGTGCAAAACGCGCACCTGTACCCTGCCACCGACTGCCACACACGTGCTGTTTTTAAATGCAAGCACGGACGCAATAAGAACCTAACTGGTTTTTAGGAGCGACAATTACTGAGAAGTCTGACACTATCAGACACTGCTGACTGACGTGTATTATACACTAGACTTGTGCGTTATATAATAGTTTGTGCAAAACGCGCACCTGTACCCTGCCACCGACTGCCACACACGTGCTGTTTTTAAATGCAAGCACGGACGCAATAAGAACCTAACTGGTTTTTAGGAGCGACAATTACTGAGAAGTCTGACACTATCAGACACTGCTGACTGACGTGTATTATACACTAGACTTGTGCGTTATATAATAGTTTGTGCAAAACGCGCACCTGTACGCTGCCACTGACTGCCACACACGTGCTGTTTTTAAATGCAAGCACGGACGCAATAAGAACCTAACTGGTTTTTAGGAGCGACAATTACTGAGAAGTCTGACACTATCTGGACTGTTTTACACTGTGTACACCAGCCCCAGATATGATGAAGGCTGGTATACGGTCACCACTACCCTGCCTGCCTGCCTGTATACTGCTACAATAGTCCTGACAAGGACTCTTCTGGTCACTAGCCTGTATTCCGACCTGGCTATACCCTGCCTGTATATAGCAACAATAGTCCTGAGAAGGACTCTGCTACTGTACTCCGACCTGGCTATACCCTGCCTGCCTGTATACAACTAGAATAGTCCTGAGAAGGACTTCTGGTCACACTGTTTGCAGCCCTGCTCCGGAACTAACTATAAAGGGCCGCAAAGCTTTCCCTGAATCAGCGACACTCTCCCTGCACTGACTGTCTGGATAGTTGTGAGCAGAGCACAGCGCGCCGGCCGATATAAAGGCTCGGTCACGCTGTGCAGGCCGGCCAATCACTGCAATTCCACAACTAACAGGGCTGTGGCATTGCAGTGGTCTGCCAGCCAATCCCTGCATGAGGGCTGGCTCTCAAAAGAGCGCCAACATGCAGAAATGAAGACCACGAGTACAGCACGAGTATCGCGAGATTACTCGGTCCCCGCCGAGCAGCCCGAGTACAGCGATACTCGTGCGAGTACCGAGTAGTGACAAGCATGCTCGCTCATCACTAATGATTACCAAAGGTATGTCACATAGCAGGGAAAACACAATGTCTGGTAGTGACAATGCACCACCAACCCTGAATATAATAAATGGATAGGCTGTAGCCAAAACCATGTAAACCAATAAAAAATACAGCCACTACACAAATAGTAATAATAAGGTATAGTTTTTATTAATGAATTAAAATGTATATAAAAGTGCAAAATAGCACAAAGACAGCACGACAGAGGACAAAGACACAATTACAAGCTGCTCCGCAATATATATAGATTGAGAACCAAATTGATATAAATATGTGCCAAGTGGCTAATCACTATGCATAACACTGGACTTACAAGTTAATGGAATATATTAGAAAAATATATACTATATAAATGTATCAAAAATGTGTCAAAAATTATAACACAATAAAGTGCAAATATAGTGCAAAGTATGTAATATGCACTAAGTGGGATATATAATTAAATGAATCCAAGTGGAATTCCTATCAGTTGTTTGCACCAGTGCTAGACAAAAGGAGGTTTATCACTCATCCATGTTTTAAATGAGGCAGAAAATAGAGAGCCGAAAAAATCGGCAATTAAAGCCGAGTGGCACTGCCACTCGGCTTTAATTGCCGATTTTTTCGGCTCTCTATTTTCTGCCTCATTTAAAACATGGATGAGTGATAAACCTCCTTTTGTCTAGCACTGGTGCAAACAACTGATAGGAATTCCACTTGGATTCATTTAATTATATATCCCACTTAGTGCATATTACATACTTTGCACTATATTTGCACTTTATTGTGTTATAATTTTTGACACATTTTTGATACATTTATATAGTATATATTTTTCTAATATATTCCATTAACTTGTAAGTCCAGTGTTATGCATAGTGATTAGCCACTTGGCACATATTTATATCAATTTGGTTCTCAATCTATATATATTGCGGAGCAGCTTGTAATTGTGTCTGTGTACTCTGTCGTGCTGTCTTTGTGCTGTGAAAAGCAGTAGAAAATGGCACTGGAGGGAACATGTGACCGCCTCATGTAGGATGAAGCTATGGATCCTGGGTAAATTTATGCATTTACCCTCCTTCAGTTTTTTTGCAGTACACAAAAAAAACGGAAGGCACATGGATGACAAACAGATGACATACGGACCGTCTACGGAACGGAAACGGATGCCACACGGATGCACCCGTGAAAAAAAACGGACTGTTTTTTGCAGACCGCAAAAATGGATCGGTCGTGTTAATGTAGCCTTATTCTGATCTGCCGTTTATAAACAGCAGGCAGAAATAAGTGAATAACGCCCCCCAGCGTCAGAAAATCTCCGGGGTTTCAGGGCTAGCTGAGACCCTGGAGATCATGATTCAGGACGGTTTTTCCGGTCCCCGCTCACGTGATCACAGGTATACACCGTACACCGATGATCACGGTACAGTAAATGACAGTGCCAGTAAAAAATTATTTATCTCCCATCTGGCATGAACAAACACTTCTTCTCCACTTCTCCATTTCGTCTCCACTTCTTCTCCACTTTTTCTCCACTTTTTCTCCACTTTTTCTCCATTTTTTTCTCCATTTTTTTCTCCATTTTTTCTCCACTTTTTCTCCACTTTTTCTCCACTTTTTCTCCATTTTTTTCTCCATTTTTACTCCACTTTTTCTCCACTTTTTCTCCACTTTTTCTCCATTTTTTCTCCACTTTTTCTCCATTTTTTTCTCCATTTTTTCTCCACTTTTTCTCCACTTTTTCTCCACTTTTTCTCCATTTTTTTCTCCACTTTTTCTCCATTTTTTTTCTCCACTTTTTCTCCACTTTTTCTCTGTTCTTTTTCTATGGTCGGTCTACCCATTAGCTCTGCCATGCATAGTGTAGCTCTACACCTACTGCACATGTTACTTTATGATTGACATCTCTTTCGTACCAGAGCTGTCTAAGCCTACTCTGACCCCATATTTGTCATTACTATATTGTCCTTGTACTGTATTATGACATTTGTATCATGTGTTTCATTCCTTGCTGTGTTCCAATTTTTTTGCTGCATCCCAATTGTACCTCTACATTGTTCGAGTTTATGTTATTGTTCTCTCACTCTTATGTGATACTGATTATTGTCATTTTTCATGATTACATGCAGATAAGTCCAATCTGACGAAGGCTCAGGCCGAAACGTCATTTGTAACTTGTTTTGGACAAAAACATATATGCTTATGAAAAAAATGTTTTCTTAATACGGACTAGAGTTGAGCGCGGTTCGCGGTTCGAGGTTCTCCAGTTCTAGGCTCGAGTGATTTTGGGGCCTGTTCTAGATCGAACTAGAACTCGAGCTTTTTGCAAAAGCTCGATAGTTCTAGAAACGTTCGAGAACGGTTCTAGCAGCAAAAAAACAGCTAATTCCTAGCTGGCTTTCCGCTGTAATAGTGTAAGTCACTCTGTGACTCACACTATTATGACATTTCAGTGTATAGTGTGCGTGAACAGCGCCTTCAGATCACTGCTGTTTGTATAATGGCGATCGCCATTTATTTTTTTTTCCTTGTCTTCCTTCCCTAAGCGCGCGCGTCTTGTGGGGCGGGCCAGCATGTCAGCCAATCCCAGACACACACACAGCTAAGTGGACTTTTAGCCAGAGAAGCAACGGCATGTGTGATAGGATGTCCATGTCACATGTCCCTGCATTATAAAACCGGACATTTTCCTCCAGGACGCCATTATCTCTTCTGCGTCCTTGGTGTCAGACATCACTTGGGCAGCTCCGTCCTGAGTCCTATCGCTGATACAGCTGTATGCGCTCCATACACAGCGCTGGACAGCATAGGGATAGCACTTTCCATCAGTCCTTTTAAGGGCTCGTACCGGCAGGGTCAGAGCCATAGGTGACAGGTCCTGAAAACAGCGACAGCGTCTGTGTAGCAAAGGTCAGGGATTTCCTCCCTGCATTTCACCATTAGGAGGGAATAGAAAGGCAGGCTTCCTTTCCTCTACCCAGAGCCCCACAATCCTGGCACTGTACCCTCCTGTCCTCCGCACACTCCAACTCATTATAACTAAGCCATTATACTAGCAAACACTCAGTGTACCTAGTGGCATCCTAAACGTGGCTATTGGACTGTTGTCTAGTCACACTAGTGCAAAGACATTTGCAGCACCTCTACCTGCATTGCACACTCCAAATCATTATAACTAAGCCATTATACTAGCAAACACTCAGTGTACCTAGTGGCATCCTAAACATGGCTATTGGACTTTGCTATAGTCCCACTAGTGCAAAGAAATTTGCAGCACCTCTGCCTGCATTGCACACTTCAACTCATTATAACTAAGCCATTATACTAGCAAACACTCAGTGTACCTAGTGGCATCCTAAACGTGGCTATTGGACTGTTGTCTAGTAACACTAGTGCAAAGACATTTGCAGCACCTCTGCCTGCATTGCACACTCCAACTCATTATAACTAAGCCATTATACTAGCAAACACTCAGTGTACCTAGTGGCATCCTAAACGTGGCTATTGGACTGTTGTCTAGTCACACTAGTGCAAAGACATTTGCAGCACCTCTGCCTGCATTGCACACTCCAACTCATTATAACTAAGCCATTATACTAGCAAACACTCAGTGTACCTAGTGGCATCCTAAACGTGGCTATTGGACTGTTGTCTAGTCACACTAGTGCAAAGACATTTGCAGCACCTCTGCCTGCATTGCACACTCCAACTCATTATACCTAAGCCATTATACTAGCAAACACTCAGTGTACCTAGTGGCATCCTAAACGTGGCTATTGGACTGTTGTCTAGTCACACTAGTGCAAAGACATTTGCAGCACCTCTGCCTGCATTGCACACTCCAACTCATTATAACTAAGCCATTATACTAGCAAACACTCAGTGTACCTAGTGGCATCCTAAACGTGGCTATTGGACTTTGCTATAGTCCCACTAGTGCAAAGACATTTGCAGCACCTCTGCCTGCATTGCACACTCCAACTCATTATAACTAAGCCATTATACTAGCAATTTTTGCTGCAAGTTTAAGGGCCGTAGTTGCATTGTCAGGGATATTTATTCTTTATTATTCTGCTGTTAATAAAGCTAGACCACCACTGCAATCTACACCACCTCTCAATTTTTACTACCACATTTTCAGTGCACAATCTTGTCACAATCAACATGAGTGGCAAAATGACAGATGCTGGTGGAAAGGGGAAGAGGCGTGGTGGAAAAGGCAAAAAAGGTTTTGTCCGTGGGGAAGGTGGCAAAGCTCCATTATCATCTGCTGAAGATAGAGCATCTACCACCAAAAGTAAGATGTCTACTACTTACCGTGGACAATCCGATGTGCTCCCTTTTTTACGGACACGAACAACAGGAACAAAGGTAGATGATGGCCAAAAAAGGAAAATGCTTGAATGGATCTCAAGTGGTCCAACAAGTGCCCTCTCAGCCTCTTCAAGTACCGCATCCAAAAAACACCAGTCCTCTGAGTTGTCATCCCAATCAAACTTGCTTTCTCCCAGCTCTGAAGTCTCCATCAGCCCTGCACAGTATGGTGGAACTGAGATGGCTGAGTCTGCAGAGCTGTTCAGTCACACTATAGCCTGGGAATCAGAGGTCTGCTCCCAAGCTACAGTGAGTACAGAACAGGAAATGGTCTGCAGTGATGCCCAGAACCTTTGTGACTCTGATTCAGGCCGTGAGGACCAAGTTTCTGAGCATAATGTTGACCCTTTGTCACAAACTGTAACACCTGTGGTTATAGACAATGAGGAACATACTGATGAAGATGAGACGCAGATACCCGATTGGGATGACAACTTAAATATTCGGTCAGGGCAAGAAGAGGCTCGGTCTGAGGGGGAGGGTAGTGCAAACACAACAATTGATGATGAAGTTCTAGATCCCACCTACTGTTAACCCACAGTCAAGCACTCGAGGAGGTCAACAGAGGTGGTGGAGGAGGATGCAACTGATGACGAAGTTACCTTGCGCCTTCCTGGACAGAGTCGGAGTACTGGTAGCACGTCTACAACTGCATCCTCAGCCACCACTCTGCCTCTGAGCATTATTCGGGGTGGATCAACAGGTCGCATGGCCTCTAAGCCTTGCCTAGCCTGGTCCTTTTTTGACATAGAAAAAGATCGCCCAAATTATGTGATCTGTAAAATTTGTCATGGTTCTCTTAGTAGAGGTCAAAACCTCAGCAGTTTGACAACTTCTTCCATGAATCGTCACATGAATAAATATCATATGGCCCGGTGGGAAGCTCACCGTGCTGCAATGCGGCCTAGCGGAGCGAACCATCCACCGCCTGCCCCTTCCAGTGCATCTGCGCGCTCGTCATCTTCTAGGACTGTGGGGACAGCTGTCACACCTGTTTTTCCACCCACAACTTCCACCACTGTAACCGCAACAGGCAGTTTGCTTGGTAGGTCGTCAGTTGGTTTGGAAGGGGAAACAAGTGAGTGTGTACAGCTCTCTCAGACATCGATAGCACCAACGTTGGATGAAGGCAACATCATGTCTCCGCCAGCACTTTCCTCACAAACCTGCATTTTTCCAGGGGCACCCTACTCAACACCGTCTACACACAGCAGCCAGATCTCTGTCCCTCAGATGTGGTCAAATAAAAGGCCACTTCCTGCGACCCATGACAAAGCGAAGAGGTTGACTCTATCCCTCTGCAAGCTGTTGGCTACCGAAATGCTGCCTTTCCGCCTAGTGGACACACAGGATTTTAGAGACCTTATGTCTGTTGCTGTGCCCCAGTACCAGATGCCTAGTCGCCACTACTTCTCTAAGAAAGGTGTGCCCGCGCTACACCAGCATGTCGCACACAACATCACTGCTTCCTTGAGAAACTCTGTGTGTGAACGGGTGCATTTCACCACCGATACTTGGACCAGTAAGCATGGACAGGGACGTTACATGTCGCTGACTGGGCACTGGGTAACTATGGTGATAGATGGTGAAGGGTCTGCTGCACAAGTCTTGCCGTCCCCACGACTTGTGTGTCAATACTCTGTCTGTCCAAGTTCCGCCACTGCTTCTGCATCCTCCACCTCATCTGGGTCCTCCACCTTCGCCCCAAGCCTGCCTGGTCAGGCCACCAGCGTTCTCACAGCGCAAAAGGAATCACGCACCCCTCATTACTATGCTGGCAGCAGAGCGCAACGGCATCAGGCGGTCTTTAGCTTGACATGTCTTGGGAATAAGAGTCACACAGCTGAGGAGTTGTGGTCAGCTCTGCGGTCCGAGTTTAATAAATGGTTGTCTCCACTCAACCTGCAGCCTGGTAAGGCCGTGTGCGACAATGCTGCAAACCTGGGTGCGGCCCTTCGCCTGGGCAAGGTGACACACGTACCTTGTATGGCTCACGTGTTGAACCTTGTCGTCCAGCAATTTTTAACACACTATCCCGGCCTAGATGGCCTTCTGAACAGGGCACGAAAACTGTCTGCTCACTTCCGCCGTTCAAGCGCCGCAGCTGAGCGACTTGCATCGCTCCAGAAGTCTTTCGGCCTGCCGGTTCATCGCCTGAAATGCGATGTGGCGACACGCTGGAATTCAACTCTCCACATGTTACAGCGACTGTGGCAGCACCGCCGAGCCCTGGTGCAATACGTCATGACGTATAGCCTGGGCCAACGAGATGCAGAGGTGGGTCAGATCACCCTGATGGAGTGGTCTCAGATCAAGGACCTATGCACCCTTCTGCAGAGTTTCGACATGGCGACGAATATGTTTAGCGCTGACAATGCCATTATCAGCATGACGATTCCAGTCATTTACATGCTGGAGCACACGCTAAACACTATTCGGAGTCAGGGGGTGGGACAACAGGAAGGGGATGAACTACAGGAGGATTCATATGCGCAAGACACCACAACATCACCAAGGTCCAGACGTTCATCATCACCAAGGCGCCAGGCATGGGACCATGGGGGACAGGGATCAACAAGGGCGCATGGTAGCAGGCGAGATGTTGAGGAAGGTGCAGGAGAACATGAAGAAATGGAGGACAAACTGTCCATGGACATGGAAGACTCAGCGGATGAGGGAGACCTTGGTCAAATTTCAGTTGAAAGAGGTTGGGGGGAGATGTCAGAGGAAGAAAGAACGGGTAGCACCTCTATGCCACAAACACAGCGTGGACTTGGTCCGCATGGCTGCGCAAGACACATGAGTGCCTTCTTGTTGCACTACCTCCAACATGACCCTCGTATTGTCAAAATTAGAAGTGATGATGACTACTGGATTGCCACACTATTAGATCCCCGGTACAAGTCCAAATTTTGTGACATAATTCCAGCCATAGAAAGGGAGGCACGTATGCAGGAGTATCAGCAGAAGCTGTTACTCGATCTTAGCTCGGCTTTTCCACCAAACAACCGTGCAGGTGCAGGGAGTGATTCTCCCAGTTGTAACTTGCCAAACATGGGACGGTCTCGTCATTTTCAACAGTCTACCCGTACCAGTAGGACCGTATCTGGTGCTGGTAACAGCAATTTTATGGAATCTTTTCATAATTTTTTTAGACCCTCTTTTGCAAGGCCACCAGAGACAACAAGTCTGACACATAGTCAACGGCTGGAGAGGATGATACAGGAGTATCTCCAAATGAACATCGATGCCATGACTTTGCAAATGGAGCCTTGCTCCTTTTGGGCTTCAAATCTAGAAAAATGGCCAGAGCTATCCAGTTACGCCTTGGAGATTTTGTCGTGTCCAGCTGCCAGCGTTGTCTCTGAACGTGTCTTCAGTGCTGCTGGGTGTGTGCTGACAGATAAGCGCACGCGTCTGTCCAGTGACAATGTGGACAGACTGACGTTCATCAAAATGAACAAGTCATGGATCCAGAAGGAATTTACTACCCCTGTGTCATCCTGGGGAGAGTAAATGCTTGTGGATTTGGAATGTGCTTGATGCAAATCAAAACATCCTGTTTGCAACTAGGGCACAACTGCTGCCACTGAAGGGGTGGGTGTGTGTGGGGCCCAATTTTTTGAAAAAAGGGAGACTCCACTTGGAGTAACCCTTGCTTACATTGTTTTTAAAAGAAGCCAAGATGAACAGAGCTGGGATCAGGAAAGACTTTGCTACCTACCCCGGTGTCATCCTGGGGACGGATAAGAATGGTGTATTTTTGAATGTGCTTGATGCAAATCTAGCTGTGAATTGTACAACTGGGGCACAACTGCTGCCACTGAAGGGGTGGGTGTGTGTGGGGCCCAATTTTTGGAAAAAAGGGAGACTCCGCTTGGAGTAACCCTTGCTTGCTGTGTTTTTAAAAGAAGCCAAGATGAACAGAGCTGGGATCAGGAAAGACTTTGCTACCTACCCCGGTGTCATCCTGGGGACGGATAAGAATGGCGTATTTTTGAATGTGCTTGATGCAAATCTAGCTGTGAAGTGTACAACTGGGGCACAACTGCTGCCACTGAAGGGGTGGGTGTGTGTGGGGCCCAATTTTTGGAAAAAAGGGAGACTCCGCTTGGAGTAACCCTTGCTTGCTGTGTTTTTAAAAGAAGCCAAGATGAACAGAGCTGGGATCAGGAAAGACTTTGCTACCTACCCCGGTGTCATCCTGGGGACGGATAAGAATGGCGTATTTTTGAATGTGCTTGATGCAAATCTAGCTGTGAATTGTACAACTGGGGCACAACTGCTGCCACTGAAGGGGTGGGTGTGTGTGGGGCCCAATTTTTGGAAAAAAGGGAGACTCCGCTTGGAGTAACCCTTGCTTGCTGTGTTTTTAAAAGAAGCCAAGATGAACAGAGCTGGGATCAGGAAAGACTTTGCTACCTACCCCGGTGTCATCCTGGGGACGGATAAGAATGGCGTATTTTTGAATGTGCTTGATGCAAATCTAGCTGTGAATTGTACAACTGGGGCACAACTGCTGCCACTGAAGGGGTGGGTGTGTGTCGGGCCCAATTTTTGGAAAAAAGGGAGACTCCGCTTGGAGTAACCCTTGCTTGCTGTGTTTTTAAAAGAAGCCAAGATGAACAGAGCTGGGATCAGGAAAGACTTTGCTACCTACCCCGGTGTCATCCTGGGGACGGATAAGAATGGCGTATTTTTGAATGTGCTTGATGCAAATCTAGCTGTGAATTGTACAACTGGGGCACAACTGCTGCCACTGAAGGGGTGGGTGTGTGTGGGGCCCAATTTTTGGAAAAAAGGGAGACTCCGCTTGGAGTAACCCTTGCTTGCTGTGTTTTTAAAAGAAGCCAAGATGAACAGAGCTGGGATCAGGAAAGACTTTGCTACCTACCCCGGTGTCATCCTGGGGACGGTTAATTAGGCCGTATTTTTGAATGTGCTTGATGCAAATCTAGCTGTGAATTGTACAACTGGGGCACAACTGCTGCCACTGAAGGGGTGGGTGTGTGTGGGGCCCAATTTTTGGAAAAAAGGGAGACTCCGCTTGGAGTAACCCTTGCTTGCTGTGTTTTTAAAAGAAGCCAAGATGAACAGAGCTGGGATCAGGAAAGACTTTGCTACCTACCCTGGTGTCATCCTGGGGACGGTTAATTAGGCCGTATTTTTGAATGTGCTTGATGCAAATCTAGCTGTGAATTGTACAACTGGGGCACAACTGCTGCCACTGAAGGGGTGGGTGTGTGTGGGGCCTAATTTTTGGAAAAAAGGGAGACTCCGCTTGGAGTAACCCTTGCTTGCTGTGTTTTTAAAAGAAGCCAAGATGAACAGAGCTGGGATCAGGAAAGACTTTGCTACCTACCCCGGTGTCATCCTGGGGACGGATAAGAATGGCGTATTTTTGAATGTGCTTGATGCAAATCTAGCTGTGAAGTGTACAACTGGGGCACAACTGCTGCCACTGAAGGGGTGGGTGTGTGTGGGGCCCAATTTTTGGAAAAAAGGGAGACTCCGCTTGGAGTAACCCTTGCTTGCTGTGTTTTTAAAAGAAGCCAAGATGAACAGAGCTGGGATCAGGAAAGACTTTGCTACCTACCCTGGTGTCATCCTGGGGACGGTTAATTAGGCCGTATTTTTGAATGTGC
This sequence comes from Anomaloglossus baeobatrachus, assembly GCF_048569485.1. Lineage (NCBI taxonomy): Eukaryota > Metazoa > Chordata > Amphibia > Anura > Aromobatidae > Anomaloglossus > Anomaloglossus baeobatrachus. The sequence continues at coordinate 420,773,609 of NC_134356.1, read as the reverse complement.
TTGATGCAAATCTAGCTGTGAATTGTACAACTGGGGCACAACTGCTGCCACCGAAGGGGTGGGTGTGTGTGGGGCCAATTTTTGGAAAAAAGGGAGACTCCGCTTGGAGTAACCCTTGCTTGCTGTGTTTTTAAAAGAAGCCAAGATGAACAGAGCTGGGATCAGGAAAGACTTTGCTACCTACCCCGGTGTCATCCTGGGGACGGTTAATTAGGCCGTATTTTTGAATGTGCTTGATGCAAATCTAGCTGTGAATTGTACAACTGGGGCACAACTGCTGCCACCGAAGGGGTGGGTGTGTGTGGGGCCAATTTTTGGAAAAAAGGGAGACTCCGCTTGGAGTAACCCTTGCTTGCTGTGTTTTTAAAAGAAGCCAAGATGAACAGAGCTGGGATCAGGAAAGACTTTGCTACCTACCCCGGTGTCATCCTGGGGACGGATAAGAATGGCGTATTTTTGAATGTGCTTGATGCAAATCTAGCTGTGAAGTGTACAACTGGGGCACAACTGCTGCCACTGAAGGGGTGGGTGTGTGTGGGGCCCAATTTTTGGAAAAAAGGGAGACTCCGCTTGGAGTAACCCTTGCTTGCTGTGTTTTTAAAAGAAGCCAAGATGAACAGAGCTGGGATCAGGAAAGACTTTGCTACCTACCCTGGTGTCATCCTGGGGACGGTTAATTAGGCCGTATTTTTGAATGTGCTTGATGCAAATCTAGCTGTGAATTGTACAACTGGGGCACAACTGCTGCCACTGAAGGGGTGGGTGTGTGTGGGGCCTAATTTTTGGAAAAAAGGGAGACTCCGCTTGGAGTAACCCTTGCTTGCTGTGTTTTTAAAAGAAGCCAAGATGAACAGAGCTGGGATCAGGAAAGATTTTGCTACCTACCCCGGTGTCATCCTGGGGACGGATAAGAATGGCGTATTTTTGAATGTGCTTGATGCAAATCTAGCTGTGAAGTGTACAACTGGGGCACAACTGCTGCCACTGAAGGGGTGGGTGTGTGTGGGGCCCAATTTTTGGAAAAAAGGGAGACTCCGCTTGGAGTAACCCTTGCTTGCTGTGTTTTTAAAAGAAGCCAAGATGAACAGAGCTGGGATCAGGAAAGACTTTGCTACCTACCCTGGTGTCATCCTGGGGACGGTTAATTAGGCCGTATTTTTGAATGTGCTTGATGCAAATCTAGCTGTGAATTGTACAACTGGGGCACAACTGCTGCCACCGAAGAGGTGGGTGTGTGTGGGGCCAATTTTTGGAAAAAAGGGAGACTCCGCTTGGAGTAACCCTTGCTTGCTGTGTTTTTAAAAGAAGCCAAGATGAACAGAGCTGGGATCAGGAAAGACTTTGCTACCTACCCCGGTGTCATCCTGGGGATGGATAAGAATGGCGTATTTTTGAATGTGCTTGATGCAAATCTAGCTGTGAATTGTACAACTGGGGCACAACTGCTGCCACTGAAGGGGTGGGTGTGTGTGGGGCCCAATTTTTGGAAAAAAGGGAGACTCCGCTTGGAGTAACCCTTGCTTGCTGTGTTTTTAAAAGAAGCCAAGATGAACAGAGCTGGGATCAGGAAAGACTTTGCTAACTACCCCGGTGTCATCCTGGGGACGGATAAGAATGGCGTATTTTTGAATGTGCTTGATGCAAATCTAGCTGTGAATTGTACAACTGGGGCACAACTGCTGCCATTGAAGGGGTGGGTGTGTGTGGGGCCCAATTTTTGGAAAAAAAGGGAGACTCCGCTTGGAGTCACCTTGCGGTGTTTTACATGATTTTAGAAGGGCGTGCCATGCCTATATCTGTGTGTCCTCCTCTTTTTCCTTGTCCAGCTGTTTTGTTTTCGCATGAGTATATGTCCTTGTCACTTTCCCATGTGTTTGTGTTGTGTTGTGAGTTGTTTGTCACCTTTTGGACACCTTTGAGGGTGTTTTCTAGGTGTTTTTATGTGCTTGTGATTGCCTGCCATTGTTTCCTATGCAGTTCGAGTTCGGTTCGTCGAACGTTCGACGAGCCGAACTCGAACGGGACCTCCGTTCGGCGAACCGACCTCGAGCCGAACCGGGACCGGTTCGCTCATCTCTAATACGGACCAATAAAGAGTGATTTTGCATTACTATCCGTTGTGACTTACTGACTTAGTCTGGGAGATTTAGAGTGCCGAGGTTACTCACTAATTTTATCTATTATTACCTCTGAGCACCTATATACCAGTGAGCAGAGCTTCCTCTACAGTACTTCTCCTGATTAGGCATGCCCTTACCTCATGAGCAGGGCATTGCAGCTTTGGTAGCAACCATTACGACATGGACTCTGCTGCTGTGGACCCGGGAAGAGTGAGTGCAGATTCATTGCACCCACACTCCTCACATGAAGGATCCGCACTCCTAGAAAATGGGGGATACGTTCCCTGAGTGTCTCCCCCCCATATTCTAGACGGTCCAGAGTCGTCGTGGGACCCCTTTATTTTTTTTCTTACAATAAATTGGTGAAAGAGGAAATGTTTTGCGGACTGTTTTTTCAAATAAATTTCTTTTGTCGTTTTTTTTTTTTTTGTTAGTACTGACAGTTTATGATGTTGGGTATCTAATAGACGCCATGACATCACAAACTGCTGGGCTTGATCTCAGATGACTTTACAGCTAGTATCAACCCGATTTATTACCCCATTTGCCACTGCACGAGGGCACGGGATGAGCTGGGGTGAAGCGCCAGGATTGGCGCATCTAGTGGATGCGCCACATCTGGGGTGCCTGCGGCTTGCTATTTTTAGGCTGTGAAGGCCCAATAACTATGGACCTTCCCACCCTGATAATACCAGACCACAGCTGTCCGCTTTACCTTGGCTGGTGATCCAATTTGGGGGGGACCCTACTTTTATTGTGTAATTATTAATATTTATAAAATAATTATAAAAAAGAGCCTGAGGGGACCTCCACATTGGATCCCCAACCACGGTAAAGCTGCCAGCTGTGGTTTTCAGGCTACAGCCGTCTGCTTTGCCCTAGCTGGCTATCAAAAATGGGGGGACCCAACGTCCATTTTTTTTTTTAACTATTTTTTAAATAGAAAAAATTAATGGGCTTCCCTGTATTTTGATTGCCAACCAAGGTAACGGCAGGCAGATGGGGGTGGCAACCCATAGCTGTCTGCTTTATCTGCGCTGAGAATCAAAAATACCGCGGAGCGCTACGTCATTTTTTTAAAGATTTATTTTTACAGCACTGTGATGTCCAGCAATCAAAATACAGGGAAGCCCATTTTGTTTTTAGTTATTTAAATAAATAATTAAAAAAAATATATATGGGCTCCCGCTGCATTTTTTGTATTGCTAGCTAAGGGTAATCCAAGCAGCTACTGGCTGCTAACCCCCACTGCTTGGTGTTACCTTCACTGGCAATGGAAAATCCAGGGAAGCATTTTTATTTTTTTTGCCAAAAAACTACAATAAAAGGACGTGAGCTTCGCCATATTTTTGTAGGCTAGCCAGGTATAGCAGGCAGGTGCTGGAATAGTTGGATACAGCGCCAGAAGATGGTGCTTCTATGAAAGTGCCATTTTCTGAGGCGGCTGCAGACTGAAATTCGCAGCAGTGGGCCCCAGAAAGCTCAGGCCAACCTGTGCTGCGGATTCCAATCCCCAGATGCCTAGTTGTACCTGGCTGGACACAAAAATGGGGCGAAGCCTACGTCATTTGTTTTCTAATTATTTCATGAAATTCATGAAATAATAAAAAAAGGGCTTCCTTTTATTTTTGGTTCCCAGCTGGGTACAAATAGGCAACTGGGGGTTGGGGGCAGCCGTACCTGCCTGCTGTACCTGGCTAGCATACAAAAATATGGCGAAGCCCACATAATTTTTTCAGGGGGCAAAAAACTTCTGCATACAGTCCTGAATGGAGTATGCTGAGCCTTGTAGTTCTGCAGCTGCTGTCTGTCTGTATGGAGAAGAGCAGACAGCAGCTGCAGAACTACAAGGCTCAGCATACTCCATCCAGGACTGTATGCAGAAGTTTTTTGCCCACCAAAAAAATGACGTGGGCTTTGCCATATTTTTGTATGCTAGCCAGGTACAGCAGGCAGCCACGGGCTGCCTCCAACCCCCAGTTGCCTATTTGTACCCGTCTGGGAACCAAAAATATAGGGAAGCCCGTTTTTTTTAATTATTTCACTTATTTCATGAAATAATTAAAAAACAAATGACGTGGGCTTCACCCCATTTTTGTGTCCAGCCAGGTACAACTAGGCAGCTGGGGATTGGAATCCGCGGCACAGGTTAGCCCGAGGTTTCTGGGCACCTCTGCTGCGAATATCAGTCCGCAGCCGCCCCAGAAAATGGCGCTCTCATAGAAGCGCCATCATCTGGCGCTGTATCCAACTCTTCCAACAGCCCTGGAGCCGGGTGGCTTGTTGGGTAATCATGAGTTAATACTGGCTTTGTTTTACTAGCCAGTATTAAGCCAGAGATTCTTAATGTAAGGCACGTTTGACCCGGCCATTAAGAATCTCCAATAAAGGGTTAAAAAAAGACACCACACAGAGAAAAAATACTTTAATAGAAATAATGAAAAAACTTTATAACTCCAGCGGACAAATTTGAGGATGCAGATATATATTAAAAAATTTTTTGCATTTGCAAATCTTTATTTTGAAAAACTTCCATAAAATTGGAGCCAAACTTCCGGGCGGTGAAGGAAAGAGATTAGGAGTGGTAGCCTGCTTGGACTACGCGTTTCGGCGTACAAGCGCCTAGGAGTGGTAGCCTGCTTGGACTACGCGTAGTCCAAGCAGGCTACCACTCCTAATCTCTTTCCTTCACCGCCCAGAAGTGTGGCTCCAATTTTTTGGAAGTTTTTCAAAATAAAGATTTGCAAATGCAAAAAATTTTTTAATATATTTCTGCATCCTCAAATTTGTCCGCTGGAGTTAAAAAGTTTTTTCATTTGGATTTACCGTGGCTGGCTCCTGCTCTGGTTTTCCGTGCGGACTTTCTTCTGGATTGATACTGGAATCCACACACAGGAGTGTACGGGTAAGCTGGCTTTGAAAACTATTTAGTTTTTTGTTTAATAGAAATAAAAAAACAGACACATTAAAGACTCCATCTTTATTACCCCCTGTCAGCCCAATAAATCCCCAATAAACCAGCGCTGATAAGAGGTTTTTTTATTAATATTTTATACTTTTTATTGCTATCCTTGTTTTAGACACAAATTTATTCAAAACAATTCACACAATAGAACAAGGAAAAAGAAAGAAGAATAAACCACATATGGTAGAAATAAAAATAAAAGTAAAAATAAAGAATAAGTAATTGGTAGTGCAGCAAACCAGGTGTCTGGTTGCAGTACCCCGGCCGGTAGTAGAGCAATTATTAAATCTAGTATAGTATATTAAGTGATGCTTCAAGGCATATGATATTTAATGCCAATTGAAACTATCACTGCAATATGATTTTTCAGATACCTGGAGAGTTTTTTTCAATCCATAAGCAAAAAGGTTTTTAATAGAGGCTTAAATTATAAGCAGCAATTTCAGCGTTCCAAGTGCCTTTAAATGAATTTGAAGAAACTGCACTTAAGGATTGTAGTGAGGATTATAATGAGGATGAGGTGCCCCAGCTCATCACTTGATGAGCTGGGGCACCTCATCCTCACTACAATCCTCACTAGTGTAGTAGTAGTGACGATTGTAGTGAGGATGAGGTGCCCCAGCTCATCACTTGATGAGCTGGGGCACCTCATCCTCACTACAATCCTCACTACTGTAGTAGTAGTAGTAACGATTGTAGTGAGGATGAGGTGCCCCAGCTCATCACTTGATGAGCTGGGGCACCTCATCCTCACTACAATCCTCACTACAATCGGGAAGCAGCGTGCAGCCTTCACTCCGTGAGAGATCAGTGCTGCTGGCTGTCAGCGGTAACAGCGGTAATGCTGACAGACGCGTTACCATAGCAACGGTGCTCTCGGAGCCGCGGTTAGCGGTGACGTCACCGCTAACTGCGTTGCTATGGCAATGGTGATCTCCGTTAATGACCGGCTGTGTCAGCCGGTCCCTAACGGAATGGGGAGTCGACCGTGTGCTAGAGCATGTCGCCGGTACACGGCGATACACAAATGTGCACCGTGTACCGGAGAGTGCAATGACAGGTCCTACATGACGCGTCATAGTCATGTGACCAGTCTGTAGCCAATGAGATAATAGCCACATGACTGGTCACATGGCTATTTTGACGTCACGATAGGTCCTGTATCACTGCTGGCAGTGCCGGTCACCGGGAGGATTCAGCGATCATCGGATGGAATAGCGGCAGGAGACAGAGTGCAGGAGGGATCGCGGGGACCGGTAAGTGTTATGGCAATGTTTATTAACTGTTTGTGTACATTTATCATGCATTTTTATGTGTTTGTGATTGCCTCCCATTATAGCCTATTGGTTCGAGTTCGGTTCGTCGAACGTTCGACGAACCGAACTCGAACGGGAGCTCCGTTCGGCGAACCGACCTCGAGCCGAACCGCGACCGGTTCCCTCATCTCTAGCGGCGAGTCCCAAAGAAGCTTCATGCCATGGGGACAGCAACCAAATGCACACGACAGAGAGACCCTCAGATAACATTACTGAACCCTGCCTCTGACCTACCCGGGACCGACCGGAGGCTACAACAGCGAGAACCGGCACCCGGGTGCGATGTTGGAAAAGATCGGTGAATAAAAAGGAACTGGACCCCGCACTCAGTGATTCTTGTGAGTAAATGCCGCCGCCCTGTGTCCCGGTGCTCCCGTGGACTGACGCCCTCTGTTCTCACCAACCTCCCGGGGCTTCCCCGCTCCACCTGTGGGGAGCGATTCCATCTTAGCTGCCCGTAACACCTGCCGCGGAGAGAGACTGTGTAGCGGCGGCTAAACACATGGCCGCATACCACGGGTGGCGGTGCTTGCAACCCCCGTTCCCGTCCCATACTGTTCCTAGAAAGAGAAGAGTTGCAGAGGGAGGGGGTCCACGGCAGAAGGCCGGCACCCCAGTCATTGCTGCAACCGGTGACGTCCTCCCCAGGAACCCCGTTACCCTCTTTCCATTACCCCCTTGTCATATTGAACTGTCTTTTAATGAAACCCGCCGGGGTCACGGAAGCTGGGTCGGGCCACTCACAGCTTGACCCCGAACACCACCGACCCGGTGACCGTACGAGCCCTGCAAGCCCCGGCGTGGGTGTTTCACAGACAGGATACCAGACTCAGACAGGTGACTGGACTCAGGCAGAACACTGGATTACAACAATAGCAGACTTCAGCACTTGAGCGGCAGCAACAACACACAGCCACAGGCGGGATTAGAACACTGCAAGGCAGTGCAGGCACAGGTGGGAATGCAGGAACAGGATAAACTGGTACCAGGGGAACACATGGTCAGGACAGGTCCAGGACTGATATAAGCATGCCAGAACTGGATTCAAAAAGGACTGGTGCAGAATACAGGCAGACCAGAGCAACATGGCAGGACCAACACAGAGCTAGATTTAGTAACCTAAGGAAGTTGCTCGGCGTCGCCTATCAGGGAAGAGCAATTTTTATACCAAATGCCTTGCAGCCATAGGCTGCGTACATCTTAGCAAAGTGCGCATGTCTCCAAATAAAAAGACAGGAAGCATGCGGGCGCTTCCTCTAGGCTGGAGGCCAGGAAACCCCACAGAACATGTGCAGGGCCTGAGGTCTAGGCAGGAGCTGAAGACATCACATGTGGGGTCAGCCGGGGACCGCACTACACGTGGATGGAAATGAAAGTAAGAGAAGGGGCAGCCGCATAGTGCTGGCGTACTGGGGAAGCCGGCACTACAGTGGTGATTGGGCATGAAGCGGAAGGCGTTTTGGTGTATGTTCTACAATCACCGAGGATTGTTAAACATTTCTCTGTTCTTGTTGCTTCCTCTACCTCCTCCAAATCTGGTCAGCGTAACACCTGCACTACCAACTTCAGCACAGCCAGGGAAATTACAGAATGCTGTACTGAAACTCATATGTTTAGGGTATCTCTGTCGCGGGCGGCGGGGCGTTGCGCTCGCTAACGCTCGGGTCCAGCGCTGCTGCGGCTGCTGCTGCTGCTCGGTGGCTCGAGCGGTGGGCCAGATCCAGGGACTCGAGCGGCGCTCCTCGCCCGTGAGTGAAAGGGGTGGTTGGGGGGTCTGTTGTGAATGTTAGTTATTATGTTTCGGCTGCTGGGAGGCTCCCTCTGGTGGCCAGGAATGGTTTGGACTTGGACCAGGTGTGTTGTGCAGTGGGTGTTTCCTTTGCTAACTCTCTGCTTATTTAAATCCTGGTCTGATTGCAGGCTGTTGCCGGATGTCAGTTGTTCTTTGTATCTCCAGCCTGCTTAATCCTGCTCTACACCACATCTTCCCCAGATAAGTGCTTGCTCTTTATTTATTGTCTGGTTCTTTTCTTTATCTGGGTTTGTCATTTGCTGTGGTTATTTTCAGTTTATTCACTTGCAGGGATTTTCCCCCTCAGTGGCTTGTTGGGGAACTCCCTGCAGTTCTGTGTGGAGTATAGCTCCTTTGGGTCCATGTGTTTGTGGCTTGTTGACTTTATGTTTCTTGTTTTCTGTTCATTGGTATGACAAGGGCACCTGGTATAGGACGGAGTTCAGATCGTGCGGTCTGAGGGCCTTTTTGTACTATCAGGAAGTTGGTATTTTGCAGGGTTTTTCTCTGCCACCATCAGTCCCTTTCCTGTCCTTTCCTATTTTAGTCAGCGGGGGCCTCACCTTTTGCTAATCCTGTCATCTACCTGTGTATTGTGTTTTTCCTATATCACCGCAGTCTTTGAATGTGGGGGGCTATCTATTCTTGTCTATTTTCTGAGACAGAGAGTTATTCATCTTTCCTACCTTTAGGATAGTTAGTTCTCCGGCTGGGTTCGCGGTGCACAGGATGTTAGTTCACCCCTCGACTACTTCTAGTTGTGATGGTTAGTAAGGGGATGGCGGCCAGATGAGTTGCCAATGCTCTTGTCACCTTTTGCCAATGATTTGTGGTGGTCTTCCATGGTTCCGGATCATAACAGTACATCTGGCCAACAAATTTAAAAGGTACTCTTAAGAAGAAGAAAAAAAAAAAAGCTGCTGAGAAAACATTTTTTTTTTTTTTGGTGTTTTTCCTCTTCTTCTTTGGGTTCTGTGGAAGATTTCTTTTGTCTAGCATGGATGAATTGGGTGAGCTTGTTGCTCATCTTGATGCTAAGGTTCGTCGTATAGAGTCTTATCTTGCACAGACTCCCCTTGCAGAGCCTAAGATTCCTGTTCCTGAATTTTTTTTCGGGAGATAGGTCGAGATTTTTGAGCTTCAAAAATAATTGTAAATTATTTTTTGACCTGCGCCCTAAGTCCTTAGGGAATCCCGTACAGCAGGTTAAGATTGTCATCTCCTTGCTGCGTGGTGACCCTCAGGACTGCGCCTTCTCTTTAGCGTCTGATGATCCTATTCTCAGTGATCTGGACTCCTTTTTTCAGGCCTTGGGTTTATTATATGACGAACCCAATATTGTGGACCAAGCAGAAAAGGTCTTTTGGCCTTAACTCAGGGTTTGGATTCTGCAAAAACGTTTTGTCAGAAATTTCGAAAGTGGGCGGTCCTTACCAAATGGAATGATGATGCGCTTGCGGCTCTTTTTCGGAAGGGTATTGCTGATGCTGTGAAGGATGTAATGGTAGGATTTCCCGTCCCTTCTGGCCTTGATGCCTCTATGACCTTGGCCATTCAGATTGATAGGCGTTTACGTGAGCGCAGGAAGATACCTGCTGGTTTTGTGCCTGTGGAACAGCCTTTGGAGCCTATGGAGTGTGATAGGGTCCTTTCTAATGCTAGTCGGCAGGGGTTCAGACGGAAGAATAGACTGTGCTTCTATTGTGGAGACTCTTCTCATAACATCTCTGTCTGCCCTAAACGTGAAAGGAGATTGGCTACTTCTGTTACTGTGGGTTCTTTGCAACCAAAGTTTCTTTTGTCTGTCACATTGATTTGCTCATTATCTTCCTTTTCTGCATTTGCCTTTGTGGACTCAGGGGCAGCGCTCAATTTGATGGATTTTGGGTTTGCTAGGGATTGTGGTTTCCCCATGGTTCCTTTGCAAACTCCTATTCCTTTAAGGGGCATTGATGCTACCCCTTTGGCAGAAGATAAACCCCAATTTTGGACCCAGGTGCCTATGAGAGTTGCACCAGCGCATCAGGAAACTTGTACATTTTTAGTATTGCATAATCTACAGGATACCTTGGTACTGGGATTTCCGTGGTTGCAGACCCATAATCCGGTTCTTGACTGGAGATACTTGTCGGTAGCTAGTTGGGGTTGTCAAGGTGTGCATCAGGACCTTTCCGTTCCATCCACGTCTGCTCAGGCAGTTGATGTTCGGGCCTTCTTGTCTGATTTCCGTGATGTATTTAATGACCAGTAATCTGATTCTCTGCCCCCACAGCGGGACTTTGACTGTGCCATTGAGTTGGTGCCCGGTTGTAAATTTCCCAAGGGGCAGATTTTCAACTTGTCTGTGCCCGAACATGATGCCATGCGGTCATACATCAGGGAATCCTTGGAGAAGGGGCACATTCGGCCCTCTTTTTCTCCTTTGGGTGCCGGCTTCTTCTTTGTTCCTAAGAAAGATGGTTCGTTGAGGCCTTGTATTGATTACCGTCTGCTTAATAAAATTACGGTCAAATATCAGTACCCTTTGCCTCTGATGTCTGATCTGTTCTCTAGAGTGAAGAGTGCCAAATGGTTTACGAAACCGGATCTCAAGGGTGCGTATAATCTCATCCGTATTAAGGAGGGTGGTGAATGGAAGACAGCTTTTAATACTCCTGAGTAGAGATGAGCGAACTGGTCCCGGTTCGGCTCGAGGCGGTTCGCCGAACGGAGCTCCCGTTCGAGTTCAGTTCGTCGAACGTTCGACGAACCGAACTCGAACGTATAGGATATAATGGGAGGCAATAACAAACACATAAAAATGCATGATAAATGTACACAAACAGTTAATAAACATTGCCATAACACTTACCGGTCCCCGCGATCCCTTCTGCACTCTGTCTCCTGCCGCTATTCCATCCGATGATCGCTGAATCCTCCCGGCGACCGGCACTGCCAGCAGAGATGCAGGACCTATCGTGACGTCAAAATAGCCATGTGACCAGTCACGTGGCTATTATCTCATTGGCTACAGACTGGTCACATGACTATGACACGTCATGTAGGACCTGCGAGTGCATCTCTCCGGTACACGGTGCACATATGTGTATCGCCGTGTACCGGCGACATGCTCTACCACACGGTCGACTCCCCGTTCCGTTAGGGACCGGCTGACACAGCCGGTCATTAACGGAGATCACCGTTGCCATAGCAACGCAGTTAGCGGTGACGTCACCGCTAACCGCGGCTCCGAGAGCACCATTGCTATGGTAACGCGTCTGTCAGCGGTACCGCTGTTACCGCTGACAGCCAGCACTGTTCACTCACGGAGTGAAGGCTGCACGATTGTAGTGAGCATTGTAGTGAGGATGAGGTTCCCCAGCCCCAAGTGATGAGCTGGTGAACCTCATCCTTCCTCACTACAATCGTCACTACTACTACACTAGTGAGGATTGTAGTGAGGATTGTAGTGAGGATGAGGTTCCCCAGCCCCAAGTGATGAGCTGGTGAACCTCATCCTTCCTCACTACAATCGTCACTACTACTACACTAGAAAGAAGACAGAAGAGCAGGATCGTGGAGGGCTGACAGGGGGTAATAAAGATGGCGTCTCTAAGTGTGTCTGTGTATTTATTTCTATTAAAGTATTTTTTCTCTGTGTGGTGTTTTTTTTTAACCCTTTATTGGAGATTCTTAATGGCCGGGTCAAACGTGCCTGACATTAAGAATCTCTGGCTTAATACTGGCTAGTAAAACAAAGCCAGTATTAACTCATGATTACCCAACAAGCCACCCGGCTCCAGGGCTGTTGGAAGAGTTGGATACAGCGCCAGATGATGGCGCTTCTATGAGAGCGCCATTTTCTGGGACGGCTGCGGACTGAAATCCGCAGCAGAGGCGCCCAGAAACCTCGGGTTAGCCTGTGCTGCGGATTCCAATCCCCAGCTGCCTAGTTGTACCCGGCTGGACACAAAAATGGGGCGAAGCCCACGTCATTTGTTTTTTAATTATTTCATGAAATAAGTGAAATAATTAAAAAAAAAACGGGTTTCCCTATATTTTTGGTTCCCAGCCGGGTACAAATAGGCAACTGGGGGTTGGAGGCAGTCCGTGGCTGCCTGCTGTACCTGGCTAGCATACAAAAATATGGCGAAGCCCACGTCATTTTTTTGGTGGGCAAAAAAATTCTGCATACAGTCCTGGATGGAGTATGCTGAGCCTTGTAGTTCTGCAGCTGCTGTCTGCTCTTCTCCAGACAGACAGCAGCTGCAGAACTACAAGGCTCAGCGTACTCCATCCAGGACTGTATGCAGAAGTTTTTTGCCCCCTGAAAAAATTATGTGGGCTTCGCCATATTTTTGTATGCTAGCCAGGTACAGCAGGCAGGTACGGCTGCCCCCAACCCCCAGTTGCCTATTTGTACCCGGCTGAGAACCAAAAATAAAGGGAAGCCCTTTTTTTATTATTTCATGAATTTCACAACTAGGCAGCTGGGGATTGGAATCCGCAGCACAGGTTGGCCTGAGCTTTCTGGGCCCCACTGCTGCGAATTGCAGTCTGCAGCCGCCTCAGAAAATGGCATTTTCATAGAAGCGCCATCTTCTGGCACTGTATCCAACTCTTCCAGCACCTGCCTGCTATACCTGGCTAGCATACAAAAATATGGCGAAGCTCACGTCCTTTTTTTGTAGTTTTTTGGCAAAAAAAATAAAAAATGCTTCCCTGGATTTTCCATTGCCATTGAAGGTAACATCAAGCAGTGGGGGTTAGCAGCCAGTAGCTGCTTGGATTACCCTTAGCTAGCAATACAAAAAATGCAGCAGGAGCCCATATATATTTTTTTTAATTATTTATTTAAATAACTAAAAACAAAATGGGCTTCCCTGTATTTTGATTGTTGGACATCACAGTGCTGTAAAAATAAATCTTTAAAAAAATGACGTAGCGCTCCGCGGTATTTTTGATTCTCAGCGCAGATAAAGCAGACAGCTATGGGTTGCCACCCCCATCTGCCTGCCGTTACCTTGGTTGGCAATCAAAATACAGGGAAGCCCATTAATTTTTTCTATTTAAAAAATAGTTAAAAAAAAAAATGACGTTGGGTCCCCCCATTTTTGATAGCCAGCTAGGGTAAAGCAGACGGCTGTAGCCTGAAAACCACAGCTGGCAGCTTTACCGTGGTTGGGGATCCAATGTGGAGGTCCCCTCAGGCTCTTTTTTATAATTATTTTATAAATATTAATAATTACACAATAAAAGTAGGGTCCCCCCCAAATTGGATCACCAGCCAAGGTAAAGCGGACAGCTGTGGTCTGGTATTCTCAGGGTGGGAAGGTCCATAGTTATTGGGCCTTCACAGCCTAAAAATAGCAGGCCGCAGGCACCCCAGATGTGGCGCATCCACTAGATGCGCCAATCCTGGCGCTTCACCCCAGCTCATCCCGTGCCCTGGTGCAGTGGCAAACGGGGTAATAAATCGGGTTGATACTAGCTGTAAAGTCACCTGAGATCAAGCCCAGCAGTTTGTGATGTCATGGCGTCTATTAGATACCCAACATCATAAACTGTCAGTACTAACAAAAAAAAAAAAAAATCGACAAAAGAAATTTATTTGAAAAAACAGTCCCCAAAACATTTCCTCTTTCACCAATTTATTGTAAGGAAAAAAATAAAGGGGTCCCACGACGACTCTGGACCGTCTAGAATATGGGGGGGAGACACTCAGGGAACGTATCCCCCATTTTCTAGGAGTGCGGACCCTTCATGTGAGGAGTGTGGGTGCAATGAATCTGCACTCACTCTTCTCGGGTCCACAGCAGCAGAGTCCATGTCGTAATGGTTGCTACCAAAGCTGCAATGCCCTGCTCATGAGGTAAGGGCATGCCTAATCAGGAGAACTACTGTAGAGGAAACTCTGCTCACTGGTATTTAGGTGCTCAGAGGAAATAATAGATAAAATTAGTGATTAACCTCGGCACTCTAAATCTCCCAGACTAAAGCTGGTGTCACACATAACGACGACGACAACGACGTCGCTGCTACGTCACCATTTTCTGTGACGTTGCAGCGACGTCCCGTCGCTGTCGCTGTGTGTGACATCCAGCAACGACCTGGCCCCTGCTGTGAGGTCGCCGGTCGTTGCTGAATGTCCAGCTTCATTTTTTGGTCGTCACTCTCCCGCTGTGACACACACATCGCTGTGTGTGACAGCGAGAGAGCGACGAAATGAAGCGATCAGGAGCCGGCACTGGCAGCTGCGGTAAGCTGTAACCAGCGTAAACATCGGGTAACCAAGGGAAGACCTTTCCCTGGTTACCCGATGTTTACGCTGGTTACCAGCCTCCGCTCTTGCTGCCAGTGCCGGCTCCTGCACTGTGACATGTGGCTGCAGCACACATCGGGTAATTAACCCGATGTATACTGTAGCAAGGAGAGCAAGGAGCCAGCGCTAAGCAGTGCGCGCGGCTCCCTGCTCTCTGCACTGACATGTAGCTGCAGCACACATCGGGTTAATTAACCCGATGTGTGCTGCAGGAGAGCAAGGAGCCAGCGCTAAGCGCGGCTCCCTGCTCTCTGAACTGTGACATGTAGCTGCAGCACACATCGGGTTAATTAACCCGATGTGTGCTGCAGGAGAGCAAGGAGCCAGCGCTAAGCGCGGCTCCCTGCTCTCTGAACATGTAGCACAGCGACCTTATGATCGCTGCTTCTGCTGTGTTTGACAGCTAAGCAGCGATCATAACAGCGACTTACAAGGTCGCTGTTACGTCACCGAAAATGGTGACGTAACAGCGACGTCGTTGTCGCTGTCGTTTAGTGTGACACCAGCTTAAGTCAGTAAGTCACAACGGATAGTAATGCAAAATCACTCTTTATTGGTCGGTATTAAGAAAAAAAATTTTTCATAAGCATATATGTTTTTGTCCAAAACAAGTTACAAATGACGTTTCGGCCTGAGCCTTCGTCAGATTGGACTTATCTGCATGTAATCATGAAAAATGACAATAATCAGTATCACATAAGAGTGAGAGAACAATAACATAAACTCGAACAATGTAGAGGTACAATTGGGATGCAGCAAAAAAATTGCAACACAGCAAGGAATGAAACACATGATACAAATGTCATAATACAGTACAAGGACAATATAGTAATGACAAATATGGGGTCAGAGTAGGCTTAGACAGCTCTGGTACGAAAGAGATGTCAATCATAAAGTAACATGTGCAGTAGGTGTAGAGCTACAGTATGCATGGCAGAGCTAATGGGTAGACCGACCATAGAAAAAGTAGAGAAAAAGTGGAGAAAAAGTGGAGAAAAAGTGGAGAAAAAGTGGAGAAAAAGTGGAGAAAAAATGTAGAAAAAGTGGAGAAAAAGTGGAGAAAAAGTGGAGAAAAAGTGGAGAAAAAGTGGAGAAAAAATGTAGAAAAAGTGGAGAAAAAGTGGAGAAAAAATGTAGAAAAAGTGGAGAAAAAGTGGAGAAAAAGTGGAGAAGAAGTGGAGAAAAAATGTAGAAAAAAATGGAGAAAAAGTGGAGAAAAAGTGGAGAAAAAATGTAGAAAAAGTGGAGAAAAAGTGGAGAAAAATGTAGAATAAGTGGAGAAAAAATGGAGAAAAAAATGGAGAAAAAAGTGGAGAAAAAGTGGAGAAGAAGTGGAGAAAAAATGGAGAAAAAGTGGAGAAAAAGTGGAGGAAAAAGTGGAGAATAAGTGGCGAATAAGTGGAGAATAAGTGGAGAATAAGTGGAGAATAAGTGGAGAATAAGTGGAGAAAAAATGGAGAAAAAAATGGAGAAAAAGTGGAGCATCCTTTGGTGCCTTTCATGTGACACTAAGGGGTGCTTAGCTTTGTATTTAGCCAAAAAAAAATGAAAAAAAAAATGACGTAGGATTCCCCCTAGTTTTGTAGCCAGCTAGGGTAAAGCAGACGGCTGCAGCCTGCAGACCACAGCTGGCAACCTCACCTTGGCTGGTAATCCAAAACTGAGGGCACCCCACGCTGTTATTTTAAATTAAATAAATAATTTAAAAAAAAAACACGTAGGGGTCCCCCCAAAATTGGATCACCAGCCAAGGTAAAGCAGACAGCTGGGGCCTGATATTCTCAGACTAGGGAGGTCCATGGTTATTGGACTCTCCCCAGCCTAAAAATAGCAGGCCGCAGCCGCCCCAGAAGTGGCGCATCCATTAGATGCGCCAATCCTGGTGCTTCGCCCCAGCTCATCCCGCGCCCTGGTGCGGTGGCAAACGGGGTAATATATGGGGTTAATACCAGATGTGTAAGTCACCTGGCATCAAGCCCTGGGGTTGGTGAGGTCAGGCGTCTATCAGATACCCGACATCACCAACCCAGTCAGTAATAAAAAAAAAATAGACGACAAACACATTTTTATTTGAAAAAACACTCCCCAAAACATTCCCTCTTTAACCAATTTATTAGAAAAAAAAACAAATCCAGGTCTGGTGTAATCCAAGGGGTTGCCATGACGATCCACACTGTCCCAGTCAATGAAGAGCAGGATGTTCCCCATTAGCTGGGAGAGCAGTGCAGTGACCTGAGCTAACATCAATGGGTCAGCCCAGGTCACTGCAGGGGGATGACAAGTGCTGCTGTCAGGAGCGAGGTACATTACCTGCGCTGATCTCCAGCACTGCCGACAGCCCCTGTCACTGAGTTCAATGACCGGAGCCTTCACACCAAGTCTCGCGAGAGGCCCGTGACGTCACCGCTAGTCAGTCTCGGGTCGGAAGCGAGAGGTGGTGTGACAAGCGGCGGCCATGGAGGACAGTGACAGCGCTGAGGTCGGGATGGCGGGACTTCATCACCGCAGGTAAGCCGAGCGGGACCATGTGTGCAGAGTGTGTGTGTGTGTGTGTGTGTGTGTGTGTGTGTGTTATGTATGTATGTGTACAATACATGCCGCGGGCAGGAGGGGGAGGAGTGAGCTGAGCGGGGAAGTGTGGGCTTCCTGCACGTAACTAGGATAAACATCGGGTTACTAACCAAAGCGCTTTGCTTGGATACCCGATGTTTATCTTGGTTACCAGCTTGTGGCAGGCTGCCAGCGATGGCTCCTGCACACTGTAGCTGTAAAAAGCCCTGCTTTTTGCTGCTAGAACCGTTCTCGAACGTTTCTAGAACTATCGAGCTTTTGCAAAAAAGCTCGAGTTCTAGTTCAATCTAGAAAACCCCCAAAAATCACTCGAGCCTCGAACTGGAGAACCACGAACCGCGAACCGCGCTCAACTCTACTCCTGAGGGGCATTTTGAGTACCTAGTGATGCTTTTTGGGCTTACTAATGCACCCTCCGTCTTCCAGGCCTTCATGAATGATATTTTTCGGGACCTTATTGGTAAATTTTTGATTGTGTATTTGGATGACATCTTGATTTTTTCTGATGATTGGGACTCTCATGTTGGGCAAGTACGGGATGTTTTTCAGATACTTAAGGATAATGCACTGTAAGTTAAGGGGTCAAAGTGCCTCTTTGGGGTGCAAAGGATTTCCTTTTTGGGCTTCATCCTGTCTCCCTCCGCTATCGAAATGGACCCGGTTAAGGTTCAGGCTATTTACGACTGGTTGCAACCGACTTCTCTAAAATCCCTGCAACAGTTTTTGGGGTTTGCTAATTTTTACCGTAAATTTATAGCCAATTTTTCTGCCATTGTCAAACCTCTGACAGATTTGACAAAGAAGGGAGCTGATGCTGAGCATTGGACCCCTGAGGCTATTGTGGCCTTCCAGGAGCTTAAAAGGCGATTCACTTCTGCCCCAGTTCTGCAGCAACCTGATGTGTCTCGCCCATTTCAAGTTGAGATTGATGCCTCAGAGATCGGAGCAGGTGCTGTTCTGTCTCGAGATACTACTTCGGGTAAACTTAAGCCCTGTGCCTTTTTCTCTCGGAAGTTTGCTCCTTCTGAACGGAATTATGATGTGGGGAACCGGGAATTATTGGCTATGAAGTGGGCATTTGAAGAGTGGAGGCATTGGTTGGAGGGGGCTAGGCATCAAGTTGTGGTGCTTACGGACCACAAGAATCGCATCTATCTGGAATCGGCCAAGAGGTTGAATCCTCGGCAGGCCAGGTGGGCTTTGTTTTTTACCCGGTTTAATTTTGTGGTCTCTTTTTTGCGGGGCACCAAGAATGTTAAGGCTGATGTCCTTTACAGGAGTTTCTGCGCTGACTCTTTGGAGGTTGTCGAACCGTCTACTATCCTGAATGATGGTGTCGTTTTCTCGGCTATTTCGCCTGATCTGCGGTTGGCACTGGCGGAATTTCAGGGGGATAAACCTGAGAGATGTCCTACAGGGAAACTGTTTGTCCCAGACCAATGGAGAGACCGAGTTGTCTCTGAGGTTCATTGCTCTGTTTGGCGGGTCATCCTGGCATTTTTGGTACTCGGGATCTTGTGAGACGCTCTTTTTGGTGGCCTTCCCTGTCCCGAGATGTCCGTCGTTTTGTGCAGTCGTGTGGAGTTTGTTCTAGGTCCAAGCCCTGTTGTTCACGTTCTAGTTGGCTATTATTGTCTTTGCCTGTACCTAAGAAACCTTGGACGCACATCTCTATGGATTTTATTTCAGAGCTTCCCATCTGTCAGAAAATGACTGTGATTTGCGTGATCTGTGACAGATTCTCCAAGATGGTCCACTTGGTTCCCCTATCTAAGTTGCCATCTTCATCAGAGTTGGTGCCTTTGTTTTTCCAACATGTTGTTCGTTTGCATGGTATTCCCGAAAACATTGTTTCTGACAGAGGGGTGCAGTTTGTATCCAGGTTTTGGAGGATTTTTTGCTCCAAATTGGGTGTTCAGCTGTCTTTCTCCTCGGCGTTTCATCCTCAGACCAACGGTCAGACTGAAAGGGCTAACCAGACCCTGGAGACCTATTTACGGTGTTTTGTTTCTGCGGATCAGGATGACTGGGTTTTGTTTTTGCCTTTGGCTGAATTTGCCCTTAACAATAGAGCTAGCTCTACCACGTTGGTGTCCCCCTTTTTCTGCAATTTTGGGTATCACCCTAGGTTCCTCTCAGGGCAGCTTGAGGCGTCTGACTGTCAGGGGGTGGATTCGGTGGTCAACAGAATGCAGCAGATTTGGGGGCAGGTAGTGGATAAATTGTTTCAGTCCCAAGAAACTGCCCAAAAGTTTGCCAACTGGCGTCGGACTGTTGGTCCCCGGTTTAAAGTAGGGGACATGGTGTGGTTGTCCTCTAAAAATATTCCTATGAGAGTTCCGTCTCCTAAATTTAAGCCCAGATTTATTGGACCTTATAAGATTTCGGAGATTATAAACCCTGTATCTTTCTGTTTGACTCTGCCTACATCATTTAAGATTCACAATGTGTTCCATAAGTCCTTGTTGAAGAAACATGTGGAGCCAGCAGTTCTTGCAGCAGCGCCTCCTGACCCTGTTTTGGTAAAAGGGGATCTGGAGTATGAGGTTGAAAAAATTCTGGATTCCCGTCGCAGTAGGCGTCAGCTTCAGTACCTTGTGAAATGGAAGGGTTATGGGCAGGAGGATAACTCTTGGGTTGTGGCTTCTGACATTCATGCGGACAGGTTGGTTCGCGCCTTCCATCATGCTCATCCCGAGCGACCCGGTGGCGTGAGTGAGGGTTCGGTGACCCCTCCTCAAGGAGAGGGTACTGTTGTGAATTTTAGTTATGTTTTGGCTGCTGGGAGGCTCCCTCTGGTGGCCAGGAATGGTTTGGACTTGGACCAGGTGTGTTGTGCAGTGGGTGTTTCCTTTGCTAACTCTCTGCTTATTTAAATCCTGGTCTGATTGCAGGCTGTTGCCAGATGTCAGTTGTTCTTTGTATCTCCAGCCTGCTTAATCCTGCTCTACACCACATCTTCCCCAGATAAGTGCTTGCTCTTTATTTATTGTCTGGTTCTTTTGTTTATCTGGGTTTGTCATTTGCTGTGGTTATTTTCAGTTTATTCGCTTGCAGGGATTTCCCCCCTCAGTGGCTTGTTGGGGAACTCCCTGCAGTTCTGTGTGGAATATAGCTCCTTTGGGTCCATGTGTTTGTGGCTTGTTGACTTTGTTATGATTCTTGTTTTCTGTTCATTGGTATGACAAGGGCACCTGGTATATGACGGAGTTCAGATCGTGCGATCTGAGGGCCTTTTTGTACTATCAGGAAGTTGGTATTTTGCAGGGTTTTTCTCTGGCCACCATCAGTCCCTTTCCTGTCCTTTCCTATTTTAGTCAGCGGGGGCCTAACCTTTTGCTAATCCTGTCATCTACCTGTGTATTGTGTTTTTCCTATATCACCGCAGTCTTTGAATGTGGGGGGCTATCTATTCTTGTCTATTTTCTGAGGCAGAGAGTTATTCATCTTTCCTACCTTTAGGATAGTTAGTTCTTCGGCTGGGTTCGCGGTGCACAGGATGTTAGTTCACCCCTCCGCTACTTCTTGTTGTGATGGTTAGTAAGGGGATGGCGGCCAGATTAGTTGCCAATGCTCTTGTCACCTTTTGCCCATGATTTGTGGTGGTCTTCCATGGTTCCGGATCATAACAGGGGTCGTTTGGTTTGGGGATTTGGTCCATGATGCCATCCACGGGTTGTGGTGAGGTTGGGCACCCCCGCTGCTGGGATCCCGGGACCAATGGTAGGGAGCAGCTGGGATGTTTATTTCCCCCCTCCATGGGTAGGGGTTGGTGGTTCCGGGGCCCGGTGAGGTGACGGGGAGGCAGGGTTGGCAAGGTGCAGGTTCGCCTGGATTGCGCAGCGCGGTGCCGGATGGCACGGTTGTACTCACTCAGCCACAAATGTACGCAAAGTCTCTGGTAAACCAAACGGCTGGATGGCTGCTGTGGCTTCTCCCGGATGGTTGGTGGTGGTTGCCTTTCCCTGCACCTTTGTGTATGTTCGGCTCCAATGGCTTCCCACCGGTAACCCGCTCCCTAGCGTATATATGTGCCAGAGGAGCCCTTTTGCCCGCAGGCTCTGGCCTTCGGAACTCTAGCTGTGGCAGTAGCTGTATTTCCTTCTACTGGTCGGACGGTTGCCTTCTATCGGGTCTTGGCTGCTAGGAAACCCCTGGGGTTCTGGTCACTGACGGATTTGACCTTTAACGGCGACTCCAAGCCTGGTCGCTGTCCACAGGCCCTGCCTGTGTATGCTGGCTTCACTTCGCTCCCCGGTTCGGTACTGACGGTTCCGCATTGATTCGCCTCTCCTGCAGACGGCCACCACTGTCTGCCAACCTTGCTCTTAGTGCCCGGGCCACACACCCGGACACTGTCAGTTTACTCCTCCACTACTCTTCACTCCTCACACTTGCACTTCCCTAACTGAACTGACTTCCTTTTTCCGCCTCCAGGACTGTAAACTCCTCAGTGGGTGGGGCCAACTGCCTGACTCCACCCCACCTGGTGTGGATATCAGCCCCTGGAGGGAGGCAACAAGGATTTTGTGTCTGGGTGATGTGCCTGTCTCGGGGTGGGGGGTGAGTTCTGCAGTACCTGTGACGACCTGGCTAGTCCAGGGCGCCACATCTCCATGCAGGAGCTTTGGACAGAGATCAAAGAACAGACTGATGAGTGGTTGATGCCTCTGAACCTCAAGTTCGGGCTGGGGGTTTGTGATAACAGGTAAAATGTTGTAGCCGCTGTGGGCATAGCCGGTTTGACGCATATCCCTTGCCTGGTGTATATGCTGAATTTGGTGGTGCTGAAAAATTACCTTGAGATGTCAGAGTTGCTGCAGGAACTGCAGGACATTTGTGCATGCTTTCGGTGTTCTCACTGCTGTCAGTCCGTGTTGGGGGTGCGGCTACAGCTGTCGCTCACTATGTAACTAGCAGTGACTGAAGCTGGTCTGGACACTCCCCTATGATTGAAAGCCAGAGGTTGCTGGGAAGAACAAACCTAATTAAGCTCCTTTCAGCTGGGCTCTCAGTGTGCTGGCTGCACAGCATCAGAACGCTATTAGGCTAAGTCCACATGTCCAGTAATAATCCGTTGGAATGGATCTTGCAGAGATCCGTTGGCAAAAAAGATGTTCATGCAATGTTTTTGTCCACTGTTAAATAAATGATTTCTGTAGGATCTGTTTTAGTCTATGGAGAACAGATCCGTTAACGAATTGCTATTTGGCCATCTATTGCCTAATTTGTAAAGGATCGATTTTTGCTTACAAAATGGAAGATAAATGGAAGTCAAATAGCAATTCGTTAACAGATCAGTTCTCCATAGACTCAAATGTTAAATAAAACAGACATGAGAACTCAGCCTTAACTTGCAGGTTAATGCCATATCTGTATGTTAATCATGACCTGTTGAAGCACCGCATAACACACACCATCCATCCTCCGGATGCTCCCCAATCCCTTTCCTGGATCCCATAATTTGGTGATCTTATGGATTTAAAATAAAGAATCGTGGACACAAATGGAGTGCTGCTGCTTCAATTCTTTCTATTTTTACATTTTCATGAGTTTTTACTCTGAGCAGTGCACTTCCTCTAGTCCTTCTTTTTACTATCAGCAATATTGTTGTATTGTTGCCAAGTTGAACTAGTGGGCAAGTGCTTAGTGCTGGACCTCTACATTGAGGCATTCAAGCAGAGACTGAGCCATGCAATCAGCAGACGTCACTCATGTAATTTGCGGTCACAACTGGAGGTTTCCACGATCTTCCACCTGTGGCCGCAGGTAATCTGACCTCAGGTGATCTCAGTAAATTAGTGACCTCACCTCATTAGTGAGATCTGCATCGCCTGGCAGAAAACTGTGTTTTTTTTTCCCAAGAGATGTAAATTTGGTGCTGAAATATTTATGCCATATTCCTGCACCCTATCTACACCTCCTGGCAAAAAAAACGCATCACTACCGCATCCTACTGCATGTGGTTTTGATGTGTTTTTTTACCAGGAGATGTAGATTAGGTGCATGAATATGGTGTAAAAAATCTCATCACCAAATCTACATTTCTTGGCCCAAAAATGCGAAAAAAATATTTTGCCTCCATTTCAGTGCAGTTTTCTGCCAGGAGGAGAATATGTGGATGAAATGTCTGCACCAGATTTCAGCACCAAATTTCTACCTCCTGGCAGAAAAAAACTTTATGCATTTTTGTACCTATATATGCAAATTTGGTGATGTTTACACCATATTCATACAACCAATCTACACCTCCTAGCAACAAAAAAAAATGCATCAAAACTGCATGCTGTAGGATGCAGTAGTGATGCAAATTATTTTCCAGGAGGTGTAGAATGGGTGCAGGAATATGGTGTAAAAAATTTCAGCACCAAATATGCTTCTCTTGGCAAAAAAAACACACTTTTCTGCCAAGAGATGAAGGGGAGTTCACTGAGTTCAATGAGGTCACCTGACGTCCTCTAAGGTCAGGTTACCTGGGGTCACAGGTAGAGGACTCCAGTTGTGACTACAAGTAACCTGAGTGACATCACTGCTCATCGCTGCTGCTCATTTATTCTCTGCCCGGAGCTCACAGCAGGCAGTCATGTTCATGATTGCACACTGTCAGTTATAATAATAATAATTTTTATTTATATAGCGCCAACATATTCCGCAGCGCTTTATGTTACGAGGGGAACCCGGGGAAGCGTGCCAAGATGGTGAAAAGACAGCTTCCGCTGGTCAAGGTCCACTGTGCGGTGTAGGGGACCACTGCTATGGTCGTTAGAGAGTGAGCGGGTTGTTGCTGACGATCGTCTGTTATGTAACAGACAATCTGCGTACACCGGCTCGCCCTAACCCGTGAGGGTTGTATGGGACGGGGCTTACAGCTCGGTGCACTTGTTGCACGAAGAAGCACAGTGGCGCCCACGCACGTGTGCCCAAACGGAAGTCACGGATACGTGGCACGAGGGTAGCACAGCGGTGCCCGCGCACGTGTGCTTCAATAACAAGGTGAGTCCGAGGAGGTCCCGGGGAGCTCACCAAAGGCAGGGACACGACCTGCAAAACAAGGTGCTGCCGGAGCAGCAAGGGCAAAGCCCACAAGAAGACAATAATGCCTGTACAGCGGCATAGCAGCACACTGCCAGTCATCCAACAAAACAGGACGGTCGCGCACCGCCATATTGGAAAGCGGGGCTTTTAAGAAGGCGCAGCTCCACCCAAAGGCGGGCGCGAGGCGGAGATGACGGATTTGACCCAATCGGGATCCACGACGTCCCAGCCTGGCCAATCAGGGTTCATCACATCACCAGCCTCGTCATCAAGCAGTGTGATGTCAGTGGGCGAATCAAAACCTGCCACATGGTGCACATGCTCATTCTCCTGCCTCTGAGACATAGAGGCGGGATCTGTGGCTTCAAAAGATGCAAGGATAACGAGATTCTTGCTGCTTCCCTGAGTAGCTATCCTCTGCACATTGTGTAGTCTCCTGGACCTTTGGCGCTACTGAGCAGGAGGGCTTGTGGCAGGCAAGGAATGGGAGACCACATCATTCTTTGCAACAGGGGAGCCACGTAGTCTCCTAGACCTTCGGTGCTGCTGAGCAGGAGGGCTCGTGGCAGGCAAGGAATAGGAGACAATATCATTCCTTGCAACAGGAGAGCCACAAGGTGTAACATTACCCCCCCCTGTCTAGGGCCCCCCCCTGCCGGTGCTCGAAGGCCGCTCCCAAACCCGGGACGCGGATATGATCCTCCAATTCCCAGGATCTATGCTCCAGGCCACTCCACGAGGTAGTACCTCCTGCCCCGTATGACTTTTGTCTCAACTAGCTTCACTATCTCAGGGTCATCGGACGAGAAGCCGGATTGGGCCGGCAAAGACCCCGAGAATTTATAAAGTCGTACGGGTTTCAGAAGGGACACATGAAAGGTATTGGCTATAGCCCAGCGTGGAGGGAGCTGGAGCCGGTATGCCACCGGGTTTACCTGCTCTAAGACTTTAAGCGGCCCCAGGTACCTAGTGGCGAACTTGACTGCCTGTACCCGTAGATTGATATTTTTAGAGGACAGCCACACTAGGTCCCCAGGGGCGAAAGATGGTGCAGGGCGGCGGTGCTCATCAGCCGTCATCACAATCCGGTCCTTGGCCCTCTTAAGGGCCTCCTGGGTGTTATCCCAGATCTCCCGGGCCTCGGTCGCCCAATCCTCGACTCTAGGGTCAGGTGACGTAATGGGCATCGGAACCGGGATTCTGAGATGTTGTCCGTTGTTTAGCATGAACGGGGTCTGGCCAGATGACTCGTGGACCGCATTATTGATGGCAAATTCGGCCCAAGGAAGGAGGTTAGCCCTGTAGTCGTGGTGCGTGGAGATGAGGTGGCGGAGGTAAGTTACCAGGGTCTGATTGGTCCTCTACACCAGTCCATTGGTCTCAGGATGGTATGCGGAGGAAATGTTAAGCTCTATATGCAAGAGCTTACAGAGTTCTCTCCAGAAGCGAGACGCGACCTGGGGGCCCCGTTCGCTCACCACCTTGTCAGGCATGCCATGCAGCCTAAATATGTGCCGAATAAACAAGGTGGCGAGGGCATGTGACGTCGGGAGTCGTGGGAGAGGCACCAAGTGGACCATTTTAGAAAAGTGATCCGTGATGACCCACACGATCCTGTGCCCTGCTGACTTGTGCAGATCTTCCAGGAAGTCCATCCGCACCACTTCCCAGGGACGGTCCGGCACCGGCAGTGGGTGAAGAAGACCCGCAGGTCCCTGCCGGGATGGCTTATTCCGTGCACACGATATACAAGCTCCCACATACTCCTGTATGTCCTGGGCTACTCTCGGCCACCAATAATGCCTGGTCACGAGGTCTCTGGTCCTTTTGACCCTGAAGTGGCCCCCGACTTTGGAGGCCTGGGCCCACAATAGCACCTCGTTCCGTAGCTCAGGAGGAAAGAGGGTCTTACCAGGAGGCTCCTGGTCCAGAGAAGTGGGAGTGACCATCCTCAAGCTGTCTGGGGGTAATATAAGACGAGGCTCTTCCTCTTCTTCCTCCAGCACGACCATACAATGCGACAAGGCATCGGCCCGTACGTTCTTCTCACTGGCCACGTGGCGGATAATAAAGTGGAACCGGGAAAAGAACAGAGACCATCGAGCCTGCCTTGGCTTCAGGCGTTGTGCTATCTGGAGGTATGTGAGGTTTTTGTGGTCGGAAAATACCTCAAATGGATGTTTTGCACCCTCTAGGAGATGCCGCCACTCCTGGAATGCCAACTTCATCGCCATTAACTCCCTATCCCCTATGGAGTAGTTCCTCTCGGCCGGAGAGAAGGTTTTTGAGAAAAAGAAGCACGGATCCTTCCTTCCTCATTCGTTCTTCTGATACAGGACTGCGCCTGCACCGACTGAAGAGGCGTCTACCTCCAGTAGGAAGGGTTTGGAGACATCTGGACGATGCAGAATGGGAGCTCTGGAGAAGTGGGTTTTAAGAACGTAAATGGCCTCTACCGTCTCCCGTGTCCAGGCTTTGGGATTAGCACCCTTGCGGGTAAGGGCAATGATGAGTGCTGCCACAGTCGAGAAGTTGGGAATGAACTGGCGATAATAATTGATGAACCCCAAGAATCGCTGGATCGCTTTCAGAAAGCGGGGCTCAGGCCAGTTCATCACTGTTTCCAACTTCCCCGGATCCATTGCCAACCCCTGACTGGACACGATATAACCTAGGAATGGCAAGGACTCACGTTCGAAGACGCACTTCTCCAGCTTGGCATATAACGAATGGGTGCAGAGCCTCTTGAGTACCCAAATGACATCCCTCCGATGGGTGGCAAGATCGGGAGAGAAAATGAGGATGTCATCCAGGTATGCAACCACGGAAAGATACAAATCCCGAAAAATGTCATTCACGAAGTCTTGGAACATGGCGGGGGCATTGCAGAGTCCAAAGGGCATTACGAGATACTCGTAGTGATCGTCCCTGGTGTTGAAGGTGGTCTTCCACTCATCATTTAATTACAGCCACGTGAGAGAACGGAATCCGTCCCGTTCCCCCCTCCCCCATACCCCCCCTTTCCCCTCCCCCCCCTCCCCCATCCCACTCCTTCCCCCCCCCCCCCACTCCTTCCCTCTGGTAGCAGCCACTTATATGTACACATTTTTCCATATTCATTATAAATCCTTATTAGACCCACACCTCCATTTTGGCGGCTAGTGTTCACATAGCTATACACACATATGTATATATACACATATTTATACTATGTATGTGTAGACTTATATGTCTTTGCAGTAGGTTCAATTTATTTATTTATAGGAATACCCGTGCTTACATTTCAGTGGTTGATTGAATTGTATATTTTATATCATAGGATATGCATATATATTTATATATTTTTTTTTTTTGTATATATATATTTTTTTGTATATTTTTCATATATATTTTTCACATATTTCAAATTTTCCATTTATGATAGGGATCATGCAGGCATACACCTATCATATATTTATTTATCCATTTTATGATATTTGTTATATTCATTATAACCAAGGATCTTAGTCAATTTTGTAAATGTATAAATGTTACAATGAAATACACATGGATCTAATTTACAATGAACTGGGTGTTACAACATGCATCATCTCTATCATATTTATCTATTTATTTGTTCACACATTTGTAGTTTTGCTGTGTGATTTATTTATTTATTTATTTATGTTATATTGTCATACATTTGGGTTATTTGACACACGATTGGGTTCGTTTAAATGCATATACATGTATATATATTTACTGATACATATATCCTCCCTTCTTTATATATACATTTTTTTCATATAGTCTTTATAACAATATGTTTTTATACGTGTATAGGTTTGTATATAGGCATTTATGGATCTCGCTCGTTATGTGGACTTTTTGTAGATGTCTGAAATATTTCAACATCGCCACGGTATATACCTTGCAATCCCCATGGTTCACTCACTGCCTCTCAATTAGCTTAACTCAATCACACCCTTTTGTTAATTAATTACTGCATTTTCGTTCTACCCCTAACTTAGAGCTTGTTAGTCAGTCTATAAGAGCAGTACTCTGCACAGTATGGGTCACTTATGATTAAGGACTTAGTTTGTTTTTATTTAAAGTCCGAAACGCGTTAAGAGCACCCATGCTTTAATGTATGTTTCCCATCTTCGGTCTCCTTTTGTTTTTGCTTTTAAAACTTCAATAAAGAATAAGAAAAACTTTTTATCAACAAGGAATTTGTGCTGGATCCTTCCTCTCCTTTTTGCTGTTGCTTATCCCATGCTGGCGTGGACCTACCAGCGGACCCTTGCACCCTAAGGATTTGAGCAGTTTGGCTAGCAGGTGAGCTGAATCTTTTTCTCCTTTCCACACGGTCTTCCACTCATCGCCTTTTCGGACTCGCACTAGAATGTATGCCCCCCGTAGGTCCAACTTCGTTAAGACCTTAGCCCCTCGGAATCGATCAAAGAACTCCGTAATGAGGGGCAACAGGTATTTGTTCTTAATCGTGATTGCATTTAATCCTCTGTAATCGATACAGGGGCGCAGATCCCCTTCCTTTTTTTGCACAAAAGAGAACCGGCCGGTGATACAGATTTGCGAATAAACCCTTTCGCCAGGCTCTCCTGAATATACTTGGACATAGCCTCCATCTTTGGAGCAGAGAGTGGATAAACTCTGCCTCTAGGGGGCTCGGAGCCTGGTTTCAGGTCAATTCAGCAATCATATGGCCGGTGGGGGGGGGAGAATATCTGC
The DNA here is from genome assembly GCF_048569485.1 of Anomaloglossus baeobatrachus. Taxonomy (NCBI): domain Eukaryota; kingdom Metazoa; phylum Chordata; class Amphibia; order Anura; family Aromobatidae; genus Anomaloglossus; species Anomaloglossus baeobatrachus. The sequence goes on along the minus strand of NC_134356.1, from coordinate 420,744,778 downwards.
AGCCCTCTTGGAGAAGACATCCCTGTAGGCCTCATAAGGTGGTAAATCCGGCCCCTCTCTATTCCCCGAGGGTCCAACTGACCCAATAATAGTGGGTAGTCTTGTGGTCACGAGGTGTTCTCTACAAGACCCTGCCCAGGACGGGATCTCCCCAGTTGCCCAGTTGAGCGTAGGAGCATGCTGTCTCAACCAGGGGAGGCTCAGTAAGATCTCATCCATCCCCTCGGGAAGCACCATGAAGGACACCTGCTCATGGTGTCCTGGTGGTGCGTCCATCCTGAGAGGAATGGTGGTCTGGGTAATGGGATCAGCAAGCAGGGACCCGTTCACTACCCGGATCTTAATCGGTTTAGGCAACAGATCCAAGGGAACTGAGTACTGAGTTGCCAGGGAAGTCGAAATAAAGTTGCCATCAGCACCCGAGTCCAAGCAAGCCAGGGCAGAAAAGACAGTAGTGCCAAACTGCAACTGGGCGTTGATGGTCAACCTAGAGTGAGATGCAGCGTCTAGAGTGCCTCCTCTGACGGAAACTAGACGCTGCCTTTTCCCGATGGTTTTAGGACATCGGGTAGCTATGTGTCCCCTCTGCCCACAGTAAAAGCAGAGGACAGAAGGTCGAGGACCTGTGGCTGCTTTGGACACCTCCATTGACTCCACGGAGACATCTACGGAGCTGGCTGGGAGACCTGTCTAGTGGAAAGTAGGGACCAGATGCTTTTTGGGCCTGGTAGACGTGGGTGCCGAAGAGACCTCATCCGCCAGGTGGAGTGGAGGCTTATCTATGCGGGAGGCAACTTGAATCAAGGCCTCTAAGGTAGCAAGCACCTCACGCGTGGCCAGTGCGTCTTTGACGAACCCTGCTAGGCCCTCCCAGAACACAGGGACAAGGACCTTATCTGGCCAGTCCAGCTCTGCGGGGAGTGTCCTGAAACGTACCGCAAAGTCCACGACTGAAGCGGACTCTTGCCGAAGGCGTAGGAGCCGCAGTGCGGAGTCGTGGGTGACTTGAGGTCCGAGGAACACCATTCTCATGGCCCCAAGATAAGCTGTGAGGGTATTCACCACCCGATCTCCGCGCTCCCACAAGGGCGTGGACCACTTCAGTGCTTTGATCGGAGTCAAATATAAGCTCAAGTCAGTGGGCATGATGTTGGGAAGTAATGGTAGAACCACACACAGAAATAGTAATATTGGGTTTGGGAATGTTGGGGGAGGGAGGAAACATGAAAAGTTCAGGCTTTGACAGATTCAGTTTAAGATAGAGGGAGGACATGATGCTGGAGACAGCAGAAAGACAATCGCTAGTGTTTTGTAATAATGCAGTGGTGATGTAAGGAGACAATGTATAAAGTTGGGTTCATCAGCATAGAGATGGTACTGGAAACCAAATCTGCTGATGGTTTGTCCAATAGGGGCCATGTATAAAGAGAAAAGGAGGGGGACCTAGGACTGAACCCTGAGGAACCCCCGACCATAAAGGGAAGAGGAGAGGAAGAGGAGCCCTCAAAAGATACAGTGAAGGAGTGGTCATGTCGCGGGCGGGGAGGGCGCTGCGCTCACCACGCTCGGGTCCGGCGCTGCTGCTGCTGCTTGGTGGCTCGAGCGATAGGCCGGATCCGGGGACTCGAGCGGCGCTCCTCGCCCGTGAGTGAAAGGGATGGTTTGGTTTGGGGATGTAGTCCGTGACGCCACCCACGGTTTGTGGTGATAATGGGACACCACTGCTGCTCTGGACGGGGATCCCGGGAGCGATGACAGGGAGCAGCTGAGATGTTTCTCTCCCCTCCGTGGGTAGGGGGTTTTGGTGGTCCCGGGGCCCGGTGATAGCGGCTGGAGGGTGGATGGCAGGAGTTGGGGAGGTGCAGGGTCGCGGGGGCAGTGCAGTGCTAGACGGCACGGTGGTACTCACTCAGCCAGTAACGTACACGGAGTCTTCGGTAAAACAAATGGCTGGATGGACGGGTCCCACAGACGCCTGCGGTGGTCACTCCTGGTAGGTTGGCGGTGACTGTCTCTCCCTGCACCTTTGATGTGTTTTCGGCCCCGATGGCTTCCCACCGGTGACCCACTTCCCAGCGGTGTATTTGCCAGAGGAGCCCCTTTTGCCCGCAGGCGCTGGCCCTGGGAACTCTAGCTGTGGCGGTAGCTGTATTTCCCTTCACGGTTGCCTTCAGTCGGGTCTTTGCTGCTGGGAAACCCCGGAGGTTCCCGTCGCTGACGGATTTGACCGGTTTAACGGCAACTCCAAGCCTAGTCGGGGTCCGTAGGCCCTGCCGAATAGTGCTGGCTTCTCTTCGCTCCCCGGTCCAGTACCGGTGGGCCACTGCCCGTCCCCCGTCCTTACAGTTGTGCGTCAATCGGCCTCGCCTGCAGACGGTCACCACCGTCTGCCAACCTTGCTGTTTGTGCCCGGGCCACGTACCCGGACACGGTCAGTCTGCTCCACTACCACTTCACTCCTTCCACTTCCCTCTCCCTAACTCCTCTCTTCTCCTTTCCCGCCTTCAGGACTGTTAACTCCTCAGTGGGTGGAGCCAACTGCCTGGCCCTGCCCCACCTGGTGTGGTCATCAGCCCCTGGAGGGAGGCAACAAGGATTTGCGTGTGTGACTGATGTGCCTAACCGGGGTGTGGGGTGTGTTGTTGCAGTACCTGTGACGTCCTGGCTTGTCCAGGGCGCCACAGTCAGACAGGTAAGAGATGAACCAAGAGTGAACCGTGTCCTTGAGCACGATAAAGCAGAGCATGGTGAGGAGGAGCTGGTGATCCACAGTATTAAATGCAACAGAGAGATCCAGTATAATCAACAGGGAGCAGTGACCATTAGATTTAGCTGTTAGTAGATCGTTAGAGACTTTAGTAAGAGCAGTTTCAGTAGAGTTCAAGGAGCGGAAACCTGATTGTAGAGAATCGAGAAGAAAATTATCTGACAGATAGTGGATTAGACAGGAGTGGACCAAGCATTCCAGAAGTTTGGAGATGAAGGGGAGATTAGAGACTGGTCTGTAGTTAGCGGCGCAGTTTTGGTCCAGGGATGGTTTTTAAGTAATGGGTGTATGCTGGCATGTTTGAAGGCGAGCCCACCCATCACTAGTGACTATACATGAAAAAGGTCCAGTCATTTTTAAGTCTCAGGGTGTAGGGTCACTTTTATATAGTTGTATTTTGTGCTTACTTTGTATAAATAAAGTTGGACTAAAGTATAATAAAAGCTGCTTATTAAAGTGGTTGTCCACTGCTTGGACAACCCCTTCTCAATCACTATGCTTCCTCCTACTTAAAGTATAATATCTATACTCCAGTGTCGGCACTGGCTCTCCCAGCTCTTATGTGACATTGTTATATCACATGATCCTTTGGGGCAATCTGTAGCCAGTTCACTTTCCTCTCTTATGGACATAATTGTCCTCCAGAGGAAGTGATAAAGTGAGAGATGTGGCTCCTCTAACTTCCTCCAGATGTCTAATTTGTCTAATAGATGAGACAGTGAAGAGGCTGTCAATTGCCCTCAAGGATCATGAAAAAATAACAATATCGCTGGATCAGTACCAGCACCATAGGTGAGTATAGATTTTATTATTTTACTTGGGGGTAAGGCCTGAAACACACATCCGTGAAACACGTGCGTGTTTGGTCCGTTTCCGTGTATACTGGAGACACGGCCAAACGTGCAACAATGTTATTGTATGATAAAAGCTCCACGTGCGTTTTTTATAAATGTCCGTTTGTCCGTGTCCGTGATCCGTACCTGTGTGCGTTTTGCACGGCAGCATGTCCATTTTCTGCACGCAACACGCAGCACGGACCCAATGAAAGTCAATGGGTCTGTGCGCACGTCCGAGTGACACGGACGCATCTCTGTTTGCTCCCTGTACGTTTTGTGCTTTTTTCATGTGATGTCGGTCTTTTTTCTTTTTCTGTTTCGTTCTCTCCTTCAGTCCGTCGGTCGGTCTCTATGTCTGTCGGTCGGTCTCTCTGTCTTATCTGTCCCTCTAGTTGTCTGTCGGTCAGTTCCTCCCCCTCTCATACTTACCGTTCCCCGATCTCCGGCACGGCGCTGCACGGCTGTTATAAAAACTTCGGCGGCTTTTACTATTTTGAAAAAGCCGGCCGCCCATTAATCAATCTCGTATTCCCTGCTTTACCCGCCCACCGGCGCCTGTGATTAGTTGCAGTCACACACGCCCACCACGCTGAGGGACAGCTGTCTCACTGCACCCAATCACAGCAGCCGGTGGGCGTGTCTATACTGTGCAGTGAAATAAATAAATAAATAATTAAAAAAACCGGCGTGCGGTCCCCCCCCATTTTAATACCAGCCAGATAAAGCCATACGGCTGAAGGCTGGTATTCTCAGGATGGGGAGCCCCACGTTATGGGGAGCCCCCCAGCCTAACAATATCAGTCAGTAGCCGCCCAGAATTGCCGCATACATTAGATGCGACAGTTCTGGGACTGTACCCGGCTCTTCCCGATTTGCCCTGGTGCATTGGCAAATCGGGGTAATAAGGAGTTATTGGCAGCCCATAGCTGCCAATAAGTCCTAGATTAATCATGTCAGGCGTCTCCCCGAGATTCCTTCCATGATTAATCTGTAAGTGACAGTTAAAAAACACACATACACCTGAAAAAATCATTTATTAGAAATAAAAAACACTAACAAAGTCCCTCATCACCAATTTATTAACCCCGACAAAGCCCTCCATGTCCGGCGTAATCCACGGACCTCCAGCGTCGCTTCCAGCTCTGCTGCATGCAGGTGACAGGAGCAGCAGAAGACACCGCCGCTCCGGTCACCTCCACGCAGCTAATGAGATGAGTAGCGCGATCAGCAGCTGTCAGTCAGGTAACTCGCGGCTACACGGCTGTTATAAAAACTTCGGCGGCTTTTACTATTTTGAAAAAGCCGGCCGCCCATTAATCAATCTCGTATTCCCTGCTTTACCCGCCCACCGGCGCCTGTGATCAGCTGCTGTCAGTCAGGTAACTCGCGGCCACCGCTGGATCCAGCGGTGGCCGTGGGTAACCTCAGTGACAGCAGCTGATCGCGCTACTCATCTTATTAGCTGCGTGGAGGTGACCGGAGCGGCGGTGTCTTCTGCTGCTCCTGTCACCTGCATGCAGCAGAGCTGGAAGCGACTCTGGAGGTCCGTGGTTTACGCCGGACATGGAGGGCTTTGTCGGGGTTAATAAATTGGTAATGAGGGAATTTGTTTGTGTTTTTTATTTCTAATAAATGATTTTTTCAGGTGTGTGTGTGTTTATTTACTGTAATTTACAGATTAATCATGGAAGGTATCTCGGGGAGACGCCTGACATGATTAATCTAGGACTTATTGGCAGCTATGGGCTGCCAATAACTCCTTATTACCCCGATTTGCCAACGCACCAGGGCAAATCGAGAAGAGCCGGGTACAGTCCCAGAACTGTCGCATATAATGTATGCGGCAATTCTGGGCGGCTGCTGACTGATATTGTTAGGGTGGGGGCTCCCCATAACGTGGAGCTCCCCATCCTGAGAATACCAGCCTTCAGCCGTATGGCTGTATCTGGCTGGTATTAAAATGGGGGGGGGACCGCACGCCGTTTTTTTAAATTATTTATTTATTTATTTTACTGCACAGTATAGACACGCCCACCGGCTGCTGTGATTGGGTGCAGTGATACAGCTGTCACTCAGCGTGGTGGGCGTGTCTCACTGCAACCAATCACAGGCGCCGGTGGGGGGAGAAAGCAGGGAATACGAGATTGTTTAATGAGCGGCCGGCTTTTTCAAATTAGAAAAAGCCGCCGGAGCAGTGTGAATGCCGTGCAGCGCCGGTGATCGGGGATCGGTGAGTATGAGAGAGGGGGGGGACACTTCAGTCACTCGGGGGATTAGCGGTCACCGGTGAATCCTTCACAGGTGACCGCTAATCAGTACACGGCACAAAGACAGAGCCGCGGCATGACAATGAAGTCGGGTGAAGTTCACCCGAGTTCATTTTCATCCCGCTACTCTGTCTTCCGACATGAAGTAACGACATTTTGCATCACACACGTACATTTCACACGGACAACACACACACGTCAGTTAATTCACTCACGCACACACGGACATTCCACACGCACATACGGCTAGCATACGGGATACACACGCAGGCCACACAAAATAAAAACGGACCTAAAAAACGGAAAACGGACCCGAAAAATGGCCCGTTTTACACGGACGTGGTTTTCACGGATGTGTGTTTCAGGCCTAACATAGTGATTGAGAAGGGGTTGTTTGAGTAGTGGACAACCCCTTTAAAGGGAACCAATCACCAGGATTTTTGTATATAACCTAAAGCCAGCGCTATACTGGCACTATCAGGCTGAGTCTATACATACCTGTAGTGGTCAGCTCAGATGTTTAGGTTTTGAAATCCAAGAATGTAAAGTTTATAAAATTAGCTGCTTATTGAGTGACAGCAGCTGTGGATCAGATAGTATATTTGGAGTTATCCCCTCCCCCTTTTAGAATTCGCATAAGTATTATACAAATGATTCACTTTGTCTCTTGCAGGACCTGTGTGAGGTCATACCCATGTGACCTGGTATCCAGCATTGTTGGCTGAGGCCCTGCCCCTTCTGGTCACATGGGTATGACCTCATCACAGCTCCTGCAAGAGACAAAGTGAATCGTTTGTATAATACTTATGCTAATTATAACAGCGGGAGGGGATAACTCTGAATATATTATCTGCTCCTTTGCTGCTGTCACTCAACAAGCAACTAATTTTATAAACTTTACTTTCTTTGATTTTAAAACCCAAACATCCAAGCTGCCCACTACAGGTATGTAGAGAATCAGCCTGATAGTGCCAGTATAGCACTGGTTTTAGGTTATATACGAAAATCCTGGTGATTGGTTCCCTTTAAGTAACCAACATGCATTTTGATAATATAACAACAATATTTATATCGATCCTGTTAATAACCACTGCTCTTTCGTTGACCAGAAAATTGAATCGTAGAATACAAGCAGAATGTAGTCTATTGATCAAGTGCTGACAACAGACTTTCATAAAACAGTCTAATATAGATCTGCAGTTTATTAGAATATGCTGGCTCATTAATTGTATATTATGTAAATACTATTCACTTCCTCTCCATGTGCTTAACACTAGAAGTCCCAGAAATTTCGAGATCCCCCCTGAAGTCCCGAAAGAGGGTCAAATGACCCTTAGTCCAAACTGAATAGAACTAACAAGAAACTAAATGGCTAAACTCAATGGAAAACAACAACCTCCTGTGGTGTGACAGTAATGGCCTTAATTACAGAACAAAAGACGGTGATTACAGGATCTTAGCTAAAATCCTTCAGGTCATTCGACCGGTCTCTGGGTTCCAAAGGTAGAAATGTTAAATGACCCCTCTCTGGGACTTCTAGTGTTAAAAAGGCTGTAGACATCATTCACGTGCAAAAAAAAATATTTTTACATGTGTTAGTATTTACCTTTAGTTAATAGAATTGCACTAAGACCCGATATCATTGTTTATATGTAGGCAGAAGAAATGATACCGATGTTATCAGTATTTTGGATCCTTGTGTCCATTTTTACCATTAGTGTCATCAGTGTTTTTCACGCATGGATAACTAAATAAATTACAAAGCTTTTCCTATACTTTGTGATGTTAAACACTTACAGCACATAGATGGTATATGGATGCCATCTGTTTGCTGTACATGTTTTTCACCTGCCCATAGACTTGTATTGGCACTTTTCATCTGTACTGCTTGAAAAACACAGACATTGTGGATAGAATAGTGTTGCAGATAGCACATGTATATGCAACATGGATATCTGAATGAGGCCTAAGTTTCCGTTTGCCAGCTTCATTCTTTCATTCATTTTTCGACCAGATTCCGATACAGATTGCACCTCGATCCAAAGTTCAGACTTTTCCCTTTTCTGATTGTCTGTACCTGTAATACAGGATGGATATGAGCTATGTGTATTCAGGGTGCTGCTGTTTATACTTGCTTTCACATTTCAGCACAAAACTACAATTGCATTTATTTCCTTTCCAAGTTCCTTGCTCCTTGTCTATAACCTATTTTCTCTGCTCTCCATAAAACTTTAGACACTTTCTTCTTTCTATACTGCAGAATTGAGTACATTCCCAATCTCCTAATAAAAGAGCAGAAAGACATCAGGTGCAGGAGCTCTGAAGGGTTTGTACCTTTTTTGCTGATCACTCCTCTTGATAAGGGACCTACACAGGGTCGGCGTCAGCACCCGGCATACCCGGGCAAATGCCGGGGCCCTGGAGAGCTGGGGGGGGGCCACTCGGCCTCATCACTTCAGCTGCCCACGGTCCCTGCCCACTCTCCTTCAGTTCTGCTGCCCCTGGGCCGAGTTCCGGGGACCGCAGTCCTCGGCAGGAAACTGTGGCTGTTGCCCCTTAGCTAGTTTCACACTTGCGTTGCAAAAAGTGTAGTAATAATAAAGGCCACGGATTCCAGTGAAATAACGCGTTGCGTTAATTTTTTTTTTAGCCGAGACAGAGCCCTCATCATCACCGCACACATCCCAACATCACCGCACACATCCCGACATCACTGCACACATCCCGACATCACCGCACACATCCTGACATCACCGCCCACATCCCGACATTACAGCACACATCCCGACATTACCGCACACATCCCGACATTAACGCACACATCCCGACATTACCGCACACACCCTGACATCACCGCACACATCCCGACATCACCGCACACATCCCGACATCACAGCACACATCCCGACATTACCGCACACATCTTCACCGCACACATCCCGACATCACCGCACACATCCCGACATCACCGTACTCATCCCGACATTACCGCACACATCCTGACATTACCGCACACATCCCGACATTACCGCACACATCCCGACATTACCGCCCTCATCTTCACCGCACACATCCTGACATTACCGCCCACATCTTTACCGCACACATCCCGACATTACCGCCCTCATCTTCAGCGCACACATCCCGACATTACCGCCCACATCGTCAGCGCACACATCCCGACATTACCGCCCTCATCTTCACCGCACACATCCCGACATTACCGCCCACATCTTCACGGCACACACACCGCACTACCACACCCACACACCGGCATTACCTCAGTGACATCCCCGCTCACAGCGCGATTCACTTCAGTTGCTGCGTGGAGCTCACAGGAGCGTCGGTGTTCTACTGCCGCTCCTGTCAGCTTCATGTAGCAGAGCTGGATGCGGGACCTCGTGTGAATTACGCCAGACCTGGAGGGGTATTTTGGGATTTTAATAAAGTGATGAAAGAGGGTGGGTTTTTTGTCTTTTATTCCAAATAAAGGATTTTTTTCGGGTGTATGTGTTTATTTACTTTCACTTACAGGTTAATCATGGAAGGTATCTCAGGGAGACGCCTGCCATGATTAACCTAGGACATAGTGGCAGCTATGGGCTGCTGCCATTAACTCCTTATTACCTCGATTGCCACCGCAGCAGGGCAATTCGGGATGAGCCGGGTTGAGTCCCGGGACTGTCGCATCTAATGGATGCGGCAATTCCGGGCAGCTGCTGGCTGATATTTTTAGGCTGGGGGGCTACCCATAATGTGGGGCTCCCAATCCTGAGAATACCAGCCTTCAGCCATGTGGTTTTACCTTGGCTGGTATCAAAATTGGGGGGGACTGCACGCCGTTTTTTTTTTTTAATATTTATTTATTGTACTGCTGGATATAGACCCGCCCACCGGCGGCTGTGATTGGTTGCAGTGAGACGGCTGTAACTCAGCGTGGGGGTGGGTCTGACTGCAACCAATCATAGGCGCCGGTGGGAGGGGGAAGCAGTGAATACGAGATTGAATAATGGGCGACCGGCTTTTTCAAAAGAGGAAAAACCAACAGAGCAGTGTGAGTGTGTCTGTATGTATGCAGCAGAGCAGTGTGTGTCTGTGTGTATGCAGCAGAGCGGTGTGTGTGTCTCTATTTATGCAGCAGAGCTGTGTGTGTCTATATATGCAGCAGAGCTGTGTCTGCATGTATGCAACAGAGCAGTATGTGTGTGTCTGTATGTATGTATGCAGCAGCAGTGTGTGTGTCTGTCCGTATGTATGCAGCAGAGCAGTGTGTGTGTCTGTATGCAGCAGAGCTGTGTGTGTCTGTCTGTAGGCATGTATGATGTGTATCTATGTATGTCAGTGTATATGACTGTATAGATTTGTCTGTTTATATGTATTTTGTGAGTTTGTCTTTAAATATGTATATGTGTATGTGTGTGTGTCTGCATGTTTATGGGGCCCACTGGGACTCTTCCGCCCGGGGCCCACAAAAACCTGGAGCCGGCCCTGGACCTACAGATGCTCTGCTGTAGCAGAATAGTAGTAAATTGTGAGTGAAGAGTATCTAGAAACTAGAGATAAGTGAACTCGTTTGATAAAGGTTCTGTCACGCTGTACCAAAAGCTAGTAAGTAAGACGTAGAACAGCATATTCCCCACTAGGTCGCAGCAGAGTAGTGAAGGAGAGATAAAGAAACACTGTAACAGAAAGGCAGCTGAAGAACAGTAGAGTAACTTCAGTAGGCAGTTAACAGACGAACCACCAGGGGGCAATAGAGTAGTCAAAAGTCCGGGTCTAGCCAGAAGAGTCAAGTCACTGCAAAGGGAGGATCAATATTAAGTCAGTAAACAGAACCAAGTCAGAAGCCGGGAGATCAGGTATGCAGAGGGAAACACAAACAACAGACGGGGACCGGAACAGGCAGACGAAGGGGGAAGGATACAAGTCAGGACTAGAGATGAGCGAACCAGCCGTGGTTCGGCTCGAGTTCGGTTCGCCGAACGAAGGTCTAGTTCGAGTTCGGTTCAGCGAACCAGTTCGGCGAACCACTCGAACCGCATAGGAAACAATTGGAGGCAATCACAAACACATAAAAACACCTAGAAAACACCCTCAAAGGTCTCCAAAAGGGGACAAACAACTCACAACACAACACAAACACATGGGAAAGTGACAAGAACAAATTCTCATGTGAAAACAAAACAGCTTGACGAGGAAAAAAGAGGACGAGACACAGATATAGGCATGGCATGCCCTTCTACAATCATGTAAAACACCACAAGGTTACTCCAAGCGGAGTCTCCCTTTTTTCCAAAAATTGGGCCACACACACACCCACCCCTTCAGTGGCAGCACTTGTGCCCCAGTTGTACACTTCACAGGTAGATTTGCATCAAGCACATTCAAAAATACGCCATACTTAACCGTCCCCAGGATGACACGGGGGTAGGTAGCTAAGTCTTTGCTGAACCATGACTTGTTCATCTTGGCTCCTTTTAAAAAACACAGCAAGCAAGGGTTACTCCAAGCGGAGTCTCCCTTTTTTCCAAAAATTGGGCCACACAGACACCCACCCCTTCAGTGGCAGCACTTGTGCCCCAGTCGTACACTTCACAGGTAGATTTGCATCAAGCACATTCAAAAATACGCCATACTTAACCGTCCCCAGGATGACACCGGGGTAGGTAGCTAAGTCTTTCCTGATCCCAGCTCTGTTCATCTTGGATCATTTTTAAAAACACAGCAAGTAAGGGTTACTCCAAGCGGAGTCTCCCTTTTTTCAAAAAATTGGGCCACACAGACACCCACCCCTTCAGTGGCAGCACTTGTGCCCTAGTTGCAAACAGGATGTTTTGATTTGCATCAAGCACATTCAAAATCCACAAGCATTTACTCTCCCCAGGATGACACAGGGGTAGTAAATTCCTTGTGGATCCATGACTTGTTCATTTTGATGAACGTTAGTCTGTCCACATTGTCACTGGACAGACGCGTGCGCTTATCTGTCAGCACACACCCAGCAGCACTGAAGACACGTTCAGAGACAACGCTGGCAGCTGGACACGACAAAATTTCCAAGGCGTAACTGGAGAGCTCTGGCCATTTTTCAAGATTTGAAGCCCAAAATGAGCAAGGCTCCATTTGAAAAGTCATGGCATCGATGTTCATTTGGAGATACTCCTGCATCATCCTCTCCAGCCGTTAACTATGTGTCAGACTTGTTGTCTCTGGTGGCCTTGCAAAGGATGGTCTAAAAAAAATTATGAAAAGATTCAATAAAATTGCTGTTACCAGCACCAGATACGGTGCTGCTGGTACGGGTAGACTGTTGAAGATGACGAGACCGTCCCATGTTTGTCAAGTTACAACTGGGAGATTCACTCCCTGCACCACGGTTGTTTGGTGGAAAAGCCGAGCTAAGATCGAAAAACAGCTTTTGCTGATACTCCTGCATACGTGCGTCCCTTTCTATGGCTGGAATTATGTCACAAAATATGGACTTCTCCCGGGGATCTAATAGTGTGGCAAGCCAGTAGTCATCATCACTTCTAATTTTGACAATACGAGGGTCATGTTGGAGGTAGTGCAGCAAGAAGGCGCTCATGTGTCTTGCGCAGCCATGCGGACCAAGTCCACACTGTTTTTGTGGCATAGAGGTGCTAACCGTTCTTTCTTCCTCTGACATCTCCCCCCAACCTCTTTCAACTGAAATTTGACCAAGGTCTCCCAAGTCTTCGCCTGCTACCATGTGCCCTTGTTGATCCCTGGGCAGGCGGTGGATGTTTCGCTCCGCTAGGCCGCATTGCAGCACGGTGAGCTTCCCACTGGGACATATGATATTTATTCATGTGACGATTCATGGAAGAAGTTGTCAAACTGCTGAGGTTTTGCCCTCTACTAACAGAATCACGACAAATTTTACATATCACATGATTTGGGCGATCTTTTGCTATGTCAAAAAAGGACCAGGCTAGGCTTAGAGGGCATGCGACCTGCTGATCCACCCCGACTAGTGCTCAGAGGCAGAGTGGTGGCTGAGAATGCAGTTGTAGACGTGCTACCAGTACTCCTCTTCTGTCCAGGAAAGCGCAAGGTAACTTCATCGTCAGTAGCATCCTCCTCCACCACCTCTGTTGACCTCAAGTGCCTGACTGTGGGTTGACAGTAGGTGGGATCTAGAATTTCCTCATCAAGCGTTGTGTTTGCACTCCCCTCACCCTCAGACCGAGCCTCTTCCTGACGTGAACCAATATTTAAGTTGTCATCCCAATCTGGTATCTGCGTCTCATCGTCATCAGTATGTTCCTCATTGTCTATAACAACAGGTGATACAGTTTGTGAATAAGGGTCAACATTATGCTCAGAAACTTGGTCCTCACGGCCTGAATCAGAGTCACAAAGGTTCTGGGCATCACTGCAGACCATTTTCTGGTCTGTACTCACTGTAGCTTGAGAGCAGACCTCTGATTCCCAGGCTATAGTGTGACTGAACAGCTCTGCAGACTTAGCCATCTCAGTTCCACCATACTGTGCAGGGCGGATGGAGACTTTAGAGCTGGGAGAAAGCAAGTGAGATTGGGATGACAACTCAGAGGACTGGTGTTTTTTGGATGCGGCAGTTGAGGTGGCGGAGGGAGCACTTGTTGGACCACTTGAGATCCATTCAAGCATTTTCTTTTTTTGGCCATCATCTACCTTTGTTCCAGTTGTTCGTGTCCGTAAAAAAGGGAGCACGTCGGATTGTCCACGGTAAGTAGTAGACATCTTACTTTTGCTGGAAGATGGTCTATCTTCAGCGGATGTTAATGGAGCTTTGCCACCTTCCCCACGGACAAACCTTTTTTTTTCCTTTTCCAACACGCCTCTTCCCCTTTCCACCAGCATCTGTCATTTTGCCACTCATTTTGATTGCGACAAGATTGTGCACTTAAAATGTGGTACTAAAAATTGAGAGGTGGTGTAGATTGCAGCGGTGGTCTAGCTTTATTAACAGCAGAATAAACAACAATAACTATCCCTGACAATGCAACTACGGTCCTTAAACTGGCAGCATAGTTTGCTATTAGAATGGCTTAGTAACAATGAGTTTCAGTGTGCATTGCAGAGGTGCTGTAAATAGATTTGCACTAGTGGGACACTAATGGAAGTCCAACAACCACTTTTAGGATGCCACTAAGTTTCCTCAGTGTTTGCTAGTATAATGGCTTAGTAAAAATGAGTTTGAGTGTGCAATGCAGTGGTGCTGCAAATAGCTTTGCACCAGTGGGACACTAATGGAAGTCCAACAGCCACTTTTAGTATGCCACTAAGTTTACTCAGTGTTTGCTAGTATAATAGCTTAGTAAAAATGAGCTGGAGTGTGCAAAGGGCAGGAGGGTGCAGTGGCAGGGTTGTGGGTCTGTGTAGAGGAAAGGAAGCCTCACTTTATATCCCTCTTAATGGGGAAATGCAGCGAGGAAGTCCCTGATCTTAGCTACACAGACGCTCTTATCTGTAGCTGTTAAAATCTGTTTCCATGGACCTGACTGTCACCTATGGCTCTGAGCCTGCTGTTATTAGCCCTTGCAAGGGCTAAAAGAAACTTCTATCCCTATTCTGTATAGCGCTGTGTGTAGCGCGTACACAGCAGTATCGGAGACAGGAGCTATGCCAGTGGTGACTTACACCCAGACACAGAAGGCAGATAATGGCGTTCTGACGGGCTGATACCCGTTTTTATAATGCGGGGACATGTGACATGGACATCCCATCACACATGCCATTGCTTCTCTGGCTAAAAGTCCACTTAGCTGTGTGTGTGTGTCTGGGATTGGCTGACAAGCTGGCCCGCCCCTCTACACGCGCGTGCTTAGGGAAGGAAGACAAGGAAAAAATGGTGATTGCCATTATCCCAGCAGTAGTGATCTGAATGCGCTGTTCCCGCACACTATACGCTGAAATTTCATAATAGTGTGAGTCACAGAGTGACTTACACTATTACAGCGGAAAGCCAGCTAGTAATTAGCTTGGCTTTTTGCTGCTAGAACTGTTCTCGAACGTAACTAGAATTATCGAGCTTTAGCAAACAGCTTGAGTTCTAGTTTGATCTAGAACAGCCCCCAAAATCACTCGAACCGCGAACTGGAGAACCATGAACCAAGAACCGCGCTCAACTCTAGTCAGGACACAGTAGCAGGGAGGCAGGACAGATCGGGAACATTCACCAGAGCCAGTATACAAGCTTCAAGGCAGAAATATCACTGGCACTGACCCATAGGTAGAGAGGCAAGATTTAGTGTTCTGGGATCCAGAACGAGGCAAGAAAGTTAACCTGACATGACAAGGCTGGAGCTGGGTATAACTACAGCAGGGAAAAGCTGGCCTGGATCATGACAGGTTCACAAATCTCAAATTCGTCATGAGCCTTAATTGGCTCAGCTCGGGCTTGATAATCCTCAAAAATCGGCAATGTTCATTTTTTTTCGATAACTGATTGCATTTTCCAAAATGCCTTTCTAATAACATGTTATGCTTTTGGATAGGATTGTGGTGCTGTATGCTGAATAGGGGGATGTGTTTAATAAGTAGAAGGACTCGGAACGTGAGATAAGCCAGAGGAGTGGCGCAATTTATTATTTTTTTTAACTTGATTTTTACTTGTATTACTTGTATTATTGTCCTGCAGCCAGTTACGGCAAAGGAAACATCCTCAAGGTTAAGACATAAGGACTTGTGTCTTTGGATGCCAAAGTCATATGTCCGTCTGCATAAAAAATGCAGACATGTTGCGTCGCAGACATGTTGTGTTGGTGCCATTTTATGCTTGGTAAAGATTAGGGAAGGTGCTGCTGCCATTGCTGCATTAAGGCCTGCTCAAAATTACCCAGTGAATCACATTTCTAGGTATTGGTACTTATTAGAAAAAATAGCTATTCGGTCTGTTGGAGTGCTTATAAGCATATTTGCCACAAGATTATAATATACCGTATTTTTTGCTTTATAAGACGCACTTTTCCTCCCAAAAATTTGAGAGGAAAATGGGGGGGGGTGCGTCTTATAAAGCGAATATAGCGGTACCTGGGGGTCCTGTCTGTGCGGTGATCGGGCGGCCGGGTGCCTGTGGCTGCATGCAAGCGGCCGGGTACCTGTGCTTGCGTGCGGTGGCAGCCGGGTACCCGTGGCTGTGTGCGGGCGGCAGTCGGGTGCTGTGTGCGGGCTGCGGCCGGCGGCCGGGTGCTGTGTGCGAGCGGCGGCCGGGTGCTGTGTGCGAGCGGCAGCCGGGTGCTGTGTGCGGGCGGGTGTTGTGTGCGGGCGGCGGTCGGCGGCTGTGTGCGGGCAGCGGCCGGGGGCTGTGTGCGGGCGGCGGTCGGTGGCTGTGTGCGGGCGGCGGCTGTGTGCGGGCGGCGGTCGGCAGCTGTGTGCGGGCGGCGGCTGTGTGCGGGCGGCGGTCAGTGGCTGTGTGCGGGCGGCAGCCGGGTGCTGTGTGCGGGCGGCGGGCGGCGGCTGTGTGCGGGCGGCGGCTGTGTGCGGGCGGCGGCCCGGTGCTGTGTGCAGACGGTGGTCGGCGGCTGTGTGCAGGCGGCGGCTGTATGTGGGCGGCGGCTGTGTGCGGGCAGTGGCCGGCGGCCGGGTGCTGTGTGCGGGCAGCGGCCGGGTGCTGTGTGCGGGCGGCAGATGGCTGCCGCCCGCACGCAAGCACAGGTACCTGGCCGCTTGCACGCAGGGTGGGTGGGCAGCCTACTGGCTGCCACTCTGTGCGTACGGGGCGGGCGGCTGTGCAGCAACTTACCCAGTTTGTCCGCGGTCCCAGTTTCAAATGATGGCAGCGGGCGCGGGCGCAGATGGAGCCCTTGGATGAGAGCTCCATCTGCGCAGGCGCCATTATTTGTACCGGGACCGCGGACACTGGGACACTCACTGCAGCGGCCTGCTGCATGACTCAACCGCCGACGACGCTGCTGCTGCCGCCACCACGGGCCCCGTGGCTCCTGCCACCACGGATCCCCCGGCTCCTGCCACCCCGGACGCCACCTGCCACCCCAGACCCCACTGCCACTGACCCGCCGTGCCTGCCAGCAAATCCGCTGCCTCCTGTGACCCCGCTTCACCACCACTGCTGCCCCCCTCCGGTAAGAGAACACCGGATTATAAGACGGACCCCATTTTTCTTTTTTTTACCTTTTTTTATGTCTAAGTTTGGGGTGCGTCTTATAATCCGGTGTGTCTTATAAAGCGAAAAATACAGTAATATAAATAATCATCAGGCAAATATCTTTATTAGCGCTCCAATAGACCGAATAGCTATTTTTTCTATTCACATATTCCTTTGAAGGGAAATTTGGCAGGAGCTACTTGAAGGATAGTAATCTGCCCAGAGTAAAAGAGATCTTGCTGGACGTGGATGCTAGAACTTGAACTCCGTGACCTGCGGTGTCGGCGCAGACTGATGGTATCAGGAAAACGGCAAGCCCGGATCAGGTTTCCCCACACACAGCGCTTCAGGGAGGAGAAGTGGATTGCCTCCTAAAAAAAACTTTAACTCTCTACTGTGGTTGTGCGGGGGTCGCACAACCAAAAAGGGTGAGCAGTGACAATAAGTAATAATACTTTACTTTTTACGGGTGCTTCTCATTGCGCCTTCTCTTCTTTAATTATACTGGTACTTATTAGTAGAGTTGAGCACGGTTCGAGGTTCGAGGTTCTCCAGTTCTAGGCTCGAGTGATTTTGGGGCCTGTTCTAGATCGAACTAGAACTCGAGCTTTTTGCAAAAGCTCGATAGTTCTAGAAACGTTCGATAATGGTTCTAGCAGCAAAAAAACAGCTAATTCCTAGCTGGCTTTCCGCTGTAATAGTGTAAGTCACTCTGTGACTCACACTATTATGAAATTTCAGTGTATAGTGTGCGGGAACAGCGCCTTCAGATCACTGCTGTTTGTATAATGGCGATCGCCATTTTTTTTTTTTTCCTTGTCTTCCTTCCCTAAGCGCGCGTGTAGTGGGGAGGGCCATTATGTCAGCCAATCCCAGACACACACACAGCTAAGTGGACTTTTAGCCAGAGAAGCAACGGCATGTGTGATAGGATGTCCATGTCACATGTCCCTGCATTATAAAACCGGACATTTTCCTCCAGCACGCCATTATCTGCCTTCTGCGTCCTTGGTGTCAGACATCACTGGCGCAGCTCCGTCCTAAATCCTATCGCCGATACAGCTGTATGCGCTCCATCCACAGCGCTGGACAGCTTAGGGAGAGCACTTTCTATCAGTCCTTTTAAGGGCTCGTACCGGCAGGGTCAGAGCCATAGGTGACAGGTCCTGAAAACAGAGACAGCGTCTGTGTAGCTAAGGTCAGGGATTTCGTCGCTGCATTTCCCCATTAGGAGGGAATAGAAAGGCAGGCTTCCATTCCTCTACCCAGAGCCCCACAATCCTGGCACTGTACCCTCCTGTCCTCCGCACACTCCAACTCATTATAACTAAGCCATTATACTAGCAAACACTCAGTGTACCTAGTGGTATCCTAAACGTGGCTATTGGACTTTGCTATAGTCCCACTAGTGCAAAGATATTTGCAGCACCTCTACCTGCATTGCACACTCAAACTCATTATAACTAAGCCATTATACTAGCAAACACTCAGTGTACCTAGTGGCATCCTAAACGTGGCTATTGGACTTTGCTATAGTCCCACTAGTGCAAAGATATTTGCAGCACGTCTGCCTGCATTGCACACTCAAACTCATTGTTACTAAGCCATTATACTAGCAAACACTCAGTGTACCTAGTGGCATTCTAAACGTGGCTATTGGACTTTTGTCTAGTCCCACTAGTGCAAAGATATTTGCAGCACGTCTGCCTGCATTGCACACTCAAACTCATTATAACTAAGCCATTATACTAGCAAATACTCAGTGTACCTAGTGGCATCCTAAACGTGGCTATTGGACTTTGCTATAGTCCCACTAGTGCAAAGATATTTGCAGCACCTCTGCCTGCATTGCACACTCAAACTCATTATAACTAAGCCATTATACTAGCAAACACTCAGTGTACCTAGTGGCATACAAGAAGTGGCTGTTGTACTCCATTAGTGCCCCACTGGTGCAAATCTATGTGCAGCACCTCTGCATGACACCCTCCTGCTCTGTTTTTAATAAGCTATAATGATAGCAAAAAATACTGCCATTTAGTGGCATCATAGAACTGGCTGTTGGACTCCTTTATTGTGCCACTTGTGCCAAGCAATCTCAAGCACCTCTGCATTGTACCCTCATGCACATTTAGCTATGCTAATTTTATAGCAAACTCAGGGAATTCCTTGCTGCATTTGATCATTAGGAGGGATAGAAAGTGAGGCTTCCTTTACTGTCCTGGTACCCACAGAACACGGCCACTGTACCCATCTGTCCACTTTTGCCACGCTATTTAATTTGCACAAAGAGCTGACTCTTTTTCTGCCTTCCTAAAATTGTCTGGAATACTAAGTTAGTGTTCCTTTGCTGCCAAGCAAGGTACAACACATGTGCATTCTACACTCCTTTCCATTTCTGGAATGCAATTATTAACTGCAGGTAGTCCAGGCAATCTGTGACGAAGGTGCAGGCGTGGACATAATGTAGCCTGCATCCAATGATGGTTCTCTCGATGTCTGACAGCTCAACAATACGTTCTGTTTCCACTTCCAACACAAGTGATGACCTGCCAATCACACTCCCTGTTGCGGGTTAAGGAGTGGAAGTTCAGTGTGAAAAACCATGTGTGACTGCTGTCCCCACAGTCACAGAGGATGAAGAGCACGCAGATGCACTTGATGGGGCAGGCGGTGGTTGCACAGGCACGCTAGGCCGCATTGTAGCACAGTGAAATTCACATTGCGACTTATGCTTCATTTTACGTCGTGTACAGGGTGGGCTCCCCAGTATGCAGCAAAACCAGGCAACAGGAAAAGGACTCTAGGCAGTTGGGTTGATAAATGATTGTTTAACTTTACCAAAACAAACAATAAGAACCATGCATACAATTTAAATAATTGAACAATCTATTCTGTTGCCTACTACCTGCTAATCCCTCTGTGTAGCAGTAATTGTGTGTTTGTGTGTGCGAACACGACTTACCAGTGGTGCATCACAAGAGCTTACAAGTTATCTACCTAAACATAGACAAAACACATGACCCCCCCTGAATACCCTTGTTAGCTGAAGCCTCACAGATAATGCAGATGATAACAGTGAGAATGCAAACCACACAGCTCTGCAACACAGTCATGGAAATCTTGAAAAGCAACAGTCAATGCAAACATGTGTTGCTGTCCTTCTATGATTTAAACTGTATGTGACAATTTGACAGTGCAGAGGCAGCAAGTCTTATTGTCTATAAATAGTCGGCCTACCCAGAACAGATATGTGTTTTGCTAATAAAACAAAGTGTTGCGTGCCCGCATTATTGTCTGGGCACAGCCTACCATACCCGGGTACTGTGATGTCCAGTTGCCAGAAATACAGACTTTACGCTCCTCTCACGGTAAACAGTATAGACAGCACCGTAAGAATGTTGGTCTGTGGCACAGGATGCTGCTCACTGACGTTACAGTGCTCATCATCAAAGTACAACACAACTCCCCTCACAATTGAACGAACTGTTTCCGCGGTGGCTCCTTGCTGTAACACACACCTTTAGCTTTTCCTTCTGTTCATAGACAGCATCTCCAAGTCCACACCCGAAGAGCAATTTTATATTGCTATAGTGACCAAAGGCAGATCCAAAAAAACAGCAGCCCCTTGTGTGTAGTCTGCAACAATGCATGCAATGAACGGCAAATAAGCATATTGCGTTGACAGTTGCTAAAGCTGAGCAATACACCTTCACGCTGTCAATTTATATCCATGTGATACTTCATGGAGGAAGTACTCAAAAGTGTGAGTTTTTGCCTTCTACTTAAAGATTGTTGACAAATCTTACAGATTACATGACTTTGGTGATCCTTTGCGATGTCCAAAAATTCACAGGCTAGGAAAGGCTTACAGCCCATGCGACCTGCATAGCCAACACGACATCTGCTCAGAGACAATGTTGTGGTCCAGGATTCAGTTGTTGACGTGCTGCCAGAACTTTGTCTCTGGCCAGGAAGACGCAACGTAACCTCGTCGTCAGTAGCATCCTCCTCCACCTCCTCTGCTGACCTTATCGACTGGCTGACTTTGGTTTGACAGTAAGTGTTGTCTCCAACCTCATCAATAACCCTGTGTGTTTTCATTCCCCTCGTCCTGAATCCTCCAAGACAACCTCTTCCTGCCCTGACCGAATAGTAAAGTTGTCCTTCCAATCAGGTATCTGTGCTCCTCATCATGTTCCCCATTGTCTCCACCAGGAGGATTTAATTTTTGGAAATGAGGGTGTAGATTAGGCACAGCACCTTCTTCATCGGGGCCTGGATCCCAGTCACAAAGCTTCAGGCTATCTGCGCAGATCATTTCCCCTGTCTCATGGAACTCGCTACCTCAACACGTTAGATTATATGCTACACACGCAAGCTTCAAACTGAATCTGAAAACTCATCTGTTCAGAAATGACTATAACCTTCAATGACACCACCACCATACGTACTTGACGCTCAACCCAAACAACTCCTACTGTCTCCTCCCAAAAATCCTTTAGAATGTAATCCCGCAAGGGCAGGGCCCTCTTCCCTCTGTACCAGTCTGTCTATAGTTACTTGTATATGTATTCTGTATGTAACCCCCTTCTCATGTACAGCACCATGGAATCAATGGTGTTCTATAAATCAATAATAATAAAAATAATAATAACTTCCTTGTCTGTACTCATTGCAGCTTTGGAGCAGACCTCTGATTCCCAGGCTATAGTGCGACTGAACAGCTATGCAAACTCAACCATCTCTGTCACCCCATACTCAGCAGGGCTGGTGGAAACTTGAGAGCTGTTAGAAAGCAAGTGCGATTGGATTGACACCACAGAGGAATGGAGTATTTGGGATCTTGAAATTGGGGTGGAGGAGAGGCCACTTTATGGAGCAATTC
Organism: Anomaloglossus baeobatrachus; assembly: GCF_048569485.1. NCBI lineage: Eukaryota > Metazoa > Chordata > Amphibia > Anura > Aromobatidae > Anomaloglossus > Anomaloglossus baeobatrachus. The sequence goes on along the minus strand of NC_134356.1, from coordinate 420,722,907 downwards.
AAATCCATTGAAGCAGCTGCTGATTTGGCCTCATCTACATTTGTTAGCGATGGTCGTGTCCATGAAAAAAGGGATCATATCAGATTATCCATGGGAAGAAGTACACCTGTTCTTTTTGATGTTATTTGTTGTTACAAAACGGTGACGCCTTAAACGCAAGCAGCCTGCTGCGGTTTCAGTTGCGCCCAGGCATCAGCTGCCATTTAGGCCTGTGCCTCGGGTTGTCCAGCTGGCTGCTTTCTCCTCCACGTCTAAGTGTGGAGAGGCAGCTAGTGCGCATGCGTGTGCCGATTTACCCCAGCTGCAGCCTAACTCCAGTGTTTCGCCTAGTGAGTATGCTCAGCCTGACTGTGCCATTCCTGAGGCTAAGTCTTGATTTCGGGCTACAGCGCATGCTCCCACACTTAGTGCAAAAAGCCTCTTTGCACAGGTACTTGCACTCCGTGCCGGGTCTAAGTCCTGTGTTGTGCCTAGACACCATGCTAAAGCTGATAGTCTTTTTTCAGAGACTGTATTTCATGCAACTGACCATGGTCAGGCACTTACTGCATCAGAAACTAGGTCCGGTAATGAACTCTTTGGTGTCCTGGTGTCCTGACGATGTGGCCAGGCCACTCCCAAATGGCTTGCAGAGGCCCGCCCCTATGACTTGTCACCGCATTATTGATGGTCAGACGATGACTGGTGAGGTGTTTGGGTCATGACAGCCATGAGGTCATCATTGAAGTTGCGGTTCCAAATAGGACGCTAGTTATGCCACTCATGACGTATCACTCTGCTTTTGTCTGCAGGAGGTGCATTGTGGTCCACCCTGGTTTGTGGCGGACCCAGGTTATAAAAGGGGCTGGAGACAACAAGGAGGTGCGCAGTCTTCTATTATGCTCCGAAAGAGCACATCTCTATGTGTTGAACCCATTGCGGCTTTAGACCAGAGGTAGGCAGGGATAGGGCGTCGATGCAGGCCGCCACCACAGTTGGTAACGCAGAACGGTTAAGACCAGCTCCTGTCCTACAAGTCCTGCTTGTGCAGCCCAGTGGCATTAACAGGCCTGCTGCTGCTGATGCGCCTGCTGTTCACAGGTGTCGCCCCAATGCACACGGTCAGCGTCCTGAATGGCCCCTGTGATGTTAACAGGGAGTTCCTGGGCTGGGTGGGCGTGTGGACCCTGTTACGCTAACAGGGCTCCCAGTCTCAAGATCCGAGTGGCGTCTAACTTGGTTCAGGCTACTATTAGTTTCATAGCCACACAGCTCTGTATCCTCCACCGAACCTTCCAGTTGCCAACCTCTCCTTTTCCATCTGGGAGCACGGTGGACACTGACTGCTGATGGGGATATATACCTTTCTCTTTCTTTTCTTATTAATTTTCGTTATATAGCAGTAACATAGTATATACCACCTTATCCAAATCTGCCAGTCCCACTGTAACAGATGGTGTTTCTTCATCAAATGTTACTTTTGCTTAACCACCAAACCCACGGACCAAAACTTTTTTCCCCTTTCCAACACACCTGTTCCCCTTTTCACCCGCATCTGTCCTTTTTCAAATCATTTTGTATATGACCAAAAGTGCAACTCTGCAGGGACACCGTACTCAATGGCATCTCAGCACAACAGCCAGCCCTCGGTCCCTCAGATGTGGACAAGTAAAAGACCATTTCCTCCTATCCATGACAAAGCGTTGAGATTCACTCTGTGCAGCACTGGTGTTTAGTGGAAAAGCAGATCGAAGATTGCGTAACACCTTCTGAAGATACTCCTGTACACGTGCGTCCCTTTATATGGCAGGAATTATTTCGCCAAATTTTGTCTTGTACCGGGGATCTAACAGTGTGGCAACCCAGTAGTTAGCATTACTTCGAATTCCTACAATCCGAGGGTCATGTTGTAGGTAGTGCAGCAAGAAGACGCTCATGTGTCTTGTGCATCCAGGAGGACCAAGTCCTTGGTGTGTTGGTGGCAGAGAGGTGAGAATCGTGCCTCCTTCCTCTGCCCTCTCCCCCCAACCTCGCACAACCGAAATGTGAGCAAGCTCTCACTCATCTGCTGAGTCTTCCATGCCCATCGCAAGTTCGTCCTCCATTTCTTCATGGCTCCTGCACCTTCCTCAACAATTTTTGCTGATACTATGCGCCCTTGTTAATCCCTATCCCCCACCATAACTGCTGCCTAGGTGCCGCTTACCGTATGGACCTTGTAGATCTTATTATCCCTTCTGCATATGACTCCTCCTGTACTTCCTCACCTTCCTCTTGGACCAATACCTGACTCCGAATAATGCTTACAGTGTGCTCCATCATGTAGATGACCAGAATTGTCACGCTGAGAATGGCATTGCCAGTGCTAAGCATCTTCGTCGACATTTGTAAACTGTGTAGAAGGGTGCATAGGTCCTTGATCTGACACCACTCCAGCAGCGTGATCTGCACCACCTCTGGATCAAGTTAGCCCAGGGTATACGTCATACCGTATTTCAGCAGGGCTCTGCGGTGCTGCCACACACGCTGCAACATGTGCAGATTCCAATTACTGCGTGTCGGAACATCGCATTTCCGGCGTTTAACCGCCAGACCCTAAGACTTCCGGAGCGATGACAGTTGTTGAGCTGCTGGGTGCGAAGGATGAAAGTGAGCACACAGCAGCGTGCCCGCTGCACAAGGCCATGTAGGCCGGGATGCTATTTTAAAAATTGCTGGACAACCAGGTTCAACACGTGAGCCATACAAGGCACATGTGTCACATTGCCCTGAAGAAGGGTCGCAGACTGGTTTGCATCATTGTCGCACCCGACCTTCCCTGACTGCTGGTTGACTGTAGACAACCATTGATGAAACTCGGTCTCACTCTCCAAAGCTAACCGTCCACAATTCCTCAGCGGTGTCTCATATTTCCCCTACATTTCAAAGTAAACATTTGACCACCTGATGGCCTTGAGCTCTGCTGCCAGCATAGTAAGGAGGTGTGTGGGATTCCTTGGGTGCAGTTACAAGGAAGGGTGGCCTGACCACACAGGGTTTGGGCCGAGGTGGAGGACCCACACGAGGTTGAGGAGGCAGAAGCAGTGGAGGAACTTGTACATACAGAGGAAGGATTGACACACAAGTCGTGGGGACGGAAAGACTTGTACAGCAAACCCTTCTCCATCTCTCACCATAGTTACCCAGTGCCCAGTCAGCAACATGTAACTCCCCTGTCCATGCTTACTGGTCCAAGTATCTGTGTTGAAATGCACCCTGTCACACACAGAGTTTCTCAAGGAATTGGTGAGGTTGTGTGCGACCTACTGTGGTAGCGCGGGCACGCCTTTCTTGGAGAAGGAGTGACGACTGGCCATCGGCTCTTGGGGCACTGCAATGGGCATAAGGTCTCGAAAATCCTCGGTCTCAAAAGGGTGGTGTAAAGGCAGCCTTTCTGTTGCCAACAAGTTGCAGATGATGAAACTCAACCTCGTAGGCATGTCATGCCCTTCGAAAATCATGTAAAACATAGCGAGGGGACTCCAACCACAGTCTCCCTTGTTGCCACTAATTGGGCCACACACACCCCACTTGACTGGCATCAGTTGACCCCCCTTTTGAAAAAGAAAAAGATGCTTTGCATGAAGCACTCTCAAAAATACGCGTGCCTTTCGCCTCCCCTGGCTGACCCAGGGGAAAAAAAGTCCTCTGAGAGCCATGACTTGTTCATCTTGGTTCTTTTCGGAAACACAGCGAGGGGACTCCAACCACAGTCTCTCTCGTTGCCACTAATTGGGCCACACACACCCCACTTGACTGGCATCAGTTGACCCAATTTTCAAGATGAAAAAGATGCTTTGCATGAAGCACTCTCAAAAATACGCGTGCCTTTCGCCTCCCCTGGCTGACCCAGGGGAAGAAAAGTCCTCTGAGAGCCATGACTTGTTCATCTTGGTTCTTTTCGGAAACACAGCGAGGGGACTCCAACCACAGTCTCTCTCGGTGCCACTAATTGGGCCACACACACCCCACTTGACTGGCATCAGTTGACCCCCCTTTTGAAAAAGAAAAAGATGCTTTGCATGAAGCACTCTCAAAAATACGCGTGCCTTTCGCCTCCCCTGGCTGACCCAGGGGAAGAAAAGTCCTCTGAGAGCCATGACTTGTTCATCTTGGTTCTTTTCGGAAACACAGCGAGGGGACTCCAACCACAGTCTCTCTCGTTGCCACTAATTGGGCCACACACACCCCACTTGACTGGCATCAGTTGACCCCCCTTTTGAAAAAGAAAAAGATGCTTTGCATGAAGCACTCTCAAAATACGTGTGCCTTTCGCCTCCCCTGGCTGACCCAGGGGAAGAAAAGTCCTCTGAGAGCCATGACTTGTTCATCTTGGTTCTTTTCGGAAACACAGCGAGGGGACTCCAACCACAGTCTCTCTCGTTGCCACTAATTGGGCCACACACACCCCACTTGACTGGCATCAGTTGACCCCCCTTTTGAAAAAGAAAAAGATGCTTTGCATGAAGCACTCTCAAAAATACGCGTGCCTTTCCCGTCCCCTGGCTGACCCAGGGGAAGAAAAGTCCTCTGAGAGCCATGACTTGTTCATCTTGGTTCTTTTAGAAACACAGCGAGGGGACTCCAACCACAGTCTCCCTCGTTGCCACTAATTGGGCCACACACACCCCACTTGACTGGCATCAGTTGACCCAATTTTCAAGATGAAAAAGATGCTTTGCATGAAGCACTCTCAAAAATACGCGTGCCTTTCGCCTCCCCTGGCTGACCCAGGGGAAGAAAAGTCCTCTGAGAGCCATGACTTGTTCATCTTGGTTCTTTTTGGAAACACAGCGAGGGGACTCCAACCACAGTCTCTCTCGTTGCCACTAATTGGGCCACACACACCCCACTTGACTGGCATCAGTTGACCCCCCCTTTTGAAAAAGAAAAAGATGCTTTGCATGAAGCACTCTCAAAAATACGCGTGCCTTTCCCGTCCCCTGGCTGACCCAGGGGAAGAAAAGTCCTCTGAGAGCCATGACTTGTTCATCTTGGTTCTTTTTGGAAACACAGCGAGGGGACTCCAACCACAGTCTCCCTCGTTGCCACTAATTGGACCACACACACCCCACTTGACTGGCATCAGTTGACCCAATTTTCAAGATGAAAAAGATGCTTTGCATGAAGCACTCTCAAAAATACGCGTGCCTTTCGCCTCCCCTGGCTGACCCAGGGGAAGAAAATTCCTCTGAGAGCCATGACTTGTTCATCTTGGTTCTTTTCGGAAACACAGCGAGGGGACTCCAACCACAGTCTCTCTCGTTGCCACTAATTGGGCCACACACACCCCACTTGACTGGCATCAGTTGACCCAATTTTCAAGATGAAAAAGATGCTTTGCATGAAGCACTCTCAAAAATACGCATGCCTTTCGCCTCCCCTGGCTGACCCAGGGGAAGAAAAGTCCTCTGAGAGCCATGACTTGTTCATCTTGGTTCTTTTCGGAAACACAGCGAGGGGACTCCAACCACAGTCTCTCTCGTTGCCACTAATTGGGCCACACACACCCCACTTGACTGGCATCAGTTGACCCCCCTTTTGAAAAAGAAAAAGATGCTTTGCATGAAGCACTCTCAAAAATACGCGTGCCTTTCCCGTCCCCTGGCTGACCCAGGGGAAGAAAAGTCCTCTGAGAGCCATGACTTGTTCATCTTGGTTCTTTTAGAAACAAAGCGAGGGGACTCCAACCACAGTCTCTCTCGTTGCCACTAATTGGGCCACACACACCCCACTTGACTGGCATCAGTTGACCCCCCTTTTGAAAAAGAAAAAGATGCTTTGCATGAAGCACTCTCAAAAATACGCGTGCCTTTCCCGTCCCCTGGCTGACCCAGGGGAAGAAAAGTCCTCTGAGAGCCATGACTTGTTCATCTTGGTTCTTTTAGAAACACAGCGAGGGGACTCCAACCACAGTCACCCTCGTTGCCACTAATTGGGCCACACACACCCCACTTGACTGGCATCAGTTGACCCAATTTTCAAGATGAAAAAGATGCTTTGCATGAAGCACTCTCAAAAATACGCGTGCCTTTCGCCTCCCCTGGCTGACCCAGGGGAAGAAAAGTCCTCTGAGAGCCATGTCCACATTGTCAGTGGACAGACACGTGTGCTTATCTGCCAGCAGACCCCCAGCAGCACTGAAGACAGGTTCTGAGAGAACGCTGGCTGCAGGACACGACAAGATCCCCAAGGCGTACGTGGCGAGCTCAGGCAATTTATCAAGATTGGAAGCCTAAAATGAGCAGGGCTCAAGTTGCACAATAATGGAATCGATGTTTCCTTGCATATACTCATATATCTGTGTGTCTCCCTCTTTTTCCTTGTCCAGCTGTTTTGTTTTCGCATGAGTATATGTCCTTGTTACTTTCCCATGTGTTTGTGTTGTGTTGTGAGTTGTTTGTCACCTTTTGGACACCTTTGAGGGTGTTTTCTAGGTGTTTTTATGTGTTTGTGAATGCCTGCCATTGTTTCCTATGCGGTTCGAGTTCGGTTCGTCGAACGTTCGACGAACCGAACTCGAACGGGACCTCCGTTCGGCGAACCGACCTCGAGCCGAACCGGGACCGGTTCGCTCATCTCTACTTATTAGGGCCTGCTCAAAATTACCCAGTGAACTTGCTAAATAGGTATTTGTACTTTTTAGTGCCTGCTCAAAATTAGCCAGTGAACCACATTTCTAGGTATTGGTACTTATTAGTGCTTGCTCAAAATTAGCTAGTGAACCACATTTCTATGTATTTGTACTTATTAGTGCCAGCTCATAATTAGCCAGTGAACCACATTTCTAGGTATTGGTACTTATTAGTGCTTGCTCAAAATTATCCAGTGAACCACATTTCTAGGTATTGGTGTTTATTAGTGCCTGTTCAAACTTACCCAGTGAACCACATTTTTATGTATTTGTACTTATTAGTGCTTGCTCAAAATTATCCAGTGAACCACATTTCTAGGTATTGGTGCTTATTAGTGCCTGCTCAAAATTACTCAGTGAACCAAATTTCTAGGTATTGGTACTTATAGCCAGTGACCACATTTCTAGGTAATGGTATTTACAGTATTAGTGCCTGCTCAAAATTTGCCAGTGAACTAGCTATGTACTGCCACTTATTAGTCCTGTCTCAAATTAGCTAGTGAACCACATTTCTAGATATTAGTACTTATTAGTGCCTACTCAAAATTACCCAGTGAACCACATTTCTAGGTATTGGTTTTATTAGTGCCTGCTCAAAATTATCCAGTGAACCACATTTCTAGGTATCGTTACTTATTACTGCCTGCTCACAATTATCTAGTGAACCACATTTCTATGTATTTGTACTGATTGGTGCCAGCTCATAATTAGCCAGTGAACCACATTTATTAGGTATTGGTACTTATTAGTGCCTGCTCAAAATTACCCAGTGAACCACATTTATAGGTATTGGTACTTTTTAGGGCCTGCTCAAAATTTCCCAAGAAACTAGCTAAATCAGTATTGGTACTTTTTAGTGCCTGTTCAAAATTACCCAGTGAACCAAATTTCTAGGTATTGGTACTTATAGCCAGTGACCACATTTCTAGGTAATGGTACTTACAGTATTAGTGCCTGCTCAAAATTAGCCAATGAACCCCATTTCTAGGTATTGGTACTTATTAGTGCCTGCTCAAAATTTGCCAGTGAACTAGGTAAATATGTATTGCCACTTTTTAGTCCATTCTGAAAATTAGCCAGTGAACCACATTTCTAGGTATTGGTACTTATTAGTGTCTGCACCAAAATTGCCAACAAACTAGCTAAATAGGTATTGGCACTTTTTAGTACCTGCTCAAAATTAGCTAGTGAACCACATTTCTAGGTATTGGTACTTATTAGTGCCTGCACCAAATTTGCCAACAAACTAGCTAAATAGGTATTGGCACTTTTTAGTACCTGCTCAAAATTACCCAGTGAACCACATTTCTAGGTATTGGTATTTATTAGTGCCTACTCAAAATTACCCAGTAAACCACATTTCTAAATATTTGTACTTATTAGTGCCAGCTCATAATTAGCCAGTGAACCACATTTCTAGGTATTGGTACTTATTAGTGCTTTCTCAAAATTATCCAGTTAGCCACATTTCTAGGTATCGGTACTTATTAGTCCCAGCTCATAATTAGTCAGTGAACCACATTTCTAGGTGTTGGTACTTATTATTGCCAGCTCATAATTAGCCAGTTAACCACATTTCTAGGTATTGGTACTTATTAGTGCGTACTCCAATTTATCCAGTGAACTACATTTCTAGGTGTTGGTACTTATTAGGGCCTGCTCAAAATTACCCAGTGAACCACATTTCTAGATATTGGTATTTTTTACTGCCTGCTCAAAATTAGTCAGTGAACCACATTTCTAGATATTGGTACTTACTAGTGCCTGCTCAAAAATTAGCCAGTGAACCACATTTATAGGTATTGGTACTTATTAGTGCCTCCTCAAGGAAGGGTTGCCTGACCTGGGCCTTTTTTGAGACCACAAAGGATGACCCAACTTTTGTTATCTGCCAACATTGGAAACAACGACTCATTAGAAGCAACAAATCAAATATTTAACTACTACATGTATGAACTGGCACTTGTGTAACCAACATGCCTCAGTGTGCGAAACTTAAGGCTGCTTTACAGGTGTCAATATCTCATGCGATCGCACCCGCCCCCATAGTTTGTGCGGCATGGCAATTTGTTGCCTGTGTCGCACAAAGTCAGTAACCCCGTCACACGTACTTACCTCCCGAACGACCTCGCTGTGGGCGGCAAACATACTCTTCCTGAAGGAAGATGGACGTTCGGCGTCACAGCGACGTCATACAGCGGCCGGCCAATAGAAGCGGAGGGGCGGAGATGAACGGGACGTAAACATCCCACCCACCTCCTTCCTTCCCCATTGCCGGCGGCCACAGGTAAGCTGCAGTTCATCGTTCCTGGGGTGTCACACAGAGCGACGTATGCTGCGTCAGGAATGATGAACAACCGGAGCACAGAAGGACGTTTGATTTTTTGAAAATGAGCGACGTGTCAACGAACAACGATAAGGTGAATTTTTGCTCTTTCACAGTCACTCATTTGTGTTACACACTATGATATGTCAAACAAGGCCGGATGTGCGTCACTAACGATGTGACCCCGACGACATATCGTTTGATATATCGTAGCGTGTAAAGCCCGCTTAACTGCGCTAAAATGCGGGCTACCGGGCCTAACCAACCACTGGCCGCTATATTAACAGTGTCTGCTGCTTCTTCCTTCTCCTGCATCACCGTCAAAACTATTCTCACAGAGTTCTTCGGCTGCAGAACCACCACTTGTTTACCCACTTCAGTCGGGGTGAGCGAGAGCCTGTCAGCTATTATGGAAGTGACCATGTCTAGTGTTTTTGACGCATGTGAGACACTGAGAACACCACATGATTCTCAATCCACCATTAGATCTCCACCTACATCTCTCTCACAGTCCACTGGTTGGTCGTGTACAAGGGTGTGGGAACAAAAGACCTAATCCTGTCACTCATGCACTCTTGATTTTTAAAATGGAAATGCCAAGCCGCATCCTGTGTATTACATGGACCATACCTCACTGCTCTGCAAAGACACTATGGGGAAATGGGGGGCAATTGATGCCACTATCCTGCTGTCTGCCTGAAAAGTTTTTAAATATGAAGACTCCAAGATGAGTCTCAAATGTGTGTCTTGTCTGTACTGGCAGGAGTGTGGGAGCAAAAGACCTAATCCTGTCACTTAAACACCTCTTGATTTTTAAAATGTAACTGCCAGGCCACATCCTGTGTTTTACATGAACCATACCTCACTACTGTGCAAAGACACTATGGCAAATGGGGCGGGGGACAATTGATGCCACTGTCCTGCTGTCTGCCTGAAATGTTTTTAAATATCAAGACTCCAGGAGGGGTTTCCAAGTTGTGTCTTGTCTGTACTGGCAGGGGCATGGGAGTAGGAGGCCTCTTCCTGTCACACATCCACCTCTTGATTTTTAAAATATAAATGTCAGGCCTATGTGTTGCATGGACCATTCCCCAGGCTGTGCAAATAAACTGTGGGGAAATGGGGGAGAGGGCAATTGATGCCACTGTCCTGCTCTCTGCCTGAAATGTTTTTTAAATATCAAGACTCCAAGATGGGTCTTCAATTTGTGTCTTCTCCGTACTGGCAGGGGTGTGGGAGCACCAGCCCTACACCTGTCTCTCATCCATGTTAAGATTTTTTATGCCAATAGTCTAGGAAGCTAATGGCTATGCCAAAACAGTGGGGCTGCACTGTAAAACATATTTTTGCTGTTTTAGAAGCATTTCAACCCCGCTAATGGTGTTTTCTCTGCCTGAGGTTTCGCTTCCCATGGCATCCAATGGGGTTTGAAAATGTTAGATGATCTGTTCAGCACACATAGATACAGTTATATGAAAAAGTTTGGGCATCCCTATTAATGTTAACATTTTTTCTTTATAACAATTTGGGTTTTTGCAACAGCTATTTCAGTTTCATATATCTAATAACTGATGGACTGAGTAATATTAATGGATTGAAATGAGGTTTATTGTACTAACAGAAAATGTGCAATCCGCATTTAAACAAAATCTGACAGTTGCAAAAGTATGGGCACCTCAACATAAAAGTGACATTAATATTTTGTAGATCCTCCTTTTGCAAAAATAACAGCCTCTAGTCGCTTCCTGTAGCTTTTAATGAGTTCCTGGATCCTGGATGAAGGTATATTTGACCATTCCAGTTTACAAAACAATTCCAGTTCAGTTAAGTTTGATGGTCGCCAAGCATGGACAGCACGCTTCAAATCATCCCACAGATTTTCAATGATATTCAGGTCTGGGGACTGGGATGGCCATTCCAGAACATTGTAATTGTTCCTCTGCATGAATGGCTGAGTAGATTTGGAGCTGTGTTTTGGATCATTGTCTTGCTGAAATATCCATCCCCTGCGTAACTCCAACTTCGTCAGTGATTCTTGCACATTATTGTCAAGAATCTGCTGATACTGAGTTGAATCCATGCGACCCTCAACTTTAACAAGATTTCCGGTGCCGGAATTGGCCACACAGCCCCAAAGCATGATGGAACCTCCACTAAATTTTACTGTGGGTAGCAAGTGCTTTTCTTGGAATGACGTGTTTTTTTGCCTCCATGCATAACGCCTTTTTGTATGACCAAACAACTCAATCTTTGTTTAATCAGTCCACAGGACCTTCTTCCAAAATGTAACTGGCTTGTCCAAATGTGCTTTTGCATACCTCAGGTGACTCTGTTTGTGGCTTGCTTGCAGAAACGGCTTCTTTCGCATCACTCTCCCATACAGCTTCTCCTTGTGCAAAGTGCGCTGTATTGTTGACTGATGCACATTGACACCATCTGCAGCAAGATGAATCTGCAGGTCTTTGGAGGTGGTGTGTGGATTCTCCTTGACTGTTCTCACCATTCTTCTTCTCTGCCTTTCTGATATTTTTCTTGGCCTGCCACTTCTGGGCTTAACAAGAACTGTACCTGTGTTCTTCCATTTCCTTACTATGTTCCTCACAGTGGAAACTGACAGTTTAAATCTCTGAGACAACTTTTTGTATCCTACCCCTGAACAACTATGTTGAATAATATTTGTTTTCAGATCATTTGAGAGTTGTTTTGAGGAGCCCATGATGCCACTCTTCATAGGAGATTCATATGAACAACTTGCAAATGGCCACCTTAAATATTTTTTCTCATGATTGGATACACCTGCCTATGAAGTTCAAAGCTCAATGAGGTTACAAAACCAATTTAGTGCTTTAGTAAGTCAGTAAAAAGTAGTTAGGTGTGTTCAAACCAAGAAATTGATAAGGGTGCCCATACTTTTGCACCGGTCAAATTTTGTTTAAATGCGGATTGCACATTTTCTGTTAGTACAATAAACCTTATTTCAATCCAGAAATATTACTCAGTCCATCAGTTATTAGATATATGAAACTGAAATAGCTGTTGCAAAAACCCAAATTGTTATAAAGAAAAAAGGTTAACATTAATAGGGGTGCCCAAACTTTTTCATATGACTCTAAGTTCGCCGAAGATTGGCGAACCGTACTTTGAAAGGTTCACTCATCAAACATTTATAGCTTTGCATTTAAGAAGTAAATGAACAATAAAAGTTTTGTACAAAGTAAACAGCCTTTAAATTCTGTTTTCAGATTTTTACAATGCAGAACTTCAGTTACCTTAGTAAAAATACTTTCCTTGCAATCCTGACACATGTAATAAAATATTGTGTTATGATTATAGGTTGAATTTTCCTAAGATAATGATAAGAAGCAGATCATATAGTGTACATAATACTATCAAATTGATGTAGATGGATGAATGAGATATAATGATACATCAGTGTTATTGGTTATTAGACATTGCTTTTATCATCATGGTAATTTGTAGCTGCTCAGTTTATTGATACTTCCATAATGTATAAGTACATATAGTTATATAAATAGCGGATTATGTGCACAATGTATTCTGTAACACTGCTTAGTGCTAAAATTGCTTGATCGCGGTAAGGTTTTTTTCACACACAGTGTTTCGTCTTTTTGTTGCCTTTTGCTACTTTTTGGCTGTGTTTTTTGGATGTAGATTACATGTGTGATTTGTCTACAATATATGTTTAGTTTAGTTTTGTTCACCAATAAAGCTGCATTTTTTGGACTCATCTACAGTGCCTACAAGTAGTATTCAACCCCCTGCAGATTTAGCAGGTTTACACATTCGGAATTAACTTGGCATTGTGACATTTGGACTGTAGATCAGCCTGGAAGTGTGAAATGCACTGCAGCAAAAAAGAATGTTATTTCTTTTTTTATTTTTTTTTTAAATTGAGAAAAGTTTATTCAGAGGGTCATTTATTATTCAACCCCTCAAACCACAAGAATTTTGTTTGGTTCCCCTAAAGTATTAAGAAGTATTTCAGGCACAAAGAACAATGAGCTTCACATGTATGGATTATTTATCTCTTTTTCCAGCCTTTTCTGACTAATTAAGACCCTCCCCAAACTTGTGAACAGCACTCATACTTGGTCAACATGGGAAAGACAAAGGAGCATTCCAAGGCCATCAGAGACAAGATCGTGGAGGGTCCCAAGGCTGGCAAGGGGTACAAAACCCTTTCCAAGGAGTTGGGCCTACCTGTCTCCACTGTTGGGAGCATCATCCGGAAGTGGAAGGCTTATGGAACTACTGTTAGCCTTCCACGGCCTGGACAGCCTTTGAAAGTTTCCACCCGTGCCGAGGCCAGGCTTGTCCGAAGAGTCAAGGCTAACCCAAGGACAACAAGGAAGGAGCTCCGGGAAGATCTCATGGCAGTGGGGACATTGGTTTCAGTCAATACCATAAGTAACGTACTCCACCGCAATGGTCTCCGTTCCAGACGAGCCCGTAAGGTACCTTTACTTTCAAAGCGTCATGTCAAGGCTCGTCTACAGTTTGCTCATGATCACTTGGAGGACTCTGAGACAGACTGGTTCAAGGTTCTCTGGTCTGATGAGACCAAGATCGAGATCTTTGGTGCCAACCACACATGTGACGTTTGGAGACTAGATGGCACTGCATACGACCCCAAGAATACCATCCCTACAGTCAAGCATGGTGGTGGCAGCATCATGCTGTGGGGCTGTTTCTCAGCCAAGGGGCCTGGCCATCTGGTCCACATCCATGGGAAGATGGATAGCACGGCCTACCTGGAGATTTTGGCCAAGAATCTCCGCTCCTCCATCAAGGATCTTAAGATGGGTCGTCATTTCATCTTCCAATAAGACAACGACCCAAAGCACACAGCCAAGAAAACCAAGGCCTGGTTCAAGAGGGAAAAAATCAAGGTGTTGCAGTGGCCTAGTCAGTCTCCTGACCTTAACCCAATTGAAAACTTGTGGAAGTAGCTCAAGATTAAAGTCCACATGAGACACCCAAAGAACCTAGATAACTTGGAGAAGATCTGCATGGAGGAGTGGGCCAAGATAACTCCAGAGACCTGTGACGGCCTGATCAGGTCTTATAAAAGATGATTATTAGCTGTAATTGCAAACAAGGGTTATTCCACAAAATATTAAACCTAGGGGTTGAATAATAATTGACCCACACTTTTATGTTGAAAATTTATTAAAATTTAACTGAGCAACATAACTTGTTGGTTTGTAAGATTTATGCATCTGTTAATAAATCCTGCTCTTGTTTGAAGTTTGCAGGCTCTAACTTATTTGCATCTTATCAAACCTGCTAAATCTGCAGGGGGTTGAATACTACTTGTAGGCACTGTATGTATACAAAAATGCTGACAGAATTGACATGCTGCAGATAGATTTAAAAAATGGCACAGTTCTCAAATTCAGTCAGGAAAAAGAAAAGCATGAGCATGACATTCAGAATCTAAATCACTTTGCTAACATTGTGAAAAGAAAGTTTTTTTCTGCAGAAACAAATTATGCAAAAACTCTACATGTGAACATAGCCTCATAGATAGGAATGAGCGAACCTGAACTGTAAAATTCGGGGTCCATACCGCACACCTTGTGTCCAAAGCTGAACCCCGATCACAGACTTTTTAATGTGTGCCTGATTTCTGTTGGGGTTTGTCACCCAAATAAATGTTGTTGAAAGGATGCAGAGCAGCTAATCAGGAAGCTTTTAGGCTGTGGGCATGTCTGGAGCCACAGCAGCTATGCCATGGCTTCTGACATGTTTTCCAGGGTGCCTTGTTGTGTGAATATTTTTAAATCCTTATACTGTCGCGATGTGATCGTATATTTACATTACGCTGGATATTATATACCCACTGACAACACCATCAGCTGTGTGATACTGATGAAGGACTAATCTTTGACCAAAACGTCACCAATTATTTACACACTGTGTTGAATTAAAGCACTTATTATCACGTACTCCCTGTCTGAGTGCTGGATTTCTTTGATATTACATATAGATACACACACACAACCATGGCCAAAAGTGTTAGCATCTGTGAAGTTGTTCCAGAACATGAAATATTTCCCTCAGAAAATAAATAATACACCACTTACACTGCCGCTCTCCATAATATCTCTCCCACACTGCCCCTTTCTATAATATTCCACACACTGCTTCTCTGTATAATTCCCCCCCACACTGCTCCTCTGTATAATATTCCCCACACTCACACATTGCCCCTGTGTATAATATCCCCCCACACACACTGCCCCTCTGTATAATATCCCCACACGCACTGGCCCATTGTATAATATCCCTCACATACGCTGCACCCTCTGTATACTATCCCCCCACACAAGCTGTCAGCAAAATCCAGAGAGGCTGTGCAGTGGAGCGCAAGGACCTCCCGCAACAGCACCTGCGGATACACGTGACTTCCTCCCATCATTCCTTGTGGCCGGCAGCACTGGATGTGATGTGATGTGTGTGCGCGCATGTGTGTATGTCCACGATCTGTGTGTGTGTGTGCGTGCTGCGATCTGCTGTGTGTGTGTCTTTATGTGTGTGTGTGTCAGTGTGTCAGCCAGCAGCAGGGGAGGACATCGTGCAGCACCCACCAGAGATCACAGGAGGACCTGGGAGCCACGCAGACGTCCGGGTCTGGTAAGTATGTGTCTCCTGGGAAGTGGGGGGGTCTACTTTTTTGGGGGGGTAAACCTACCCCCCAACCGTGTTTCGCCAAGAATAAGACCTCCTCCAAAAATAAGCCCTAATGCTTTTTTGGGGGGGAAAAAAAATATAAGACAGTGTCTTATTTTTGGAAAAACAACATATATCCCCATCCTGGTATATATGTCCCCTTCCTAGCATATATGTCCTTAGTCTGGTGTAATGTCCCCATCCTGGTTTATTTTTCCCTTTCTAGCATATGTCCTCATCATGGGCCTCTCCTGGTGTATATGTATCCCCCTCCTGTGCACATTCTGGTATATATGTCTCCATCCTGGCTTCTGTCCCCATCCTGATATAGATGTCCCCATCACTGTTTATTTGTCCCTTTCCTAGCATATGTCCCCATCCTATATATTGAAAAAATCAGAAGGCAGCACTCCATTTTTATTCAGGTTTGTCTTTCTTTAATGGCACATAACACAGCATGTTTCGGTCGGAAACTGACCTTTCTCCAACAGTGTTCATGCCACAAGTCAATAATGGGTATAAAGAGACATTCCAATTTACATAATCGCATTTCATTAATTACATCTCCATCATCTGTTTTCATTTGATCAGCCCATATATATATATTTCCCCCTCCTGGGTACATTCTGGTATATACAGTTCAAACCAGAAGTTTTCATACACTATTATTCTTATTATTATTATTTATTATTATAGCGCCATCAATTCCATGGCGCTTTACATGTGAAAGGGGTATACATAATAGGGACAAGTACAATAATCATTTACAATACAAGACACAGACAGGTACAGGAGGATAGAGGTCCCTGCCTGTGAAGGCTCACAGTCTACAAGGGATATGTGAGGATACAGTAGGTTAGAGTAGAACTGGTTGTGCGGCACTATATCAGACTGAGGGTTACGGCAGGTTGTAGGCTTGTCGGAAGAGGTGGGTCTTCAGGTTCCTTTTGAAGCTTATCAAGGTAGGCGAGAGTCTGATGTGTTGAGGCAGAGCATTCCAGAGTATTGGGGAGGCATGGGAGAAATTTTGCATGTGATGGTGGGAAGAGGAGATGAGAGGGGAGTAGAGAAGGATCTCTTGTGAGGATCGAAGGTTACGTGCAGGTAAGTGCTGGGAGACAAGGTCAGAGATGTAGGGAGGAGAGAGGTTGTGGATGTCTTTATAGGTCATGGTTAGGGTTTTGAACTGGAGTCGTTGGGCAATGGGAAGCCAGTGAAGGGATTGGCAGAGAGGAGAGGTCGGGGAGTAGCGGGGGGACAGGTGGATTAGCCAGGCAGCATAGTTTAGAATAGATTGTAGGCGTGCGAGACTGTTAGAAGGGAGGCCACAGAGCAGGAGGTTGCAATAATCCAGGCAGGAGAGAATAAGGGCACGTACTTGGGTTTTTGCAGCTTCTTGGGAAAGGAATGTACGGATCCGGGAAAAATTTTTGAGTTGAAGGCGACAGGAGGTGAAGAGGGCTTGGATGAGTGGCTTGAAAGAGAGATCAGAGTCTAGGATTACTCCCAGGCAGCGAGCACGTGGCACTGGAGAAAGTGAGCAGCCATTGACATTAATGGATATGTCAGGTGGGGGAGTTGAGGAGGAAAGACAATGAATTCTGTTTTGTCCATGTTCAATTTTAAGAATCGAGTAGAGAAAAAAAATGAAATAGCAGACAGGCATTGTGGCATTCTGGTTAGTAGGGAGGTGATGTCAGGTCCAGAGAGGAAGAGCTATGTATCATCAGTGAAGCGATGATACTGAAAGACGTGGGACTCTAAGAGCTGTCCCAGGCCAAAGGTGTAAATGGAAAACAGCAGGGGTCCAAGAACTGAACCTTGGGGGACCCCGACAGATATGGGGTGAGAGGAGGAAGTAGTATGAGAGTGGGAGACGCTGAAAGTTCGGTTGGTTAAGTATGAGGAGATCCAAAATAGCACCAAGTCTGTGATGCCCAGAGACAAGAGAATTTGTAGTAGAAGGGAGTGGTGCACTGTGTCAAAGGCAGAGGACAGGTCCAGGAGGAAGAGGACAGAGTAGTGTCGCTTGGATTTTGCGGTTAGTAGGTCCTATAGTAGCATTCTGTAAAAAGACACATATGCATGTTTTTCTCACTATCTGACATGAAATCAGAATAAACCTTTTCGCATTTTAGGCCAAATAGGATTACCACAATTATTTATATTTGCCAAATGCCAGAAAAATAGAGAGAGAGAGAGAGCGCAAGAGGGAGACAGAGAGGCAGCGTGGTGCAAAGACAAATAACAGGCAGGTTCCTCAATAAACGATCCAAAAAGAGTAGAGCCAGTTTTTGCAGATAATATTAAAAACCTTTGCTTTCTCCTTCAAAAAAATACATTAAAACATAGACACTGTCTGGTCTACACGTTTTGAACGAATAAGTTCTTATTCATGACACACATAAAACCAAAATGGCAAGCTTCCATACACAATGCCAAAGAGAAAAACAGGGAGGAGAAAACAAATCAGGTGCGGCAAATAACTACTGAATCAGAAAACACCCACAACGAAAATAACAAGCCACTACAAAACTTAAATTAATAACTAAATATAGCTATATATGTGGTATATATATATATATATATATATATATACTAGAAGGTGGCCCGATTCTACGCATCGGGTATTCTAGAATTTACGTATTGTGTAGTTCATGTATGATTTTTGTTATATATATATATATAGATGTTGTTGTGTGTAGTTACCAAGTGTTTGTGTAGGGCGCTGTACATGTTCTGAGTGTCGCGAGGGGTGAGAGCGGTGTTGTATGTGTGTTGCGTGTGTTGCGTTGTTTGTGGAGCGCTGTGTGTCTGTAGCGTTGTGTGTGTGTGTGTGTGTTGTGCGGTTTGTGTGGGTGTGGTGTGTTTTGGGGGGAGGTATGTTTTGAGCAATGTGTGTGTTGTGCAGTATGTGCGTATATTTGTGTGTGCAGCGTTGTCTGTGTGGGTGTCTGTGTAGGGCGTTGTTTGTGATTCCTAGTGTGTGTGTGTTGTGCAGTGCGCGTGTGTGTGTGTGTTGGGGGGAGGTGTGCACCTCCCATCGTGCTCCACCCGCCATGCTGCGCACTTGCAAACGTGCTCCATCCGCCATGCTGCGCACTCCTAAACGTGCTCCATCCGCCATGCTGCGCACTCCCAAACGTGGTCCATCCGCCATGCTGCGCACTTCTAAACGTGCTCCATCCGCCATGCTGCGCACTCCCAAACGTGCTCCATCCGCCATACTGCGCACTCCCGATCGTGCACCATCCGGCATGCTGCGCACTCCCAAACGTGCTCCATCCGCCATGCTGCGCACTCCCAAACGTGCTCCATCCGCCATGCTGCGCATTCTCAAACGTGCTCCATCCGCCATGCTGCGCACTCCCAAACGTGCTCCAGTGCGCAGTATGGCGGATGGAGCACGTTTGGGAGTGCGCAGCATGGCGGATGGAGCACGTTTGGGAGTCCGCAGCATGGCGGATGGACCACGTTTGGGAGTGCGCAGCATGGCGGATGGACCACGTTTGGGAGTGCGCAGCATGGGGGATGCAGCACGATGGGGAGTGCGCAGTATGGCGGATGGAGCACGTTTGCTCAGCCTCTGTCCTTCCAGCCTCCCTCAGCATCAGCCTCCCCTCCTCAGCCTTCCTGAGGATCAGCCTCTCTCGTCCCAGCCTCCTTCCTCCCAGCCTTCCCATCCCAGCCTCCTTCAGCATCAGCATTCCCCTCTTCCCCATGATCAGCCTCTCTGCTCCCAGCCTCCTCCAGCACGGCCTGGTCCTCTGCCGACACTCACACACCCGATCGCATCCACTCACACACACACCCGATCGCATCCACTCACACACACACCCGATCGCATCCACTCACACACACACCCGATCGCATCCACTCACACACACACCCGATCGCATCAACTCACACACACACCCGATCGCATCCACTCACACACACCCGATCGCATCCACTCACACACACCCGATCGCATACACTCACACACACCCGATCGCATACACTCACACACACCCGATCGCATCCACTCACACACACCCGATCGCATCCACTCACACACACCCGATCGCATCCACTCACACACACAGACACTGACGATATCGCACTTACGCGCTCATACTCACAACATCCGGGGATATCACATGCTTCTGGCCATGTGATCCTCCGTCAGGTCCTGGAAGATCACAACAGCACATTTTCGCCGCCGAGAAGCAAGCGATATCCCAGGATGTTGTGAGTATGTGGATGCGATGTGAGGTGTGTGTGAGGTGTGTGTGAGGTGTGTGTAAGAGTGAGTGTGAGTGTGATCTGATGTGTGTGTATGTTTGTGTGTGTGCGTGTGGATCTTCTGGCGCAGCAGGACCTTGATGGGCTTGATACCAACGTATCCACACCACTCCCACCACTGCCGTGCGAGCGGGGGCCGGGGGGGGAAGGGGGGGGGGAGGGAGTACAGTACTCACCTCCGTGACAGCGCTTGTAACCATGCGAGCATGGTTAGCAACGTATCCACACCAGTCCTGTGCGAGCGGGGGCGGGGGCGGGGGCTGGTTGGGAGGGGGGGGGTGGGCAGGGAGTACCGTACTCACCTCCGTGACAGCCGTGTCAGTTCGAGAAATGCGCGGGAGGAGGGAGGGGGTGGGGCCAGAGCTAACGTGCATTGCGTGAGGGGGGCGGGGCGTGGCGTGGCCGAATTGCCAATGCCTGCAGGGTGCCGGGGCGAGAGGCCAATCTGTGGGGGGGGCGGAGCCTGGGCGAGCGGCTGGCCAATCCGTGTGGGGGCGCAGCCTGGGCGAGCGGCCAATCCGTGTGGGGGGGCGGGGCCATGGCGAGCCCAGCGGCCAATCAGCTTTGTGTCACCGTAAGGACACAATTTTGGAGCATGACAGACAGACAGACAGATAGACAGACAGACAGACAGACAGACAGACAGACAGAATAAGGCAATTATATATATAGATATATATATATACATATATACATATATATATATATATATATATACATATATACATATATATATATATATATATACATATATATATATATATATATACATATATATATATATATATATATATATATATATATATATAAACTTCAAACAAGAGCAGGATTTATTAACAGATGCATAAATGTTACAAACCAACAAGTTATGTTGCTCAGTTAAATTTTAATAAATTTTCAACATAAAAGTGTGGGTCAATTATTATTCAACCCCTAGGTTTAATATTTTGTGGAATAACCCTTGTTAGCAATTAGGCTATATGCGCACGTTGCGTAAATACATGCAGTTACGCTGCGGTTTGTAGCGCAGCGTAACTGCATGCGTCCTGCGTCCCCTGCACAGTCTATGGAGATTGTGCAGGGGCCGTGCGCACGTGGCGTCTTAGAGACATGTCACTTCTTCCGTGCGCTTTGCCGGCAGCTCCTGCTCTGTCTATGGCAGGAGCTGCAGGCAAAGCGCATGGAATCGGCTTTTTTTTTTTTTTCTCTACGGACATTTTCTGCAGCGATTTGAAGCGCACGTGTGGTCTTCAGATCGCTGTAGAAAATTCTGCAGTGACTGTACGCAACGTGCGCACATAGCCTAACAGCTAATAATCGTCTTTTATAAGACCTGATCAGGCCGGCACAGGTCTCTGGAGTTATCTTGGCCCACTCCTCCATGCAGATCTTCTTCAAGTTATCTAGGTTCTTTGGGTGTCTCATGTGGACTTTACTCTTGAGCTCCTTCCACAAGTTTTCAATTGGGTTAAGGTCAGGAGACTGACTAGGCCACTGCAACACCTTGATTTTTTCCCTCTTGAACCAGGCCTTGGTTTTCTTGGCTGTGTGCTTTGGGTCGTTGTCTTGTTGGAAGATGAAATGACGACCCATCTTAAGATCCTTGATGGAGGAGCGGAGGTTCTTGGCCAAAATCTCCAGGTAGGCCGTGCTATCCATCTTCCCATGGATGCGGACCAGATGGCCAGGCCCCTTGGCTGAGAAACAGCCCCACAGCATGATGCTGCCACCACCATGCTTGACTGTAGGGATGGTATTCTTGGGGTCGTATGCAGTGCCATCTAGTCTCCAAACGTCACATGTGTGGTTGGCACCAAAGATCTCGATCTTGGTCTCATCAGACCAGAGAACCTTGAACCAGTCTGTCTCAGAGTCCTCCAAGTGATCATGAGCAAACTGTAGACGAGCCTTGACATGACGCTTTGAAAGTAAAGGTACCTTACGGGCTCGTCTGGAACGGAGACCATTGCGGTGGAGTACGTTACTTATGGTATTGACTGAAACCAATGTCCCCACTGCCATGAGATCTTCCCGGAGCTCCTTCCTTGTTGTCCTTGGGTTAGCCTTGACTCTTCGGACAAGCCTGGCCTCGGCACGGGTGGAAACTTTCAAAGGCTGTCCAGGCCGTGGAAGGCTAACAGTAGTTCCATAAGCCTTCCACTTCCGGATGATACTCCCAACAGTGGAGACAGGTAGGCCCAACTCCTTGGAAAGGGTTTTGTACCCCTTGCCAGCCTTGGGACCCTCCACGATCTTGTCTCTGATGGCCTTGGAATGCTCCTTTGTCTTTCCCATGTTGACCAAGTATGAGTGCTGTTCACAAGTTTGGGGAGGGTCTTAATTAGTCAGAAAAGGCTGGAAAAAGAGATAATTAATCCAAACGTGAAGCTCATTGTTCTTTGTGCCTGAAGTACTTCTTAATACTTTAGGGGAACCAAACATAATTCTTGTGGTTTGAGGGGTTGAATAATAAATGACCCTCTGAATAAACTTTTCACAGTCCAAATGTCACAATGCCAAGTTAATTCCGAGTGTGTAAACCTGCTAAATCTGCAGGGGGTTGAATACTACTTGTAGGCACTGTATATATATATATATATGTATATATATATTGTGAGACTGTGACCGGGGTTATCTATGACGGCCGGTATGTCTCGCCCCAGTTGTGCTCACTCCATGATAGAAAGCAACTCCACTCCAGGGTTAATGCTGTTTCCCTACAGGCTGAAAGGAGGGTTAAAAGGAAACAGGAACAAGGGCGGGGGGTGCCGAATGTGAGGGAGTGAACACAACTCCCTGAGTTCTCTGCCGGAGAGGCACATGTGTACTGTTGTGGACTTTTGTTTGGATATTAAACCGTGTGCTGTGACCCTTGGTGCCTGGATCCCGTGTCTTCTGCTGCGCAGCCGACCACGCTACCTCACATATGGTGGAGAATCGGCGGGCATGCCAGCCCGGTGAGGTGTAGCTTCCATTTCTGGTGACCCGGTAGCACATGTCCTGGATTCAAGCGGCTATACTACAGCCCAAACCCGGCGACACCATGGAGGAAATACTAAAGCAGCAGCAACAGATCAATGCACACCTGCTCCGGTCGTTGGATCATCAGCAGCAATCTTTAAAATTGCAGGAACAATGGCACCAAGAACAGATGGTTCTACTGGCCAAGTCGATCCGTGCTGGACCGGCAGCAACAACCCCGGGACCGGGTGACGACGGCAGCGTCCGGAAAGCGGTGAGACAAGCGTTGCAAAAGATGACCCCGGGGGATGATGTGGAAGCGTTATTGGCGGTGTTTGAGCGGGTGGCCGAGCGGGAAAAGCTGCCGACCCCCCAGTGGGCTGAGGTATTGTCGCCCTATCTGACGGGGGAGCCCCAAAAAGCGTACCTGGACCTCTGTACCGAGGACGCCATAGAATATGCAACTTTGAAAGCCGAAATACTGGCTCGGTTGGGGGTGAATACCTATGTACGGGCTCAGCGGGTAAATCAGTGGTTCTATGAGGAAGCCAAACCCGTACGCTCCCAGGCCTATGACTTGTTGCATCTCGTAAAAAAGTGGTTGCAGCCTGACACTCTGAGCCCGGCGCAAATGGTGGAAAGGGTAGTAGTTGATCGTTTTGTGCGCACTTTACCCGTCACCATTCAACGGTGGGTAGGACAGGGCGACCCGAGTACCCTGGACCAATTAGTGTCCCTGGTAGAGCGGCATGTGGCTACGCAGGACTTGATACGGGACACTGAGACTTTGCGTACCGCCCGTCGGTCCGGCCCCTCCAAGCCTAGGGCCAAGGACCCACCGCCGACACCGGTGCAGGAGTCCGCTACCGTCCCGTCTGAGGCCGCGCCCGCCGTCCCTGAGGTCCGGAAGGTTCTGTACCCTAAACGACAACTCGTCAAGGGGGTTTCCTTCCCTATTAGATGTTGGCGGTGCCAGCGGGTGGGACATATGGAAGCCCAGTGTCCACTCACCACGGAGCCCATGGATTGTGGGGTTACCCGGCGGGGTTCAATGTATGCTCAGGTGGTGTGTACCGCTGACCTGGTCTCCCTAGAGACTGAGCCCCACTTGTGCCAAATACAGGTGAATGGATGTCCGGTTACAGGCTTGTTGGATTCCGGAAGCTTAGTGACCCTTGTGCGATCAACCCTAAGGGCTAAAGTAATGGCCTCAGGACGTACCGTGGGGGTGGTTTGCATACATGGGGACCGCCGAGACTATCCCACGGGGATTGTCACCATCACAGCACCTTGCGGTCAGGTGCAACATGAGGTGGGACTTATTAACACTCTTCCCTATGACATGATCCTAGGAAGGGATCTGCCCTATTTTTGGACTTTATGGAAGGGACCTCCTAAGTCCCCTCAGATATTGGTCAGTCCGGGACCTGAGCCCTACAATCCTGAATCCGGGACGCCTGCCGTAGGGGTTCCCATGATAGGGACAGAATGTGAACCCGATAGGTCGCCCCTAGAGGTATTGGCAGGAGAGGCGGAGACGGTCGAGCCCATCCCGGAGTTGGAGGCGTCCCCGGATACGTTTGGGACAGCCCAACTCCAGGACCCTACATTAATACATGCCCGGAGTCGGGTGACAGTAGTTGACGGGGTGGCACAGCTGCCCGGTGCCCAGGTAAGGTACCCCCATTTCGCTCTTAAGCAGGATTTACTCTACCGGGTAGATGAAATATGGGGCGTGGGGGTAGAGCAGTTGGTGGTGCTCCAGCCGTATCGCCAGCGGGTCCTCGACTTGGCTCATAAACACCTGATGAGTGGCCACCTAGGGGTCAAGAAAACGCAGGAGCGAATATTGCAAAGGTTCTTTTGGCCCGGGGTCTTTGGGGAGGTAAAACGGTTCTGCGAAACCTGCCCGGAGTGTCAGCTTACCGCACCCCTGACCCACTTTCGCAGTCCGTTGGTGCCCTTACCCATTATAGAAGTCCCTTTTGAACGGATAGGGATGGATCTGGTGGGGCCCCTCGTAAAGTCTGCTCGAGGGCACCAACACATCCTAGTGATTGTTGACTATGCCACCCAGTATCCAGAGGCGATACCTCTCAGACATACTGCGGCGAAGCTTATAGCTCGGGAGTTGTTTGCTGTGTTCTGCCGGGTGGGGTTGCCCAAGGAGATCCTTATGGATCAGGGGACCCCATTCATGTCTAAAGTGACCAAAGAGCTATGCCGGCTACTCCAGATCAAGCAGTTGCGTACGTCTGTGTATCATCCTCAGACGGATGGGTTAGTAGAACGATTCAATAAAACCCTGAAAACCATGCTCAAAAGGGTGATCTCCAAAGACGGGAAAGATTGGGATATGATGCTTCCCTATTTGATGTTTGCCATACGAGAGGTGCCACAGGCATCCACGGGGTTTTCGCCTTTTGAGTTGTTATACGGGCGACATCCCCGGGGATTGTTGGACCTGGCAAAGGAAACATGGGAGCAAGAGCCCACCCCCCATAAAAGTGTGATTGAACACATTTTAGGAATGCAGAACCGCATAAGCGCGGTCATGCCAATTGTGAAGGAGCATTTACAGGAGGCTCAGGCCGCGCAAAGCGGCCGCTACAATAGACAAGCCACCGTGCGGACCTTTAAACCCGGGGATCGGGTGTTGGTTTTAATCCCCACGGCGGAGAGTAAATTCCTGGCTCAGTGGCAAGGCCCCTACGAGATAAAGGAAAGAGTCGGGGTGGTCAACTATAAGGTATTGCAGCCCGGTAGGCGGAAACCTGAACAAATATACCATGTCAACCTATTAAAACCTTGGCAGGAACGGGAAAGCCTGATGGTTGCTTTTTCCCCATCTCCCTCCTCTTCGGGTCGTTCACATCCGGCTCCAGCGACCTCCGGAGAGGACGAACCGGAAGTAAGGATTGGAGAAGCCCTCAACAAGACACAGAGGCGAGAGGCCAGACGGCTGGTTCAGCAGAACCCCGATGTTTTCTCCGAGCTGCCTGGTAGGACCAGTCTGATACGACATGATATTGTCACCGAGCCCCACCTGAAGGTACGCCTGAAGTCATACCGCGTGCCGGAGGCTCGAAGACAAGCCATATCAGAGGAAGTAAAGACAATGCTACGCCTGGGGGTCATCGAAAAATCCCGGAGTGAATGGGCTAGTCCCATTGTCCTAATACCAAAACCTGATGGCTCCTTGAGGTTCTGCAATGACTTTAGGAGATTGAACGAAATATCCAAGTTCGATCTCTACCCCATGCCCCGGGTGGATGAGCTGATTGATAGGCTGGGACAGGTGCGATATTTCACCACGCTCGACCTGACCAAGGGGTACTGGCAGGTGCCACTGATGGAGTCCGCTAAGGAGAAAACCGCTTTTGTTACGCCGGAGGGTCTCTTCCACTATGTTGTCTTGCCTTTTGGGTTACATGGCGCTCCGGCCACGTTCCAGAGGTTGATGGACTTGGTGCTGGAACCCCACCAGGCGTATGCATCAGCGTACCTTGATGACATCATTATTTACAGCTCCGAGTGGCAGACCCACTTGGAACAGGTACAAGCGGTGGTGGACGCGCTTCGAACAGCCGGATTGACAGCCAATCCCAAGAAATGTGCGTTGGGACTCACGGAAGCCCGCTACTTGGGCTACGTGATAGGCCAAGGAGTGATTAAGCCCCAAATTAACAAGGTTGAGGCGATCCAGAAATGGCCTAGACCCCTGACCACGAAGCAGGTTAGGGCCTTCCTGGGTATCGTGGGGTACTACAGGAGGTTTGTAAAAGATTTTGCGGGACTATCAGCCCCCTTGACGGACCTTCTCAAAGGCAAGAAGTCCGTCATGGTGCGCTGGACTCCGCAGGCCGAGGACTCCTTCCGGGCCCTGAAGGGGGTTCTGTGCGGACAGCCCGTTCTTGTAAACCCTGATTTCCGGAAGGAGTTCATAGTACAGACTGATGCCTCTGAGGTCGACCTGGGGGCAGTGCTGTCTCAGGTGGTTCAGGGGGAGGAACACCCCGTCACCTTCTTAAGTAGGAAGCTCACCCCTCCCGAGCGGAATTATAGCGTAGTGGAAAAGGAGTGCCTGGCGATCAAGTGGGCCTTGGAGTCCCTACGCTATTACCTGCTGGGACGGCAGTTTCGCTTGGTGACGGATCACTCTCCACTGGTCTGGATGAGGTCCGCCAAGGAACGGAATGCCCGGGTTACCCGGTGGTTCCTTTCTCTGCAGAACTACGGTTGAACACCGGGCCGGTAGGTTACAGGGCAACGCCGATGCCTTGTCCCGCGGCCCATGTTTGATGGCGGGAGTTCAACCCCGCACGCTTGAACTGAGGGGGGGGTATGTGAGACTGTGACCGGGGTTATCTATGACGGCCGGTATGTCTCGCCCCAGTTGTGCTCACTCCATGATAAAAAGCAACTCCACTCCAGGGTTAATGCTGTTTACCTACAGGCTGAAAGGAGGGTTAAAAGGAAACAGGAACAAGGGCGGGGGGTGCCGAGTGTGAGGGAGTGAACACAACTCCCTGAGTTCTCTGCCGGAGAGGCACATGTGTACTGTTGTGGACTTTTGTTTGGATATTAAACCGTGTGCTGTGACCCTTGGTGCCTGGATCCCGTGTCTTCTGCTGCGCAGCCGACCACGCTACCTCACAATATATATATATATATATATATATATCTCAAAGGCTAGAGATAAAAGGAAAAGAATAATTTTCAAATTTATGTACGGTATATATACACAACAAAAATATAGGAATCCAAGCCACATAAATTGACATAAATATATGATGTAAAAATTTTTATAAATCATTGTCATCATTCCCTTCACACACTAAACAAAACATGTAATGTGTGCACATGTCAGTAACCATATACATATACACATATATTTCATATAAATGCAAATAGAATTATTTTTTTAAAGGGAACCAAACATCAGCATTTTCCTATATAAGGTGCAGCCAGTGCAGTACTGGCACTATCAGGCACATTGTGTACATACCATTAGGGTGCAGCTCGGGTGTTTAGGCTGTGAAATTCAACTTTATAAAGTTTGAAAATTCATGCACTTTTTTTGATTGACGTGTGCACCTCGCTACTAATGTCCGGGCAGGTTATGCACGTATATCCCCGCCGCCTGTTCCTCCCTCTCACTGGCCGTATGTAAATTTCTAATCTTCAGTTGCATGGCGTCGGAGTTAGCGCCTGCGCATAGCGCTCATCTCCGGCGCCGTGTTTATGAAGCCCACAGTATTATGGTGCATGAGAGGGCGGCGCATGCGCACTCACTTATTCAGATCTGTTGTGACCGCGGGAGCGCGCGCAGTCACAACAGGACTGGAGAACAGCTGATCTTACCCCGATTAGCTGCAGCAGATGTCTGCTACGATATTGTCTGCTGCAGCTAATCGGTAAGATCAGCTGTTCTCCAGTCCTGTTGTGACCGCGCGCGCTCCTGCGGTCACAACAGATCTGAAGAAGCGAGGGTGCATGCGCCGCCCTCTCATGCACCGCCCTCTCATGCACCATAATACTGTGGGCTTCAGAAACACGGCACCAGAGATGAGCGCTATGCGCAGGCGCTAACTGGCGCCGTGTAACTGAAGATTAGAAATTTACATACGGCCAGTGAGAGGGAGGAACAGGCGGCGGGGGGGGGAGGCGGGGATACACGTGCATAACCCGCCCGGATATTAGCAGCGAGGTGCACACGTCAATCAAAAAGTGCATGAATTTTCAAACTTTATAAAGTTGAATTTCACAGCCTAAACACCCGAGCTGCACCCTAATGGTATGTACACAATGTGCCTGATAGTGCCAGTACTGCACTGGCTGCACCTTATATAGGAAAATGCTGATGTTTGGTTCCCTTTAATGAATGTTCCAATTTATCCATAGGTGATCCTGAATTGATATTATAGCTGTGTGAGGGGTCTTACATTAGTTGGTCCAACCTGTATAGGAAATGGGCCTAGGAATTTGGTAGCTACAATGCCAAGGATTTCTTGCATATATAGCTGGTATTAAATTTGAATAAATTTACATTTTTTGATTTTCCACATATATATGTATACATATGCCTATCCCTATTTATAGGTTTCCTTTTCCTATCTGAAATGTCCAGATAGCTGAAGATGCCTCGTTCATCTGTACAAACAATTATATGCAAGTAAAAACAAGATGGCAATGTCCAACATATCAACCCAAGAGCAAAAGCAAAAGACCTTGTGAAGATGTTTGTGGAAGCTGGTAAAATTTTGTCATTATCCACATTGAATCGAAATTGTATCATCATGGGCTGAAAGGCCACTCTGCCAGGAAAAAGCGATTAGTCCAAAAGAAACATAAAAAAGCCAGATTAATGTTTGCAAAACAACACAGGAACAAAGAGCTTAATTTTTGGGGACATGTCCCGTGGTCTGACAACACTAAAATTGAACTGTTTGACCATAATGACCATCATTACATGTTGTGGGGTTGTTTTTCTGCAGGAGGGACTAGTGCACATCACAAAATAGATGGCATCATGAAGAAAAAAGATTATGTGGCAATACTGAAGCAACTTCTCAAAACATCAGCCATATGTCATGATCCAGGCCGGCTTTTCCCTACTGCTCGTTACACCTAGATATGGCCTGGTCATGTCAGGGGTTAACTTCCCTTGCCTCGTTCTGAATCCCAGGACGCTATATATTGCCTTTCTACCTATGGCTCAGTGCCACTTATATTTCTGCCTTGAAGCTTGTATAGTGGCTCTGGTGAGTGTTCGCGATCTGTCCTGCCTCCCTGCTAATGTGTCCTGACTTGCACCCTCCCCCGTTCATCTGCCTGTCCCGATCCCTGACTTCCCGCTCCTGTCTGTTGTTTGTGTTTCCATCTGCATTCCTGATCTTCCAGCTTCCGACTCTGTTCTCTTTTCTGACTTGATATTGATCCTCCCTTTGCAGTGAGTTGACTTTCCTGGCTAGACCCTGACTGTTTGACTACTCTATTACCCCCTGGTGACTTGCCTGTTAACCGCCTGCTGAAGTTACTCTGCTGTACTTGAGCTGCTTTTCCATTACAGTGTTTCTTTGTCTCTCCTTCACTGCTCTGTTGCCACCTAGTGGGGAATACGCTGTACCACGTTTTTCTAGCCTTTGTACAGCGTTACACCATAAACTTAAAGCTTGTGCCGAAATGGGTATTCAAAATAGACAATGACCCGAAGCATACTGCCAAACTGGTTGCAAGGTTGCTTAAGGATAACAAAGTCAATCTTTTGGAGTGGCAATCATAAAGCCCTGATCTCAATCATATTGAGAATTTATGGGAAGAGCTGAAAAGGTAGGTGTGAGCAAGAGGACCTACAAACATGGCTCAGTTACACCAGTTCTGTCAGGAGGAATGGGCCCAATTCCTACCAACTTTTTTGAGAAGCTTGTAGAACAATATCTAAAATGTTTCACCCAAGTCATACAGATTATGGGCAATGGTACAAAATACTAATGAAATGTGTGTAAACTTTTGACTTTGCAGAAAGTAATAAAAATGCCTTAAAAGGAACATGTCAGGTGCAATATGCACCCAGAACCACAAGCAGCTCTGGGTGCATATTGCTAATCCCTGCCTAGCAGTCCCTGTATACACTAGCATAGATAAAGGGATCTTTAGAAAACGTATTTTTCAAGATCGTTTATTATATGATAATGAGCACAGGGACTAGTCCCGAGGATGTTTGTTCCCTTAGCTAAATGGCCCTCATAGCATGGTCGCACGCCCCTGTGGGCTTACTAACATGTTAATGAAGGCGCAGCGACGCGCACATACCTCACTGTTCATGGCGGCCACTGGAGGATGGATGTGCTCTGCACATGATCCGGAGTACCTGGGACTTCCATTCATGCTCATTAAACTGATGCCGGGTGTAAGCTTCCCGGCTTCAGTGAGGTACAGTGCACATCACGGGAAGTGCTGAGGACTCTCGATCATGCACCCATCCTCCGGCGGCCACCATGAACAGTGAGGATTGTGTCAGTGGGCCCCCACCATCCCTGGCAATCTTCAGGTTTTGGAGTGCCTACCTTTTTCCGGTGGCTGCCGCGTCCTCACCACCTCCATGGCTTTGCATTGCCTGCAGCAGTGTGATGAGGTCCCAGAATGATGACCTTATCAAGCTGCTGCACGCTGGGCCACGGGATAATGCACCGGCACCCTGATATGCCCCATTGACCTTGCTTCTGCCACATGGCTAATTTGCATGCGATGGATGCCCTAGAAGGGCTTTGCCTGCAACTCAGTGATGTGTTGTAGTGGCCGAAGCGACACTGCCGAACCCCTCTGCTGCAACTGTGACTGATGCTTGTTGAAAAGGGTGGCCTGGCCCAGGCTTAATTAACCCCTTAACGATCGTGGGTGGTAAAATTACGTACTAGCAGTCATAGTGTTAATCCCCGTGTGCTGCTGTAAGCAGCCTGCGGCGATCAGCACACATGTCAGCTGGTTTGTACAGCTAACATGTGTGCCTGACAGGCACGAGTGGAATCAAGTTGCACCTGTGCCTTTTAACCCCTTAAATGGTGCTGTCAAGCTGTGACAGCACCATGTTAATGGCGATCGCGAAGTACTCCGGCACTCGTAAATACCCCAAAAAAAAGAAAATCAGAGAAAAACATGTATTCTTGTTTTAATATTTATTAAATATTATTGTAGTAAAGTCCGAAAAATATTCTTTTGACGTTTCGGCCCTGGCCTTTATCAAAATCGGACCATCAGATGGACTGACATATAGAAAATGGGGTTTGGTTCACAAGAGAGTATCAATCGAAACCTGTAATGGAGTTGGTAATGTAGACGGGTATGTGGAGTGATGAAGGGGTAGATCATATGACTATGAGTTGTCACAGTCTGCAATGATCTATGAAGGTATATGTTAATCCAAAGAGGAGGGGTGGACCAAGGATTACAATGTAATAAAGTAATAGGGTTCTGGTGCCCAGGATACCTGGGTATACTATCATTACACTGCATGATTAGTAGGGGAATTTCTCTATATTAATCTGTTTTGAGTAAATAAGTAGGAAAAAATAATTCCTATTTAATGTAATAACATGTAATGGCTGGAGGGAGGAATAAGTCCCAAATCATGAAGAGGTCTCATGCCATAGTGTCAGGGAAAGTGTCATGGAGAATCCTGCCGTGCTGAGTGTGATGAGGTCCCAGAATGATGACCTTATCAAGCTGCTGTACGCTGGGCCATGGGATAATGCCCCGGCACCCTGATCTGCCCCATTGACCTTGCTTCTGCCACATGGCTAATTTGCATGCGATGGATGTCCTAGAAGGGCTTCGCCTGCTACTCAGTGATGTGTTGTAGTGGCCAAAGCGACACTGCCGTACCCCTCTGCTGCAACTGTGACTGATACTTGTTGAAAAGGGGGGCCTGGCCCAGGCTTAATTAACCCCTTAACGATTGTGGGCGGTAATATTACATACTAGCAGTCATAGTGTTAATCCCCGTGTGCTGCTCTAAGCAGCCTGCGGCGATCAGCACACATGTCAGCTGATTTGTACGGCTAACGTGTGCCTGACAGGCACGAGTGGAATCGCGTTCCGCCTGTGCCTTTTAACCCCTTAAATGGTGCTGTCAAGCTGTGACAGCGTCATGTTAATGGCGATCGCGGTAGATCTGTACTCACAGGCCGATACTGGAAGTCACGTGACATGATCACATGGATCCGGTGGTTGTCATGGTAGGTACTCCTGTAGCTCATATGACTCAGGTCCTGTAAGAAACAGCAGAGTACTGGCTGTTGCAAGAGATGATCATTTCTCCTGGTCTGAGCGGTGCTGCTCTGATCGGGAGGAATAAATAAGCAATCAGACAGCTGATCCTTATAGCCTCCTAGGAGTATTAGTAAATTAAAAAAAGTTTAAAAAAAGCTTTGAAAAATTAAAAAAAAATCTAAAATCACCTCCCTTTCGTCCCATTGAAAATTAAAGGGTTGAAAAAAAATATACACACATTTGGTTCAGAAATGCCCAATCAAAATATAAAATCAATTAATCTGATCGGTAAACAGCGTAGCGGAAAAAAATTCCAAATACCATATTTGGTCATCACAAATTTTGCGCAAAATGCAATAACAGGCGATCAAAACGTAGCATCTGCGCAAAAATGGTACAGTTAAAAAGTCAGATCGAGATGTCTACTACGTCTGGGTGTCCACCTACAGAAAACGTATATGCCCAAAAATGGTGCAAGACAGAGCACATGCTGACTCCGTCTGCTCCATTATAGTCAATGGCCCCGTCGGTGTGTGCGTCCGAAACTCATTTTGCGAGAGGGGGAGGGTGGTTCGGACGGATGCCCTGACAGGAACAGTGAACGCAATGCAACGCAAAACGCAATGTGAAAGCGCCTCACATCATCATCCAGTTAATCAGCCATCACTGCATGTCTAAAGGAGGCGTCCCTGATCCTTTTTTGTGGAGTGTAGCTGCCAGGATACAGCACCATTGTTATGGCAATGACCAAGCTCTTCCTGATTTCTGGAACTTTCTACAGTGAATGTTGCCACTAGGATTCCACCCAACCTCAGCACCCCTGTATAGACGACTAGGAAAGAGAAGAGGGTAGATACAAGGAACAGGGGGAAAAAAACTGTGGGATGAATGAAGACACCTTGCCAATGGGTAAACTATTGCACAGATAAACACACAGATGGCAACCTGGAGTTGCCGACCCATGGCGGGAGGTGGAGGGGAACTTCAGATCACAGTCATTTAAATTATCAGAAGCTACAGTTAATCCTGACAAAGTACATAAGTGGCACAGACAGAGGTAGTAGAATCCATCTGTAGCCTTGTCGACAAGCCAATGAGTGATGTGATCGGCTATGGAATCGTGTTACATTGGAAAAGAGGGACATGACATAAGGGAATATCTGCCAACATAATGCTGATAGGCATAACACATTGCAAAGTAGTTTACTATGTTAACATTTTTAAAAAGCACTATGCGTACACAAATATATGTACAGTGAATAGAAAGGATGCAGAAGTTAAGGCCTCTGTAGAGGGTGTTGGCAGTAAAATGCAGCTGACATCCCACAGCAATAGCTAGGATTTTGGATAACTCTACACTGTGTGCAGAATTATTAGGCAAATATTTTGATCACATGATACTTTTTTATACATGTTGTCCTACTCTAAGCTGTATAGGCTTGAGAGCCAACTACCAATTAAGTAAATCAGGTGATGTGCATCTCTGTAATGAGGAGTGGTGTGGTGTAATGACATCAACACCCTACATAAGGTGTGCTTAATTATTAGGCAACTTCCTTTCCTTTGGCAAAATGGGTCAGAAGAGAGATTTGACGGGCTCTGAAAAGTCCAAAATTGGCAGATGTCTTGCAGAGGGATGCAGCAGTCTTGAAATTGCCAAACGTTTGAAGCGTGATCACCAAACAATCAAGCGTTTCATGGCAAATAGCCAACAGGGTCACTCACAAGACGCGTGCTGGGCAAAAAAGGTGCAAAATAACTGCCCATGAATTGAGAAAAATCAAGCATGAAGCTGAAAATATGCCATTTGCCACCAGTTTGGCCATATTTCAGAGCTGCAACGTTACTGGAGTATCAAAAAGCACAAGGAGTGCCATACTCGGGGACATGGCCAAGGTAAGGAAGGATGAAAAACGACCACCTTTGAACAAGAAACATAAGATAAAACGTCAAGACTGGGCCAAGAAATATCTTAAGACTGATTTTTCAAAGGTTTAAAGGACTGATGAAATGAGGGTGACTCTTGATAGGCCAGAGGCTGGATCAGTAAAGGGCAGAGAGCTCCACTCTGGCTCAGATGCCAGCAAGGTGGAGGTGGGGTACTGGTATGGGCTGTTATCATCAAAGATGAATTTGTGGGACCTTTTCGGGTTGAGGATGGAGTGAAGCTCAACTCCCAGACCTACTGCCAGTTTCTGGAAGACAACTTCTTCAAGCAGTGGTACAGGAAGAAGTCAGTATTGTTCAAGAAAAACATGATTTTCATGCAGGACAATGCTCCATCACATGCATCCAACTACTCCACAGCGTGGCTGGCCAGTAAAGGTCTAAATTATGAAAAAATAATGACATGGCCCCCTTGTTCACCTGATCTGAACCCCATAGAGAACTTGTGGTCCCTCATAAAATGTGAGATCTACAGGGAGGGAAAACAGTACATGTCTCGGAACAGTGTCTGGGAGGCTGTGGTGGCTGCTGCACACAATGTTGATCGTAAACATATCAAGCAACTGACAGAATCTATGGATGGTAGGCTGTTGAGTGTCATCATAAAGAAAGGTGGCTATATTGATCACAAATTTTTGGGAGTTTTGTTTTTGCATGTCAGAAATGTTTTTTTTCTAAATTTTGTGAAGTTATACTGGTTTTCCTGGTGAGAATAAACAAGTGAGATGGGAATATATTTGGTTTTTATTAAGTTCTCTAATAATTCTGCACAGTAATAGTTACCTGCACAAACAGATATCCTCCTAAGATAGCCAAATCTAAAAAAAAACAACACTTCAACTTCCAAAAATATTAAGCTTTGATATTTATGAGTCTTTTGGGTTGATTGAGAACATAGTTGTTGATCAATAAAAAAAAAATCCTCTAAAATACAACTTGCCTAATAATCCTGCACACAGTGTTTTTCCATCCACTTAAATGGTGCAGTCAATAGAGACGGCAGCATCTAGTAGGTTAGAAAAAGGAAGAGAGTGTCTCATCTAAAAGTTTTCAATAGGTCTAGTATATTTTAGTTATTTTTCTGGACATGTACAGTTTTGCAAGTTTTCCCACCTACAAAGAATGGAGAGGCTGTATTTTTTATTGTAGGTACATTTCAACAATGAAAAACTGACAGACAGAATTCTCCCAAAAATCCAGAAAATCACATTGTATGATTTTTAAATAATTAATTTATATTTTATTGCATGAAATAAGTATTTGATACAATAGATAAACAGAGCGTAATATTTATTATAGAAACCTTTGTTTCCAATTACAGAGGTCAGATGTTTCCTGTAGTTCTTGACCAAGTTTGCACACACTGCCACAGAGATTATGGCCTACACCTCCATAAAGATCTTCTCCAGATCATTCAAGTATTGGGGCTGTCACTGGACAACTTGAGTTTCAGATCCCTCCAAAGATTTTCCATTTGGTTCAAGTCTGAAGACTGGCTAGACCCCTTCAGGAGTTTGAAATGCTTCTTACGGAGCCATTCCTTAGCTGCCCTGACTGTCTGTTTTGGGTCATTGTCATACTGGAAGACCCAGCCATGATCCATCTTCAATGCTTTTACTGAGGGAAGGAAGTTTTTGGCCAAAATCTCACCAAACATGACCCCACCCGTCCTCCCTTAAACACGATGCAGTCGTCCTGTCCCCTTTGCAGAAAAGCGCCCCCAAAGTATGATGTTTCCAGCCCCATGTTTCACGGTTGGGATGGTATTCTTGAGGTTGAATTCATCCTTTTTCTATCATACATGGCAAGTGGAGTTGATACCAAAGAGTTCTATTTTAGTCTCATCTGACCACATTCATCCTGTGGATAATCCAGATGGTCATTGGTGAACTTCAAACAGACCTAGATATGTGCTGATATAAATAGAGGGACCTTGCATGCCCTGCATGATTCTAATCCATGACGGCACTGTGTGTTGCTAACTGTAATCTTTGAGACTGTGGTGCCAGCTCTCTACAGGTCTTTGACCATGTTCTCCCATGTCATTCTGGGCTGATTCCTGACCTTTCTCAAAGTCATCCTTACACCATGAAGCGAAATCTTGCATGGAGCCCCAGATCAAGTAAGATTGACAGTCATCTTGTGTTTCTTCCATTTTCTAATAATTGCAACAACTGTTGTTGCCTTTTCACCCAGCTGCTTGCCTTTTGTCCTGTAGCCCATCCCAGCCTTTTTCAGGTCTACAATTTTGTCCCTGGTGTCCTTAGATACCTCTTTTGGTTTTTATTTTTATATAGAAAATCAATTGATACCCAAGTGGATCCAAAATAGTTACTAAATATTTTATTGATACCAAAAACATATTTTTGGGAAATACAGTGCAGGTAGTGTATTAAAAAACAATCACAAATTAAGGAAATCTTTCACAGGGCAACATGATCCAAGGCACAACAATATTTTCACACATCTCATATCACTCATGGATGGATACAAATTAAATAAATATGTATCAAAATAAATAACTTATAAAGTGTACACAAGAGATTAAATACATATAGAAATGAACTGTCCATAAATACATAAATTATATGTCACTTAAGTTGCTTCATCATAGTGCCTATGAATATTAATTTAGTATATATAGCGTAATTATATTACACATTCTCCTATTATTGCACACTGAAAATAATGGATCATTTCACATATAGTTAAACCAAATAGTGTATAGAAAGGTGGCTCAGAGTAATATTATATATTGCTCTACTGCTGCTATTAGTTATTATGTAATTGGGAAGCGGACGAAGTTCCAGCAAAACGCGTTGAGGTACACTATATATACACTATATATACTAAATGAATATTCATAGGCACTATGTTAAAGCACGTTAAGTGACATAATTTATGTATTTATGGTCAGTTCATTTCTATATGTAATCTCTTTTGTACACTTTATAAATGATTTATTCTGATACATATTTATTGAATTTTTATCCATCATTGAGTGGTATGAGATCTGTGAAAATATTGTTGTGCCTTGGATCACGCTGCCCTGTGAAAGATTTCCTTAATGTGTGATTGTTTTTAATACACTATCTGCACTATTTCCCAAAAATATGGTTTTGTATATCAATAAAATATTTAGTAACAATTT
Source organism: Anomaloglossus baeobatrachus (assembly GCF_048569485.1). Taxonomy (NCBI): domain Eukaryota; kingdom Metazoa; phylum Chordata; class Amphibia; order Anura; family Aromobatidae; genus Anomaloglossus; species Anomaloglossus baeobatrachus. The sequence goes on along the minus strand of NC_134356.1, from coordinate 420,685,122 downwards.
TGGATCCACTTGGGTGTCAATTGATTATCTATATAAAAAACTGAGTCATATATATGTATAAGTCTTTAATTGGGACCACAGTATACACTGTGATTGAGTATTATGGATCTGATGATTTTAATTCTTAAAATTTAGCTCTTTGGTCTTGGCCATGGTGGAGAGGTTGGAGTGTGATTGATTGAGTGTGTAAGGCCCCTTTCACACGTCAGTGATTCTGGGACGTTTTTGCTTTTTTTAAAACGTACCAGAATCACTGACATACGCAGACCCATTATAATGAATGAGCGTCAGTGATTTTTCACTGCACGTGTCTCCGTGCGGCGTACCCACGTGTGCGTGATTGCTGCACGGAGACATATCCATTTTTTTCTGGCATCACTGATGTTCCACGGACCACGCAGTGGTGTGGTTCGTGAAACACGTGCCAGAAAAAAACGTGCTTTTAAAATAAAAATTATTTTTACTCACCCGGCGTCCAGCGATGTCCTCTGCAGCCCGTGCAGCCTGCTGCTTCTGAGCCGGCTCATTAATGTCGCGCATATTCAGTATGCGCAACACAGCCGACCCGGAAGCAGCTGCTGCGGGGGTCACCGCCGGCCGGATGCTGCACCGCGGGAGCGATCAGCACCATGGAGAGCGGGAGCGCGCACAGGTAAGTTGTTTTCTAAGTGCAATCACGGGCTACGGAGAACGGAGCCCGGATTGCTCTTAGACAACCCACGTGTGCCGTGAATCACGGCACACGCAGGGACATGTGCGTGTTTTACACGCCAGTGAAAAAGGTCACTGTTTTTCACTGACGTGTGAAACGGGCCTAAACAGGTATTTTTTGTACAGATAACGAGTTCACAGAGGTGCAATTAAACAAGGTAATGAGTGCAGAGTAGAAGGGCTTCTTATAGGAAAAAATACCAGGTCTGTGTATGCCAGAATTCTTGCTGATTGATAGGTGATCACATATTTATTTTATGCAAAAAAATGTAAATTCATTATTTAAGAATCATACAATGTGATTTTATGGATTTTAGGGGGGATTCAGTCCTCACCTCCGCTAAACACGATTACTTCAGAAACCTCATATCCTCTCTAACACACAACCCCAAACAGTTATTCAACACTTTCAACTCCCTCCTTCGCCCACCACTGCCCCCTCCAACCTCCCTCATTTCTGCAGAAGACTTTGCCACCTATTTCCAAGAAAAAATCGACCTAATAAGGCAAGTCTTCTCTGCTCAGCCACCACAACCCCTTCATGTAGCTGACCACTGCCCCTCCCCCATAAACTTCCTCCCCACCATCACCGAAGGAGAGCTTGCACGTCTGCTCTCAAAAGCGCACCTCACCACCTGCGCACTTGACCCCATGCCATCCCACCTCCTTCCCAACCTCACCACCATCCTTATTCCAGCCTTAACCCATCTCTTCAACCTATCTTTAACGACTGGAACCTTCCCCTCTGCCTTTAAGCATGCAACAGTCACACCTATCCTAAAGAAACCTTCCCTCGATCCAACCTCTACTACCAGCTACCGCCCCATATCACTACTCCCACTTGCCTCAAAACTCCTGGAACAGCATGTCCATGCTGAACTTTCCTCCCACCTCTCCTCTAACGCTCTCTTTGACAACCTACAGTCCGGCTTCCGTCCACATCACTCCACCGAAACTGCCCTGACTAAAATCACAAATGACTTGCTTACTGCCAAAGCGAACAAGCACTTCTCTATACTCCTACTCCTAGACCTGTCCTCAGCCTTCGATACCGTTGACCACTCCCTCCTATTACAGACCCTCTCTTCCCTTGGTGTCAGAGATCTTGCCCTCTCTTGGATCTCTTCATACCTCTCAAATCGCACTTTTAGTGTCTCCCACTCCCACACAACCTCTTCATCCCACCATCTCTCTGTTGGCGTCCCTCAAGGCTCTGTCCTAGGACCCCTACTTTTCTCTATCTACACATTTGGCCTGGGACAACTCATAAAGTCCCATGGCTTCCAATACCACCTATATGCCGACGACACCCAGATCTACCTCTCTGGCCCAGATGCCACATCTCTGCTGTCCAAAATCCCGAAATGTCTATCTGCTATATCCTCCTTCTTCTCCTCTCGCTTCCTAAAGCTCAATGTGGCCAAAACTGAACTAATCATCTTTCCTCCGTCTCACCTACACTCTCCACCTGATCTATCTATTACAATAAATAACACCACGCTCTCGCCAGTACCCAAAGTTCGCTGCCTCGGAGTGACCTTTGACTCTGCCTTATCCTTCATACCACACATCCAATCCCTCACCACCTCCTGCCGTCTTCAACTCAAAAATATTTCCAGAATCCGCCCTTTCCTCAATTTGCAATCTACTAAAATGCTAGTGCATGCCCTCATAATCTCCCGCCTCGACTACTGTAACATCCTCCTCTGTGGCCTCCCTGCCAACACGCTTGCCCCTCTCCAGTCCATCCTTAACTCTGCTGCCCGACTTATCCACCTCTCTCCTCAATACCACCCCGCTTCTCCTCTCTGCATGTCCCTCCACTGGCTTCCAATCTTCCACCGTATCCAATTCAAACTTCTAACACTGACCTACAAAGCTGTGCATAATCTTTCCCCTCCGTACATCTCCGAACTACTCTCCCACTACACTCCAACACGTCACCTCCGGTCCTCCCAAGATCTCCTCCTCTCCTCCTCTCTCATTCGCTCCTCACACAACCGACTCCAAGACTTCTCCCGAGCATCCCCAGTCTCCTGGAACTCGCTGCCTCAACACGTCAGACTATCCCCTACCCTTGCAAACTTCAAACGGAACCTGAAAACGCACCTGTTCAGAAATGCCTACAATCTACAATGAACTCGCTGCCGCCCGACCACCGTGCGGAGCTGCCGCCCGACCACCGTGCGGAGCTGCCGCCCGACCACCGTGCGGAGCTGCCGCCTGACCTACACCCCACCTATTGTCTCCTCCCCATAATCCTATAGAATGTAAGCCCGCAAGGGTAGGGCCCTCTTCCCTCTGTACTAGTCTGTCTACTGTAACTTGTATACGTATTTTGTATGTAACCCCCTTCTCATGTACAGCACCATGGAATTAATGGTGCTCTATAAATAAATAATAATAATAATAAATAATTCTGTCTATCAAAGTTGAAGTGTACCAGCGATAAAAATTATAGACCTCTCCATTCTTTGGAGGTGGGAAAACTTGCAAAATCGGCAGTGTACCAAATACTTAGGCGGGCTTTGCACACTACGACATCGCAGGTGCGATATCGGTGGGGTCAAATCGAAAGTGACGCACATCCGGCGTCGCAGTCGATATCGTAGTGTGTAAATCCTTTTTGATACGATTAACGAGCGCAAAAGCGTCGTTATCGTATAATCGGTGTAGGGTCCGCCATTTCCATAATTTCAGAAGGACCGATGTTACGATGTCGTTCCTCGTTCCTGCGGCAGCACACATCGCTGTGTGTGAAACCGCAGGAGCGAGGAACATCTCCTACCTGCGTCACCACGTCTCATGCCGGCTCTGCGGAAGGAAGGAGGTGGGCGGGAAGTTTACATCCCGCTCATCTCCACCCCTCCGCTTCTATTGACTGCCTGCCGTGTGACGTCGTTGTGACACCGCACGACCCGCCCCCTTAGGAAGGAGGCGGTTCGCCGGCCAGAGCGACGTCGCAGGGCAGGTGAGTGCATGTGAAGCTGCCGTAGCGATAATGTTTGCTACGGCAGCTATCACAAGATATCGCACCTGCGACGGGGGCGGGGACTATCGCGCTTGGCATCGCAAGCATCGGCTTGCGATGTTGTAGTGTGCAAAGTGCCCCTTAGGCCTTCAAATATAAGTTTATTTTCTAAATTCTCTTGTCAATGAACATTGGCTTTAGGTACCCTACATTGAATATGCTCCTTCTCAGCTGGCATGGTAGATCTGAGGGTCTGTTCACACCACATTTGAGCATTGAGTACATCAGGAGGAAAGCTATATGTGTCACAATGTATTTATTTGATGTACTAACTTAAACTACTTTGTTAAAAAATTAGTGATCAAATGTCCATGATGCAAAAGTGATGTTTATTTATTTATAGATGTCAAGGTGAACAAAGGAATATAAACACACAATAGTACAATAGGGGAGAGCACATTCAAAATAAGTCACAAAAAATAATAATAATAACTGTTACACAAAGGGTTAACAGTATAGAGTATAAGCACAGTGCTCCATGGAAACAGTCAACATTATATCAGCACGATATGTGGAAAAAGAGAGTACTGAATATTTAATATATGAAGTTCAGCTGACCCGTAGGAATAAGCAGTGTGTAAACAGAATGTATGCTGCCACATGAAGATAAGATATCACACTAAACTCCCCACCTATGCAGTCACTGGGAGGCAGTGATGTACAGAGGAGAGCCCATTCACTCTAGCACCAGGATGAAGTATTGGACATATAACATGCAAAGCGGTAGGAGCAAGGGCAAAGTACCTGCAGATTGGGATATAAGATAGTATAATAAATAACTTATCAAGGACTGCTACTGTGACTCAATTGAAATGGTGCCCACCCTGATGTTTGTTTCATCATCTGAGGAAGGAGACGAAACGCGCGTCAGTGGTGGCGTGAGATGTGTATAGGCTGAGATTAGCTTCTTTACAGGTATTTACATGGAACTTTCTCATTTGATTTTATGTCCATTTAGTAATAACAATTGGCTATATTTGGTTCACTAGGATCTAGGTTTTTAGGGCTACTTTTAGTTACCAAGCTAATGGTATTTATATACCTGTAGAGGCACATTGCTGTATATTTTATACATTTTTTGAGTCATTTATATTGTATACCACTTATGGTTGCTATATTTACTTTTTGTACTTGACACTTTTATTATATATTTTGTATTACAATATGTGTAACCAACTTTTGTGTAATATACAGATATCATTGTTATCTGTTTGGGCCTGTTCTATTGTTTCCTACATTGAATTCTATTCCTTCCTTTTTTATATATTCCTTGTATATTTAATAACATTTTGGATTTTTTATTGTATGCTATGTGTCAGTATTGTCTGTATTCCTAGTATGCTTTTTGATATTTAGTACAGACAATTGGAATTATGTTCAGTTGGTTTTGGCACTTGATTTTTGATTATATAATAAATACATATCTCATATTTGCAAACAATTCCTTCAGGCACTCAGTTACATTTTAAAATTGTAAAGAAAAAAGGAAGTTACATACCGTATATAGGTAATATTGTAAAATTATACCATACGCAGTTATTAGTTATACAAACTTCATTTTTATTTAACATAGGGCATGAGGAGTGTAAGGAACCAGTATAAATTTAGAAACATACGTGGAATCAACCCCCACATAATAGCAAAAAACAAAAACAAAACAAAAATGAGAAAAATAGAATAGGGCCTTGTGCAAACGTGTTTTGGTTTTTTTTTTCAGGGTTTTTTTTCATGCGTCTCTCCTTGTTTATTTTAATCAATTAATGTTACATGTACATGTTCTCCTCTAGTTACGAATGCTTCTAAATCTGAATATATACAAAAAATGAAGTCCTATAGGAATGCAAATACATATGGTATCCATAAAAAGCACACATTCCTGCTTATAAATTAGACTATAATCATGCAGATTTATAATTAAGCCCTATAGAGTTCTGTGGGTGCTATATTAATATTCTGTATACCTTGAAAGTTGTAGTAAGCTGAAGTATGCCCCCTGTGTGTATATGATTAACAATTACTAATGCTTTCCATATGTTTTCATTAGCTGTCTTTATTAGTTCCTGAATGATTGTTATACTGGTTACATGCAACTTATTCCCAGTAGAGTCCCAGTAAGAGATGCAGGAATGTAGACTGTAATTTCAGCATATCTGGTGGATTCTGGATTAAAAATGTAAAAGCACTACACATTATTATCCCAAAACAATACCATAACATGAAATATATTAGTATATTGTATTACTACAAAGTCAAAACATATATTAACGTTTATTGCTGCTTTTCCATCCAGCTGGTTTATATGCAGAGTTGAACAGTAGAGATGAGCAAATTCGTGGAGGATCAATTTCGAGTTGAATTCCCCAAAATTCTAAGTTTCATGCATATTTGAACATTTTAAGATTTCATTTGTGGCTCGCAAAAAAAAAACTTCTGCCCGTCACCATTTTCCACACTGCTGAACCAGCAGAGAGCAGGCAAATGTCATTTTGGATTTTGGTGCGGGCCTCCACATAATGTCCGGCAGATATAACATCGTACTGATTATATTGTTATACTTCATTGTATAGTAGTGATCAGTACCTGAGATATCACAGATCAGCGGTTCCCGTGGAGCACAGTTTGTATGGCAGAGCTGTTTTTCATCTCCAGAGTCACTGGGTAAGTCTCTCTTTTGTGTAGCGTGTAAGCTCATATGGTCAGAGGCTTCCTTTCTCTCTCTATCTCACACCTGTAAATTGTAAGCTCTTATGGTCAGCAAGGTCTTCTCTTCTCTCTTTCACCTGTAAATTATAAGCTTATGGCAAGCAAGGTTCTCTCTCTCTTTTGCCGGACAATTGTAAGCTCTTATGGTCAGCAACATCTTCTCTTTGTCGCTTGTAAATTGTAAGCTCTTATGGTCAGCGATATTTTCTCTTTCTCACCTGTAAATTTTAAGCTTGTTACGAACCGGCGCCACCATAGCCGCAAGCAGCCTGCTGCGGTTCCTGTTGCGCCCAGGCGCCGGCTGCCGTTCTTGGCCGTGCCTCGGGTCGTCCAGTTGGCTGTTCCTTCCACCACGTCTAAGTGTGGAGAGGCGGCTAGTGCGTATGCGTGCGCCGATTTACCCCAGCCAGAGTTTAAGCCCGGTGTTTTGCCTAGTGAGCATGCTCAGCCTGATTGTGTTATGTCTGAGACTAAGTCCTCAGTTCAGGCTACTGAGCATGCTCCCACAATTAACCCTAACAGCCTCTTTGCACAGGTACTTGGACTTCGTGCTGTGTCTAAGTTCTGGGATGTTCCTACTGAGCATGCTCAAACTGATAGTCTGCTTTCTGAGCCTGTTGCTCAGGCTACTGGGCATGCTCAGCCACTTAGTGCACCAGAGGCTAGGTCCGGTAAGGACCTCACTGAGCATGTCCGTGAGGTGGCAGGCCCTGATAGGGCAGAGGGTGTCAGGTGTCCTGATGACGTGGCAACTCCGGACTGGCTCGCAGAGGCCCGCCCCTATGATCTGGCACCTCAGTATTGGTCGTCAGACGATGACTGGTGAAGTGTTTGGGGCGTGGCTGCCATGAGGTCATCAATGACGTGGCGGTTCCGGATAGGTCGCATGTGACGTCACTGATGACATGGCACTCTGCTATTGGACCTTGGTGGTTCCACCCTGGGTTTGGGGCGGACCCAGGTTATAAAAGGGGCTGGAGACAACATGGAGGTGCGCAGTCTTCACTTTTGCTCAGTCAGAGCACACCTCCATGTTAGAGCCTCATTGCGGCATAAGCCTATGTTGGGAAGCGGTAGGTAGGGTTAGACAAACGGTGCCTGTCACGCCAAGATTCGCGGCTCGGCACATCAGGGTCAGGCGCCGTGCTTCCCTCCTGCCGTTCCAGTCTTGCTATAGCAGCCCAGTGGCATTAACTGGGCTGCGGCTGCTGTGCTTCCTGTCCGATTGTGCCCCCTACGCACACGGACAACGCACCTGCTGCGCCACCTGTCTGATTGTGCTCCCTACGCACACGGACAACGCACCTGCTGCGCCACCTGTCCAATTGTGCCCCCTACGCACACGGACAACGCACCTGCTGCGCCACCTGTCCGGTTGTGCCCCCTACGCGCACGGACAGCGTACTCCAGGACCCCTGTGGAGTTAACAGGGTGTTCCTTATTTTCCTCGGCTTCCCGGTCAACGCTACTGGTGTACCCATCTGGCCTGACGTGTCCTACACACACGTGGCCAGTCGAGAGGTGGCCAGAAACGCTAATCGGAGGACCACTCGGCCTGACGTGTCCTACACACGTGGCCGACAGGGCGCTTTCGTGGCGGTCTTCCGGTCAACGCTACCTGGTTACCACCCGGCCTGACGTGTTTCCTGCACACGTGGTTGGTGTAGCGCTAGGTGCACCAAAACGCTAATCGGGTTGTCGTCCGGTCTGACGTGTCCCAACACACGTGACCGGTTCCCAGAGTTCCTGGGTTATCTCAGAGCCATCCAGCTCTATAGTCTCTGCCTAACCCTCAGGTGCCAGCAGCTCCTTTGTCATCTGGAGCACGGTGGGCCCCGACTGGCGATTAGGATATATACCCCCTGGTCCTAATCTGCCGGTCCCCCCGTAACAAAGCTCTTATGGTCAGTGGGGTCTTCTGTTCTCTCTTTCACCTGTAAATTGTGAGCTTTTATAGTCAGCGGGATTTTCTCTTTCTCGCCTATAAATTGTAAGCTCTTATGGTCAGTGGCATCTTCTCTTTGTTGCCTGCAAATTGTAAGCTCTTATAGTCAGCGGTATCTTCTTTTTCTCCCCTGCAAATTGTAAGCTCTTATGGTCAGTGAGTTCCTTTCTCTCTGTATCTCTCACCTGTAAATTGCAAGCTCTTATGGCAAGTGGGGTCCTCTCTCTCTTTTGCCTGAAAATTGTAAGCTTTTATGGTCAGCGGCATCTTCTATTTCTCGACTGTAAATTGTCAGCTCGTATGGTTAGCGGCATCTTCTTTTTCGTGCCTGTAAATTGTAAACTATTATGGTTAGCGGCATCTTCTCTTTCGTGGCTGTAAATTGTAAGCTCTTATGGTTAGCGAGTTCCTTTTTCTCTCTCACCTGTAAATTGTAAGCTTATGGAGAGTATGGTCCTCTCTCTCTCTCTCTCTCTCTCTCTCTCTCTTGCCTGTAAATTATAAGCTCTTATGGTTAGCGGCATCTTCTCTTTTGTGCCTGTAAATTGTAAGGGCTTATGGTCAGCGGGATCTTCTCTTAGTCACCTGTAAATTGTAAGCTCTTTTGGTCAGCAGGGATCCCTCTCTCACCTCTCACACAGGTGTATTTTATATTCAATTACGCATTTTCCAATATTGAAATTTGCACAATTAGTTGTCACCGCTAAAAAGATTTTTTGGAAAAATTAGGCAAAGTCAGCAAATCCAAATTTTAAAAGATTCACTCACCTCTAATGAACAGTACTGGTTATTATTTCAGCACCACAAGCCTGGACAGCTCTTCATATAGTTACTGCCAAATGACAATTTCTGGTGGTAACTAACAGTAAATGTCATTGTGATAATGATTTACATCACTGCAACAAAAATTAACAAAAAAAAAAAAGGATAGCTGCTTGGCTGACATGTATAAGCAGAATGCTTCAGAAGGGCTCACACTAGAATGTGCTCAGCTAATATGACAAGAGACAGGCTCTAATAGTTTCCATTACCCCTTAATGTTTTATGTACATTTACTCTGTTACAATTCTCTTCTTCCTTCCATCTGCCAGATCAAAAACTAATGCACATGAGACACACGCAAAGATGTAATATCACTTAATAACACTGGAAATAAGAAAATGTCTTATTTTTTTTACCAGTAATTTAAAGGCAAAATGAAAGTGATCTTTCACGTTGATGATCAGAGCCGGCCTCGCTGATTACCCCATGAGCAGATCCTGTTCGCTTTGATATTGATTTCATAATTTATTAAAGAAAGATGCAGAATGCAGTCATGCTGTCTAGCTCGAAAAATACACATGTAAACATGACAGGAAACTAACTCATTTGCAAATGTCAAACCATATCATGTGAATATACTGTTGTACAAGTCATCCAGACCATCCGATAACAAAACTTCTGTTATTTGATTTTGCCCATACTAGGTACATTCAGAGATGTTTGTGGAGTAGACCTTTTCTAACAGTATCTGTATCATAAAGAACAGAAAGTCCTCAGTGGTTGATACCTTTTAATGGCTAACTATAAAGATGGTAATAATTGCAAGCTTTCGAGACTACTCAGGTCTCTTCATCAGGCATGGTATAACACAAAATCTGAAGAGTCACATATTTATACACAACAGGACTTAGAATAGTGCAGTAAAAAAAAAAACAAAAAAACAAAAACAAGTTATATGAAACAGAACTATCACTATGGCAGGGGGGCAAACTGTTGTGGGGCCATAAATACTGAGAACAGAAAGTCCTCAGTTGTTGATACCTTTTAATGGCTAACTATAAAGATGGTAATAATTGCAAGCTTTCGAGACTACTCAGGTCTCTTCATCAGGCATTATGCCTGATGAAGAGACCTGAGTAGTCTCGAAAGCTTGCAATTATTACCATCTTTATAGTTAGCCATTAAAAGGTATCAACCACTGAGGACTTTCTGTTCTTTTAAACAATTTTGTTATCTCTACTGGCTAACACGGTACAAAGATATATTTTACTTGTATCATAAAGTTAATTACAGACATTTTTGCTAAACTGATAAATTGCATTTATTATAAAATTATTTTTCGCGGTGAATAGACTCACAAGAAATGTGTTCATCTGAAAAATAGTGAAAACATTTTCAATTAACATTTTACTAACCCATAAAACCTACACCCATCCACAAGTTGTTAACTATTGTAGTGAAGGATGGTGCGGACGCTGGACCGTGGAGGCCTCTCACTCCTTTACCAGAGAGTCAGTGTGTGTGTAGGTCTTCAGGTGAGGTGTGTGACAATTACTATTTTCTTTGGGTTGGGGTACATCACCCCGCAGCCGGTCCCCGTCACCGAGTTAGTAGTAGAGCTGATCGGATCAGCAAAAAAATGGGACCGGCGGATCACTGCTCAATTTAAAAAAAAAAAAATGATCAGCTCTAGAATCCGGAGCCCATATAAATCAAAGGGGACCAGAATCCGGAGATTAAAAGCTTTGGTGGAAGGGATAGGGGGGTAGGATCGCGTGTAGTATATTCACCGAAGCTGTGTCACGGCAGCAAACTCCTTCCGGGTCATGCTTTTCCCTTCCGGAGCTGACAATTCAATATTCACTGTTTTGTCCGCCCACCGGCGCGTGTAATTGGTTGCAGCTAGACATGCCCCCACCCTGAGTGGCAGCCTATCAGCTGACTGCAACCAATTACAGGCGCCAGGACGGCCGGTGGGCGGGGAAAGCAGTGCAAGTGTCTGCGGGTCAGTATGGTGACCGTGCATGTAGACAGAAACACATGCATGCTCCTGTCAGGGTGTGCGACTGTGCCGGTGATGCAATGTCAGACTCATACAAGTCTGGCATGACATCACCTGGCTCGGCCTACCGCGCTCTGAACATGAGCGTGCATGTACCTAGAAACACATGCATGCTCCTGTCAGAAGTGTGCGAGGCTGTGGCGGTGATGTGATGTCAGACTCGCGGGAGTCCCTCGCAAGTGTGATTCCGGCCTAAGAGAAAACGCAAGTGGCTTTTTTTTTTTATTTAAATAAATAATTTAAAAAAAAATGACATGCGGTCCCCCCTAATTTTTATCCCCAGCCAATATAAAGCAAGCTGGGGGCTCGTATTCTCAGCCCGCAGCCACCCAGTATTACAGCATCTATTAGATGTGACAATCCCGGTGCTATACTGGCTCTTCCCGAATTGCCCTGGTGCGGTGTCAATTGGGGTAATGAGGGGTTAATAATAGTGCATAGCTGCTACTAAACCCTAGGTTAGTGATGGCAGAGGCGTCTATGAGATATCTGCATCAATAATCTAAAAGTGACAGTAAATAAACACAAACACAGAGAAAAATCCTTTTTTGGAAAAGAAAATACAAAAACGCATCCTCCTTCACCACTTTATTAACCCCCAACACCCTTCAGATCCGGCGTAATCCACATGAGGTCCCACGACGACGCATCCAGCTCTGCAACATCTCACAGCTATATAAAGCATATAGGAACCGTAGGTAACATATAATAGGCAACAACTCAAAAAATGCTACAATCTTAGATTAAAGAGTCTTTAAATTTACCAAGTATAAAGAAATACCCAAGAAGCAAATGTAATTGAAATGTATAAACATTTTATTTTTTATTTTCAATGAATTCAAAGGGTATAACATAGAAAAAGGAGAAAGAAAACCAGAGTATGAGAAGTGATGAAGGGGAAGAAACCCCACGTGACCCAGGAAGGATACCAAATCTCACAAGTGATCTGCATAAATGCCTAGATAGGCAGCTAAATGCCCAAATGCAAGTGCAAAAAGTTGCTGTCAAAGAGATAGAAAAAAGTGTCAATGCATAATCTAACAAGGCAGAATGGCTTACCCAGCTGGCAGATCACCAAAGTTGACCCAGGTATACACGTGGGGACCGGCGTCTATCTATCTAGGCACTATCTAGGCATTTATGCAGATCACTTGTGAGATTTGGTATCCTTCCTGGGTCACATGGGGTTTCTTCCCCTTCATCACTTCTCATACTCTGGTTTTCTTTCTCCCTTTTCTATGTTATACCCTTTGAATTCATTGAAAATAAAAAACAAAATGTTTATACATTTCAATTACGTTTGCTTCTTGGGTATTCTTTATACTTGGTAAATTTAAACACTCTTTAATCTAAGATTGTAACATCTCACAGCTAGCAGCCATAGAGAACGACTGCCACCTTTGACTGTAGCCTATGACTGAGCCGCGATGAGCAATGATTGCAGGCAGACACTGTCACAGGCTGTGGGTGCATCTGCCTGAAACCAATCACAGATGACAGGACGGCTGGTGGACGGGGAAAAAACGAAAAGCTGCACAGTACAGGAAGTGAATGCGCCAGTTTGCCGCCATGACACCAAGTCTCCGTAAGTATGAAACTCTCACTTAACTCTTGTTTTCTTTATTTTTCAATTATTTTCCCCAGTGACGTATCCGGATCATGCACTCGGAATCCCGCGCCCGGGTCCAAGACCCGGACATCTTTGAAACCGCGCGGATCCGGACTTTTACGGTACAGTCCGTACAGTATTGTGCCTGCAATAGTCTACTGAAGTGTTATTTTAGAAATTCCAGTAGTGTTCTTTTTACAATGGTTTCTAATTTTAATAATTTGTTGCATGTTCTCCAGGTACCCATACCATCATATCACTTGTGCGATGAGCCAGTCCTTAGATCATACTCAGGGGTATGTGTGATCTACTTTGCGCGCTTTCATGGAGAAGACGGCATTTTGGCGGCAGAAGATGGCGAAACTGGCCAGAAACGAGAATTTTGACTTGCGGTTTCAACTTCTAAGGCGCACATCACCCAGGTAAGTGGATCCTGCTTGAATCCTGTTCGTGACGCCAGGAATTTGAGGTGTGCCGCCCCCGTGCCAGCAGCCGAGCTGCTCGGATCCGAATCCACGGTGGCTCGAGGGTCTCCGGGCCCGGGGATGGTGCGGCCACTCAAATGAAGGGGGTTATTTACAAGGGATTTTATAGAGTTCGTGACGCCACCCGTGGTATGTGGTTATTAGGAGTACCACCGCTGCAGTTGGGAGTATCCGGGGATGATGGAATAGGGAAGCCAGATGTTGTGACCCTCCATGGGTATGGGGGAAATACCCCAGGGCTCGGTGATTGTGGGGGAGTGCCGTTGGATGCAAAGGGGTCACTTGCGTACTCACTCATTCCATTAAGCTGACACCGACAACTGGATAAACCAAAGTTCTGGATACCGCTGCCATTGAGGGGAGCTTAGTTCGGGTCCCATCTCCAATGGTGCTGCCTGGTGATTCGTGCCCTGCCTCCTGGCACAAAGTTTACTTCTCTGTTGGTCCTGATAGTATGAAACCTGCCGGGTCCCGCTCCCCACTATGGCTAAGTGTGGGAGCTTGCTCTCAGGGTTCACGCTTGGGATTTTCGGGACAGTTTTTAGTGGAAAGTCCTATCCCCCTCGTTGAGCTAGTACCCTGATTTTGGAGTGGGTGGGAACGGATCTTGAAGGCTCCGTTCTCCTCGGGTAAATTGTCGGATTGCCTTAAGCTACTCCCCGACCTAGGGTCCACGTACCCCGTCGTGCCTTGGTCCCAGCCCGGTGATGGTGCAAGGCTGCCGGCTCTCCTCGTCGACAGATCCGTGCCGCTTGCCACGATTTCCTGTGACCGGGGGTTTAGCTCCTCTAGGCCCAGACCACCGTCTGCCACCTAGATTGCTTCCCAGGAGCCCTGCTCCTGACCTCCTCTCGCTTTCACTTCTCAGACCCGACTCTCCTTCTGACACTCCTGACCTCCCCTCTCCAACCCCCCAGGTGGGCGACTATATTCCACTCAAGCCGTCCACTGATGTTGTTGGTGGGTGTGGTGCAGAGTGTATCTAGGGTTTGATTAGCTGATGTAGGCAACACCATGTGGTTAGGGACCCAAAACCAAGAAGGAGGTGGATACTGCACGGGAGGGCAGATTGTGCAATACCCTATGACGACCTGATAGTCCAGGGGCGTCACATTTGTATACAGACTTTATGTGCTCATGGTGTGCGGGAAGTATTTTGCCATTCTTTAGGGATATTATTGGTCTTGGTATGGTAGAGGGTTTTGTTCAGTAACTGTATAATAGCATTTATTTGGTAACTGTATCTGACTATTACTTAGAAAATAGTCTTGTTGCTGAACTTACTGAGACATTTATAAATTATATTTGTATTTTTCTATGGACGGTTTTCATAGACTCTCGCAATGCAACTGATGAAACATGATGGTGGTGTTAGTGACGACTCAGGTCTAAATTCTGCCTTTGGAACCATAGGATTTTAGTTAAGTCACTGCTAACAGTCATCCCCTTATTGCACACACATCCAATGCTTTTATAAAAGACAATGACTTTTGAGATGAGAAGATGAAATATTCACAAAATTGGAAATTTGGCTATCTCTGCTTTTGTTAAGAAGTGATGTAATTTAAGCAAGCTATTGCCCCGGATGTGATCTGGCAGCCTCTAATGATGTCGTCCATTTTCCTTTCCACTGAACCAAAGTAAGGTTCAGTAGCTGTCCTGGTTCTGAACACTTTGTCTCTGTGTGGACTGTTATGCTCACAGGGTGAGCACAGGGTTGGTGAATCCTCTGGACTGAAGGTACCGATCACTGGTCTGGAGGAACAAACTGGATTAGATGCCGAGTTCTCACTAAAGTCAATGAAGGTAGCAATAGAAACACACATTGGTAAGCATCCGACAGAGGGTAGCCCCAGGGGATCAATGGTACCTCGACAGCTGGCACCACAGATACAATACAGTCTGAGGTTGTTGAAACAGCAGCAGGATGCAGTAGCAGTTGCTGATATAGATACTTGTATCAGCAGCAGATGATATTGTGGTAGGTGGCCGACGTGGATAGTTGCAGCAGTATCAGCGGACTTGTGATGTACTGAAGCACAGATGTGACGCCCCTTAGGCTTCATTCGCCTCAGAGGTACTGCATCTCATCCAGAGGTGTGGTATTCCATCCTGGGTAGAGGGCGCTCATCCACCGGTTTTATACAAAACACAACACTCTCACTCAGCAACACATCATCAGACGTAGCAAGAGCATGTAATACTCGAAGCCAGGCCAGGGGATGGCGTGTAAAGAGTGGGTACACACACAGTAGTGAAGTGTGGATGAAGAAAAAAAGAGAAAGGAGCAGTGGTGGAGCAAAGGCCTGTGGCCTGGAGCTCGTACTGCTTGGCCCGGGCACAAGACAGAGGGGTCCAAGAGACCACGGGAAGTGCAACATCCTCCCGTGGCCTTGTTCCACATACAATCTTCGGGTGGATGGATTTGGCCGCCCATCGGGAACTGGTCCCTAAGCTAGAGTAGAAGAACCTACGTACTCCGCTAGTAAAACCAGCAGCTAAGGTGACTGCGAGCACCACAGCCACATCTGCACACAAATTCGTTGGAAGGTGACCCCAAAAGGGGCCAAAGGATAGAGCTTCATGCCAATCAAAAGGGTCCATGGGCACTGGCACAGGGTTCAGTGTGTGAGGGCGCAAAGCAGGAAGGAGAAGCAAGCGCAGGAAGACGACCAGGGAAGGTACACATAAGAAAGGTGCACCGGACTTGACCCCCGAACTACCCGGGATCGGCTGGAGCCCATCACAGTGAAACCCCAGCACACCAAAGGCGGTCACTGACATATCGTGTTACCTTGGAACCTGCTACAGGGAGTAAAAAAACTTGAGACTGCATCCCTGTGTCGCTCCGTTATTCGCCTGCACCTAGGGCCCAGCAACCCCCGCCATCGCCTACTACTACCCCCATCCACCCTGGGGCCTAGCTCTGCCTGTGGAGAGCTGCACCATCTAAGCTGCATCACCATCTGCCCCAGAGACCCCCATCCCGCAGTGGCGGCACCCCTACTTGCCGCATACCAAAGGTGGTGTCACGAATAAACTGTCATCATCCCCTTCATATTTAAACGACACCACAAGGGTCACGGAACTGGGCCTCGCCACCCCAGCGTCCCAGAACCAAAACTGTGACCCCGTAATGAGTCACCCCAGGCCCCGATGCGGGCGTGTCACAGATACGAATCAGCAACAGTATACAGCACAATGGCAGAAGCAGCTGCACATTAGTGCTGAGAATTAGCAATGTATAGAACTCGTTGCTCAGGCACATCCCTTATGGGGAAGGTACCTTAGATACCTGATACCTCTCAGCTGAGCTCACACTAACAGAGTGAGAAGCAGAGAGAGCATTGTCAGCTCTGCCTCATCACTCTGTACAGAGAACGTCTATACAGATTGAAAAGCAGAGCAAGCATTGTCAGCTCTGCATCATCACTGTACAGACAAGCATCTATACAGAGTGAGAAGCAGAGAGAGCAATGTCAGCTCTGCTTCATCACTCTGCACAGACAAGCATCTATACAAGCATCTATACAAAGTGAGAAGCAGGTTGATACTAAGGCCTGAGTTCCACTTGCGTATGACTCATGCAGTCTCGCATCGGCATCACCCAGAATGGACTGACACTCTCTGGACACGAGGATCTATCAGGAGAGTGTGCAGCTGTACTGGGTGATGCGATGCGAGACTCACACAGTGACAGTCAAAGTTCATGGACTCGGGTGAACCCTAAGGTAACTGCGAACATGGCTGAAAACAGCTGAAGACTGTGATGAGCTGAAGAGTGACAAGCAGTGCAGTGATTTACCCCCGGAAGTTAACAGGACTTTCCATGATGTCATAGCCATGTGACCAATCCAAAAAAATGTATTTTTTTGGTTTGCACTCATAATATGTATATTAGTGCTCACTTCAGTTATCCTATTCAGTATCAATCCAAACAAATGTCTGTACAACATTCACACCAGACTGGTCACATGGCTATGACATCATCAAAGCTCCTGTAAGTCAGTGGTGGTTACCTGGCAGCACAGCAATGATCGGACGCGGAAGCAGAAGTAGCTGGGAGACATTCTGCAGGACGCGTCACGGGACATGTAAGTATGATCATAATAATTTTTAATAATGTGATTTTTTTTTTTTTTTTTACAGCCACTGGACCCGAACTGTAACACGAACTTCCCAGAAAGCTCGTGTTCGGAATCGTGTACAAGAACACCATGTGTTCGGTACAAACCCCGAACTTTACAGTTTGGGTTCGCCAGTCACTAATTATGTCTTTGCTTCATGGGGATACTCAGACTTTGGTATTTTTTTTGCCTGAGGATTCTCTGATATTTACCTCTGTAGACACTTTATTTTCTGCACTGTGTCTCAATTACAATGACCCAGATATGGTTGTAGTGGCTGAGTCAGCAATTTGCAGTTTGTTTCAGGGTAATCATAAAATCAAGGACTTTTGTTCCCAGTTCAGATGTTGGGCAGTGGAAACCTCCTGGAATGATCCTGCTCTCTGCAGTATGTTTTCTCTGGGACTTTCTAGTAACAGCAGAAACATGAAGGCTTATAGTCCCTCACTGTTGTCACTGAAAGAGGCAATGTCACTGGCTGTTTATTTAGACAGATGTCTTAAACACATTTATTTGTGTCAGTGACTTTTTCTCATTCAGTAGACTAGGACGAAGCTATGCAAATTGGGGCCTGCTGAAAGTCCAAGGATGGAACTTAACTGGGAACCCCTGCTCATTTTTGCTTGTACTGTGGTCCTGCAGGTCATGTTATGATTCAGTGTTTTTTAGTGCAAGAATGAATTTCTTAAAAAAAAAAGCAAAAGAGATTATAAGGTGTAATGACACAGGTTCTAAAGGGTGCTTTACACGCTGCGACATCGCTAGCGATGTCGTGAGCATTAGCACCCGCCCCCGTCGTTGGTGCGATATGTGGTGATCGCTGCCATAGCGAACATTATGCGTACGTGTCTGATGTCAGTGTTGGTGTAAAATACGTACGTGTGGTGTCCGTGTGACTCCCGTTTTTATAGATCCGTTTTCCATTGCAAATTACGTTCTTAATGCATCATCATGAGATACTGCTGTGTTTAATTGGTCAATTACCTCCTGTCATTCTTTTTTTGGCCTAAACATTATTTAAACTCATTTTAACTGGGTCCTTTCACTCATTATACAGACTCCAAAATGTCTCTATCAAATGAAGCAACAATGTATTTCCTATGGTTGATATCTAGGAGATTTGGTGTTAGGCGACATATGCTTGAATATAACCCAACTTTGGAAAAAGGATGTGGATCCACCCCCTGGTTATGCTTCGGAAATCGCATGGACATTTTCACACTCTTTATGGTGAAATGAGAAAATTTCCATCAAAATTCCGTACCTACTGCCGTATAACCATAACGTCCTTTGATACCATCCTTGGCCTTGTGCGTCACCATCTGCAACATCAGGACACCTGTATGCGTCTCAGCATCTCCCCAGAGGAACGCTTGTTGGTGACTTTACGGTATGTGTTATATTGCCTATTTATACTTGATAAACTTGGTTTATAATGTGGAGTAATTATTAAACATTCAGTATAGACCCATATGTACAGTCATATGAAAAGGTTTGGGCACCAGTATTAATGTTAACCTTTTTTCTTTATAACAATTTGGGTTTTTGCAACAGCTATTTCAGTTTCATATATTTAATAACTGATGGACTGAGTAATATTTCTGGATTGAAATGAGGTTTATTGTACTAACAGAAAATGTGCAATCCGCATTTAAACAAAATTTGACCGGTGGAAAAGTATGGGCACCCTTATCAATTTCTTGATTTGAACACTCCTAACTACTTTTTACTGACTTACTGAAGCACTAAATTGGTTTTGTAACCTCATTGAGCTTTAAACTTCATAGGCAGGTGTATCCAATCATGAGAAAAGGTATTTAAGGTGGCCACTTGCAAGTTGTTCTCCTATTTGAATCTCCTATGAAGAGTGGCATCATGGGCTCCTCAAAATAACTCTCAAATGATCTGAAAACAAAGATTATTCAACATAGTTGTTCAGGGGAAGGATACAAAAAGTTGTCTCAGAGATTTAAACTGTCAGTTTCCACTGTGAGGAACATAGTAAGGAAATGGAAGAACACAAGTACAGTTCTTGTTAAGCCCAGAAGGGGCAGGCCCAGAAAAATATCAGAAAGGCAGAGAAGAAGAATGTTGAGAACAGTCAAGGACAATTCACAGACCACCTCCAAAAACCTGCAGCATCATCTTGCTGCAGATGGTGTCAATGTGCATCGGTCAACAATACAGCGCACTTTTCACAAGGAGAAGCTGTATGGAAGAGTGATGCGAAAGAAGCCGTTTCTGCAAGCACGCCACAAACAGAGTCGCCTGAGGTATGCAAAAGCACATTTGGACAAGCCAGTTACATTTTGGAAGAAGGTCATGTGGACTGATGAAACAAAGATTGAGTTGTTTGGTCATACAAAAAGGAGTTATGCATGGAGGCAAAAAAACACGGCATTCCAAGAAAAGCACTTGCTACCCACAGTAAAATTTGGTGGAGGTTCCATCATGCTTTGGGGCTGTGTGGCTAATGCCGGCACCGGGAACCTTGTTAAAGTTGAGGGTCGCATGGATTCAACTCAGTATCAGCAGATTCTTGACAATAATGTGCAAGAATCAGTGACGAAGTTGAAGTTAAGCAGGGGATGGATATTTCAGCAAGACAATGATCCAAAAACACCGCTCCAAATCTACTCAGGCATTCATGCAGAGGAACAATTACAATGTTCTGGAATGGCCATCCCAGTCCCCAGACCTGAATATCATTGAACATCTGTGGGATGATTT
The DNA here is from genome assembly GCF_048569485.1 of Anomaloglossus baeobatrachus. NCBI lineage: Eukaryota > Metazoa > Chordata > Amphibia > Anura > Aromobatidae > Anomaloglossus > Anomaloglossus baeobatrachus. The sequence goes on along the minus strand of NC_134356.1, from coordinate 420,664,957 downwards.
GAGCGCGCTGTAAATGCTCAGTGACCATCAAACTGAACTGGAATTGTTTTGTAAACAGGAATGGTCAAATATACCTTCATCCAGGATCCAGGAACTCATTAAAAGCTACAGGAAGCGACTAGAGGCTGTTATTTTTGCAAAAGGAGGATCTACAAAATATTAATGTCACTTTTATGTTGAGGTGCCCATACTTTTGCACCAGTCAAATTTTGTTTAAATGCGGATTGCACAAAATGCGGATTGCACATTTTCTGTTAGTACAATAAACCTCATTTCAATCCAGAAATATTACTCAGTCCATCAGTTATTAGATATATGAAACTGAAATAGCTGTTGCAAAAACCCAAATTGTTATAAAGAAAAAAGGTTAACATTAATAAGGGTGCCCAAACTTTTTCATATGACTGTAGATGCATAATCCTATTGTTTGTAGCTGTCATTTAAATTTAACAATATCAAAGACATACAATCAGTGTAATGACATGGTTTGTTACATCAGTCATACCTTTCGGCCATATTAAGAAAAAAAACTAAGAAAATGTAGATCTGATCAAACTTGTTTATTTAACATAAATTAATTACATTTTCCAATATGGAAAATAATGCATTTCCTTTGTGTTGGTTTATTACATGCATACATCAAAAATAAAGAAATGTTTGTATCCTGACATTGTAATTCTCATTTTGGTAAAAAACATGTTCAAAATAAGTAATACACATACTAATATCATTTCCTTGTCATTTGTAGATTCCTTGCAACTGGACAATCCATCAGCAGTCTTCATTTTGAATATTTATTGGGAACATCGACAATTGGCATGATACAGTCATATAAAAAAGTTTGGGCACCCCTATTATTGAGAACCTTTTTTCTTTATAACAATTTGGGTTTTTACAACAGCTATTTCAGTTTCATATATCTAGTAACTGATGGACTGAGTAATATTTCTGGATTGAAATTAGGTTGATTGTAGTAACAGAAAATGCGCAATCTGCATTTAAACAAAATTTGACCGGTACAAAAGTATGGGCACCTCAACATAAAAGTGACATTAATATTTTGTAGATCCTCCTTTTGCAAAAATCACAGCCTCTAGTCGCTTCCTGTAGCTTTTAATGAGTTCCTGGATCCTGGATGAAGGTATATTTGACCATTCCTGTTTACAAAACGATTCCAGTTCAGTTAAGTTAGATGGGTGCCGAGCATAGAAAGCCCACTTCAAATCATCCCACAGATGTTCAATGATATTCAGGTCTGGGGACTGGGATGGCCATTCCAGAACATTGTAATTGTTCCTCTGCATGAATGCCTGAGTAGATTTGGAGCGGTCTTTTGGATCATTGTCTTGCTGAAATATCCATCCCCTGCGTAACTTCAACTTTGTCACTGATTCTTGCACATTATTGTCAAGAATCTACTGAGTTGAATCCATGCGACACTCAACTTTAACAAGGTTCCCGGTGCCGGCAATAGCCACACAGCCCCAAAGCATGATGGAACCTCCACCAAATTTTACTGTGGGTAGCAAGTGCTTTTCTTGGAATGCCGTGTTTTTTTTGCCTCCATGCATAACGCCTTTTTGTATGACCAAACAACTCAATCTTTGTTTCATCAGTCCACAGGACCTTCTTCCAAAATGTAACTGGCTTGTCCAAATGTGCTTTTGCATACCTCAGGCGACTCTGTTTGTGGCGTGCTTGCAGAAACGGCTTCTTTTGCATCACTCTCCCATACAGCTTCTCCTTTTGCAAAGTGCGTTGTATTGTTGACCGATGCACAGTGACACCATCTGCAGCAAGATGATGTTGCAGGTCTTTGGAGGTGGTCTGTGGATCTTCCTTGACTGTTCTCACCATTCTTCTCTGCCTTTCTGCTATTTTTCTTGGCCTGCCACTTCTGGGCTTAACAAGAACTGTACCTGTGTTCTTCCATTTCCTTACTATGTTCCTCACAGTGGAAACTGACAGTTTAAATCTCTGAGACAACTTTTTGTATCCTTCCCCTGAACAACTATGTTGAATCTTTGTTTTCAGATCATTTGAGAGTTGTTTTGAGGAGCCCATGATGCCACTCTTCATAGGAGATTCAAATAGGAGAACAACTTGCAAGTGGCCACCTTAAAATACCTTTTCTCATGATTGGATACACCTGCCTATGAAGTTCAAAGCTCAATGAGGTTACAAAACAAATTTAGTGCTTCAGTAAGTCAGTAAAAAGTAGTTAGGAGTGTTCAAATCAAGAAATTGATAAGGGTGCCCATACTTTTGCACCGGTCAAATTTTGTTTAAATGCAGATTGCACATTTTCTGTTAGTACAATAAACCTCATTTCAATCCAGAAACATTACTGAGTTCATCATTTATTAGATATATGAAACTGAAATAGCTGTTGCAAAAACCCAAATTGTTATAAAGAAAAAAGGTTAACATTAATAGGGGTGCCCAAACTTTTTCATATGACTGTAATACTGCATACCTGCACTGTGCTATGGGAGACCCTTAAGCATCATGTCATACAGCAGCCTACATCACAGGATTGGATGCGCATTTCAGAAGATTTTTTGGGGAAAACAACCTTTCCTAATTGTGTTGGCGCCATAGACGGCAAACATATTAGAGTGAAGAAACCACCTAACTCTGCTTCTAGATATTTTAATTTTCACAAGTTTTTTTCTGTAGTAATTCTTGCTTTGGTTGACACTAATTACTGTTTTATTTTTGTGGATATTGGGGCCTATGGCAGTGCCTCTGATGCACGAATTTTCAGAAGTTCACGCTTATCACGTCGATTAATGTCAGACAGTCTAAATTTGTCGGCACCAAGGCCTCTACCTGGTACAAATGGACCAAATACACCATTTGTCATGGTAGCAGATAAGGGGTTTGCCTTGTCTAGGCATTTGATGCATCCATATCCAAGGTGTGGACTAGACAGATCAAAATCAAAAGCCCAATTTAATAGCACCTTGGCCAGAGCACGTTGCTATGTTGAATGGGTCTTTGGCATTTTGGCTTCAAGATGGCACATTTATCAAACCACCATCCAGCTCCAACCAACCACTGTCAAAGCTGTCATTAAAGCTACAGTAATTTTCATAATTACTATAGATTGAATGAAAGCAATGACGACGATTTCGAAAATTTGCAAGGTCTAAATGCACCATTAGTAGGTAATGGAAGTGTAAGAACCAATTTGGCCATATCTGGTCTCCAAGTTAGGAATCAGTTTAAAGATTATTTTAGTTTAAATCTGCATAGTAACGTCTAATTTTTTACATTTCAAAGTACTAATAACAGTAGGTTACATATTCACAAACATATATGTATTGCAAAAAGGAAAATGGCCATACATAGGTAGATAAATATTCTAATTTTTAATATGGCTTTGATTTAACCAAAAACGTTTGTGTGTTTTGTTTGTTTGAGATTACAAATTTTTATGTGTTTGTGGATTTTTTCTCAAAGATTTATAAAGTAATAAACTTGATTTTCCACAGTTGTAATGAAGCTAATTTAATATTATGTTTTAGTTAACTATGTCTGCATGTTACCTTTTGTAAAACACCCTGTATTATTAACATATGTAAAAATGTTGTTCTGAGACATTATCCCAGACAACACACCATATTGTATGCCATAATGTCACGCAAACATAATTTGTTTCTCACTATGGGAAAACAAGTATGGGACCAGAACTTATGCAGATACTGCATATTTTCTGGGGGGGGTTAGATAAAGATGTATGAATGTAAATGTAGTTGGTTATGTGCGTGCATAATTTTACAGAACACTGGGGTTTTTTTGGATGGTCATAACCTCATGTCAAGAGCCAGCTAACATCTAAAAATGCAGGTCATGTTTTAGGAGTGATAGAGCAACGTACAAGTCAAATCCGACCCTATGCTAAGAAATATAAACCCTTACATATGGATTTTGGACTCTAACATTTATGAATGTTTACAAAACATGTAGAACATTGTAAACATTGATAAATGTAATTGTTAAATTAAAAAATAAAGTTATGTGTCAACTAAATCCTCAACGCTAGTGATGCTTTCCTGTGTAGTCTCCATGGCATTGTCACCTACTGAATATGTTGGCTGCACAACACTAGATGTTGTAGTAAGTGACTGAATAGTGTTTCCACTAGTGACTGTTGTTGTACTTGGCGCAAACATTGCTGTCATTGTTGGTACAGATTGCTGACCTAGTGTAGGTGGTAGATGTTATTGCGATGGTACAGGTTGAGGATGTGTGTATGTGAAGTTGGTTGGGTAAGGCTGACTTTGAAAGTACTGTTGCTGTTGATTATGTTGCATATGGTATGATGCTGGTTGATGTACCATTTGTGGGAGTCTATGAACATTACTTACATTACTTTGATAGGCCATTGAGGTTTGCAGAGGTATCTGTTGTGGCCCTTGATGGTAAAAAGATGGCTGCTGTGATGACATTTGTGGTAATAATGTACCTGATTGTTGAGGTAGACTTGTAGGCCTATTTTGTGTTTCATTTATCAAAGAAGAAGATGGCCACGGTATATGTGTTTGTTGCAGTACAGTATGTTGTTGTGAATTAAGATGTCTGTTCATCAGTTTGGATTTCCATAGTGTGTTGTGTAGTGTTTGTGTGTGGGCCATGTGGATTAGCTCTCCATTGCTCTATCACTTCAAAAACATATATCGGCTTAGGATCACGTTGGGATGCTGAAATCAGTGTGATTACAGACGCCCTCAATCTGTCCTGCCTATCAGGTGCAACCAATGCTAAAGAGGGAGAGAGGAAGCGACAAAATCTCTCTCCATCACTCTCTGGTATTAGTGAATTCATCATGTGCATTATTCTGGTATCAATTATCTCCCAGCAGGGAACGTAAATCCTCATGACGCCTATGTCTGCGACAACGGAAAGTTTGGGCTAGTGACCGAAGGTTATGTGTTGTTGTTCTACGCTGTGTGCCTGCATGTGTTTGTGGACTACTCTTGCCAATAACTGGTGATGGGCCACTTTGTAGCCCTGTAGACTGGCCTGTGATTTGGGTAGTGGATTGACTGGTTTCCAAACCCAAATCTGATGACACTTCGTCTGCTTCTGGCTGGATGGTGTTCTGGGTTGTGGGTTGTTGATAGGAGGTAGGCTCCATCTCGGATGCTGATGTAACTGTTGCTGACAACACTGTCGACTACACCTCCTCACTGTCCTCAAGATTATCCTCGGTACTGTTTGGGTAGATGACAAAATTAATGAACCATACAATGATAATTACAACATCCATAAAATTACATCATTCAAACTTACTTTGGAACCTCCATAATTGGCATAAGGTAGCTGAGTCTATCATAGTGAATATATTTCTTCTTTTTGGACACAGCAACAGAAGTTGCAACAGGGTTAAACTCACGGCGGAATTGGTCTCTTGCAGACCGCCAACGTCGTTTCACCAAATCCACTGTTACAAAACATCAAAAGTGTAATGTTTTATTTCTTTATTCTAAAGAAAAAAAAAAAATTGCAGCAAATTTAAAAAAAAAGTTGTTTTTTTTTTTAAAAAAAAACAATGTATCTCCACAAAAAAACATGTCATGCATAATTTGTAGGTATAAACCCATGAGCAACCCAACATACCCCTGTTTGTAAAAAAACAAAGATAAATTTAACATGATTTTGTAATGTATGTTTAACCCCTTCACGACCATGGACGGATCTTTCCGTCATGGATCGTGTCCCGGTAAGCCCCGCCCCCTGCCGCGGGCAGGCGGCGTGGATCGGCACACATATCAGCTGTTTTCAACAGCTGACATGTGTGCCTACATGTTCCGAGTGGAATCGCATTCCACCCGGAACATTAACCCCTTAGATCTCGCTGCCAAAGTCTGGCAGCGAGATCTACATGCGCGCGGCCATCTTTTTTACTTACCGCCGCCCCCTCCGGACGTCACGTGAGTGATCACGTGACGTTCGGTGGTTGCCATCGTAGCACAGGGTCATGTGATGACGCCTGGTGCTACGAAGTTTCACTTTCATTCTTCCTCGGCACGGAGCAGAGGAAGAAAGAAAGTGACTGAATCTGCTGATTACAGCGGTATAGCTGTGATCAGCAGATAGCGATCAGCAATCGGATTGCTGATCGCTATAGCCCCCTAGGGGGACTAGTAAAATAAAATAAAAAAAGTAAAAAAAAAGTTTTAAAAAATTAAAAAAAAAACAAAAAACCTAAAAGTTCAAATCACCCCCCTTTCCCCCCATTGAAAATTAAAGGGTTAAAAAATAAATAAATATACACATATTTGGTATCGCCGCGTTCAGAAATGCCCGATCTATCAAAATATAAAATCAATTAATCTGATTGGTAAACGGCGTAGTGGTAAAAAAATTCCAAACGCCAAAATTACGTTTTTTGGTCGCCGCAAGTTTTACGCAAAATGCAATAACAGGCGATCAAAAACGTAGCATCTGCGCAAAAATGCTACCATTAGAAACATCAGCTCGAGACGCAAAAAATAAGCCGTCACTGAGCCATAGATCCCAAAAAATAAGAACGCTACGTGTTTCGGAAAATGGCGCAAAACGTGCGCCACTTTTATTGGACAAACTTGTGAATTTTTTTTAACCCCTTAGATACAAGTAAACCTATACATGTTTGGTGTCTACAAACTCGCACCGACCTCAGGTATCATACCCACACATCAGTTTTACCATATAGTGAACACCGTGAATAAAACATCCCAAAAACTATTGTGCCATCACACTTTTTTTGCAATTTTTCCACACTTGGAATTTTTTTGCTGCTTTCCAGTACACCATATGGTAAAACTTATGATTTCATTTAAAAGTACAACTTGTCCCGCAAAAAAAAAGCCCTCATATGGCAAGATTGACGGAAAAATAAAAAAGTTACGGCTCTCGGAAGAAGGGGAGCAAAAAACAAAAACGCAAAAACGGAAAGTGCCCCGGGGCTGAAGGGGTTAAATAAAATATTAAGGCACAAATAAAAAGGAAAACTTATAATGACCACAACTACATGCATTGCCATATGTTCTCATATGTTACAAAACACTCCAATAGAAAACATTTGGTCTATGCATACTTTCTAACTTACAAATAAACAACTATAGCAGACATATTTTGGCCTACCATTGTGTATATGGATGTAGCTTACACAACAAAACAAAATAGGTTTGTGACTATGTACATGGCCAGTTGATTTTACAACCTGAAATGTCTGTGTGAAGTGCATTTAATGCATGACATGTCATATTTCCATGTAATCAGCTTAAACAATGGAGAAAACTACTTTTAAAACAAAAATATCCACACTTTACTGTATGTGTGTCTGCAGCATAGCTTAAAATGAGTCAGGACCATTAATACATGCCTAATATTCTGTTTCAATATATAGACATTCTGCCTATTGATTGAGCACATTCAGGTAATGACAGAATCCATGAAAATGTACTCACCATATTTAGCTTTCCTTCCAGGGGTGCATTGAGACCATCCATTCCTGGGGTAGACTTGTTTAGCCACAGACATCCAGGCTCTCTCCACCATCAACCTGTAGTGGTAGCCATCCACACGTGTGTCCCATAACTCTGGATGCCGCTCTACTTCCCCAATCAGCCTCTCTGTATCTATCCTTGGAGCCATTCTGAAGACATGTGGGGTCCAGAGTGCTCAGTTTGCCCCTGCAGTGAGAGGACAGGTGCCCAGCTGCCATCTGGCTTGCAAATGAGACAGGATATGAGTCTTTGGCGCCAGAATTAATGATCTTAAATTGACCTGATAGATTGGTAACAAGTGTTGCTGATGTTTGGATTAAAAACGCTCACGGACGGTACGTGTAGCACACGGACATGCTACGTGTGTCGTCTGTGCAGGCACGGACCCATTGACTTTAGCAGGTCCGTGCCTGCGTGATCCCGGAGAAAAACGGACATGTCGAGCGTGTTGGAAAACGCGCACACGTACAAACGACACGGACACACGTTCCGTGTGTTTTTACGTGTGTGCCGGCTACCTTAGGGTAGCATTGGTCTACGTGTCTCCGTGCCACTGGTGCATGCAAAAACTTACCAAACACGTACCGGCGGCACGGATGTGTGTCGGAAGCCTTAGATCTCATTGACAGTGATTTTGCTTTGATTTTTAGAATATGAATACAGTGTTTCTACTCTCAGGTATCCTATTCAGGTGTCAGGGATTAATGATTCTCCACTTGCTCAAAGTCATGTTACTTCTAAATAGAGAATCTGCACATGAAGGTGAGAGAGTTAGGCCACAACAGATGCAACGGATCGTACAAAACAACAGAAAGCTTTTTTTTTTCTTCTTTACAGTTTTACCGGCAGCAGACTATTGTGAACGATCAGCTGATCACCCGGCGGCTGGGCGCTCAGCTGAGAGCTCTCAATAGCCGGCGGCCGGGCGCTCAGCTGAGCGCTCTCACATGCCGGCGGCCGGGCGCTCAGCTGAGAGCTCTCACATGCCGGCGGCCGGGTGCTCAGCTGAGAGCTCTCACATGCCGGCGGCCGGGTGCTCAGCTGAGAGCTTTCACATGCCGGCGGCCAGGCGCTCAGCTGAACGTTTGGCCACCGAGAGACAAAATAAAGTTTCTGTGATTACAAAAAAAAAAAAAAGGATGAGCATGCGCAGGGAAAAATAGAGGATTCCGCTGTTCAAAAAATTTTACATGCTGCATTCCTTCCGCCCAGCAGAAGCAACGCAGCGTCAGCCAGCGGAAGCAACGCAGGTACTTTGGCACAATCCGTCATCCATACAAGTCTATGGGAAACAGCGGAATCCGTTAACGGATTCCGCTGTTTTCCAAAAGGGCGGATTGTAACTGAAGGTAATTAACACAAGTGTGAAAGTACCCTTACACGCAGAATCCATTTCACTTCTGGTACTTCCTTCTTTACCTGATAAACTGGTGTTAGGCATACCGTTGGTTAAACGCAATCCTACCATTAGTTATGAGACTCTGGAAATTAAGTCTTGGGAGGATTTATGTTCCTCCAGTTGCTTAACCAAGTACTTGGCATCTGTGAGATCTTCTTATCTTCCTGCACTTAGTTAGAATTTTGAGCAGGGTCGGACTGGGGTGTCTGGGGCCCACCAGGAGAATTGACTCTAGGGGCCCACCCTACAGCTATATGCAAATACCCATTAGCCATTATGTCCTTAGGGTACGTGCCCACGAGCAGGACTCACTGCGTTTTGGACGCAGTGAGTCCTGACCTGCAGGTCCACAAATCTATAGAGAGAAAATGTGTCCTCCATACACAACACAAATCACTGTACCAAAACCAATACCACTATATACAAGGGAAAAATACCGCCACACCGTGACCAGACCACATATTACCACCACATAGTGACCGAATACAACCTCATACAAGGGAGAAATACCGCCACACTGTGACCAGACCACATAGTGACCAAATAATACCACATACAAGGGAGAAATACCACCACTCCATGACCAGACAACATATTACCACCACATAGTGATCGAATAGAACCACATACAATAGTCAAATACCAACACCCCATGACCAGACCACATAGTGACCAAATAATACTACAATAATGATCATGAATAAAAACCAAATTCAGAGACGCTGTCAATAGTTTTATAGAATAAAAGAACAATTTACATTTTACTCAAAAATATAAAGAGAAAAATCACAAAAACTAAACATTTTGCAGTGGTCTCTTAATTTTTGCCAGAGCTGTGTATATAGAGCACACCACTAATAAATGACAATGAAACAACTTTATTAAACACCACACATGTTACAAGTATACAAATAAAACCATTTAAAAATCACGGGATATAAAACCTCCCAATTAGACCATCAGTCACCCAGCCACAATACAAACAATGTAAAAAACTGGAACCCCAGTAAAGTCAATAATGCTGAAAAATAAACAATACGTGTGAGGTTAGTCCCCAGGCATTGTAAGGCTGCTTTCACACTTGCGTTGTTTTACATCAGTTGCAATCCGTCGCCTTGAGGAAATACGGTATGCAGGATTCCGTTTTTTCCCCATAGACTTGTATTAGCGATGGATTGCGACTGATAGCCCTGCGTTGCATCCGCCGCGTGACGGATCAGTCGTGGAACGACGGCCCATCGGGAGGCAGGAACGCAGCAGGTAATGTTTTTTGAGCGGCAGAATCCGTTTGTTTTCACTGCGCATGCTCAACGGTGGCAGCTTTTGTGAACAATCAGCTGATCGGCCAGCTATTGTGAACGATCAGCTGATCGGCCGGTGGTCGGCTATTGTGAACGATCAGCTGATCGGCCGGCGGCCGGCTATTGTGAATGATCAGCTGATCTCCCTGCGGCCGGCTATTGTGAACGATCAGCTGATCGCCTGGCGGACGGCTATTGTGAACGATCAGCTGATCGCCTGGCGGACGGCTATTGTGAACAATCAGCTGATCGGCCGGCTATTGTGAACGATCAGCTGATCGCCCGGCAGCCAGCTATTGTGAACAATCAGCTGATCGGCCAGCGGCCGGATATTGTGAACGATCAGCTGATCAGCTGGCTATTGTGAACGATCAGCTAATCGGCCGGCTATTTTGAACGATCAGCTGATCGCCCGGCGGCCGGCTATTGTGAACGATCAGCTGATCGGCCGGTGGCCAGCTATTGTGAATGATAAGCTGATCGCCCGGCGGCCGGCTATTGTGCACAATCAGCTGATCGGCCGGTGGCCAGCTATTGGGAACGATCAGCTGATCTCCCGGTGGCTGGCTATTGGGAACGATCAGCTGATTGCCCAGCGGCCGGCTATTGTGAATGATCAGCTGATCGGTCGGCTATTGTGAACGATCAGCTGATCTCCCAGTGGATGGCTATTGTGAACGATCAGCTGATCTCCCGGCGGCCAGCTATTGTGAACGATCAGCTGATCGACCAGCGGCTGGCTATTGTGACCGATTAGCTGATCGCCCGGTGGCCGCCTATTGTGAACGATCAGCTGATCGCCCGGTGGCCGGCTATTGTGAACGATCAGCTGATCGGCCGGTGGCTGGCTATTGGGAACGATCAGCTGATCGGCTGGCTATTTTGAATGATCAGCTGATCGGCCGGTGGCCGGATATTGTGAACAATCAGCTGATCGGCTGGCTATTGTGAACGATCAGCTAATCGGCCGGCTATTTTGAACGATCAGCTGATCGCCCGGTGGCCGGCTATTGTGAACGATCAGCTGATCGGCCGGTGGCTGGCTATTGTGAACGATCAGCTGATCGGCTGGCTATTTTGAACGATCAGCTGATCGGCCGGTGGCCGGATATTGTGAACGATCAGCTGATCGGCCGGCTATTGTGACCGATGAGCTGATCGCCCGGCAGCCGGCTATTGTAAACGATCAGCTGATCGCCCGGCAGCCGGCTATTGTAAACGATCAGCTGATTGCCCAGCGGCCGGCTATTGTAAACGATCAGCTGATCGCCCGGCAGCCGGCAATTGTAAACGATCAGCTGATTGCCCAGCGGCCGGCTATTGTAAACGATCAGCTGATCGCCCGGCGGCCGGCTATTGTGAACAATCAGCTGATCGCCCGGTGGCCGGCTATTGTGAACGATCAGCTGATCGGCCGGTGGCTGGCTATTGTGAACGATCAGCTGATCGGCCGGCTATTTTGAACGATCAGCTGATCGCCCGGTGGCCGGCTATTGTGAACGATCAGCTGATCACCCGGCGGATGGCTATTGTGAACGATCAGCTGATCTCCCGGCGGCTGGCTATTGTGAACGATCAGCAGATCGCCCCGCGGCCGGCTATTGTGCACAATCAGCTGATTGGCCGGTGGCCGGCTATTGGGAATGATCATCTGATCTCCCGGCGGCTGGCTATTGGGAACGATCAGCTGATTGCCCGGCGGCCGGCTATTGTAAATGATCAGCTGATCGGTCGGCTATTGTGAACGATCAGCTGATCGCCCGGCGGATGGATATTGTGAACGATCAGCTGATCGCCCGGCGGCCGGCTATTTTGAACGATCAGCTGATCGCCCGGCTATTGTGACCGATCAGCTGATCGCCCAGTGGCCGGCTATTGTGAACGATCAGCTGATCGCCCGGCGGTCGGCTATTGTGAACGATCAGCTGATCGCCCCGCGGCCGGCTATTGTGACCGATCAGCTGATCGCTCCGCGGCCGGCTATTGTGACCGATCAGCTGATCGCCCAGCAGCCGGCTATTGTAAACGATAAGCTGATCGGCCGGCTATTGTGAACGATCAGCTGATCGGCCGGTGGCTGGCTATTGTGTACGATCAGCTGATCGGCTGGCTATTTTGAACGATCAGCTGATCGGCCGATGGCCGGATATTGTGAACGATCAGCTGGCTATTGTGAACGATCAGCTAATCGGCCGGCTATTTTGAACGATCAGCTGATCGCCCGGTGGCCGGCTATTGTGAACGATCAGCTGATCGGCCGGCTATTGTGAACGATCAGCTGATCGGCCGGTGGCCAGCTATTGTGAATGATCAGCTGATCGCCCGGCGGATGGCTATTGTGAACGATCAGCTGATCTCCGGGTGGCTGGCTATTGTGAACGATCAGCAGATCGCCCCGCGGCCGGCTATTGTGCACAATCAGCTGATCAGCCGGTGGCCGGCTATTGGGAACGATCAGCTGATCTCCCGGCGGCTGGCTATTGGGAATGATCAGCTGATTGCCCGGCTGCCGGATATTGTGAATGATCAGCTGATCGGTCGGCTATTGTGAACGATCAGCTGATCGCCCCGCGGCCGGCTATTGTGAACGATCAGCTGATCGCCCCGCGGCCGGCTATTGTGCACAATCAGCTGATCGCCCCGCGGCCGGCTATTGTGCACAATCAGCTGATCTCCAGGCAGCCGGCTATTGTGAACAATCAGCTGATCGCCCGGCGGCCGGCTACTGTGAACGATCAGCTGATCGCCCGGTGGCCGGCTATTGTGAACAATCAGCTGATCGGCCGGCTATTGGGAACAATCAGCTGATCGGCCGGCGGCTGGTAATTGTGAACAATCAGCTGATCGGCCGGCTATTGTGAACGATCAGCTGATCGGCCAGCTATTGTGAACAATCAGCTGATCGGCTTGCTATTGGGAACAATCAGCTGATCGGCCGGCGGCTGGCTATTGTGAACAATCAGCTGATCGGCCGGCTATTGTGAACGATCAGCTGATCGGCCGGCTATTGTGAACGATCAGCTGATCGGCCGGCTATTGTGAACGATCAGCTGATCGGCCGGCTATTGTGAACGATCAGCTGATAGGTCGGCTATTGTGAACGATCAGCTGATCGGCCGGCTATTGTGAACGATCAGCTGATCGGCCGGTGGCCGGCTATTGTGAACGATCAGCTGATCGGCCGTCTATTGGGAATGATCAGCTGATCGGCCGGCGGCTGGCTATTGTGAACGATCAGCTGATCGTCCGGCGGCTGGCTATTGTGAACGATCAGCTGATCGTCCGGCGGCTGGCTATTGTGAACGATCAGCTGATCGTCCGGCGGCTGGCTATTGTGAACGATCAGCTGATCGGCCGGCTATTGTGAACGATCAGCTGATCGCCCAGCGGATGGCTATTGTGAATGATCAGCTGATCGCCCAGCGGCCGGCTATTGTGCACGATCAGCTGATCGGCCGGCGGCCGGCTATTATGAACGATCAGCTAATCGGCCGGCGGCCAGCTATTGTGAACGATCAGCTGATCGGCCGGCTATTGTGAACGATCAGCTGATCGCCCAGCAGCCGGCTATTGTGAGCGATCAGCTGATCGGCCGGCTATTGTGAACGATCTGCTTATCGGCTGGCTATTTTGAACGATCAGCTGATCGGCCGGCGGCCGGATATTGTGAACGATCAGCTGATCGACCGGTGGCTGGCTATTGTGAACGATCAGCTGATCGGCCGGCTATTGTGAACGATCAGCTAATCGGCCGGCTATTTTGAACGATCAGCTGATCGCCCGGCGGCCGGCTATTGTGAACGATCAGCTGATCGGCCAGCTATTGTGAATAGAGATGAGCGAACCGGTCCCGGTTCGGCTCGAGGCGGTTCGCCGAACGGGGGGTCTGGCTCGAGTTCGGCTCGTCGAACGTTCGACGAACCGAACTCGAGCCCATAGGAAACAATGGCAGGCAATCACAAACACAGTAAAACACCTAGAAAACACCCTGAAAGGTGTCCAAAAGGTGACAAACAACTCACAACATAACACAAACACATGGGAAAGTGACAAGGACATATACTCATGTGAAAACAAAACAGCTGGACAAGGAAAAAGAGGGAGACACACAGATATATGAGTATATGCAAAGAAACATCGATTCCATTATTGTGCAACTTGAGCCCTGCTCATTTTAGGCTTCCAATCTGGATAAATTGCCTGAGCTCGCCACGTACGCCTTGAGGATCTTGTCGTGTCCTGCAGCCAGCGTTCTCTCGGAACCTGTCTTCAGTGCTGCTGGGGGTCTGCTGGCAGATAAGCACACGTGTCTGTCCACTGACAATGTGGACCTGGCTCTCAGAGGACTTTTCTTCCCCTGGGTCAGCCAGGGGAGGCGAAAGGCACGCGTATTTTTGAGAGTGCTTCATGCAAAGCATCTTTTTCTTTGTCAAAAGGGGGGCTCAACCGATGCCAGTCAAGTGGGGTGTGTGTGGCCCAGTTAGTGGCAACGAGGGAGACTGTGGTTGGAGTCCCCTCGCTGTGTCTCTAAAAGAACCAAGATGAACAAGTCATGGCTCTCAGAGGACTTTTCTTCCCCTGGGTCAGCCAGGGGACGGGAAAGGCACGCGTATTTTTGAGAGTGCTTCATGCAAAGCATCTTTTTCTTTTTCAAAAGGGGGCTCAACCGATGCCAGTCAAGTGGGGTGTGTGTGGCCCAGTTAGTGGCAACGAGGGAGACTGTGGTTGGAGTCCCCTCGCTGTGTCTCTAAAAGAACCAAGATGAACAAGTCATGGCTCTCAGAGGACTTTTCTTCCCCTGGGTCAGCCAGGGGACGGGAAAGGCACGCGTATTTTTGAGAGTGCTTCATGCAAAGCATCTTTTTCTTTGTCAAAAGGGGGGGTCAACCGATGCCAGTCAAGTGGGGTGTGTGTGGCCCAGTTAGTGGCAACGAGGGAGACTGTGGTTGGAGTCCCCTCGCTGTGTCTCTAAAAGAACCAAGATGAACAAGTCATGGCTCTCAGAGGACTTTTCTTCCCCTGGGTCAGCCAGGGGACGGGAAAGGCACGCGTATTTTTGAGAGTGCTTCATGCAAAGCATCTTTTTCTTTGTCAAAAGGGGGGGTCAACCGATGCCAGTCAAGTGGGGTGTGTGTGGCCCAGTTAGTGGCAACGAGGGAGACTGTGGTTGGAGTCCCCTCGCTGTGTCTCTAAAAGAACCAAGATGAACAAGTCATGGCTCTCAGAGGACTTTTCTTCCCCTGGGTCAGCCAGGGGACGGGAAAGGCACGCGTATTTTTGAGAGTGCTTCATGCAAAGCATCTTTTTCTTTTTCAAAAGGGGGCTCAACCGATGCCAGTCAAGTGGGGTGTGTGTGGCCCAGTTAGTGGCAACGAGGGAGACTGTGGTTGGAGTCCCCTCGCTGTGTCTCTAAAAGAACCAAGATGAACAAGTCATGGCTCTCAGAGGACTTTTCTTCCCCTGGGTCAGCCAGGGGACGGGAAAGGCACGCGTATTTTTGAGAGTGCTTCATGCAAAGCATCTTTTTCTTTGTCAAAAGGGGGGCTCAACCGATGCCAGTCAAGTGGGGTGTGTGTGGCCCAGTTAGTGGCAACGAGGGAGACTGTGGTTGGAGTCCCCTCGCTGTGTCTCTAAAAGAACCAAGATGAACAAGTCATGGCTCTCAGAGGACTTTTCTTCCCCTGGGTCAGCCAGGGGACGGGAAAGGCACGCGTATTTTTGAGAGTGCTTCATGCAAAGCATCTTTTTCTTTTTCAAAAGGGGGCTCAACCGATGCCAGTCAAGTGGGGTGTGTGTGGCCCAGTTAGTGGCAACGAGGGAGACTGTGGTTGGAGTCCCCTCGCTGTGTCTCTAAAAGAACCAAGATGAACAAGTCATGGCTCTCAGAGGACTTTTCTTCCCCTGGGTCAGCCAGGGGACGGGAAAGGCACGCGTATTTTTGAGAGTGCTTCATGCAAAGCATCTTTTTCTTTGTCAAAAGGGGGGGTCAACCGATGCCAGTCAAGTGGGGTGTGTGTGGCCCAGTTAGTGGCAACGAGGGAGACTGTGGTTGGAGTCCCCTCGCTGTGTCTCTAAAAGAACCAAGATGAACAAGTCATGGCTCTCAGAGGACTTTTCTTCCCCTGGGTCAGCCAGGGGACGGGAAAGGCACGCGTATTTTTGAGAGTGCTTCATGCAAAGCATCTTTTTCTTTTTCAAAAGGGGGCTCAACCGATGCCAGTCAAGTGGGGTGTGTGTGGCCCAGTTAGTGGCAACGAGGGAGACTGTGGTTGGAGTCCCCTCGCTGTGTCTCTAAAAGAACCAAGATGAACAAGTCATGGCTCTCAGAGGACTTTTCTTCCCCTGGGTCAGCCAGGGGACGGGAAAGGCACGCGTATTTTTGAGAGTGCTTCATGCAAAGCATCTTTTTCTTTTTCAAAAGGGGGCTCAACCGATGCCAGTCAAGTGGGGTGTGTGTGGCCCAGTTAGTGGCAACGAGGGAGACTGTGGTTGGAGTCCCCTCGCTGTGTTTTACATGCTTTTAGAAGGGCATGAAATGGCTTGGAGGTTGACTTTCATCATATGCAAACTGTTGGCTACCAAAATGCTGCCTTTCCAACAACTGTGGTTATAGGCAATGAGGAACATACTGATGAAGATGAGACGCAGATACCCGATTGGGATGACAACTTAAATATTCGGTCAGGGCAAGAAGAAACTCGGTCTGAGGGGTAGGGGAGTGCAAACACAACAATTGATGATTAAGTTCTAGATCACACCTACTGTCAACCCACAGTCAGACACTCGAGGAGGTCAACAGAGGCGGTGGAGGAGGATGCAACCGACGTCGAAGTAACCTGGCGCCTTCCTGGACACAGTCGGAGCACTGGTAGCACGTCTACAACTGCATCCTCAGCCACCACTCTGCCTCTGAGCATTATTCGGGGTGGATCAACAGGTCGCATGGCCTCTAAGCCTTGCCTAGCCAGGTCCTTTTTTGACATAGAAAAAGATCGCCCAAATTATGTGATCTGTAAAATTTGTCATGGTTCTCTTAGTAGAGGTCAAAACCTCAGCAGTTTGACAACTTCTTCCATGAATCGTCACATGAATAAATATCATATGGCCCGATGGGAAGCTCACCGTGCTGCAATGCGGCCTAGCGGAGCGAACCATCCACCGCCTGCCCCTTCCAGTGCATCCGCGCGCTCGTCATCTTCTAGGACTGTGGGGACAGCTGTCACACCTGTTTTTCCACCCACAACTTCCACCACTGTAACCGCAACAGGCAGTTTGCTTGGTAGGTCGTCAGTTGGTTTGGAAGGGGAAACAAGTGAGTGTGTACAGCTCTCTCAGACATCGATAGCACCAACTTTGGATGAAGGCAACATCATGTCTCCGCCTGCACTTTCCTCACAAAGCTGCATTTTTCCAGGGACACCCGACTCAACACCGTCTACACACAGCAGCCAGATCTCTGTCCCTCAGATGTGGTCAAATAAAAGGCCACTTCCTGCGACCCATGACAAAGCGAAGAGGTTGACTCTATCCCTCTGTAAGCTGTTGACTACAGAAATGCTGCCTTTCCGCCTAGTGGACACACAGGATTTTAGAGACCTTATGTCTGTCGCTGTGCCCCAGTACCAGATGCCTAGTCGCCACTACTTCTCTAAGAAAGGTGTGCCCGCGCTACACCAGCATGTCGCACACAACATCACCGCTTCCTTGAGAAACTCTGTGTGTGAACGGGTGCATTTCACCACCGATACTTGGACCAGTAAGCATGGACAGGGACGTTACATGTCGCTGACTGGCCACTGGGTAACTATGGTGATAGATGGTGAAGGGTCTGCTGCACAAGTCTTGCCGTCCCCACGACTTGTGTGTCAATCCTCTGTCTGTCCAAGTTCCGCCACTGCTTCTGCATCCTCCACCTCATCTGGGTCCTCCACCTCCGCCCCAAGCCTGCCTGGTCAGGCCACCAGCGTTCTCACTGCGCAGAAGGAATCACGCACCCCTCATTACTATGCTGGTAGCAGAGCGCAACGGCATCAGGCGGTCTTTAGCTTGACATGTCTTTGAAATAGGAGTCACACAGCGACTGAGTTGTGGGCAGCTCTGGAGACTGATTTTGATAAATGGTTGTCTCCACTCAACCTGCAGCCTGGTAAGGCCGTGTGCGACAATGCTGCAAACCTGGGTGCGGCCCTTCGCCTGGGCAAGGTGACACACGTGCCTTGTATGGCTCACGTGTTTAACCTTGTTGTCCAGCAATTTTTAACACACTATCCCGGCCTAGATGGCCTTCTGACCAGGGCACGGAAACTGTCTGCAGTGCTCACTTCCGCCGTTCAACCGCCGCACCTGAGCGACTTGCATCGCTCCAGAAGTCTTTCGGCCTGCCGGTTCATCGCCTGAAATGCGATGTGGCGACACGCTGGAATTCAACTCTCCACATGTTACAGCGACTGTGGCAGCACCGGCGAGCCCTGGTGCAATACGTCATGATGTATAGCCTGGGCCAACGAGATGCAGAAGTGGGGCAGATCACCCTGATGGAGTGATCTCAGATCAAGGACCTATGCACCCTTCTGCACAGTTTCGACATGGCGACGAATATGTTTAGCGCTGACAATGCCATTATCAGCATGACGATTACAGTCATTTACATGCTGGAGCACACGCTAAACACTATTCGTAGTCAGGGGGTGGGACAACAGGAAGGGGAGGAACTACAGGAGGATTCATATGCGCAAGACACAACAACATCACCAAGGTCCAGACGTTCATCATCACCAACGCGGCAGGCATGGGACCATGGGGGACAGGGATCAACAAGGGCGCATGGTAGCAGGTGAGATGTTGAGGAAGGTGCAGGAGGACATGAAGATATGGAGGACGAACTGTCCATGGACATGGAAGACTCAGCAGATGAGGGGGACCTTGGTCAAATTTCAGTTGAAAGAGGTTGGGGGGAGATGACAGAGGAAGAAAGAACGGTTAGCACCTCTATGCCACAAACACAGCGTGGACTTGGTGCGCATGGCTGCGCAAGACACATGAGTGCCTTCTTGTTGCACTACCTCCAACATGACCCTCGTATTGTCAAAATTAGAAGTGATGATGACTACTGGCTTGCCACACTATTAGATCCCCGGGACAAGTCCAAATTTTGTGACATAATTCCACCCATAGAAAGGGACGCACGTATGCAGGAGTATCAGCAGAAGCTGTTACTCGATCTTAGCTCGGCTTTTCCACCAAACAACCGTGCAGGTGAAGGGAGTGATTCTCCCAGTTGTAACTTGACAAACATGGGACGGCCTCGTCATCTTCAACAGTCTACCCGTACCAGTAGGACCGTATCTGGTGCTGGTAACAGCAATTTTATGGAATCTTTTCATAATTTTTTTAGACCCTCCTTTGCAAGGCCACCAGAGACAACAAGTCTGACACATAGTCAACGGATGGAGAGGATGATACAGGAGTATCTCCAAATGAACATCGATGCAATGACTTTGCAAATGGAGCCTTGCTCCTTTTGTGCTTCAAATCTAGAAAAATGTCAAGAGCTCTCCAGTTACGCCTCGAAGATTTTGTCGTGTCCAGCTGCCAGCGTTGTCTCTGAACGTGTCTTCAGTGCTGCTGGGTGTGTGCTGACAGATAAGCGCACGCGTCTGTCCAGTGACAATGTGGACAGACTGACGTTCATCAAAATGAACAAGTCATGGATCCAGAAGGAATTTACTACCCCTGTGTCATCCTGGGGAGAGTAAATGCTTGTGGATTTGGAATGTGCTTGATGCAAATCAAAACATCCTGTTTGCAACTAGGGCACAAGTGCTGCCACTGATAAGGTGTCTGTGTGGGGCCCAATTTTTGGAAAAAAAGGGAGACTCCGCTTGGAGTAACCCTTGCTTGCTGTGTTTTTTAAAAATGATACAAGAT
Source organism: Anomaloglossus baeobatrachus (assembly GCF_048569485.1). Lineage (NCBI taxonomy): Eukaryota > Metazoa > Chordata > Amphibia > Anura > Aromobatidae > Anomaloglossus > Anomaloglossus baeobatrachus. The sequence continues at coordinate 420,644,831 of NC_134356.1, read as the reverse complement.
GAACAGATCTGAAGGCAAGATGAAGCCAACATCATGTCTCCGCCTGCACTTTTCTCACAAACCTGCATTTTTCCAGGGACACCCTACTCAACACCGTCTACAGACAGCAGCCAGATCTCTGTCCCTCAGATGTGGTCAAATAAAAGGCCACTTACTGCGACCCATGACAAAGCTAAGTGGTTGACTCTATCCCTCTGTAAGCTGTTGGCTACCGAAATGCTGCCTTTACGCGTAGTGGACACACAGGATTTTACAGACCTTATGTCTGTCGCTGTGCCCCAGTACCAGATGCCCAATCACCACTGCTTCTCCAAGAAAAGCATGCCCGCGCTACACCGGCATGTCGCACACAACATCACCACTTCCTTGAGAAAATCTGTGTGCGACAGGGTGCATTTCAACACAGATACTTGGACCAGTAAGCATAGACAGGGTCATTACATGTCACTGACTGGGCACTGGCAAACTATGGTGAGAGATGGAGAAGGGTCTGCTGTACAAGTCTTGCCGTCCCCACGAGTTGTTTCAATCCTTGTTCTGTATGTAGAAGTTAATACACTGCTTCTGCCTCTTCAACCTCGTGTGGGTCCTCTACCTTTGCGCAAACCCTGTGTGGTCAGGCCACCCTTCCTTGCAACTGCGCACAAGGACTACCACACACCTCCTTACTATGCTGGCAGCAGAGCTCAATGCCATCAGGCGGTCAAAGTTTTACTTTGAAATGTATGGGAAATGTGAGTCACACCGCTATTACAGAGAATAGTAGTCAGGCAGGGTCAAAACATTAATTGAGGAACAGGAACAGAATGGGACGGCCAGGACTTAATCAGAAAACAAGCAGAGGTGAAATGCGTATCGGCCAACAAGGTACATAAACAGCAAGCAGGAAAAGTAGTCAGGTAACAAGCACACAAAATCATAAAACTGAACTGGGGGTAAAATTAACCAGAGGTTCATAGCTATGTCTGGCAGTGGTCTGCAGACAGGATGGGCATAAAAAAGGGTGTGGTGTCTTCCCATTGGTTGTAGCTGAATGATGGTATTTCATCTGTGAGATACCCACCAGCTACATTCAGCCAGAGATTCTGCATCTGTCAAGGTAATGCAGCCCAGTGGGTGAGCATAACCTGCGTCCACCTGCGCCGCTGGCATCGACTACTCTCCCATCATCAGCACTATTCATGAAAGGAACACGTTGTCACCTGGCGACCGGAGTACAAATTGACGGAGCGGACTCCGTTGGTGACTTAACAGCCGTGTGCGGCAATGATGCAAACCTGGCTGCGGGCCATCCTCAGGGCAATGTGACACACGTGCCTTTTATGGCTCACGTGTTGATCCGAATTCTCCAGCAATTTTTAAAACACCATCACGGCCTACATGGCCTTGTGCAGCGGGCACGCTCGCTATGTGCTCACTTCCATCGTGCGCACACAGCAGCTCAACAACTTTCATCACTCCGGAAGTCTTAGGGTCTGGCAGTTAAACGCCGGAAATGCGATGTTCCGACACGCAGGAATTGGAATCTGCACATGTTGCAGCGTGTGTGGCAGCACCGCAGAGCCCTGCTGAAATACGGTAAGACATATAGCCTGGGATAAGTTGATCCAGAGGTGGTGCAGATCACGCTGCTGGAGTGGTGTCAGATCAAGGACCTATGCACCCTGCTACACAGTTTTGAAATGTCGACGAAGATGTTTAGCACTGGCAATGTCATTCTCAGCGTGACAATTCTGGTCATCTACATGATGGAGCACACTGTAATTATTATTCGGAGTCAGGTGTTGGGACAAGAGGAAGGGGAGGAAGTACAGGAGGAGTCATATGCGGAAGGGATAACAAGATCTACGAGGTCCAGATGGTCAGCGGCACCTATGCGGCAGTCATGGTGAGGGAGAGGGATTAACAAGGGCGCATAGTATCAGCAAAAAGTGTTGATGAAAGTGCAGGAGCCCATGAAGAAATGGAGGACGAACTGGCGATGGGCATGGAAGACTCAGCAGATGAGTGAGAGCTTGCTCACATTTCGGTTGTGCGAGGTTGTGGGTAGAGGGCAGAGGAAGGATGCACGATTCTCACCTCTCTGCCACCAACACACCAAGGACTTGGTCCTCCTGGATGCACAAGACACATGAGCGCCTTCTTGCTGCACTACCTACATGACCCTCGGATTGTATGAATTTGAAGTAATCCTGAATACTGGGTTGCCACACTGTTAGATCCCCGGTACAAGACAAAATTTGGCGAACTAATTCCTGCCATAGAAATAGACGCACGTATACAGGAGTATCTGCAGAATGTGGTACGCAATCTTAGATCTACTTTTCCACTAAACACCAGTGCTGCACAGAGTGAATCTCAACACTTTGTCATGGATAGGAGGAAATGGTCTTTTACTTGTCCACATCGGAGGGACCGAGGGATGGCTGCTGTGCTGAGATGGCGTTGAGTACGGTGTCCCTGCACAGTTGCACTTTTGGTCATATCCCAAAATGAGTTGAAAAAGGACAGATGCTGTTGGAAAGGGGAACAGGTGTGTTGGAAAGGGGAAAAAAATTTTGGTCCGTGGATTTGGTGGTTAAACAACTGTAACATTTGCTGAAGAAACAACATCTGTTACAGTGGGACTGGCAGATTTGGATAAAGTGGTATATAATCTGTGACCGCTATATAACAAAAATTAATAAGAAAAGAAAGAGAAAGGTATATATCACCTTCAGCAGTCAGTGTCCACCGTGCTCCCAGTTGGAAAAGGAGAGGTTGGCAACTTGAAGGTTTGGTGGAGGATACAGAGCTGTGTGGCTATGAAACTAATAGTAGCCTGAACCGAGTTAGACGCCATTCGGATCTGGAGACTGTGAGCCCTGTTAGCGTCACAGGGTCCACATGCCCACCCAGCCCAGGAACTCCCTGTTAACAACACAGGGGCCATTGAGTACGCTGACCGTGTGCGTAGGGGCCACACCTGTGGACAGCAGGCGCATCAGCAGCAGCAGGCCTGTTAATGCCACTGGGCTGCACAAGCAGGACTGTTAGGACAGGAGCTGGTCTTAACCGTTCTGCGTTACCAACTGTGGTGGTGGCCTGCATCCACCACCCTATCCCTGCCTACCTCTGGCCTAAAGCCGCAATGGGTTCAACACATGGAGGTGTGCTCTTTCGGAGCATAATAGAAGACTGCGCACCTCCTTGTTGGCTCCAGCCCCTTTTATAACCTGGGTCCGCCCCAAACCAGGGTGAACCACAATGCACCTCCTGGAGACAAAAGCAGAGTGACACGTCATGAGTGGCATAACTAGCGTCCTATTTGGAAACGCAACTTCAATGATGACCTCATGGCTGCCATGACCCAAACACCTCACCAGTCATCGTCTGACCATCAATAATGCGGTGACAAGTCATAGGTGTGGGCCTCTGCAAGCCATTTGGGAGGACACCTGATGCCCTGTGGTCTATATGGGACCCCCACATCAGGGCCAGGGCCAAAGAGTTCATTACCGGACCTAGTCTCTGATGCAGGAAGTGCCTGAGCATGCTCAGTAGCATGAAATACAGTCTCTGAAAAAAGACTATCAGCTTTAGCATGGTGTCTAGGCACAAAACAGGACTTAGACCCGGCACAGAATGCAAGCACCTGTGCAAAGAGGCTTTTCACACTTAGTGTGGGAGCATGCGCTGTATCCCGAAATGAAGACTTAGCGTCAGGAATGGCACAGTCAGGCTGAGCATACTCACTAGGCGAAACACTGTAATTATGCTGCAGCTGGGGTACATCGGCACACGCATGCGCACTAGCTGCCTCTCCACACTTAGACGTGGAGGGGAAATTTGTCTTGGAGATGCTGTCTATGAACAGAAGGAAAAGCTAAAGGAAGCCTGACTTTCTATCCCTCCGAATTATGAAATGCAGCAATGAATTCCATGAGTTTGCTATAACATTAGCGTAGCTAAATGTGCATGAGGGTGTGATGTAGAGGTGCTAGAAATAGCTTGTCACCAGTGGGGCACTAATGGAATACAACAGCCAGTTCTATGATGCCACAAAATGGCAGTATTTTGTGCTATCATTATAGCTTATTAAAAACAGAGCACAAGGTTGTCATGCAGAGGTGCTGCACATAGATTTGCAGTAGTGTGAATAGACAAAAGTACAATAGCCACGTTTAGGATACAACTAGGTACAGTGAGTGTTTGCTAGTATAATGGCTGAGTTTAAAAAAGTTTGAGTGTGCAATGCAGGCAGATGTCCTGCAAATATCGTTCCAATACTGTGAATTGACAAAAGTACAATAGCCACGTTTAGGATACAACTAGGTACAGTGAGTGTTTGCTAGTATAATGGCTGAGTTTAAAAAAGTTTGAGTGTGCAATGCAGGCAGACGTGCTGCAAATAACGTTCCAATACTGTGAATAGACAAAAGTACAATAGCCACGTTTAGGATACAACTAGGTACACTGAGTGTTTGCTACTATAAATGGCTGAGTTTAAAAAAGTTTGAGTGTGCAATGCAGGCAGACGTGCTGCAAATAACGTTCCAATACTGTGAATTGACAAAAGTACAATAGCCACGTTTAGGATACAACTAGGTACAGTGAGTGTTTGCTAGTATAATGGCTGAGTTTAAAAAAGTTTGAGTGTGCAATGCAGGCAGACGTGCTGCAAATAACGTTCCAATACTGTGAATTGACAAAAGTACAATAGCCACGTTTAGGATACAACTAGGTACACTGAGTGTTTGCTAGTATAATGGCTGAGTTTAAAAAAGTTTGAGTGTGCAATGCAGGCAGACGTGCTGCAAATAACGTTCCAATACTGTGAATTGACAAAAGTACAATAGCCACGTTTAGGATACAACTAGGTACCGTGAGTGTTTGCTAGTATAATGGCTGAGTTTAAAAAAGTTTGAGTGTGCAATGCAGGCAGACGTGCTGCAAATAACGTTCTAATACTGTGAATTGACAAAAGTACAATAGCCACGTTTAGGATACAACTAGGTACACTGAGTGTTTGCTACTATAAATGGCTGAGTTTAAAAAAGTTAGAGTGTGCAATGCAGGCAGACGTGCTGCAAATATCGTTCCAATACTGTGAATAGACAAAAGTACAATAGCCACGTTTAGGATACAACTAGGTACACTGAGTGTTTGCTAGTATAATGGCTTAGTAACAATGAGTTGTAGTGTGCAATGCAGGCAGACGTGCTCTGCAAATGTCTTTGCACTAGTGGGACTATAGCAAAGTCCAATAGCCACGTTTAGGATGCCACTAGGTACACTGAGTGTTTGCTAGTAAAATTGCTTAGTTTAAAAAAGTTGGAGTGTGCAATGCAGGCAGATGTGCTCTGCTAATATCTTTGCACTAGTGGGACTATAGCAAAGTCCAATAGCCACGTATAGGATGCCACTAGGTACACTGAGTGTTTGCTAGTATAATGGCTTAGTTAAAATGAGTTTGAGTGTGCAATGCAGGCAGACGCGCTATGCAAATGTCTTTGCACTAGTGGGACTATAGCAAAGTCCAATAGCCACGTATAGGATGCCACTAGGTACACTGAGTGTTTGCTTGTATAATGGCTTGGTTTTAATGAGTTGGAGTGTGCAATGCAGGCAGACGCGCTCTGCAAATGTCTTTGCACTAGTGGGACTATAGCAAAGTCCAATAGCCACGTATAGGATGCCACTAGGTACACTGAGTGTTTGCTAGTATAATGGCTTGGTTAGAATGAGTTGTAGTGTGCAATGCAGGCAGATGTGCTCTGCTAATGTCTTTGCACTAGTGGGACTATAGCAAAGTCCAATAGCCACGTATAGGATGCCACTAGGTACACTGAGTGTTTGCTAGTATAATGGCTGAGTTTAAAAAAGTTAGAGTGTGCAATGCAGGCAGACGTGCTGCAAATATCGTTCCAATACTGTGAATAGACAAAAGTACAATAGCCACGTTTAGGATACAACTAGGTACACTGAGTGTTTGCTACTATAAATGGCTGAGTTTAAAAAAGTTTGAGTGTGCAATGCAGGCAGACGTGCTGCAAATAACGTTCCAATACTGTGAATTGACAAAAGTACAATAGCCACGTTTAGGATACAACTAGGTACACTGAGTGTTTGCTACTATAAATGGCTGAGTTTAAAAAAGTTTGAGTGTGCAATGCAGGCAGACGTGCTGCAAATAACGTTCCAATACTGTGAATTGACAAAAGTACAATAGCCACGTTTAGGATACAACTAGGTACACTGAGTGTTTGCTAGTATAATGGCTGAGTTTAAAAAAGTTAGAGTGTGCAATGCAGGCAGACGTGCTGCAAATATCGTTCCAATACTGTGAATAGACAAAAGTACAATAGCCACGTTTAGGATACAACTAGGTACACTGAGTGTTTGCTAGTATAATGGCTTAGTAACAATGAGTTGTAGTGTGCAATGCAGGCAGACGTGCTCTGCAAATGTCTTTGCACTAGTGGGACTATAGCAAAGTCCAATAGCCACGTTTAGGATGCCACTAGGTACACTGAGTGTTTGCTAGTAAAATTGCTTAGTTTAAAAAAGTTGGAGTGTGCAATGCAGGCAGATGTGCTCTGCTAATATCTTTGCACTAGTGGGACTATAGCAAAGTCCAATAGCCACGTATAGGATGCCACTAGGTACACTGAGTGTTTGCTAGTATAATGGCTTAGTTAAAATGAGTTTGAGTGTGCAATGCAGGCAGACGCGCTATGCAAATGTCTTTGCACTAGTGGGACTATAGCAAAGTCCAATAGCCACGTATAGGATGCCACTAGGTACACTGAGTGTTTGCTAGTATAATGGCTTGGTTTTAATGAGTTGGAGTGTGCAATGCAGGCAGACGCGCTCTGCAAATGTCTTTGCACTAGTGGGACTATAGCAAAGTCCAATAGCCACGTATAGGATGCCACTAGGTACACTGAGTGTTTGCTAGTATAATGGCTTGGTTAGAATGAGTTGTAGTGTGCAATGCAGGCAGATGTGCTCTGCTAATGTCTTTGCACTAGTGGGACTATAGCAAAGTCCAATAGCCACGTATAGGATGCCACTAGGTACACTGAGTGTTTGCTAGTATAATGGCTTAGTTAAAATGAGTTTGAGTGTGCAATGCAGGCAGACGCGCTATGCAAATGTCTTTGCACTAGTGGGACTATAGCAAAGTCCAATAGCCACGTATAGGATGCCACTAGGTACACTGAGTGTTTGCTAGTATAATGGCTTGGTTTTAATGAGTTGGAGTGTGCAATGCAGGCAGACGCGCTCTGCAAATGTCTTTGCACTAGTGGGACTATAGCAAAGTCCAATAGCCACGTATAGGATGCCACTAGGTACACTGAGTGTTTGCTAGTATAATGGCTTGGTTAGAATGAGTTGTAGTGTGCAATGCAGGCAGACGCGCTCTGCAAATGTCTTTGCACTAGTGGGACTATAGCAAAGTCCAATAGCCACGTATAGGATGCCACTAGGTACACTGAGTGTTTGCTAGTATAATGGCTTGGTTAGAATGAGTTGTAGTGTGCAATGCAGGCAGACGCGCTCTGCAAATGTCTTTGCACTAGTGGGACTATAGCAAAGTCCAATAGCCACGTATAGGATGCCACTAGGTACACTGAGTGTTTGCTAGTATAATGGCTTAGTTATCAGTTGGAGTGTGCAGAGGACAAGAGGGTACAGTGGCAGGATTGTGGTGCTCTGGGTAGAGGAATGGAAGCCTGCCTTTCTATTCCCTCCTAATGGTGAAATGCAGGTAGGAAATCCCTGACCTGGGCTACACAGACGCTGTTGCTGTTTGCAGGACCTGTCACCTATGGCTCTCTGACCCTGCCGGTTGGAGCCCTTAAAAGGACTGCTATAAAGTGCTCTCCCTAAGCTGTCTAACGCTGTGTATGCAGCGCATACAGCTGTATCGGCTATAGGACTCAGGAAGACGGAGCTGCGACAGTGATGTCTGACACCAAAGACGCAGAAGGCAGATAATGGCGTCCGTGAAGAAAATGTCCGGTTTTATAATGCAGGGACATGTGACATGCAGATCCTATCACACATGCCGTTGCTTCTCTGGCTCAAAGTCCACTTAGCTGTGTGTGTGTCTGGGATTGGCTGACATGCTGGCCCGCCCCACAAGACGCGCGCGCTTAGGGAAGGAAGACAAGAAAAAAAAAAAAAAAAAATGGCGATCGCCATTATAGAAACAGCAGTGATCTGAAGGCGCTGTTCACGCACACTATACACTGAAATGTGATAATAGTTTGATTCACAGAGTGACTTACACTATTACAGCAGAAACCAAGCTATGATTTAGCTGTTTTTTGGCTGCTAGAACCGTTCTCGAACGTTTCTAGAACTACCGAGCTTTTGCAAAAAGCTCGAGTTCTAGTTCGATCTAGAACATGCCCCAAAATCACTCGAGCCGCGAACTGGAGAACCACGAACCACGAACCGCGCTCAACTCTAATTGTGAACGATCAGCTGATTGTTCACAATAGCCGGCCGCCGGTAAAACAGTAAGAAAACAACAAAACAACGAATCGTTTTTTTGCAGCATCAGTCACACAGCGGATTGCAACTGATGCAAAACGACGCAAGTGTGAAAGCAGCCCTATCTGTGGACCTTCTCATTTTGTTGGTCTCCATATACACCTTAGGTACCATGGGGCATTTCATCTTCTATGTGACCCTTGCTTATGTTAGTTAATATTCCATATCGTGTGGATTTTGGGTGTAACAGACCTGTTTTTGTAGTCATTATTTGTATGTGCCTTGTACACTATTGATGCCTTTACATTTGCATTGTTTATTGTGCAGCATTATTGACTTTTCTGGGGTTCCAGTTTTTCACATTGTTTATATTGTGGCTGGGTGACTGATGGTCTTATTGGGGTTTCATACCCCGTGGGTTTTAAATGGTTTTATTTGTATACTTGTAACGTGTGGTGTTTAATAACGTTTTTTCATTGTCATTTATTAGTGGTGTGCTCTATATATACATATTCTGTCGCTTTTTTCTTTCCCTTCACCAGCATGAAGAAGGCACATGAAGCAGGCACATACATGTCATATATGCACACAGAGCACAGTCAGGCCACTCATAGACAAGCACTAATACACAGGTACATGGTATTATTGTGGCATGTATCCACCTTCACAAAAGATACTCTGACATGCTCCAGTATGTATCCACTAACTACTCTGACATGCTCCAGTATGTATCCACTAACTACTCTGACATGCTCCAGTATGTATCCACTAACTACTCTGACATGCTCCAGTATGTATCCACTAACTTAAGAGCAGTCAGTTTGATCCAAATATGGCTCTACAAGATCCGAATATTTTCCAATTTTGAGCTCTGATTTCGACAGAGGAGCAGGCTTCAGAATTTGCGCGCCAAAATGGTTTGCTTCTGTCCCAGCAACAGCTTCAATGGCAGCAGCAACAACAACAACAACCACAATGCATGCTCTGAACGCCTGGCTGCACTGGAAACATCAGCCAAAAAACTAAATACATGCGCCAAAAGGATTACGAAGGATTTCGTTGCAACAAGTGCAAGAAATGGAGAGCAGCAAAGAATGCATTGGTCGGTGGCGAAATACGAGGCGCTTCTCAAGCAAATGAATTGCGCTCTTTCTTTGCTACTTTGGCTACGGATAGGAAGTCGCACACCAAAATTTCGATTAAAGTTGCGCTAGCAATTCTGTGTTTTTGGACCAAAAATTATCAGGTGTAAGGTAGTGTTCAGAGTTTGCTCCTGTGTTTTTCCTGACAGATGTAAAAAATAAATAGAATGTGAAAACATATGAATAGGTATACACTTTATTTCATGCCAATAGATATATAATCAATGATAGAACAGAGTGGATACATACTTTAGCATGTCGGAGCATCTTTTGTGAAGGTGGATACATACCACAATAATACCCAGGTACATACATGTCATACATGCACACACACAGAGCACAGTCAGGCCACTCATAGACAAGCACTAATACACAGGCACATGGGAACATACATGTCATACATGCACACAGAGCGCAGTCAAGCCCACTCATAGACAAGCACTAATACACAGGCACATACATGTCATGCATGCACACAGAGCACAGTCAGGCCACTCATAGACAAGCACTAATACACAGGCACATGGGAACATACATGTCATACATGCAGACAGAGCGCAGTCAGACCCACTCATAGACAAGCACTAATACACAGGCACATACATGTCATACATGCACACAAAGCGCAGTCAGGCCACTCATAGACAAGCACTAATACACAGGCACATGGGAACATACATGTCATACATGCACACAGAGCGCAGTCAGACCTGTAGGGGGTGAGCATACCCCTACAAAAGGAGATAGTACCGGATATGTTATTAATAAAAATGTGTTATCTATATTTGCATGTAGTTGGTGTTAGGGCACCCCTAGTGGCCGGGTGGGACGGCTGTTGCCACCGGGGAGGAGGAGCCGGCTGTAGCATGGGGGAAGGTGTGAGTGTGTGTGAGGTTGTTGGATCCGGGACGTGAGAGAGTGAAGATCAAGGGGCAGAGTGTGGGGGGGCTGAATCAAGAGGGGACGCCGGAGAGAACGGGAGAGTGTACGGATCCTCGGAGAGTGAAGCAACCGGTGTGGGTCCGGTGTGTGTGTAACCGTCAGTGGGAGCCCGGTGAAGCGGAGTAATCAGGGCACAGCCCCACGGGAGGATTCGTTAGGGCAGGTTGTCCCCCAGCCCAGGAAGTGTTTTCTTGTCTGCAACCGCCGGATTGAGACTACGTGTGTCAAGTGTGTCAATAAATATGTCTTTTGTTTGCATCACATCTGGCCTGAAGACTGTTTGTACCGCTGCCGGCGACGACACCACCACGCTCTGCCCCACCAAGCCAGTTCCTGACCTTGAAGTAGTCATGGAGCCAGGGGTAAGCCTTGAAGCAACAAAGGCCACGACTACAAGGCCGGAGGCCCCCCTGGCTCATCATTACATGTGGCGTAGTCGGCAGGATGCGATTCCCCTGCCAGGAACCCAAGAAGCCGGAGATCAAGTGGTGCCGAGTGCACCGTATCCGGGCTATGAGAGAAGATTTCCAGTCCCATGGTGGGAGGAAGAAGTGCCCAAGGCGTTGGACCGGGCACAAGATGGCGACAAGATGGCCGCCGTCTGTGAAGATAACGAAAGCGCGCGAAAAGTTGGCGCCAAAAGAAGAGCCTGGGGCTGGCCGGTGCCGAAGAAGAAGTACGGAGTACTCCGCCCAAAGAGGGGAGGCGCCAGTCCCAGGGCACATAGACAGACGTGTGGAGTGGGCGGTGTTCTGAAAGAAAAGAAGTGCCGCCGCGGAGGGGTTGATTTGTGGTGTGGGACCAAGGGTGGAGCATCTTCAAGAGCGGGAAAAGTGAGCCCGCCTCCACTTCCTCTCGTCTCGCCACTGACCCTGACGCACTTACGGAAGCCTCACGACACGAAAATGGAGAGCTTGAACGAGAACCGCGAGAAGCAGTTGATGTCTGCGGAGGGATTCCCCGCCCTCTTGCCGGTCGTACCCAGAGGACCGGGACGAGCCACCAGGGTGACCTGGCTCACGACATGGGATGCGGAGACCGGTGCGACCACCACGGAGGTCCGGGCGACCTACGCCGCTCAAATCCCGTCAGGGAGCCGGATGCTGGGAGCCCCATATCCCTGCCCAGAGGGACCCCCGCCAGCCGCGGTGGAGCCTGAAAAGCCTGCACCAACTCGAATTCCGGCGGAGGAATATGCCCAGATGCTGGAGCGAGATGACTGGGGTTTCTATTGGGATCCGGTGCCGCCGTCTTCCCTACCGACCCGAAGATCCCGGTCACCTGAGCCGGACCCAGTGCAAGAGCGGCTGCGTGCGGAAACCGTTGCTCGGGAGATCATGGCGGGTCCCCACGGCGAAGAATTTGAGCACCAATATTCCACCGGTGTGGTCGTCAAATTTAACCAGCGAGAAGGTTATGGCTTTATCCGGAATAGGCATCTAGACCGGAAGATGACGGGCCTGTTTGTTTGATGCCGGCATGTTTGAGCCGGAGAAAGTTTTGTTTCAGTTGTTGATTCCGGAGAGAGCCTGCTTGCTGGACTGAGCCAGAGGCTCCTCCGTGTTAGTGAGGAAGAAGTTGCTGTGTTCCTGCGCTGACCACCAAAGACCGGGAGCGCTGTTGAGCCTCCGGGCACATCAAAGACCGGGAGCGCTGCTGAGCCTCCGGGCATACACCGAAGACCGGGAGCGCTGCTAAGCCTCCGGGCGTGGGACAGGTTCGCAGTGAATTGTATATGTGTCATGTTGTTTACAAGTTGTAATTTTAGGATGAGCCTTGCCGGGAGGCTCGGGTTTTAAGAGGGGAGGTGTGTAGGGGGTGAGCATACCCCTACAAAAGGAGATAGTACCGGATATGTTATTAATAAAAATGTGTTATCTATATTTGCATGTAGTTGGTGTTAGGGCACCCCTAGTGGCCGGGTGGGACGGCTGTTGCCACCGGGGAGGAGGAGCCGGCTGTAGCATGGGGGAAGGTGTGAGTGTGTGTGAGGTTGTTGGATCCGGGACGTGAGAGAGTGAAGATCAAGGGGCAGAGTGTGGGGGGCTGAATCAAGAGGGGACGCCGGAGAGAACGGGAGAGTGTACGGATCCTCGGAGAGTGAAGCAACCGGTGTGTGTGTAACCGTCAGTGGGAGCCCGGTGAAGCGGAGTAATCAGGGCACAGCCCCACGGGAGGATTCGTTAGGGCAGGTTGTCCCCCAGCCCAGGAAGTGTTTTCTTGTCTGCAACCGCCGGATTGAGACTACGTGTGTCAAGTGTGTCAATAAATATGTCTTTTGTTTGCATCACATCTGGCCTGAAGACTGTTTGTACCGCTGCCGGCGACGACACCACCACGCTCTGCCCCACCAAGCCAGTTCCCGACCTTGAAGTAGTGATGGAGCCAGGGGTAAGCTTTGAAGCAACAAAGGCCACGACTACAAGGCCGGAGGCCCCCCTGGCTCATCATTACAGACCCACTCATAGACAAGCACTAATACACAGGCACATACATGTCATACATGCACACAGAGCGCAGTCAGGCCACTCATAGACAAGCACTAATACACAGGCACATGGGAACATACATGTCATACATGCACACAGAGCGCAGTCAGGCCCACTCATAGACGAGCACTAATACACAGGCACATACATGTCATACATGCACACAGAGCGCAGTCAGGCCACTCAGACAAGCACTCATACACAGGCACATACATGTCATACATGCACACAGAGCAGTCAAGCCACACATATACAGGCACATGGGAACATACATGTCATACATGCACACAGAGCACAGTCAGGCCACTCATACACAGGCTCATACATGCACACAGAGCACAGTCAGGCCACTCATACACAGGCTCATACATGCACACCCAGGCACCACAGTCCGACCCTGTACACAGACATACACATATTAGAGGAGTTCTTACCTTCCCTCGGCTTGTCTCCTGTCCACCCCGCAGGCTCCATGGTAGAGTGTAAATTCCAGTGGGCTAAAGGACCTGTGCTGACGTCATTCCCATGTGATCAGAAGGGGCGAGACCAACATAGTTGATTTCAGGAAAAAGCTCCCCCCTTGTACTCATATAGTGGATGGGAGGAAACATGGCCACGCCCCCTAACTAAGCCGATCACGCCCACTAGGAAGGTCCTGCTAGCCACTGGGATCTAGCTACAACCCAGGCTCCATTGCAGATCGCAGATCCTCGGTAAGGTTGCTTTCACACATCAGTTTTTTGCATCAGGCACAATCAGGCTCAAAAACCTATACAATGGATGCAGCGAAAAAAACAGATCTGTTGCATACGTTTTTCCATGCGGCCCGTCCGTTTTTTGATGGATCCGGTTTGATACTGAGCATGTGCAGTTCAAAACACCGCATGTGGTTTTTGCCACAGGATGTCGCATCCGGCATCCATAGGCTTGCATTGTAAATCGCGCCGGATACGGCGCGATGCGGTTTTTCACCGCAGATAAAAAACGCTGCAAGCAACGTTCCATCCGGCCGCCGCATTGACAAAATATGCCCCATCCGGCAATAAACGGACACAACGCTAGGCCATGCGGCACAATCCGGTGCTAATGCAAGTCTATAAGGGAAAAAACGCATCCGGCGGCAAAAAAATGGATGCGTTTTTCTGCAAAGCGCCGTATTGTGCCTGATTACAAAAAACTGATATGTGAAAGCAGCCTAACTGTGACATTGCGCCGCGGCCTCAGCATTGCCTCTGGTGGTGCCACCTGGGCCCCCTGCCCTAGCCCAGCCTGCTGTTACCAGCTTGGGGCCCTATGTGAAGTACGGGGGGCCCACTAAGGACCCGGGGCCTACCGGGGGATTCCCCGACACCCCGCTGGCCCAGACCGACCCTGATTTTGAGGATGTGGTTTCTGAGACTGTGTGAAGTTGTTCATCCGCATAGGTCATATGATGGCACAATTGATTTCATAGCAGGTGCCAAAATGCCAAAGTATTGTTTGTTTAACCTCTTGAGTCTGGCCAAGTGGCATATACGGCCTTCCACCTCTACAGTAGCCATTGGGGAAAGGTTGTCAAGAAAAAGGATGGAAGGTTGTGTCCAAGCTTGTACTTTATAGAGATTAATAAATCACAGTTTATAATCCCTATCCTTTATCCCTTATAGCTGACCTGTTTAGCTGGAGCCAAATGGTTTTCTAAACTTGATCTAAGGAGGGGGGGCAAAGCCTCATACATATTTGGCAAGGCGATGAGTGCTTTCAATACACCCGAGGGTCACTTTAAAAATTTGGTGATACCGTTCGGCTTGCAGAACTTCATTAATTTCATTTTTTAACCTCTGATAAATAGATTTATAGTGATAGATTTGGATGACATATTGATTTATTCCCGTTCTCATGATAAGCATCATAAGCATGTTTGACAGGTTCTTAAGTTCTTCGGGACAATCATTTATTTGCCATACTGTAGAAATGTCAATTTGAGGTTCGACCAGTATATTTTGAGGGCTTTTGGCTTTTTCATTGGGTTTTAGATGGACCCCATTAAGGCATAGGTCATCTTTGATTAGATTCAACCTACTAACCTTAAAGCTTTGCAGCGATTCTTATGTTCTGCTAATTGCTATTGAAAGTTCATTAAGAATTTCTCAGTTATTTTAAAACCTCTTAGGCTAAGTTCACATTTCCGTTGATTTGTATCAGTCACATGCGTCGCTTGACGCATATGACTGATGCGCTGTTCAACGCTGTACAACGGATGACAAAGAACAGAATTCTTTGTCGGATTCCGTTGTGTGCGGGGGGCGGAGT
The DNA here is from genome assembly GCF_048569485.1 of Anomaloglossus baeobatrachus. NCBI lineage: Eukaryota > Metazoa > Chordata > Amphibia > Anura > Aromobatidae > Anomaloglossus > Anomaloglossus baeobatrachus. Next base: position 420,629,482 of record NC_134356.1, on the reverse strand, counting down.
TCGGGGGAAGAGCCGAGCGGGGGGCGGGGCCAGGCGCTGAGGATGTCAGTGGAAGTGCTGCGGTCTGCATGGCTGGGGACAGGTGAGTGTATCTGTGAGTGAGTGAGTGTGTGTATGTGCATGTATGTATGTATGTATGTATGTATGTATGTGTGTGCACATGCAAAGTGCGGGAGGGGGCGGAGCCGAGCGGGGGGCGGGGCCAGGCGCTGAGGATGTCAGTAGAAGTGCTGCGGTCTGCATGGCTGGGGACAGGTGAGTGTATGTGTGAGTGAGTGTGTGTATGTGCATGTATGTATGTATGTGTGTGTGTGTGCACATGCAAAGTGCGGGAGGGGGCGGAGCCGAGCAGGGGGCGGGGCCAGACGAGGGTGTCAGTGCTTGTCTGCATGGCTGGGGACAGGTGTGTGTGTGTGTGTGTGTGTACATACATGTGCGGAGTGCGGGAGGGGGCGGGTCCGAGCGGGGAAGTGTCGGCCTCCCTGCACACGTAACCAGCCTAAATATCGGGTAACAGCAAAGCACCCGATGTTTACCTTGGTTACCCGATATTTACCTTGGTTACGGGCCTACACCGCTTAGCGCTGGCTCCTTGCACCGTAACCAGGGTAAATATCGGGTAACCAACCAAAGCTGGTGACGTGTGCAGGGAGCCAGAGAGCATGCGCAGCGAAATCCGACGGATCTCGCTGCTCAAAAAACGTTACATGCTGCGTTCCTCCCGCCCGGCGGTCAGTCGTTCCACGACTGATCAGTCGGGCGGAGGGTGCAACGCAGTATCATCAGTCACAATCCGCTGCTCATACAAGTCTATGGGAGCAGCGGAATCCGCTAAACGGATTCCGCTGTTTACAAGAGCAGCGGATTGTGACTGATAGATTTTAGCGGAAATGTGAACTTAGCCTTATTGATATAATCAAGAAGGGTAATGACTTATCCTCCTGGTCTAAAGAGACTATTAAGGCCTTTGCTGCTCTCAAGAAAACTTTCTCTAAAGCCCGCTTTACACACTACAATATATCTTACGATGTGTCGGCGGGGTCACGTCGTAAGTGACGCACATCCGGCATCGTAAGGTACATTGTAGTGTGTAACAGCTACGTGCGATTGCGAATGAATGGTAAAACGTTCATCGCACGCACGTCGTTCATTCCTCATGAATTGAACGTCAGGTTGTTCATCGTACCCGGTGTAGCACACATCGCAGTGTGTGACTTCCCGGGAACGATGAACAGATCTTACCTGCGTCCTGCGGCTCCCTGCCAGCAATGCGGAAGGAAGGAGGTGGGCGGAATGTTTACGTCCCGCTCGTCTCCGCCCCTCCGCTTCTATTGGCCGGCTGCCGCGTGACGTCGATGTGACGCCGAACGTCCCTTCCACTCCAGGAAGTGGACGTTCGCTGCCCACATTGAGGTCATATGGACGGGTAAGTACGTGTGATGGGGGTTAATCGTTTGTGCGGCACATTCAACAAAATTGAATGTGCCGCACATACGATGGGGGCGGTTACGATCGCATACGATATCGTATGCAGAATCGTAACATGTAAAGCAGGCTTAAGGCTCCAGTCCTCAGTCAACCTTAGGTTGATTTAGCTTTTGTGGTCATGGTTGGCTCCAATTCTATGTTGATTTGTGCAGTTTCACAAAAGAAAGACTGTTACCTTCATCCTTTGACTTTTTTTTTCCTCAGAAGTTCTCACAAGCAGAGTTTAATTATGATATTGATTGCCGAGAGCTTCTGGCAGTTAAGAGAATATTTGAGAAGTGGAGACATTAGTTAAAGGTGGCTAAACATAAGGTGACAGTCTTTACCGACCATAAAAACCAGCTTTATGTTGATGCCACCAAATGTCGAAACACGAGACAGGCCCACTGGGCCCTTTATTTTTGCCCAGTTTGAGTTTTCTGTGACTTATCTCCCTGGATCTAAGAGTGTTAAGGTTGATGCTTTGCCACATAGCTTTTTTATGTAGTTGAGGGATGAAAATCTAGGGCTTAGTAGCAGTTGTGAGCTTTCATTAACCCCTTATATTATCCCAATTGTCACCGCACCAGGTCAATAGGGATGAGCCTGGTAAAGTGACAAAATTATTGCATCTAATGGATGAGACAATTTTGGTTGGCTGCAGGCTGCTATTTTTAGGCTTGGGCATTAGGGATGGGCAAACACCCCTATGTTCGGTGTTCGGGAGCCTCGCTCGCACGTTTTGTAAAGTTTGCATTCGGGTTCTGATATAACCCCGAACTTGGACTTTACTGTTATGGGATGAGGCGGGGGGGGCTGTAAAATAAAGAATACAGTTAATAATAAACATTGTCATTATACTTACAGGTCAAGTGACGCGTCCTGTAGACTGTCTCCTGCCGCTTCTCCTTCTGAGTACGATCATTGCTGTGCTGCCTGGTAACCAAAGGACCTTCCGTGACATCATAGCATGTGACCAGTCACGTGTGTATTATCTCATTGGCTACAGACTGGTCACATGGCTATGACGTCATGCTAAGTCCTGTCAGTGCATCTCGCCAGTATGCGGTTTTTGCCCAAGTATCTCAGTACTCAGTATACTCGGTGAGTGCCGTGTACCGGAGAGATGCTCGGGCACATGCTTGGCCCCCCGTCCCTGCATGTCGGTGCTTTTACAGAGTCATCCCACATGCAGGGATTGGCTGCCACAGCCGGTGAATTGCGGCATCGGGAATCAGGTGATCGGAGATCACCGTTGCTATAGTAACCCGCCCGTTAGGTTACTATGGCAATGGTGGCAGTGGTGACGTTGCCGCTTACTACAGTGTCTATACACAGTGATAAGCAAAGCGCAATGTCAACTCTGCTTCATCACTGTGCGCAGACAGTGTCTATACACAGTGAGAAGCACAGAGAGCCATGTCAGGTCTGCTACATTGCTCTGGACAAAGCAATGAAGCAGAGGCTGACAGTGACGGGACGATTGCACTTGCATCTCGCATTGCATCACCCCACTCTCCCGACAGCAGCATCTCAGCTGTGGAAATACATGCAGCTGACCTGCTGCTGTCGGGAGATTGTGCGCCGTGATGCGATGATCCTCACATCACGGCACACCAGGACCTTTGATGACGTAATACTCACATGACCAGTCTGTAGCCAATGAGGTAATACAGTATTTACACGTGACTGGTCACATGGGTATGACGTCACGGTCACAGCAGGTCCTTCTAGCCAGAGGTGCTTACCGGGGGGAACAGCAATGATCGAACAGACGCGAAGCAGAAACGCTGGGAGGCAGAGTCTGCAGGACGCGTCACGGGACCTGTAAGTATGATCATAATGCTTTTTTAATAACATGCTTTTTTTAACAGCTTCTGGACCCGAACTGTAACACGAACGTCCCAGAAAACTCGTGTTCGGGGTCATGTGCACGAACATCATGTGTTCGGTACGGACCCCAAACTTTACAGTTCGGGTTCGCCCATCCCTATTGGGCATGCCTCCCCAGCCTGAGAATACCAGCTGTTGGCTTTATCATGCTTGGTATCAAAATTGGGAGGAATGCACACCGTTTTTTAAAATTATTTTTTTAAGTAATTTAAAAAAAACAGCATAGGGTCTCTCTTATTTTGATACACAGCAAAGGTAAACCCATTGCTGGAGGCTGCAGCCTGTCGCCATATGCGTTCTCTGCACTGGTTATCATAATATGGGGACTCTACGCCAATTTATTTATTTATTTATTTATTTTCCCACTATAGAGACGCAGACAGTGTATGATTCCAACCAATCAAAGACGCTGTAATTCAGCATGAGTGGGCGGGGGAAGCAGTGAATAAGTGTGAGGGTTAATGTCGCTGGACACTGGTAAGTATGTTCTGCTTTAACCATTTTGCTTCCTTTTTTACAGTGATTTCCCTGGCCAATCACAGCCATGCCAATACTTGACATGGCAGTGACAGAGCTGGAAATGGATGGTTTCTGCAATAGTGTAAATGCGAACAGTTACTGAAGAAAGCTAAACTTTGCAGATTTTTGAGAAAAGTGTGTGAATCTGATCCTGACCCAAATGAGCCAAGTCGAGTGCCGAATTTGAGATTGGGGTACATTTTTCAAAGTTTGCTCTTTTCTAATTTTAACATTTTAACCTTCACTGTTTTAAATGCTAGAGAAATGTGCAAGTTTTAGTTGTGAGATACTTACCTGACTTCTGGTGTGAAGGAATGTTAATGCACCATACTCAATGGATTCCTATCTCTTTCATAAAAACAAGGAGCTTAATTTACATAATAATCAAGACCAGTTTTCTTCATACCTATCTTGATGAGTAGGTGTGCTGGATTTAGATGTTCCCGATTCATTATTAAAGGGAATCTGTTCACTTGTTTTTGCTATTTCATCTGAGAGAAGTATGATGTGGGCAAAGAGACCCTGAATCTAAAAATGTATCACTAAAGCGGGCTTTACACACTGCGATATCGCCCGAGCTTTGTCGTTGGGGTCACGGTTTTAGTGACGCACTTCCGCAATCGTTAGCGATATAGCTTTGTGTAACAGCGTTCAGCGATGTCAAATCGTCGCAAAAGCGTGATTTATCGCTAATCGGCTACACGGGTCCTAATTCCTAAAAATCGTTGTTATTTCTTTGTAACTATCGTTGCTCGTTCCTTTCAACATACTTTTCGTTACGTGTGACACTACTAAAGCGACTTAAAAAATTGTTGCCTCTAGCGTCATCATCGATACGGGCGTGTATGGTGTTTTAAATGTTAAATACGCCTACTTGTTTCCTATTTGCTAACGCATCTGCTCCATGATTGGACCATAATATATGTAATACGCTAACATCCTTTTAGCGTTTATCCATTTGGTGGGTTCATTTCCTAGGTTAATTTCGTAGGTTTTGGACGTGTCCTGCTGCCTCCGTGTCCGGCGTATAGTTTGGCGTCATTCGTCCGTGAGATAAACTTCGCATGTGAGTTTGTTTGGTTTTTTTTTTGTTTTTTTTTTTCAATAATTGTTGTATATTTTTCCTCTTTTTTTTTGGTTTATGTCTTCCTTTGTATTATACCATTTAAATATGTTAGTATTTTTAAATTGGGTTTATCATAATTTAGTAAATAGCCTATATTATGACTGTATTTGTGTTTCTTTAATACATGACAGTTATATATATTATATTAAGCATTATTGTATGTTAATCAAGATTGCAGGCATCCAAACTTTAAAGTTTAAAAGCCGTCAAACATTACTGTGACCAATAAGAATATGATTCATATCTGTTAAATGTTTTTATTGTGAGACTCCAAAAAAATGGTGTATTATTTTAAACATAAAAAAAAAAAAAAAACACAAAAATTACTATATTATTATCTGTTATACAGGCTAAATATGCGTAGTGAGCCTGAAAATGCCGTCATAGCTGCCATGCTTGTAGCCGGAGGAGCCCTTGCACTTGCCGAGGATCATGACATGCGAAGCAGAACTAGAAAAAGACGAATTTGGGCACGCAAATGGCTACTAGAGAGACAACGCTATACACACATGCACCTTGTAAGAGACCTACAAGAGCATAACCCACATGACTTTCGAAACTACTTACGCATGTCTGAAAGCTCGTTCTCATACCTTTTAGAGAAAGTCCGCCCTTATATCATGCGCAATAATACCGTAATGCGTCAGGCAGTACCTGTAGACGAGCGTTTGGGGGTGACTCTTCGATTCTTGGCTACAGGACGCAGTTTGACTGACCTTCAATATTCATCAGCAGTGTCCCGCTCTCTACTTAGCTCATTAATTCCAGAGACATGTTTGGCAATAGCACATGCTTTACATGACTACATGCATTTGCCAAATAGTCCAAGTGATTGGGAAAATATTTCAAATACATTCAACCTATTATGGCAATTCCCGAATTGTGGTGGCGCAATTGACGGCAAACACATAAGGATAATGCAGCCACATAATTCTGGCTCATATTATTACAACTACAAGGGCTACCACAGCATTATCCTTATGGCGGTTGTCAACGGCACTTATGATTTTCTGTACATTGATATCGGCATGAATGGGCGAGTTTCTGATGGTGGGGTATTTGAACATACGGAGTTTGCATTACGGCTAAAACAAAATCAACTACAATTACCCACCAACCAAAATACCATTGGAAATTTAAATTTTGTTTTTTTGGCGGACGAGGCCTTTCCATTACAACGTCATTTGTTACGCCCATATCCACTTACAGGCTTGAATGTAGAAAGACGCATTTTTAATTATCGTCTATGCAGAGCTAGAAGAGTTGTCGAGAATGCTTTTGGCATCTTAAGCAGTAGATTTCGTATCTTTTCCATGCCAATCAACTTAAAACTGGAATCCATTGACAATGTTGTGCTTGCATGCTGTTATTTGCATAATTTTCTCAGAAAAAGAGATGGCCTTGAATATGTTCCACCTGGCTTTGTTGATGTAGAAAATCAAAGTAATGGTGTTGTTGAGCTTGGGGCATGGCGTCAGCAAGTTAACCCACTGGATAATCTTTTGCCACAGCCACCCCTGACACGTAGTATGATGGATGCAATGGAAAACAGAACCAATATTGTAATTTTTTTAATGGCCCAGGGGCTGTGTCATGGCAGCATGTTTCTAATTAATTAATGAGTTAAGGTGATCATTAAACATGAGATAGCATGTTTGTGTTAAAATAATGTAAGTAATATTGTTGAAAATGTTATTATTTTTAAAAAAATTGCCTTAAGGGTGTAAAGAATATGATTTTGAAGGGAAAAATGTTTATTCTGTTATGAAAGTAAATTTTTTATTTTTACTTAATACAACATTGGGAATATGGTTTTTTTTTTATGGTCAAAACATTTGTAATCATCACAAAATAATGTATGATTGTAAACCAAATATTTATTCTGGCAAACATATTAATTTAAAAAGGAACAAAAAACAATAAATAACTAATTAAGCATTACAAGCATTCTGTCAATCATTTATCTCGTATGATAAATTTGATTTACTAATATTTTTGATTTTTACATGACATAAACCATTATGATTTCCAAAATATACGCGACATTTCCTTTACTAAAATATAAATCACATACAAATTTTTTTATAAATTAAACAACAAAGTGTTTAAAAAAACAACGCATTTGCGGATACAAAAATGAGCACATAAGTCTTATTAATGTACATTACGGCGTAATACAATGTTCAGTTTGTTAACATGTAAATAAAGAAACGTCATGACGTCCAAACGTCTAAAGGACCATGTGACACGCCACACTGTGTACCTGCTGATCTAAAGCGAAACTGAAAGGGAAAATGGCAACCAACAAACGTGCTAAGGTCTGGGGCCAAGGGGAGGTCCAATACTTGGTGAAAAGGATGGATGCACTGGACTATATATGTGCAAAGACATATCAACGTCCTATGGGACATAAAAGAAGTGTTGTTAAAAAAATATGCAGGGGCCTGTACCGTAAATTTCATATCAGACGCACATCAACGCAGGTACTGAAGAAATGGGCTGATTTAAAGTACAGGGATAAGGAGAGAATAGAAGAAATTCGGAGTAACCTGGTAGTGATAGCTGGTAAGATATTTTTTCATCCTTCCATAATATATATTTCTGATGTATAATATCAAAACATTACAGTTGTTGTTGTTAAAATCATTTAAGGTCTGCTGTGATTTTTTCTATCAAATAATCACAACATATTTTTTTTTTTTTTGTTTAATGTAATTTTTTTTTATTTAATGTTAACAGATGTAAATTCATTGAATAATGAATCAAGCCAGCCCACTAACAATAATGAAGAAAATGTGGGTCAGCAGCTGGCTCCAAGCATGGATTCCAACCGTGAAAATAGCCTACCCATTTTTAATGAGGAAGCAGACAGCCTTGATTATGATGTTATTTCACCATCATCAGGACATGCTGATGCTGATGTAATGTCTGAAGAGAATATGGAGGACAATGGTACTGATGTGGTTTGGCAAAGTTAGTTCAGTGGTAAATATTTTGCTAGATGGATAAAACTCTAACAAAATTAACTTATGTTGAAATTAGGTGGGAAAGGATCAGGTTGGGACATGAGCGCATCATCCGGAGATGAACGTGAAGAACAAGTTGTCAGTAATGGTAAGTTTAATGATTGTACAACATAATGGTCAATGTAAAATTTTTTTTTTTTAATTTTTTTAAATTATTTAAAACCAAACGCTAAAATATTGACCAAATAATGACATTTGTTTTTGATTCTTTTCAGAAATAATTACACTATATGATATTTATGTGTCTGCTAACCGACTAAAAGAAGCCTCTGCGGCGCATGATGCCCTAATCCATAAATATATTAATCAACGTCATAAATAAATGATGTTTGTTTTGTATTTTTCTATGTTTAACATGTATGTAGAAAGTTTTTTAAATGAATAATTAAACAAAAAAAATTTTAAAAATATTAAAAATTTATACACGTTCATAAATGAATCTAAATTAAAATAAAAAATGTTCAAGTTTTTAAACAAAATGTGCGTAATTGATTAAAACAACACATTATTTCATATACCATGTTTATTCTCTAGGGAAATTGGTATAGTTACAAATTTGTTTTTTTTCACAAATATGCACTAAATATCATGCAACAGAAAGAATACAACATTAAAAAAAAAAAAAAAAAAAAAAAATCGAAGAACAAAAAAAAAAAAAAAAAAAAACTACTTCTTTTTGCGTTTGTTCACCAAACTCATGCGTGACCTACGGCCACGCACACCACCCTTTGGAAGTGGTTGTATTGATGGCTCAGCTGCAGCTTGAGGATTTTCAGGGGCATCAACAGGATCAACAGGATCAACAGGATCAACAGGATCAACAGGATGAGAAACCTCGCCAATGGCAACATAGGATGACTCTGTTAGTTTTTTAGCTCTTGCCAAACGTAAGACATCCTGGATTAAACATTGGGCAATGTATTTTTGGTCTGGGGTAAGTTCACGCATTTCATCATCCACGAACATAGCAATACCAGAAAGGGGTGGTCTGTTGTGCTGGTCTAGGATGTTTTGTGCCACTCCCATCAGTTTGGTTACAGCTGTAGTAGTGTTTGCAGGGATGGTTTTTTTTTTCCTTTGCCAACTTTGTGTGTATAACACATTGGATGGGCCTGCCTCAACCAAATCAACATTGGTTAATTGGCTAGCAGGAGTTTCCATTAGGTGTTCAGATGATGATTGTTGACTTGTTGTTGGCTCCTGCAATACAAAAATAACATAAATAAATAAACTTGTCATTTAAAAATATTTTTTAAAAATAAATTTAGAATACTTTTACATATATTGAAAAGTATACAAATATTCATTTCATCATAATTAAAAACAACACACATTGTTTATGACAAATTATGACAATAATAAAAATTATACCTCAGATATAATCACTTCATTGTTAGCATCTGGGGGAATATCACCACCAATATTGAGGCTACTGGTTGATGGCCTGTGAAGCTCCTGGTCCCTTGTGAAATTCAATAAATCAAAATACCAGAGCGTTGGGACGTAGACATCACCAGTGCCAGCACCAGAACGTTTGGATTCCTCTATTTTGTTCAGTTCTTTCTTATAAACTGTGCGTATTGCCTGTATTTTTCTTTTCACGAGATCCTCGGTACCTTTTTGATTAGGATGGTATTTGTCATATATTACAATCATTTTAAGGTACGCATCCTTTTTAAGTTGCCTATTGCTGTACTCGGGGGATTTTATTTTCCATAAGGGTGTTTGCGTCTGGTACACCTCTATGAATTCACGTAGGAATTCCTCCTTATTAGTACACATCTGGAAAACATTAAATTGGAGATAAATCAGTACAAACACTGATTTAAAAAATTTAAAAAAAAAAAAATAATAAAAAAAAAAAAACCACATATTGAGTAAAAACTATAACACATACCTTGCAGCAAAGATTCGCAAGTCCAGATTACAGTTGTTTTCAAAATTCACTTGTGCGAGGACAAACGCTGATGGGTAGACAAAAGCTGCAAGAATGAACACGCATCTGCGCACATTTATACTACCAACATCCAATGACAATCAATAGCGCTGATTAAACAAATGAGTCGAGGCAAGAAGGGGTGTAGCGAGTTTACAATTCTACTACATCAAGATGCACTTTGTGTGGGGAACCAACGCCCATATCGCCATGACAATTTGAAATCCATGCGGTGAGACCGCTACACAACGATGCTAATGTTCCTCATTACATCGGGAAACGAGATAGCTTGGAAGGTGACTATAAAAGAGATTGTGACATGTGACCGTAAGCACACGACTAAAACATGGACACACAGCGATGAACACACATCGCACTAACGAACAGGGCGTGCCGCACATACGACGATATCGCGCCCGATATCGCAGTGTGTAAAGTAGCCTTTAGTTTACTAGGTGCAGTGGTTCTGACACAATCAGAGCTTTTAGATTTAACAATGCAGCAGAGCTGAAAAATCTGCTACCTTCCACATCAAGATCTGTCAATGGAAAGTGAGATGCTAATAACAGAGGGGGGCATGCATTACATGGATTCCAACAATGTGTCCAACAATGATAACCTACTGGTTCTTAAATAAACATACAAAGTAAACAACAGCTGAGACTTTGACAAGAAAAGCAGTGTTGAATTCTATATTTTAACCTTTGCAGCATGGTGTCTTCAGGTTACATAGCAAAAACCTGCTGACAGATTCTCTTTAAGAGGCCCATGCCTTCTTAATGAATCAGTATCATGAAAAAGTGGCATACACGCTTCATGTGCACCTCATCAGAAATCTTATTTCAGTCAGGAACTGGATTGGATTAGGATTTATAGCATAAGGAACACCGCCACTCATCATCAACATGACGAGCCGGTTTTGCCACACGCCCATCCTACAAACAAAAAAGTTTTACAACAGTTTTCTGGTGTAAAAGCTGTGATGAATCAGGCTACACATCTATACAGGAGTGGACATAACATTGGTGCAGCCACACAGGGCCTATGAGGTAGGTGAACCCACTTCCACCTCTAACATAGCAAACAGCTTCTGTTGCAGGTGCATAAAGGGGTGCATTATTGGACTACACATGAACCAGGGTCTGACTTTCTATCTGGCAATTCTGGCAAATGGGCTAGTACCAGCTGTGGGCCGCTCCTTCACTCAAGGAATGCGCATACAATCCTCCCCCCTGGCATCCTAATCATTCTATTTAGATCCCTGCACTGCAAGGTATTAACACCAGTGGTGACTTGACCTCAGCTTCTTAATAACCTCATTCAGTTTATAAAGGAGTCAGGTGGGCTAATGCTGATACAGCCAGCCAGCATAATCATCCTTAGTAAATTAGCCAGACCAGCAAGAGCAGGCCGAGGTACAGAAAGAAGAGTAGCAAGTTGGCAGTCTGGGCTTGGGTGACTTCTGCAGACTGTATGTCCCACATTTGTAGAGTACGCATCATGCGCGAGGTGTGACTTCCTAATGCCCTGCATGCTACATGAAAAACACGGTCCTGGCTAGGTGTGTGCACTTTTGTAGTGCGGGCCATATGCCCAAGCAGGCCACATGTCGCCAATGGCTTTGGCTGGCCAGGACTAGATGACGACTCATTCCAACAAGGAGACCACCAATACAGTTCAAATGACAAAGCTTTACTTCACAGTTCTTTATCAACTTTATACATAAGATAGCAAGCATATAACTACCAGCATGTTTCAGCGATACAGAGCATGTTGAAATGTGGCTCCCCTGCAGCTTCAGGCGCCACAGGGTACTGCACCCCCATTAGGATGTAGTACTCATCCTAGGTCCAGGGAAGGTCGAGGCCGGTTTACACACACACCAACATACAGTCAGTGGGTTGCCCTCCCCAATGGGGACCGGGCCTGGGTCGGATCACAGTAAGGGGTCACTACAGCAGTGGGTTTACAGGACGCAAATGCACCAGTGGCGTCCAAGATCCACTGGACTAGGGACTCAGGGTCAGGGAGAAGCAACTAGGAGCACAGTGGGAAGAGCAGGTTGACTTAGTAAGTGAGAGTAGTGAACCAGTCAGTGGCAGCGACTGGGGGCAACAACTCAGACCACACAACACTACAACTATTGGGAGTTCAGCTTCAGACACAGAGCAGAGCAGACGTGCCATGCGCAGCTCTGTGGGCCATGGCGTTCAACACAGTCGCTGGGTAGAAGCAGGGCAGCTGCTTCCACAGGACTGGTGCTGTCGGGATACAGAATCCTAGGGCAGGCATACTTCACGCTGTCTATCAACTCCTCAAGTGCTTCACGCCACGGGGGTCCGATACTTAGCGTACAAAAGGAGGAGAGAGCTCACAGGCTGACACACACTTCTGGACATCTACGTCCCCCTTTTTATTTGGCATGTCCGCGAGACCCCTGGGTCCGGTGACCCTCGAGCCACCCACAGAAGGGCCGGATTCGAGCAGCGGCGGCTGCTGGCACGGGGGCGGCACACCCTGAAACTTGGCGTCACAAACAGGATACTTACCCATCCACTTACCTGGTGGAAGTGTGCCTTGAATCGGACAGTCAGTGGTGATCCGTTGAGAATATTTCAGAAGTCGCCATTTTTGCCGCCATTTTTGGGCACGAAAACTACAGCCCAGCGTCTTTTTCCCCAAGAAAAGGGTGCAAAGCTGAAGCCCCGCCCCCTGGGAACGCGGCCGGAAAGCGAGCCAAAAGGTCGAAAAACAAAACTTACAAGCCACTTGAAGAGAGTGCCTGCAAAAGACCAACGGGGAGAAGCGGGAAGATGTCCGCGCCTAATCCCGATGGCGGAGTGGCGCCGGCCGCTGGAGTGGCGTAGCCTGAAGATGTGGCAGATGATGGAAATGTGGCGGCTCTTGCTCCGGTCGCAGGGGCAGTGGATCCCGGGACTCCGGTAGTGGCTCCCCGTGTAGCAGCTGGCGGTGACCCGCCTGCCACAGGAAGGATGTCGGCTCCGGCAGTCCACCCAGACACGACGGGAATGGCGCCCAGCCTAGAAGATTCCTTAGCCGCAAGCTCAGAATCGGAGGAGATGGATGAGAGCGGCCCCGGTGTTGACGCTTCAGTAGCGACGTATATCCCCCGCTGTGGTGGGAATGGATACCGGATGGCTCTATCGACCCGTACGTACTGTGCGCTGGAGGTGTACGAGGCTGAGGCAGAGTCCACCTCTGAGGATGAGGCCCTGACTGCCGTCGGGAGTGTGGTGGTGCCAATCTGTCGGCATGCGAGCTGCCTGGGCACTTTGCTAGTGCGTGCCCCGGGAAGGCCCAGCCCTGAAGGGGCCAAGGCCTGTCACAAGTCTCGAAGTTAAAGTTGCAAGTTTAATGTTTTCTAGACTGTCACCCTTGTTCAACGTCCTCGTGTTCCCCGGAGGAGGCCATCTGCACAGCAGGTGGGGGGTGGCAGGGACATTACTGTGTTAAGAAAACAGCGCTCCATTCTTGTTGAACGTCTTCACCCCTGCATGTTCCAAGTGAAGAGGCCATCGGGGGTCGGAGCCCCCGGTGGAGGATGGAGCCCGGTCCGGAGGAGCAACCGTACCCGCACTGCAGGCAGTGGAGACTGGGTGTTTATGGACAGTGCCACCCGTGAATGATGGTGGCATTGGGGATCCGTGCTGCCCTGTAGTGGTCCGAGGGACAGTTGCAAGAGGAGGGTGTTCCGGCAGCGGAGTTTAAGTGTTACAATTGACCACCCTTCTCACCTGCAGCAGTCTCTGGAGAGGCTGATTGGAGGAAGGGCCTGCGGTAGAGTCGGCCGAGGCCCTGTCACCAGCAAAACCGGTGACTACCCTCCGGGTCAGGGGTCACCTGGACATGGGGCCCATGAAAAAGGACTGCCGGGAAAGGAACTTTTTACCCAGCCCATTTGGGCAACACCTGGACCTACCCTGGACTTGGGCAAGGGGTGCCAGCCTGTGTTTTAGAGGTGGCATCAGGGTTAGGTTGTTTTGGGTGGGTGAGGTGAGAAGGACCCAGTCCGTCCCGTCCCAGTTATATATGTGCAACGTTTAAGAAAAGTGCCTCCCGTATGGGAAGAAACCAAATATACTTCGATGTAAAAATGTTAGTATACTTGTATTGTGTTTTACCTCTTTTTCTAATCTTTTACAGTTTACTGTTCAATAAACGTTGGTGGTCGGACAGCCTGTATTAAACCAAGAGGGAATGTGACGCCCTGGCAAAACTAGGTAGTCACAGATAGGCCCCTGCACAACACCTTTCCGTCACTTAGGTAACATAAAGCCGACCTGAAACCCTAGTCACCCCCCTTAGGGAAAGATAGACACACCAGTGGGAGTGACCAGGCGGTTTGGACACGCCCACCTAGGGGTTTAGACAGCCTGGGGTGGGAAAACAGGCAGTTTGTTGTCAGTAACAGTGCTGAGTTGAAGTTCAAGTTGAAAGGAGTGGAGCTGGGGCTAGGTGTAGTCCCAGCAGGAGGAGAAGCTCAAATTGAATGGTGCCAGGGTTGGAGCCCTGGTGCCTTTGGCTAGGTGGCAGACAGTGGTCTCCGTCAGCAGGAGACAGGAAGACGGCTCGGCAGAACTGAGGTGGACCGGGACAGGGTTGTAGCCCACCGGTACCGACACGGGGAACCGACCCGGAAACTGTAGCACAGAGGGGGTACTCGGACCCTGAAGCCAGGACCGAAACCAGCGGCCTAGCTAATTAACCAATTGAGGCCAGGATTATAGGTCCTGTCCCACCCAAAGTCCATCATAGAAGACATCAGCCCACCGATAGGGATAGGAGGCCACCGGCAGGGCCCATAGATCCCACGGGCCAGCGTCTGCGGGCACGGCTTCTTAGGCCACATCCAGCCAGGAGCGGACTCCTGAGTTACAGACTAGGAAGTCCACCTTTTACAAAGACAGTGCAGAGGAAAAGGACAGTGACCACCAGCCCAGGTGGGGGACCTGAATGCAACCGGCCGCGGCGGCCGGCCACCAGCACCTTGGTTTACTATAAGACTTGTATGGTTCATTGACTGTGAGTACCCAACTAACCCCCTGCACGTCCGGGCGCACCGGCCCTCGCCATCACTACACCCTGCACAAAGACACTGGGTCCCGGGGCAACCAATCCCTACCCATGGAGGGGTTAACATCCAGCTGCCATTACATCTCCCCTGGGTGCCCCACAACAGCAGCGGTGGTGTCCCACTTCACCACACACCGTGGGTGGCATCACAAACTTAATTCGGCCTAGCCCGTACATCTACGTCCCCTTTTTATTCGGCATGTCCGCGATCTCGAGCCACCCACAGAAGGGCCGGATCCGAGCAGCGGCGGCTACTAGCATGGGGGTGGCACAATTTCAGATCTAGTCTTCTTTCTCGTTCTCTTGCCACAATGACACAACACATGCAGCCTGCTGTGCACTTAGACCCAAAGGTCTGCTATAGCTGCAAGATAAGCCCTGTCTAAAGTTCTAGAAGGATATTGTATATTTCCCTGAATATTAACCCATCTCACTATGGGCTAGTCCCAAACTTCCTACTCTCTACACTATCTATTGCTGGGCAGTACCCAGACGCCTCACAGTACACAGGCATTGCAACACAACTCACATTAAACAGCATCATCACAATACATAGAACATAATACACATAACACTTTACATTACAGCACAATAACATGATTGGAGTATTTAGGTGGGAACACAGAAACAAATCCACCTCTTCACACATTCAGGTCAGTGATTAGACCTTCTCTGAAATTAAAAAAGTTATTCTCCAGTTCCTGTCTCTGCTCCTGCCTCTCCTCCCCTTTTGCTGCTCCCCTCATCTCTTAGCACTTTCCAGTTTTTATAGAAGCTATCTGCACAACACAGCGGATTTAACTCTTTTGGTTTCTCCCTGCAGTGAAAGGGTTAAATTGTGTGCCTTGTGTAAATGGCTTTTACAAACACAAGATAGTGATACCATGTAAGGCCTCCGTCACACATCCGTGCCTCCGGTACGTGTTTGCCATTTTTTACACGTACCGGCGGCACGGAGACACATACAGCAATGCCACCCTATTGTAGCAGGCACACACACGTAAAACCACACGGAACGTGTGTCCGTGTCCGTTTGTACATGTGTGCGTTTTTCTACACGCTGATGTCGGCAGCTCCAAGCCTAGTCGGGGTCCGATGGCCCTACCTGTGTGCTTAGCTTCACTCCACTCTCCGGTTCGGTACCGGCGGGCCACCGCCCGACCCCGGTCCTACAGTTCTGCAGAGGTCTACTAACTCCTGCAGATCACCACCACCGTCTGCCAACCTTGCCACTTGTAGTTTCTACTCCTCACACTTTCACCTCCAAAACGAATCTTACACTTTTCCCGCCTCCAAGCCTGTGAACTCCTCGGTGGGTGGGGCCAACCACCTAGCTCCGCCCCACCTGGTGTGGACATCAGACCCTGGAGGGAGGCAACAAGAGTTTTTGTTTGACTGGTGTTACTGTCCAGGGGAAGGAGTTTGTAAGGTGTAATGTCTGTGACTACCTGGCTAGTCCAGGGCGTCACATTCCCCCTTGGTGAAATGCAGACCGTCCGCAGGCTGTCCGTCCATCACCGGTTTTATTTTTCTGTAAAAGATAATTTAACATGTAAAACATTTAACATAAGCATATTTCAGTTCTTCCCTTATGGGAGGCATGGCACTTTAACGTTTCAAACATATCAAAAACATTTTTAATAATAACGGACGGGTTCATGTTCATCCGTTTCCCCACCCAAGCAACCTAAACCTTGATGCTGCCCCTAAGAAACGGGCAGCACCCCTCTTCCCCAGTCCGGAAGCAGGAACTCGGTTCCAGGTCACCCAAGCGGGAACGGGTATGGTATTTCGCACCCGGCTGTCACTTCAGGGGACCCCACATCCAGGGGGGCCCCTGACCCCCGGAGGATGGCCACCGGTCCTGGTGGTGGCTGGACCCCACCCTGCTCTGCTGCGGGTCCTTCCTCCAATCTGCCTCTCCGGAGGCGGTAACAGAAAACAGCCCAACAAACTATTTACAAGGCCACAAGTTCGTGGTTGGCCTGCAAGTTCTCGGCCTTGTCTCTTAAAGGGCTAGCGGAAAAACACATAGGGTCCCTACGGAGACAACTTGTTGGCAACGGCCGGTATAATCAACTTGTTGATAATCAGGTGACAAACTCAGATGATTGGTGTTCATTAATTTAACGGAAACACAGTGCTGGGGGTCCCAACGGGGACAACTGGGTTGCAACGGAGGACCGCTGCCACTATTTGAGGTCGCCGTCGTCGTACGCTTCCTTCAGATCCATCTTGGGACTATACGGCGGAGGAGGCGACCGGGGCTGCTCGAGATCACTGCGGCTCACCCTTCTTTGGAAGTCCAAGGCGAACCATCCTCTCTGTCCCAGGTGGCAGGTGTAGGTGACCAACTCACCCGCACATAGGTCACGCTCCAGATGTCCCAGGGGCAGCTGGCTGTGCACATCTCGCCGGGAGAAGAACGCCTCGACCTCCAGGCTTGGCTCATAAATAAACCCCCATCCACGCCGGGGGCAGAACTGCCGGACTTGGCCTTCAAAGGTCGGGCCACGTGCCTCGGGGGGGCTTTTCGGAGAGCGTCCTTGGCCTCAATAGTACGTGCCAACATAGCAGCCTTTTCTTTCTCCCAGGCCTCTATCTCCCGGCCCATTGGGTTCGGCTGCCGCTCCCAATATGACGGCTCCTTTAGCGTGGGGATCGGGCCCAGCAGGTATCCCCCGATGCAGGCCACGACCGTCACCATCTGGGTTGGGGAGCACCGCTGTGTCACGACCTGCATTGCTGCCCTGCAGCGGCAATGCTCCGCAGCCTCAGCCGAGGCCTGGAGCTTGGGGCGGTCAGTGTCACCTTCCGGGCCTGAGGCAGGCCATCGTCCACCTCTGTGCTGGCCGGGCGAACTGCTGGGGCCTCTTCGGGTGTGGCCGCCTTTGAGTCGGATGGCTCCCTTCGGGGAGCAGGCACCTTCCAAGGGAGCGGGGTCGGTGCTGGCCGGGCAAGCTGTTGTTCGCGGGCAGCGCCTGCGGGTGGATCTTCGCGTGCGGGAATGATGTCATCTGTTGCCGGGTTCGGGAGTAACGGGCCGACCGGTGGGGTGGCGACGACTAATGCGGGCAGCGGGGGATGCAGCAGGCTGAGCAAGGGCAGACCGGGCCCCTCAGCCGCAGCGACTGGTCCCTCCAAGACACAGGGGTGTGGGTCACTCACCCGCTCCTCCAACTCTGCTTCCGCCTCACGGGCCCACACGGCCACCATCACTTCCACCATTCCAGCCTCCCATTCTTGTACGAGGAGCTGGAGCCGGGTCTGCAGCCTGCGGCTTAATTGCGCCACCCGGGCTTCCAACCACGCCGCTGTTCCGGGCGTGGGCCTGCTGTACGGAACGGACATCCTGCTTGCTCGGCCTCCAGGAATAGGAAGGTTTCAGGGTCCTGGCGTCCCCGCTTCTTATGCCCTCGGCTACATCAGGCAGAAGTTCACCCGCCCCCCCTTGGTTCTTTCTAGCACTTCCTCTTTGGGGGCAGGGCTTCACTTTTCCGCCTTCCCTGCTCGGGGAAGACACTCGAGCGGGAAATCTTCGTGCCAAAGATAGCGGCACTTCAAATTTTTCGGCCGGACGCCGCCGGCGGAGACTGCAAGGCACACTTCTACCGGTAGGTAGATCGGTTCTATCCTGTTCGCAGACGCCAAGTTGTCGGCGGCTCCAAGCCTAGTCGGGGTCCGATGACCCTGCCTGTGTGCTTAGCTTCACTCCACTCCCCAGTTCGGTACCGGCGGGCCACCGCCTGACCCCGGTCCTACGATTCTGCAGAGGTCCACTAACTCCTGCAGACAGCCATCACCGTCTGCCAACTTTGCTGTCAGTGCCTGGGCTCCGACCCAGACAAATGCAGTTTCTACTCCTCACACTTTCACCTCCAAAACGAATCTGACACTTTTCCCGCCTCCAGGCCTGTGAACTCCTCGGTGGGTGGGGCCAACTGCCTGGCTCCACCCAACCTGGTGTGGACATCAGACCCTGGAGGGAGGCAACAAGGGTTTTTGTTTGACTGGTGTTACTGTCCAGGGGAAGGGGTGTGTAAGGTGTAATGTCTGTGACTACCTGGCTAGTCCAGGGCGTCACACTGACATGTCAGTTTTTCTTCGGCATCACAGGTGTCACACGTACCACACGGATGTAGTGTGGATGTGGGGAGTCGGCAGGGCTGGAGACCAAAGATCAGCACCACGGACAGCAGAATGGACCACGTAAGTATATAAATGACCTGTTCTCCGTATGTTGTCACGGATAGCACATGAAGAACACACGTGGTCCGCACGTACCAGAGACACGTACTTACCTACACGCAACATGCAGGGAAAATACGTGTCTCGCGGCACGTGCGTGATTTTCACGTGAGTGTGTCGGAGGCCTAAAGAAGTCAGAGGTGTTTCTTCTGGCACTAAAGGGGGCTTTACACGCAACGACATCACTAACGAGATGTCGTTGGGGTCACGGAATTCGTGACGCACATCTGGCCTTGTTAGCGACGTCGTTGCATGTAAAACGCACGACCGACCGTTAACGATCAAATTTACTCACCTAATCGTTGATCGTTGACACGTCGTTCTAATCCCAAAAATCGTTGCTGTTGCAGGACGCAGGTTGTTTGTCGTTCCTGCGGCAGCACACATCGCTAAGTGTGACACCACAGGAACAAGGAACATCACCGTACCTGCGGCCGCCCGCAATGAGGAAGGAAGAAGGTGGGCAGGATGTTCAGCCCGCTCATCTCCACCCCTCCGCTTCTATTGGGCGGCCGCTTAGTGACACCGCTGTGACGCCGCATGAACTGCCCTCTTAGAAAGAAGGCGGTTCACCAGCCACAGTGTCGTCGCTAGGCAGGCAAGTACAGTTAGGTCCAGAAATATTTGGACAGTGACACAATTTTCGCGAGTTGGGCTCTGCATGCCACCACATTGGATTTGAAATGAAACCTCTACAACAGAATTCAAGTGCAGATTGTAACGTTTAATTTGAAGGTTTGAACAAAAATATCTGATAGAAATTGTAGGAATTGTACACATTTCTAAACACTCCACATTTTAGGAGGTCAAAAGTAATTGGACAAATAAACCAAACCCAAACAAAATATTTTTATTTTCAATATTTTGTTGCGAATCCTTTGGAGGCAATCACTGCCTTAAGTCTGGAACCCATGGACATCACCAAACGCTGGGTTTCCTCCTTCTTAATGCTTTGCCAGGCCTTTACAGCCGCAGCCTTCAGGTCTTGCTTGTTTGTGGGTCTTTCCGTCTTAAGTCTGGATTTGAGCAAGTAAAATGCATGCTCAATTGGGTTAAGATCTGGTGATTGACTTGGCCATTGCAGAAGGTTCCACTTTTTTGCACTCATGAACTCCTGGGTAGCTTTGGCTGTATGCTTGGGGTCATTGTCCATCTGTACTATGAAGCGCCGTCCGATCAACTTTGCGGCATTTGGCTGAATCTGGGCTGAAAGTATATCCCGGTACACTTCAGAATTCATCCGGCTACTCTTGTCTGCTGTTATGTCATCAATAAACACAAGTGACCCAGTGCCATTGAAAGCCATGCATGCCCATGCCATCACGTTGCGTCCACCATGTTTTACAGAGGATGTGGTGTGCCTTGGATCATGTGCCGTTCCCTTTCTTCTCCAAACTTTTTTCTTCCCATCATTCTGGTACAGGTTGATCTTTGTCTCATCTGTCCATAGAATACTTTTCCAGAACTGAGCTGGCTTCATGAGGTGTTTTTCAGCAAATTTAACACTGGCCTGTCTATTTTTGGAATTGATGAATGGTTTGCATCTAGATGTGAACCCTTTATATTTACTTTCATGGAGTCTTCTCTTTACTGTTGACTTAGAGACAGATACACCTACTTCACTGAGAGTGTTGTGGACTTCAGTTGATGTTGTGAACGGGTTCTTCTTCACCAAAGAAAGTATGCGGCGATCATCCACCACTGTTGTCATCCGTGGACGCCCAGGCCTTTTTGAGTTCCCAAGCTCACCAGTCAATTCCTTTTTTCTCAGAATGTAGCCGACTGTTGATTTTGCTACTCCAAGCATGTCTGATATCTCTCTGATGGATTTTTTCTTTTTTTTCAGCCTCAGGATGTTCTGCTTCACCTCAATTGAGAGTTCCTTAGACCGCATGTTGTCTGGTCACAGCAACAGCTTCCAAATGCAAAACCACACACCTGTAATCAACCCCAGACCTTTTAACTACTTCATTGATTACAGGTTAACGAGGGAGACGCCTTCAGAGTTAATTGCAGCCCTTAGAGTCCCTTGTCCAATTACTTTTGGTCCCTTGAAAAAGAGGAGGCTATGCATTACAGAGCTATGATTCCTAAACACTTTCTCCGATTTGGATGTGAAAACTCTCATATTGCAGCTGTGAGTGTGCACTTTCAGCCCATATTATATATATAATTGTATTTCTGAACATGTTTTTGTAAACAGCTAAAATAACAAAACCTGTGTCACTGTCCAAATATTTCTGGACCTAACTGTATGTGTGGCAGGTCCTAGCGATGTTGTGCGCTATGGGCAGAAATTTGCCCGTCACGCACAACCGACGGGGGCGGGTGCTTTCACTAGCAACATTGCTAGCGATGTCGCTGCGTGTAAAGCAGCCTTTAGGCTATGTTCACACAGGACGTATTTGCAGCGTTTTTTTCCTGACCAAAGCCTGACCAAAACCTGATCTTGTGGCAAGATGTCTCCTGGGAGTCATCTGCAATTTTCATTCGGTTTTGGTGTCGTTTTGTGGCATTTTTTGTCACGTTTTTACAGCATTTTTTCTGTGATGTCAAGACCAGCAAGGGTCTGGGATTGACCTCAATCCAGCACTCAGGTAGTAAAAAAAAAGGTAGAAAAAAAATAAAAAGTAAAGCAAGCGCAATATACTTACCCTTCTCTGGTAGATGCTAGAGTGTATGAGTTGCTTCCAGTATGACGTCATTAAACAGGCCACTATCACATGGGGGCCAGGGGGGCGAAGCATGATTGTAGTGGAAGGGAGAAGACATCGCTAAGCTCACTAACCAGGCCATTCATACCCACTAACCCAGCTGGTCATGCCCACTAACCTGGAAAGAGCACATATATTTTAGGCTCAACCCTACCTGCTCCCACGGCCCCTCCTACTTCCGGAGCCTCTCATTAGCCTCGTGCATATTTACTGCTTCCTTCTCCACAATGGAGTCTGTAAAAAATAAATAAATAAATAAATAAAAATGATGTAGGGTCCCCCCATATTATGATACCCAGCACAGATAAAGCTCATGGCTACAGGCTGCAGCCCCCAGCTACTGTATGTGCTTATCTTGGCTGTGTATCAAAATAAGAGGGACCCCATGCTGTTTTTTAATTATTTAAACAAATAAATTAAATAAAAAATAGCTTGCGGTCCCCCTCCAAGTTTGCTACACAGCCAAGATAAAGCCCACAGCTGGGGGCTGGTATTCTCAGGCTGGAGAGACCCAGCCTAAAAGTATCAGCCTGCAGCCGCCCAGGATTGTCACATCCATTAGATGGGACAATCCCAGCACTTTACCCGGCTCTTCCCAATTTGCCCATGTACAGTGGCAGTCGTGGCAATAAGGGGTTAATTGTGTTAGGGCCAGATGGATGGTCAGACCCGGGAGGTGGATCCACTGGACCGAACTCCCCGAAGAGGGAACGGAGTCCGGTAGCCGGAGCACTTGAGGTAGCAGAACAGTCCGTGCACTTAGAACACAATGGAGAAGTCCCTGGGACCACGGGGTCACTGATGGTGGTCCGGGTGACGGAGCTCAGGTTCGGAAGCCGGGATGATGTCAGGCGGGGTCCGGAACTGTTGGAGCGAGATGATGGGTCACCGCAGGGAACCGGGATGGTACGGACTGTCAGGATGGTAGATAGGCAGCGTTCGGGGTTCGAGATACAGCAGGACCGGATGGCAATGCAGGATCGGCTCTAAAAGAGAGAGAGAGGTAAGTATCTCACAGGAACACAAGGAGACCTGACTCCTAGCTTGGGAAACACGAAGAACAGGCCCCGCCCCCTTGGACATTAATCCCCTTTATACCCTGTACCTGTGTGCATCATTTCCTGTCAGTGGACACTGGCCCTTTAAGAAAGGGTCAGTGACTGCGCGCGCGCCCTAATGCGCATGCGCGCGGCCCAGGTGCCAGAAGCCAGGGCAGGAAGCTGAGAGGAGGAAGCAGCAGAGCCGGCCAGGGGCTGGGAAGCCGACGGGCGCCGGGAGCGGGGACCAGGGGGCCTGGGAAGCGCGGCCAATGGAGGCTGGAGAGCGGGGAGCGTGGCAGGTGAGCCGGGGAGCGGAGCAGAGGACCCGGGGAGCGTGACAGTACCCCCCCCCCACGCCCCCCCTCCCCGCAACCGGGACAGGAAGGCACGGATCAGCGGAGTGCCCACATTCTCCCTGGGCTCCCAGGATCTATCCTCAGGACCATACCCTGCCCAGTCCACCAGGAAGAACTGTCGGTCTCGTACGGTCTTCATGGCCACGATATCCCTTACCGCATAGATGTCGTCCTCAGCAATAGGAGGAGGAGCCGGACTGGCAGCAGCGGAGAAGGGACCAAGGACAACCGGCTTGAGCAGAGAGACGTGGAAGGAGTTGGGTATCCTCATCGTGGCCGGAAGCTGCAGTTTGTAGGAGACCTCATTGATCTTGCAGATGACTTTAAACGGTCCGATGTAGCGAGGTCCCAGCTTGTAGGATGGTAACTTCAATCGGACGTACTTGGAAGCAAGCCAGACGAGATCTCCCGGAGAGAAACATGGAGGATCCAGACGTCTGTTGTCCGCGTGTCTCTTCATCCGCAGGGATGCACGTGCAAGGGACGCCTTAACTGAGTCCCAAATGGTTGTAAAGTCACGGAGTACTGCATCAGCAGCAGGGATGTCCGAGGAAGAGGATAAAGGCAATGGGACAGACGGCTGAAGTCCGTAGACGACATGGAAGGGAGAACAGGAGGAGGACTCACTGACGTGGTGATTATGGGAGAATTCAGCCCAAGGAAGAAGTGTGGACCAATCGTCATGATGGGCGTTGACGTAGTGACGTAAGAAAGAGGTCAATATTTGATTGACCCGTTCCACTTGGCCGTTCGACTGAGGATGGTAGGCAGAAGAAAAGTCCAGCGTTACTCCCAGATGTTTACAGAGAGCCCTCCAGAAGCGGGAGGTGAACTGAGTTCCTCTGTCGGACACAATGTGTGATGGAAAGCCGTGCAAGCGGAAGATGTGATGTATATAGGCGTCCGCGAGTTCCTGGGCAGAGGGTAGTCCAGCCATAGGGACGAAATGGGCCATTTTAGAGAACCGATCCACCACGACCCATATGACTGTGTGTCCGGAGGACAATGGCAAGTCCGTAATAAAGTCCATCGCAATGTGTTGCCAGGGAACTGAGGGTATGGGCAGAGGCAGAAGACGGCCATATGGCAGGTGTTTGGGCGTCTTGTTCCTGGCACAAGAAGAGCAAGCAGAGACAAAAGAGGCGACGTCCGTGCGAAGGGATGGCCACCAGTAATGACGTACAATCGCACTCCATGTCCTCTTCTGACCAGCATGACCGGCTGTTTTCGAGGCATGGCCCCAGTGTAGCACTTTATGCCTGTCTGTCTCAGAGACATAGGTCTTCCCGGGCGGTATCTGGGCCAGGGTGACAGGAGCCACCGGAATTATCTTACTTGGACAGACGATGGGTTGGGATGTCTCCTCTTCCTGCTCCATGGGCATGAAAGACCTGGACAAGGCATCAGCGCGTACATTCTTGTCCGCGGGTCGGAAATGGAGCTGGAAATCGAACTGGGCAAAGAACAAAGACCACCTGGCTTGCCGAGGGTTCAGTCGCTGAGCAGACCGCAGGTATTCCAGGTTTCTGTGGTCCGTGTAAATAATGACGGGGTACACTGCTCCTTCCAGAAGATAGCGCCATTCCTCCAGAGCCAGTTTGACTGCCAATAGCTCTCGGTCACCGATGGTGTAATTGCGTTCAGGGGCGGAGAAGCTCTTGGAGAAGAAACCGCAAGTCACCATCTTCCCGGAGGAGGACTTCTGCATGAGCACTGCTCCGGCTCCTGAGGAGGAAGCATCCACCTCCAAGGTGAACTGGCGGTTTAACTCTGGACGGTGGAGTACAGGAGAGGAGGCAAAGGCTCGCTTTAGAGAGCCAAATGCGGCGTCGGCCGCAGGTGACCAGTCCTTTGGATTAGCCCCCTTATTGGTCAAGGCGGAGAGAGGAGCAGTCAGAGCAGAGAAGTGAGGAATGAACTGGCGGTAATAATTGGCGAATCACAGAAAACGTTGGATTGCCTTCAGTCCAGAAGGAGGAGGCCAGTTGAGAATGGCAGAAACCTTCTTTGGGTCCATCTGCAGTCCGGTCTTGGTGATGAGGTAACCCAGGAAGGGGAGAGAAGACTGTTCGAAGACACACTTCTCGTACTTGGCGTACAGACGATTCTCTCTCAGTCTTTGTAGAACCTGTTGCACGTTCTCTCGGTGGGTCTGGAGATCCGGAGAGAAGACAAGGATGTCATCCAGATATACCACCACACAGACGTAGAGAAGGTCCCGGAACACGTCGTTCACTAATTCTTGGAAGACGGCTGGTGCGTTACACAGGCCGAAGGGCATCACGCAGTATTCATAGTGCCCATCACGAGTGTTGAACGCGGTCTTCCATTCGTCCCCTGAGCGAATACGGACCAGGTTGTAGGCACCCCGAAGATCCAACTTGGTGAAGACACGAGCTCCTCTGAGCCGATCAAACAATTCGGGGATGAGCGGCAGGGGGTACTTGTTTTTTACGGTAATTTGGTTCAATCCCCGGTAGTCTATGCATGGTCGTAGGTCGCCCTCTCTCTTCTTTACGAAGAAGAAG
Source organism: Anomaloglossus baeobatrachus (assembly GCF_048569485.1). Taxonomy (NCBI): domain Eukaryota; kingdom Metazoa; phylum Chordata; class Amphibia; order Anura; family Aromobatidae; genus Anomaloglossus; species Anomaloglossus baeobatrachus. The sequence goes on along the minus strand of NC_134356.1, from coordinate 420,603,535 downwards.
CCAGCTCCAGCAGGAGAGGAGGATCTCCGAATGAATCCCTTAGCCAGGCTCTCTGTGATGTACGTAGACATGGCCCTTGTTTCGGCTGGAGACAATGGATATATCCTTCCTCGAGGTGGTGTAGTTCCCGGGAGCAGTTCAATGGCACAATCGTAAGGGCGATGTGGCGGAAGTACCTCTGACTCCTTCTTATCAAAGACGTCTACGAAGGACCAATAGGCTGAGGGTAGTCCCGGTAGGGTCTCTGGAACCGGAGGTCGCCGGATGGGTTTTATGGTCTTCAGACAGGTATCATGGCAAGAAGACCCCCATCGAGTGATATCGCCAGTGCCCCAGCTGACTGAAGGTTCGTGTGTCCGCAACCAAGGAAGACCCAGCAGGATTTGATGTGACATGTGTGGGAGGACGTAGAGAGCGATGTTCTCGGTGTGCAGAGCACCGATACGCAGTTCAAGCGGCTTGGTGATCCAGGAGATGGTGTCAGAGAGGGGTCTCCCATCCACAGAGGCAATCACAAGAGGTTTGGCGAGTGGAGTAACAGGCACCTGGTATTTGTCCACCGTGGCCTGCTGGATGAAATTGCCTGCTGCCCCAGAATCGAGGTACGCCTCAGCCGTAAACCGTGTCTCTCCCGTTGTCACTTGCACAGTCCATGTAACCGGGTCTGAGAGAGTCCCAGCACCTAGGGTGGCCTCTCCTACCAACCCTAGGCTTTGGAGTTTCCCGGCCTCTCTGGACAGGCGCGTAGCAAGTGTGTGCCTTCTCCGCAGTAGAAGCAGAGACCCTTGGCGAGTCGCTCTGCTCGACGTTGTTCAGACTGTCGCACACGGTCGATCTGCATGGGCTCATGGACGGAGGCACCAGAGGTCGTTGACTGGAGTACGGCGGGCTTCTGTGGAGGAGAGGCATGCCGTACCGGACGTCTCTCACGGGACACCTCTTTGGACCGCTCCTGAAAGCGAATGTCCACTCGAGTCGCAAGGGTAATCAGGGCGTCCAGGGTGGACGGTACGTCACGTCCAGCCAGCTCATCTTTGATTCGACCCGAGAGTCCTTCCCAGAAGGCGGCTGTTAGGGCCTCGTTATTCCACCCGAATTCTGAAGCCAAGGTGCGGAAACGGATGGCGTATTGACCCACCGTCAGAGTTCCTTGACGTAACCGGAGAAGAGATGAAGCAGACGCGGAGGCGCGTCCTGGCTCGTCAAAGGTGTTGCGAAAGGCCTGCAGGAACTCTTGGAGATTCTTGGTCATAGGGTCCTCCTTCTCCCACAAGGGGTTCATCCACGCCAGTGCCTCGCCCTCTAGGTGAGACATTATGAAGGCGACCTTGGCTTGGTCGGAGGCAAACAAATGCGGCAGCTGCGTGAAATGAAGGGAGCATTGGTTTATAAACCCCCTGCAGGTCTTGGGATCTCCGGCGTAACGGGGTGGTGAAGCCAAACGAAGTCTGGAAGCATCCGAAGAGGCTGCCACGGGAGCGGGAGCCGTGGATTGACTAGTGGAGACCCGGGGCGCAGAAGATGTGACCGAGGCTTGTAGCGTGTTCAGGCGGGCGTCCACGGAAGTCATAAAGTTCAGCATGCGGGTCTGGACTTCACGCTGGCGTTGGAGTTCCTCTTGCAAGGCCGCTAGTGCTTCGGCGGGATCCATGGCCTGTTCTTACTGTTAGGGCCAGATGGATGGGCAGACCCGGGAGGTGGATCCACTGGACCGAACTCCCCGAAGAGGGAACGGAGTCCGGTAGCCAGAGCACTTGAGGTAGCAGAACAGTCCATGCACTTAGAACACAATGGAGAAGTCCCTGGGACCACGGGGTCACTGATGGTGGTCCGGGTGACGGAGCTCAGGTTCGGAAGCCGGGATGATGTCAGGCGGGGTCCGGAACCGTTGGAGCGAGATGACGGGTCACCGCAGGGAACCGGGATGGTACGGACTGTCAGGATGGTAGATAGGCAGCGTTCGGGGTTCGAGATACAGCAGGACCGGATGGCAATGCAGGATCGGCTCTAAAAGAGAGAGAGGTAAGTATCTCACAGGAACACCAGGAGACCTGACTCCTAGCTTGGGAAACACGAAGAACAGGCCCCGCCCCCTTGGACATTAATCCCCTTTATACCCTGTACCTGTGTGCATCATTTCCTGTCAGTGGACACTGGCCCTTTAAGAAAGGGTCAGTGACCGCGCGCGCGCCCTAATGCGCATGCGCGCGGCCCGGGTGCCAGAAGCCAGGGCAGGAAGCTGAGAGGAGGAAGCAGCAGAGCCGGCCAGGGGCTGGGAAGCCGACGGGCGCCGGGAGCGGGGACCAGGGGGCCTGGGAAGCGCGGCCAATGGAGGCTGGAGAGCGGGGAGCGTGGCAGGTGAGCCGGGGAGCGGAGCAGAGGACCCGGGGAGCGTGACAAATTGCAGCCCACAGCTGCTACTAAGCCCTAGACTGGTAATGGCAGGCGTCTGAGACACCCCCTATCACCAATCTGTAATAAGTGAAAAGAAATAAACACAAACACCGAAAAAGTCCTTTATTTGACCTAAAATACAAAAATCCCCCTCTTTCACCACTTTATTAACCCCATAATCACACCCCTGCAGATCCTACGTAATCCACACGAGGTTCCACGACGATTCAGTTCTGCTACATCTGAAGCTCACGGCGAGCGGCCATAGAACAGAACTGACCACTGTGAGCTCCAGAGAATGAATCAGCACAATCAGCGGTCATTTCACTCAGATGATTCCCGGTCACAGCTGTCGAAACCTGTAACCGTAAATAGCCTGAGGTCACCGCTGAATGAGCGGCTCATTCATTCTCTCTACACTAGACCCGCAGACTAGGTCTGTGATTGGTTGCAGTCAGATGCTGCGTTTGACTGCAACCATTCACAGATGAAAGCAGTGAATATATAATTAGCAGGGAAGTGGAGAAGCTGCGGAAGCATACAGCTGCGCCATTGAATCAGTAAATATAGCGCACCTGCTCCAATCCCTCTATCCCCACCACCATTTTTAATTGCCAGCCAGATACCCTAGATGAATTCCAGGCCAGAACCAGGTTTTTAATTAACCAGGTTAGACCCACTGATCCAGGGTATCTGTGAGTCCACCTGTCACTAAAGGCCGCTTTACATGCAGCGACATCGCTAAAGCGATGTCGTTGGGGCCACGGAATTTGTGATGCACATCCAGCCTCATTAGTGACGTCGTTGCGTGTGACAACTACGAGCAATTGCAAAAGTTTGCAAAAACTTGCAAAAACGTTAATCGTTGACACGGTGCTCCATTCCCAAATATCGTTGCTGCTGCAGGACGCAGGTTGTTCGTCGTTCCTGAGGCAGCACACATCGCTATGTGTGACACCGTAGGAACGAGGAACCTCACCTTACATGCGACCGCCCTCAATGAGGAAGGAAGGAGGTGGGCGGGATATTTGTCCCGCTCATCTCCGCCCCTCCACTTCGATTGGACGGCCGCTTAGTGACATCGCTGTGACGCCGAACGAACCACCCCCTTAGAAAGGAGGCGATTTGCCGGTCACAGCAACGTCGCTAGGCAGTTAAGAAGTGTGACGGGTCCGAGCAATGTTGTGCGCGATGGGCAGCGATTTGCCCGTGACGCACAACCGACGGGGGCGGGTACGCACGCTAACGATCTTGCTAGCGAGATCGCAGCATGTAAAGCCGCCTTTAGTTGAAAAACCGTGGCAAAAGCGCTGAAAAGAATTGACATGTTCATTCTTTTCATAACGCAGCAAAACCAGAGGTGGTTCACAAAACCATCAAGAAAAAATCCTGACATGTTTGTGTGTGTGCATGAGATTTCAAAAATCTCATAGACTTTGCTGGGACTGTAAAAAGGAACGTTTTATTAGCATGGATTTGCATAAAACCAAGGCAAACCTGCAGCTAAAAAACACTGCAAAAATGCTGCAAAACCACCCAGTTTGAACATAGCCTAAAGGGCCATTTACACGCTGCGACATCGCTAACGATATATCGTCGGGGTCACGGTGTTTGTGACACACATCCGGCGTCGTTAGCGACATCGCAGCGTGTGACAGGCTGGAGCGACCTTGAACGATAGCAAAAGAGGCAAAAATGGTTTGTCTGAGAGAGGTCGTTTATTTATGAAAAATCGATGTCTGGTCAGTAGCGATGTTGTTCCTCGTTCCTGCGGCATCGCTATGTGTGACACCGCAGGAGCAACGAACATCTCCTTACCTCCATCCAATGGCAATGAGGAAGGAAGGAGGTGGGCGGCATGTTCCAGCTATTGGACGGCTGTCGTGTGACGTCGCTGTGACGCCGCACGAACCGCCCCCTTAGAAATGAGGCTGTTCACCGGCAACAGCGACGTCGCATGGAAGGTAAGTATGTGTGACGGGTGTTAGCAATGTTGTGTGCCACGGGTAGCGACTTGCCCGTGGCACACAACCGACGGGGGTGGGTACGCTCGCTAACAATATCGGTACCGATTTCGCAGCGTGTAAAGTACCCTTTAGACTATGAAGTCATGTCACAGAGTTCTGCTCACAAAAGCCCCCCATACACATTTAATGGAACCTGATTACTACCACAGCCCCTCTTAACCTGCATCTCTGCTGAGTCTTTGCAAATTTTGTTCACGTGCATAATTTTCTACTTCCCTTTGAACATACAGTAAAGTTGGGCATACGACTTCATTGGCGCGCTGCCACAAAGGCAGCAATGACGCCGGAATGGCCAGCCATGAAGTTCACTGGTTAGTTAATTCACTGGAAATTAGCTAGCGATAATATCGCTTTTGAAAATTATGTCACCTACAACCACAGGGTTGTACTTACACAGCTAAAGTGAGGATTAGTCGAGGGAAATCAATGTCCCCTGACTAGTCCCACACTGAATTACATAGCTCGATTGCAAACTTAAATTTATTCTCTACTTAGACAACCCCTCCTCAATCAGTATGTTTTTCCCTTATAAAATAATTACACCCTTACACAACTCTGATGCCGGCACTGGCTTTCCCAGACTCCTGGAGATTGTCTGACATTGGTATGTCACATGATCACTGAGGCCAATCAGCGCAAGCTACACTCTCCCCTGCTTTGGACAAATCCAAACATCCAGAGGAAGTGAGAGCTGTGTCTGTTCTCTTAGCTATTCCAGATATCAAATCAAATCAAATCAAATCAAATAGGCTTTATTGGCAGGACCAAAAAACTATTAGCATTGCCAAAGCAAAAAAAGAAGTGTGAAAGGGGATATCAATTACAGCACATCCAAAGGAGGCGACAGTGATGTGACCAGGGTTGTAATTGTAATAATCTAATAGCTTTTCTAATATGCTTTAATTAAAAAATCCTTATCGTTCTCTCTCTAATCTAACTGCTTTATTTATTTATTTTGTTTACCAATTTCCAGTTTGAGGACATTCTGTTTGAGAATCCCCAGTGCATGATGGGATACTCAAAAGACTCAAAAGATGGGATACTCAAAAGAGATTGTCCCCACCCCAAAATGAAGTGTCATCAGTGACGTCCATTTTAAAAGCTGTGCTAGTTTCTGTCCTACTGAGAATGTGTTGTCAATTCCGACACATGATCATGTCACGGTGCAATATTCTTCTCAGTGCTCACTGACAGTGCACTCCCTTGCTGGCTCTACCCTCTTTCCCCTATCTATGTATCTCTTATCTATCAATCTATCTATCTTCTATCTCTTTCTCTTCTTCTCTGTCTCCTGCTCTATCCATCTATCCACACACTACAAATATGTACTGCCCCCGTGCCAGCGGCTGAGCCGCTCGGATCCGGAACCGCGGTGGCTCAAGAGGTTTCTGGACCCGGGGGGTCCGCACGGACACTCGAATTAAAAGAAGAGGGGCAGTATGTACAGGGGATTAGAAAGTTTGTGACGCCACCCGCGGTGTGTGGTAATGTAGGAGCCCACCGCTGCTGTTGGGGGAGCCCGGTGGCGATGGTGTAGCAGCAGGATGTTTAACCCCTCCGTGGGTAGGGGGTTTGTGCCCCGGGTATTGGGTATTGGTGTTTGGGGTGCCGTTGGGTAGAGAAAAGGGGCTTTTAAGCGTACTCACTCAGTCCAGGAAAAATAACACCGACAGCTTGTAAACCAGAATTCTGAGCACCACTGCAGCATGGAGGGAGCACGCTGGGATCCGTGCCCTTGATGTTGCTGTTAGCCTGTGACCTTTTCCATGGCACCTTCTCACTAATTGGACCCTCAAGCTTGAAACTTTTCGGGTCCTGCTCACCCGTATGGCTAACAGAGTGAGCTTGCTCTCAGGGTTCACGCGTAGGATTTCTTTGGACTGTATTTGGGAAAGTCCTATCCCATCGGTGCGCTAATACCCCGATTTTGGAGTGGGTTAGGGATGAATCTTGAAGTCTTCACCCCCGTCGGGTAAATTACCGGGACGCGTGAAGATACTTCCCGGCCTAGGGTCCACGTACCCCTTCGTGCCCTGGCCCCTGCCCGGTGATGGCTCAAGGCCGCCGGCTGCCCTCCTCGGCCGTCCGTGCCCTTTGACTCGATCCCCTGTGACCGGGGTTCCAGCTCCTACCAGGCCCAGACCAATGTCTGCCACCTAGGAAACTCCAGGAGCCGTGCTCCGGACCGGTGACCTCTCCCTCTCGGAGAGTCACTTTCCACCTCCTACTCCTTTCACTCCTGTTTCACTTCTGTCACTTTCCCCTACCAACCCCCATATGGGTGGCCCTATTCCCTTCAGGCCCCCCAATGGTGTGTCTGGTGAGTTTGGTGTAAAGTGTTCCTAGGATTTTGACTGGCTAAGCTGTTAGCAACAGCAAAGGACCAGGATCCGTAACCAATGAGGAGTGGATATTGTGCAGAAGGGAAGATTGCACAATACCCTGTGACGACATGATAGACTGGTATGTATGTGTGACGCCCTGGCCTATCTCCTATTTAGCCTTAGGCGGTCTTTGCACACTACGACATCGCAGCCCGATGCTGCGATGCCGAGTGCGATAGTGCCCGTCCCCGTCGCAGCAGCGATATGTGGTGATAGCTGGCGTAGCGAAAGTTATCGCTACGCCAGCTTCACACACACACTCACCTGCCGTGCGACGTCCCTGTGGCTGGCGACCCGCCTCCTTGTTAAGGGGGCGGGTCGTGCGGCGTCTCTGCGACGTCACACGGCAGGCAGCCAATCAGAGCGGAGGGGCGGAGATGAGCAGGATGTAAACATCCTGCCCACCTCCTTCCTTCCGCATATCCTACGGAAGCCGCAGTGAGGCCGGTAGGAGACGTTCCTCGCTCCTGCGACTTCACACACAGCGATGTGTGATGCCGCAGGAGCGAGGAACAACATCGGACCGTCGCGTCAGCGTAATCATGGATTACGCCGACGCTGCACCGATGATACGATTACGACGCTTTTGCGCTCGTTAATCGTATCATCCAGCCTTTACACACTGCGATGTCGCATGCGATGCCGGAAGTGCGTCATTTTTAATTTGACCCCACCGACATCGCACCTGCGATGTCGCAGTGTGCAAAGTGCCCCTTAGACTACAGCAATTAAGAGACCTTTTGGTGACAACCAAGTGAGATGACATGACATGATGTCACAATGGTCCTTAAGCAGTTTTATAATCAGGATATAAATGCTGGGACACCTAGGAGTGGAGGGCCTGCAAAATTACCAAATTTGTTCTCCCTTCCTTCCAGTGTTAGTTCTGCATAAAAGCCTGTCTCCTGTCCAGTTCTTTTACACTCCTGCAATTATGAGACCTTTGATTGTATCATGTCACATGACTGTGAAGTCATCAAGATCCTTTACCAATCTTAACCTCGGAATATAACTGCTGGGATCCCTTAAGAGAGTGGGGCCCTGAGAAATTATGCAGTTTGACTCTCCCTCCCACCAGCCCTGACTGTATCTAGGGATTATTTTTGGAGTAGGATTTATATTTCAAGTGTACCGCCCCAGCGTCACCAGCCAAGACTGCTCAGATCCGGATCCGCGGTGGCTCAAGGGGTCTCCGGGCCCGGGAGGGGTCGTGCGGCCACTTATACACTAGCACAGTAGCTTCCGCTGCCGGGATTGGTATGGGCAGCTCGGCATCTGCCGAGGATGGGGTAGGTGACAGTGGAGTACTCGCCGCGAGCGGGGGCGGTCAGGATCCCTCAGCCACAGTGGCCGAATTAGGGTAATCGACAAGGACTGGGTAACCGCTTACCCTCTCTTCTCGTAGGACTTCCATCTCACGGGCTCGCACCGCCATCGCCAGGCTCCTCATCTCTTCCCTCCAGTGGTTTAGTATGAACAGGAACTGCGTCCGCATTCTCCTGCACAGTTGTTCTATCTCTTCCTCTATCCAAGTCGCGGTCCCGAGAATAGCACGTTCCGGTGACCAGCTCCGCTCCGGCATTTTGCCTCTGCGTCATCCAGGAAGGCGTTCCTACTTCTCTTCCGCTGTTGTTACATTCTGGCACCCTGGTTGGGTGGAGGCAGCGCCGCCACACTTCCATCATTTGGCTCCGACATCTTCGTGCGCCCCCTTGGTTTTCACTCAGCACTCTTTCACGCGCTGTGGCCCTCTGGGAACTTCCGGTTCTGGCCTCACACGCAAGACAAAGGGCAGGGCTTAGGCTTCGCGCACTTTCACGGTGAAGACAGCGTTTTGGCGCAAAAATATGGTGGACAATGGCGGAATTAGCGGTAAGAGGAATTTTGACTCGCGGTTTTTGGCTCTAAGGCGCAAGTCACCCAGGTAAGTGGATCCTGCTCGTATCCTGTTCATGACGCCAGAAGTTTCGAGGTGTACCAACCCAGCGTCAGCAGCCAAGACTGCTTGGATCCAGATCTGCGGTGCCTTGAGGGGTCTCCGGACCCGAAAGGAGTCGTACAGCCACTCGAAATAAAAGGGTGGTATTTACAAGGGGTTGTGTGTTTAGAGTTCGTGACGCCACCCACGGTGTGTAGTAAGGTGGAGTACCACCGCTGCTGTTGGGCGCACCCGTTGGTGATGGGATGGCAGGCAGGTGTTTAACCCCTCCGGGGGTAGGGGGAATGCCCCGGGGCTCATTGATGGAGGTGAGGGATACCGTTGGGGAGGAAAGGGTCACTGCGAACTCACTCAGTCCAATAACGCTGACACCGACAACTTGTAAGCCGAAATTCTGAGCACTGCTGCAGCAGGGAAGGAGCACGCCTGGATGCCATGCCCTATGGTGTTGATTGTTAGCCTGTGACCTGTCCCTTGGCACCTTCTTTACTGTTTGGCCCCTGTAGTATAGAACTAGCCAGATCCCGCTCACCCGTAGGACTAACAGAGTGAGCTTGCTCTCAGGGTTCACGCTTGGGATTTTCTGGATTGTATATTGGGAAAGTCCTATCCCCCTCGTTGCGCTAGTAACCCGATTTTGGAGTGGGTGGAGAACAATTCCTGAAGATTTCGTCTTCGTCAGGTGAATTACCAGGACGCTTGTTCCCTGCCTAGGGTCCACGTACCCCGTCATGCCCTGGCCCCTGCCCGGAGATGGCACAAGGCCGCCGGCTGCCCTCCTCAACAGTCCATGCCCCTTTTCACGATCCCCTGTGACCGGGGTTCCAGCTCCTACCAGTCCCAGACCAACGTCTGCTACTGTTATGGACAAGATTATGAACTATTATGAGTACATAGAAGTATATATGGAGATATCCATAAAGAACAGGATTTAAGATGGTGTTTGAACTGTACCACACATATATCTCTTGGCATAAGACTCAGACAGACAGAGTCTTGTGACAAGTGAATCATGCTGACATTGCTTAATATAAATGAGGAACCAAGCACATTACAGCAAATTGTATATCACAGAATAAGCTGTTCTACTTTATCCAATAGGAGACGTGTTACGTATTCTTGGCACCTAGCCAATAAGTCCGGTTAAATATTTGTACAACTTCCGGAATAAATCAGTCTTACTTTCTATTCATATCTGAGTACGTCTCTAGTGTGAGTGAAAGAGAGTGGTATGCATGCTACCACAAGTGACTCATAATTTGGACTGCAGACAGTTTAAGAGGGATGCATGACTGAATGGCATCAACCTAAATTAAGGCTTTATCATTTGGCGCCCAACGAACCTTAGGACGGAGCTAGTGTTAGCAAGGAGCCCAGCTCCTTACCTCCTCCAACTGACTTGTAACCTCTCCTCACGAGAGTCACCACTCAACTGACTGCTCCTGACATTCCTGAGCCTCCCTAACCAACCCCCCAAGTGAGCGGCCCTATTCCATTCAGGCTACCCATTGTTGTGTCTGGTGGGTGTGGGGAAGAGTGTTTCTATGATTTCGATTAGCTTGTTCTTAGCAACACCAAAGGTCAGGGACCCGTAACCAAGGAGGATGTGGATACTGTGCAGAAGGGCAGATTGCACAATACCCTGTGTCGACCTGATAGGCCAGGGCGTCACACAAGCATACCCCAAAAATTATGTAATATCATGCTGTGGCTTATTTTCAAGGTAAGTCTTATTTTGGGGAAAACGGTAATTAGAAATTACAAGCTGGTAAGAGAGTGCACTGTCAGTGCACACTGTAAGGAAAGAACGGGGACAGAAAAGACCAACCCAATAATGAGGTCACTTTCGGGGATGAGGCTGATCCCTTCTTGCTGTGTTCTTTCCTTGACTGACAGCTGGTTGCCAAAGTGCTGGGGCTTGCTTACAACTGCAATATGATTCTACTCATTGGTTTGTTTAAGGTAATACTAGACTTTTTCAGTTTTTTATTGTAAAAAAAAAGTTTATATTGCGTCACCATTTTTATTTTTCATTTGACATTATCCAATCATAAACAGGCAGCATTATGAAGGGGGAAAAAGAAAACTTCCCCAGAGAAGATAAGAACCAGATTTTTCTGGGTTACATGATAAGACTGATGTTCCTATCCAGGTCACACAGCGATCTCACTGCCTGTAGCTGCTTTGATTACAAATGCAGGAGGAGGTCAACAGAGGTGTACATCATTATATAAACCGCACTGCATCTGCACACATGAACAAAATTGTTGCTACCCTTCTGTTAATGTAAGAAAAACCAACAATAGTCACTAAAATAACATAAAACTTGCAAAAGTAATTTTCAGTTTAAATTTACTGAATATCAACTAATGAAAATAATACATTGCTTTTGAATTGTGGTTGAACAGAAAAATGTAAAGATGTAACAAAAAAAAAACTAATGGCCTGGACAAAAATGATGGTACCCCTAACTTAATATTTTGTTGTGCAACTTTTTGAGGCAATCACACAATTTCTGTAACTCTCAATGAGCTTATGAACCTGTCCACATGGCCAACTCCTTGTTTGCAAACTGAACCAGCTGTCTCGGGTATGACGTTGCTTTCACCAGACAACATGTTTCAGCTCCTTCCACAACTGTTCAATATGATTTAGATAACGCCACTTAGGAATAATCCAGTGCTTTCCTCCTAGCAATTCTTGGAAGTTTTTCGCTGTGCTTTGATCCATTATTATGTTGGAGGACCCATAACCTGCGACTCAGACAGATCTTTGACACTAGGCCGCATATTTCACTTAAAAATTCCTTAAAGGGAATCTGTCAGCAGGTTTTTGTGACCCCATTTGAAAGCAGCATGATGTAGGCAAAGAAATCCTGAATCCAACAATGTATCACTTAGTTCACTAGGTGCACCGGTTCTGACACAATCATAATTTTTAGATTTAGCAATGCAGTGGAGCTGAGAAAGCTACTCACAACAGGCTCTGTATGTAATATGTCTATAGACAGTGAGCAGCTTATCACAGTTGGGGGTGTCAGACCAGGGCTCATGAGTTGCTGTAGTCCAAGCAATGATAAGCTCCTGGTGATAATACAATCATTGCAAGAAAACAACAGGAGGCAGCTTGGTAAGAAACCCATCATTAAATTCTTTGTGTTAATCCCTACAGCATACTGTCTTCAGGTTAAATAGTAAAAACCTGTTGACAAATTCCCTTTTATAGTCTTGAGATATCATTGTACCATGCACAGATTCAAGACACACTGTGCCAGATGAAGAAAACCTGCTCCCAAACCTAACCAATCCTCCTCTTTTTTTTAGAAAGGTACAATGTTTTTCTTTGTATGTTTCATTGTTGCTTCTGTAAGCAAAGAACTGATGTGACTTGCCAATAAGCTCCAGTTTTGTTCATCTGTCCAAGAGAAGTTCTCCAAGAAGCTTTGTGGCTTGTCATTATGCATTTTGGCAAATTTCAGTTCTGCTATTTTATGATTTATGATTTGTTCCTCGGTCATCTTCCATTAAGTCCACGTTGGTCAAAACAGTGGCGGTTGGTGCAATTCAACACTAATATATCTTAATCTTGAGGTTCACCTCTAATCCCTTTGGAAGTTGTTCTGGGATCTTTTGTTATCATTTACAAGTGTTTTGCAATAAATTAGAATATCATCAAAAAGTTAATTTATTTCTGTAATTCAATACAAAAAGGGGAACACATATATTACATAGTCATTACAAACAGCGTGATCTATTTCAAGTGTTTATTTCTGTAAATGTTGATGATTATGGCTTACAACCAATGAAAACCCAAAAGTCATTATCTCAGAAAATTAGAATATTATATAAGAACAACTGAAAAATTATTTTAAACTCAGAAATGTTGGTCTACTGAAAAGTCTGTACAATAAATGTACTCAATACTTGGTCGGGGCTCCTTTTGCATGAATTACTGCATCAATGCAGCATGGCATGGAGGCGATCAGCCTGTGGCACTGCTGAGGTGTTATGGAAGCCCAGGTTGCTTTGGTAGCAGCCTTCAGCTCATCTCCATTGTTGGGTCTGACAATCTTCCTCTTGAGAATACCCCATTGATACTCTATGAGGTTTAGGTCAGACGGGCTTGATGGTCAATCAAGCACAGTGATGCTGTGGTTATTAAAGCAGGTATTGGTACTTATGGCTGTGTGGACAGGTGACAAGTCCTGATGAAAAATGAAATTTCCATCTCGAAAACGCTTGTCGGCATGCAGTGCTCTAAAATTTTCTGGTAGACGGCTGCGCTGACTTTGCTCGTGATAAAACACAGTGGACCTACACCAGCAGATGACATGGCTCCCCAAACCATCACTGATTGGGGAAACTTCACACTAGACCTCCAGCAGCTTGGATTGTGGCCTCTCCACTCTTCCTCTAGAATCTGGGACTTTGATTTCCAAATGAAATGCAAAATTTACTTTCATCTGAAAACAACACCTTGGTCCACTGAGCAACAGTCCAGTTCTTTTTCTCCTTGTCCCAGGTAAGATGCTTCTGGCGTTGTCTATTGGTCATGAGTGGCTTGACATAAGAAATACGACAGTTGTAGCCCATGTCCTGGATATGTCTGTGTGTGGTGGCTGTTGAATGACTGACTCCAGCAATAGTCTGCTCCTTGTGAATCTCCCCCAAATTTTTGAATAGCCTTTTCTTAACAATCCTATCAAGGCTGCAGTTATTCTAGTTGCTTGTGCACCTTTTTCTACCACACTTTTTTCTTTCCACTCAACTTTCCATTATTCCATTATTATGCTTGGATACAGCACTCTGTGAACAGTTAGCTACTTTAGCAATAACATTTTGTGGCTTACCCTCCTTGTGGAGTGTGTCAATGACTGCCTACTGGACATCTATCAAGTCAGCAGTCTTCCACATGATTCTGTAGCTTGCTGAACCAGACTAAAGGCCGCTTTACACACTGCGACATCGCTAAAGCGATGTCATTGGGATCACGGGATTTGTGACGCACATCCGGCAGCGTTAGCAATGTCGTCGCGTGTGACACCAACGTGCATTCGAAAATCATCACAAACACATGCAAAATCGCTAATCGTTGACATAGTTTCATAGTTTTTAAGGTTGAAGGGAGACTCTAAGTCCATCTAGTTCAACCCGTAGCCTAACATCTTGATCCAGAGGAAGGCAAAAAAAACCAATGTTATTATTATTATTATTATTTATTATTATTATAGCGCCATTTATTCCATGGCGCTTTACAAGTGAGAGAGGGTATATGTACAACAATCATTAACAGTACAAGACAGACTAGTATAGGAGGAGAGAGGACCCTGCCCGCGAGGGCTCACAGTCTACAGGGAATGGGTGATGGTACAATAGGTGAGGACAGAGCTGATTGCGCAGTGGTCTACTGGACTGAGGGCTATTGTAGGTTGTAGGCTTGTTGGAAGAGGTGGGTCTTGAGGTTCCTCTTGAAGCTTTCCACGGTAGTGGAGAGTCTGATGTGCTGAGGTAGAGCGTTCCAGAGTATGGGGGATTCACGGGAGAAATCTTGTACGCGATTGTGGGAAGAGGAGATAAGAGAGGAGCAGAGAAGGAGATCTTGTGAGGATCTGAGGTTGCGTGCAGGTAAGTACCGGGAGACTAGGTCACAGATGTAGGGAGGAGACAGGCTGTGCATGGCTTTGTATGTCATGGTTAATGTTTTGAACTGGAGTCGTTGGGCGATGGGAAGCCAGTGAAGGGATTGGCAGAGTGGCGAGGCTGGGGAGTAGCGAAGGGAGAGGTGGATTAAGCGGGCCGCAGAGTTTAGGATAGATTGGAGGGGTGCAAGAGTGTTGGAAGGGAGGCCAGAGAGCAGGAGGTTGCAGTAGTCGAGGCGGGAGATGATGAGGGCATGCACTAATGTTTTTGCTGATTCTTGGTTAAGGAAAGCACGGATCCGGGAGATGTTTTTGAGTTGTAATCGGCATGAGGTGAAGAGGGCTTGGATGTGTGGCTTGAAGGATAGAGTAGAGTCGCGGGTTACTCCAAGGCAACGAGCTTGTGAGACTGGGGAGAGTGAGCAACCATCAAGTTTGATGGAAAGGCTTGTTGGAGGAGATGAGTGAGGAGGAAAGACAATGAACTCTGTTTTGTCCATGTTAATCTTTAGGAATCGCGCAGAGAAGAAGGATGAAATAGCAGACAGACATTGTGGAATTTTGGTTAGTAGAGAGGTAATGTCAGGTCCAGAGAGGTAGATCTGTGTGTCATCGGCATAGAGATGATACTGGAAGCCGTGGGACTCTATGAGCTGTACCAGGCCGAAGGTGTAGATGGAGAACAGCAGGGGTCCAAGAACAGAGCCTTGGGGGACACCGACAGATAGGGGGCGAGATGAGGAAGTGCTGTGAGAATGGGAGACGCTGAAAGTTCGGTCAGTTAGGTATGAGGAGATCCAAGATAGGGTCAAGTCTGTGATGCCCAGAGATGAGAGAATCTGTAGTAGGAGGGAATGGTCTACTGTGTCGAAGGCAGAGGACAGGTCCAGGAGGAGGAGGATAGAGTAGTGTCGCTTGGCTTTGGCGGTTAGTAGATCATTAGTGACTTTAGTTAGGGCAGTTTCAGTGGAATAATGCGGTCGGAAGCCAGATTGTAGCTGGTCAAAGAGGGAGCAGGAGGAGAGATGTGAGGACAATTCAAGATGGACATGCTGTTCCAGTAGTTTTGAGGCGTAGGGGAGAAGGGATATGGGGCGATAGTTTGACACAGAGGATGGGTCAAGGGAGGGCTTTTTGAGGATGGGTGTAATAGAGGCATGTTTAAAGCATGAAGGGAATACACCAGTTGTTAGTGATAGGTTGAAGAGATGGGTTAAGGCTGGGATGAGGACTGCGGTGATGTTGGGGATGAGGTGCGATGGGAGCGGGTCCACTGCACAGGTGGTTAGATGTGATCTTGAGAGTAGAGTGGAGAGATTGTTTTCTGTCATGGTGGAGAATCTGGATTTGGAGGAAGAGGGATGAGCAGCTATGATGAGGGGCTGTGGTGATTGTGGGCCAAAGCTTGCTCTGATGTTGTCAATCTTCTGCTTGAAGAAAGAGGCAAAGTCTTCAGCGGAGAGGAGAGGGAGGTGGTGCCGGAGGACGGAGGTGAGAATTGAAAGTGTTGAATAGCTGTTTAGGGTTGTGAGAGAGAGAAGATATGAGGGATGAGAAGTAGGTTTGTTTTGCAGCAGTGAGTGTGGACTTGAAAGTGGTGAGGGACTCTTTATATGCAATGAAGTGCTCAGTGGAATGAGACCTCTTCCATCTGCGCTCAGCAATTCTGGAAGCCCGTCTTAGTTCTTTAGCCTGCCTCGTGTGCCAGGGTTGCCTGTTGATTGTGCGGGTTTTGGTGTGTGTGAGGGGGGCAGCTGATTCGAGAGCTGCAGAGATTGTAGTGTTGTATAAAGTTGCAGCGGCATCTGCATCATGTAGAAATGTAATGTCTGTGAGGGGGAGAAGGGACTGAGAAAGGGCGTGTAAATCAATGTGTTTGATATTTCTGCGAGGGTGTGGAAGTTTGTGGAGGGGGGGTTGCATACTTGGAGAAGAGAGGGAAGAGAATGTGAGTAGGTTGTGGTCAGACAGGGGGAGAGGTGAGTTAGAGAGGTTAGATAGGGAACAGAGGCGAGTGAAGATGAGGTCCAGCATGTGGCCATCTTTGTGAGTAGCTACAGAAGACCATTGGGTGAGGCTGAAGGAGGAAGTGAGTGTTAGAAGTTTGGAGACAGATGAGTGGGAAGTGTCAATGGGGATGTTGAAATCACCCATGATGATGGTGGGGATGTCGGTGGAAAGGAAGTGTAGTAGCCAGGTGGTGAAATGGTCAAAAAAGGCAGTGGCTGGCCCTGGAGGGCGGTAAATGACAGCCAGTTGAAGGTTGGAGGGGGCGTAGATGCTTACGGAGTGCACCTCAAAAGAGGGAAGAGTAACAGAGGGTGGTAGTGGAATTGGGGTAAAGGAGCATTGGTCGGACAGGAGCAAACCAACTCCTCCACCATGCTTGTTACTGGGGCGGGGGTGTGAGACAGTTGGAGACCGCCATAAGAAAGTGCAGCAGGAGAGGCAGTGTCAGAGGGAGTGAGCCAGGTTTCTGTGATGGCGAGGAAGGAGAGTTTATTAGAGATGAAAAGATCATGAATGTAGGATAGTTTGTTGCAGACAGAGCGAGCGTTCCATAGAGCTCCTGTTAGTGGGACTGGGGGAGCGGGGGCTGGGTGAATGGGTATGAGGGTTGCGAGGTTGCGGAAATTTGTGTTAGGTTGTTGAAGAGGGTTTGAAGTGACAATAGGGATGTGGTGAGGAGGACCAGGATTTGGAGCAATATCCCCAGCAGTGAGGAGAAGCAGTGAGAGTGTTAGTAAGTGGGAGCAGGAGAGGCCATGAGATGGCCGTGTGTGTCTGGAGACACTGGGTGAAATGTGGAGGAAAATATCTGAGGGGAAGGTAAGATGGGTGGGGTGGATGGAGGGAGAGATGAATAGCTCATTACTGGGTTTAGGGATCAGAGGGGGCAGTAAAAAGTGAAGTATTATAGAGGTGAAAGTGAATAGAAACACAAACATTGTTTACAGAGTCTATGTATGCAGTTACCTTCCGGTCACTTCCGGCCCAATTCTGGCCTAATTCAATGCATCATACTTATATGGTGCATACTTGTCATGGTGCAGAAAAAGTCTGATGCAGACTTTTAGTTGCCCCAGTATATACACATACAAGTGCACTCAGCTGTGAAGGGGTGGGGTACGAGAATAACCCCTTGATCACTCAATCAAAAAAAACCAGATGCAGCTTCACATAGGCAAAATAAACAAAGGTCAATGTGTCAAATAAGCTCCAATGGGAAAAAAAATTCCTTCCTGACTCCACATACGGCAATCAGACTAGTTCCCTGGATCAACACCCTGTCATAAAATCTAATATACATAACTGGTAATATTATATTTTTCAAGAAAGGCGTCCAGGCTCTGCTTAATTGTTAGTAGTTAATCACTCATTACAACATCATGCAGCAGAGAGGTCCATAGTCTCACTGCTCGTACAGTAAAGAATCCTCGTCTGTGATTATGATTAAACCTTCTTTCCTCAAGACGTAGCGGATGCTCCTGTGTTCCAGTCGCAGGCCTAGGTGTAAAGAGATCTTTGGAAAGGTCTCTGTACTGTCCCCTCATATGTTTATACATTGTGATTAGATCCTCCCTAAGCCTTTGTTTTTCCAAACTAAATAACCCCAAGTTTAATAACCTGTCTTGGTGTTGCAGCCCACCCATTCCTCTAATAATCTTGGTCGCTCTTCTATCTACCTGTAAGATTATGCTATTTATAACCTTCTATACTTTTGCTATCAAGAAAAGCATCCATTCCTCTCTTAAATTCATTCAGTGAGTTGGCCATCACCACTTCCTTAGGAAGAGAGTTCCAGAGCCTCACTGCTCTTACCGTGAAGAACCCTCTTCTATGCTGATGTAGGAATTTTCTTTCCTCCAATCGAAGAGAATGCCCCCTTGTTCTTGTCATAGTCCTTGGTACAAACAGATCATGGGAGAGATCTCTATATGGCCCTCTGATATATTTGTACATGTTTATTAGGTCTCCCCTAAGTCTTCTCTTTTCTAGAGTAAATAGACCTAATTTTGATAACCTTTCCGTGTATTGTAATGCACCCACTCCATTTATTATTTTAGTAGCCCGCCTCTGAACCCTTTCAAGTTCAGTAATGTCTTTCTTGAGCACTGGCGCCCAAAATTGCACACAATACTCCAAGTGTGGTCTGACGAGTCATTTGTACAGAGGGAGAATGATGTTTTCATCTCGTGCCCCCAGACCTCTTCTAATGCATCCCATCACCCTATTTGCTTTGGTGGCTGCTGCCTGACACTGGGCACTCCAATTTAGCTTCTTATTGACTAAGATGCCTAAGTCTTTTTCCATGTCTGATTTCCCCAGCAGTTTCCCATTTAGTAAGTAATCGTAGCATCTGTTTCTCCTTCCCATGTGCATAACCTTACACTTATCTGTGTTAAACATTATTTGCAATTTTTCCGGCCAATTCTCCAATTTACTCAAATCCATCTGTAGTTGCAAACTG
This sequence comes from Anomaloglossus baeobatrachus, assembly GCF_048569485.1. Taxonomy (NCBI): domain Eukaryota; kingdom Metazoa; phylum Chordata; class Amphibia; order Anura; family Aromobatidae; genus Anomaloglossus; species Anomaloglossus baeobatrachus. The sequence goes on along the minus strand of NC_134356.1, from coordinate 420,584,682 downwards.
TCCTCCTTTGTGTTAACTACCTTACATAGTTTTGTATCATCTGCAAATATTGATATTTTACCCTGTAAACCCTCCACCCGATCATTAATAAATATATTAAATAGTAGGGGGCCCAATACAGACCCCTGTGGCACCCCACTACTAACCCTGGCCCAATCTGAGTATGCGCCATTAATAACCACTCTTTGTTTTCTACCACTAAGCCAGCTACCTACCCATCTACACACATTTTCCCCGAGCCCAAGCTTTCTCATTTTACTTAGCAGTTTTTTATGTGGGACAGTGTCAAATGCTTTACCGAAGTCGAGATAAATGACATCCAATGATTCTTCTCGGTCCATGTGAGAGCTTACATCCTCATAGAAGCTGATCAGGTTAGTTTGACAGGAGCGATCCTGTCATGCTCCCCTATTCCCAATTATTGTTGCTGCTGAAGGTACGATGTTTTGTCCATGTGTATATCCCATACTTGCAGCTCTGCTCTTCTCCCACTGCACTTTGAATCACACACAGTGCAGTGTATGTAATGACACACAACTCTACTCTCCTCCCTATACACTTGTATTACATTAGGTGCAAATAGTGATATCTGTGTGACCTGCTCTGTATTGTCTGATTACAACTGCCAAGGGGAGAGCAGAGCTGTGTTACATAGTTACTGTATTTTCCGGCATATAAGACGACTGGGCATATAAGATGACCCCCAAATTTAGAGATAAAAAATGGTAAAAAAAATGGGGTCCGTCTTATACTCCGGTATTGTTTTACCGTGGGGGAGAGCAGTGGTGATGAAGTGGGGTCACGGGAGGCAGGGTCAGTGCTGGTGGGGTCTGTGTTTTCACCGTTGGGGTCTGTGCCTGGCAGCGGTGGGGTCTGTGCCTGGCAGCGGTGGTGGAAAGGGGTCACAGGAGGCAGGTGCGGTGCTGGTGGGGTCTGTGCCCAGCAGAGGTGGGTCTGTGTCTGGCAGTGGAAGCTGTGCTAGCAGCGGAAGCTGTGCTGGCTGTGTGGCACAGGCAGGTGTCCTAGATGCTCTGTCAGCAATCCTGGCTTCAAAGAAACGGTGCATGAGCAGTGCGTGCGCAGATGAAGCTCTCAGCTGAGAGCTCCATCTGCACACGCACTGACTCCAAGCACCATGATTTGAAGCCAGAGCATCTTGGACATCCACAACACAGCCACCGCAGCTTCCACTGCCAGCACAGCTAGCCGGCTGCCTGCACAGAGAGGCAGCCAACCGGCCACCAGCACTGAGAGAGTCAGCCGGCTGCCCACCTGCATGGAGAGACAGCCATCTGCACAGAGAGCCGCCCGTACAGAGAGGCAACTGCCCACACACACAGACAGCCACTTAAAAGCTGAAAAATATGGTATGTAATTATATGCCCTATAAGAAGATACCCGGCGTATAAGACGACCCCCGACTTTTGAGAAGATTTTCAGAGGTTAAAAAGTTGTTTATACGCCGGAATATAGGTATATAATTGCACCTGTCCATCAAATCTATTTTTCTGCAGAATAATCCATTTAAATGTTTACTAGCTTTACATAAATTTTACAAAATGTGATGCTGCACTATGACTTCATTGTAATAGGTACTTTAATAAATGCTTCAGTCATAAAACACAATGTTGCACAACATATTGGGCTTGAAATGATAGCCAGGGGCTTAAAAAATAATTTTCCACTGACAGCAATGTAGACTTATAGTTGAACTCACAGAAGCCATGATGTTTTAAAACATACACTGAGACAATGTTTAGATGGATTGTCCCCAACTTCAAAAATTAAATTTAATTGGTCTAAGGAGGTAATAGAAATAACCTACAAATATTTCCCAGATCACCGCCAATCTTCCACATCTTATACTCTGTCTCCCATCAGTCACCTAGCACCAACATTTGGCAGCCATGTTATATCCCCCACTTGATGTTGATGTTAGGAGACCAGTGGTAGATACTGTTCTGAATGTGGAGGAGTGACAAACGGTACAGAAAGTGAATATAGGGGGGTTTTATTTTTGGTTTCTTACACCACCTAGCTAAGAAATCCAAGTTTGCTCCTAAAACGTTGAACGATCTGCTGTGCTACATAAGTAATACTAAACATATATTTCATCCAATGAAAATATTAAGAATGTATAAATTGACAGGACACAAAAGTTTAAAGTATACCGGTACTTATTGACTGCATTTTAATTAATATATTGTTAGGGTTGCATAGTGTTGCAGTATGTATTCAAATGGTTAAAACCCCACCAAGTCTCTGGATCCATCCAGTGCTTTGTGAATGCAGTTTACGGATGCGTGGACTAACTATTGAGCCTACGCATGAGCTGTGCACACAGAACCTTGTACGGTCTCAGCAGTCAGTTTATGGATTCACTGCTCTGCGTGTAGAGATGCATATACTTACTATTGAACCCATAAAACACTTTGTGTGCAACTCATGCAGGAACTGTGCATTTCAGTGTAGTATTTTGAACGTTTTTATCCACACCAATCAACTGCACTACACAGTCTCTATAATATTTAAAACGTTTTCTAAAAATATAGGTAAACTGCCCCGGAACCAAGCTGACTATTTTAAATCCACTAAAATCGATATGGTCAGAGTCAGTGTCTACCGAACCAGAGTTCCAAATTCAAATACTGAATTCAGGCCAACGGTCATGGTGGTCTCGCAGGCTGGTGGGCCATCCTCAACAGAATGAAAAATGAAAATGCCTTAGTTGTGGACAGGGTACAGGATCAGTTTGTCTCAATAAGCAATGACCAGACCTCAGATGCAACAGAAAAACTCACTTCTACTGGAGCATTTGACGATGATGATTACAGCTCTACACAGTTATTCAGTACAGAGTCAACAGCCCCTCATGGTGGGATGAACCTAGCGCTTTTCCGGCAATGTATAGTAGCTCTCCTCAGTCTCGCTGGTTATAGCATTATTCGTACATTAAACATCTCCTCTCAGCCTGGACCTTGACATGCACGACACTTCAGGCTTACAAGAAAAGTACCTCAGCTCTCTACCCATCACTGACAACTCAGGATCGTATGAAGACATCTCTCCTCTGATCCCTAACTGACGTCATCTGGCAGTTGGGCACGCAGGATACTATGTTCCACATGGCTGCACAGATTTTGCTGGAGTCTTGACAGCGACCAGAGCTAAGGCACTGGATGGCATTCTTAATCTGCAGCACCACCCAATCCCAAGGGTACAGGGTTGCTTCTCCTGTGCTCAGTAGTTCTCCTGTAGGAGCTGCTACCCACCAGATTTCACAGTAGCTCTTTCACTAATTACATCTGTGTGTGTAAAAATGGCTGAAGAGCTGGCTTCTCACACCATCAAAGTTCACAGATATTTGTGACACCTGACTTTCCAGGGCGCCATAATTTCACTTATCACTTTAACGTACACTGTACATGAAAATCTCAGAAGTATGCTGATCCATACAGACAATGGGCAGCTGCGTCCTGAGATTGTGCCTGTATGAGCCGACTGTACACTACTAATATTGAGGATTCTTCTGTGGATTATACTTGGCTTTTACAATTTGCTGTTGTCTTCTGCATTTCTTCACCACTATTTTGCCTGTTTGTGCACAAGTCCTGGGGACAAGCAAGTAAATGGAGTAAAATAAAGGTAAAATATGTTACTTTGGACATCAAACATAATAAAATATTTTATATAGCTCACCATAAGGAGTACTTCCTTCTCTTCTCAATGCCTCCCACCCAGCAATTATGTTTTCATCTAAAGGCCACTTTACACACACAGATAAATCTGCGGCAGATCTGTGGTTGCAGTGAAATTGTGGACAATCAGTGCCAGGTTTGTGGCTGTGTACAAATGGAACAATATGTCCATGATTTCACTGCAACCACAGATCTGCCAAAGATTTATCTCTGTGTGTAAAGTGGCCTTTAGTCTATCTTGTTTTGTTCTCCACATCCCTAATTTTCCGAAACCTAACTAAAGGGGGCTTTACACACTGCGACATCGCTAATGCGGAGTCGTTGGGGTCACGGAATTTGTGACGCACATACGGCCGCATTAGCGATGTTGCTGCGTGTGACACCGATGAGCGATTTTGCATCGTTGCAAAAACGTGCAAAATCGCTCATCGGTGATATGGGGTTCCATTCTCGATTATCGTTACTGCAGCAGTAACGATGTAGTTCGTCGCTCCTGCGGCTGCACACAATGCTATGTGTGACGCCGCAGGAACGAGGAACCTCTTCTTACCTGCCTCCCGGCCGCTATGAGGAAGGAAGGAGGTGGGCGGGATGTTCCGGCCATTCATCTCCGCCCCTCCGCTTCTATTGGGCGGCCGCTCAGTGACGTCGCTGTGACGCCGCACGGACCGCCCCTTAGAAGGAAGGCGGGTTCGCCAGTCACAGCGACGTCGCCGGGCAGGTATGTGTGACAGGTCTGCGCGATTTTGTGCGGCACGGGCAGCGATTTGCCCGTGTCGCACAACAGATGGGGGCGGGTACCCACGCTAGCAATATTGGTACCGATATCGCAGCGTGTAAAGTAGCCTTAACTCATTTTCATTAAAGGGGTATTCCCATCTCCAAGATCCTATCCCAGTATGTAGTAGGTGTAATAATAATATTGGGAAATACTTCCAATTAGAAATGTCATACAGTTCTCCTGAAAATAGCCCTGTCTCTTACCTAATGTGCAGGGCATTAACGCTCAGGTATCCATGGTTAAGTCCACTCACATAGTGACAGTTAGTTGCACGTGCTCGGAATCATGGATACTAAGCTGCAATGCCCTGCACATGAAGTAAGAGACATGCCTATATTTGGCGAACTATACTACCTTTGTAATTGGAGGTATTTGCTAATATTGTTATTATTACACCTACTACATATTGGGATAGGATCTTGGAGATGGGAAGACACCTTTAACTATCTGTGTTTACCTGCATATTAATTGGAGTCATTGAAATGGGAATCATGCCATCCAGTTTTATCATATTTGATTTCATTATAAATCAGTAGAGGAAGATAAGGGCATAAGATGATAAAACATTCTTCATTGTCCATGCCCATTTTACATCCTAAATCGCTAGTAAAATATGAAAAAAGGAAAGAAAATATATTTCTAAGAGGGGAATGTTACTAAATTGGTTGTGTTTGCTTTCTGAAAATGCACGGTTTTATTACTTTATGTATGTATTCAATATCTTTCTGTATGTACAAGATGCAGATATTTAAGACGCGTATATGTTAGTGGCTTGAAAATAATATTTCTACTCATTCTAGAAATGCTGCATCTAATTCATGTGTTTGGAACTAGAGAAAAAAATCTTCTCTGTGCAAATCTTACATATTATCCTTAATTCTAAATACATTTACTGCTGGTTCTTGGGTTTTCATAACAGTAAAAATCCAATATTCAATGCCTGGAAAAGAAATGTTCTGAAATAAGGGGAAATTCCCTGTGCACAAACGCCCTACAGGCGCAAGCGTCGCTCTCTTTGCCTTTATTCCTGACAGCTAACTGCTAAGCATTTTCTATTTTTAGCTCTATAGCACGGTTCGTATACCGTGATAGACCGGAGTCTGGATAAAAAAAGGCAGAAAGCCATATATTTTATAAATACATACATACATACAAATATAGATATGTATAGATAGATATAAATATAGATAGATATACATAAGAGTGGCTTTGTTCTCTGAGAATAGCCTGCACAGAAAAGATAAAGCAGATCCTGGCAGGGAAGTGGAAGAAGGGGGCGTTAAAATCAGAGTTTAATGCTGAGCTTCAGATAGATCCTTCACTGGCAGAATTAATGTGCTGCTATATATAGAAGCCTAGTGTTCCTAGGGGGAAACTTAATGATGCAATGACGTCACTGCAGGTCAGCTCCAGACTGGTGGAAGTCAGTTGCATGCATCTGGCTGCAGAATATTAGCAGGATGGGAAGGTACAGGGAGGGAATCACAGCCTGTACACCTAGGAACAAGCAGCTTTCCTAAGCAATGCCCTGCAGTCACATCCAGACCCATAGATTCTCTTCGAAAATCCTCGAAATAGTCCTACAATGTGGATGCAAGAGCCTGAAAATGAGGAAGAAACCCCAAAAGGGGGGGATCCCATATCACACGTCAATGATATTCTTGTCTCCTGCTCCGAACAGATAAAGGTATGTAAGATTGGTTGTTATTTCATGCATGTGTATATGTAGACCTTGAGGATTCCGTGATCTGGTCCTTCCTGAACTTGACATGGCTTAAATGAAGGCTTGTCCTCCTTTCTTATTGTAGAGTACTATCAATTTTCTGCACAGATACAAATATAAACATGATATCATTCCAGCTTTTACGTGGCAATGCCGCTATTCTGAGATTTCACCATGACCTGTTGTTTTTAGTACTCCAGTTTTCCACCAGTTGCAACATCAACAGTGTTATCAAATAAAAGCAAACATCACAAGGGCTTTTAACCCATCTCTCACCATTCTGCACAAAAACAGATTTCACATTGCTTCCAAAGGGGTATTTCTCTTTGAAAAATCTCAAGCTACCATCACATTTTAGAAATCTGCTACAGGCTATGATGAAAATAAAATACAGTAAGAACAGTTGCAAGTAAACCTCGCCTTCCAATGTGTTTACTATAAAAACACAGAAAGCAGAAAACAATTTGTTAGTTTTTTTTCCTCCTCTTGACATTTGATATAAAAATAGAGATGTAATATTATAAAGGACGTGACTGCAGTGATCAGTGTCCTTGTACACCATCCATATATCCTTTTCGTTACTACAGTATCGAAGATACATTTTAGTACCATACCCATCTTTTCTGTCCTATGACTGAGCTGCGTATTCCATATTTTGTACCTTTTATTATATTAAGTTGTTTTTTTCCACTACATTCCGTAATGGATGAACAGCTGGGTTTCCCACCTCAGACCCTGGACAGTTCTCTCCGCTATTTACATTGTGGTAATGATAAATGACGACACATTAATCACCCTGTTAAAAAACAATCTTTTTAAAATTTGCAAAAAAAAAAAAAGGAAAGAGAAAAGAACAACAATATGTGTCCTGTTCAGTGGTTTATATGCATCATCCAGGCTATATTTCAGATTCTACCCAAGATCATATGTTCATATTTTTCTAGCAATTAGTCATTGATACATGTCATTAACTTTTAAATAAACCAGTTTCTAACGCTACAAAATATCAACATGTTCAGCACAGTCTCTCGTCTTTACTTTATATGGTATTGTGCAAAAGTTTTAGACAAGTGTGAAAAAAATGTTGCAAAGGAAGAATGTTTTTTAAAAAAATAGAAATGATAATAGTTTATTTTTATCAATTTACAAAAATGCAAAGTGAATGAACAAAAAAGAAATCTAAATCAAAATCAATATTTGTCGTGACCACCAGTGAGGGGTAAACCAGTAGATATCCGGGATCGGAGGATCCAACCGTTTTCTAAAACAAAATCTGTTTCGTGACCGGAACTAATCTTGGATATCTGCTCGATGCTGATCCCCGTATAAGTCTATGGTGACCCGAATAATATGCTTTAAAATGGTGGTAGAAAGGGCTAGGGGGATAGAGCAGGCGCGTTATACTTACCAATCTCCACACAGCTGTAACACTACTTCTAGGGCTGCTCATTATCCCTCATGCATATGCACTGCTTTCTCCGCCCACTGACAGTGGCAGCAAGAGTGATTGGTTGCAGTCGGATAGAGCCCCCACCCAGTGTGACAGAGTGTCTGAATGCTTGGAATCGCACATGCTGTTGGAGTATGTATAGTGGTATAAAAAATGGTGTTGGGTCCCCTCATATCGTGATACCTTGCACAGATAAAGCATATTGCTACAACCTGCAGCTCCCAGCTGTGCACTTGTCTTGGCTGTGTTTCAAAATAAGAGGGATCCCATGTGTCTATTTTAAAAAAAACTAAAAAACAGCATGCAGCCCCTCCCAATTTTGATACCCAGCCATGTTAAAGCCAACAGCTGGAGGCTAGTATTCTCAGGCTGGGGAGGCCCAAGGTTATTTCCCCCCCAGCCTCCTAGTAGCCTGCAGCAGAATTGTCACATCCATTAGGCTTATCCTGATTGCTCTGGTGCTGTAGCAATCGGGGTACTATCAGGGGTTAATGACAGCTCATAACTACCATTAAGCCCTAGATTAGTAATGAGGAGGGTTTATGAGATCCCCCATTACTAATCTGTAAGGGAAAAGAAATAAAACCAAACACCAAAAATATCCTAATACAAAAAACCCACCCTCTTTCATCCCTTTCATCCCTTTATTATCCCCAGACATCCAGTTCCAATGTAATCCACACGAGGGCCCATGATGATCTTGGCTGTGCTACATAGATACTGATGTCACAGCACATGGGCACAGAACATGTCCACACGCTGTGGACTTCAGGTAGAGACTGACTTGCAGTGATGAGCGGTGATGTCACTTAGTTTTTCTGCGGTCATAGCTAGAGGTTCCCAAGGTACCCCACCTGTGACCACAATAAACTGACCTTAAGTGACCTTATTAAACTTAGTGACCTCACCTGAGGGGAGGTCACTAAGTTTACAGATCTTCATCTCCTGGCAGAAAACCATGTTGGGTTTTTTTGCCAAGAGATGTATATTTGGTGCTGAAATTTATTCACCATATTGCTGCACTAAATCTGTATCTTCTGGCCTAAAAACACATCAAAATGCAATTAACAATTTTTCAAACTACACTTACTCAATTTATGAAGGAGTTCGACTGGGAGGTTTATCCAATCCAAACATCCTGAAGAATGGACCACTGATCTGAAGATATTGAATTACCCAAATCCTTCTGGCTCATCAAGATATCCCTGACAGATTCGATGATATTGAGATAAGGGGGCTCTCTGGAATCATATAATCACTTCCAGGACACCATGTCCTTCTTTACTTGGAACATAGTTAAGATTGCCTGTATTTTGGGGTTTGTTGTCCTGCTGCAGAATACATTTTGTAGCCAGACACCTCTCTGATGGTATTGCATGCTAGATAAGTATTTGCCAGTATTTCTTAGGATTACAGAGAATACCAAGAAATGGCAATATTGAGCACTATAGAAACAAGGGTTATCCAAAACCTAGTGCAACAGATAAATGACACATTCTGATTCCTTTTAAGATTGGATGTCTATCAGTGCCATCAGTTCAGAACTGGTAGCAACCAATGGAACTTAAGCCTGGTTTACACGCTTCAATAGATCTTTCAATCCGTCATCGGGGTCAAGTTGTAAGTGACGCACATCCGGCATCATTCGTGACGTATTTGCGTGTGAAACCTACGTGCAATCAAGATTGAACGAAAATACGGTGATTGCATACACGTCGTTTATTCCTCATACATTGGACGTTTTGTTGTATGAACCTAGTCAATTGAAACGTGTGACATCCCTCATACGATTTTGATGTCTAAGGCTATGTGCGCAGGTGTGCGCTCTGCACCGCAGCTTAAAAAAGGTCTGCTTCAGAGCTGAAAAGCTGCGTTCTGAAGCGCCTCACAATGTCTGTCATTCACTAATCTCTGTCAGTCCGTCACTATCTCTGTCCCTCTCTCTCTGTCCATGTCAGTCTATCCCTCTTACCCCCTCTCTCATACTCACCGATCCCCGATCTCCGGCCCGGCTCTGCACGGCATTCACACTGGTCCAGCGGCTTTTACTGTTTTGAAAAAGCCGGCCGCCCATTAAACAATCTCGTATTCCCTGCTTTCCCCGCCCACCGGCGCCTATGATTGGTTACAGTGAGACACGCCCCCACGCTGAGTGACAGGTGTCACACTGCACCCAATCACAGCAGCCGGTGGGTGTGTCTATACTGTGCAGTGAAATAAATAATTAAATAATTTAAAAAAACGGCGTTCGGTCCCCCCCAATTTTAATACCAGCCAGATAAAGCCATACGGCTGAAGGCTGGTATTCTCAGGATGGGGAGCTCCACGTTATGGGGAGCCCCCCAGCCTAACAATATCAGCCAACAGCCGCCCAGAATTGCCGCATACATTAGATGCGACAGTTCTGGGACTGTACCCGGCTCTTCCCGATTTGCCCTGGTGCGTTGGCAAATCGGCGTAATAAGGATTTATTGGCAGCCGATAGCTGCCAATTAGTCCTAGATTAATCATGTCAGGCGTCTATGAGACACCTTCCATGATTAATCTGTAAGTTACAGTAAATAAACACACACACCCGAAAAAATCCTTTATTATAAATAAAAAACACAAACATATACCCTGGTTAACCACTTTAATCAGCCCCAAAAAGCCCTCCTTGTCCGGAGTAATCCAGGATGATGCAGCGTCGCTTCCAGCGCTGCTGCATGGAGGTGACCGGAGCTGCAGCAGACACAGCCGCTCCGGTCACCTCCACGCAGCTAATGAAGACAGCTGCGCGATCAGCTGCTGTCACTGAGGTTACCCGCTGTCACCGCTGCATCCACCGCTGGATCCAGTGACAGCGGGTAACCTCAGTGACAGCAGCTGATCGCGCGGCTGTCTTCATTTGCTGTGTGGAGGTGACCGGAGCGGCTGTGTCTGCTGCCGCTCCGGTCACCTCCATGCAGCAGCGCTGGAAGCGACGCTGCATCATCCTGGATTACGCCGGACAAGTGACTCAACTATGTATGAAAACATAGGAACTGGGATGAAGAAAAATGGTAATTGGTGCTCTAGAATGCGGAGTAAAAATGTGACATTTTTGGTTGTAATTGAATGTAATTGAAGGCAATTTGTTCACAGAGTGGTAAAATAATAAGTGTTGAAGGCAATAGTGAAGCATGGTGGAAGTTTCTTGCAAGTTTGGGGCTGCATTTCAGCAAATGGTGGTGGGGATTTAGTCTAGACTAATTATTTCCTCAGTGCTGAGATTTACAGAAATACAGAAATATCCATCATGTAAGATCATCATGGAGGCATTGGATTGTCTCCAAATTTATTCTGCAGCAGCACCTGACAAAAAACATACAACTAATGTCATTGAGGCCTGAAACACACTTCCATTAAAAACACGCACGTGCCGCGAGAAACTTATTTACCCCGCGATAGCACACGTAGAACCAGTAATTTGCATACTCACATGGTCTGCGCTGCTGTCCGTGGTGCTGATCTTTGGTCTCCAGCCTTGCCACCTCCCTAATGCTGCTGCTGCCGGCCGCAGTGAAGTGAATATTAAATGAGCATAATGAGCGGCGGTCGGCAGCAAGTGGCAGTAGCGGCAGAGACAGGAGGGCTGGAGAAGGTGAGTAAATGTTTTGGTTTTTTTTCACTGACACGTGTGTTTTCTCCGGCGCATGTCACACGGGACCGCATCCACACTACATCCGTGTGGTACGGGTGCGGGCTGTGTGACACCCGTGCTGCTGGAGAAAACGTGGACATGTCAGCGTGTAGAAAAACGCACACACGTACAAATGCACACGGACACACGTTCCGTGTGGTTTTACGTGTGTGTGCCTGCTACAATAGGGTAGCATTGCTGAACGTGTCTCCATGCCGCCTGTACGTGCAAAAAATGTCAAAGACGTACCGGCGGCACAGATGTGTGTCGGAGGCCTGAGAAATAGCCTCAGTGTAAATAAGAACAAAGAGTTCTGAAAGTCATGATATGGCCCCCACAGAGCTCTGATCTTAACATCATCGGGAGCAGAAAATCCTCCTTCACAAAAAGTGTATTGATCCCTATGTACATATAAAAGATGCAGGAAAATGAGACATGTTGGCCATGCAGGACCTTTATCAAGCCATTAAAAAGATGTACATGGACACAATACACTAAGTGCTTTTTATAGTAGGTTGGTTGCAGGTCACTCCCCTCAGTCCTTTCTACAGGTCCGATCTCCATCACCACAGTGATACTAAACATTAATACAATGTAGTTGAAAAACAATTTCAAAAACATCTACTGACGGACTGTCTACAAAAAATTATCTTGATACTATATGACAAAACAAAGTAAATGACCGCACATATACACGATAATCTAATTCATCCCCTTCATGCTTCATTGTTTACCCTTCAGCAAATTAGCAAAGGGTACATCCCAGATATTCACCTTACCCAATATAAACTATAAGCCATTATGTCTATCACATGATCAATGGTGCAATGCCAATTAACTGTTCTTCTCAAACCATTCTTTAAATCTTTGGGGAGGGATTACTCTTTAAAGAAAACATGCCAAATAACTTAGTTACGCCTCCAGAGTCATAGTCGTGGGCCTGCTGTTGGGGCATTGCTGTTTGGCGCGATTATGGCTCTGGAGGCGTCAGTAACTTATTTTGCTCAATTTTTTTTAACCTACTGTAAAAAGCACTTTGTCTGTGAATTGTGTCTATGTACATCTTTTTAATGGCTTGAAAAAGGATCTGCGTGGCCAAAACATTGCATTTTCCTGTATGTTTTTATATGTACATTGGGATGAATAAAGGAGGATTTTCAGTACCTTGGACTCTTTGGAATTGATCTAGTCCTACAATTTCGTGGAGGGTTATACCAACTTGCACAAACCATGGAGTAGTGCATGGAATATATCTTGATACATGTGAGTCTTAACATCATCAGGAATACATGAAGGCACAGAAGAATTTTCACAAAATTACATCGATAGAAGATCTGTGGTTAGTTCCCCATGATGTTTGGAACAACCTCCCTTCTGGGTTCCTTCAAAAACTATGTGCAAAGGATGAGCACACCAAACATTAATTTGATTTATGTTTCTCTTTTATTCATTCATTAAATTTACATTTTGTTAATGATGCAGCATCCTTTCTATACCTATGATGCTATATTTCATTTAGGTAAAGGAATTTCTTCAACAATACCAATTGATAGCTGGGTGTTACCATTATCATTCTCTACACAGTTTGGTGCTTTTACCACTGACTGGACATTAATTGTTAGTCTTGAAGAGACACACCCCTAACTGGTAACACCTAGGGGTATGTGTAATATATACCGTATATATATATATATATATATATATATATATATATATATATATATATACATATATATGCTACAATTTCTAGAGAGAATAACAAAGGGATGGCACAACACAAAGCACAAAGTTTTTAGAAAATATGCTTAAGATTTTCAGCTATCAAGCTGTCTATTCTTGATGCATTTTAAAATCCATACGACTTCTTCATCCGGAGGACCAGAGAAGCATTCTCTTGGTCTCCTGACGAAGTCAGATAGACTTTAAAATGCGTCAAAAATGAACCGCTTAACTTTGCCTACAACAAGAATCTTAAGGCCCATTTACACGCAACGACATCGCTAACGAGATGTCGTTGGGGGTCACAGAATTCGTGACGCACATCCGGCCTCGTTAGCAATGCCGTTGCGTGTGAAACGTACAAACAACCGCTAACGATCAAAGTACTCAACTAATCGCTGATCGTTGACACGTCGTTCATTTTCATAATATCGTTACTCGTGCTGGTCGCAGGTCGTTCGTCATTCCTGAGGCAGCACTCATCGCTACATGTGACACCCCAGGAACGACGAACAACACCGTACCTGCGTCCTCCGGCAACAAGGTGGGCGTGTCTTTCTTTTGGCTGCTCTCCGCCCCTCCACTTCTATTGGCCGCCTGCCATGTGACGTCGCTGTGACGCTGCACGAACTGCCCCCTTAGAAAAGAGGCAGTTCACCGGCCACAGCGATGTCGCTAGGCAGGTAAGTATGTGTGACGGGAACTAACGATATTGTGTGCCACGGACAGCGATTTGCCCGTGACACACAAACGACGGGGGCGAGTGCTATCGGAAGCGACATCGCTAGCGATGTCGCTGTGTGTAAGTGGGCCTTTAGACTCATTCTTGGATTTAATTCCTTGATAGCAGCGTAGCAAAGCCACTTCTCCATTCATCTTTGATCTCTATGTTAGACTCGCCAACTAGCGGAGCAGCAGCTGAACACACTTTTGAGTTTTCATAAGAGTTGTTCTTTCTCACAACTCTGCCAAGCAAGCACAGTACACACAACATTGTTGGTTATAAGTGACTTAGTGACAAAATATAGAATTGGTGGAGGAAGGTTGAACTAGATAGACATAAGCCTGCTTTACACGATGCAATGTCGCATACAATATCGTATGCGATTTGCAACGCCCCCGTCGTATGTGTGGCACGTTCAATTTGTTGAACGTGCCACACAAACGATTAACCCCCATCACATGTACTTACCCGTCCATACGACCTCGATGTGGGCGGCGAACGTCCACTTCCTGGAGTGGGAGGGACGTTCGGCTTCACATCAACGTCACGCGGCAGCCGGCCAATAGAAGCGGAGGGGCAGAGCTGAGCGGGACGTAAACATCCCGCCCACCTCCTTCCTTCCGCATTGTGGGCCGGGAGCCGCAGGACATAGGTAAGATCTGTTCATCGTTCCCGGGGTGTCACACACTGCGATGTGTGCTACCCCGAGTACGATGAACAATCTGACGTGCAATTCTAGAGAAAGGTACGATGTGTATGCGATGAACGTTTTAACGTTCAATCGCAATCGCACGTACCTGTCACACACTGCAATGTAACTTACGATGCCGGATGTGCGTCAATTACGACGTGACCCCGCCGACACATTGTAAGATACATTGCAGCGTGTAAAGCGGGCTTTAGGTCTTTTTTCAACCTATGTAACTATGTAACTGAGCACCTGCAGCATCTTATTACCGCATTTGTATGGATAACTCCCTAGATCTGTATTTCTGTCCTAGCTTTCTTTCAATGTATTTTTGTGTTTTTAAGAGACACCAGTGCAGTGCCAGTCATAGATTAGCTATCTGTACAAGTTCAAATGCTGGACATTATCATCATTATAGTCATTATTAACACAATGAAAAATTTCCAAATGCAAACCAACATGTAAGTAAATAAAGTATATATAAGGATGAAGTCAGGACAAAAACTCACTTCAAAGGGACATTAAGATGTATCCTGGGTAATCAAGAAAATGCCAATATTATTTTTCAATACCATATCATATTAGGTGTTCCAAAAATCCCACTCTTTATAGAATACTTAAATGGCCTATCTAATTGTAATTTATATTTGATATTTGCTCGAGCTGAGAGAGTAAAGGTTTTAGTAAGATAAGTAAAGCAGAGTAGTGACATCTAGAGATGGGCACATAGTGAAAAATTAGGGTTCAGATTATGCTATATGAATACCGAGTACTATTCCAGTATTCGTTATGAATAAGGACCCTAATGCAAATCAATGGGGAACCCGAGCATTTTTTTAGGAAATCTTGAAGAAAAATGTTGGGGTTCCCCATTGACTTGCATTAGAATCATTATTCGTGATGAATACCAGAACAGTACTTGGTATTCAGATAGCATAATCTGAACCCAAATATTTCACTATTCTCCTATCTCTAGTCACATCTCATAATATACTATTTAAAATGTAATTGAACTCAAACATATGGATGGATTTTGACCTAAACAAAGAGTTCACAAATGTAATTTAAAGGTAAGTTATGGGTCCACTTTTGATATATCTGTTAAAAAGTCTTACATACCTGGAGACCTCTCTCACATGACAGCCACAATAGTTAATGTCAGCAAACATCCACAGTCATACATACATTTGATACTGTACAATCATGGCCGAAAGTGTTGGCATCCTTGAAATTGTTCCAGAAAATTAAGTATTTCTCCCAGGAAATCATTGCAATTTCATATACGTTTTGTTATACATATGTTTATTTCCTTTGTGTGCATTGGAACAACATAAAAGAACAAAAAAAAAACAAAAAAAAACACAGAAAAAAGGCAAATTGGACATAATTTCACACAAAACCTAAAAATGGTAAAGAGTGCCTGTGTTGTCTTGGCTAGCCATCTGTATAATAAATAGGAAATTTAAATAACGCTGCATGAACTGGTCACCAGCCAGTATGTGTACAACTAAAGGTAAAGAGTGCTAACAAGTGCATAGACGGTGTATAAACAGATGATAAAAAGGACCAGATTTGAAAGAAAATATTGTAAGCGCAAAACAGGAATACCGTGTTTTTCAAAAAATAAGCCCTCCCCCAAAAATAAGCTCTTAGGACTGCAACACACATCCGTGTTTCCGGTACGTGTTTGGTACATTTTTGCACGTACCTGAGACACGGAGACAAGAAGACCAATGTTAATCTATGGAGGATGGCACACACACTCGTAAAATCACACGGAACGTGCGTCCGTGTGGTAAGTACGTGTGTGCACTTTTCGACACGGACGACATGTCCGTTTTTGGCCGGCAGCACGCAGGCACGGACCCGCTAAAGTCTATGGGTCCGTGCCAGCATGGACCGCACACGGAGTATGTCCGTGTTCAGCACGTTTCGTCCGTGTGCGTTTTTAAACAAACGATGTTATTTTTTTATTATTTTTTTTTAATTCAGTATACTTACCTTTTTCCATGATGTTCGCAGTCATACTTACATTGGCGCTCGGTCTGTTTCTTCCCCCGGCTCCTACTTACCGCTCCCGGATCATCAGCGCGGCGAGGAACAGCTGTGCAGAGAATACGCGGCAACAATTACTTTGAAAATGCCGGCCGTTCATTAATCAATCTCGTATTCCCTGCTTTCCACGCCCACAGGCGCCTGTGATTGGTTGCAGTCAGACACGCCCCCACGCTGAGTGACAGCTGTCTCACTGCACCCAATCACAGCAGCCGGTGGGTGTGTCTATATTGTGCAGTAAAATAAATAAATAATTAAAAAAACGGCGTGCGGTCCCCCCCCTCATTTTAATACCAGCCAGATAAAGCCATACGGCTGTAGGCTGGTATTCTCCCCCAGCATAACAATATCAGCCAGCAGCCACCCAGAATTGCCGTATACATTATATGCGACAGTTCTGGGACTGTACCTGGCTCTTCCCGATTTACCCTGGTGCGTTGGCAATCGGGGTAATAAGGAGTTAATGGCAGCCCATAGCTGGCACTAAATCCTAGATTAATCATGTCAGGTGTCTCCCCGAGAAACCTTCCATGAGTAATCTGTAAGTTACAGTAAATAAACACACACACCTGAAAAAAATCCTTTATTTGCAATAAAAAGCGCTAACAAATACCCTTGTTCAACACTTTATTAGGCCTGAAAAAACCCTCTATGTCCGGCGTAATCCACGGAGGTCCAGCATCGCTTAAAACTGTGGGTAAGGGAATTGTTCTTGGTAGTGCGTTTCATAGAATTGGCACAGCTCATGAGAAATCTTGGAAACGGTAGTGAGAGGTTCAGATTATAGAGGATTTCAGTCTTAGGTTATTACTAGAACGGAGGGCACAGGTATGGTGATAGAGCTGAGGGAGGAGATGTAAGGAGGTGTAGAACTGTGGAGAGATTTGTTAGTGAGAGTGATAAGTTTATATTGTAGTCTGTAATTGATGGGCAATGACTGGCACAATGTGGAGGCATCAATGTAGCGGTTGGAGAGGAACATGTTCCTGGCTCCTGCATTCATGATGGATTGGAAGGGGGCGAGGTAAATAAGAAAGAGAACTATATGTAGAGAGTTGCAGTCCAGACATGAATAAATAAGAGCAATAGTAAGAGTTTTTGCAGACTCAACAATAAGAAAAGGTTGAAATCTACAGATGTTTTTGAGGTGGAGGCGACATGAGCAAGCAAGATGGATTTCTAACCTTGAGATTGTTGATATTTTTCAACAATTTTGGTTCTCAAGGCCTCAGACAGTTCTCTTCTCTTTCTGTTCTTCATGCTTAGTGTGGCATATACAAACACTGCAAAATGTAAGTCAATTTCACCTCATTTTATTTAGTTTCAGGTGTGATTTTCATATTGCCCACACTTGTTACTTGCAACAGGTGAGTTTGAATGAGCACCACATGCTTGAAAGAAATTGTTCACCCACAATTTTGGAAAGATGCCACCAATTTTGTCCTGAACATTTTCAGGGTTTTTTGTAAAATTATGTGCAATTTCCCCCTTTTTTCAGTTTTTTGTTTGTTATTCCAATACACACAAAATAAATAAACATCTATGACAAAACATGTGTAATTGCAATAATTTCTGGGAGAAATGCTTCATTTTCTGGAACAACTTCAAGGGTGCAAACACTTTCAGTCCTGACTGTATAATCTTATAATTGGATAAAATTAATTGGATGAAATGCTTTGCAGCAATTAAAATGTGCCTGTTGCTTCAAGTCACTTTTCAAACTAAACTCATGTGTGTAACCATAAGAAGTACAGTAACATGATTTGTAGCCACTTTATGACTTGTACCCATCATTTTCACCAGTTTGTCCCTATATAAGGTTGGTCTCTACTCTTCAGTTATAGCTGATCTTGGTGGTGGAGACTACCTATTAAAATGTCTTCCGCGCCCTTCAGACATTCACATGAGGGATTTCTTCTGTCTTGTCTTTAGGTAGTATTACTGTCCGAAAGCAGCAGCATGATGGACATTAAGCAATAGTGATGAGCATTGTAGCTGTCAATTCAGACTCCTTCCGCTCTCCTCATAGACCTCAATATAGACAGAAGCAAGGAGAATCGGGTTTTTTCGCCGTGCTATCACCAGGAGAACGATGTTGATTAAATATTCTCTTTGTTCTATGCACAGGTCAGGTCAATGAGTTTCAGAGATCACAGTCTCCTTCATCAGGATATTAGAGAAAAGACATCATGTTGATGTCTTTTCTCTGCTGTCCTGATGAAGGAGACTGCAATCTCTGAAATGCATTGACCTGACCTGTGCATAGAACAAAGAGAATATTTAATCAACATCGTTCTCCTGGTGATAGCACGGCAAAAAAAACCAATTCTCCTAGCTTCTGTCTATATGGTTTCCTTTTCCGGGGCTGCAGCTGTTCACCCTCTATAATGCTGATGCAGGAGTTATGACTATTACAACTCCACCAGGTGAGTGTACACACCTATACTCGCCGTTTTTGGTTTACCGGGTAAGACCCTATTTGTACTCATTTCTCCACAGTTTCTTTTCTCTACATAAACCTCAATAGGCAGCGGTAATCTGATGCCTAAGTAAGTTGTCAGTCCATATTGTCTTGAGCATAATAGATTTTAGTAGTTTTTCAGAGTGAATGGTGAGTTCTGGAATCTGACATATCTGATAAGATATACATTTCTTATATTTCCTTGCACTTTAGTGACTGAGTAGAAAGTGGCAAATAAAGTCATGTAATCAAATGTAAGGTTATGCACTTAGGTCAAGAAAACAAATCTTTCCATTAAGGAAACCTAAATATATATTACATGCAAAACATAGGATAAAATGGTCATGGCATGGACCTGAAGATGATACCGGATAGTATTAAAGGTATTCATCAATGCCAGACATGTACTAACAAGGCAAGTAAGTTCAAGGAATTAATCCCAAAAAGGCAATATACTTATATTAAAAATATAGTTTTACAAGTCAACTAGTCAGCCAACAAATTAAGGGCATTGTTTTGGCCTGTATATAAGAAAGATGTTTAAGAACTCAAAGGTTCAGAGATGTACAACCAAACTGAAAGATAACTCCTTATATCGTATGTACTTTAAAAAAAATAAATAAATAATACTCTACGCTTTAGAGCAATCCAAACATGTTAGCTGCTTTACTAAAGGGGGCTTTACACGCTACGACATCGCTAATGCGAACTCGTTGGGGTCACGGAATTGGTGACGCGCATCGTTGCAAAAACGTGCAAAAACGCTCATCGGTGACATGGGGGTCCATTCTCAAAAATCGTTACTGCAGCAGTAACGAGGTTGTTCCTCGTTCCTGCGGCAGCAAACATCGCTCCGTGTGACACCGCAGGAACGAGGAAGCTCCCCTTACCTGCCTCCCGGCCGCTATGCAGAAGGAAGAAGGTGGGCGGGATGTTACGTCCCACTCAGCTCCGCCCCTCCGCTGTTATTGGGCGGCTGCTCAGTGACGTCGCTGTGACGCCGCACAGACCGCCCCCTCAGAAAGGAGGCGGTTCGCCGGTCACAGCGACGTCGCCGGGCAGATAAGTATGTGTGACGGGTCTGGGCGATGTTGTGCGGCATGGGCAGCGATTTGCCCGTGTCGCGCAACAGATGGGGGCGGGTACCTACACTAGCGATATCGGGACCGATATCGCAGTGTGTAAAGCCCGCTTTACACTTACTAGTTCTCCAATCTCCATGACTCCTCTTCTTTTTAGTTTGCAGATAGGGTCTTACCCGAGTAGAAGGCTCACCTGTAGTAGTTATGAAGTCACAACTACTGTATAAATGTCTACCAACGGCGGCTGCAGCTACCCGAAGGAAGATGATAGGTGCAGATCAAGGAAAGGGTTAAACGCCGCCCTGCCGTTGATGAAAATCCAAGACCAAAAAGATGGAAATCGTGATTTTTATTTGTCTATGCTTTTAAGAGATTATTCTCTTTTTTCAGGACAAAAAATCACATTCAGGAGTAAGTTATGTGATTTTTGGTCCTGAAGAAGGAGAATAATCTCTGAAACGTGTTTTGTTTTGTTGCAGGGAGGGGGCAGAGGCTGCGGCAGTGACCATAGCATCTGCCACCTGATGACTCTTTGTTTGACTATCCCAGCATGCACTGTGATTATCAGACAAAACATCATCAAAAAGAAAGTGAAAAAAATAGATTAGATAGTGTAGTTAGGGCAGGATAGGGAATTTTGAGGGAGTTGTAGTCATTGCTAAGTATAGTCCTCCTTAGTGCACCCTGGCACTTTTACACAAATTAGGATTGAGGGTCTAAGGCACTACTGATTATAGTAGATAACAGCACTTCTTTACTTTGCATCAACTTAACAGGTATTTACATGGTATGTTAAACTTCAGGGAAATCCTTCACATCCTCCTAAACTGTTGCACTCACTGAACACTACAGTAGCCAGATCCTTCAGTCCTAAGGTCTTGAAACCCTCTGGGATATTCTTTCCACCCCTGCCACAGCTACATGTCCATCCTCTCTCTCAGTGACTGGTCTCCCAACTGCCATTTTTCCACTCTCCACAAGCCTCCATCTTCC
Organism: Anomaloglossus baeobatrachus; assembly: GCF_048569485.1. Taxonomy (NCBI): domain Eukaryota; kingdom Metazoa; phylum Chordata; class Amphibia; order Anura; family Aromobatidae; genus Anomaloglossus; species Anomaloglossus baeobatrachus. Next base: position 420,563,647 of record NC_134356.1, on the reverse strand, counting down.
CCAGCCGTTACCAGGGCAACAGCTCATTCTGCATGGGGATACAACTTCCACGGGGACACAGCCCTACCTAGCCTTCCCTCTCGAACCTGTCAGAAAGCTTTCTCTATCCTCTCACTAGCCCCTACTATAGAATTCTATTCTATTCTAATGCCCCTGAACTACTTTTACAGCAAGGTGAATGTCAGTTATGCTGTTGCTGCTGTGAAGCTCCCTCTTGTGGCCAGGAATGGTTTTGACAGAGACCAGGTGTTGTGGGCAGCACGGTGGCTCAGTGGTTAGCACTGCAGCCTTGCAGCACTGGGGTCCTGGGTTCTAGTCCCACTAACGACAACATCTGCAAGGAGTTTGTATGTTCTCCCCGTGTTTGCGTGGGTTTCCTCCTACACTCCAAAAACATACTGATAGGGAATTTAGATTGTGAACCCTAATGGGGATAGTGTTGCCAATGTATGTAAAGCGCTGTGGAATTAATAGCGCTATATAAGTGAATAAATATTATTATTATATATTATTATATTCTTGAGCAATGGGCGTTTCCATTGTTAACTCTCTGCCTATTTAAGCCTTGGCCTCCTGGCAGTATGAGCTGGTTATCATTGTCCTGTAGCTCACCTGCCTTTTCATCTTGCTTATGACCACATCTACCCCAGATAAGTGCTTGGTTCTTTCTTAGTTGTTTTGTTCTTTTTGTTCTTACCTGGGTTTGTCATTTACTGTGGTTATTGTCAGTTTATTTGCATGCAGGAATCTTTCTTGCTTAGCTGGGAAGCTCCCTGCAGCTATGTTTGGAGTTTTGCTCCTATAGGTCCATGTGTTTGTCTCTTCTTGAATTTGTAATTGTTCCTGCTTTTCTGTTCATTGGTTTGACAAGAGCGCCTGATATAGGACGGAGTACAGATCGTGCAATCTGAGGACCTTTTTGTACTATTAGATATTTGGGGTTTTGTAGGGATTTTCTCTGGCCCCCATCAGCCCCTTTCCTATCCTTTCCTTTTTAGTTAGTGGGGCCTCACCTTTGCTAATCTTATCCTCCATCTGGTGTATTGTATTTTCCTATATCACCATAGTCTTGGCCAGATTAGTTGCCAATGCTCTTGTCACCTTTTTGCCAATGATACATTATGATCTTCCATGGTTCCGGATCATATCAGTCAGGGCCACCTATGCAAGAAGCCTACATAGCAAAATCTTACCAACTATTTCATTAACTAACATGACTAACACTGCTACAGCTGCCCATCATCTATAACTTATTGCTGTAAAGACATATTTTCATGCAACATTACATAACAAGAATGTTGTCAGTCACGGGGTGTAATATGATAACTGGGTGGAGGGCGGCACCTAGACTAACCCTAAGCTGTCCCTTATTCCAGAGGTACAACTGATGGCGGCGAGGTCTGGACTGCCAGTGTGACCCTAACTCCTGAAAAGCCCCCCTGGTCTAACACATCCACACCCAATGGAGGCTGGGACAAAACAAATATATCCCACAAATAGCACAGGGGAAACCAAAGCTCAAATTCACAGCAAGCACACACAGAGATAAAGACAATACATTCTCAAGGAGAAATAAAGTACAGGGAGAAAATAAATAAACTACAAGGGTATTTCCACCAAACAGCATACAACAAATCACCAAATCTGGATCAAATGCACAAGGCCGGTGTCGCTGGAGCTAATGCTAAAGCTATTATCGGCATGGGACCCCATGTTCCACCATCTTTTAAACTGTGGAGGCGACTGTGATAGGTCTTCCATAACTTATGCTCACAGCAGCAATTCACAAACCAGCTGGAATTAACTCCCGATAGACCTGTCACCAGAGAGAGCAAAACTGGGCGATGTCCTGCTCTGACTGATTAACTTAAATGTACCAGATGACGTGTCAGACTTTGCAGTGTGAACAGAGTCTGAAGACGCCAAGTCAACTGGTGAGTTAAGAGCAGAACACCGTATGACAAATATGGTCAGCATCTTGGAGGTAAAGAGCTCGACCACCGCCTTATAAAGTACCGTATCTTAAAAAATAGTTTAGATTTTACCACTAAATAGGTAGGGATTCAGGAAGAAAATTATTTTGGACTTCTGAGCTCCAAAAGAGACCAATAAGTTCACTATATGCTGCAATACTATGCGGTATTGCAGTGTATAGTACAAAATAGTACAAGCAATCAAATGATCATAGATTCAAGTTCCCTATAGGGACTAATAAATAAAGTAGAAGTTTTTAAAAACATATAAAAAAAATAACCACCATTTTTCCACATTAGAAATAAAAGAAACAAATAAAGAAATAATTATATTTGGTAACAACGCATTTGAAAATGTCCAATATATTAACCCCTTAACGACCGCGGGCAGAAAAAATTACATCCTAGCAGTCATAACGTTACTGCCCGCGGTCTGCCGGCGGCAGCATGCTGCGATCGGCGCACATCTCAGCTGATTTTCACAGCTGAGATGTGTGCCTGCTAGGCACGAGCAGAATCGTTATCTGCTCGTGCCGTTTAATCCTTAAATGGCGCTGCCAATATGTGACAGCGCCATTATAAGCGCGATCGCGGTAAACTTTTACTTACCTCCCGATACCGGAAGTCACGTGACGCGATCACGTGACATCTGGTAGTTGTCATGGTAGCACAGGGTCATGTGATGACTCCTGTGCTACACATGAATTGCTTTCACTTTCGCTGTGCCCGCGGCCCAGTGAAAAAGAAAGTGAGCGTATCTGCTGTTTACAGCTATGTAGCTGTGATCAGCAGATAGTGCTGATAGTGATAGAGCAATCGGACTGCTGATCGCAATAGCCCCCTAGTGGGACTAGTAAAATAAAAAAAAAAGTAAAAAAAAAAGTTTTAAAAAATTAAAAAAAAAACAAAAAAACCTAAAAGTTCAAATCAACCCCCATTCGTCCCATTGAAAATTAAAGGGTTAAAAAAAATAAAAAAATATACACACATTTGGTATCGCCGCGTTCAGAAACGCCCGATCTATCAAAATATAAAATCAATTAATCTGATCAGTATACTGCGTAGCGGCAAAAAAATTCCAAACGCCAAAATGGCGTTTTTTTTGTCGCCACAACTTTTGCGTAAAATGCAATAAGAGGCGATCAAAACGTAGCATCTGCGCAAAAATAATACCGTTAAAAACGTCAGCTCGAGACGCAAAAAATAAGCCGCCACTGAGCCATAGATCCCAAAAAATGAGAACGCTACGGGTCACGGAATATGGCGTAAAACGTGCGCCACTTTTTTCGGACAAACTTCCGATTTTTTTTTAACCCCTTATATAAAAGTAAACCTATACATGTTTGGTGTCTACAAACTTGCACTGACCTGAGGCATCACACCCACACATCAGTTTTACCATATAGTGAACATAGTGAATGAAATATCTCAAAAACAATAGTGCTATCGTACTTTTTTTGCAATTTTTCTGCATTTGGATTTTTTTGCCGTTTTCCAGTACACTATATGAAAAAACTGATGGTTTCATTTAAAAGTACAGCTCGTTCCGCAAAAAATGAGCCCTCACATGACCATATTGACTGAAAAATAAAATAGTTACGTCTCTCAGAAAAAGAATGGCGAAAAAAAAAAAACGGAAAGCGAAAAATCGGCCGGTCGTGAAGAGGTTAAAATAGAAAATTTATTAACCTAATCGGTAAACACCGCAAAGAATAAAAACATCAAAATACTAGACTTGTGGTGGAATTTGTCAACTCACCTCACTAAAAAAAATGTAATTATAAGAATCAAAGCATCACATGTTCATGAAAATCATATCAATAAAAATGTCACCTTACCAAAAAACAAACCGTCATTCAGCAGAAATGTAGTAATGATACGATACTCAGTTAATAGTGACACAAAGCAAAACATTTTTTTACAATGTACTTTTTTTAGTTTACCTTTTAATTAGATAAAATATGTATGCATTTTTGGTATTGCCGTAATTGAACTGACTTGGACAATTATGTTACCACTTAATGAATGCAGTAAAAAAAAAAACACTGACAGAAATTCATTTTTTTCATCATTTTATCTCACTTTGAATTTGTTTCCTGAGTAGGCAACAGGGGCTCCTAGACTGGCCCTCAGGCTAGGGGACCCTGGCTATCCCTAATCCAGGAGTTACCCCACATGGTGAGAATATCTTGGCTGCCTTCCTTGCCCTGCTCCTGACCACCCTTGATCTTATACCCCATCCCCAAACCCCTGGGGAGGGCCGGTGCAGGAGTGATAAAGCCATTAGAAATTAAATTGGAAACCAAATCTCCATCTCTCAGTACACACACACAAACCTATGAGACCAAAAGAGTTTAGGAGGAAAATAAAAGCAGGGAGGAAACAATAAGACAATGGGAGAACTCTGCAACAACTCCAAGCACAAAGTAATACAGTCACCAGCAAAACTGGGATACAACAGCACACGGATCGGTTTAGCAAAAGCTATGGTCAGCATGTGAAGAGAGGTTCCACCAACTTAAAAAGGCAGCAGTGACGGTGATAGGTCTTCCAAACATGTGATCCAAGAAGTAACCAGCAGGCTAATAGAAATTAACTCCTGCAAGCCTAATCACTAATGAGAACACAGCTGTTCGACAACCGAACCCGTCTGTGTAACTCAGAAGCACCAAAGGAGGCATAGTGTGAAGTGTCCAATACTGCAGTGTGAACAGCTTCATATGCCACCATGACAGTCGGCGAGTTTAGAGCCACACATCGTGTGACAGTTTCAGTATTTTATATAGTAAAATGAATGCTGCCTTTTTAAACTATAGTCAGTCTAAATAAGAGTAAGTGGTAATCCAGCACCCATAATCCCGTCTTCAGTGAAAATTAAGAGAATTAGAAACAAGGCACTCTCAAATGGTGATATCACAAAGAATATATTCCATAAGTCTTAAAGCAACATGGGACGTTTTGGCCAGTTGGCCTTCATCAGACAACTTGTTATTAAGACTGTCAGGGTAGTGGTAAAGGCAGTGGTATCCACCACTATGCTGCATACCATTAGTTTATTTATGTGTTTTTATCTTAATATTTTATGCTGTGACCGACCACCATCCACTAAAAGATGAGATTTGGTTAATAAATCTCCAAATAAAGAGAGTTCTGTTTTATATACCTGAGTATGTTTTTTCCTTACATGGGATGATTAGTTTTGGGTTTGTTGGGGTCACAGCAGTCACAGTTAAATGGAATCGTGGCAAGATAAGGTCACATCCGGTCACATGCGGCCGAATGTGACTGTTGCGGGCGGGGGACAGACCACAGCAGGGGGGCTGCTCGAGACGCTCGGATCCATGGTCGTTGCGGTGGCTCAAGGGGTAGCTGGATCGGGGCCTGAGCACCCATCCATCGCCTGCAAGTGAAAAGGGGAGGTTATTATATAGGGGAGGTTTTGTCAGTGACGCCACCCATGGTGTGCAGTGATTGTTGGTGACACTGCCGCTGCCGCTGGAGGTGGTGCCTGGGACCGATGGAGTGGGGCAGCTGGATGTTATCCCCTCCATGTGTATGGGAGGTGTTGTCCCGGGGCCCCAGTACAGGTGGGATGGTGCTGCGGAGCACAATCTGCAGGGTTGGACTGGGTGGTGTTGGTGTACTCACGGTTCCTGAATCAATTCACACAGAGTCCAGATAGTAAACGAAATTGCCAGTGACCGGTGACCTCCGGTGGGTGTGTTCGGATCCCACACCCTGGTGCAGCAAACAGGGGTCCCTTCCTCCTGCACTTAGTGTTTGTGTCCTTGATTTTGACTACTCCGCAAGGAACGGGGAAGTCCACTCCCGGTGTGTTTGTCCGTGGGAGCTGAGAACTGACCCCTGGGATCTTAGCAGGCAATTGTGGAGCCCTATCCCCCTCATTGGGCTTCCGTCTCGCTCTATCTGGGCCTCCTGTGGAACAAGACCTGAAATCTTGTCCCCGGCTGGTCAATTAGTAAGGTGCATAAAGCTGTCCTTGCTCTAGATTCCAGGTACCCTGTCGTGCACGGCCTCCGGACCGGATTCCCGCCGTCGATACCGGCGGGCTACAACCCTGCCCTGGTCCACTTAAGGTCTCCCGTGTCCGGATCTCCATCGCCTGTGGCCCTGTCTGCCGACTGCCATGTAGTCAGTTTGTCAGTAGTCCGGTAGTCCAGGAGCTTCAACCCCTGACTACCCTGTCACTTCACACTCTCTACACAACTTCACTCAACTTCTGTCTCCACTCAACTCCTGTCTCTACTGTCTCAGGCCCTCCCGTCACACCTCAAAACCCCGAGGTGGGCGTCACCATCCACTTGGCTCCGCCCACTGGTGTGTTCCTATTGTGATGGTGGGTGACTAGGTTTTGCTGGCTGATGTTGTGCACCAGAATGGGGTTTGTGATGGAGAACCAAAGAGGAGGGACTCCTGCACCAGAAGAGGGGTGCAGTCATCTGTGACACCCTGATTTTGTCAGGCCATCACATGACCGCATGTGACCTTATCTTGCCGCGATTCCATTTAACTGTATTGAACTGTACCGCATTTCTGACGGATCCAGCATTGCGGCAGAATACCACTGATGTGAAGCTGGCCTAACACAAGTAACCGCAAAATGCAGTTTATAAATGAAGATCTTTAGGCGGGCTTTGCACACTACGACATCGCAGGCCGATGCTGCGATGCCGAGTGCGATAGTGCCCGCCCCCGTCGCAGCAGCGATATGTGGTGATAGCTGGCGTAGCGAAAGTTATCGCTACGCCAGCTTCACACACACACTCACCTGCCGTGCGACGTCCCTGTGGCCGGCGACCCGCCTCCTTGTTAAGGGGGCGGGTCGTGCGGCGTCACTGCGACGTCACACGGCAGGCGGCCAATCAGAGCGGAGGGGCGGAGATGAGCAGGATGTAAACATCCTGCCCACCTCCTTCCTTCCGCATATCCTACGGAAGCCGCAGTGAGGCCGGTAGGAGACGTTCCTCGCTCCTGCAACTTCACACACAGCGATGCGTGCGGCCGCAGGAGCGAGGAACAACATCGGACCATTGCGTCAGCGTAATTATGAATTACGCCGACGCTGTACCGATGATACGATTACGACGCTTTTGCGCTCGTTAATCGTATCATCCAGCCTTTACACACTGCGATGTCGCATGCGATGCCGGAAGTGCGTCATTTTCAATTTGACCCCACCGACATCGCACCTGCGATGTCGCAGTGTGCAAAGTGCCCCTTAGTATTAAAGGGAACCTGTCACCTAGAATATGCGTTCTGACCTCTCAGCAGATGCATGTGTGCCCTAATTACACCTCCCGACCCATCCCTGTGTTATAAAATTGTATAATATGAAAGTAATAAAAAACGTTTTATTACCTTCATATTTCGTATGTAAATAGCATTGAATGTGGTCACAGGGGTGGCGCCTTGCCCTATGGACGTCTGCATATTTCCGTATGAGGGGCGTGATACCATGGAGCGACGTCACCATCGCTCATTCTATCCTGCACGCATTGCAGCAGGCTTCTCTTCCGGGTTCTCCTTGTCAGTTTCAGACGCACACTGCACATGTGCAGTGCGCGTCTGAAGCCGGCGATTGAACACCCGGAAACGAAGCCTGCTGCAATGTGTGCAGGATAGATTGAGCGATGGGGACGTCGCTCCATGGTATCACGCCCACAGGGGCATGATACCACGGAAATATGCAGATGTCCATAGGGCAAGGTGCCGCCCCTGTGACCACATTCCCTGCTATTTACATACGAAATATGAAGGTAATAAAACGTTTTTTATTACTTTCATATTATACAATTTTACAACACAGGGATGGGAGGTATAATTAGGGCACACATGCATCTGCTGATAGGTCAGAACGCATATTTTAGGTGACAGGTTCCCTTTAAGAGAAAAATAAATCCAATCCTACAGGGCCTTGTGTGAAAAAGTGATTGCCCTTTAAACCTAATAACTGGTTGGGCCACCCTTAGCAGTACATCACCAATCAAGCCCTTGCGATAACTGGCAATGGGTCTTCTACAACGCTCTTGAGGAATTTTCGCCCATTCATCTTGCAGAATTGTTGTAATTCAACCACATTTCTTAGCATGATCCGCCTTTTAAAGGTCATGCCACAGCATTTCAATTAAGGTCAGGAATTTGACTAGGCCATTCCAAAGTCTTCATTTTGTTTTTCTTAAGCCATTCAGAGGTGGGCTAAGTAGTGTGTTTTGAATCATTGTCCTGTTACATAATCCAAGTGTGCTTCAGCTTGAGGGCCCGAATAGATGGCCGGACATTCTCCTTCAGGATTTTTTGGTAGACAGCGGAATACATGGTTCCATTTACCACAGCAAGTCTTCCAGGTCCTGAAGCAGCAAAACAGCCCCAGACCATCACACTACCGCCATCTTATTTTACTGTTCGTATGATGTTCCTTTTCTGAATTGCTGTTACTTCTATGCAAGGTGAAAAGTTTTTCCCTTAGATTCCACTAAAGCTACTCATACTGCCAGATCAGATCCCATACTTTTCACTGACGAGGGGCAATCACCCCGAAACACGATGTCTGCAAATTGGGGTTCTAATCTGGCATAAATCCTTGGTTATTTGAAAAGGCTCGTTAATGGGTCACTTTTAACTTTTAGGATTGCTACTTCTAATAGGTGGCGCTAGAGTTCATCTCCCTCCTCCCTGCAGAGACAATTTGAATATTTCCCAGAGGGGCATTGCAGCTATTAGACCCCTCACTGGCAGCCAGACTGGTTTGTCAAGTAACCGCAAGGAGAAATGTTTTCCCCTTAGACCCCAAATATAATGGGACATACAACTTTCAAAAAGTTCAACTTTTCGTCTTTTGAGTCCACAGAGTATTCTCCCAAAAGTGTTCGGGATCATCAAGATGTTTTCTTGCAAAACTGAGATGAGCCTCAGTTCTTTTTGCTCAGCAGTGGTTTGTGCCCTGTCTCCTTCTTATGGTAGAGTCATGAACACTGACCTTAACTGATGTCTGCGGTTCTTTGCATGTTGTGGGGTCTTTTGTGATCTTTCTGATGAGTCATTGCTGCGCTCTTGGGATAACTTTATTTGGCTGGCCACTCCTGAGAAGGTTCACCACCGTTCCATGTTTTCGCCATTTGTGGATACTTTGTTTCTCATTTGTTCCTGAATTTCATTGGATCACTGCATGATGCCTAGCTTTTGAAAATCTTTTGGTCTACTTCACTTTGTCAGACAAGTCCTATTTAAGTGGTTTCTTGATTGAGAATGGGTGTGGCAATATTCAGTCCGGTATGGCAATATTCAGTCCTGTGTGTGACTAGGGACATTTGACTCTGCTTCCCAAAGATTAATTAATGTTTGTTTGTTTTTTGGGTGAGCTATCACTTTTTCACACAGTAGGTTTGGATTCCTTATTCCCTTAATAATAAAGACCTTCATTTATAAACTGCAATTCGTATTTACTTGTGTTATATTTGTCTAAGATTTAAATTTGGTGATCTAAAACATTTAAGTGTGACATTGCAATGGATGTCTTCCGTTGTTAGAAGACATGACAGATTTGGGCCCTTAAGCCTGCTTTACACCTTACGATCCAGCATACGATATTGTATGCGATCGTAACCGCCCCCATCGTATGTGCGGCACGTTCAATTTATTGAATGTGCCGCACAAACGATTAACCCCCATCACACGTACTTACCCGTCCATACGACCTCGCTGTGGGCGGCGAACGTTTACTTCCTGGAGTGGGAGGGATGTTCGGCGTCACAGCGACATCACGCGGCAGCCGGCCAATAGAAGCGGAGGGGCAGAGCTGAGCGGGACGTAAACATCCCGCCCAACTCCTTCCTTCCGCATTGCTGGCCGGGAGCCGCAGGATGCAGGTAAGATCTGTTCATCATTCCCAGGGTGTCACACACTGCGATGTGTGATATCCCGGGTATGATGAACAATCTGACGTTCAATTCTAGAGAAATAAACGATGTGCGTGCGATGAACGTATTACCGTTCAATCGCAATCGCACGTACCTGTCACAAAGGTGCAATGTACCTTACGATGCTGGATGTGCGTCACTTACGACGTGACCCCGCCGACACATTGTAAGATACATTGCAGCGTGTAAAGCAGGCTTAAGTCTCACTTGGCCTTGTGAGGCTCTGGAGATTAAATGTATTTCCCTTTCTTTTGGTGCATTAAGGGATAATATCAGTTTTCCTTGCCAACAGCTTCTAATTACCTCTCCTCATGTGCATCTAGTTTTTAACCACTCCCATCCCTATTTATGGTTACATCTCCCAGTAGAGGGTGCCAGTTATTCCTAATCCATTCTGAAGCTAGGGCTGGAGGTGCTGGAGCCCTTGTCCCTTGTAGTCTGAAGTGATGTAGCCTGCAGTCCTGCTGTCTGACTGCATCTTTGAAGTTGGACCGTATCTGTCGCGGGCGGAGGAGGGGACGCCGCGCTCTCCCACTGCTCGGGTCCGGCTGCCGCGGCTGCTGCGGCCTGCTGCTGCTCGGTGGCTCGAGCGATGGGCCAGATCCCGGGGACTCTAGCGGCGCTCCTCGCCCGTGAGTGAAAGGGGGTTTAGGTGTGGGGATTGTTTATTGTCCGTGACGCCACCCACGGTTGTGGTGATTGAGTGTACACCACCGCTGCTCTGGCTGGGGATCCCGGGAGTGATGGTATGGAGCAGCCAGTTGTTGTGTTGCCCCTCCGTGGGTAGGGGTTGGTGATCCCGGGGCCCAGTGATGGAGTTGGAATGGTGGGCAGGCGGGTAGGGGGCCTGTGGAGGTGCAGGGGCGCAGGGGCAGCGCTGTGCCGCACGGCACGGAGGTACTCACTCAGCCAGTAAACACGACACAGTTCTCGGTAAACAAACGGCTGGTTGGACGGGTCCCTCAGATGGTTACGTTGCTGATATCCCCTGCAGTTGACGGTGACGGTCTCTTCCCTGCACCTATGTGTTGTTGTTTGGTAGCGATGGGTTCCCACCGGTAACCCGCTCCCCAGCTTGGATATGAGCCGGAGGAGCTCCACTCTTGCCCGCAGGTGCTGGCCCTGGGAAACTGGTGCCTTGGCGGTGGCGGTGTCTCCCCTTAACGGTCGGACTGTTGCCTTAAATCGGGACTTGGTTGTTGGGAATCAGTCGTCCCCTTCACTGACGGATTTGGCAAATTATGGCGACTCCTAGCCTTGCCGGGATCCGAAAGGCCCCTGCCCTGGTGCTGACTGTTCTTTGTATACCGCTCCAGTACCGCCGGGTCACCACCCGTCCACGGTCCTTTCGGCAACCTCCGAGCAATCTCTCCTGCAGACAGTCACCGCCGTCTGCCAACCTTGCTGTCTCAGTCCGGGGCACACACCTGGACCAACTTCAGGCTTCTTGCTGTCACTACTCCTACTTTCCTCCTTTACCACTTCACCAGCTTCACTTCACTTCCTTTCACTTTCAACTCTCAACTCTCATCTGCCTGGTTTTCCCGTCTCCAGAGCTGTGAACTCCTCGGCGGGTGGAGTCAACCGCCTGGCCCACCCCCTGGTGTGGACACCAGCCCCTGGAGGAAGGCAACAAGGATTTCTGTTTTGACTTTGTGTGTACCTGCAGGGAATGTGGGGTGCGTGTGGTGTTATTACCTGTGACCCCTGGCTTGCCCAGGGCGTCACATATCCTTTTGTTGTTTCCCCTGTCTGTCTTTCCTTCCCTTCTATGTTGATTAGTGCAGCAGTGAAACTAGTGTCTGTCACCAGCCACCAGACTAGCCAGGGTGTTTGCATGGCTAGTGAGAGATTAAGTATCCGGCTCAGCGACGGGTTGAAACACCCATATAGGGACACTAGGGAGCTTAGGAAACAGCTTGAGATGAGTTCAGGAGGTATCACTCACTCCTCTTCCTAGCGAGAATGCCTATCATTGTTAAAGTATCCCGATGTATCCCTTGTTTGTTGTGTGTTCCACCATGTGCCGGACATCCTCTAGTCCGTGCATGACAAAAACTGCAAAAGAATAAGAAATCAGGAAGGGGCAAACACTTTTTCACACCACTGTATATGTCCAAATAGTATAACCATATAGAAGAAAATTCAGACTGCCACTAAGAGGCAAAGCTCAGGAAATTATTACAAATAGTTTATATGTAGTGATGAGCGAATATAATCGGCAATATTCATTACTCACATGAATAGTAAGGTATTTGTGATATCCGTTACTCATCGAGTATTTTGATATTCGCCTCTTGAGATTCGATATCCCTCCCAGCATGATTGGTGCCTGCTTTTAAGCCAATAAACATGCTGAGATTGCCTTCCAATTACAGTAATGCCGTAGCCATGTTTGCTACTGGCATTACTGTGATTTGGAGGTCCAGTGAAAAAAATTGAAAAATGACTTACTGAGTTTTTCTGCGGCTGTCACACTACTTCCGGGTCCGCTCATTGGGTCTCATACATATTCACTGCTTCTCCCGCCCACCCTCTCGTATATAAATACCCAGCACAGATAAAGCAGACCCGGCTGTGAGAAGCTGTGACGTCAGTTAGGTCACTGGAGGTCACACTCGGGGCTCCCTGCTGCTCTCATTGAAAGTGGAACCTGCTTTTGAATTGCTGTGCGGCCATGTCCCGCAGTCTGGCAGCGGGTTCCACTTTAACTGAGAGCAGCGGCGAGCCCCATCGGGAGGCTATGAACTCTCATAACATATCCAGGTGTCCCAGCAGCCGGGAACTCCAAGATACTTAAAGGCTCTCTTACAGGCTCCTTTAAGATTTCCGGGCCTCACAGCTGCCTGGAGATCAAGTAGTCGTAAGCTCCAGTAACCCTTAGGTTACCAAAGCTCACAGCCACCAGGTCTCGCAGCTGTCAACCCAGTAACTTTAAGATAGCCTTTACCGTTCTTTGAGTTCCCATTTGCAGGTACATCAGGAAGCTGTAAACTGTTACCAGCGTTCACAGCCTCCAGGTGTCCCAAAAGCTGGGAACTCCAAGAAACTTAAAGGCTCTGTTAAAGACTCTGTTAAGGTTTCTGGGCCTCACATGTTCCAAGAGACCCGATGGCTGTGACCTCTGGTAACCTTTTGTGTACCAGAGCTCACAGCCACCGGGTCTCCCAGCAGCTGTCAACCTGGTAACTTTAAGGGAACCTTTAAGAGAGTCTTCATGAGAGGCTTTAATGTTCCTTGAGTTCCCAGCTGCTGGGACATCTGTAGGCTGTGATCAGCTATTAGTGTTTACAATATCCAGGTGTCCCAATAGCTGGGAAGTCCAAGAAACTTAAAGGCATTCTTAAATACTCTCTTAAAAACTCATTTAAGGTTTCTGGGCCTCATAGCTGCTGGGAAACTTGGTGGCTGAGGTCTAGTAGCCTTTAGGTTACCATAGCTCACAGTCACCATATATCGTGGCAGCTGTCAACCCAGTAACTTTAAGGGAGCCTTTAAGCAAACCCTTAAGAGAACTTTTAACATTCCTTGAGTTCCCTGCTACTGGGACATCTGGAGGTTGTGAACTGTTACCAGAGTTCACAGCCTTCAAGTGTTCAACAGCTGAGAACTCCAAGAAACGTAAACACTCTCTTAAAGGCTCCTTTAAGGTTTTCGGGCCTCACGGCTATCGAACTGTTGGACTGCTATCCCACATTCTGTTATGTCCCCGCCGGAGTCCACTCCAGCGACTTCTACTTCGATCACTAGGCAATGCCGTGTTCCTGCTGTGAATAGTGCTAGTGATGGGAGAGGAGTCAATGCCGGCGGCGCTGGTGGGCGCAGGCTCTGCTCAACCACTGGGCTGGGTTTCCTTGGGATCTGCAGTACCACTGGCTGACTGTTGGTGGCGTGTGTCTTCCAGCTGAAGTTACCATCATTCAGCACAACCAATGGGAAGACACGACATCCTTCTTATTTCCCCTCCTGTCTGCTGACCACTGCCAGAGATAGTTCTGTATTCCTGGTTCCTGTCCCGCCCTGTTCTGTTAGTGACTCTGGTGTTCTGACTTCTTCTTGTTTCCTGACTACCCTCCTGCTTGCTGTTTATGTACCTTGCTGCCCGATACGGATTTGACCTCTGCTTTGTATTCTGATTACGTCCTTGCCTGACGATTTTGTCCCTGTTTTTCATTTCCCAGTTCTATCCTGCCTGACTACTACTCTCATCGGACTGCAGCATTCCACAAGTAGTGATCACCTTGGGCCCTGTGTAATTCCAAATCCCTGTATAGGGGTTAAAAGGTTTCAGGGTTCTAGGGGTCCTGCTTGGTGAGTGGCTTTCCTCTAACCTGTCCATTACAGCCCGTCTAAGTCTTTGGATCCAGGCAGGCGTTACACTGACAGTCCGGCAATCCATCAGTCACGTCACTTGTGTTCACATTCTGCTGTCAGCAAACTCAGTGAACCCACTGCCGGATTATGAGATGTGTGCACATTAGTATTTGGTTGCAGACATTTCAGGACCAAATCTGCATCTCCTGGCAAAAAAATGCACCAAAAACCACACTGTTTTGGTGTGTTTTTTTGCCAGGAGATGAAGATTTGGTGCAGAAATATCTGCAACCAAATGCTCAATGTGCGAACTTCACCTAATCTGGTAATCCGGCATTGAGTTCAATGAGTTAACCTCAGAGGAAGTCACTGAGTTCAATTAGTTCACCTGCCATCACAGCTGAAGGTTCCTACAGTATCACAGTCATTAGACACTGTGCATTGCACGTACCTGTGCGATTGGCACCCTATGTAAAACCTCATTAAAGTGCATGTTTAATACCAGCCACCACCCCCTCCATGATATGGTAGGCTGTGGGTGGTTATTTCATCGGTATTCTGCACCGAAAGAGGGTGTTTTGTTTTTTGTTAAATAAAGAATTTTACTCTGTGTTTTGTGTTTATTTCTTTTTACTTACAGGGTTAGTTAAGAGGAGTCTCATAGATCCCTGCCCATTACTAATCCAGGGTTTAGTGGCATCTGTGATTTTTGACAAATCACAGCTGTCATTAACCCCTTATAGTACCCTGATTGCCCCTGCACCAGAGCAATCGGGATGAGCCAGGTAAAGCGCCAGAGTTGTCACATCTAATGGGATCCAATAACCATGGGCCTCCCCAGCCTGAGAATAGCAACCCATAGCTGTCAGCTTTATCTTGGCTGGGTATCAAAATTGGGCAGACTGTATGCTTTTAAAAAATTATTATTTATTTGAATAATTTTTCAAAAGCCGTATCGGGTCTCTCTTATTTTGATACACAGACAACATGTCACACACAGCTGAGGGTTACAGCCTGTAACCATCTGCTTTATCTGTGCTGGGTATCTATATATGGGGATCCTGTGCCATTTATTTTATTTATTTTTACACTCCATTTGGGGACCCAGTCAGCTACTGTGAGGGCAGCCAATCAAAGATGCCGGCACTCTGACTGCAGCCAATCACAGACACTGGCAAAGAGGGTGGGCAGGGGAAGCACTGAATATGTATGAGATCTAATGAGTGGACCCAAAATTAGTGTGACAGCCGTGGGGAAGCTCATTAAGTGTTATTTTCATGCTATTAATCCACATAATACTTAGACAACATTATTCCTAGAAACCAAATGTGAGTCAGAAATGCATCCAGGAATCTTCCCTTTGCTATTCCCATTCAGTTTCAACACTTTTCCATCCATTTCAGCATTTTTACAGCCTTTCCAGACTAACTTCGAAGGTCCTCCTGAAAATTATTTGAGTTTCCCATTGACTTGCATTGGGTTATTTATTCGTGATGAATATACGAATAATAGAAATTTTTCTGCTCGAATAATCCAAACCCAAATATTTCACTAGTCACCCATCTCTATTTACATCTATTACTCAATAAGAACACAGTTTAACTCTAATGTCTATACAGAAGATTTTCTCCATAAGAGAAAAATATAGCTCTGATTCTTAAAAAATATTTTTATAAAGCAAACAAAATGGTGTTCATTGATAAAAATTAACTTTATCATATTTCCTAAAATGTTCATGCACCTATTAAAGCGCCACACCTGGAAAAACCCAAGAACACTCAAAAATGTCCATAAACCCCCCTCCAAAGAAACCACTGACCATGTGCTGCTCACACAGTTGTTAAGGGCACACTCACAAGAGCGTGAAAAACGGACGAGTGCAATGCAAGAAAATCTCGCATTGCACTCTGACCAATGTTAGTCAATGAGGGAGAGCAGATGGTCAGAATCTGGATGCGAGAAAAGTCGCAACATGCTCCGATTTTCTGCGAGAGCCGTATCACTCACACCCATTCAAGTGAATGGGTGCGAAAGTAACATCGGACTGCACTCGGATGTTATCCCAGTGCAGTGCGATAGACGCACAGGCTGACAATTGAGGAGATGGGGGGAGATTAATCCCTCTCCCTCCTCCGCAGCGCCCGCCCTCAGCTTCACAGTTGTGACCTGATTGCAAGATCGGGTCACAGTAGCATGAAACTCGGCTCATGCTCGCAGCAGAGCCTGAGCCGGGGGTCATTAGCATATCGCATCCGATGCTCTCTCGTCCTCTTCGTTCTATATTCTTGTTGGATGCCAGACACATGGGAGTTAAGGACACTAATCTCGCATAGGATGCCATACGTTCGTGTGAGTACAGCCTTAATGTATCAGTCTACAGAACACCATCTTTGGTCTTTCATTTGCAATTTAACTAACCAAGGACTGCCTACATACTGTAAATAAAGCCTGTAAACAGTAATATCCCTGTACAAGTAGCCAATGGGAAAGCTGTTAATATTTTTTTTTTGCGGGGGGGCGGTTTACATAAAATGAAGGGAACTCCATATAGAGGCTGCAACCTAGCTGCCACCTAATACATAAATACAGTGCTAGCCTCTCCATCACAATGACTAGCTATGGAGAGGTGAAAAGAAGTTTGCCACAGACTCAGCATCTTTAAATAATAACTGGATGAGCCAGGAAATACTTTCCTTTATATTAGTTGGGATGTTTATGTCGCGGGCGGAGGAGGGGACGCTGCGCTCTCCCACTGCTCGGGTCCGGCCGCTGCTGCTGCGGCTGCTGCTGCGGCTGCTGCTGCTCGGTGGTGACTCGAGCGGTGGGCCGGATCCCGGGGACTCGAGCGGCGTTTCTCGCCCGTGAGTGAAAAGGGTGGAGATTGATTGTAGGGATTTGAGATTGTCCGTGACGCCACCCACGGTTGTGGTGATATTGGTGACACCACCGCTGCTCTGGACGGGGATCCCGGAAGTGGTGACAGGGAGCAGCTTTGATGTTAGTTCTCCCCTCCGTGGGTAGGGGGTTGGTTGTCCCGGGGCCCGGTGATGGAGTCGGGATGGATGGCAGGCGGGTTACGGGGCCTGGTGAGGTGCAGGGTCGCAGGGGCAGCGCTGTGCCGCACGGCACGGTGGTACTCACTCAGCCAATGATGAGGACACAGTTCTCGGTAAAACACACGGCTGGATGGACGGGTCCCACAGACGGCTGCGGTGTTGTTTCTCCCAGCAGGTTGATGGTGACTGCCTTTCCCTGCACCTATGTAGTGTAATGGTTCCAATGGGTTCCCACCGGTAACCCGCTCCCCAGCTTGAAGGTTGCTGAAGGAGCCCCTTTTGCCCGCAGGCTCTGGCCCTGGGAACTTTAGCCTTGGCGGTGACCGTGTTTCCCTCTCTCGGTTGGACTGTTGGCTTCTGACGGGACTTGGCTGCTGGGAAACCCAGGAGGTTCCCTTCGCTAACGAATTTGGCAAATTCACGGCGACTCCTATCCTTGCCGGGGTCCGTAAGCCCCTGCCGGATGGTGCTGGCTTCTCTTTGCGTACCGGTCCGGTACCGCCGGGTCACCACCGTCTGCCAACCTTGCTGATCCGTCCGGGCTACACACCCGGACCAACTTCAGGCTGCTTAACTGCCACTTTCCTTCCTTCCACTTTCATCTCTCAAACTGATCTGCCTGCTTTTCCCGCCTCCAGGACTGTGAACTCCTCGGTGGGCGGGGCCAACCGCCTGGCCCACCCCCTGGTGTGGACATCAGCCCCTGGAGGAAGGCAACAAGGTTTTTTGTCTGACTTTGGTGTGCCTGACCAGGAGTGTGGGGTGTGTAGGTGTTGTTCTGTGACGACCTGGCTTGTCCAGGGCGCCACATTTATCTTACTTTGCTATTGATAAATGCTATTAATCATAACCATTGAAAGGTGTCATTACCAGTGTGAGACATGTAGGGCAGGAGAGCAGACTGTCAGTCATTAAACATCTCACACTGGGAATTCTGCCTTATATGTAACTAGAGGGTGTGAATGTGTGAGGAGACAGTATGAGGAGGAAAAGAGGAAATGTGTGAGGAGACAGTATTAGGATGAGATGGAGAAATGTATGAGCACAACAGTATGGGGAGGGTGGGGGAAATATGTAACTTGACAATAGGGGGAGAAATGTGAGAGAGAAAAGTAAGGAGCAGTATGAGGGGACTGTGTGGGAGAAATGCATGGGGGAGAATAGTGAGGGGATAGTATGGGGCAAAAAAGTTTGAGTTCACAGTTAGAGACTAGGTGATGTAGGGCATTTTGAGGTGGTGACACAATGTAGTGACTGGGCACTATAGCGGGGACACAGTGCAAAGGGGACACTGTAAAGCAGGGCCCCAGTATGGAAAGTAGAAGCAGTGTGGGGGCTATCTACCATAATAAAGGCAGTTTGAGGAGTCATATTTTGTGCAGGGAGCACAGTGAGGGGCAATCATTTATTCAGAGGTGCATCATAAGGCAAATATTTTTATTCAGTAGCATCATATTGAAATTGGTATTTTTAAGGACCTCATATTGGGATTTGCTGCAGAAGACAGGAGAAAAGAGATGTTTGCCGAGATTCGCTATGGATCTGAAAAGTTATCATAGCATCTACACAAGATGTAGAAAAAAGGAAACAAAACATTTTTAAAAATATAGAAGATGTCGCTGACAGTGTCATTGGGCATAAATGTTTATTTGTGATACTGCCTTCATTTCATAAGTACTGTAGTTCCTGTAAGGTCTATAGTCTAATGATGACTGATAACATCTCCCAGCATCTCCTTACTATTGTTAAGGACTCACTGGGAATTATAGGTCCATGTGAAACAATGGAATATGTGGTTGACTTGACATTACAATTGATCATTGTACTAGACATGTTGACTGCCTCAATCAAGTCACTTATATTTGGTTCTGCTTGTCAGTTCGTGTCCATCACATGACCACTCTCATGCAATGTGCATACTTACAGTCAAATGCCAACTAGATTCTCTTCCTGTTTTTCTCAAGGAAGCAGGGGCTGTGGTATTTCACTATAAATGTTTTTGGCCAAAAAATCAAACTTTATTATTGTATTATTTCCTGGTCAAAGAGATAGATCAAATCTGTGAGTGGCGGTCTACATATGACTCACAGCAGCTGGCCAAAGGTCATGTAACTGCATCAGTCAGTTGTCCGAGAAAGCAAGACTCCCCATATTGAAGGCAAAATTGGTTTATCATAGTCTCTGCATTCCCAATTGATTAATACATGAGCAGTGTCTATACTGTCCAGGAAGCAGAAATAGCTCTTTCTCCTTTTGTCTCAGTAATGGACAGGTGTCCTGAAGGTGAAAGAGCTGCTGGGTCTTATCAGACAAAGAGAATCTCCATAGTATACTTAGGAGGCGGAATTGGTAGAGGCAGTGTATATCAGCAATAAAATATTTATAATTCAATGTCAAAAATAGTTTTTTATTGCCAAAAATATTTGGGTGGGTATTAAAAATGAAAAGTAGTTACAATTTTGAGAACTAAAGGCATATTTATTTTACTTCTTTCATTTTGACTTAATAATACTAAAAATAAAAAATATGAAAGTAAAAATAACATATCAATTAGGGCTCATGTGTCACAAAAAAAATAGGCAAACATTTCTTGAAAACCTCAACTAGAAAAACAATAAAATGTTAACAAATGTTAAAAATGTAATGTTAGTGTATATCAGCAATAAAATATTTATAATGCAATGTCAAAAATGTTTTTTATTACCAAAAATATTTGGGTGGGTATTAAAAATTAAAAGTAATTACAATTTTGAGAACTAAAGGCACATTTATTTTATTTCTTTCATTTTGACTTAATAATACTAAAAATAAAATATATGAAAATAAAAATAACATACAAATTAGGGCTCATATGTCACAAAAAAAGGCAAAAATTTGTTGAAAACTTCAACTAGAAAAAAAAAACAATAAAATGTTAACAAATGTTAAAAATGTTAATGTTAAAAAACAAAAATATGGTTGGTCATAAATGAGGGAAAACAGATTTTACAGATTACTAATTAATCACGTTTTCTAAATAACCCATTTATGTAAAAATACAGATGTGTTTTGGATTGCTTTAGCCTTTCAAATTTACCTTAATTTGCAGCAGGGAATTAAAATGAGCATGTTAAAGGTTTATCCAAGTGCAAAGTCATATTTTCAAATAAAAGAGCAAGTGACATTATAATTAGAGATGAGCGAACTGGTTGTGGTTCGGCTCGAGTTCGGTTCGCCAAACGGAGGTCTCGTTCGAGTTCGGTTCGGCGAACCGGTTCGGCGAACCACTCGAATCACATAAGAAACAATGGAAGGCAATCACAAACACATAAAAACACCTAGAAAACACCCTCAAAGGTGTCCAAAAGGTGACAAACAACTCACAACACAACCAAAACACATGGGAAAGGGACAAGAACAAATTCTCATGCGAAAACAAAACAGCGTTACGAGGAAAAAGAGGACGAGACACAGATATAGGCATGGCATGCCCTTCTAAAATCATGTATAACACCACAAGGGGACTCCAAGCAGAGTCTCCCTTTTTTCCAAAAATTGGGCCCCACAGACACCACTTCAGTAGCAGCACTTGTGCCCCAGTTCCAAACTGGATAGGTAGATTTGCATCAAGCACATTCAAAAATACACCATCCTTAACCGTCGCCAGGATTGCACCGGGGTAGGTAGCAAAGTCTTTGCTGAACCATGACTTGTTCATCTTGGCTCCTTTTTAAAAACACTGCAAGCAAGGGTTACTCCAAGCGGAGTCTCCCTTTTTCCAAAAATTGGGCCACTCAGACACCCACCCTTTCAGTGGCAGCACTTGTGCCCCAGTTGTACACTTCACAGGTAGATTTGCATCAAGCACATTCAAAATACACAAGCATTTACTCTCCCCAGGATGATACAGGGGTAGTAAATTCCTTGTGGATCCATGACTTGTTCATTTTGATGAACGTTAGTCTGTCTACATTGTCACTGGACAGACGCGTGCGCTTATCTGTCAGTGTGGGGCCCCGAGGTTCGGTGTCGGTGCAACGGTGCATTACCTTCAGGGACTCCACGCGGCTGGATCTTGTCACAGGTAGGAAATCCTCTATTTTGATTGTCGTGACGCCACTCTCAGAATTGCGGTCAGTGGAGACCGCCACTGCAGGTTAGGGGTGCCTGGGGCTGATAGTAGGTGCAGTCAGTTGTAATAGCCTCCTGAGAGTGAGGCATGCCCCAGGGTCCCGTGTAGGTGTGTGGAACTACAAGTCGCAGAATGACTCACACGCACAAGCAGGATGTCTTTCAGGGGTTTTACTCACTGATGGTGGCAGGGTGAGTAACCCGGGCGTAGCTGGGATAAACCAGGCTGGAACCAGGTGTCCTTCAGGCTGACTGATGAGGGTGGCTACCAACTCGCCTTCCTTAGCCCGTTGTGTTTTGGGGTAACCCCTGCTTGAAGCCCTGCTGGGGTCGCCCAGGGAAGTTGCTGGTGCCTCTCTCCCCTTCTTTTTGGCCCGTTTGCTTGTAGCCTGGACCAGGTCACTCCGGCTGCTTGCCTCCTGTGAGCTATGGGCCCTCACTTTGGCTACGTGGCTGCGGACTCTGTGGTGTTGTCTTGGGGGTGTAAAGTGCCCCCTCATGCAGGTTTGGCAAAGGACAGGTGGATCTATCCCTGCACTGGGACCTGTTACCCGGTTGGGCCTGGTATCTCCCTGACAGTCTCCTTACTTTCCACTCCGTTGCTCTCTCTTTAGCCGTGTGTGGATTTCGGGCAGCACTACCAGGTGACCGTTCTCCCCCGTCGGTAGTCACTGCGCGTACGTTGTCAGAATTGTGTAGAGCTACAGGGTCTGCTTCTGCCCTCCCTGAACTTCACCACTCAACTGTCTTCGGCTCACTCTTCCCTCCTCTCCTGTTCTTGCCTACGTCACCTAGCAACCAGGCTCTCTACCACACCCCTCGAGGGGAGATGGAGGCTTCGCCCCCTCCTGGGATCCCCAGGGGTCCTCTCAAAGGTAAATGTGTGAGACCTGATCACTATGCGCCTGTGTAGTCACACCTCGGTCAGCCTTCCGGATTACCTGTTTTGTACTGTCCCCAGCATGGGTGCAGTACTCAGTGGTGCCTGACCAGGTCAGGGGCGCCACATTCCCCCTTAGTTATCACCAGCACGTCCTCGGGCTGCAAGACAACATTTTAAAATGCGTAAAACAGTAAAACATGGTAAAACGTTTAAAACCGACAGGTACCATACATCACCACCCTCCACCCACAAGTCCGTTAACCCACCCTAAACCCTCTCAGGCGGCAGGTCACCGGTTTCTTTTGGTAACCAGGTCTGGGCCATCAGCTTCCCCAGACCTTTCTTCCCATCTGCCTCTCCCGTTGGCCGCGCCTTCAGCCACTTCTGGCAGGATGTAGAGGCGGCCTCCACAGTTGGTGCTGACCAGGTACCCTCTTTGTGGTGGAGAGCCAGGCCCCATAAACAGGCGTGCTCCCTGGTAGTGGTTGTACCTCTGGGGTAACTATAAACACTGCGAGAGTTTGTGGCTATAGCCAGTTCATAGCCTTAAGGTTCATGGGTTAAAGTGCAAAAGGGTTTCTCACACAAGTTCATGTGGGCACGTGCTTAAACTTGAACGTTGCAAACTTCAAACTGTTGTAGTTTTCTTTACTTTTCTCTACTCCGTTCCACCAGGGCTTTTGCCTATTGGGCTTTGGCACCTGACATTCTCTATGTTTCTGTCGTCTGTTTCTTTTTCTGTATCTTCATCTTCTGTTGTTGAGATAGCAGGTTTACTGTAGGGATTCCTGGTACATGGTATGACATCCAGTGCGTACCACCCTCTTTCTCCTTGATGTTTTGTGAACTCGACCAAATCTCCCTTCCGTAGGTCTCTTCCTGGGTGTCCTCTAGGTAAATGTGCTCTCACATCCCTTCTGTTCACAAAGATGCCCTCTTTTACACCAGGTGCTACTATAAAGCCATATCCAGACCTTAGACTGAAGTCTTCTACAACTCCTCGACAAAGTGGGCCTCTGACCTGCGATTTGGCCCTTCTCAAGGACCGCTTTTCCTCTAAGTCTCTGGCCGTGACCTCGTCCTTCTCCTCGGGAGACTGCTGTGCAGGTGGATCCCTTGTCCTGCTGCGGCGCCGTGTCCTGCGGGCTGGGTCCTGCCTGGCTGCTATCTCACCGCTTGCAGGCTCCCAGGTGAGGTATCTGGACAAATCTTCCTCAGCGGAGGATGTCGGGCTCTCTTCATCCCAGCGGGAGTACGGCAGCATCTCTGGCTCTTGGACTGGTGCTGCATCCACTGCTGATGGCTCTGGGGTCAGCTTCTCAGCTTCCTGGCCTCCCCTCCCCCTTAGTTCTTCTGGGCACTCCTCTTGTGGCAGCGCTAGGGATGGATTTTCATCAGCAGGCCAGGGCGGGGGACCCTTTGGCATGAATGTTGCAGGAGTCTTCCTGTGAGTATGCGGAGGGAGCAGATACCGGTCCACCATCTCCTTTGGGAAGTGGGCCTCTAGATCAGCCTTCAGCTTCCAGTATTCGGGGTCCTCCCCCAGCAGGGACTTCCTAGCAGGGACTTCCTTGGGCTGGGGAGCGGTGTCTGCTCTGACCTGGCAGGCCGGGGTAAATAAATGTACAGTCTTGTCTTGGCGGGCCGAGCCTGGCGTGGCAGCGGCCTGGTCTTGGCGGGTCGAGCAGGGCATCGCTGCGGCGGCCTGGATTGGCGTCGCAGCTGCGATGGGATCTGTGCGGGCCGGGCTGGGCGCTTCTGCGGCCTGGATTGGCGTCGCAGCTGCAGCCGGTCCTTGGCGGGCCGGGCTGGGCGCTTCTGCGGCCTGGATTGGCGTCGCAGCTGCAGCCGGTCCTTGGCGGGCCGGGCTGGGCATCGTTGCGGCGGCCTGGGCTCGGCGGGCCGCGCCTGGCGTGGCGGCGGCCTGGGTTGGAGTCGCTGCAGGGACCGGATCTTGGCGGGCCGGGCAGGGCATCGCTGCGGCGGCCTGAATTGGTGTCGCAGCTGCGATGGGATCGATGCAGGCCGGGCTGGGCATCGCCCCTGCGGCCTGGATTGGCGTCGCAGCTGCAGCCGGTCCTTGGCGGGCCGCACCTGCGGCGTGGAGGAGGGTCGCGGTGGCAGCCGGATCTTTGCGGGCCGGGCTGGGCATCGTTGCGGCGGCCTGGGCTCGGCGGGCCGCACCTGGCGTGGCTGCGGCCTGATTCAGCGTCGCCGCGCCGGGCATCTCCCCAGGGACCGCGGGCATGGCAGCAGGGGTCGGGGCACTCGCGCTGACAGGGGCAACACAGGACTCACCCATCGGTAACATCATCGGGGTCTGAGTCGTCGCCGCTCGGTCTGGCACTCGTCGTGCGGTTCCCCTCTCATAGGCCTGAACCGCTGCAGCCATCTCCAGAAGCTCCGTGCGTCCCTCGCTAATCTGCCATACGACCCTGGCCTCCAGTTGGTCGCAAAACTGGGCAAGTTCCCGACACCACCAGGCAGCGGAGCCTGGCTCTGGGTCTCTGCGTTCAGACGCCATTTCCTCTGCGTCTCCTTCTTCTAGTAGCAGGCTTCTGGCTCCCTTTCTTTCCCGACGTCTCTGAACGCCTCCGCTCTCATCACTTGCGAGGCCAGGACCCTTCAAGGGATCTCTGGGTTGCCACGCCTCTTCGTGGGCGGTAACTTCTCCCAGCGCGGGCTGCTGTTGTTTTTCAGCGCGCTTTTCATGGTGGCAATATGGCGGCGCTTCCAATTTTCCAAGCGGACCGCCCAGGCACATGGTCACCTGTCTGAACAGGTCTAGTCCTTATCCTGTTCGTGACGCCAGATGTGTGGGGCCCCGAGGTTCGGTGTCGGTGCAACGGTGCATTACCTTCAGGGACTCCACGCGGCTGGATCTTGTCACAGGTAGGAAATCCTCTATTTTGATTGTCGTGACGCCACTCTCAGAATTGCGGTCAGTGGAGACCGCCACTGCAGGTTAGGGGTGCCTGGGGCTGATAGTAGGTGCAGTCAGTTGTAATAGCCTCCTGAGAGTGAGGCATGCCCCAGGGTCCCGTGTAGGTGTGTGGAACTACAAGTCGCAGAATGACTCACACGCACAAGCAGGATGTCTTTCAGGGGTTTTACTCACTGATGGTGGCAGGGTGAGTAACCCGGGCGTAGCTGGGATAAACCAGGCTGGAACCAGGTGTCCTTCAGGCTGACTGATGAGGGTGGCTACCAACTCGCCTTCCTTAGCCCGTTGTGTTTTGGGGTAACCCCTGCTTGAAGCCCTGCTGGGGTCGCCCAGGGAAGTTGCTGGTGCCTCTCTCCCCTTCTTTTTGGCCCGTTTGCTTGTAGCCTGGACCAGGTCACTCCGGCTGCTTGCCTCCTGTGAGCTATGGGCCCTCACTTTGGCTACGTGGCTGCGGACTCTGTGGTGTTGTCTTGGGGGTGTAAAGTGCCCCCTCATGCAGGTTTGGCAAAGGACAGGTGGATCTATCCCTGCACTGGGACCTGTTACCCGGTTGGGCCTGGTATCTCCCTGACAGTCTCCTTACTTTCCACTCCGTTGCTCTCTCTTTAGCCGTGTGTGGATTTCGGGCAGCACTACCAGGTGACCGTTCTCCCCCGTCGGTAGTCACTGCGCGTACGTTGTCAGAATTGTGTAGAGCTACAGGGTCTGCTTCTGCCCTCCCTGAACTTCACCACTCAACTGTCTTCGGCTCACTCTTCCCTCCTCTCCTGTTCTTGCCTACGTCACCTAGCAACCAGGCTCTCTACCACACCCCTCGAGGGGAGATGGAGGCTTCGCCCCCTCCTGGGATCCCCAGGGGTCCTCTCAAAGGTAAATGTGTGAGACCTGATCACTATGCGCCTGTGTAGTCACACCTCGGTCAGCCTTCCGGATTACCTGTTTTGTACTGTCCCCAGCATGGGTGCAGTACTCAGTGGTGCCTGACCAGGTCAGGGGCGCCACATCAGCACACTCCCAGCAGCACTGAAGACACGTTCAGAGACAATGCTGGCAGCTGGACACGACAAGATCTCCAAGGCGTAAGTGGAGAGCTCTGGCCATTTTTCAAGATTTGAAGCCCAAAATGAGCAAGGCTCCAGTTGCAAAGTCATGGCATCGATGTTCATTTGGAGATACTTCTGTATCATCCTCTCCAGCCGTTGACTATGTGTCAGACTTGTTGTCTCTGGTGGCCTTGCAAAGGATGGTCTAAAAAAATTATGAAAAGATTCAATAAAATTGCTGTCACCAGCACCAGATACGGTGCTGCTGGTACGGTTTGACTGTTGAAGATGACGAGACCGTCCCATGTTTGTCGAGTTACAACTGGGAGATTCACTCCGTGCACCACGGGTGTTTTGTGGAAAAGCCGAGTTAAGATCGAGTAACAGCTTTTGCTGATACTCCTGCATACGTGCGTCCCTTTCTATGGCTGGAATTATGTCACAAAATTTGGACTTGTACCAGGGATCTAATAGTGTGGCAAGCCAGTACTCATCATCACTTCTAATTTTGACAATACGAGGGTCATGTTGGAGGTAGTAAAGCAAGAAGGCGCTCATGTGTCTGGCGCAGCCATGCGGACCAAGTCCACGCTGTGTTTGTGGCATAGAGGTGCTAACCGTTCTTTCTTCCTCTGACATCTCCACCCAACCTCTTTCAACTGAAATTTGACCAAGGTCTCCCTCATCCGCTGAGTCTTCCATGTACATGGACAGTTCGTCCTCCATTTCTTCATGTTCTCCTGCACCTTCCCCAACATTTCGCCTGCTACTATGCGCCCTTGTTGATCCCTGTCCCCCATGGTCCCATGCCTGCCGCGTTGGTGATGATGAACGTCTGAACCTTGGTGATGTTGTTGTCTCTTGCGCATATGAATCCTCCTGTAGTTCCTCCCCTTCCTGTTGTCCCACCCCCTGAGTCCGAATAATGTTTAGCGTGTGCTCCAGCATGTAAATGACTGGAATTGTCATGCTGATAATGGCATTGTCAGCGCTAAACATATCCGTTGCCATGTCGAAACTGTGCAGAAGGGTGCATAGGTCCTTGATCTGAGACCACTCCATCAGGGTGATCTGCCCCACCTCTGCATCTTGTTGGCCCAGGCTATACGTCATGACGTGTTGCACCAGGGCTCGGTGGTGCTGCCACAGTCGCTGTAACATGTGGAGAGTCGAATTCCAGTGTGTCGGCACATCGCATTTCAGGCGATGAACCGGCAGGCCGAAAGACTTCTGGAGCGATGCAAGTCGCTCAGCTGTGGCGGTTGAACGGCGGAAGTGAGCAGACAGTTTTCGTGCCCTGTTCAGAAGGCCATCTAGGCCAGGATAGTGTGTTAAAAATGGCTGGACAACAAGGTTCAACACGTGAGCCATACAAGGCATGTGTGTCACCCAGCCCAGGCGAAGGGCCGCACCCAGGTTTGCAGCATTGTCGCACACAGCCTTACCAGGCTGCAGGTTGAGTGGAGACAACCATTTACCAAACTCAGTCTCCAGAGCTGCCCACAACTCAGCCGTTGTGTGACTCTTAGTTACAAGACATTTCAAGACAAAGACCGCCTGATGCCGTTGCGCTCTGCTGCCAGCATAGTAATGAGGGGTGCATGATTCCTTCTGCGCAGTTACAACACTGGTGGCCTGACCAGGCAGGCTTGGGGCGGTGGTGGAGGACCCAGACGAGGTTGAGGAGGCAGAAGCAGTGAAGGAACTTGGACAGATAGAGGATTGACACACAAGTCGTGGGGACAGCAAGACTTGTGCAGCAGACCCATAGTTACCCAGTGCCCAGTCAGCGACATGTAACGTCCCTGTCCATGCTTACTGGTCCAAGTATCTGTGGTGAAATGCACCCGTTCACACACAGAGTTTCTCAAGGAAGTGGTGATGTTGTGTGCGATATGCTGGTGTAGCACAGGCACACCTTTCTTAGAGAAGTAGTGGCGACTGGGCATCTGGTACTGGGGCACAGCGACAGACATAAGGTCTCTAAAATCCTGTGTGTCCACTAGGCGGAAAGGCAGCATTTCGGTAGCCAAGAGCTTACAGAGGGATAAAGTCAACCTCTTAGCTTTGTCATGGGTCGCAGGAAATGGCCTCTTATTTGTCCACATCTGAGGGACTGAGATCTGGCTGCTGTGTGTAGACAGTGTTGAGTAGGGTGTCCCTGGAAAAATGCAGGTTTGTGAGGAAAGTGCAGGCGTAGACATGATCTTAAAAATCCTATAAATAGAGAGAAATTCATCCCATATAAATTAACCATAAAGGTTTAACTCAGGAATATAAACGCAATATATACCCAACAAATATTCCATAAACATAATTTTTGCAGAAAATATTTTTATTGGTTAAAAAAACTAAACACACATTTAAAAACAAAGTGCACGGAAAAGAGCATGAGGGAAAGACATAGAAGAGGGGTAATGAGTAGCTTCATATAATATACATTAAACTCACAAGTGTGATAATTAGATGAAGTGCTTTACACGAACAGCAAAATTGATTACTATTAGATTCAGAGTGTGAACAGAGGCACAAAATATCAGATGGCCTATATCTGGAGTACATATATTATACAAATTTCAAGGAGTTAAAGTCATTTAAAGTGCCTGGTGCATAAATCCATAGCAGCATATACATATATAGAGGTAGAAAAAAAGTATATAGCAGCACAATTGATTACTAATAGATCAAAATTGTAAACCAAACAAAGGCACAAGATGGATATCAAATGGCATATATATAGAGTCCAAGTTTATACATATTTCAAAAGATTAAAGCAATATAAAGTGCCTGGTGCATGAATTCATAGCAGCATATTCATATATAGAGGTAGAAGATGATATTGAACATCAAGACGTGTATAGCAGCAATCAATAGATAAGGAAATATTATATGAAATATCAGGCCATAACAAAGATTGATTACCAGTCCCTCATTGCCACTCCAACGACCGTTTCGCCACCGCTTCGTCAGGGAGAGGAGCAGAGAGGTCTGTAGGTGTGTTAAATACCTGTAGTGGCAGCTGTCACTAATAAAATCTGGGAACACCTTGATATCGGGCGGCGCGGCCCGCGCATGCGCAGGCCAGCGCTTCCACGTCCGGAAGTCCGCCCACGTACAGCAAGGGCGACAGAGTCACCGTTGATGACGCAGGACAGACATCCAAACAAGGAGCGCGGCCCGCGCATGCGCACCGCGCCGCACAGTGTCACCCGCCGCCATCTTAAAAGAGGTACACAGCAGAAAACAGTGAGAGCCGAAAGGGCAAAGACATTATGAGAATTATGTAAGTTAAACAGGAGTTGTAATCCAGCAGCAAAAAGTGGGTACATAAAGACATAAAGAATGTATATATATACATCATGGTCTCCAAAGATTATAAAGATGATTATGGTATCTGTATACATAGTTATAAGTAAGGGGTAGTGATGAGCGAGTATGCTTGTTACTACTCGGTACTCGCACGAGTATCACTGTACTCGGGCTACTCGGCGGGGACCGAGTAATCTCGCGATACTCGTGCTGTACTCGTGGTCTTCATCCCTGCATGTTGGCGCTCATTTGAGAGCCAGCCCTCATGCAGGGATTGGCTGGCAGACCACTGCAATGCCACAGCCCTGTTAGTTGTGGAATTGCAGTAATTGGCCGGCCTGCACAGCGTGACCGAGCCTTTATACCGGCGGGCGCGCTGTGCTCTGCTCACAGCCATCCAGACAGTCAGTGCAGGGAGAGTGTTGCTGCTTCAGGGAAAGGTTTGCGGCCCTTTATAGTTATTTCCGTAGCAGGGCTGCAAACAGTGTGACCAGAAGTCCTTCTCAGGACTATTATAGTTGTATACAGGCAGGCAGGGTATAGCCAGGTTGGAGTACAGTAGCAGAGTCCTTCTCAGGACTATTGTTGCTGTATACAGGCAGGGTATAGCTAGGTTGGAATACAGGCTAGTGACCAGAAGAGTCCTTGTCAGGACTATTGTAGCAGTACACAGGCAGGCAGGCAGGCAGGGTATATAGCCATTCCTAGTGGTGACCGTATACCAGCCTTCATCATATCTGGGGCTGGTGTACACAGTCTAAAACAGTCCAGATAGTGTCAGAGTTCTCAGTAATTGTCGCTCCTAAAAACCTGTTAGGTTCTTAGTGCGTCCGTGCTTGCATTTAAAAACCGCACGTGTGTGCCTGTCGGTGGCAGCGTACAGGTGCACGTTTTGCACAAACTATTATATAACGCACAAGTCTAGTGTATAATACACGTCAGTCAGCAGTGTCTGATAGTGTCAGACTTCTCAGTAATTGTCGCTCCTAAAAACCTGTTAGGTTCTTAGTGCGTCCGTGCTTGCATTTAAAAAACGCACGTGTGTGCCTGTCGGTGGCAGCGTACAGGTGCACGTTTTGCACAAACTA
Source organism: Anomaloglossus baeobatrachus (assembly GCF_048569485.1). NCBI lineage: Eukaryota > Metazoa > Chordata > Amphibia > Anura > Aromobatidae > Anomaloglossus > Anomaloglossus baeobatrachus. Next base: position 420,532,990 of record NC_134356.1, on the reverse strand, counting down.
TTATATAACACACAAGTCTAGTGAATAATACACGTCAGTCAGCAGTGTCTGATAGTGTCAGACTTCTCAGTAATTGTCGCTCCTAAAAACCTGTTAGGTTCTTATTGCGTCCGTGCTTGCATTTAAAAACCGCACGTGTGTCCCTGTCGGTGGCAGCGTACAGGTGCACGTTTTGCACAAACTATTATATAACGCACAAGTCTAGTGTATAATACACGTCAGTCAGCAGTGGCTGATAGTGTCAGACTTCTCAGTAATTGTCGCTCCTAAAAACCTGTTAGGTTCTTAGTGCGTCCGTGCTTGCATTTAAAAACCGCACGTGTGTGCCTGTCGGTGGCAGCGTACAGGTGCACTTGTGTGCGTTTTGCACAAACTTGGATATAACGCACAAGTCTAGTGAATACACGTCAGCACAGCATTGCAAAATGCGCAAGGGCGTTGGCAACGAACAAGGAAGTGGACGTGATGGTGGTGCAGGCAGAGGCCGAGGTCGTGGGCAAGCTCTAATTTCGCCACAACAAAGGGCCACATCTACTCGCTCGCACGTCCTGTCCCAAATTCTTGGGGACCGCAGCAGTACACCGCTCTTGAACCAAGACCAGTGTCAACAGGTTGTTAGTTGGATAGCGGATAATGCTTCCAGTCAGATTGGCACCACCACAAACACTCTGTCTTCCACACGGTCAAGTGTCAGTAGCCGTGATACTGCACCGCACATTTCAGAACCTGATCCTCCTTCCTACCACCAGGCAGAGTACACGTCCTCGGACATTACTGATCCCACACTTGGACACTCGGAAGAGCTGTTCACGTTTCCATTCGCACATTCTGGCCTCTCGCCAGCTCATGTTGAAGTGGGTCATGAGGAGATCGTATGTACAGATGCCCAAATATTTGAGCAGCCACGTTCTCACGAAGTTGGCAACGTGTCTCAACAAGGGGTGGACGATGATGAGACACAATTGTCAGGAAGTCAGGAGGAGGAGCAGGGTGCGGAAGAGGAAGACGGCGTGGTGGATGATCCAGTAACTGACCCAACCTGGCAGGAGGATATGCAGAGCGAGGACAGCAGTGCACAGGGGGAGGGAGGCGTAGCATCCCAACAGGCAGTAAGAAGCAGGGTGGTGGCTCCAGGCAGACGTCAGGCAACCGTTCCCCGGAACAACAACACGACACAAGGTGCCTGTACAAATATTAGGTCTTCCCGAGTCTGGCAGTTTTTTAAGTTGGCTCCAGATGATTCAAAAAGGCCATTTGCAACACCTGCCATGCCAGCATCAGCAGGGGTACCAAAACTAGCAGCCTGACCACCACCAGCATGATCAGGCACATGTCAGCCAAGCACCCGACTTTGTGGGAAGTACAACAGAGTCGAGGAGCAGTGCTTGCTGATGTCACTGCTACGTCTTCGCTTGTTGTGCATGCAAGCCAATCCCCTGTCCATGCTGCCTGCGAACAAGCCTCCTCCGGTCCTGCACCTGCAGTTGCCTACGCAGAAATAACAACATCATCATCAAGCACGTCCTTGTCCCAGCGCAGCGTTCAGTTATCCATTCAGCAAACCTTTGAACGCAGGCGCAAATACACTGCCAACGCCCCACATGCCACAGTTCTAAATGCTAACATTTCGCGACTGCTTGTGCTGGAAATGTTGCCTTTTAGGCTGGTAGAGACAGAAGCATTCCGCGACCTGATGGCGGCAGCTGTCCCACGTTACTCGGTCCCCAGCCGCCACTATTTCTCCCGGTGTGCCGTCCCCGCATTGCATAACCACGTGTCACAAAACATCACACGTGCCCTGAACAACGCTGTTTCACCCAAAGTCCACCTAACCACAGACACGTGGACAAGTGCTTGTGGGCAAGGCCGCTACATCTCGTTGACGGCACACTGGGTTAATATTGTGGAAGCTGGGACCCAGTCTGAGTGAGGGACGGAACACGTCCTTCCCACACCAAGGTTTGCAGGCCCTACCTCAGTCAGGGTTTCACCCACACTCTACAGCTCCGGAATGTCATGCTCTTCAGCCTTCTCCTCCTCCTGTGCATCCTCATCCACTTTACCCTCCACACCAGTCCCAAGCTGGAAGCACTGCAGCACTGCCTCGGCAAAGCAGCAACAGGCTGTGCTGAAGCTAATCTGCATAGGTGACAAACCCCACAATGCAGAAGAGGTGTGGACAGCTCTGAATCAGCAGGCAGATCACTGGCTCACACCTCTGAACCTAAAGCCAGGAAAGGTCGTGTGTGACAATGGCCGGAACCTGGTGGCGGCTTTGAGGCGAGGCAAGCTGACACATGTTCCATGCATGGCCCATGTGCTCAACCTCGTGGTTCAGCGGTTTCTAAAGTCATACCCAGAGCTGTCTGATCTGCTGGTAAAAGTTCGCCGCCTGTCTGCACATTTTCGAAAGTCACCTACTGCTTCAGCCGGCCTTGCCGGCTTTCAGCGCCGTTTGCATCTTCCGGCTCACAGACTGGTGTGTGATGTGCCCACGCGTTGGAATTCAACTCTGCACATGTTGGTCAGGATATGTGAGCAGAAGAGGGCAGTTGTTGAGTACCTGCATCACCTAAGCCGTCGGGAAAAGGGTCAAACTCCACACATAACACCTGAGGAGTGGAGATGGATGTCCGACCTATGTACCATCCTCCAAAACTTTGAGGACTCCACCAAGATGGTGAGTGGTGATGACGCCATTATTAGCGTCACCATATCACTTCTCTGCCTTCTAAAACGGTCTCTGCTCAAAAACAAACATGATGCATTGCAGGCGGAGCGCGATGAGTTGGAGCAAGAAACAGTAGTGGGTGTGGGTGATAACACACAGCCCAGCCTCGTCTCATCACAACGTGCAGTGGAGGACTATGACGAGGAGGAGGATGAAGACATGGAGCAACTCTCCGGCCAAATTGAGGATATGACATGCACACCAGTCATATCCTCGGTTCAGCGTGGCTGGCCAGAGGACAGGGTAGATGAGGAGGAGGAGGAGGAGGAGGACAGCATGTTCAGTCATCGTGTTGGTCAGGATACTGAAGTACTGGCTGTTAAGAGTCTGGCGCACATGGCTGACTTTATGGTAAGCTGCCTGTCTCGTGACCCTCGCGTTAAGAACATCTTGGCCAACAATCATTACTGGTTGGTAACACTGTTAGACCCACGCTACAAGGAGAACTTTATGTCTCTTATTCCCGAGGCGGAGAGGTCAGCCAAAATGCAGCAGTTCCGGAAGGCCATAGTCAGGGAAGTAGGCAAAGCATTCCCCTCACAAAACGCTAGCGGCATAGGTCAGGAATCAGTGGACAACCAAGGCGTACAGCCGAGAGGGGCACAAGTCCAATCCGCCAGAGGTAGGGGAACAGTCTTTAAGATGTGTGACAGTTTTCTCAGCCCCTCACATACCACAGCCCCTGAGGTGCGGGGTAGTGCCACAAGAAATCCTAAGTTTGCCCAGATGCTCAAGGAGTACCTTGCAGATCGAACAACTGTACTCCGACATTCCTCTGTGCCTTACAATTATTGGGTATCCAAGGTGGACACGTGGCATGAATTGGCTCTCTACGCCTTGGAAGTCCTGGCCTGCCCTGCCGCTAGCGTTTTGTCAGAGCGTGTTTTTAGTGCCGCAGGTGGAATCATTACAGATAAACGCACCCGCCTGTCAACTGAAAATGCTGACAGGCTGACTCTGATCAAGATGAACAAGGGTTGGTTTGGGCCAGGCTTAACCACACCACCAGCAAATGAGAGCGGAATTTAAAGTTTGTAACGGGAATTTGCCATGTACCTCCACTCACCCATGGGTACACACTTCTGGACTTTGGATAATCGCTGGACTGCTCCTCCTTCTCCTCATGCGCCACCATGATGACCGTTACAATAGTTAGGCCTTTGTTTCAGGTATACCCCCAGTGGTAAATTTTTTCGCCCATTCTTTCAGAATGGACATTACAACAACAGGAGACCCACTCCTTTGCAATGGGAACAATGTTTTGAGGCCCTCATGCACGTCTCTATCCAGGGACAATGTGGAGCCTCCCAATTTTTGGCTGCCCTGCCTAAGGGCTATACTACAATAGACCCACTTCCTGACAATGGACACTTCAGGTTTACAGGCCCTCATGCCTGTCTCTATCCAGGGACAATGTGGAGCCTCCCAATTTTTGGCTGCCCTGCCTAAGGGCTATACTACAATAGACCCACTTACTGACAATGGACACTTCAGGTTTACAGGCCCTCATGCACGTCTCTATCCAGGGACAATGTGGAGCCTCCCAATTTTTTGGCTGCCCTGCCAAAGGGTTATACTACAATAGACCCACTTCCTTACAATGGGCACTTCAGGTTTACAGGCCCTCATGCACGTCTCTATCCAGGGACAACGTGGAGCCTCCCAATTTTTGGCTGCCCTGCCAAAGGGCTATACTACAATAGACCCACTTCCTTACAATGGGCAATTCAGGTTTACAGGCCCTCATGCACGTCTCTATCCAGGGACAATGTGGAGCCTCCCAATTTTTGGCTGCCCTGCCAAAGGGCTATACTACAATAGACCCACTTCCTCAAAATGGGCACATTAAACTCAAGAGGCCTTCATGTACGTCTCTTCTCAGGGACATCGAAGTGCCACACAATGTTTTCACGTAAAATCTTTCATGTAATCTCCAAAAGTAACATACACCAGCTCTATCTCACTATTGGGTATATGCCTTTAACATTTCCGCCATGAAAATTCATTTTGGTGTCATTTTGGAAGGTTTTCTGGTAAGTCCGAAAAAATGGCGTAAAACGCAAACAAAATTGTTCACAGCTGTGACTTTTGAGTGATAAATGCTTCAAGGGATCTTCCCCATGCTGTTGCCATGTCATTTGAGCACTCTTCTGAGACTTTTGTGACATTTTTAGGGTTTCTACATGCTGCCGGGGGTGATTTCATAAAAATACTCGGGTCTCCCATAGGATAACATTGGGCTCAGTGCTCGGGCCGAGTACACGAGTATCTTGGAATGCTCGGCCCGAGCCTCGAGCACCCGAGCTTTTTAGTACTCGCTCATCACTAGTAAGGGGTTAAATCACATATGATGCAAATGTCACAAGTTAGTAGAGTGTGGAGTATAGGAGACACTGGAATCTAAATCAAATCATATATACAGAATGTCCCAGATTATTTTAAGATATATAGAGCAAGGAATTACAGCAAAGATCATATAATAAGGGTCGTCAGTACAGATGTTGTTCCTATAAAACTGCAACATCACCTGTACAGCAATACATTATCAATGAAGGGATCTGTCGCGGGCGGGGAGGAGGGTGTCAACGCTGCGCTCTCCCACTGCTCGGGTCCGGCCGCCGCTGCTCTGCGGCTACTGCTGCTCGGTGGCTCGAGCGATAGGCCGGATCCCGGGGACTCGAGTGGCGCTCCTCGCCCGTGAGTGAAAGGGGTTATTTGTTGGTGGGGGATTTGATTAATTTCCATGACGCCACCCACGACTGTGGTGATTGTGTGGACACCATCGCTGCTCTGTCTGGGGATCCCGGGAGTGGTGGTATGGAGCAGCTAGATGTTGGTTTGCCCCTCCGTGGGTAGGGGGTTTGGTGGTCCCGTGGCCCGATGACGGGGGGGTTAGGGTGGTGGACAGGCGGGTTATGGGGCCTGTGGAGGTGCAGGGACGCAGGGGCAGCGTTGTGCCGCACAACACGGAGGTACTCACTCAGCCCAAGGATGATGACACAGTTCACGGTAAACAAACGGCTGGTTGGACGGGTCCCTCGGACGGCTGCGGTGTAGATGTTCCCTGCAAGTTAGCGGAGACTGTCTCTTCCCTGCACCTAGAAACGGTTGTTGGTAGTGATGGATTCCCACCGGTAACCTGCTCCCCAGCTTGGATATGAGCCGGAGGAGCCCCTCTCTTGCCCGCAGGCGCTGGCCCTGGGAAACTGGTGCCTTGGCGATGCCGGTGTCTCCCCTTCACGGTTGGACTGTTGCCTTCAATTGGGACTTTGCTGCTGGAAGACCCGGAGGTCCCCTTCACTGACGGATTTGGCAAATTACGGCGACTCCTAGCCTTGCCGGGATCCGAAAGGCCCCTGCCAATGGTGCTGGCTTCTCTTTGTATACCGCTCCGGTACCGCCGGACCACCACCCGTCCACGGTCCTTTCGGCAACCTCCGATCAGCCTCTCCTGCAGACGGTCACCGCCGTCTGCCAACCTTGCTGTCTCAGTCCGGGGCACACACCCGGACCAACTTCAGGCTCTGTTGCTGTCACTTTCCTTCACTTCCACTCCTGTCACTTGCTCCTCTACCACTTCCTTCTACTCTCCAACTCCACTCAAACTCCACTGTTTACTCCTTCACTTCCCCTAGCTTACTGCTGGTTTTCCCGCCTCCAGGACTGTGAATTCCTCGGTGGGCGGAGCCAACCACCTGGCCCACCCCCTGGTGTGGACATCAGCCCCTGGAGGAAGGCAACAAGGATTTGTGTTCTGACCTTGGTGTGCCTGCAGGGAATGTGGGGTGTGTGGTGGTGTCATGACCTGTGACCCCTGGCTTGCCCAGGGTGTCACATTCCCCCTTAGCAAAACACAGACCGTCCTCGGGCTGCCCGTCCAACACCGGTTTTATTTTCCTTTTTTTTTCTGAAAAGATAAAAACACATACATTTATACTAACATCATCCCACAACAGGAGGCACTTTTCCTAAACTTTACTAACGGTTTTAACGGTTGCTGCTGCCGCTCTCTCTCACCCAAGTAACCTGGCCCTGATGCTGCCCCTAAGAAACAGGCAGCACCCCTTGACCCCAGTCCTGAACCAAGTTACCCGAGCGGGATCTGTCCTTCCCCTCCAGAGGGTAGCCATCGGTTCCGGTGGTGGCTGGGCCCCAGCCTGCTCCACTGCGGGCCCTCCCTCCAACCTGCCTCTCCGGAGGCGGTACGGTGGCAGTTGCAACAAAAACATATTATTTACAAGCCACTAAAGTTTGTGGTTGCCCTGCAAGTTCACGGGCTTGTCCATAGGAGTTCCTATGCAAATCCACTCAAGCGGTCCCCACGGGGACAACGGTGCCGGCAACGGCCGGTTCAATCAAGCAGATAATCAGGTAACTTTCACAGTAATCATTTTCATTTTCTCAAACTTTAAAACAAACTTTTGAACAAACACAGTGCTGGTCCCAACGGGGACTTTGACAACGGTGCTCCGCTGCCCTACTCAGATTCCTCGGCATCACCTGAGGGAGGGGGTGTAGCGCTCACACGGGCCTCCTGGCTGCCCCTCAATTTTGCATCTAGGGCGAACCACCCCCTCTCTCCACAGTGCCGGGTGTACTGGACCAAGTCGCCCGGCATCAGATTTCAACCAGGGTGCTCCTCTGGCAGGTGAGCATTAACATCCCGCCGGGCTATAAACACTTCGGCCTCCAGGCCCGGTGCATATATGAATCCATAGCCCCGGCGGACATCAAACCGCCTCACCTGCCCTTCATACAACGGGCCCCGGACACGGAAAGTTGCCTGACGGAGGTTCTCTTTTTCCCGGATTGCACGGGCCACCAACTCCGCCTTCTTTCTTTCCCTCTCCTCAATCTCCAGGCCCAATGGTACCGGCTCCCTGTCCCAGTACGGCGCTGCTGCGAGCTCCGGCGCACGGGTCGGGCCCCGCGGGACATTTTGGAAGCTGCCCACTGTTAGGGATCTGGGCGGCAGGTCCCGCGGCTTCTTGGCCTTGGACGCCGCCTTGCAGCGGCAACCCGGCGCAACCTCAGCTGAGGTGTGGGGGATGGGCACAGGGGCTTTCCTCTGTTGGGCCTTCGGCACGGAACGGGCTATCAGCTCCGGCTCGGGGGACTTCTCGGGGGACGCCTCCGGTTTGGGCTTCGGGGCTTTCCACGGCAGCACCTCCGGGCAGCTACCGGCTCCGGCTGCAGGTCGGCCTGCCGGGGCGGGCATGCTGGGTATTGCTACCGGTTGCGGTGGCAGCGGGCCTAGTGGCGGAGTCATGGCTTCCGGGACGGGTGGCGAGGGAGGAAGCAGGGCGAGAGGGTTTAGACCGGGTCCCGCAGCCGCGATGACCGGCCCTTCAAGGGCATCGGGGCGTGGGTCACTCACCCTCCCTTCCTCAGCGTCCTCCTCGCGTCTCCGCACGGTCGCTATGACATCCGCCATGTCGGTCTCCCACTCCTCCATGAGGAGCTGCATCTTGACCTGCAGCCTCTGGTAGAGCTGCGCGGTCCGGATCTCCACCCACGCCACGGTTCCCGGCGCGGGGGCCACGGTGCTTCGGGACGGCATCCACATGCTGCTGGAGGCTTCTTCCAGGAACAAGATGGCTGCAGAGTCCTGGCGTCCCTGCTTTTATAGCCGCGGCTACAAGCGTCCAGTCGCCATTTCGTCCCCCTTAGCCTCTTTCCGGCTCCTCCTCTATCGGGGCGGGGTTTTGGCCTTCGCGCCTCCACTACTCGAGAAGACGCTCGAGCGGGGACTTTTCGCGCCAAAGATGGCGGCTTCTGAAATTTTCTGGCCGGACACCTTCGACGGTAACAAGGCGCACCTCTACCAGACGGCAGAGCGGTAAGATCCTGTTCGTGACGCCAAGTTGTCGCGGGCGGGGAGGAGGGTGTCAACGCTGCGCTCTCCCACTGCTCGGGTCCGGCCGCCGCTGCTCTGCGGCTACTGCTGCTCGGTGGCTCGAGCGATAGGCCGGATCCCGGGGATCCTGGTTTTCCCGCCTCCAGGACTGTGAACTCCTCGGTGGGCGGAGCCAACCGCCTGGCCCACCCCCTGGTGTGGACATCAGCCCCTGGAGGAAGGCAACAAGGATTTGTGTTCTGACCTTGGTGTGCCTGCAGGGAATGTGGGGTGTGTGGTGGTGTCATGACCTGTGACCCCTGGCTTGCCCAGGGTGTCACAGATCAATTCATATATATTCGTATATATACATTCTTTATGTCTTTATGTACCCTCTTTTTGCTGCTGGATTACAACTCCCGTTTATCTTACATAATTCTCATAATGTCTTTGCCCTTTCGGCTCTCACTGTTTTCTGCTCTGTACCTCTTTTAAGATGGCGGCGGGTGACACTGTGCGGCGCTGCGCGCATGCGTGGGCCGCGCTCCTTGTTTGGATGTCTGTCCTGCGTCATCAACGGTGACTCTGTCGCCCTTGCTGTACGTGGGTGGAATTCCGGACGTGGAAGCGCTGGCCTGCGCATGCGCGGGCCGCCCGATATCAAGGTGTTCCCAGATTTTATTAGTGACAGCTGCCACTACAGGTATTTAACACACCTACAGACCTCTCTGCTCCACTCCCTGACGAAGCGGTGGCGAAACGGTCGTTGGAGTGGCAGTGAGGGACTGGTAATCAATCTTTGTTATGGCCTGATATTTCATATAATATTTCCTTATCTATTGATTGCTGCTATACACGTCTTGATGTTCAATACCATCTTCTACCTCTATATATGAATATGCTGCTATGAATTCATGCACCAGGCACTTTATATGGCTTTAATCTTTTGAAATATGTATAAACTTGGACTCTATATATATGCCATTTGATATCCATCTTGTGCCTTTGTTTCGTTTACAATTTTGATCTATTAGTAATCAATTGTGCTGCTATACACCTTTTTTCTACCTCTATATATGTATATGCTGCTATGGATTTATGCACCAGGCACTTTAAATGGCTTTAACTCCTTGAAATTTGTATAATATTTGTACTCCAGATATAGGCCATCTGATATTTTGTGCCTCTGTTCACACTCTGAATCTAATAGTAATAAATTTTGCTGTTCGTGTATAGCACTTCATCTAATTATCACACTTGTGAGTTTAATGTATATTATATGAGGCTACTCATTACCCCTCTTCTATGTCTTTCCCTCATGCTCTTTTCTGTGCACTTTGTTTTAAAATGTGTGTTTAGTTTTTTTAACCAATAAAAATATTTTCTGCAAAAACTATGCTTATGGAATATTTGTTGGGTATATGTAGACATGATGTTGCCTTCATCCAACGTTTGTGCTATCGATGTCTCAGAGAGCTGTACACACGCACTTGTTTCCCCTTCCAAACCAACTGACGACCTACCAAGCAAACTGCCTGTTGCAGTTACAGTGTTGGAAGCTGTGCATGGAAAACCAGGTGTGACAGCTGTCCCCACAGTCCTAGAAGATGAAGAGCGCGTGGATGCACTGGAAGGGGCAGGCGGTGGATGGTGCACTCCGCTAGGCCGCATTGCAGCACGGTGATCTTCCCACTGGGACATATGATATTTATTCATGTGACGATTCATGGAAGAAGTTGTCAAACTGCTGAGGTTTTGCCCTCTACTAACAGAATCATGACAAATTTTACATATCACATGATTTGGGCGATCTTTTGCTATGTCAAAAAAGGATCAGGTTAGGCAACGCTTAGAGGGCATGCGACCTGCTGAACCACCCTGACTAGTGCTCAGAGGCAGAGTGGTGGCTGACGATGCAGTTGTAGACGTGATACCAGTACTCCTCCTCTGTCCAGGAAGGTGCAAGGTAACTTCGTCGTCAGTAGCAACCTCCTCCACTGCCTCTGTTGACCTCCTCGAGTGCCTGACTGTGGGTTGACAGTAGGTGGGATATAGAAGTTCATCATCAAGCGTTGTGTTTGCACTCCCCTCCCCCTCATACTGAGCCTCTTCCTGCCCTGAACGAATATTTAAGTTGTCATCCCAATCTGGTATCTGCGTCTCATCGCCATCAGTATGTTCCTCATTGTCTATTACAACAGGTGTTTCAGTTTGTGAATAAGGGTCAACATTATGCTCAGAAACTTGGTCATCACGGCCTGAATCTGAGTCACAAAGGTTCTGGGCATCACTGCAGACCATTTCCTGGTCTGTACTCACTGTAGCTTGGGAGCAGACCTCTAATTCCCAGGCTATAGTGTGACTGAACAGCTCTGCAGACTCAGCCATCTCTGTTCCACCATACTGTGCAGGGCGGATGGAGACTTGAGAGCTGGGAGAAAGCAAGTGTGATTGGGATGACAACTCAGAGGACTGGTGTTTTTTTGATGCAATAGTTGAGGTGGAGGAGAGGGCACTTGTTGGACCACTTGAGATCCATTCAAGCATTTTCTTTTTTTGGGCAACATCTACCTTTGTTCCAGTTGTTCGTGTTCGTAAAAAAGAGAGCACATCCGATTGTCCACGGAAAGTAGTAGACATCTTACTTTTGCTGGAAGATGGCCTATCTTCAGCAGATGTTAATGGAGCTTTGCCACCTTCCCCATGGACACAAACTTTTTTTCCTTTTCCAACACGCCTGTTCCCCTTTCCACCAGCATCTGTCATTTTGCCACTCATTTTGCTAGCAACAAGAATGTCCACTTAAAATGTGGTAGTAAAAATTGAGAGGTGGTGTAGATTGCAGCGGTGGTCTACCTTTATTGACAGCAGAATAAACAACAATAACTATCCCGGACAATGAAACTATGGCCCTTAAAATGGCAGCACAGTTTGCTAGTATAATAGCTTAGTAAAAATGAGTTTGAGTGTGCAATGCAGAGGTACTGCAAATATCTTTGCACCAGTGGGACACTAATGAAGTCCAACAGCCACTTTTAGGATGCCACTAAGTTTCCTCAGTGTTTGGTATTATAATGGCTTTGTAACAATGAGCTTGAGTGTGCAATGCAGAGGTGCTGCAAATAGATTTGCACTAGTGGGACACTAATGGAAGTCCAACAGCCACTTTTAGGATGCCACTAAGTTTCCTCAGTGTTTGCTATTATAATGGCTTTGTAACAATGAGCTTGAGTGTGCAATGCAGAGGTGCTGCAAATAGATTTGCACCAGTGGGACACTAATGAAGTCCAACAGCCACTTTTACGATGCCACTAAGTTTCCTCAGTGTTTGCTATTATAATGGCTTTGTAACAATGAGCTTGAGTGTGCAATGCAGAGGTGCTGCAAATAGATTTGCACCAGTGGGACACTAATGAAGTCCAACAGCCACTTTTAGGATGCCAGTAAGTTTCCTCAGTGTTTGGTATTATAATGGCTTTGTAACAATGAGCTTGAGTGTGCAATGCAGAGGTGCTGCAAATAGATTTGCACTAGTAGGACACTAATGGAAGTCCAACAGCCACTTTTAGGATGCCACTAAGTTTCCTCAGTGTTTGCTAGTATAATGGTTTAGTAACAATGAGCTTGAGTGTGCAAAGGGCAGGAGGGTACAGTGGCCGGGTTGTGGGTCAGTGTAGAGGAAAGGAAGCCTCACTTAATATCCCTCCTAATGGTGAAATGCACAAGGAACTCCCTGACCTTAGCTACACAGACGCTTTTATCTGTAGCTGTTAAAACCTCTTTCCACGGACCTGACTGTCACCTATGGCTCTGAGCCTGCTGTAATTAGCCCTTAGAAGGGCTGAAAGAAACTTCTATGCCTATTCTGTATAACGCTGTGTGTAGAGCGTACACAGCAGTATCGGAGACAGGAGCTGCACCTGTGGTGACTGACACCCAGACGCAGAAGGCAGATAATGGGGTCCAGACGGGCAGATGCCCGTATTTATAATGCAGGGACATGTGACTTGGACATCCTATCACACATGCCGTTGCTTCTCTGGCTAAAAGTCCACTTAGCTGTGTGTGTGTCTGGGATTGGCTGACATGCTGGCCCGCCCCAACGCGCGCTTAGGGAGGGAAGGAAGAACCAAAAAAAAAAAAATGGCAATCGGCATTATCCCAGCAGCAGTGATCTGAACGCGCTGTTCCCGCAGACTATACGCTGACATTTCATAATAGTGTGAGTCACAGAGTGACTTACAGTATTACAGCGGAAAGCCAGCTAGTAATTAGCTTCGCTTCTTACTGTTAGAACCGTTCTCGAACGTAACTAGAACTTTCGAGCTTTAGCAAAAAGCTCGAGTTCTAGTTCGATCTAGAACAGCCCCCAAAATCACTCGAACCGCGAACTGGAGAACCACGAACCACGAACAGCGCTCAACTCTAATTATAATGACGTCAGATTTTTCCTTCAAGCTTTTGGATCTTTTCTTCCTTTTTAGTTAGTGAGCTATATTAGTCTACAGTTGAATTAATGTTCATTTAGTATTTTTTCATATTTTCCAAGTATTTTAGAACGTCTTGGAGGATTTAAGAAAAAGGATTCCAGTAGAGTTGACAAAATTCAATTCCAATGCGCCATATAAACCTCATGAAAATCTCATGGAAACACTGCTTCCAGAAAAATGTCTGTCCCTGAGATTGGTGTGAAGAACTGGAACAAGTTATGATGGGGACGGGGCGGAAATGGCTGTACAGGGGGCATGGTTTCTCAAGACGGCATAGCTATTCATAAAAATATTCAATGGCATTCTGAGGAAGCCACCAACATATTTATCTCCCAGATGTCATCCTTTGAAAGTTTGCAAGAAAAGATTTATTCTGTAAACACCAACCCAGAAAAATGTAATAGTTTACCTCCAAGTGTTTCATATTTTTTTTTTTGTATGTTTTATGATTTGTCTCCTGGAGTAAACATTCCCAGCAACCCCAAGCCAGACAGCCAGACACATGTGAAATATATTGTTTGATATTCATGGTTTATAGTGATTGAAATTTGCAAAGAATAGACTTAAGTGCTGTAGGTAACGGAATGTTCACTTCTAATTTACCATCTGTAGTGATATTTTTTGACAATGGACAAGAAATGTGTAAAAAATGAATGTAGTGTATGACAAAAGTTATTGGTTCTACAGTCTTTGTTTTCATTATTTACTATTTATTCCTTTGAGGTAGCCATATTGCGAAAGCACGTTTCCATACTTTTGTCATCTGTATAGAACATTCAACAAAATGTGTGCATTATGCCAGCTACAATAACTGTTAATATAAATGAAGAAATAAAGAAGTGTTAATAAGCTAATAAATAGTGATGAGTGAGCATGCCGATACTCGATCGAACATCGGGATGCTCAGGCACGCTTGATACACCATCAAGTATTGCAGTCCCCACTCTGCATGTTTCTTCGTCAATAAACAGAGAAAAACACTGTGGAAAGAAAGCGCAATAGGGTCTTACCCCAGACAATTGGGGAAAATCAAGGAGGGTGGTCTTACTCACCTATAGGGGTTGTGAAAGTCACAACGCCTATACCAGCATATAAAAGTATCCAAGCCACGGCAGCGGACCCAAGGTTAGCAGATAACAGAAAGTAGTAGATAGGGATGTTAAACCGCGCCACTGACTCAGCCGATCCAGGAGATTAATGGATAGGTGTTGCTTTAATTCATTACACAGATCAGGTCAACGCGTTTCGGGAGTCGCAGCTCCCTTCATCAGGACAGTCTGGCAAGCAAAACACATCTGCTGTACAGGGAATACTTCCAGCAATATATACCTTACTAATGACGTCATGGTCCGCCCACTTCTGAAAAAAATCGGCGGGAATCAATGCATAGAAAAAAATGTATATGTGTCATCTCTATAACATTCAGCCTTTCTTATAGTACGTCATTTTTTCTTTGTCATAACTGTCCTGACGACTCAGAAGTTTAAAATAAAATGAATTACAAAGAAAAATAAAAACATATGTTTGTGTCAAATTTATATACGTCTCTCTCTTTTACATATGGTGTCAAAAAAAGTTCATGGGGAACCCATGTAAATGTGCACCTCAAACATCGCAACATTACCTAGAACCTACTTAGGAAAGTGTCACTTTAATCAAAGCGGCCGGAAAGTGATCGTATAGTCCGCCCGTACCATATGGGAGGTGACCGTCGGGATATGTTCAAAAAACGGGAATCATTATAAGGAGTACTACAGGGAAAAGGATAAAAAAATATATATATAATGAAAAAAGGCGTAGCTAAGAGGATCAATTATCCCATAAATAAAAAATATATATATATATATATATGTATCTACATTATGTGATATTCACTGGATAAAAAATATATATAAAGAAATATTTAGATATATAAATTGGAATAATAATGATAAGAAGAGGGGGATCACAATAATGTACCTTAAAGAACGGTGCCATTGTCTGAGTGCCAAAAATATGATTAAGCCTAGGCTCCATGGCGGGAACATAAAGCAGACCAAGGACGCTATAGTGTCTTGCGTATAAGTGCAGGTTTAAAAAACCTTTTCCTTATGATTGTTAAATGCCTCGACCAACCCGCTAATGCGGGTCACGCTGAGGGAAGGACCCCATCAATGTTATTTAATCGGGAACCAGCGTTATATCACCATGTAATCTAGAGTAATTTTATTCCCGATCTGTGGAATCATAGAAAAAAATTTTTTATTTATTTACTATTATTTTCTTGACTATACCCGGTTACTGAGTGTGGGAAAAATATAATTAACTATTTGGTGAAAGTATGGAGGTAGTCTAAAAAGACTGAACTATGCCGTGAGGGTGAATAAGTACAACATGGGAGAAAAAATCAGGTGCACATGTCAAGATAACCTCTATCGAGGAATGTGCGCAGACCTCTGCTGAGTGAAGGTAAGGAGCTAGTGTGAACTTGAGGTTCAATCAAATTCAAACCCGTGGGAAAAAATCCAGTGCGCATGTCAAGTCAACCCTCTCTCGAGGAAAATGTCCAGATCTCTGTTCCGTAGAAATATGGAGCTAGTATGAGAGGAGCTATACCGTGCGGGTGAAACAGTTCAAAATCGTGAGAACAATTCCAGTGAGCATGTCAAGGAGATCCCTCTTGAGAAATCCATTAATATGGAGCTATGTGTGGTCTGTAGTATGTCACAAAAAACTTTACAACTGATATATCTCTAGCTATTATTAAGAATACATAAATGTACATATGAAAAAAGTAATTGTATATAAAAAAATGTATAAAATTATGTTAAAACCTGAGGCTATGACCTGATCGAATTATTACAATAAAATAAGGACTACCTGACAGGATGTAAATCCTCTAAAAACATATTATAACATTAAACATCATAAAATTACATAAAAATCCATAAAAATTAGATTAGTGAAAAACACATAAGGACTCATAGTCCATGATATTCTCTAATCAGAGAAGATCCATTGCTTGTTAGACGGCGGCCCTGAACTATCCTATCCTTGGGGATATCATTGTCATTTCTCTTACAACACAGTATATCCATATTAAAGGGACTATCTTTGGGGAAAAAATAGTGAACTAATAAAATAGATCCGTTACTTCATTGAGCCCAAATGGTTTTAATGTGTTAAGTTTATAGATCCAATAGGTCTCTTTCCTTTTTAAAGCATCAATACGATTGTGTGAAAGAGGGGTTATCTGTTCGATCGGGGTGATCCTGATCTTTGCTCTCCCATTATGCTCCATAGTGATGTGTCTCGACAGACCATGTAACATGAATCCTATTTTAATGTTGTGTCTGTGCGAGTTTAACCTCTTATGCAGTGCCTGTATTGTTCTCCCAATATATTGTCTATCGCATTCACATTCAATCAAGTATATCACAAAGTCAGACTGACAATTTAAACGTGATTTGATGGAAAACACTTCCCCCCCCGTTTTAGAGCAAAAATTGACTCTTTGGTGTTGAATTGACCTGCAGCATAGACAGTTCTTAGAGAAACATTTGAACGATCCCTTGGTATTATCCATGGCTTCCATGGGTTTATTTTCTCTGAGCCGGCTAGGAGCTAACTGGTTTTTTAATGTCGAGGCTCTTCGATAGGTGATCCCAGGCACTTCTGGGATAGCATCCTTCAGAAAGGGGTCATTCCGAAGAATACCCCAGTGTTTACGGATAATACTCTTGATCAAATCCCCATCATTACTGTAAGTCGTCACAAAGTTGGACGAAAAATTTACACTCATGTCCTTCATCCCGTGACTGTTTGAACTTACTAATTCTTTCTGTGTAAGTTTTTTGTTGATCTGATATGCCTTCTTAATTAATGGTATAGGATAGTCTTTCTCCAAAAACCTTTCTCTCAGGATATTGGCTTGTAGTTCAAAATCCCTATCCAAAGAACAATTCTTTCGGATTCTTTGGAACTGATTCTTTGGGATATTTTGTAACCATTTATTGTAATGGCTGCTAGTAAAATGAATATAGCCATTGCTATCAACTTTTTTGAAGAAAGTTTTCGTATGGATAGCTCCTTCATTATGTGATATAGTCAAGTCTAGGAAATCAATGCTGTCCTTATTTATAATAGGGGAGAAAATGAGACCCCAATTGTTATTGCATATTTGTCCTAGGAATTCATTCACATTATTTTGTGAATTGTCCCAAATCAGGAACAGGTCGTCGATGTATCTTTTATAGACAATAACATGCTTGAACAATACCGACCCAAAAATGTATAATAACTCAAACATACCCATGAACAGATTTGCATATGTAGGTGCGACTTTAGACCCCATCGCAGTTCCACAGCATTGGTGGTACAGTGTGTCTCGGAATGTGAAATAGTTATTACATAGTATAAACCTCATTCCTTCAAGGAGGAAGTTTTTTTGTCCTTCCGGCAGACGTTCATCCACTAATAGAAACTGTCTGAAGCACTCTATTCCCAATCGGTGGGAGATATTAGTATACAGGGCTGAGATATCCAGGGTTACAAAAACAAAAGTATCTTTCCACTCAATATTCTTAATTATATTAATAAGCTCTGTGGAGTCACGGAGATAGCTCCTCAAATTGGTGACATGACTTCTCATAATGCGGTCAATATAAGCTGCCAGATTTGCAGTCAACGAATCTATACCTGAAATGATAGGTCTCCCAGGGGGGTTCTCCAGATCCTTGTGGATCTTCGGTAGGTGATAGTAAAAGGCCAGTTTTGGATCTTTAATGTTGAGAAACTTAGCCTCATCCTTATTTAATATTCCACACATAGCTCCATATTAATGGATTTCTCAAGAGGGATCTCCTTGACATGCTCACTGGAATTGTTCTCACGATTTTGAACTGTTTCACCCGCACGGTATAGCTCCTCTCATACTAGCTCCATATTTCTACGGAACAGAGATCTGGACATTTTCCTCGAGAGAGGGTTGACTTGACATGCGCACTGGATTTTTTCCCACGGGTTTGAACTTGATTGAACCTCAAGTTCACACTAGCTCCTTACCTTCACTCAGCAGAGGTCTGCGCACATTCCTCGATAGAGGTTATCTTGACATGTGCACCTGATTTTTTCTCCCATGTTGTACTTATTCACCCTCACGGCATAGTTCAGTCTTTTTAGACTACCTCCATACTTTCACCAAATAGTTAATTATATTTTTCCCACACTCAGTAACCGGGTATAGTCAAGAAAATAATAGTAAATAAATAAAAAATTTTTTTCTATGATTCCACAGATCGGGAATAAAATTACTCTAGATTACATGGTGATATAACGCTGGTTCCCGATTAAATAACATTGATGGGGTCCTTCCCTCAGCGTGACCCGCATTAGCGGGTTGGTCGAGGCATTTAACAATCATAAGGAAAAGGTTTTTTAAACCTGCACTTATACGCAAGACACTATAGCGTCCTTGGTCTGCTTTATGTTCCCGCCATGGAGCCTAGGCTTAATCATATTTTTGGCACTCAGACAATGGCACCGTTCTTTAAGGTACATTATTGTGATCCCCCTCTTCTTATCATTATTATTCCAATTTATATATCTAAATATTTCTTTATATATATTTTTTATCCAGTGAATATCACATAATGTAGATACATATATATATATATATATTTTTTATTTATGGGATAATTGATCCTCTTAGCTACGCCTTTTTTCATTATATATATATTTTTTTATCCTTTTCCCTGTAGTACTCCTTATAATGATTCCCGTTTTTTGAACATATCCCGACGGTCACCTCCCATATGGTACGGGCGGACTATACGATCACTTTCCGGCCGCTTTGATTAAAGTGACACTTTCCTAAGTAGGTTCTAGGTAATGTTGCGATGTTTGAGGTGCACATTTACATGGGTTCCCCATGAACTTTTTTTGACACCATATGTAAAAGAGAGAGACGTATATAAATTTGACACAAACATATGTTTTTATTTTTCTTTGTAATTCATTTTATTTTAAACTTCTGAGTCGTCAGGACAGTTATGACAAAGAAAAAATGACGTACTATAAGAAAGGCTGAATGTTATAGAGATGACACATATACATTTTTTTCTATGCATTGATTCCCGCCGATTTTTTTCAGAAGTGGGCGGACCATGACGTCATTAGTAAGGTATATATTGCTGGAAGTATTCCCTGTACAGCAGATGTGTTTTGCTTGCCAGACTGTCCTGATGAAGGGAGCTGCGACTCCCGAAACGCGTTGACCTGATCTGTGTAATGAATTAAAGCAACACCTATCCATTAATCTCCTGGATCGGCTGAGTCAGTGGCGCGGTTTAACATCCCTATCTACTACTTTCTGTTATATTCGTCAATAAACATGCAGAGGTTGCCTGCTAATCACGGTAATGCCATAGCCATGTTGGCAACTGGCATTATAGCATCATTGAGTTTATATAAGACCTGGTGATGCAACGCTAGGCTCAATCTACCCTGGAAACAATGTAGGGAGAGCTGCATCATAACATAAGGCCTTTTCTGGCTTCAAGGAACATAGCACAGTTTTCAGTCTGTTTCACTCGCAGTATGCCCGTACAGGTTCAGATAAAACTTATTATCCCATTGGAGATATCCCACCCTCCACTCACTGAAACTGGTCAATATACACAAACCCTCTCTCAGATGTTCCTTCCTGAAGGTGTAACAACCTCCACACACTGACCATGTGTCAAACAAACAAACACTATTTTAAGATACGAGACACACCCATGAGCGGAGTTATGTGGATAACAAGACTCACCCATCTCTCTGGCTATTCGTAAAACCTGCCCCTGGAATGCCTTAACCCCTTCACGACCATGGACGGATATATCCGTCATGGAGCGTATCCCGTTAAGCCCCGCCCCCTGCCGCGGGCTGTTTTCAACAGCTGACATGTGTGCCTGCATGTTGCGAGTGAAATCGCTTCCACTCGCAACATTTAACTCCTTAATTCTCGCTGCCAAAGTCTGGCAGCAAGATCTATATGCGCGCGGCCATGTTTTTTACTTACCGCCGCCCCCACCGGAAGTCACGTGCGTGATCACGTGACTTTCAGTGGTTGCCATCGTAGCACAGGGTCATGTGATGACGCCTGCAGCTATGAAGTTTCACTTTCGTTTTCCCTCGGCCGAAAGCAGGGAGAAACAGAAAGTGACTGAATCTGATGTTTACAGCTGTATAGCTGTGATCAGCAGATATATAAGAGCGATCGGATTGCTGATCGCTATAGCCCCCTAGGGGGACTAGTAAAATAAAAAAAAAAAACCCTTTCCCCCCATTGAAAATTAAAGGGTAAAAAAGAAATAAATATACACATATTTGGTATCGCCGCGTTCAGAAATGCCCGATCTATCAAAATATAAAATCAATTAATCTGATTGGTAAACGGCGTAGTGGCAAAAAAATTCCAAACGCCAAAATTACGTTTTTTGGTCGCCGCAAGTTTTACGCAAAATGCAATAACAGGCGATCAAATTGTAGCATCTGCTCAAAAATGGTACCATTAGAAACGTCAGCTCGAGTTGCAAAAAATAAGCCATCACTGAGCCATAGATCCCAAAAAATGAGAACGCTACTTGTTTCAGAAAATGGCGCAAAACGTGTGCCACTTTTATTGGACAAGCTTGTGAAAAAAATCTTAACCCCTTAGATACAAGTAAACCTATACATGTTTGGTGTCTACAAACTCACACCTCAGGCATCATACCCACACATCAGTTTTACCATATAGTGAACACCATGAATAAAACATCCCAAAAACTATTGTGCCATCACACTTTTTTTGCAATTTTTCCACACTTGGAATTTTTTTGCTGCTTTCCAGTACACCATATGGTAAAACTTATGGTTTCATTTAAAAGTACAACTTGTCCCGCAAAAAACAAGCCCTCATATGGCAAGATTGACGGAAAAATAAAAAAGTTACGGCTCTCTGAAGAAAGGGAGCAAAAAACAAAAACGCAAAAACAGAAAGTGCCCCGGGGCTGAAGGGATAATTAAGACTCGTGGCACTACAGATACCAGAGCAGACAGATTTACACCACCTCTGTGATACATACCAGCCGTCATCTTACACCAAAGGGAAGTGTAATGTCCCCAAATAATATCAACCTGCTGATATGAGGTTATTAGCATTCTAAAGCTGTGCTGCCATGCACTGAAAGAATAGCTACTGAGAAGAAATTAACTTTATTCCTCCCGGCAGCCTGTAACCAAGTTACGGTACTGACTGGCAATGTACTGCTGAGCCAGCTGTCAGTCAGTGGCGGGCATGGTTTCAGCTATCACTAGCTATGTAATAAGCAGTGACAGAAACCGCACCTCTATGAATGAAAGCTGCTGGGAGGAATAAAATTAATATCAAATGGTGCTCACCCAGGTATGCACACATACATATGTCCATAGCCAGGCTCTTAAATGCACAGGCACGCAGCATAGAAAAGTAGTAGTGATGAGTAAGCGTGCTCGCCCTGCTCGATATTCGATCAAGCATCAGGGTGCTCTGATATGCATTTTACTTGATCGAGTAGTTTTGCGGCTATTATACAGCCAATCAACATGCAGGGATTGCCTGCAATACACAATAATGACAAATCCATGTTGGCTATTGGCATTACTGTGATTAGCTGGCTACATCACATCACCAGCACATTCTCCTATGGAAGTAGTTCAGGGAGAGTTGATCTAGGGCACCCTTCATAGGTCCGTGTTTCCAGTACGAGTGTTGTCCGTTTTTACACATACTGGAAACACATTCACCTTCATACTCATTAAAGTAGGTGTTGATTTTCACACCTGTGTTTTCACCTGGACCTTGTCTGTGTGAATCACACATGTCCATGTTATCCACAAGGAAACGTCCATTTTTTACCATTAGCATGGATGAAAAGGCTCAATCCATGCTAATACCAGCCCACAGTCACCCCAGAAATGGTGCATTACGTAAGATGCACCAATTCTGACATTTCGCCTTGGTTCTTGCCGATTGCCCTGGCATGATGGTAATCGGGGTAATGATTTATGGGGTTGAAATCAGCTGAATAGTGTCAGCTAGCATTAAATCCTGGTGTTAGTAATGGAGTGATGTCTATTAGACTCCCACTACTAACCCAGTAATACACAATTAAAGACACACACTCACGAAATTTTTTTTTATTTCAATAAACATTCCTCAAAACTTACCCTCGTTTACCATTTTATTAAGAAAAAAAAAACATGCAGCTTGACCTCAGTCCAGGGAATCAGGCGTAGTTCAAAAAAGGATATCTGAAAAACCACACAAACATACAAACACAGAGAAATAAGACAAGACACCCACCCTCATTCACCAATTTAGTCAAAAGAAAAAAAATTCCCAGCTGATCTGACATAGTCCAGCACCAATCCGACAAACAAACTCTATGAAATATCGTTCTGACACTCCATGGACCTTGCCTACATAAAATCCAGATCACACTGTGCTGCATGAGACTCAACGCCTCTCAGTAACTGAAATTAATGTTCTTTATGTGTTAAAGATGGGAAAAAATAGACAGACAGCTATAGATAGATAGATTGATAGATAGATGGATAAATAGATAGATAGATAGATAGATAGATACATAGATAGATAGATGATAGATAGATAGATAGATAGATAGATGGACAGACAGACAGCTTGAACAACGTTGGTTAACAACCAGAATGTTGCCACATGGCCTAATAAAGTCCACATTTTGTTTCTACATTGGAGTGCTGCCTTCTTTTTTTCCATTTTTTACAGGAAACACTGATACAACACTTACAGCACACGAATTGCAATTGTGACACATACTGCAAAAAAACACATAACACTGAAATGAATGGTTTTTATGTGTTGAAGATGTGCAATGATATATAGATAGATAGATAGATAGATATAGGGATACATAGATAGATAGATAGATAGATAGATAGATAGATAGATAGATAGATAGATAGATGCATAGCTTATACAGCTATTTAGCCAAATATGTAATTAAATGAAAAAAACAGCGTGGGATCCCCACTATTTTTGATAACCAGGCAATGTAAAACAGACAGCTGGGGTTGGTATTACCAGGGAGGGAAAGCCCATAGTAATTCTGCCCTTTCCAGCCTAAAATTGCAGCCTGCAGCTGCCACAGAAGTGGTGCATCCACTAGATGCGCCAATTCTGGTGCTGTGCCTGGCTCTTCCCTCTTGCCCTGGTGCAGTGGCAATCAGGGTAATGGTTTATGGGGTTCATGTCAGCTGTGATTTGTCAGCTGGCATCAAGCCTAGGAGTTAGTAATGGATAATTATCTATCAGACACCCACATTACTGACCAAGCAGATGTAAAGACGAAAACAAAATCACAATTTTTTTATTTTAAACACTCCCCCGGCTTTAGCCGACTTTCACCATTTTTTTAAAAAAGCCATGAAGTTCCAGCATTATCCAACAAATCCAAAGTAGTCCATAAAAGTGAACCTAAAAGATATAAAAAGATAAAATTACATAGTTACATAGTTACTAAGGTTGAAAAAAGACCTAGGTCCATCTAGTTCAACCTTCCTCCACCAGTTCTACATTTGGTCACAAAGTCATTTATAACCAACAATGTTGTGTGTACTGAGGAAATCACCAGCCCTTTTTTGAAAGCTGTTATAGTATCTGCCATTACTACCTCTTGAGGTAGGGCATTCCACAGTCTGACTGCTCTAACTGTAAAGAACCCTTTCCTCTTTAGCTGTCGGAATCGCTTTTCTTCCACTCGCAGTGAATGCCCCCTGGTCCTTAGTATTGTCTTCGGAAGAAATAAGTCATGTGCCAGTCCTTTATATTGACCACACATGTATTTATACATATAAATGAGATCTCCTCTGAGACGTCTTTTTTCTAAGCTAAACATATCTAACTTTTTCAACCTGTCATCATATGGGAGGCCTTCCATTCCTTGTAGTAGTCTAGTTGCCTGCCTTTGAACTGACTCTAACTTCTGAATGTCCTTTTTAAAATGTGGAGCCCAAAACTGAATCCCATATTCTAGATGTGGCCTTACAAGTGATTTATAGAGGGGTAACAATACATTGGGATCACGGGATCTAATCTCTCTTTTTATACACCCTAGAATCTTGTTTGCTTTTGCAGCTGCTGCAATAAAGATATGACACAGTCCCTCATTCACCAATTTTTTTCACGAAAGAACTCCCACGCAGCTCCAACGTAGTCCATATGGAGTTGCCACAATGTTCCCCTACTCAGTCGCTGAGCATATGGAGTCTGATTCAGAGAATGACACCCCTTAGGCTGTAACAGTATCCATTGCTCCCACTGTGCTCCACAAGAATCGTCAAGTGGGCCGTGCAGTGATGACATAAGGTTACCACAGTTCACAGCAGCCAGGTGACATAGAAGGAAGCGAGAGAGCCAGCAGCAGTGATGAGTGGTGGCTAGAGATGGGAGGACCAATGGAAGTTCAGTTCTGCAGGGTCAACTGAACTCTAAATTAAGATCACTTTGGGACCCAAACTTGACCGGAACCACAATGGAAGCCACTAATTGGGCAGTTCGGGTCTCCACCTACATGCAGCTAGCAATAAACAAATCACTTCTAGGGGTGGGTGGGTTCAGTTTTTCTTTTTTGGGGGGCTGCACATTACTTCCTCATGCTATTGTTATCCCCAGTGCGAGCCATTTAAACACTGCAAGCAGCTTGCACTGGGCTGAAGACCAAGCACCTGAACTCCAAATCCGAACTTTGAGTGTAAAGTATGTGTTTGGTCCAAACACTGAACCTTGGGTTTGCTCATCTCTAGCGGTAACATCATAATATAACCACAGTTCACAGCGGCTGGCTCTCTGGCTACCTTCTATGTGAACCAGCCACTATGAAAGGCTTTAACCTTATGATGTCAGCACACTTGCCATCTCTCGTGGAGCACATCGTAAGACCCGGCAGTGGCTGCTGTTACAGCCTAATGGGCTTCATTCTCTGGTCGAGGAACACTGTACAACTGAGTCGTGGAACGTTGTGGGACTTCCATGTTTACTACATCGAAAATGAGTGTGAGTTCTTTTGTGAATAAATTGGTGAATAGTGAACTTTCCTGTCTTTATTTCTTTAACTGTCTCTTTTTATGTCTTTCAAGTTTGTTTTTGTGGACTACATAGAATTTGTTGGATTACGTTGGATCTTCATGGATTTTTTTTATCAAATTGGTGAACGCAGGGTGTTTTTTTAAAAAAATATTTGTTGTGTGTTTTTATCTTTTTACATCTACTGAGTTAGTAATAGGGATGTATGATAGACACTTCTCCATTACTAAGCCCTGGCCTTGATGCCAACTACAATTCACAGCTGACATTAACCCCATAAACCATTATGCCAATTGCCACTGCACAAGGGAACCACGAAAAGCCAAGAAAAGAGCCAGAATTGATAATATCCTAATAATATCGGCCCGAACCTGTCTGCTTTAACTTGGCTATTCTTCAAAAATAGTGTGGAACCTTTGCTACTTGTTGTTTAATTATTTAAATAAATAATTTTTAAAATTGGTTTGAGATCCCATTTATTTTTGATTTTTAGCCAAAGGGAAGCAGACAGCTGAGGGATGTAACCTTCAGCTGTCTATTTTAACTGCTCTGGCTAACAAAAACAGGGGAACCCCACGTAATTTTTTTCATTCAATTATTGTATTTTTGTTTGGCTAAATAGCTGTGCATGCTATGTAGCTAAGTATCTATTATCTATCTCTGCTAGTGATAGGCAGACCCAGACTGTAAAAGTCCGGATCCACCAAAAGAATCTGGGTGCTGAACCTGGGCCCATAATTCTCAGGGTATTCGACACTCGGCTAATACAAAAAAAATAGGAAAAATGAAGAAAAAATAATAAAACAAGCGGGGCGTCATACTTACTGAGACTCTGACATGGCTGTACGCTCCCGCAGATACCCATTCACTTTCAAGGCTCCGACACGGCGATAACTGATCCCGTGACTGTCCATTGATTTCGAGGCCCCTCATTAGGCTCATACATGTACACTGCTTTCCCCTCCCATTAGCATCTGTGATTGGTTGCAGTCAGACGCACCCCCACACTGAGTGACAGCATATCTGATGCTTTCAAGCACAGACCCGTCCTGCGGGTCTATATCATACAGTAGAAATAAATAAATAAAACATTTGGTGTAGGATCCCCTTTATGACAACAGCACAGATAAAGCCTATGGCTAAAGACTGCAGCCCCCAGCTGTGCGCTTATCTTGGCTGTGTATCAAAATGAGAGGATCTGCATGGGTCTTGTTTTTTTAATGATTAAATAAAATTATTATTATTAAATAAATAAATAATTAAATAATTGGAAAAAACAGCCTGTGGTCCCCCAATTTTGATTCCCAACCATGATAAAGCCCGAAGACTAGGGGCTGGTATTCTCAGGTTTGGGAGACCCATGGTTATTTGGACGCCCCCAAGGAACCCGTGGGAACCTCCAGCTGTGACCACAACTAACCTGAGTGACATTAGCCGTCATAGCTGCTCAGTCTCTGCCTGAACCCCACAGTGTTTGGTCATGTTCCATGATCGTGCACTGTGCCTTCAGGAATGTAGCAGAGCTGGAATCCTTGGGGGACCTTATCTGGATTACGTCGGACCTGCAAGGGTGTTTTGGGGTTAATAAAGTGGTGAAAGAAGGTTTTTTTTCTTTTATTTCAAATAAAGGATTTTTTCGGTGTTTGTGTTTATTTACTTTCACTTACAGATTAGTATTGGGGGGTGTAATAGATTCCTGCCATTATCTAGGGCATTGTGGCAGCTGTGAGCTGCGATTAACCTCTTATTACCTCGCACCGCACCAGGGCAATTGGAAGAGCCAGGTAACCTGCTTGGATTGTCGCATCTAGTGAATGCAACAATCCTAGGCAGCTGTGCAACTGCAGGCTGCTATTTTTATGCTGGGGCTCCCAATAATCATGCTGTCGGGCTTTATCATGGCTGGATATCAAAATTGGGGAGGGACTGCACTTCAGTTTTTTAATTATTTACTTAAGTAACTAATAAAAAAAAAAAGGTGCATGCAGTTCCTCTTATTTTGATACACAACCAAAATAAGTGCATGGCTGGGGGCTGCAGCCTGAAGCCATATGCTTTATCTGTGCTGGGTATCAAAATGGGGGGACCCTACGCCAATTTATTTATTTATTTATTTTTATACCACGATAGATGCATCTAGTGTCTGTGATTGGAAGCAGTGAAACAC
This sequence comes from Anomaloglossus baeobatrachus, assembly GCF_048569485.1. Taxonomy (NCBI): domain Eukaryota; kingdom Metazoa; phylum Chordata; class Amphibia; order Anura; family Aromobatidae; genus Anomaloglossus; species Anomaloglossus baeobatrachus. The sequence goes on along the minus strand of NC_134356.1, from coordinate 420,505,657 downwards.
ACTGTCAGTCAGGGTGGGGACGCGTCTGACTGCAACCAATCACAGGCATCATATACCGGAAATTTTCTTTACCTTAAAACCATAAATTTAATTGACACATATGTCACAGACAGAGTACATACATACATTAATTGTGATAAATTGTCATAATTATGAGAGGAAAGGTGGGAAAATATATATATCCTATTCTCGCCCTTCCTAACATACGGGGGGTCGGCATCCTAATTGGTCATGACACCCCCGTTCCTCTCCGACTGACATCCTATGCTGACCCTTCACTCACTCTCGAGTATATCCCGTGTATCTGTATATCAGTGGGTAAGGTGCAACACCAAAGATAAAACCCACAAGGATAGTTTGTGCACAGAGTCATGTACAGAAAAAGGACTATGTCCGTCACTATTCATCCGTCATAATCTATTGGGGATGTGCCAGGCTAAGTCTTAAGTTGACTCTCAGTAAGAATTTTGGAATATTGACTTGTGCTGTTTTTTGTCCAGGATTCACCTTACGCGTTTCGCCCCTTAGTTAGCAAAATCGGGGCTCATCAGGGGTATATCAACATGGATCCTGAAACTCACAGCTTCAAACCATTTCCATATAAATGCACCGGCGGGACCACTAGATAATATGGTTCCTCCTCCAGGATCAATATTACACCACTTGATGCACCTGAAAAAATGCTGCAAAATGTAAGACCTGCATTTGGTCAAATTCAGGCTCTCGTGCCTCAAAAATAGATTCCGTGCATACAGCACTTATTCCCAGGGTTTCTGATCCTTAAACACCAGAGTCCACAAGTTACTTTCAAGTCCTCTGAATCACATCAAGATGGTAGTCCCCAGGTAGCGATATGTACCTCTTCTGGGTGTCCGAGGTACATATCGCTACCTGGGGACTACCATTTTGATGTGATTCAGAAGACTTGAAAGTAACTTGTGGACTCTGGTGTTTAAGGATCAGAAACCCTGGGAATAAGTGCTGTATGCACGGAATCTATTTTTGAGGCACGGGGAGCCTGAATTTGACCAAATGCGGATCTTACATTTTGCAGCATTTTTTCAGGTGCATCAAGTGGTGTCATATTGATCCTGGAGGAGGAACCATATTATCTAGTGGTCCCGCCGGTGCAATTATATGGAAATGGTTTGAAGCTGTGAGTTTCAAGGATCCATGTTGATATACCCTTGATGAGCCCCAATTTTGCTAACTAAGGGGTGAAACGCGTAGGGTGAATCCTGGACAAAAAACAGCACAAGTCAATATTCAAAAATTCTTACTGAGAGTCGACTTAAGACTTAGCCTGGCCCATCCCCAATAGATTATGACGGATGAATAGTGACGGACATAGTCCTTTTTCTGTACATGACTCTCTGCACAAACTATCCTTGTGGGCTTTATCTTTGGTGTTGCACCTTACCCACTGATATACAGATACACGGGATATACTCGAGAGTGAGTGAAGGGTCAGCATAGGACATCAGTCGGTGAGAAACGGGGGCATCATGACCAATTAGGACGCTGGCCCCCGTATGTTAGGAAGGGCGAGAATAGGATATATATATTTTCCCACCTTTCCTCTTATAATGTTTTATCACAATTAATGTATGTATGTACTCTGTCTGTGACATATGTGTCAATAAAATTTATGGTTTTAAGGTAAAGAAAATTTCCGGTATATGATGATCATATTCTACCTTGGTATCTGAATTCGGTTTTTGGTTAACGAATCATAGGCACCAGTGGGCGGGGAAAGCAGTGTATATGCATGAGCCTAATGAGCGGCCTTCGGAAGTCAATGGACTGTCACGGGAGCAGTTGTCGCCATGTCGGAGCCTCGGTAAGTATAGCACTCCTTCTCCTATCCCCTATCCCTTCTACTACCATTTTTAGTCACCAGATTCTGATCCCTATAGACTTATATGGGGACCGGCATCTGGATAGTTATCTGGGATCAATTCCTGGCCGGGATTTTTTTAAATCCGGTTAGGTCTGCTGGTCATGGTTATCTGTGAGTCCGTCCATCACTAATCTCTGTTTATTTATCTCCATCTATCTATCTCAATCCATCTGTCTATCTATCTTTGCACATCATTAACACATAAAGAAAATTAATTTCACTATCTTACGTTTCTTTCGGTATGTGTCACATGGATGTCACACAAATGTCCCACGGATAGCACACAGATGGTACAAAGATGACACACACATACACATGGACAGCCACATACAGTTCTTGCATTGTCTACATAGGCTTTGTGGATTTCAAAATCCCTGCTTCATAAATTAAACAGGATGTGTCTGACCATGTCACACACCACACACCACATGCCCAAATAAGGTATTAAAATGTTCAAATTAAATTTACTGGTGATTACCAAGGGCTGTACTTTTATTTACCCCATCTACTGTGTCAGATACTGTAGTCATAGGCAACGGGGTAATACGATGAGAGAGGGCCCGGCTATTAAGAGGTGGAGAAGGCAGGGTTTTTTTCTTTTTAATTTTACTTTATATACAGGAAAAAAATGTTTCCTAACAGTTTTCAACTAAAATCCATTTTATCTTTAGTTTTGTATGTTTTAATGTCAGTTTATAAAAGTGGAATAATACTCTGACAACATTGTTCCCACCAGCGACCTGGGAGACATGCGTGAGCTGTTTGAGATCTGTTTTCATTCATTTCAGCAATATTATTGCCCCAACCCTTCTGTTAGGGTCTTCAGGAAAAATGCTTGAGTTTCTCATTGACTTCCATTATACCTGGTATTTGAGTCGAGGCCGTCCATGCGTCCAACTTGCTTGATTTGAGTAGAAAGCACTCGAGCATTTTAGTTCTCTCAAGTTCAGTGGGCAGCACCAGGCAACACATGCAATATCTTCTTTTAAGTAACAGCTTTAGCTGGTGGTTTATTTAAATGTTGCACTGCCACCTGACACTTTCCTCATTTGCATTTGGTAAGTGAGCCATCCCTTCCTATCATGAAAAGGTACATCCAGAACATGTTGCACTCAGCATTCTTGAGGAGAGGCAAGTTCTTTAATTTCAATTATATTAACACTATTGTAATGTGGTCAGGGGCAGTAGCAGTGTGTGAGGCATTCGTCTCCCACACCATGCTACATGAAAATGGGGGTCGTGGTTAGGTGCGTCTGCTTTTGTGGTGGATATTACCTGGGCAATACGCCTCTGCAGTCTACCTGTTGCCTTTGGAAATGGACCAGATGATTTGCAAGGAATTAAATGAGGTTAAACCCAAAAATGCATTCTTTACTGAACATCAACTTTATAGCAACAATATACATCAGATAATTGGCACAATGCTTCACAGACATTTCATGTGCATAAAGCAGGCATTGCTCACTTCTCAGCTACAAATAATGAAACTCTATTCTCTTTGCACTTGTATCTCATAAGAATCTAGTCAACAATTCTTAGAGACCTCGTCATCCCCTATGAGGGCCACATGGGTCATGATCTAATGCTACGACCACTCACAGCTACTGTTAGTTCCCAATTGACTTGTGAGGCCTAGAGAGGTTACGTTAATATGACTCCTCACTGCTACTATCAACGTTCATTCTTGGAGGGTCACAGACTCTTGGCTGTAATGCCCCCTCAGCTTCCCATAGAGGAATTAATTTCTTAATATAACAACCATAACTTCTTTTTGATATTCACAATTGAAGTACTCTACACCATAGTCAACTATTCACTAGCATTGTTTTGATATAAACTCCACTCTTTAAGTCCCCCTTTACTTGGACCTTCTACTTCACCTGGGTGTCTCTCCGTACCATTTACTCGGCCTCCCAGGCCTGGATTCCAGTCTATCGAACATTCACATCTATAAAATATTCTGGTTTATCACATATCTCATCACGTATCTCATCACGTTTCCTCAGTCCTTAGGATGTACTATCTGATCTCTTTCCTATTCACACACAACCAGTAACACGGTAGTCGGCTAATTGTCATACCTTAGGTCTGGCTCCACTGAACTCTTAGCACTAACTAACTGTCAGCTCCCAGGAAATAACTCTCTTATTTGGCCATATAACTCCTCCCTCTCTGGGCCACTTTCAACCATTAACTCTACATGTGTTGAACCAAATAAAAGTCATTTACCAAACACATAACACCACATTTAGAACAATACATTGCACTGCAGAACATCACATATCACATTATCTTTGATAGGCAGTACTTCCACTTCTTTACACTAGTGGAACCCAGCTTTCTACTAAGTAAAACAGTTTGTGGAGAGAATTTCAATCTTTAGGAAAGATGCACCCAGGACTCTGTGGGGGAAATTCTAGTTGCCATTTGTTATCTCAAAGCATACAAGATTTGAAGCACAAGAAATATTAAACAATTTGTTTTTGTGTTACTTGCTCAGTAATTATTATTATTATTAAGATAAATGAAAGCTCAAAAATGTTATTTGCTAAAACCTTTCTAAGTAATACAAGACTAGGGGAGCAGGGCTCGCGTGATGTAACTAACAACTAACTTTGAGCCCCAGCAGAGCTGGAATGGTGCCTACATCGGAGGTGAGTATACAGTGGGGAAAATAAGTATTTGATACACTGCTGATTTTGCAAGTACTCCAACCTACACGCAATGGACAGATCTGTAATTTTTATCATAGGTACACTTCTGTGACAGACAGAATAAAAAAAATCCAAAAAATCACATTGTATGATTTTTAATTCATTACTTAGCTTTTTATTGAATGAAATAAGTATTTGATACAATAGAAAAACAGAACTGAATATTTGGTACAGAAACCTTTCATTGCAATTACAGAGGTCAGACGTTTCCTGTAGTTCTTGCATACACTGCAGCAGGGATTTCAGCTCATTCCTCCATACAGATCTTCTCCAGATCTTTCAGGTTTCAGGGTTGTCACTAGGCAATATTGAGTTTCAGCTCCCTCCAAAGATTTTCTATTGGGTTCAGGTCTGTAGACTAACTAGACTTGAAATGCTTCTTACTGAGCCAGTCCTGTCCTTAGTTGCCCAGTTGCCCTGGCTTTGAGTTTCAGGTCATTGTCATGCTGGAAGACTCAACCATGACCCATCTTCAATGCTCTTACCAAGGTTTGAGATTCTTGGCCAAAATCTCACAATCCATGACCCCATCCATGCTCCTTTTAATACAGTGCAGTCGTTTTTTTTCCCCTTTGCAGAAAAGAACCCCCAAAGTATAATGTTTCCACCCCCATGCATGACGGTTGGGATGGTTTTCTTGGGGTTGTACTCATTCTTCTTCATCCTCCAAACACGTCGAGTGGTGTTGATACCAAAATGTTCTATTTTGGTCTCATTTAACCACATGACCTTCTCCGATGCTGCCTCTGGATCATCCAGATGGTAATTGGTGAATGTTAAATCGGCCTAGATATGTTCTGGCGTGAGCAGGTGAACCTTATGTGCCCAGCAGGATTTTAATCCATGACAGTACAGTGTGTTACTAATTGTAATCTTTGAGACTGTGGTCCCTGCTCTCTTCAGGTCATTTACCATTTTCTCCTGTGCAGTTCTGGCTTCATTCCTAACTTTTCTCTGAATCATCTTTACCCCACGAGATGGAATCTTGAATGGATCCCCAGACAGAGTAAGATTGACAGTAATTTTGTGTTTCTTCCATTTTCTAATAATTGCACCAACAGTTGTTCCCATCTCACCAAGCTGCTTGCCTATTGTCTTGTAGCCCATCTCAACCTTGTCTCTGGTGACATTAGACAGCTCTTTCATCTTGTCTATGGTGGAGAGGTTGGAATGTAGTTGATTAAGTGTGTGAACAGGTGTCTGTCATACAAGTAATAAGTTCAAACAGGTGCAATTAATACAGGTAATGAGTGCAAAGTAGGAGGGCTTCTTAAAGAAAAAAATAACAGATCTGTAAGAGACAGAATTCTTGCTGGTTGGTAGGTGATCAAATGCTTATTTCATGCAATAAAATGGAAATTAATTATTTCAAAATAATACAATGTGATTCTCTGGATTTTTTTCTTAATTCTGTCTGTCACAGTTGAAGTGTGCCTACTATAAAAATTACAGACCTCTCCATTCTTTGTAGGTGGGAAAACTTGCAAAATCGGCAATGTATCAAATACTTATTTTCCACACTATAATTGCTATGAGAAACACTCAGGTTGAGAAGTGGTAGTCCGAAAAATGGACAACCCCTTTAATGAATAAGGTGAGGCGTGAAGTGGCATGTATCTCCATGTGCGCCACAGAGACAGTAAGATTTGTGTCATAAAGTACACCACCACTTGTCATAAATTTGATGAGCGTGGATCACTACTCCCCCATCCCACCTCTGCCCACTTTGTCAGAACTTTGTTGCTAACGTTTTGCACAGCCTTGCATTCCGCAAACATTTTATGACTTTTCAAAGCTATTCATGGTTGAATTTTGACAAAACGGTTTGATGAATTGGGGCCATAGTGCGCAGAAACCATCCTCTATGCATCACTTTAATGGGATTCTGGTTCATTGATGCCTTATGAACCATTTTTAAGATGAATATTGCAAGAGGAAACATTTTTTTTCTATTCTGTTTGAAACAATAATTTACATGAATGTTACTATTGTTTTTCACTCAAACAGCATTTATTATTTGTATTTCTCTCTTTATTGTGTGACCTTCAAAACATACTTTCTATTATCCCATTCCATTTCCAGGTATTCTTTTTATCTGTGCAAAGTTCAACAGCTAAAAAGCGAAAAGGCAAGAGTTGACATCTAGGTAATGTGATCTTTTCCGTTTGCTGTTTGATTGATTGGAACATAAATGTGCTAAAAGATATATTCTGATTACAGCCAATGGTGATGACATCTTCAGACAGAGCAGCAGACAAGTGTGAAGGATGATTTAGTTATCTAGAACACTAAGGAAAGCCTCATGTCTAGAATCCTGGATGACCCTCCTGTGATGCCATTCTCGGCACAATGATATTGGCATTTCAGGTGGCAAAGATACAGTGCATGACTGAAGGAGATAAGATGATCTGCACTTGTCTTCAATAAAATGGATGGCTACCACTGTGGTATTTATCCATCATATAGGCAGGAGTACAAAATGTCACTGGTTTCAAGGATAAGGCTCCAACATCCCCCACATGCTTTTTGTTTTATATAGTAGTACATAGAAAATACAGTGTTACAATATATTACCCGGAGACTAGAAAGGGAATTTTGAAATTTTACTATTCTTGGAGGCCTGAGTTAGGTTAGGTATAAGCAAGTCCAGTAAGATTAAATAAAAAAAATGAATAAATAAATGTCAGATTACAGTACATTGCTGAAATCTGTGAACTGTCTTTACCACCTTTTTCCAGAACTTGTTGTCGGTAATGCACTTGTCACGCATGGAGTAGGATGTACACTACACGGTGCAGGAGAAAGGCAAAGACCAACGAACCGGGTGGGGGATCAGACACAGCCGGCTGCGGGCACCGACCACCATCAACTTTGTTTACCTGAGACTTGTGTGTGTCCATAACAGTGAGTACCACAGTGCCATCCGGCCGCGCACCGCCCTGCACCGCCCAGCTACTCTCCCCAATGGGTCCCGGGGCCATCATCCCTGCCCTCGAAGGGGTTAACATCTTGCTGCATCACCATCTCCCCCGGGTGCCCCATAACCGCAGCAGTGGTGTCTACACCTTCACCACATTCCGTTGGTGGCGTCACAAATTCAAACACGGCTCCGGCCGTACACCTACCTAGCACCCCCCTAAGTAGCGCCAGCACCCTTTCAGAGCGAAGTGACCCCGGGTCCGGATGCACTCGAGCCACCCACCAACGAGCCCGGATCCAAGCGGCTCGGCTGCAGCCGAGAGCGGGGCAGTACACTACACAACACACAATGTACAAGGGGGACAACGGGGGCACTTTAATAAAGGTGGGCCCTGGTGCTAGGGAAGGGGAGGATGGGACACCTCCTGCACTCACCTGCAATTGTACCCTGCACTCCTTAGAAAGCTCTCTAAGGGTTCTTTCCCCCCATCACCGAACAGAATATCTAGTGTCCTCGCAAGCACTGTACTCACCCTCAATAGTGTGATCTCTGGCAAGAAACACTAGTCCCACCACTGCACTAATTAAACATGGAAGGAAGCAAGAAAGTCAGGGGGAAAAAGAATATCAAAACAAACTCCATAGTTGCAGCCAGACTCCAAGTCTGCAGACGGATGGGCTCAGGGTCAGAACCCCAGCAGCTCCAATCACCTAGGACAGCATTGAATTCAATCACCAGCAAAGGCTGATGGGTATTGTGACTACTTGTAGGTAATTGTGCATGATCACAGAGGGACTGCATCTGAAATAGACTGCAAGAAAACTGATGGCAACAAAACTGACATCAACCCTTTATATACCAAAGGAACTGAAAATCTATATATATAATTGCCTTATTCTGTCTGTCTGTCTGTCTGTCTGTCTGTCTGTCTGTCATGCTCCGAAATTGTGTCCTTACGGTGACACAAAGCTGATTGGCCGCTGGGCTCGCCATGGCCCCGCCCCCCCACACGGATTGGCCTCTCGCCCCGGCTCTCTGCAGGCCCCGCCCCCCTCACGCAATGCACGCTCGCTCTGGCCCAACGGACACGGAGCCCCGATTCCCAGGTGAGTACACACACACACACATCAGATCACACTCACTCTCACACTCACTCTCACACACACCTCACACATCACAACATGCTGGGATATCTCTTGCTTCTACACCGGCTCCGTCAGGATCCCAGCAGCGCCAGACATAACCTTGCGATGCTGGGATCTTCACGGAGGCCGTGAAAGCTGGTAACCATTATACACATCGGGTAACTAAGGTCCCTTAGTTACCCGATGTGTATCATAGTTAACAGTGTACACCGGCTCACACTCACTCTCATACACACCTAACACACACATCACATCGCATCCACACATCAAGGTCCTGCAGCGCCGGAAAATACAGACACATAACAGCACACACACATAACAGCACACACATACACACACACAAATCAGATCACACTAACTCACACACACACATCACATCGCATCCACATACTCACAACATCCTGGGATATCGCTTGCTTCTCGGCGGCGATACTGTGCTGTTGTGATCTTCCAGGACCTGCCGGAGGATCACATGGCCAGAAGCATGTGATATCCCCGGATGTTGTGAGTTTAAGCGCGTATGTGCGATATCGTCAGTGTCTGTGTGTGTGAGTGGATGCGATCGGGTGTGTGTGAGTGGATGCGATCGGGTGTGTGTGAGTGGATGCGATCGGGTGTGTGTGAGTGGATGCGATCGGGTGTGTGTGAGTGGATGCGATCGGGTGTGTGTGAGTGGATGCGATCGGGTGTGTGAGTGTCGGCAGAGGAGCACGGCGTGCTGGAGGAGGCTGGGAGCAGAGAGGCTGATCATGGGGAAGGCTGGGAGGAGAGAGGCTGATGGTGGGGGAGGCTGGGAGGGGGAGGCTGGGACGAGGGAGGCTGATGCTGGTGGAGGCTGATGCTTGGGGAGGCTGGGAGCGGAAGGCTGATGCTGAGGGAGGCTGGGAGAGGGAGGCTGGGAGGAAGGAGGCTGGGAGGAGAGAGGCTGATCCTGGGGAAGGCTGGGAAGGGGAGGCTGATGCTGAGGGAGGCTGGAAGGAGAGAGGCTGGAAGGAGAGAGGCTGATGCTGGTGGAGGCTGATGCATGGGGAGGCTGATGCTGGGGGAGGCTGGAAGGAGAGAGGCTAATGCTGGTGGAGGCTGATGCTTGGGGAGGCTGATGCTGGGGGAGACTGGGAGGGGAAGGCTGATGCTGAGGGAGGCTGGGAGGAAGGAGGCTGGGAGGAGAGAGGCTGATCCTGGGGAAGGCTGGGAACGGGAGGCTGATGCTGAGGGAGGCTGGAAGGAGAGAGGCTGATGCTAGGGGAGGCTGGAAGGAGAGAGGCTGATGCTGGTGGAGGCTGATGCTTGGAGAGGCTGATGCTGGGGGAGACTGGGAGCGGAAGGCTGATGCTGAGGGAGGCTGGGAGAGGGAGGCTGGGAGGAAGGAGGCTGGGAGGAGAGAGGCTGATCCTGGGGAAGGCTGGGAAGGGGAGGCTGATGCTGGGGGAGGCTGGAAGGAGAGAGGCTGGAAGGAGAGAGGCTGATGCTGGTGGAGGCTGATGCATGGGGAGGCTGATGCTGGGGGAGACTGGGAGCAGAAGGCTGATGCTGAGGGAGGCTGGGAGGAAGGAGGCTGGGAGGAAGGAAGCTGGGAGGAGAGAGGCTGATCCTGGGGAAGGCTGGGAAGGGGAGGCTGATGCTGAGGGAAGCTGGAAGGAGAGAGGCTGATGCTGGGGGAGGCTGGAAGGAGAGAGGCTGAGGCTGGGAGGAGAGAGGCTGATGCTGGGGAAGGCTGATGCTGAGGGAGGCTGGGAGGGGAAAGCTGATGCTGGGGAAGGCTGGGAGGACGGAGGCTGGGAGGAGAGAGGCTGATCCTGGGGAAGGCTGGGAGAGGGAGGCTGATGCTGGAGGAGGCTGGAAGGAGAGAGGCTGATGCTGGCGGAGGCTGATGCTGGGGAGGCTGGGAGAGGGAGGCTGATGCTGAGGGAGGCTGGGAGGAGGGAGGCTGGGAGAGGTAGGCTGAGAGAAGAGAGGCTGATGCACACACACACACACACACACACACGCACACGCGCGCGCACTGCACAACACACCACACACACACTGGGAACCACAAACAACTGCCCTACACAGACACCCACACACACAGACAACGCTGCACACACACAACACCCAACACACAAACACTGCGGCACACACAAATATACGCACATACCGCACAACACACACATTGCACAAAACATACCTCCCCCCAAAACACACCACACACACACAAACCGCGCAACACACACACAACGCTACAGACACACAGCGCTCCACAAACAACGCATACATACAACACCGCTCTCACCCCCCGTCACACCCAGACAACACCCAGAACATGTACAGCGCCTACACAAACACTTGGTAACTACAGACAACAACATCTCTCTCTATATATATATATATATAACAAAAATCATACATGAACTACACAATACGTAAATTCTAGAATACCCGATGCGTAGAATCGGGCCACCTTCTAGTACATTTAATAAGAGTCTCAGAGCACTGTGAGACTTTGGACCTGAACCTGTCACAAGGCTCTTAATGCTGAGAGACCACGTGACAGCTCTGTAAACATATTAAGGGATTTGACATATACACTGGAGATAAAAATTAGAGAACAACACACAATTTTCTAAATGTTAAGGTCATTGTGTGGTCCTATGTATTTATATCCTGCACCTGGAATTACTCACCAGTTCACCACTGACAGGGTAAGGATCTGTCTCATCATACAGTGTCACAACATTTAAGAGCATTTGGTCTGAAAGCCCACTCTGCAGTGACTAGACCTCTCAGTGAATCAAATGGCTAGACTCACCTTTCGTGAGGAGCATGTTGTGTGGACAGAGGAAAAGTGGTCCATAGTTCATTTTAGTGATGGAAGCAAGTTTAATTTAGTTGGGTCTGATGGGAAACATTATGTTCATAGACCAACTGGGGAAAGACTGGACCCAAAGTGTGTTAAGAAGTCAGTGAAAGGTGGTGGATGAAGTGTCATGGTTTGGGGAATGTTTTCTGAAGCAGGAGTTGGACCTCTCATACATCTACATGGCAGTAGTGAATGCCAGTGCGTATCAAAACCTTCTTCAACAACACGTGGTTCCTTACTTGCATTTATCACTCAATCAGACTGCAATTTTCAATACTTCCTGTCACAGAGCAAAACAGGTAAAGCAGTTCCTGAAGCAGAAAACATTGAAACAATGAAATGCTCAGCCCAGAGTCCTGATCTAAACCCAATAGAAAACCTCTGGAAAATTCTTGGTGATAAAGTTGTGACCAAGAAACCCAAAACAATCAAAGAACTGTGGAAAAGGCTGGAAGAGTGGACCAAAATCACACCAGAGCAGTGTAAGAGACTAGTGTTGTCCTGTGTCCACAGATGTGCTGGAGTCATTCAAAGCAAAGTCCTGTACACTTCCTACTGATTGGTGACTGTTGTTACCTTCAGAAAATTTAGTTATAATCTTTGTCTGTGCTAATTATGATCATCATGTTTTGAGCAAAAAAAAGGTTTAATGGTGATAAACTGTGGATCTTTTGCAAAACACTGTTCTAGTGGCACGGTGTACCCCTTACAAAAACCTTCAAATGTTGATACATGTAGATTACATTATTTCCGAAAAAAGCAAGTGATCATATGTTTCTCTCTAATTTTGATCTGGAGTGTACAGTGTATATATATATATATATATATATATATATATATATATATATATATATATATATATACTGTATATATGCGATCCTTTAAAAGTAGAGGGTATGTAATTAAAGGGTATGTCACATGGCCCAGAGCGGAATTCATGAACTGAACAGAAGCAAAAGTATGAATCCACAACACAACTCTGTCTTGTTTGGTATCCATCAATACCTAGGAATAAATACGATAACACCAAATAGATTTTATGCATCACTATATATAGACTGTGCATCCAAAAAAAAAATTAAGATGGCAGCAGTATAATGCCAAATATTAGTTTATTAAAAATATTAAAAGTGTTACATGTTACGGGGCTCAACCTCTTTTTCAGACACATGGGCCTTAATTTTTCAAAGTGTTTATGCAAGGAGACTGGAATGTCATGACATTTGGTATTTTATACACTATACATTAGCACATTGCAATTAATGAATACATGAACTCAAATATTGGTGTAAATGTTAAAAATGTAAAGTACTTACCGTAGTTAGCATTCTTTAGTCAAAGAGCATAAAAGCCATCCAACCATAACAAGGTGTACCTCATATGGATGGCCCCCACCATAATCTACGTACTACCTCTCCATGTACCTAACCAGGACTCATCTGACTGTAGATGAGAACCAGGCATAGATCGCAATTAAAACCTTATGTGGGAAAGATGAGGGGATAAGGTGCTGAACCCTGGAGGCGGCCACACCCCACAATTAATAATACAAAAAATATAGGCCTCTCAGACTTTTAGTATTACATTAATGTACTGGTGCACAATGTGGCTGATATATGGACACATACATACACGATGCGGCAGCACACTGCGATTAATGAATACATGAACTCCACTATTGCTGTAAACCAGCCACATTTAACCTGGAGACAGGTGCTATTTAAATTTAATCTTTATTGAGAGCCTGAAGTGGTCGGGGATAGCCCCAGGTATGCTAAACTTAATTCCTTGATATTATCTAAATGGTTCTGCAGAGTAATCTAAGTTAAACATGATTGGTTTCAGAATCTCTTTGCCTACAACACACTGCTTTCAAATGAAGCAGCAAAAACCTGTTGACAGATTCCCTTCAAGGATGTGACAATTCTGGTGTGGCTGTGGGCTGCTATATTTTGGGCTGGGGAAGGCCCAATAACCATGGGCCACCCCAACTTGAGAATACCAGCCCCCAGCTGTCAGCTTTATCTTGGCTCGGTATAAAAATTGGGGGACTTCATGACTTTTTAAATTATTTACTTAAATTATTAAAAAAATGCATGGGGTCTCTCGTATTGTGATAGACAACTAAGATAATGCACACAGCTGTAGCTGTCTGCTTTATCTGTGCTGGGTATCAAAAAGAAGGAGACCCTGCAACATTTTTTCCAATTATTTATTTATTTTTACACTCTACTTCCTTATCCATGCAGCTAGTTTGAGAGCAACCAATCACAAATGACAGCAGGCTCCCTGCAGTTAGATGGCAGGAAGCTGGTTGTCAATCAGGATGATGATTGGCAGTCTTGCACCTTCAACAGAGCAGAGTGGAAGAGAGCTGCTGATCTGTCTACTGGACATCAGCAGATGCTATAGAATCACCTGCAGAAGCAGTCTATCACCACTCTCTGCAGACAGAGATCTGCACCCATAGCTAGCAATTACCTACTTGTTAGTTTTTAGTTACAAAGTAGAAACAAATAAAATAGTCCTTAAAAAACACTTTAATGGGGCCACTTGGATGCAAACAAATGAGCATTGTTATTTTGCTTGGTTTTAAGTGTCCAGGTTACATTTCATACTAAACAAGGAAAAAATCCAACTCTATGATGTATAGAAAAAAATGTTTCATGGAAATTCTAAGAGTTATGGTAAATATCAGACCTTAAATGTCATGTTCAAAAATCCCAAAAAAGCAGTATTGTAGATCTACACGTTTCAGATGAGAACCATCCTTAATTATGATAACATTGCAAGTTCTATGAGAATGTAAATAGGATTTGATTTTATCACACATGCGTGGCTTAATTAATTCAGACACGTCATTATATGCCAATGTGTGAATGGTTAACACATTGTTAGAACCTTGTTCACATTATAGCACCTATGTACCAGGGTGGATAAAAGAGATAGTTGTTCTTTTGCATAATAAGATTGCAAATACACAGAAGATACTTGATTAGTAAATCTGTTTTGATAGAATGAAGTAGTTGCCAATGTGTGACTAGTTAACACATTGTTAGAATGTTGTCAGGAATGTCTCTACTTCTTGGGAGACTTGTGAAAGCTCTGGGATCTGAGTCTCACATTGCCTTGTGAGACTCTGGGTTTTAAATGAATTTTTTGTCTTTAGGTGTAGCAAAGGTTAAGTACTCTTTCCTTGCTGGTAGCTTCTTGTTAGTTCATCTAAGGTGCAGATGGTTAGGGACCACTCCCCTCCACTTTAAATAGTCACATGTTCCATCACGTGATGCCAGTTGTGGAGATTCATTCTGAACTGACCACCTTGTCCAGTACAACTTGTCCCGCAAAAAACAAGCCCTCATATGGCAAGATTGACGGAAAAATAAAAAAGTTACGGCTCTTGGAAGAAGGGGAGCAAAAACCAAAAACGCAAAACCGGAAAGTGCCCAGGGGCTGAAAGGGTTTTAAATATAAACTGCAAAAGGAGATTGCAAATACACAAAAAATATTTGATTAGAAAGTCTATTTTAAAAGAATACAGTTGATGTATGGGGTTCTCTGGAGCGGAACCGCAATGCTCAGTACAATAAAAATCTAAATATGTAAGACAACCCATGAAATACATTTTGTACCTATAGCATGCAACAATATAGTATTTCTACAAATGAATGAAGGATACACAGTAATATTTTAGATGATCAATCATTAGGCAAAAGGATTATTGCTTGCCTACAAATATCTGTGGATTGATCATGCTCTGCACGAATGGATCATGTAATAGTGATTTTGCCTACTGATTTATTTTGCTTAGTTTTTTTTTTGTTTTTTTTTAAACTGTCATACTGTTTGAGAGTGTAATAATGCAGAGTAGCGTAAAGACATGCCCCCAAAGAAATCTGTAAACCACACCCCCTTGGTTAAGCCCATAAAATTAGCACTGAAAAAAAACAAGCCATAGCTCTGGAATACTGGGGGGAGCAACTGGAATAAACCAAGAGTAAAAACCAGCCACGTTTAACCTGGAGACATGTCCTATTTCAAGTGAATCTGTTATCAGGATTTTGCAATGTGAGCTGAGTACAGCATGCTGCAAGGGTTAAACACGAAAAAAAAAGGTGTTTCTCTTGTAGTTGTGCCAGATATTGTTTACCTAAACTAAAGGGTTTATTACTCTGGGATTAGCATTATAGGACTAGGAAGTCTCCTGCCAGGTTGTCAAACACACCTCCTGCTGTGATTGACACCTCACAGTCAATGCACAATCTTTATTGAGAGCCTGATGTGGTTGGGGACAGCCCCAGGTCTGCTAAACTTAATTCCTTGATATTATCAAAACTATTGTACAGAGTAATCTAAGTTAAACATGGCTGGTTTCAGAATCTCTTTGCCTACAACACACTGCTTTCAACTGAAGCAGCAAAAACCTGTTGACCGATTTTCTTTAAGGATGTGACAATTCTGGGGTGGCTGCCATCCCAGCTTGAGAATACCAACCCCCAGCTGTCAGCTTTATCTTAGCTGGGTATAAAAATTGGGGGACCTCATGACTTTTTAAATTATTTACTTAAATTATTAAAAAAAAAAATACATGGAGTCTCTCGTATTGTGATACACAACCAAGATAACGCACACAGCTGTAGCTGTCTGCTTTATCTGTGCTGGGTATCAAAAATCAGGAGACCCTGCAACATTTTTCCAATTATTTATTTATTTTTACACTCTACTTCCTTATCCATGCAGCTAGTTTGAGAGCAACGAATCACAGATGCTGACATACAATGTTACAGAGGGTGGACAGGGGAAGCAGTGCATATTCATCAACTTTAATGATCAGACCAGAAAGCAGTGCGATAGCCGGGAGGAACTGTAAGTATACTGTAATTCTCCTACTTTAATCCCCACAACACTCTGACAACATTATTCCCAGAAACCAAATGTGAGTAAAAAAATGCATCCAGGCATCTTCCCCATGCTGTTCCTATTCAGTTTCAGCACTTTTCTATCCATTGCAGCATTTTGACAGCCCTCCCAAACCTACTTCTAAGGTCCTCCAGAAAATTATTTGAGTTTACCATTGACATTAGGTTTGTTATTCGGTACGAATACACAAATAATAGAATCCGAACCCGAATATTTGGCTATTCACCCATCTTTAGTTATTACTGCTAAAAAAATTTTTTTATTTTTCTATGTAAGGTATTAGATCCTATCTTATAAAGACACTAGATATGTACACAAACCAAAATAGCAGACCTTTTGTTTAGTGAATGTATTTTTTTGTTTATATTTTTATGTCTAATTTCATGTGACCTATTTCTCTCTATTTACTTTCCAGTTTTTAATATTAAAATTTTCGTGCTGACTTAAACTTAGTCTGGTGATTTGCCACCTTGCCAATACTTCTATGAAAACATCTGGGATAGATAAGTCAGGCTTAATGAACAGGTAAGAGTTTTTCATGTGTTTTTTAAGTTTAATCCTCTAATAAATAGTTAATTGGGTTAATATGTTACTGTTCACGAAACACATTGTCAATCATGCAAAATATTTGTCTACTATAGTATATTTCATATTATAGAATCTATGTGTTAAATTTATGTGTGTTAATATACAAGTATATTTCCTATCAGATATATGGATATATGAGGGATTGGGGTTGGGCAAGTATTTTATTTGTTTCTCTAAGTATCAAAATATTGTCTTTACAGGTTTATGGATTGGACTCGAGCCTATCAGTTAGCTCATCTCTACCTCTCTTTTAAAGCTTTTTGCGGTCTGGGCTTGCTGTTTTTAATCTATGTAGTCAGGAAGCCCTTATCCCAAAAAGAATTTGCGAGGGAGGATTCTCTGCACAACAAAAGGAGTCATCAGGTTGTAATGTGTTGCTGGTAACTACAAATGAAAATATTTCATCTTCTTATCTTTGCACGTTTTTCACATTTATTTCAAATTAACACAATGATCAATGAAACAGATTAGTAAAGAATGAGCACAACCTTCAGCATTCATATGGATGTAATGGTGTGTGCTGCCCCGGAGGCCTCTGATGTCACGGTGGTGGCTCCAAGTTGTGATGTGGCCGTTCCAGGTGCGAGCGACAGGCATTTTGTAATCAGGAGTAAAAATAATATTTAACAAGGAGAGAAATAAAAATAAATGAAGTTTGTAACGCCAGTTGGGTGGTTCGGCTGTGGTATGGCCGCGCACTGCTGGTGGGCCCCAGGAGTTAGGTGGTGATGGGCAGTGCCACAGGGTTGTCCTCTCACTCCCCCAACTGGGGCTTGGTCCTGGGGGATGTGTTGAGGTAGAGATGGCACAGCAGGGAATAAATCAGTCAGAGACAGGACAGGGAGCTTTTACTTTTTACTGAAGCTCTGCACCACAGTCCGGAACATTCTTTACAGCCTTCACAATGATGGTGGTTTTTCCTGCCCTGATGAGAGTTTGGCTTCTCTGCTGTGTGGTGATAGTATACTCTTCCTGCTAATATTTCCCTACCTGGGTATAGGTATCCTGGTATTCTTGGATTTCCAAGACAACAATAATCCGGATTTGTAATCCCTTCTGGTGAGCAGATGACTGGAATTCTGAGGGAAAACTTTCTACTTCTTTTAGAAGTTTTTGGACTCACACGTGCCACTGTGCTCCCAGGAAAATGTCATTGCTCCTTGTAAAAAGGCTGCAGTCTCTCAGTTTTGTCACTGATCTTGAAGGCACCGGTGACCTAAGGACTGATACCCTGACAAGTGTAGCTGGCCCCTCCAGATGTTTCTAGGAATCACCTCAGGTCAGGAACTCTCCTCAGTACGCTCTTCACTTCACCTCACAACTAACTGCCACCAACTGAAATTTACCTCACAACTAAGCTCCTCCCCTTTTTCCTTCTAGGGCTCATCCCTCAAGAGTTGGTTTTCTCTCAAGTGGCAACCCCAGTATGGGAGTGTATGCAAAAGTGTGTTTTGTTGTGAGCAGCAGAGATAACCCTATTCTCATCAAGGCTTAATAATACATGTCATACAGATGACAATATACATATCATTATCTGTAGCGACTAGGCACTGGGCTCAACAGGTGCCTCTTATTAATCTGCCTTGCTGTCGATATTTGATTACAAACATATGGAAGAATAGTAGTGAAAAAAGTAAATAAATCAGAAGCTCATTAGGTTTTAGACTTCATGATTATATCCAAGCTACACTAAAGGCTGCTTTACACGAGTCAATCCATCGTGCGATTTATTTGGCAAAGTCTTTTTTTTTTTTTTTTGTTTGTATCGCTGATAGGTAGTTGTCCATGTGTCACACGTTGAGTGTTGTCAAACGACCACAAAGCGCTCATCGATATATTGATTGGCCATGGCGGACGTCCAAAAGGCTTCACACATGTTTTCCTTTGGTCAATCTGTCTTTTGTATGGGCGTAATTAGGCAAACCAAACAGCCCTCCGTGACGTTGTCTGGATTGTTGCACGCCCTGAATTCTTCTGACCTGTGCTCAATCCAGTTCTGCTAATGTGGTTGATTGGTTACATACCATATGTATAGTTTCTCTTCTGCGTCTGTCTTTGTTGCCTCGTGTGTCCATAGCATCAATCCTGTTTGTTGTTTGTGGTCTGGTTTATGACGAATTCAGAGTATCTATCTTCCAAAGGTGGGTTAAATTTGGTTTTGTATGGTTTATTTATTGTGTCATTTAGCCGTTCACAATGTTTTGGGTTTTTTTTCTTTTTTTTTTTTATTTTTATTTGTGTAGTTTTTATCGTGTATAATGTTTTTTGAAACATAATAATGTTGTTTTTTTTTTGTTATTTTTAAGTTTTTTTTTCTTTTTTGTTATTTTAAAAAGAAAAAAGATTACATGTTTATTATAACAGTGTCAAATAAAATGTTCTCATATATTCATTCCCAGATGACGGCTCATCAAAACGAATTATTTTTGCGTGATTTCATTGAAAAATATCGCACATTAACCTGTCTTTGGAAAATTAAATCGCCTGAATATAGTAACAAACGCATCAAACAAGCAGCTTATGCGGATCTGATTACTATCTATAAAAACCATTTTCCTAATGAGCCTGTGGATGTAAATCTTATCAAGAAAAAAATACAAGGAATACGCACTGTATATAAAAAGGAACTCAATAAAGTCGAGGAGTCACGACGTTCAGGGGCAGCGACTGCCGATCTTTATGTCCCACGGCTGTGGTATTTTGATCTACTTGACTTCACAAGAGATCAAGAGATTCCAAGGTCATCAACAAGTATGCTTTCCATTCAGGAGTCACAAAATGGGGCGATTGGCAGCGAGTCTGCGACACAATTGGTATATTTACCTTTATTCCTAAATTTATCTTTACACACTATGATCCAATTTTTTTTGTTTTTTTGTTTTTTAAGGTGTTGTATGATCTGCTTGTGGTTTTTTTTTAATATTTTGTATGTACCAACAGAAATAACCAACAGAAAAAATTGTAAACACAAAAGGGTTACATGAATTTTTTTTTACCATTATTGTAGTTCCAAAATATGTTGTATCTTCTCTCTAATGTGTTCACACATCATTCTAATTGGTGTTTTTTTTTTTTTTTCTTGTTACAAATGTAGGATTATGCTACTGAAAGCACTTCTCAAGAGCAGGAAACTCCAAATAGCTCACAAAATCCATCTGTAACATCGTGTGAACAAACACCTGCCACATCAAGACCTTTGTTAAGGCAATTACCAAGGAGAATGAGAAGACCAACGTTATTGGCACGTGGAAACGAGTTGGCGTCTATTTGTCGGTCAATACTTGAGAAACATGACCGTCCACCTGTATCTGGATTTGCGCATTATGTTGATGATGTTTGCAAAATACTGGAAAAGAATCAAAAATTACTTGCAGAAAGAATCATCGCCCAAGTCCTACATGCGGCACAAGAAAATCGCCTTACATCTGCAACAGTATTAAAAGAAGATTTCTTGCCAGAAAATACATCTGTAGTTGCTGATGTGGAAACCCTTGGTGAATCTGTTGCATTGTCACCACCTCGAAAAGTTAAAAGCAAAAGGCGTCAGTAATTTTTTTTTCATTCGGTTTTTTTTTTTTTTTAAAATTTAGATACGCAATTCGCATTCAAAATAAGACAAAGAAAATATTTGTCTACAATCTGTAACTTTTTTCCATTTTCATACTCACATACTTTTTTATGTATATATTTCACTATAAATGTTATTTTGAGAACAAAATTATTGTCATGTTTTTTTCTATCAATAAAAAAAAAAAAAAAAACAAGGCAAACAAAATCAAAATGTTTTTTTTTAAATATATTTATTATATAGTGTTTTAAATACCCATTCAGATAATATTTTTAGGCCTTATGTACACCAAAATAACATGGTCACAACATAATTACATGTTGTGACTGCAAACGTTTTGTTTAAAATATTTAAAAAAAAAAAAAAAAATTAGGCATTATCATCCATGTATGTTTTTATCAATTGAACATGATCTTGTGCTGTCTGGGATAATCTGCATGCTGACTGATACACTTCTTCAAGCTTTGGGCGAACATCTGGTTAAAAAAACAAAACAAAAAAAATTTAAAAAAAAAACCAGACATTTTGAGTTAAAATCATTTTATCATCAAAACTTTAAAATACAACTATAATAACCTGATCTAACTTGCACAGACGCAGAATCTGAATCAGAGCTGAGTGTCCAACCAACAGCATGAACACGTCTTGCAGCAATAGGAGGATGATCTTCAATGTTATCTAGGATAGTGACATAATAGTTTAATAATTTATTTTATTTATTTATTTTTAAAAAAAAAACAAAAAAAAAAACTGGCAAGTTAAAAATAAAACAAACCTTGCTCTGAAACCTCATTTTGATCCAAAACAGGAATTGGTTCTGATGAAGTTCCTGGATTATTGATTATTGCGCTCCCTTGGTCCGCTACATGTGATGATCCTTTCAAAAATGAGATAAAACAAATATTTTATTTAGCAAAAAACACATGACTAACATGGCATAATATGTAAACACATGTATGATTCATATTATACACATGGTTTTTTTTTTAAAAGGGCCAAAAAAAATAAACCACTCATGTATTGATAAAATATACCTCGAGTAGTGGCATTTTGTGCTCTAATTTCTGCTAGACGTTCCTTGCCACGATATTTCAGATCAGCCATTTTCTTCCTGATCTGCGCTTTTGAGCGGTGGAGGCCAAATTTTTTCCGAAGAGATTTCTTAATCTTGCGTAGAACTTTTTTTTTATGCTCCCTTGGACGTTCAGATATAAGTAGACAATCATAATCTCTTTCATCCATTTCGCTGACAAGAAGATGGATTTCTGCATCTCCCCAGACAGTTGCTCGCAAGTTTGCAGACATGTTTGTTTATGCGATTTTTAAACCGGAAGTGAAAATTCCTGCCTGCCTTGTAGTGAAAGGAAGTGATGGCAGTGTTTATTTTTCAAACATAGAATAAAGTTGTAATGCTTTGAAATCATGTAATGTATGTATTTTATAAACATATTTGTATCCATATATTTCTAACAAAGGGAATTTGTTTGTTGATAGTTATTTCTTACTTTACTTCAAGTTTTCATTTAATTATGTTTGTTTCATTGTTTAAAAATTAAATATTTTTTTAACAAAAAAGGTAATGGTCTCCGACTTTGTTAACACACTATAATGTTTAGTAATGCTTTTTCTATTATAAAATTTAAAAAAAAAAATAATATTTTGGTCAAATAATAATAAAAAAAAAAAAAAAATTATGACGCATTCAAAAAATCACAAAAACGATCCCGATTGATTATGGCATCATGCCGGACACGACCAAAAGATTGAGGTGTCGGCAGGGATGCCAAATGTGGATCACTAAAACGCCAAGCTCCAGGGACAACATCGGAATCATCACTGCCAATGTTGTCTACATACCCCGGGGGCATGTAGGCTGCTGCATCCTTTTTGCGTAAAAAATTATGTAGAACACAGCTGGCAAGAACTACACTATCAATGGATTCGAGTTTGAGATTTATTGGTGTTGAGAATACACGAAACCGACTTGCCATAATTCCAAACGTATTCTCAACAACCAAACGTGCCCTTGAGAGACGGTAATTGAAATTTTGACGCTCGGGACTCAAAGTAGTCTGGGGATAGGGACGCAGGAGATGGCTTTGAAGAGGAAACGCCTCATCCCCTAAAAAAACAAAATTTAAATTATTTTCATTTCCAGAATTTGGAGGCAAAGGTAATTGTGAACTAAATAAACGCTTTCCAAAATCAGTTTGTTCTAAAACGCCACCATCGGAAACACGGCCATTTATTCCTACATCCACTGTTAAATATTCATAATTTGCATTAACCACTGCAAATAAAATTATACTAAAGAAACCTCTATAGTTATAAAAAAATGAACCACTATTTGGGGGTTTAATTATTCTTATGTGCTTGCCAGCAATCGCACCACCACAGCAGGGAAATTGCCACCTCGTCGCAAAATTCTGAGCTATATCAGACCATTCTGAAGTTGTCTTGGGGAAAGGCATGAAATCTGCTAATGCATGTATTATTGCCTGACAAGTCTCCGGAATTAATGAACTTAATAGGGATCTCGAAATACCGGCAGAATATTGTAAATCAGTGAGGCTACGGCCTGTGGCAAGATAGCGCAACGTCACCAGCAACCTTTCTTCCGCAGGAACAGCCTTACGCATTAAAGTATCTCTGCGCTTTATGTATGGGCTGATACGCGTCAGGACTAATGAGAAAGATTCTTCTGACATACGGAGATAGTTGCGGTAATCATGCGGATTGCGTTCCTGTAAATCATGCACTAGACGCACGTGGGATATCTCATCCCTTCGAAGCAGCCATTGGCGTGACCATAATCTTTTGGGCCGAGGATTCATACGTGTATTTTGGTCCATTTCCTCCACCTCCTGCAATATCTCGGTCATAAGGAGACCCACAGATAAAATGTCAGTTTCGACATTGCTGAACATCCTGTTACCTTAACCCCTTAACGACCGCGGGCCGTAAAATTACGTCCTAAATGACATAATCTTACTGCCCGCGGTCCTCCGGCGGCAGCATGCCGCGATCGGCACACATCTCAGCTGATTTTCACAGCTGAGATGTGTGCCTGCTAGGCACGAGCAGAATCGTTATCTGCTCGTGCCGATTAACCCCTTATAATGGCGCTGTCAATACATGACAGCGCCATTATAAGCGCAATCGCGGTAAACATTTACTTACCGCCGAAACCGGAAGTCACGTGACGCGATCACGTGACTCCCGATAGTTGTCATGGTAGTACAGGGTCATGTGATGACTCCTGTACTACACATGAATTGGTTTCACTTTCGCTGTGCCCGGGGCACAGCAAAAGAGAAAGACAGCGTATCTGCTGTTTACAGCCTTCCAGCTGTGATCAGCAGATACTGCAGAGCGATCGGAATGCTGATCGCAATAGCCCCCTAGGGGGACTAGTAAAATAAAAAAAAAAAAGTAAAAAAATAAGTTTTAAAAAATTAAAAAAAAACAAAAAAACCTAAAAGTTCAAATCACCCCCCATTCGCCCCATTGAAAATTAAAGGGTTAAAAAAATAAAAAATATACACACATTTGGTATCGCCGCGTTCAGAAACGCCCGATCTATCAAAATATAAAATCAATTAATCTGATCAGTATACGGCGTAGCGGCAAAAAAATTCCAAACGCCAAAATGACGTTTTTTTGTCGCCACAACTTTTGCGCAAAATGCAATAAGAGGCGATCAAAACGTAGCATCTGCGCAAAAATGGTACCGTTAAAAACGTCAGCTCGAGACGCAAAAAATAAGCCGTCATTGAGCCTAAGATCCCGAAAAATGAGAACGCTACGGGTCACGGAATATGGCGTAAAACGTGCGCCACTTTTTTCGGACAAACTTCCGATTTTTTTTTAACCCCTTATATAAAAGTAAACCTATACATGTTTGGTGTCTACGAACTCGCACTGACCTGAGGCATCACACCCACACATCAGTTTTACCATATAGTGAACACAGTGAATAAAATATCTCAAAAACCATAGTGCTATCGCACTTTTTTTGCAATTTTTCAGCATTTGGAATTTTTTTGCCATTTTCTAGTACACAATATGGTAAAACTGATGGTTTCATTTAAAAGTACAGCTCGTTCCGCAAAAAATGAGCCCTCACATGACCATATTGACTGAAAAATAAAAAAGTTATGTCTCTCAGAAAAAGAATGGCGAAAAAAAAAAACGGAAAGCGAAAAATCGGCCGGTCGTGAAAGGGTTAAAATATATAAAACAAAAACATTATAATGAGGCCAAATGTCGATTTTGATCCAAAAAGGAAAGATTGGCATATAACAACTTACCACAAAAAAGAGATAACAAGGAGTGAGGGCGGAAAATCCAGCGAAAAAACAAACGTAAGAAAAATTAGGAGTAATGCACTATAAAACACTGTGCATGACGCCAAGGCTGAATGTTCACACATCATGACTTCAGCTCCGTATTTTATAACAGTAATAACCAATCAAAACGCATCTGCTACAACCAATCCGATTAGATTAGGCGTGATTATTTAAAACCACAAATACGCCCTGAACGTTTACTGACGTCACAAACAACTACGAGGATGGCCGATTACACGGTGTCACACTTTGCAATATGTCGTTCATTAAGACTAAACTGACCGATTTTATGGAATTAAACGATGAGTACACGATGGCCGAATTTCAAACGATTAGGCATCAGTTGGACTCGCAAGGAGCTGTCACATGAGGAGATGTCGTTACGAATGACGGAAGTGCGTCACAAAATCCGTGACCCCAACGATGCATCACACAATAGATCGACTCGTGTAAAGCAGCCTTAAGAATATACTATGGTGGGGGGGGCAGACAGTTATGGGGGTATACAGCACTAAGGTCAGGGGACAGACTGCCTGGAAGGGTATACATTACTAGGGTGAGGTGACAGACAGTTCTTGGGGGTATACAGCACTGGGGTCAGGGGACAGTCAGCTCTGGGTGGGTATACAGCACTTGGGTCAGGGGACACACAGGTCTGGAGGGTGTACAGCACTGTGGTGGGGTCAGAGGACAGTTCTGGAGGGTATACAGTACTGGTGTCAGGGGAGAGTTCTGGGGGGGACATACTGTTCGGCAGGATGTTGGTGTTGCGACTCCTCTCTTCATGGTAGATGCTAGAGTGTATGGGCTCTTTCCAGGCACCTTCTCTTCATCTGTGGATGGGAGTTCAGCACACTGCGCACTAGCTCCGCCCACACATGAACGTCAATGCCCCTGCACACAACACTCAGCAGTGACACGCTGCGTGCAGGAAAGTGCGGCTGCCGCCCGAGCCCTGCGTCCCGGGGTCTGCGGGATACATCTCCGCCACTACCGGCGGTGAGTGGGCCCCCCAGACGGTGCAGGACCCCAGCATTTACCCATGTGTGCTTACGCCGGCCCTGCATACCTCACCGCTGGACCAGAGTTTCGCATATTGAGCTCATCTCTAGTTGCAACACCAAGAAAAATGATAAAAAGGAAATAAAATTTTCAAAACATTTAGATTTTTTTCAGCATTGAATATGAGTGCCACATGCAGAAATACCCATACATACATACCTTGACATGCTATAAATGAGGTTATCTACTACTTTACTAGGAAAATTCTGCCAAATTGAATGAAATTGGGTACATAAGTCATTAAAATTTGCTGCTGACAGTTACCTTTGCAATTGCCAAACAATGACATCCCAGATGCGCTTGATGGTAGACAAGTCAAGAGATCCTGCAGGCCAAAGTATCACATTTAAGCCACACAGTTGCTCACTGTAGCACAAGCAACTTGCAGCCTGGCCTTAATGTGTTGAAAACCGGCTTCAGGACACGTTGCATAAATGGCCGTAGTAATGGTCCACAATGTAATGCCAAGCTTTTAGTATACCTGTAATGAAGATTAGATGCATCCATATACCATAAACAATGTTACCCAACAGTATAATCCCAGAAGTAGAAGCAGTGTGTTTTTCACCCCTAAAGGCCTCTTGCCCACATGATCTCCAAACCAATCTACCGTTACACTGTGCTACATATTTACAAAAGTTGTCAGATTCAGATAATAAATGAGCTATTTTGCTATGGACTTCCTCACCTATTCACGTTGTGAACAGAACAGAGAAAGGAAATTCAGCACCTACCTCTCACTGGTTCCTGTACAGACTAAAGGCCCCGTCACACTAAGCAACATCGCTAGCAACATCGCTAGCAACATCGCTGCTAACGAACAACTTTTGTGACGTTGCTAGCGATGTTGCTGTGTGTGACATCCAGCAACAACCTGGCCCCTGCTGTGAGGTCGCTGGTTGTTGCTGAATGTCCTGGGCCATTTTTTAGTTGTTGCTGTCCCGCTGTGAAGCACAGATCGCTGTGTGTGACAGCGAGACAGCAACAACTAAATGTGCAGGCAGCAGGAGCCGGCTTCTGCGGAGGCTGGTAACCAATGTAAACATCGGGTAACCAAGAAGCCCTGTCCTTGGTTACCCGATATTTACCTTTGTTACCAGCCTCCGCCGCTCTCACTGTCAGTGCCGGCTCCTGCTCTGTGCACATGTAGCTGCAGGACACATCGGGTTAATTAACCCGATGTGTGCTGTAGCTAGGAGAGCAGGGAGCCAGCGCTAAGCAGTGTGCGCTGCTCCCTGCTCTGTGCACATTTAGCTGCAGCACACATCGGGTAATTAACCCGATGTGTGCTGTAACTAGGAGAGCAAGGAGCCAGCGCTAAGCATTGTGCGCTGCTCCCTGCTCTGTGCACATTTAGCTGCAGCACACATCGGGTAATTAACCCGATGTGTGCTGTAACTAGGAGAGCAGGGAGCCAGCGCTCAGTGTGCGCTGCTTCCTGCTTTAGGGGCAGCATCAGGGCCAGGTTACTTGGGTGGGAGAGAGTGGAAACCGTAACCGTAAACCGTTGCAACGTTTAAGAAATGTGCCTCCCGTTTTGGGAAGTTTATTAAAAATGTCTTATGTTATGTTTAACCCTGTTATCCCCTTTTTACAGAAAAATAAAACCGGTGTAGGACGGCAGCCCGCGGACGGTCTGCATTTTGCTAAGGGGGAATGTGACGCCCTGGGCAAGCCAGGGGTCACAGGTCACAACACCACCACACCCCACACTCCAGGTAGGCACATCACAGCTAAACTACAAATCCTTGTTGCCTTCCTCCAGAGGCTGATGATTCACACCAGGGGGTGGGCCAGGCGGTTGGCTCCGCCCACCAAGGAGATCACAGCTCTGGAGGCGGGAAGTACCAGGCAGATAGAGTCAGGGAGGAGGAAGTGGAAGGAGTGAAGGAGTAAACAAGTAGTGAAAGTAGAAAAGTGGAAAAGGAGGAAAGCAAGTGAGGTGACAAGAAGGAAGGAAAGCCTGAAGGGTCCAGCTTTGTGTAGGGCCAGATCAGCAAGGTCAGCGACGGCGGTGACTGTCTGGAGGGGGGACCGTTTGGAAGTTGACTCACAGTCCAGCACACGGTACCCGAGCGGGATCTGTCCTTGCCCTCCAGAGGGTAGCCACCGGTTCCTTTGGTGGCTGGGCCCTAGCCTGCTCTGCTCAGGGCCCTCCCACCAACCTGCCTCTCCGGAGGCGGCCTGCGGAAAACGGTAACAGCAAACAACATATTTACAAGCCACTAACGTCTGTGGTTGCCCTGCAAGTTCACGGGCTTGTCCGTGGATAGTTCCCATGCATTTTTAAACGGTCCCCACGGGGACAACGGTGCCGGCTCCGGCCGGTTCAATCACTAAGCAAATCAGGTAACTGTTCGGTAATTATCATTTTCATCATCAGCAGAACTTTCAACATTTCAACAAACAACTCAGTCTGCACATTCCCTGACCCCTTTTATCACAGAACGGTCTCCCTGTACCTGAGTGGGGGTCTACCTAGGTTGGAACGGGTGGACCTTCGGGGACCGGTGTCAGTGGTGCTGGGCAGTGGGGCAGAGGGAACAACTGGTTCCACCTCCCGGCTTTCGTGTGGGACAGGTGGAGGCATAGGGGAGGTGGGCATAGGTTCATCCCTGGGCACTGGCATCGGGTCTGGCTCACGGTTGACCGCTTCCACTACTTCTTCACCCATCACCGTGTGGATCACCTCTTTTTCCTTTTCCGCTGGGGGAGGAGCTGGCACCTCCGGCATTGTCCTCAAGGCTGGTGGGCACCTTTTCAAATGGTCCCGAGAAACTGTGGCCAAAGTGCCCCCTTGGTCGCGACTGATCTGGTAAGTCTTTCCATTTTCCCATCCGGTGGGCTGAATGACGTAGGGGGTTTGTTCCCACTGATCATCCAGCTTGTGGGTTTTTCTCTTCCGCTTCAACACCACATCTCCAGGCTGGAAAGGCCCGGCCGCCGCTCTCTGATTGAAGTGCCGCTCCTGCTGTTTTCGACTCTGACCCAGGTTCTTCTCCACATACTCCTGAATCTGTCGGTACTGCACCCTCCGCCGGGCATCCCATTCAGCCGTTGCGAGGAGCGTCTCTGGGGCTTCCAATCCCATTTCCAGATCCACTGGCAGCCAGCCAGGCCGAGCTCTCATCAGATACGCTGGAGTGCACTTTGTCGAGCTGGACGGGATATTATTGTACATATCGACCAAGTCAGGCAGTTTCTCCGGCCACAGGTTCCGTTCCTCTAGTGGCAACGTCTTGAGGAGACCCAGGACTAGATGGTTCATCTTCTCACACATACCGTTGGTCTGGGCATGGTAAGGGGTGGTCCGGATCTTCTTGCAACCATACAGCTGACAAAACTCATGGAATACCTCCGCTTCGAAGGCTGGACCTTGGTCGGTGAGCACCCTCTCAGGGTATCCATGGGGCCGACAGAAGTACGCCTGGAACGCTCTCGCAGCGGTACGGCCGGTTAAGTCCTTGACCGGGACAACCACCATGAACCGAGAATAATGGTCCACTATGGTCAGAGCGTAGGTATACCCACTTCGGCTGGGGGTGAGCTTCACATGGTCCAAGGCGACCAGCTCCAACAGTTGGTGTGTAACGATGGGGTGCAGGGGGGCCTTCTGGCTAGCTTCATCCTTCCTCCTCAACGTACAAGGACCACATTCTCGACACCAGGCTTCCACCGATTCCCGCATCCCACTCCAATAGAACCGCTCTCTTAACAGCATCTCCAGCTTCTTCCATCCGAAGTGGCCGGCTCCATCATGGTACGCCTGCAGAACGGTGGGCACATCAGCCTGGGGAATAACCAGCTGGCGGGTCTTCTCGTGGGTCTTCGGGTTAATCAGCTCCCGGTACAGCCTCCCCTGATGCAGGCACAGTCGGGCCCGTTCTTTCCACAAGCGTTGGGCCTCCACTGGGGCGGCAGGGTCCATCCCGGCGGTGCCTTGCTCTACCAGGTTCTTGACCAAGCGGACCGCAGGCGCCTGATTTTGAGCTTCTTGCCACTTCTGACTAGGTAGCGGATCCAGATTCACCCGTTGTTGGTGGGCATGGATCTTCTCACCTGATGGCCGGTGGAATGCAGGCAACTTGATCTCCTCGAGGTCATCATCTTTGCACTCACCTTCTGACAAGTGGGGCATTCGAGAGAGGGCATCAGCATTGATGTTGACACGGCCGGCCCTATATTTGATGGTGAAGTCGTAGTTGGCTAGTCTGGCTACCCACCGCTGTTCTAATGCACCCAGTTTGGCCGTGTCCAGGTGCGTCAACGGATTGTTATCCGTAAAAGCGGTGAACTTTGCGGCGGGCAGGAAGTGGCGGAACCGCTCGGTGATAGCCCACACCAGTGCCAGGAGCTCAAGCTTGAAAGAGCTATAGTTCTCAGGGTTCCTTTCGGTCGGCCGGAGTTTTCGACTAGCATAGGCAATCACTTTCTCTTTGCCTTCCTGGACCTTGGATAGGACTGCCCCCAAACCCACATTGCTGGCATCAGTGTGGAGAATGAATGGGCAGCCGTAGTCCGGATACGCCAGGACCTCTTCTCCGGTCAAAGCCTCCTTCAGCTGACGGAAGGACTCTTCATGCCTGTCCTCCCACACCAGTGGGGCTGGTCTCCCCCCTTTGGTCTGTCCCACGAGGAGGTCTTGCATGGAGGCAGCCATCTTCGTGTACCCCTTGATGAAGCGCCGGTAGTACCCCACCAGACCCAGGAACTGCCTTACTTCTCTTACTGTAGTTGGTCTCGGCCAGCTCTGGATGGCAGTGATCTTCTCGGGGTCGGGAGCGACACCATCCGCACTCACCACATGCCCTAGATACTGCACCCTGGGCTTCAGCAGGTGGCATTTAGAGGGCTTCAATTTCATCCCGTACTTGGCAAGGGACGCGAACACCTCGGCCAGGTGCTCCAGATGGGCTTCATACGTCTGGGAATAAACAATCACATCATCCAAGTACAGCAGGACGGTCTCGAAGTTTAAATGTCCCAAACAGCACTCCATCAGCCGTTGGAAGGTCCCAGGGGCATTGCACAGCCCAAACGGCATGCTATTGAATTCGCAAAGCCCCATCGGGGTGGTGAAGGCGGTCTTCTCCCGGTCTTCTGGGGCCACGGCCACTTGCCAGTACCCACTGGTGAGGTCCAGGGTAGAGAAATAATTTGCCGTCCGCAGCGCGGCCAACGATTCTTCAATACGGGGCAGCTGGTAGGCATCTTTGTGGGTTATCTGATTAATCTTCCGGTAGTCCACACGCATCCGCATGGTACCATCCTTCTTCTTGACCAGTACCAACGGAGCGGCCCAGGGACTACAGCTATCCCGAATGACCCCTGCCTCCTTCATATTCCTCAACATATCTTTGGCACACTGGTAATGTGCAGGGAGAATAGGCCGGTACCTCTCTTTGATAGGGGGGTGTTTACCAGTGGGGATGTAATGTTGGACCCCTTTGATCTGCCCGAAGTCTAGTGGGTGCTTACTGAATACCTGTTCATACTCCTGCACCACCCTGTATACCCCCGCTTTGTGATGTGTAGGGGTATCGTCAGTGCCCACATGTAGCTGTTGGTGCCACTCTTTCACCTCCCCCTGCGGTGGGGAAGTGCTGGTAGCAGGTGGGGGGACTGAGGGACTGGTTTCATGGATGGTGTGAGGGTCTAGGGTGAGCAGTTTGGCGATGGTAGCATTCCGGGGGAGCCTGACCTCTTCCTCCCCACAATTCAACACTCTCACAGGCACCCTCCCCTTTTTCACGTCTACCACCCCTCGGGCGGCTATTACGGTGGGCCAGTGCTCGGAGGGTATGGGCTCCATCATGGCAGGGTAGTCACGCCCCTGAGGTCCTACGGCTGCCCTACACCAAATCATCATCTCACTTCTGGGGGGCACAAGCAACGGGGCCGCATCCATCACTCTCACGCCACCAATCTCTCCTCCTGTTGAATTTACATGCTGGCGGTACATCAAGGCACGAATTTCACGCTGCACAGCTCTCTGTCGGCTCCCTGCTGCCGTGGCGGCCAGCTGTTGCAATAGGGCCAACACATCACCCATACAGTGCTCCATCACATTGGTTCCCAGCACTATCTTCGGGTTATGATCACTGGGCTCATTCATGATCACAATCATACCCTGGTGTTGCAGTTCAGCTTGCCCCACTGTCATGGCTACCTGCTTATACCCCACTTGGGTCAAAGGGAGTCCATTGTCAGCAATCAGCGTTATGCTAGTATCTGGGGGTGCCAGCTCGTCCGCCCCCCAATACCGCTGGTACAATGTGTATGGTATGGTGGTTACCTGGGATCCAGTGTCCAAGAGAGCCATCACCGGTATACCGTCCACAACCACGGGAATGATGGGTCGAGCTCCGATATACCGATCCCGCCAGTCCGAGGGGCCACGGGGTTCTACTCCTGAGGATTGGCCCGGGGCCCCAGGGGTTGCTCGTTTAACGGGCACTCTCGAAAGTAATGCCCCGGCTTACGGCACTTGTAGCAGATTGGAGGCCTGCTCCGCGGGGGATTAGCACCTCTCCGCTGCATCCAGGGTACATCTTCAGGGCTGTCAGCAAGCTGTATCTGTGCTGAAGGCTGAGATCTGGTCAGAGGTTGTAGTGCAGCAAGGATTTTGGCAAGATCTCCGTCCATACGACGGACCTGGGCTGCCAGTTCTTCCACCGTGCTGCTCGGGGCTGCAGGTATTTGAGAGGTTGGTTTGGCTGAGGCCGCCGCAACGGGAGCCGTCTCAACGGGCCACGGGGCGGGTTCCAGAACTTCGGCAGCTGGGGGCTGTAGTGCTTTAATGGCCCGCTCCTTTAACACGGCAAAGTCCACATCAGGGTGTTCCAGGGCCCACAGCCGGAGTTGTTTACGATCCTCAGGGGACCTCATCCCCTGCGCAAATTGCTCCACTAACATCTTGTTGCTATCCGCCTCATTAATAGGGTTCACCCGCTTCAGCGTGCGGAGGGCGGTCTGCAGACGTAGAGCATAGTCCCGAATGCTATCCCCAGCTCGTTGCCGGCACTGGTAAAACTGCATCCTCAGCTCAGCTTCAGTCCGGGTCTCGAAGGCAGTCTGTAGCTTCTCAAAGATGGTGGCTACAGAGAGCCGGTCCCCCTCGGCCCAGGTCTCCGCTTCCTGCTCCGCCGCACCGGTTAGCTGGCCTAGCACTATCGCTGCCCGTTGCTTATCAGTCAGGGGGTACAGCTCTAGCAACGGGTTAAGCTTTTTCCGGAAGGCCTGTAGGGCATCCGGTTTCCCGTCATACTGCGGTAGCCAGGCAGCTCCGGGCGCATAGGGCAAGGAGAACGGCATGACCTGAGCGAGCGCGGGGGCCGCGGCACCTCCCGCCGGTACGGCCGGGACCTGGGCAGGCCCATTCCCATCCGCGGGTGCCGCTGCGGCTGCGACCACCGCTCCTCCAGCGGCTCCGTCGGGCGCAGACATCTTGGTTCCGTCCCCCTTAGCTCTTTCCGGCCCCTCCTCTCTCGGGGCAGGGTCTTGGCCTTCGCGCCCCTACTGCTCGAGAAGACGCTCGAGCGGGAACTTTTCGCGCCAAAGATGGCGGCTTCTGAAATTTTTCTGCCGGATACCTCCGGCGGGAACAAGGCGCACCTCTACCAAACGGCAGAGCGGTAAGATCCTGCTCGTGACGCCAAGTTGTCGCGGGCGGGGAGGAGGGTGTCAGCACACCGCGCTCACCCCTTCTGCTCGGGTCCGGCTGCTCAGTGGTGGCTCGAGCCGTGGGCCGGATCCCGGGGGTTTCTCGAGCGGCGCTCCTCGCCCGTGAGTGAAAGGGGGTTTGGGGTGTTGGGATAATGTCCGTGACGCCACCCACGGTTGTGGTGATGTGTAGCACCACCGCTGCTCGATGCGGGGATCCCGGGGATGGTGAAGGGGAGCAGCTAGGTGTTGTGTTGCCCCTCCGTGGGCAGGGGTTGGTGATCCCGGGGCCCGGTGATGGTTTGTGAGGTGCAGGGCCTGGTGGGCGCAGGGACGCAGGGGGCAGCGCTGTGCCTTGCGGCACTGTGGTACTCACTCAGCCTGAGACACGGACACAGTTTGTACGGTAAACCAAACGGCTGGTAGGACGGTCCCACAGATGGCTGCACCTGCACTCCCGGTAGGTGACGGTGATGTCCCTCTTCCTTGCACCTATGGTTGACTTGTGGTAGCAGTGGATTCCCTCCGGTTACCCGCTCCCCGACTACAATCTGGGCCGGAGGAGCTCTACACTTTGCCCGCAGGCGCTGGCCCTGAGAAACTGGTGCCTTGGCGGTGGCGGCGTCTCTCTGCTTCAGGTTGGGCTGTTGCCTTCAATCGGGACTTGGTTGCTGGGGGATCTACGTCCCCTTCACTGACGGATTCGGCAAATTTGGCAACTCCTAGCCTTGCCGGGGTCCGAGAGGCCCCTGCCCTGGTGCTGACTGTCCTTCGGAACACTGCTCCAGACCACCGGGCACACAGCCAACGGGGTCCTTCCAGGAACTTCCAAACGGTCCCCCCTCCAGACAGTCACCGCCGTCGCTGACCTTGCTGATCTGGCCCTACACAAAGCTGGACCCTTCAGGCTTTCCTTCCTTCTTGTCACCTCACTTGCTTTCCTCCTTTTCCACTTTTCTACTTTCACTACTTGTTTACTCCTTCACTCCTTCCACTTCCTCCTCCCTGACTCTATCTGCCTGGTACTTCCCGCCTCCAGAGCTGTGATCTCCTTGGTGGGTGGAGCCAACCGCCTGGCCCACCCCCTGGTGTGAATCATCAGCCTCTGGAGGAAGGCAACAAGGATTTGTAGTTTAGCTGTGATGTGCCTACCTGGAGTGTGGGGTGTGGTGGTGTTGTGACCTGTGACCCCTGGCTTGCCCAGGGCGTCACAACAGTACCTCCCCTTATACGGGTGTCCACTGGACCCTCAGAAGCCCCCAGCCTGTGTGGTCACTGTCAAATGACCTCACAAGTGATCTTCATGAACATAACCCTTTCACTTAACAAGATACTGTAAACGGTGCCAGACCCTCCTGTAATTAATAACTCGCACTACCTTATACTCCTGATCCCCATCCAGATCCACCTCAAAAGAGTCTTGAGGCCCAGGTGTCCCCTCAAATCTTTTTAGAAGGAAAGAATTAAAAGAGTTATTAATATTCCATGCCACAGGGAGTTGCAGTTTATCTGCTATAGGATTCAAAACTTTAATAATCTTATAAGAACCTACAATTTTAAGAGCAAACTTCCTAGATGTGACCTTAAAACTTAAGATGATTTATGACAACTCCCTCACTCTAAAGGCAGGAGATGTCATACATCTGCAGTTAACAACCTTTTAGCCTGGTCAATGGCTACCAAAAAAACCCTTTCGACCTCTCTTCTGACTTAAATTTAATCAGCAAGAAAATCTCTCCTTCTGAGTAGTGATGGGCGAACCCGAACTGTAAAGTTCGGGGTCCGTACCAAACACATAGTGTTCATGCACACGGTCCCGAACACGAGTTTTCCTGGGAAACTCGTGTTCCAGTTCGGGTCCAGGGGCTGTAAAAAAAGCACATTACTAAAAATTATTATGATTATACTTACAGGTCCCATGACACGTCCTGCAGACCCGCTTAGCCGCTGTCTCCAAGCCGCTTCTGCTTCCAGGTTCGATCATTAACTTCTGGCGGAATTCACTGCACTGCTCATCACTCGGCAGTTTTCGGCTTTTTTCAGTCGTGTTCACGGTGACATCAGGGTTCACCCGAGTCTATGAGCCATGGACTCGATTGAACTTTGACTGTCACTGTGCGAGTCTTGCATCGGTATCACCTGGCACGGCGAACACTCTCCTGACAGGAGTGGGTCAGCTGCATGTATTTTCATGCAGCTCAGGCGCTCCTGCCAGGAAAGTGTGCGCCGTGGCATGTGATACCAATGCATGGGCTCCCGCCGCATTTTGATCGCCAGTCAGGTACAACCAGGCAGCTGTGGGCTGGGATTCTCAGCGTGGTAAGGCCCAAGCGTTCTGGACCCCCATGCTAAAAACCGCAGTTCGCAGCCGCCTCTGGAAATGGCGCATTGTTTCTTAGTGCCATTTCCAAGTGATTTACCCGGCTCATCCAGTGAACCTGATGGTGGTGGCACTCTGGGTAATAAAGGGGTTAATACCAGCTTTGTATTCTCAGCTGGTACTAAGCCCCATATTTATACCAATTAGACATGGCCACTATGAATTTCTAGTAAACAGTAAAAAAAACACAACACATAGAAAAAATTTTTTATTAGAAATAAAACAAAAAAATGTAGAGAATCCAGCTTTCTTATAAAAAAAATCCTTAGTTCAACATAGTCCACAGGGAGAGCAATGTCAGCTCTGCTTCATCGCTCTGTACAGACAAGCATCTATACAGAGCGAGAAGCAGGCTACTAACAGCGATAGTCAAAGTTCACTGAAGTCCATGGCTAAGCCATGGACTCGGGTGAACCTTGACGTCACTGCGAACACGGACGAAAACAGCCAAAGACTGTCAAGTGAAGAGAAGTGCAGTGAATACACCCAGAAATTAATGATCGGATCCGGAAGCAGAAGTGGCCGGGAGACAGAGTCTGCAGTACGTGTCGCGGGACCTGTAAGTATAATGACAATGTTTATTATTAACTATATTCTTTATTTTACAGCCCCCCTAGCCCAATCCCATAACTGTAAAGTCCAAGCTCGGGGTTGAGACGCAAGCTTGCGTTATCTCTGATCCCAAACAAGGACTTAACAAAAAGTTCGGGCGAGGCTCCTGATCCCGAACATCAGGGGGGTTCGCCCATCACTACTTCTGAGGCATTGAGGATTGTAATTTAGAAAAATGCTAAAATACTGGATGAAAACGTCGCAGCAAAAAAGGTAAGGTCCCAGTAGTCAAAGAGGTATGATTATTTAGAGCAAACTAAGCAAGGGGCAGAAATTCCACCTAGTCTTCCTGAGAAGGTGAAACAAAACACCTCAAAGTTCATCCGTTCTGTTTGCCCATTAGACTCAGGATGCTAACTTGAGAAAAATGACAGCTTGAGACACCAGTCTGGAGCAAAAACTACACCAAAAGCTAGCCAGAAATTAAACCCCTTGATTGGAAATATTGTTTTTGGGAAGAGCATGCAATTTAACAATATGAGACATAGACAACATAGCTAAGCTGTTAGCAGTAGGATATTTTTCAAGTGGGACCAAATGAACCATTTTGCTAGTGTGACGCCCTGGGCAAGCCAGGGGTCACAGGTCATGACACCACCACACACCCCACATTCCCTGCAGGCACACCAAGGTCAGAACACAAAACCCTTGTTGCCCTCCTCCAGGGGCTGCTGTCCACACCAGGGGGTGGGCCAGGCGGTTGGCTCCACCCACCGAGGAGTTCACAGTCCTGGAGGCGGGAAAACCAAGCAGTTGAGAGTTGAGTTGGAGAGTTGAAGGAAGGGAGAGGGAAGTGGTAGAGGAGCAAGTGAAAGGAGTTGAAGTGAAGGAGAAAGTGACAGCAACAGAGCCTGAAGTTGGTCCGGGTGTGTGCCCCGGACTGAGACAGCAAGGTTGGCAGACGGCGGTGACCGTCTGCAGGAGTGGCCTATTGGAGTCTACCGTAAGGACCGTGGACGGGTGGTGGCCCGGCGGTACCGGACCGGTACACAAAGAGAAGCCAGCACCATTAGCAGGGGGCTTTCGGATCCTGGCAAGGCTTGGAGTCGCCGTACAATTTGCCAAATCCGTCAGTGAAGGGGACCTCCGGGTCTCCCAACAGCCAAAGTCCCGATTGAAGGCAACCGTCCAACCATATTGGAGAGACACCGCCACCGCCAAGGCACCAGTTTCTTAGGGCCAGCGCCTGCGGGCAAAAGATGGGCTCCTCCGGCTCATATCCAAGCTGGAGAGCGGGTTACCAGTGGGAATCCATCGCTACCAACAACCGTATTTAGGTGCAGGGAAGAGACAGTCACCGCTAACTTGCAGGGAACATCAACACCGCAGCCGTCCGAGGGACCCGTCCAACCAGCCGCTTGTTTACCGTGAACTGTGTCATCATCCTTGGGCTGAGTGAGTACCTCCGTGCCGTGCGGCACAGCGCTGCCCCTGCGTCCCTGCACCTCAACAGGCCCCATAACCCGCCTGTCAACCATCCTAACTCCCCATCATCGGGCCCCGGGACCACCAACCCCCCTACCCACGGAGGGGAGGGCCAACATCTAGCTGCTCCATACCACCACTCCCGGGATCCCCATACAGAGCAGCGGTGGTGTCCACACAATCACCACAACCGTGGGTGGCGTCA
Organism: Anomaloglossus baeobatrachus; assembly: GCF_048569485.1. Lineage (NCBI taxonomy): Eukaryota > Metazoa > Chordata > Amphibia > Anura > Aromobatidae > Anomaloglossus > Anomaloglossus baeobatrachus. The sequence continues at coordinate 420,467,368 of NC_134356.1, read as the reverse complement.
CGGACAATAAATCCCCAAACCCAATCCCCTTTTCACTCACGGGCGAGGAGCGCTGCTCGAGTCCCCGGGATCCGGCCCATCGCTCGAGCCACCGAGCAGCAGCGGCCGTGGCAGCAGCGGCAGCCGGACCCGAGCTGTGGGAGAGCGCGGCATCCCCTCCTCCGCCCGCGACACTAGAATGTATAAACCTAACAGTTTTGTCTGAGCAGAGGGGTAGCTCTGCAAGCGACAAGAAGAATTGAACAGAACAAATATAATGAAAAATATTTTTGTGAATCACAATTGACAAAAATTACAAACATGTGTCATAAAAAATATAATGAAAAGAGTAACACTTGAAATAAATGTCTGCTATGATCTCTCAAGGCTAAATCACTTATGATGATATTGAGGAAAACCCTGAGGTGAGAGGCAAAAACAGATCCTGAGTAAGAATGATTAAAAAAATGAGCACAACAGCGACATAATAAAGATGTAGTAGATGATATAGTCCGTGATCATGGAGATCACGCCTTCACAATGCAGTGTAATATAACAAATAGTATGAAAGGGTCATGAAGTCCACATGTGGGCTGTGAGATTCATGAGCAGGGACTTTACAATAAAGTGCAGAATGCATATAAGTAAAGGCAGATGCACATAAGACATATAATCTAAATCAGAGCACTGTATAGTTAGCAGTGTACAGATGAATATATAACAAAACTGCCTACAGTATGTGATCATACAAGATCGACTGAAAGTTACGCAGAGTCATGTCTACTGCTGTAATATCTACAAGACCAAGTGTGTGTGGCCAATATATGACATACCTTGTGACATACTGCACATAGAATGCTGAGACTCTCCCAATGTATTACAGGGATCCGCATGTGCACCTCGACATGCGTTTCCCTGCTTGGCTTCATCAGAAGGCGTGACTAAAGCAAATACTTTTTAAAGTGAGTAGGACCAATGGCTGGATATGCATAAAGCCTTCCCTTAAAGACTCATCAATCAAGAGGAGTCACGGATTGCATCTTACACGTTCTGCATGTGTAATCGAGTGCACTCCGGTGCGTGATGCAGGAACTTCCACAGCGATGCTGACATCCTGCGACATGAATAATGGGGAGAAGGAAGAAGTCATCTATCACATCAACATTGCAACTACCATGGCGCAGCGGCACCAAAGCCCCATGCAGCGCATTATTATTATCTATGGGTTGTATAACCACAGGGCTATTTAGGACTCGTGTTTAGGTTCATCATTATGTGTGGACACATTATTTTCTCATTTCATATGGGTTATTTGTCTTGTATTCATGTTTTAAATGGTTTTAGAGGTGTCTATTCGTGTCCTTTTTGTATTCATGTCATGTGTGGTTTTTGCATTATTAAATAAAATTCAATAGTTTTTTGATACGACATGTGGTGATCCTGTTTCCTTAGGTACGCTTTTTCTTCCTCCATTACATTGTGCTTTTTGTACCTAGGAGATCTCACTTTCAGGTGGTGCCATCCCTTCCTTTTCTTATTCACTTGTTAGAAGTTGGCTAGCCATCTACTCCCACGCATGTCACAGCTTCAGAGGATATCAGATCAGGAAAAGGCAGGTCCTGTAGTCTGATAACACTTCTGGCTGTACCTGTATCCACGAGGAACAGTAAGGGTTTGCCTTGAACGTTGATAGTTACTTTGGCTATTGGACCAGACATAGAAGCCAAAGTAGTGGACACGGGCTTGCCCTTGTCCTATCGGAGGCTGAGATCCATCAGAGCAGCGGTATGGCTAGTATCCGGATGAGTCTGAGCCTGTGATGGTCGTCTGTAATATTGATCATTGCGACGGGGCTGTCTAATGCGGGCGTCACACGGTACGATATATCGGGCGATATGTCAGCGGGGTCATGTCATAAGTGATGCACATCTTGCATTGTTTGATATATCGTAGCGTGTGACAGCTACGAGCGATGGTGAACGAGCAAAAATACTCACCTTATCGTTGCTCGTTGACACGTCACTCATTTTCAAAAAATTGTTTCTTCTTCTCTGCGCTGGTTGTTCATCGTACCCGGGGCAGCAGACGTCGCTCCGTGTGACACCCCGGGAACGATTAACACAGCTTACCTGTGTCCCGCAGGCTATGCGGAAGGAAGGAGGTGGGTGGGATGTTTACGTCCCGCTCATCTCCGCCCTTCCGCTTCTATTGGCCGGTCACTGTGACGCCAAACGTCTCTCCTCCCTTCAGGAAGAGAATGTTCGCCGTCCACAGCGAGGTCGCTCAGCAGGTAAGTGCGCGTGACGGGGGTAAACGACTTTGCCCGTGACGCACAAACGATGGGGGCGGGTGCGATTGCTCGTGCGATCGCACGATAGATCGTCTCGTGTGACGACTGCATAAGTCTGTGATTGTTCCCCCTATGGTGCCCGAATACGCGTCCCTAAGGAAGAATCCTACAATCTAGTCTGTAGTTACCACAATTGAAGCAGACATCTTTGAAAGGAGCTAATGGACGTTCCTGGTTTTGATGTCGCACATCAGTCCATAGGTTATGGGTCTTCTTGTTCGAAATTGTTGTAGATTTCTCAGGGAGTGCTTTTTCAAACCCCTTAGCTATCGTTAAGACATCCTTAGGATCCAATGTGGCATACTCAGGTCTGATTGCTTGAAATTGCTTCCTCAGGGCTTCCCGAAGGCCTTCAACAAAAGAGGAGATGAGCAATGTCCATTGAACCTTGATTTGGTTACTGAAACCGAGGTCACTAAACATTTGAGTTAAACGAGCATGATATCTCTCCACTGATTTTCCTGGTTCTTGTGTGATATCCTTGAGCGATGTTGATTGATCAGCCAGCTTATCTGAGGCCCATGTCTTTAGTTGTTGACAGAACTCAACTCCGGAGTCCCACATGGTGTCACTGACAAGTGTGGCATCATTGAATGCAGTTTCCATAACAGGCCAATATGCATCACCCGCTTTAAGATTTGCCAGGCAAATGAGATCTTGCTACGTTACAGAGTAAGGGTTACTTTGCACACTACGACATCGCAAGCCGATTGCTGCAATCCCGAGCGCGATAGTCCCCGCCCCCGTCGCAGCTGTGATATCTTGTGATAGCTGCCGTAGCGAAAATTATCACTACGGCAGCTTCACATGCACTTACCTGCCATGCGACGTCGCTCTGGCCGACGAACCACCTCCTTCCTAAGGGGCGGGTCGTGTGGCGTCACAGCGATGTCACACGGCAGGCGGCCAATAAAAGCAGAGGGGCAGAGATGAGCGGGACGTAAACATCCCGCCCACCTCCTTCCTTCCTCCTTGCAGCCAGGACGCAGGTAAGGTGATGTTCCTCGCTCCTGCGGCTTCACACACAGCGATGTATGCTGCCGCAGGAACGAGGAACAACATCGTAACATCGGTCCTTCCAAAATTATGGAAATGACCGACGCTACACCAATGATACGATTTCTACGCTTTTGCACTCGTTAATTGTATCAAAAAGGATTTACACACTACGATGTCGACAGCGACGCCGGATGTGCGTCACTTTCGATTTGACCCACCGACATTGCACCTGCGATGTCGTAGTGTGCAAAGTACCCCTTATTCCTCTGGATTTGAAGCTTACTTTTGTAGAAAGGCATCGGCTGCTTTTCTGGATCTGGAAGTTGGTTCAATAGAGTAGCAGCTTGCTGTGGTGTAAACTTGACATAGAGGGTGGGCTCCCAGACATGGGCTTTTCCGCTATTGGTAGTGGCACCAGTGGTGGGATTGGAGGTGGCAGCGGGGGGTATGGGCATCGACACTTGTATGAGGGGAGCAGGAGGAGGTGGTAATCCTGGAAGGAGAGTTTCCAACTGAACGGCTCCTATATCATGAGGTGGAGTCCAGGTGAGTCACGCAGTCTTGAGACCCTTTACAATCCTGTGTTCATTACTAATCAACCTGATTTCAGAGAGACCGCAAATGTTTGGGGGGCTGCATTTGTTCATTATAACGCCTACTATCTCTCTTGCTTATGCATGAATGGGATATCCAAAAATGCCAGAACCAATAGCGGGAATTGTCAGGGTCTCAATCTGCTGACTAGTATTCGCATATTCTAAAATGCGAGTTATTGCTGTGCGAAGTTGTTGTGTACTAACATCTGGATGCATGGGGTCAAAAGTAGAGATCACAGCATGTATAATTAATCTGCAGGGAAGACTGCCAGGTTTAGTCACTGCTATGTCCCCAATAGGTATCTGCCCACGTGACTCAACAATGACTCGACTGTCAGCTTGAATAGTCGCCCCTCCTGCCTCCACTATAGCTCTAGCTATACCTCCATTGTGTTTTAAGTGAGAATTAGCAGCATTGACAATAGCGTCTGTCTCCATTGCTGTTATGTCACCTTTACCCACCACCAATAAAAGTCCCTCTGGAATCTCTTTTTCAAGAACTGGTTGCCAGTATCCCCTTCCCCCTATGCTTCCTGTGGTATTAGTGTTCCCTTTCCAAATTGTGCCTTCCTCTGATACTGTGGCTACCGTCCCATATAGATGTGCACTTGGTTGTGAAAGGACCCTCGAGGTGCCGGGAGTAGCGTTAGAGAGACTGAGTGAGCATGAGAGTGTTGTTGCATCAGAAGAGTTGGGAGGAAAGGTTGCTGCTTGGAGTGGCTCACGTGAGTGTGTGACTGGATTGACCTCAAAGGTGACAGTAGAAAGGGTTGGTGCTGAGAGTGATTCTTGTGGTTGGGCAGCTAAATTGGCAGCGGAAGTGACAATGGAAAGTGTCGGTGCTGGGGATGATCCAGGTGGGAGGATAGCTGGATTCTCAGTGGAAGTGGTGGGGGAAAGTGTCGATGCTTCATCGGACATCGTTGTGACGGGAAATGTGGGTAATGTCTGTTCACTTCCCAGAGGGATGTAGTACTGACCGTTAATGGTCATTACTGGGTAGAGGGACAGCACATCTGTCTCCAACAAAATGACCACCACCAGGGAAAACACATTTGTCTTCAACAAAATGGCTACCACCAGGGACAGCATATTTTTCTCCTCCAAGATGGCTGATACCGGAACTTGCACATGCTCCTCCTCCAAGATGGCCACCAGCAGGTTTAGCACATGTTCCTCTTGCAAGATGGCCAACATTGGAAGGGGCACATGCTCCTCCTCCAAGATGGCCACCAGCAGATTCAGCACATATTCCTCTTCAAAGATGGCCGACACCAGAAGAGGCATATGCTCCTCCTCCAAGATGGCCACCAGCAGATTCAGCACATGTTTCTCTTCCAAGATGGCCGACACCGGAAGTGGCACATGCTGCTCCTCCAAGATGGCCACCAGCAGATTTAGCACATGTTCCCCTTCCAAAATGGCCACCAGCAGATTCAGCACATGGCTTTTCTCCACCATTTTGCGGCCTAGAGTCACCACATCCACAACAAAATTCATTCTAATCCGGATTTCTACAGCTACAACCAGAACAGGTCCTTACCACAGAATCACCATTATATGGTGGTGGTCGCTCACAAGGTACATTTTTGTAATACACATAATTCAAAACTCTGTCTTTCTTTTTCCTCACTTCTTCTACCCAATTCTCTCTATATAAACTTTCAAAAACCCTTCCCCATGCACAAGCAGCAGATAACAATCCATTGTCTTCCAAAACACCTTTTCTATCTGTTAACACAAGCTTCCACTCTAGAGGCTGCAATCTTCCTCCTGCTGGCATCCCACACAACTTCATGAGTTTTGTACATTGTTTAATATGACTCTTTCCTTCACGAGCTGCAACTAATGTGCATGGGTCTAACTTGCCATCTGAATTTGGCTTATTGCCAATACGACACAACCTCATCAATTTTTCCATCCTCTCCGAAGATAAACAACACCAAACAAACAATTGTTCTCTATGCAAACCAAGATAGGATCAACAGACAAACAAAAAGACGGGAGAGATGACTCACAACTGAAACACTAAAGAAAACTTTACACCCACCCACTTCTACATCCGTCCTTGTTCCGTGGTCCCTGTCTGATTTCTGCGTTCTATATCTTAAGTCGCTTACTATTCCCTGCAACAACACATATCAATAACTTAGAGAGCCCGTGGAAAAAACGTGCATAACCTGACCAATTAAAACCTGCACTATATCAATTTGAAAGCCCGTGGAAAACACGTGCCTAACCTGACCAATTAAAACTGCGCTATATCTTGTGTCATTACATACCAGCCTCTTAAGTAGGCCTTGTACAAAACCATATCAACAACTTTGAGAGCCCGTAGAAAAGACGTGCCTAACCTGGCTAATTACAACCTGCACTATATCAATTTGAGAGCCTGTGGAAAACAAGTACCTAACCTGATCAATTAAAACCGCGCTATATCTCTAGGCCTTGTACCAAACCGTATTAACTACTTAAGTTTCCATTAGAACCACAAACCATATCACAGGCGACAATTAACGGAACTCAAAACCCACTTGCTATCTTTACTACCAGTCTATCTCCCCTCGAGATAAACATACAAAAGGCAGCAGGCAACTAAACACGTGATGGTTCTTCTGCAATTAATATGGCCAGCAGCCGTGAGACACGTATGCCGTGTACAGAGACCCTGAAAACCGGACATAGTCAGGATATCAGTGCCACACACCCCGAGATCATACAGGGAAGACTACAGATTATAAAAATCAGCAGACTTACCGTGCTCTGGGTTAGGAGGTGATCAATCTCCTTTCTCAAGGTGTGGAGCTCGTCCTGCCATTCCAATTGCCGATTCAAAGGGTTTTCGGGTGTCGACGTCTGATGGCTCCACGTTGGCGCCAATAATGTTAAGGTGAACTCTTAACTAGAGATCACTTGTTGCCTACTGCCTAGCTTAATTGGTGTGGACTAAGTGCATGCGTGAAGAATTCACGCCAGACACAGTTGGATATGAAATCTCTTCTTGACCACAGTAAAAATGGCAGCCAAGAGAACAGTACAGAGCATGCGTTCTCTGATGTAGGCTAGGGGCGTACACAAGTTCGGATATGCCCATTCAGTGGGACAGTTCATGGGCTAGACAATGGGGAGATCCGTGTTGCTGTTGATGGGCGGGTCTGACTTCAGTTGATGAATCCATGGTGTCATCTGATCTGTGGGTTGGTCCTCTAGCTTGACCAGTAGGTCCTTTCCTTATGTGGTGGTCTTCTTACATCTGGACATTCCTTGTATTCCAGGCAAGGTGTAGAAAACAGGAAAGGCAGCCATCCTTAAATCTGTGTCATCTGTATGATCTGAAACCTGAATTATGTAAGGCAAATCGACATATTTCCCACAATCCCTTGTCAATAGGTTAATTAAGTATTTAATGGAAAGGCTCTTCTCAACATAATAAGATGAGAGGAAGGAACGAGAAACACTTTTTTGATTATCAGAAACAAAACAATGCAAACACTGCTCCAAATTCTGATTCATGCATTCTGTTTGCCTATTAGACTAAGGCGGGCTTTGCACACTACGACATCGCAGGCCGATGCTGCGATGCCGAGTGCGATAGTGCCCGCCCCCGTCGCAGCAGCGATATGTGGTGATAGCTGGCGTAGCGAAAGTTATCGCTACGCCAGCTTCACACACACACTCACCTGCCGTGCGACGTCCCTGTGGCCGGCGACCCGCCTCCTTGTTAAGGGGGCTGGTCGTGCGGCGTCACTGCGACGTCACACGGCAGCGGCCAATCAGAGCGGAGGGGCGGAGATGAGCAGGATGTAAACATCCTGCCCACCTCCTTCCTTCCGCATATCCTACGGAAGCCGCAGTGAGGCCGGTAGGAGACATTCCTCGCTCCTGCGACTTCACACACAGCGATGTGTGCTGCCGCAGGAGCGAGGAACAACATCGGACCATTGCGTCAGCGTAATTATGGTTTACGCCGACGCTGTACCGATAATACGATTACGACGCTTTTGCGCTCGTTAATCGTATCATCCAGCCTTTACACACTGCGATGTCGCATGCGATGCCGGAAGTGCGTCATTTTCAATTTGACCCCACCGACATCGCACCTGCGATGTCGCAGTGTGCAAAGTGCCCCTAAGGGTGGACTGCAGACAAATGAGATAGTTTAATCCCTAACCGAGAGCAGAAACCTCTCCATGAGTTGGAAATAAACTGAGTTCCTCTATCAGAGACAATATTAGAGAGCACTCAATGGATTTTGCCAATCTCATGTATAAATACCTGGGCTAAGGTCTTGGCATTAGGAACCAACGGTAAAGCGACAAAATGTGTAATCTTAGAAAACCTATCCACCAGCACCAGAATTACTGTATTGCCAGCAGAGGAAGGTAAATCTGTAATAAAGTCCTTTGAAATATCTGTTCAAAGTTGATAAGGAATACTCAAAGGCTGCAAATGTCCCTAAGAACAAGATTGAGGTGCCTTTGTGCACGCACAGGTGGCATACACAGAAGCGTACAATATTGCTGATCTGTGTAACGTCATTCATTTCCATAATGTCGGTTCGACCGCAAGTACGATGTTGTTTGTCATTCCTGCAGCTCCACACATCACTGTGTGTAAACCCGCAGGAGCGACAAATATCTCCTTACCTGCGTCCCGCCGGCAATGTGGAAGGGAGAAGGTGGGCGGGATGTTATGCTCCGCTCATCTCCGCCCCTCCGCTTCTATTGGCCGGCCAATTAGTGACGTCGCGGTGACGTCACTGTGACGCCGAACGCACCTCCCCCTTGAAGGAGGGATTGTTCGGCAGTCCCAGCGGCGTCGCCGACCAGGTATGTGCGTGTGAAGTTGCTATAGCAATAATGTTCGCTACGGCAGCAATCACCACATATAGCATGTGCAACAGGGGCGGGTGCTATCGCGCTGGACATCGCTAGCAATTGCTAGCGATGTCGCAGCATGTAAAGCACCCCTAAGACTCTGGACCACGTTAAGCAATGCAAAACAAGATCCAGAACACCTTTAACCCCAGGGTAACCAGTCAGGACAGAATCATAAGATGAAGCCTCCTAATAGTCCAGTCAAAATACGGAAAGAAAAACCTTTACCCTGAACAAATTCCAAGAAGCGTTTTATTGGTTTTTTTGTTAGTATTACACGTAGGGAAAAACATACTAAAAGTTTACCAAGATAGGGTTACCACAAAGGGTCCAAATGTGACTTTAAAGAATATGGCCGCCAAAGCTGTAAAATGTTAAATGCGACTCTCGTTTCAGTGGCTATCATATTTCTTTTACAATCATATTTCTTTTACAATCATATTTCTTGTACCAGAGGAAGTGGAATGTCCGAACATCAGAGGGCCTTGTGGACTCTGTCTGTGCCAGTGTCCTCTTCCTACAGTGATGCAATGCAGGGTTTCACTCGCCAGAGCTTTGTCACCAGTGAACAATACAACTTACTCTGATGAAGTGTCTCTTGGCAACATTATCACCATGTCAATGCAAATAAGGATGTGAATGTCCATAACCTGTTCACCATTGGAAGAGAAATAGTAGCAACAATGGAGGGTCAATCACTATTTTCAGTTAAGTACAAACAGTCAATGAAAGCCAAGACCCTGGCATCCAGTGAGGCAATTGACGTTGCTAAGGACAAAACAATAGACTCCGCTCTTTTGTTCCAAAGGTTTCTTATGGTGTCTCAAACTGCTGATCTTTCCCTTGATGAGGTGATGGCCTATGAACTTTCACGAAACCCACCATCCCTCTTTGAGGCAAAACATCTCTTACACAAACCAAACAAAGCACAACTGATAGCTGCTATAAAAGAACAGAGTTCAGATGACACAGTACTCAAGGATGTACCAGAAGTGGAACATTATGTTCTTGACGGAGGTTCTCTTCTCCATCGACTGAAGTGGTCAGAAGGAAAGACATATTGTTCAATCGCAGAAGACTATGCATCATTCACAGTAAAGCACTATGGTAAGGCTACGATAGTATTTAATGGTTACATTGGAGGACCAAACAATAAGGACATTACCCATCAGCGACGGCGCAAAAATTGAACAAGTAACAAAGTGAACATTGCTGAAGGAACGAAATTTGTCGGGAAAAAGGAGGACTTCCTTTTGAATGTGGAGAACAAACAGTCTCTTATCAATCTCGTTTCACAGCGCATGAATGACAGGGATTGCCATGTAATACAATCAGAGGGGGATGCAGATGTGGAGATTGTTAAGGCAGCAGTGTCAATGTCATCTCCAACAAAAGTACTAGTCTCATTGGCGAAGACACAGATGTTTTGGTGTTGCTACTTCATCACGCGTCAACCAGCGATGGCAACAAGCTTTATTTCTACTCGGATAAAGGGAGTCCTGCAACAGTATATGACATTAAGGTTATGAAGAGGTTCCTGGCAAACCATGTCTGCAGCAGTCTTCTGTTCCTGCATGCATTCACGGGTTGCGATACCACTTCCGCGGACCATGTCAAGAAGGGCATTGTGACAATATGAGTGAGGAAGCAGTGTCTGATGATGAAAATAGTGACTATTGACCTGACACGGTTATTCAGTTATGAAGTAGGTCTTAAAATGTGTATTAATTCTATAATTTCTAGAAATGTACATGTATGTCATGACGTCATTGATGACCTGGCCTGTCCATGTAGTTAGTATAAAACTTTGTCTAAAAATTGTTATATGAAAATATATAATATAAAAAATGCAAACCCTTCTGTAACCTACAGCTACAGCTTTGAAATAGGGAAATATTCGTTATTTTTAGTGTGATGGCTGTCATCGTCTTATGACGTCATAGTTAGGACCTTTGTGGTGATCAATTTTTGGAAAACTTTTAATATGTTGTTCACCACATATAATAATAATAAAAAAAAAAAATCATAAAACGCTTTCTTGGAATTTGTTCTGGGTCAAACCTTATTTTGACTGGACTATAAGGTCACCCATAGAATGTGACCAAAACACGACTTGATAGACTATACGTCTGATCTAGTCACTAGTCATTTCCTATCTGAATTCTGAATGGAGTCTGTCCTTTCCCTAGGATTGCTCCTACCCCTGTGTGCTAATCCCACAGTTTAACTGTTTCTTGCCCTGCAGTCAATTACCAGGCAACCTATCTTGCCAAAACATCCTATATAACCTTTTACTTATATTGTTATAATTTCCGGCCACTAGATGGCGACAATTACTTGCCGACACAATACATCATTATTAGGGATGATCGAATACCCTATTATTCGCTTCGATGGATATCCGGCGAATACCTCGCCGCTATTCGAGTATTCGCGAATATTCTACCCCCAATGTAAGTCTATGGGAAACTCAAATAATTTTACATTGAACCAGTTGGTGACCTGTGGTAACTGAGGAAAAGGCTGAAATGGATGGCAAAAGGCTGAAACAGTATGGGTACAGCCTGTAGAAGGTGCCTGGAATGTTGACCTTGCCCTCCTCCTACTCCTCCACCAACACCACCGGCTCCAGTGGCCCTCTATTCAAATGTAGAAAGGGCCACTGGCTGTCCTCAAATCTCAGACTTCTTAGGGCATTCAGGTGGGCCCTATAACATACATTGGGGAGGAACGGCAGTCATTTGTAGTTTTCTGCATCCCCTATATCATTAGTGTGAAAGTTGGAATACCTACTCCATAACACTTTACAGTGCTATTGCCAATGTGGCCATTTGGATGTTGGCCTTGCCCTCCTCCTCCTCCTCCACCAACACCACCAGCTCCAGTGGCCCTCTATTTTTTTATTTTTTATCTTTTTATTAAAAAATGGTAGCATAAGCAACAGGACATAACATGCCAAGAAGTTTAATACATTCAGTTCCCCTAGGGTGTAGTGGTTCAGATACCATGTAGCTAAGCATCATAAGGTACTCCCAACAGCTCCCAACAGCTTATTTAAAAAAAAAATTGGCAGCATAAGCAATAGGGCATAACATGCCAAGGAGTTTAATACATTCAGTTTCCCCAGGGGATAATGGTTCAGACACTATGGAGCACTGCATCAGTAGGTACTCCCAACAGCTTTTTATTAAAAAATGGTAGCATAAGCAACAGGGCATAACATGCCAAGGAGTTTAATACATTCAGTTCCCCTAGGGTGTAGTGGTTCAGACATCATGTAGCTAAGCATCTGTCACGCTCCCCGGGCTCCCTGTCACGCTCCCCGGGTCCCCTCCACGCTCCCCGGCTCCCCTGCCACGCTCCCCGGCTCACCTGCCTCGCTCCCCGGCTCCTCTGCCAGGCGTCCCCCGCTCCACGGCCTCCATGCTCCAGCGCCTGCGGTCCCCAGGCGGCCCAGTCCCCGCTCCCGGCGCCCGTCGGCATCCCTGCCTCAGCCCGGCTCTCCTGCCTCCTGTTCACCGCTTCCTGCTCTGGCTTCTGGCACCCGGGCCTCGCGCATGCGCATTAGGGCGCGCGCGCGGTCATTGACCCTCTCTTAAAGGGCCAGCGTCCACTGACATGATATTGAACACACAGGTACAGGGTATAAAGGGGTTTAATGTCCAAGTGGACCTCAGATTCCAGGAACGATCTAAAGAGGTGTCCCGTGAGAGACGTCTGATACGGCATTCCTCTCCTCCGCAGAAGCCCGCCGTACTTCAGTCAGCGTCGTCTGGTGTCTCTGTCCACGAGCCCATGCAGATTGACCATTTACGGCAGTCCGAACAACGCCGAGCAGAACGTCTCGCCAAGGGTCTCTGCTTCTACTTCGGAGAGGGTACACACCTTCTACGCTCCTGTCCAGAGAGGCCGGGAAACTCCAAAGCCTAGGGTTGGTAGGAGAGGCCACCCTAGGTGCTGGGACACTCTCAGACCCGGTTACGTGGACTGTTCAAGTAACAACGGGAGAGACGCGGTTCACGGCCGAGGCGTACCTCGATTCCGGGGCAGCCGGCAATTTCATCCAGCAGGCCACGGTGGACAAGTACCAGGTGCCTGTTACTCCACTCGACAAACCCCTCGTGATTGCCTCTGTAGATGGGAGACCCCTCTCTGACACCATCTCGTGGATCACCAAGCCGGTGGAACTACGTATCGGTGCCCTGCACACCGAGAACATCGCTCTCTACGTCCTCCCACATATGTCCCATCAAATCCTGCTGGGACTCCCCTGGTTACGGACACACGAACCGTCAGTCAGCTGGTGTACTGGTGAAATCACCCAATGGGGCTCCTCTTGCCACGAGAACTGTCTGAAGACTATACAGCCCATCCGACGACCTCCGGTTCCGGAGTCCCTACCGGGACTGCCCTCGGCCTATTGGTCCTTCGCGGACGTCTTTGACAAAAAAGAATCAGAGGTACTTCCGCCACATCGTCCTTATGACTGTGCCATTGACCTACTCCCGGGAACTACACCACCTCGAGGACGGATTTATCCGTTGTCTCCTGCTGAAACTAGGGCCATGTCTGCCTACATCACGGAGAACCTAGCAAGGGGATTCCTCCGGTGATCCTTCTCTCCTGCTGGAGCAGGCTTCTTCTTCGTTAAGAAGAAAGAGGGCGACCTGCGCCCATGCATTGACTACCGGGGATTGAACCAAATCACCGTGAAAAATAAATACCCCCTGCCGCTCATCCCCGAATTGTTTGATCGGCTTAGAGGAGCTCGTGTGTTTACCAAGTTGGATCTTCGGGGTGCCTACAACTTGGTCCGCATCCGCTCTGGGGAAGAATGGAAGACCGCTTTCAATACTCGCGATGGGCACTATGAATACTGTGTGATGCCCTTCGGTCTCTGTAACGCACCAGCAGTGTTTCAGGAATTGGTGAACGACGTGTTCCGGGATCTTCTCTACGTCTGTGTGGTGGTGTATCTTGACGATATCCTGGTCTTCTCTCCGGACCTCCAGACCCACAGAGAGAACGTGCAGCTGGTACTACAAAGACTGAGAGAGAACCGCCTGTACGCCAAGTACGAGAAGTGTGTATTCGAGCAGTCTTCTCTTCCCTTCTTGGGCTACGTAATCTCCGATACTGGTCTGCAGATGGACCCGGAGAAGGTCTCTTCCATTCTCAACTGGCCTCCTCCTTCCGGACTGAAGGCAATCCAACGCTTCCTGGGATTCGCAAACTATTATCGTCAGTTCATCCCTCACTTCTCTGCTCTGACTGCGCCTCTCTCCGCCTTGACCAAGAAGGGGGCTAATCCAAAGGACTGGTCACCTGCGGCCAACGCCGCGTTTGGCTCTCTGAAGCAGGCATTTGCTTCTTCCCCTGTGCTCCACCGTCCTGAGTTAAACCGACAGTTTACCTTGGAGGTGGATGCCTCCTCCTCGGGAGCCGGAGCAGTGCTCATGCAGAAGTCCTCCTCCGGGAAGATGGTTACTTGCGGTTTCTTCTCCAAGAGCTTCTCAGCGCCTGAACGCAACTACACCATCGGTGACCGAGAGCTATTGGCAGTCAAACTGGCTCTGGAGGAATGGCGCTACCTTCTGGAAGGAGCAGTGTACCCCGTGATCATTTACACGGACCACAAGAACCTGGAATACCTGCGGTCCGCTCAGCGACTGAACCCACGGCAGGCCAGGTGGTCCTTGTTCTTTGCCAGATTCGATTTCCAGCTCCATTTTCGACCCACAGACAAGAATGTACGAGCAGATGCCTTGTCCAGGTCCTTCGTACCCATGGAACAGGAGGAGGAGACATCCCAGCCCATCATCTGTCCTAGTAAGATTATTCCGGTGGCTCCTGTCACTCTGGCCCAGATACCACCTGGGAAGACCTATGTCTCTGAGACTGACAGGGAAAAAGTGTTGCACTGGGGCCATGCCTCGAAAATAGCTGGCCATGCTGGTCAAAAGAAAACTTGGAATACAATTGTACGTCACTACTGGTGGCCATCCCTTCGCACGGACGTCGCTTCTTTTGTCTCAGCCTGCTCCTCTTGTGCCAGGAACAAGACGCCCAAACACCTGCCATATGGTCGTCTCCTACCTCTGCCTATACCCTCCGTTCCGTGGCAACACATTGCAATGGACTTTATTACGGACTTGCCCCTGTCCTCCGGACACACAGTCATATGGGTCGTGGTGGATCGGTTCTCCAAAATGGCTCATTTCGTCCCTATGGCTGGACTGCCCTCTGCCCAGGAACTCGCTGACGCCTACATACAGCACATCTTCCGCTTGCATGGCTTTCCATCTCACATTGTGTCCGACAGAGGAACTCAGTTTACCTCCCGCTTCTGGCGGGCTCTCTGCAAACATCTGGGAGTGACTCTGGACTTTTCTTCAGCCTACCATCCTCAGTCGAAATGGCCAAGTGGAAAGAGTCAATCAGATCTTGACCTCCTTCTTACGTCACTACGTGAACGCTCATCACGACGACTGGTCCACGCTTCTTCCTTGGGCTGAATTCTCCCATAACCACCACGTCAGTGAGTCCTCCTCAAGCTCTCCCTTCCATGTTGTTTACGGACTTCAGCCTTCCGTCCCATTACCTGTATCCTCTTCCTCGGATGTCCCTGCTGCTGATGCAGTAGTCCGTGACTTTAGAACAATTTGGGACTCTGTCAAGACGTCACTTGGACGTGCTTCCCTGCGGATGAAGAGACACACAGACAAGAGGCGTCTGGATCCTCTGTGTTTCTCTCCAGGAGATCTGGTCTGGCTTGCTTCCAAGTACGTCCGATTGAAGCTTCCATCATACAAGCTGGGACCTCGCTACATCGGGCCGTTTAAGGTCATCAGCAAAATTAATGAGGTCTCCTACAAGCTGCAGCTCCCGGCCACGATGAGAATACCCAACTCCTTCCACGTCTCCCTGCTCAAGCCGGTTGTCCTTGGTCCCTTCTCCGCTGCTGCCAGTTCTGCTCCTCCTCCTATTGTTGATGATGACATCTATGCGGTAAGGGATATCGTGGCCATGAAAACCGTACGGGGCCGACAGTTCTTCCTGGTGGACTGGGCAGGGTATGGTCCTGAGGATAGGTCCTGGGAACCCCGGGAAAATGTGGGTACTCCTCTGATACGTGCCTTCCTGTCCCGGTTGCGGGGAGGGGGGCGTGGGGGGGGTACTGTCACGCTCCCCGGACTCCCTGTCACGCTCCCCGGGTCCCCTGCCACGCTCCCCGGCTCCCCTGCCACGCTCCCCGGCTCACCTGCCTCGCTCCCCGGCTCCTCTGCCAGGCGTCCCCCGCTCCACGGCCTACGATACTCTGGGGCAATCCATCTATGGTTCATTTTGATCATGGTCAAACTGTCTGCACTTTCCGTGGATAGTCGTGTGCGACTATCTGTTATTATCGACCCTGCTGAGCTGAAAAAATGCTTAGACAACACACTCGCAGCAGGGCAAGCTAGCACTTCCAAAGCATATAACACGAGGTCTGGCCAAGTGTTGAGCTTGAAAACCCAATAGTTAAAGGGAACAGTAGACTCGGAAAGCACGCTAATACTGTCACCTACATAGTCCCTCACCATCTTACTTAACTGTTCCCCCTTGTTATCGTTTCCCCAACCGGTATCTGATTCGTAGTTGACAGTTTGTGGAAAATGGACCAGTTTTGGCACATTAGTCCCCCGCCTGTGTTGCTCCTACTATGCGTAGCCCTCTCTTGTAATCCTATTGCGTGAAATGACACGCTACCTCTGGCGCCAGCATGATCTGAGGGTAATCGTTTCATCAAACTGCTCCACTACAGCCCTCTTGAATGTTTCCATAGTACAATGCTTATTTGCCTCCACAAGTAGCGAACCAAATTTGTCTTTGTAGCGTGGGTCAAGAAAGGCTCACTACAAGACTGGACTAGCCAACAGTCATGAGAAAGGCAGTGTGACATGAACTGTGCCATGTGTCCCAGACTCCGAACTGAAAACCTTTGTGTGTCACTGCTAAGAATACATTCTGTCTCCCTAAACCTCCTCTCCTCCTTAGTCTCTCTCTCCTCCTCCTGCTCCTCCTCAGGCCATCCATGCTGGACAGCCCTGAAGCTTAGCCGAGGCAGTGCTGCAGAGATCCCAGCTGGGAATGATGTCGACGGTTGGACACCAGCGGATGTTGAGGAGGATGCACAGGAGCCAGATGAAGAGTAGGAGGAGGAGGGAGTTGTTGCTGTGTAGGAGGCTACTGAAACTGTGATTGAAGTGGGCAACGCTATTCTGGGTGTGGGAATTATATGGGATGTTCCCGGCTCAGACTCTGTACCAGCCACCACCAGATTCACCCAGTGTGCCATCAGTGAGATGTACGGTACCTGTCCACTTCCGCTTGTCCACGTGTCTGTGGTTAAGTGGACCTTCCCTGTTATGGCGTTGGTGAGAGCCCATTTGATGTTTACAGACCCATGATTGTGGAGCGCGGGGACGACACAGCGAGAAAAATAGTGGCGGATAGGCACAGAGTACCGATGTTCTAACACCGCCAAAAGGTCGCGGAAAGCCTCTGTTCCCACAAGCTGAAACAGCAATATCTCAAGGGCTACCAATCGTGCAATGTGTGCAGTTATGGTTTCTTCCCTTGGGTGCGTAACAGGGTATTTTCGCTTCTTTTCAAAGGTCAGTGTTATGGACAACTGAACGGAGCGCTGGGACACCAAAGCTGATGTCGTTGATGATTGAGTTTGGCCAACATCAGGTTAGGAGAAGGAGGCATCAGCACCACCTTCTTGCACACCAGTTTGTGAAGCAGGCAGCCCAGGGGAAGTAGCAGAGTTTGGAGTCTGGAAATCATTTTTTTCACCTAGAGCTGTCAACCACCTAGTGGTGTGCTTGGCTAACATATGGTTTCTCATTCTGGAGGTGCCCAAGCTGGAAGTATTTTTGCCTCTTTTAAGCTTGGTCTGACAGATTTGACAAATGACAACTGTTTGGTCCGAAGGACTCTTGGAAAAAACTCCCACACAATCGCATCATTGACCCTTGGACTCTGAGATGGCTGAGGTGGTGCACGGACCCTTGGACTCTGAGATGGCTGAGGTGGTGCAAGGACCCTTGGACTCTGAGATGCCACAGGTGGTGGTGTCATGTGCACAGTTGATTGACTTCTGGCAGTGGTCAAAACCCTATGTCTTACAGCCTTATTGGGGACTATGGGCACATGCTCCTCTTCACTGCTGCTCTCGCAATCCATCCCACCCATCCATGTTGGATCAGTCACCTCATCATCGACCATGTTGTCTTCAAATTCCTGAAGGTCAATATCTTCAGGAATGGAGGTTTCAGGCTGACCTGAGGGCAACTGTGCCTCATCATCCTCCAACACTTCCATCTGATTATAAAACATATAGGAACCGTAGGTAACATGTAATAGGTAACAACTCAAAAAATGCTGAAATCTTAGATTAAAGAGTCTTTAAATTTACCAAGTGTGAAAATACCCAAGAAACAGACGTGATTGAAATGTATAAACATTTTATTTTCAATAAATGCATAGGGTATAACATAGAAAATGATCAATAAAGAGAAACCAGAGTATGAGAAGTGATGAAGGGGAAGAAACCCCACGTGACCCAGGAAAGGATACTAAATCTCACAAGTGATCTGCACAAGTGCCTAAATAGGCAGCTAAATGCCCAAATGCAAGTGCAAAAGTTGCTAGCAAGGAGATAAGAAAAGTCTCAATGCATAGCCTAACAAGGCAGGATGGCTTACCCAGCTGGCAGATCACCAAAATATAACCCAAGTATACACGTGGGGACCGGCGTCCCAACACGTGTTTCGCGTGGTGTGCTTCGTCGGGGGACAAGCTGAGATGGCTGAGGTGGTGCACGGACCCTTGGACTCTGAGATGGCTGAGGTGGTGCACGGACCCTTGGACTCTGAGATGCCGCAGGTGGTGGTGTCATGTGCACAGTTGATTGACTTCTGGCAGTGGTCAAAACCCTATGTCTTACAGCCTTATTGGGGACTATGGGCACATGCTCCTCTTCACTGCTGCTCTCGCAATCCATCCCACCCATCCGTGCTGGATCAGTCACCTCATCATCGACCATGTTGTCTTCAAATTCCTGAAGGTCAATATCTTCAGGAATGGAGGTTTCAGGTTGACCTGAGGGCAACTGTGCCTCGTCATCCTCCAACACTTCCACCTGATTGCCCAGCATGTCACGGCCAACAACATGGCTTTCTTCTGGCCTTGGGTGCTCAAAGATCTGTGCATCACTGCACACCGTGGCCTCACCTGCATTGGTGGTGTTGCGCGGTGAGAGGCAAGAAAGGTCAAAGGGTCCCATAAACAGTTCCTCAGAGTAACCTGCTTTGGTGTCATATGTTTCCTTAGAATACTGATGTTGTGAGGAAGGATGACCAGGGTGAGGATTCGATGGACCAGCCTCTGGGCTACTCAAGTCTGTCTGTGTGGACCCTGTGGGATTTGCTACTCGACAAGTAACTGGAGGCATTTTCTGCTAGAGTCGGGGGCAGGGGCCAGCTTCCCCGTCGCGGGGGCTGCTCGGGGAGATCCCGCTCGGATCAGGTGCCTTCTCCTTGGTGGCTCGAGTGGGCCGGACCCGGGGCTCGAGCAGTGCTCCTCCCCACGAGTGAAAAGGGGAGGAATTGGATTTGTTTTGGGATAGATAGAGTTCGTGACGCCACCCACGGGTTGTGGTGATGGTGGGCACCACCGCTGCTGGTGACGGGGTTCCCGGGAGTGATGGCGGGGAGCAGCTAGGTGTTGACCCCTCTGTGGGTATAGGCTGTTGGTCCCGGGGCCCGGTGGGAGGTGAGGTTCCCGTAGAATGGGGTTCGCAGGGTGCAGGGTTGCGGTACAGCGCAGAGCGGTGCCGGATGGCACTAGTGTACTCACTCAGACACAGATGGACAGAGTCTCTGGTAAACCAAACGGCTGGATGGACGGGGCCCGCAGACGGCTGCGGTGTTCTCCCTGGATGGGTTGATGGTGGCTGTCGTCTCCCTGCACCTTTGTTTTGTGTGTTGACTCCAATGCCTGGGCACCTGTAGTCCGCTCCCCAACGTATACGTGCTGGAGGAGCCCCTTTGCCCGCAGACTCTGGCCCTTTGGATCTCTGGCCCTTGGCGGTGGCACTTATCCGGAACAGTTGGGCTGTTGCCTTCAATCGGGACTTGGTTGGGAATGAACCCCTGAGGTCCAGACCACAATCAGAGAATTTGACTAGAGGTTGGCTTTAAGCCTAGTCGGGGTCTGAGTACCCTGCCTGGTGCTTGGCTCCAATCGGCTCCCCGGTTCGGTACCAGCGGGCCACCGCCCGACCCCGGTCCTACGGTTCTGCTGACCTTTGCCAACTCCTGCAGACGGCCACCACTGTCTGCCGACCTTGCTCGAAGTGCCTGGGCTCTCACCCAGACACCAACAGTTTTCACTCCTCATTCACTCCTGACCACAACTGGACTGACTACTGTGTTTTCCCGCCTCCAGCCTGTGAACTCCTCGGTGGGCAGGGCCAACCGCCTGGCTCCACACCACCTGGTGTGGACATCAACCCTGGAGGGTGGCAACAAGGGTTTAATGTTTGACTGGTGTGACCTGTCCAGGGAAGGGGGTGTATGATGTTGTGTAGTGACCTGTGACCCCTGGGGTCCAGGGCGTCACACTAGCCAACTCGTTGCCTGTTCGCACTGTTCAGGGCGCAAGGGTGCTTTTGTGACACCCTGACAAAATCAGGTTGTCACAGGAGACTGCATTCATCTTCCAGATGCAGGATTCCCTCCTCCTTGGCCTACCAACACAATCCCACACACAGGTACAAACACCAGCCACAAAGCCTAGTGCCCCACCCCAAGAACAATAGGGACACACCAGTGGACGGGGCCAGGCAGATGGTGACACCCACCTAGGGGTCTTGAGGTGTCAGGGGAGGGAACACGTCAGTTGAGTGGAGGAGTGAGAGCTGAGACACAGAACTGAGTAGTCCAATGCAGAAAGAGGAAGTGAGAGGAGTGAAGTGGTAGTTGGGGGTTGTAGCTTCCGGACTACCGGACTACCTGAGCTGACTAGGTGACAGATGACAGAGCAGGGTGTTATGATCCGGAACCATGGAAGATCACCACAAATCATTGGCAAAAAGGTGACAAGAGCCTTGGAAACTAATCTGGCCGCCATCCCCTTACTAACCAACACAACTAGAAGTAGCCGAGGGGTGAACTAACATCCTGTGCACCGCGAACCCAGCCAGAGAACTAACTATCCTTAAGGTAGGAAAGATGAATAACTCTCTGCCTCAGAAAATAGACAAGAATAGCAAGCCCCCCACATTCAAAGACTGCGGTGATATAGGAAAAACACAATACACAGGTAGATGACAGGATTTTGCAAAAGGTAAGGCCCCCGCTGACTAAAATAGGAAAGGACAGGAAAGGGACTGATGGTAGCCAGAGAAAAACCCTGCAAAATACCAACTTCCTGATAGTACAAAAAGGCCCTCAGATCGCTCGATCTGAACTCCGTCCTATACCAGGTGCCCTTATCATACCAATGAACAGAAAACAAGAATTATAACAAATTCAATAAGCCATAAACACATGGACCCAAAGGAGCTATGCTCCACACAGAACTGCAGGGAGTTCCTCAACAATCCACTGAGGGGAAAAATCCCTGGAAGGAAATAAACTGAAACCAACCACAACAAATGACAAACCCAGATAAGCAAAAGAACCAGGCAATAAATAAAAAGCAAGAACTTATCTGGAGTGGATGTGATGTAGAGCAGGATTAAGCAGGCTAGAGATACAAAGAACAACTGACATCCGGCAACAGCCTGCAATCAGACCAGGACTTAAATAAGCAGAGAGTTAGGAAAGGAAACACCCACTGCACAACCCACCTGGTCTCTGTCCAAACCCTTCCTGGCCACCAGAGGGAGCCTCCCAGCAGCCAAGACATAACTAACATTCACAACAGCAGGGCCACAGGTCGCAGGGATCCGGTCGCGGGAGACGGACCGGGGTAGGGTTGTAGCCCGCCGGTGCCGACAGCGGGAATACGGTCCGGAGGCCATGCACAGTCGGGGTACCAGGACCCTAGGGTGAGGACAGCTTCAAGCACCTTTTAAATTAGCCAGCAGGGGACAAGGTTCCAGATTGTTATGAACCGGCACTGTCATAGCCGCAAGCAGCCTGCTGCGATTCCTGTTTCACCCAGGCGCCAGCTGCCGTTCTTGGCCGTGCCTCGGGTCATCCAGCTGGCTGCTCCTTCCACCACGTGTAAGTGTGGAGAGGCGGCTAGTGCGCATGCGCACGCTGATTCACCCCAGCCAGAGCTTAAGTTCGGTGTTTTGCCTAGTGAGCATGCTCAGCCTTATTGTGTCATTTCTGGGACTAAGTCCTCAGTTCGGGCTACTGAGCATGCTCCCACAATTAATCCCAACAGCCTCTTTGCACAGGTACTTGGATTTCGTGCTGTGTCTAAGTTCTGGGATGTGCCTACTGAGCATGCTCAGGCAGATAGTCTGATTTCTGAGTCTGTTGTTCAGGCTACTGAGCATGCTCAGGCACTTGGTGCATTAGAGGCTAGGTCCGGTAAGGACCTCACTGAGCATGTCCGTGAGGTGGCAAGTCCTGATAGGGCAGAGGGCGTCAGGTGTCCTGATGACGTGGCCACTTCAGACTGGCCCGCAGAGGCCCGTCCCTATGATCTGGCACCTCACCATTGGTCGTCAGACGATGACTGGTGAAGTGTTTGGGGCATGGCTGCCATGAGGTCATCAGTAATGTGGCGGTTCCGGATAGGCCGCTGGTGATGTCACTGATGACATGGCACTCTGCTATTGGCTCCAGGAGGTGCTATTGTAGTCCACCCTGGCTTTGGGGTGGACCCAGGTTATAAAAGGGGCTGGAGACAACATGGAGGTGCGCAGTCTTCACTTAGAGTTCATGGTGGCATAAGCTTTGTTAGAAGCGGTAGGTAGGGCTAGGCGAACGGTGCCTGTCACGCCAAGATTTGTGTCTCAGCACATCAGGTTCAGGCACCGCGCTATATTGCTGCCTTCCAGTTGTGCTATAGCAGTCCAGTGGTGTTAACTGTACTGCGGCTGCTCCATCACCTGTCCGTTCATGCCTCCTATGCACACGGACAGCATACCTGTTGCGTTACTTGTCCGGTTGTGTCCTCTACGCACACAGACAGCATACCTGCTGCGTCACCTGTCTTAGAGTGCCCTCTACGTGCACGGACAGCGTATTCTAGAACCCCTGTGGAGTTAACAGGGTGTTCCTGGATTGGGTGTGTAAACCCTATTTCCCTCCTCGGCTTCCCAGTCAAATGCTACTGGTGTGACTACCTGGTCTGACGTGTCCTTCACTCACGTGGCCAGTCGAGTAGTGACCAGAAACGCTAATCGGAGGACCGCTCGGCCTGACGTGTCTTACACACGTGGCCGACAGTGCGCAGTCGCAGCGGTCTTCTCGGTCAACGCTAACTGGTTACCATCCGGCCTGAAGTGTTCCCTACACATGTGGTCAGAGTAGCGCCCGTTCCACCGAAACGCTAACTGGGTTGTCGTCCGGTTTGACGTGTCCCTACACACGTGATCGGTTCCCAGGTCTCCTGGGTTATCTCTGAGTCATCAGCTCTATAGTCTCTGCCTAACCCACAGGGTGCCAGCAGCTCCATTACCATCTGGAGCACGGTGGGCCCCGACTGGCGATTGGTATATATACCCCCTGGTCCTAATCTGCCGGTCCCCCCGTAACACAGATCTTGTCCCACGAGTAGCCCAGATAGAGCGAGAAGACAAAAGCCCAACGCGGGGGATAGGGCGTCTGCAATTGCCTGCAAAAATCCCAAGGGTCAGTTCTCGCGGGCAACGACTCCCACAGCAAAGATACTGGTAGTGGACTTTTCCCATTGCATGCGGACTAGTCAACACAGGAGACACAAAACTAGAGTGCAGGAGGAAGGGCCCCTGTTCTGTTCACCGGTGTGCGGGACCCGAGCACACCCCTCTGGAGGCTACTGGTATCCGGCACTTGATTTACTACTTGGACTTTGTGTGACTTATTTGAAAACTATGAGTACACCGGTGTCATCCGGTCCAGCCCTGCAGACTGCGTCTCTGCACTCCACCAACACCTGGGACCCGGGACAACACCTCCCCTACCCGGGGAGGGGATACCATCCTGCTGCCCCACTCCATCAGCCCCGGGTGCCCCATACCAAGGCAGCGGTGCTGTCACCAATCATCCCCGCAACCCACAGGTGGCGTCACCGACAAACTCTCCCCTGTAGATAACCCCTTTATTACGTTGTGGGTGATGGGCTGTTGCAAGAGTCCCGGATCCGGCTGCCACTCGAGCCACAGCCAAGATCCCGGATCCGAGTGTCTCGAGTAGCTCCCCACTGGCCGTGGCCTGTGCCCCCACCAGCGACACTTTTCCACACGGAGAAGAAAATTGGGATAGAAAGGTAAAGGTAGATAAAGCTGGAACCTTTTTCTTTGGCTCGATCACACTGCTTGGGTGACCACCACTGTCACTACCACCTCGTCCACGGCCCTTAACCCCTCTTTTTCCCTTTTGTTTGGTTTGATTATTCAAGGTGAATACTATAACATGGCCTCTACAGGCAGTGGAACAACACTTATGCCGGGTTGTTAAACTTGCGTTAATAGTTTCTCACGATAGCTGTTTCCGTAAATCTAAAAACCAAAAGGTACCTTTATTGGACAAACTACCACTTGGAGGAGTCGACAAAGATGTTGTGAATGTCTTTCAACCCCAAAAGAAAACAGGGTTTGACAACACTTTTCTTTTAGTATTGGTTTTTGGCACTCAGACTGTGTTTTAGTGAGAGCAAGCCAGTATGTAGGTGCTGTAAGATATGAAGCCCCCAAAATATGCTAGCTTGTTGCTAGGAAGGTACTGGCCTTGAGGCACAATTACTGACCCTGACACCAAGTATTAATAAAAAATTGGCTAACACTGAGACTGTGTTAGTTGCAGAAAGCCACGATGTAGGTGCTGTAAGACATGAAGCCCCCCAAAATATGCTAGGTGGCTGGTAGGAAGGTACTGGCCTTGAGGAATAATTACTGACCTTGACACCAAGTATTAATAAAAATTGGGTAACACTAAGACTGTCTGTTAGTTGCCTGAAATCAATGAAGTAGTTAAAAGGTCTGGGGTTGATTACAGGTGTGTGGTTTTGCATTTGGAAGTTGTTGCTGTGACCAGACAACATGCGGTCTAAGGAACTCTCAATTGAGGTGAAGCAGAACATCCTGAGGCTGAAAAAAAAGAAAAAATCCATCAGAGAGATAGCAGACATGCTTGGAGTAGCAAAATCAACAGTCGGGTACATTCTGAAAAAAAAGGAATTGACTGGTGAGCTTGGGAACTCAAAAAGGCCTGGGCGTCCACGGATGACAACAGTGGTGGATGATCGCCGCATACTTTCTTTGGTGAAGAAGAGCCCGTTCACAACATCAACTGAAGTCCAGAACACTCTCAGTGAAGTAGGTGTATCTGTCTCTAAGTCAACAGTAAAGAGAAGACTCCATGAAAGTAAATACAAAGGGTTCACATCTAGATGCAAACCATTCATCAATTCCAAAAATAGACAGGCCAGAGTTAAATTTGCTGAAAAACACCTCATGAAGCCAGCTCAGTTCTGGAAAAGTATTCTATGGACAGATGAGACAAAGATCAACCTGTACCAGAATGATGGGAAGAAAAAAGTTTGGAGAAGAAAGGGAACGGCACATGATCCAAGGCACACCACATCCTCTGTAAAACATGGTGGAGGCAACGTGATGGCATGGACATGCATGGCTTTCAATGGCATTGGGTCACTTGTGTTTATTGATGACATAACAGCAGACAAGAGTAGCCGGATGAATTCTGAAGTGTACCGGGATATACTTTCAGCCCAGATTCAGCCAAATGCCACAAAGTTGATCGGACGGCGCTTCATAGTACAGATGGACAATGACCCCAAGCATACAGCCAAAGCTACCCAGGAGTTCATGAGTGCAAAAAAGTGGAACATTCTGCAATGGCCAAGTCAATCACCAGATCTTAACCCAATTGAGCATGCATTTCACTTGCTCAAATCCAGACTTAAGACGGAAAGACCCACAAACAAGCAAGACCTGAGGGCTGCGGCTGTAAAGGCCTGGCAAAGCATTAAGAAGGAGGAAACCCAGCATTTGGTGATGTCCATGGGTTCCAGACTTAAGGCAGTGATTGCCTCCAAAGGATTCGCAACAAAATATTGAAAATAAAAATATTTTGTTTGGGTTTGGTTTATTTGTCTAATTACTTTTGACCTCCTAAAATGTGGAGTGTTTGTAAAGAAATGTGTACAATTCCTACAATTTCTATCAGATATTTTTGTTCAAACCTTCAAATTAAACGTTACAATCTGCACTTGAATTCTGTTGTAGAGATTTCATTTCAAATCCAATGTGGTGGCATGCAGAGCCCAACTCGCGAAAATTGTGTCACTGTCCAAATATTTCTGGACCTAACTGTATATATATATATATATATATATATATATATATATATATATATATATATATATACAGTGCCTACAAGTAGTATTCAACACCCTGCAGATTTAGCAGGTTTACACATTCGGAATTAACTTGGCACTGTGACATTTGGACTGTAGATCAGCCTGGAAGTGTGAAATGCACTGCAGCAAAAAAGAATGTTATTTCTTTTTTTTTTTATTTTTTTAAATTGTGAAAAGTTTATTCAGCGGGTCATTTATTATTCAACCCCTCAAACCACCAGAATTCTGTTTGGTTCCCCTAAAGTATTAAGAAGTATTTCAGGCACAAAGAACAATGAGATTCACATGTTTGGATTAATTATCTCTTTTTCCAGCCTTTTCTGACTAATTAAGACCCTCCCCAAATTTGTGAACAGCACTCATACATGGTACAAAACCGTTTCCAAGGAGTTGGGCCTACCTGTCTCCACTGTTGGGAGCATCATCCGGAAGTGGAAGGCTTATGGAACTACTGTTAGCCTTCCACGGCCTGGACAGCCTTTGAAAGTTTCCACCCGTGCCAAGGCCAGGCTTGTCCGAAGAGTCAAGGCTAATCCAAGGACAACAAGGAAGGAGCTCCGGGAAGATCTCATGGCAGTGGGGACATTGGTTTCAGTCAATACCATAAGTAACGTACTCCACCGCAATGGTCTCCGTTCCAGACGAGCCCGTAAGGTACCTTTACTTTCAAAGCGTCATGTCAAGGCTTGTCTACAGTTTGCTCATGATCACTTGGAGGACTCTGAGACAGACTGGTTCAAGGTTCTCTGGTCTGATGAGACCAAGATTGAGATCTTTGGTGCCAACCACACACGTGACGTTTGGAGACTGGATGGCACTGCATACGACCCCAAGAATACCATCCCTACAGTCAAGCATGGTGGTGGCAGCATCATGCTGTGGGGCTGTTTCTCAGCCAAGGGGCCTGGCCATCTGGTCCGCATCCATGGGAAGATGGATAGCACGGCCTACCTGGAGATTTTGGCCAAAAACCTCCGCTCCTCCATCAAGGATCTTAAGATGGGTCGTCATTTCATCTTCCAACAAGACAATGACCCAAAGCACACAGCCAAGAAAACCAAGGCCTGGTTCAAGAGGGAAAAAATCAAGGTGTTGCAGTGGCCTAGTCAGTCTCCTGACCTTAACCCAATTGAAAACTTGTGGAAGGAGCTCAAGATTAAAGTCCACATGAGACACCCAAAGAACCTAGATAACTTGGAGAAGATCTGCATGGAGGAGTGGGCCAAGATAACTCCAGAGACCTGTGCCGGCCTGATCAGGTCTTATAAAAGACGATTATTAGCTGTAATTGCAAACAAGGGTTAATCCACAAAATATTAAACCTAAAGGTTGAATAATAATTGACCCACACTTTAATGTTGAAAATTTATTAAAATTTAACTGAGCAACATAACTTGTTGGTTTGTAAGATTTATACATCTGTTAATAAATCCTGCTCTTGTTTGAAGTTTGCAGGCTCTAACTTATTGGCATCTTATCAAACCTGCTAAATCTGCAGGGGGTTGAATACTACTTGCAGGCACTGTATATGAGATTTGGGGGCCCAATGCTTTGCATAATCTGCTCTGGAAACAGTTCAGGGAGAGCTGATCTAGGAGGCAGAGCTTAGATTAGAGGGTTTTTTTTACACTTGCACCCATAGTGCCTTTCATGTGACTCTAAAAGTTATTTTTAGCCTTCTTTAACCTAATAAATAATTTATTTTTTATTTATTTTTAAATGGCATGGAGCCCCCTGTTTTTGATAACCAGTTAAGGCAAAGCAGACAGCTGGGGGCTGATATTGTCAGGCTGGGAAGGTCCATGGCTATTGGCCCCTTCCCAGCCTAAAGATATCATCTCACAGCCATCCCAGAATTGGCGCATCCATTAAATGCGCCAATTCTGGTGCTTTGCACATCTCTTCCCAATTGCCCTGGTGCGGTGGGATTCTGGGTAATATCTCTTGGGGTTGATGTCAGCTGTGTAATGTCATCTGGCATCAAGCTCTGGTGTTAATAAAGAAGAAGCTTTAGACAAACCAATTACTAACCAAGTAATGAAAAAAACACAGACAGGAAAAAATAGTTTATTTGAATAAAGAATCCTCCCTAGTCCCTACTATCCCTCTCATCAATTTATTATCAAAAATATTCCCCTGAAGGTCCTCCATTATAATCAAAGTTCCCCGAATGCAGTAAAGTATAACTATTCACAAGCGCCGGATTTTGCAATTTATTGAGCAAGTCTGTTATTATTAGAGATGAGCCACCCCCCTGGCGTTCGAGTTCGGTTCTTCGAACAGAGGCCCCGTTCGACGAACGTTCGATTAACCACTCAAACCCCATTGAAAACAATGGGAGACAATACAAACACATAAAAACACATTATACATGTACACATACAGTTAATAAACATTGTCATAACACTTACAGGTCCCCGCAACGCGTGCTGCACTCTGTCTCCCGCCGCTTTTCCTTCCGATAATCACTGCATCCTCCCGGTAACCAGCACTGATGATAGGACCTATCGTGATGTCAAAATAGCATGTGACCAGTCATGTGTCTATTATCTCATTGGCTACAGACTGGTCACATGGCTAGACATCCTTGCTAGGTCCTGTCAGTGCATCTCTCCGGTACGCGGTGCTCCTTTGAGCATGTCCGTGTACCAGCGAGATGCTCTGGCACATGGTTGACTCCCCATTCCTGCATGTGGGCGCTCTTTACAGAGTAAGCCCACATGCAGGGACTAGCTGTCACAGTCGGTAAATAACGGCACTGGGAATCACGTGATCGGAGAACCGTTGCTATGGTAACCCATTTGTCAGCGGTGATGTCACCACTTACAGCACGCAGCTTCTGCTCACTGACTGAGAGAATAGACTGCACGGGAGCAGCAGCGTTCTTTCACCCATGCTGTGCTGTCTGATGTAGCAGAGCTGCATGGGTTGAAGGAGAAAGAAGACAGAAGACCCTGATCGTGGAGGGTTGACAGGGAGTAATAAACATGGAGTCTCTAAGTGTGTCTGTGTATTTCTATTAAAGTATTTTTTCTCTGTGTGGTGTCTTTTTTTTAACCCTTTATTGGAGATTCTTAATTGGCCGGGTCAAACGTGCCTGACATTAAGAATCTCTGGCTTAATACTAGCTAGTAAAACAAAGCTAGGATTAACTCATTATTACCCAGAAAGGCACCCGGCTTCAGGGCTGCTGGAAGAGTTGGATACAGCGCCAGATGATAGCGCTTCTATAAAAGCGCCATTTTCTGGGGCGGCTGCAGACTGCAATTCGAGCAGAGGGGCCCAGAAAGCTCGGGCTAACCTGTGCTGTGGATTCCAACCCCCAGATGCCTAGTTGTACCTGGCTGGACACAAAAATGGGGCGAAGCCCACGTCGCTTCCCTATATTTTTAGTTCACAGCCGGGTACAAATAGGCAGCTGGGGTTTGGGGGCAGCCGTACCCGCCTGCTGTACCTGGCTAGCATACAAAAATATGGCGAAGCTCATGTCATTTTTTTTTTTTTAGTTTTTTGGCAAAAAAAATAAAAAATGCTTCCCTGGATTTTCCATTTGCCAGTGAAGGTAACACCAAGCAGTGGGGGTTAGCAGCCAGTAGCTGCTTGGATTAAACGGCAACAAAAAGGAAAGGAGGATCCAGCACAAATTCCTTCAGGTTAAAATGATTCTTTCCTTTATTGATGAATTAAAACATATCGAAACTGGAGCTAAAGACATACAATTTCAACGCATAGGGGCTCTTTACGCGTTTCGGACTTAAGAATTAAAAACAACAAAGTACTTAGTCATAAGAGCCCCTAAGCGTTGAAATTGTATGTCTTTATCTCCGGTTTCGATATGTTTTTAATTCATCAATAAAGGAAAGAATCATTTTAACCTGAAGGAATTTGTGCTGGATCCTCCTTTCCTTTTTGTTGCCGTTTACCCCAGGCTGGTCTGGACCTAATAACCAAGGAAAGAAAAACTCATAAAATGAATATCTGTTTATTAGTATTAATATTAAAATTATTCAAAATAAAAGCTATATTGCTTCTACCTATCTACTCAGTATAGATCGGTCATGTGGGGTGGATGTGGAGAAAGTTGGAGACGATTAGTGAGATGAGTGTTGA
Source organism: Anomaloglossus baeobatrachus (assembly GCF_048569485.1). NCBI lineage: Eukaryota > Metazoa > Chordata > Amphibia > Anura > Aromobatidae > Anomaloglossus > Anomaloglossus baeobatrachus. Next base: position 420,436,865 of record NC_134356.1, on the reverse strand, counting down.
TAATCTCTCAAATAGGTAAACCAACTATAGTAGTTGTAATTTTAGCAAGGTAGTCGCCCTATGCTTATGGGAGGGGGGGGGGATTTTTTCTGTCCCTCCCTGTCACCTACCTGCCAGCGGAGATGCACCATAAAGTATTGGGTGCCCCCGCTCCTCGTCGTCTCCCCCTATTCTCTCCCTGCAACCCGCCGGTTACCAAGGGAAACACCCACCACCAGAAGAGGATAAATAGTGCCAGTTGTCACAGGTCAATAGATATTATTCAAAAGCACGGTTGCCATAAATATGACGACCATAGATCAGCTGCACAGGCACTTAGGTCTGCGCAGTCATGCAAGAAGATACTTTATGTGACCTAAGTGCTTTTGAGTAATATCTATTGACCTGTGACAACTGGCACTATTTATCCTCCCCACCCCACATGACCGATCTATACTGAGTAGATAGGTGGAAGCAATATAGCTTTTATATTTAATAATTTTAATATTAATACTAATAAACAGATATTCATTTTAGGAGTTTTTCTTTCCTTGTTTTTTTGCTCTAATACTCCTGTGATCATTGGTTTGGTTTGTGGTCTGGACCTACCAGCGGACCCGTGCACCCTGAAGATCTGAGCAGTTCAGTTGGCAGGTGAGCTGAATTTTTCTGTCTCTTTTTACAGCTGCTTGGATTACCCTTAGCTAGCAATACAAAAAATGCAGCGGGAGCCCATATATTTTTTTTTTAATTATTTATTTAAATAACTAAAAAAAAAATGGGCTTCCCTGTATTTTGATTGCTTGACAACACAGTACTGTAAAAATAAATCATTAAAAAAAATGACGTAGCGCTCCGCTGTATTTTTGATTCTCAGCGCAGATAAAGCAGACAACTACGGGTTGCCACCCCCATTTGCCTGGCGTTACCTTGGCTGGCAATCAAAATACAGGGAAGCCCATTAATTTTTTTTATTTAAAAAAAAAAAAATGACGTGGGGTCCCACCATTTTTGATAGCCAGCTAGGGTAAAGCAGACGGCTGTAACCTGAAAACCACAGCTGACAGCTTTACTGTGGTTGGTGATCCAATGTGTCTTTTTTTATAATTATTTTATAAATAATAATATTTACAAAAAAAAGTAGGGTCCCCCCCAAATTGGATCACCAGCCAAGGTAAAGCGGAAAGCTGTGGTCTGGTATTCTCAGGGTGGGAAGGTCCATAGTTATTGGTCCTTCACAGCCTAAAAATAGCAGGCCGCAGGCGCCCCAGAAGTGGCGTATCCACTAGATGCGCCAATCCTGGCGCTTCACCCCAGCTCATCCCGTGCCCTGGTGCAGTGGCAAACGGGGTAATAAATGGGGTTGATACTAGCTGTAAGGTCACCTGACATCAAGCCCAGCAGTTTGTGATGTCATGGCGTCTATCCGATACCCGACATCACAAACCGGCAGTACTAACAAAAAAAATAGACAAAAAAATATATATTTGAAAAAACACTCCGCAAAACATTCCCTCTTTCACCAATTTATTGTAAGGAAAAAAAATAAGGGGGTCCCACGACGACTCTGGACCGTCTAGAATATGAGGAGACACGCTCAGGGAACATATCCCTCATTTTCTAGGAGTGCAGACTCTCCATGTGAGGAGTGTGGGTGCAATGAATCTGCACCCACTCTCCCCAGGTCCACAGCAGCAGAGTCCATGTCGTAACGGTTGCTACCAAAGCAGCAATGCCTTGCTCATGAGGTAAGGGCATGCCTAATCAGGAGAACTATTCTACATTTCCAAATACTGGTATTTGCTGATATTATTGCTATTCCACCTACTATATATTAGGGATAGGATCTTGGAGATGGAATACCCCTTTAAGTCCAGTTATCCAGCTGAATGAATACTAAACAACAGAGCTCGCTATTTAGACATGTTTTCTTGTGGCGTATAACGGACTCTCATGTTTGGTAGTCGTTCAGCAGGGCAACTATAAAATCAAATACCTCCATTTGGAAATGTAGTATAGCTCTCCTGTTCAACTATGTTCCTTACCTCATGAGCAGGGCATTGCAGTAGCTTACAGATGCATGGTTACCGCCACTCACTGTGTCTGAACACAGAAAGCTGAGCTGACAGCTGCTCTGCGCATGCGGCAGCATCTATTGTGAAGGAGGGGGCCGCGGGAATTCAACGCTGCACATGTACAGTGGGACACCGGGGAACACCGGTGGGGTTATAGGGGGTGACCTGGCAGGGACTGGGGAGAAGTTTTCTGTTGCATGTGTCATGGCACATGCGACAGAAATCAGAGGCGTAGGGTGAATGCGGCCGGCGCGCTGCTGTGCGCGCGACCATCTTGGATTTCCGGGAGGGGGTCGGGGCACTTTGGCGACCGGGGAGGAGATTTATCTCCCATCTGACATGTTTGTTCATGCCAGATGGGAGATAAATAATTTTTTACCGGCGCTGTCATTTACTGTAACGTGATCATCGGTATACGATGTATACCGGTGATCACGTGAGCGGGGACCGGAAAAACCGGCCTGAATCATTATCTCCAGGGTCTCAGCTACCCCCTGAAACCCCGGAGATTTTCTGATGCTGGGAGGAGCTATTCACTTATTTCTGCCTGATGTTTATAAACGGCAGATCAGAATAAGGCTACATTCACACGACCGATCCGTTTTTGCGGTCCACAAAAAAACGGTACGTTTTTTTCATGGATGCATCCGTGTGGCATCCGTTTCCGTTCCGTATACGGTCCGTATGTCATCCGTTTGTCATCCGTGTGCCTTCCATTTTTTTGCGTACTGCAAAAAAATTGAAGGAGGGAAAAGACATATACTTACTCAGGATCCATAGCTTCAACCTACATGAGGCGGTCACATGTTCACTCCAGTGCCATTTTCTATTGCTTTTCACAGTGTAGAGGGCTCTGGTGATTTTCTTGTGTTTGTACACTTCATATCAATCTTTTCTGTCATTATAATAGCAAAAAGACACATAATGTCCCCCTCTCCTGCATTTTGTAATTTTGCACCCTTTGGTGCCTTTCATGTGGCACTAAGGGGTGCTTAGCCTTGTATTTAGCCAAAAAAAATGTTAAAAAATAATGACGTGGGGTTCCCCCTATTTTTGATAGCCAGCTAGGGTAAAGCAAACAGCTGCAGTCTGCAGACCACAGCTGGCAGCTTCACCTTGGCTGGTAATCCAAAACTGAGGGCACCCCACGCTGTTATTTTAAATTAAATAAATAATTTAAAAAAAACAACACGTGGGGGTCCCCCCAAAATTGGATCACCAGCCAAGGTAAAGCGGACAGCTGGTGTCTGATATTCTGAGACTAGGGAGGTCCATGGTTATTGGACTCTCTACAGCCTAAAAATAGCAGGCCGCCCCAGAAGTGGCGCATCCATTAGATGCGCCAATCCTGGTGCTTCGCTCCAGCTCATCCCATTGCCCTGATGCGGTGGCAAACGGGTTAATATATGGGGTCAATACCAGATGTGTAATGTCACCTGGCATCAAGCCCTGGGGTTCGTGATGTCAGGCGTCTATCAGATACCCGACATCACCAATCCAGTCAGTAATAAAAAAAAAATAGACGACAAACACATTTTTATTTGAAAAAACACTCCTCAACACATTCCCTCTTTCACCAGTTTATTAGAAAGAAAAACAAATCCAGGTCTGGTGTAATCCAAGGGGGTCCCATGACAATCCATACCATAGTCAATGTCCCAGTCAATGAAGAACAGAATGTTCCATATTGGCTGGGAGAGCAATGCAGTGACCTGAGCTAACATCCTTAGGTCAGCCCAAGTCACTGCACCAGATGACGAGCGCTGCTGTAAGGAGGATAGCGAGGTACATTACCTGCGGTGATAGCTGCACTCCTGATAGCAGAGCTGTCACTGCAGGGCATGACAAGTGCTGCTGTCAGGAGGATAGCGAGGTACATTACCTGCGGTGATCGCTGCTCTCCTGATAGCAGAGCTGTCACTGCAGGGAATGACAAGTGCTGCTGTCAGGAGGATAGCGAGGTACATTACCTGCGGTGATCGCTGCACTACTGATAGCAGAGCTGTCACTGAGTTCAATGACCGCCGCCTTCACAACCAAGTATCGCGGATGCCTGTGACATCACCGCTAGTGACAGTCTCAGGTCGGCAGCGAGAGGAGATGTGACAAGCGGCGGCCATGGAAGACAGTGACAGCGCTGACGTCGGGAGGGCAGGACTTAATCACCGCAGGTAAGGAACTTCACTAACCTCCTGATGGCAGCACTTGTCATCCCCACGGCTGCTATCACTGCAATGTGGGCAGCTGCGGACACCGTACAGTGCAGGCAGCTGTGGACACTGCTGAGCGGGCAGCCGGGGGGCTGAGGCTGGGGCTGGAGCAGGACACAGACTACAGCGGCATCCGACGGAAGTCACGTGGAAGTGCTTCTGTGTGGCTTTCGGGGATTTTTGCACATGTAGCCAGGGTAAACATCGGGTTACTAAGCAAAGCGCTTTGCTTGGATACCCGATATTTACCCTGGTTACCAGCTTACCGCAGGCTGCCAGTGATGGCTCCCTGCACACGTAGCTGTAAAAAGCCACACTTTTGGTGATCGAACAGTTCTCGAACGTAACTCGAACTGCCGAACTTTTAGCAAATCGTTCGAGTTCGTCGAACGACTCGAACACCCCGCAAAATCACTCGAACATAAAATTGGCGAACCTTGAACCTCAAACATCGCTCATCTCTAGTTATTATCTTTGGCCATAATGCCATGTGTATATGTTGGCTGGGAATATATGGTGGTGAGTCTCCTGCTATTTCTAGCAGCACTTCTAGATTTTAAATTGTTTCAGTAAATTTTGTATTTTTAATATATTGATTTTGTGGACTTTTTTCATGTCCCAATATTCTGATCTAGCTCTGTGTGCATGTCTAATACTAGCAGCCACATCCTCCATAAATTTGTAGGTTGTCAGTGGTTGTTTTATCAGTATTTTCCTCCTGTGCTGCCCCCACCTTTATCATGGGGATCTGCTGCATTCTGCTAGTGTATTGGTAATCTGACTTTGTGTTGGTAATTGCTGTTTCTTTTTCTAAGATGGTCTTTGAATTTATGTTCCTTTTCTGTGAGCCCCTCATCTGAGAGCAGCATGATGTAGGCAAAGGGACTCTGAATACAAACATGTATCACTTAGATTACTGTACAAAAGCTATTGTAACACAACTGGAGTTTTTAGATTTATCAATGCAGCAGAGCTCAGAAATTTAACCTGCCTACACCAGGCTGTCTATATAGAAAGTCTATAGACAGAGAGGTGTCAATTAGAGAGTGGAGAATGTAGTCGGACTAGTGTAGACTCGGCAATGATAATGCCAGATGATAAAACATTTGCTGTATGTAAACAATAGCACTCAGGGTGATAAATTATATATCATTAAACTCTATGTGTCAGCCTCTGTCTCCTGCTGTTTTCAGATTACTTTGCAAGAACCTGCAGACAGATTCCTTTTAGCCCAGCTCAATGACATTACTGTGTGTCTTACACCATTACTGTGACATCACTGATTGAAATAATGCTTTCCTTTGACTGAAAGCCAAGTTCACATCTGTATTCAGGAATTCTATTTGTCTGTTCCATTTTGATCAGATAACTTATTCACATCCAAAACTGATTATTTGCAGAACTGAGAGGAACCAGAAACTGCCCTGTTCGGTATTACGAGGCCCCTCTGGGTTCCAATAAGTGTCAGTTTTTAAAATTAAAAAAGAAACACATCAAATGGAACTTTTTTCTGTTCTAAAAACTGGACCCCATAACCATCAAAGGGGCCCTTCTGCTTCTGTTTCCTTCATTATGCAATTGATCCATATTGGACGTAAACTCTATTTGTCTGTTACAAATTAAATTCCTGAATGCAGATACGAACTTTGCCTAACATTGACATAACTGTGCTTGTTGTTTCTGCATTATGATATTGCTTTGTGCATCATTCATGTATCATTGTCAGGGTTGGCTTAGGTACTTACAGTTAGGTCCAGATATATTTGGACAGTGACACAAATTTTGGCATTTTACTTGTTTACCAAAACATATTCAATATACAGTTATGTAATTGTGCCTCCCCCGTGGCAGCAGCCGGGCTGCTCGGATCCGGGTTCTCAGTGGCTCGAGAGTCTCCAGACCCGAGGGTCGTGCGGCCACTCAAATGAAGGAGGTATTTACAGTGGAATGTATTAGAGTTTGTGACGCCACCCGTGTTACGCGGTAACTAGAAGGGATACTGCCGCTGCCGTTGGGGAGTAACCAGGGTGATGACGGGTAGGGGGGATGCCACGGGACTCGATGTGGGATGTAGGCCGTGGGATGCAGGAGTCACTTGCGTACTCACTCAGTTCATTAAGCTGACACCGACAACTGGATAAACCAAATCTCTGGACACCGCTGCCGCTGAAGGGAGCTAGTTCGGGTCCTGTCCCCAATGGTGTTGCCTGGTGATCTGTGACCTGCCTCCTGGCACTAAGTTTGCTTCTCTGGTGGTCCCGTTAGTGTGAAACTTGTCGGGTCACGCTCCCCACTATGTCTAAGTGTGGGAGTTTGCTCTCAGGGTTCACGCTTGGGATTTTCTGGACCGTTTTGAGTGGAAAGTCCTATCCTCCTCGTTGCGCTTGTACCGCGATTTTGGAGCAGTTGGGAACGAATCTTGAAGGCTCCATTTACCACGGGTAAATTGTCGGGTTGCCTGAAGCTACTCCCCGACCTAGGGTCCACGTACCCCGTCATGCCCTGGTCCCAGCTCGGTGATGGTGCAAGGCCGTTGGCTGTCCTGTTCGACAGATCCTTGCCCTTTGCCACGATCCACTGCGACCGAGGATACACTACTCTAGGCCCAGACCACCGTCTGCCACCTAGACAGTTTCCAACGAGAGTCCCCGCTCCCAACCTCCTCAGAGCTCCTTACAGCTCAAGGACTACTTCCAGACTCTCCAACCACTAAGCACTGACTGACTACACTCCTCACCCCCCTCCTTGACCCCCCAGATGGGCGACTCTATTCTACTCAAGCCGTCCACTGGTGTGTCTGGTGGGTGTGGTGCAGGGTGTATCTAGGACTTTTGATTAGCTGATGTAGGCAACACCATTTGTTAGGGACCCATAACCAGTAGGGAAGGTTGTGCAATATGCTGTGATGACCTGATAGTCCAGGGGCATCACATAATCGATATGCGTTTTTGAGTGCATATTCTCAGCCTTAATTTGAGGGTCCTAATTGGAGGAAGGGTTTGGGAATTATAGCCCTTTAATATGTAGCTACCCCTTTTTCAAGGAACTAAAAGTAACTGGAAGTAACTGGAAAATTTGCTCAAAAGCTCTAATAGACTGTGTTAGCTATTCCCTCATTAATCCATCCTCAATTAAGAAGTTAAAATGTCTGGAGTTGATTCCAGTTGTGACATTTGCATTTGCAAGCTGTTGCTGTGAAACCACAACATGCGGTCAAAGGAGCTCTCAATAGAGGAAAAACAGACCATCATTGGGCTGAAAAACGGAAAAAAAAAAACATCAGAGAGACAGCAGTAATGTTAGGGATGGCCAAATCAAAAGTTTGGTATATTCTGGGAAAAAAAAACTAGCACACTGTAAAGCATGAGAACTAGAGCTGGTCGAACTCTCAAAAAACCGAGACCAGCGGGTCACTGCTAAATTTAAAAAAAAAAACGATCCGCTCTAGAATCCGGTACCCATATAAGTCTATGGGGACCAGAATCCGGAGATTAAAAATGTTGGTGGAAGGGATAGGTTTGATAGGAGCACATGCGGTGTACTCACTTAGGCTGTGTCATGGCGGCACACTTCTTCCAGGTCACACTTTCCCTTCCGGAGCTGACAATTGAATATTCACTGCTTTGCGCACCCACCAGCGGGCGTAATTGGTTTCAGTTAAATGCGCCCCCACCCTGAGTGGCAGCGTGTTATCTGACTGCAACCAATCACAGGTGCCAGAACGGCCGGTGGGCGAGGAGAGCAGTGCAAGTGTCTGCGGGTCAGTATGGTGGTATAAAAGTATATTAATAAATAAAACAATCGGCACGGGGTCACCCATATTCTGATGCCAGAACAGATAAAGCCCATGGCTGCTGCACCCTGCTGTCGGGCTTTATCATGGCTGTGTATAAAACTAAGGCTGGAGTCATACATGGGAGGGACTCACATTATTCGATGCAAAACTCATGCGAGTCTAGCATGACATCACCCGGCAGCCGCACACTCTCCTTACAGGAGCGTGCAGGTACATAGAAACACATGCGGCTGACCTGCTCCTGTCAGGAGAGTGTGCGGCTGTGCTGCCGCTCTCCAAACATGATCGTGCAGGTATATAGAAACACAACAGCCAAGCCGCTCGTGTTAGGGGAATGTGCGGCGAGTCCCTCGCAAGAATGATTCCGGCCAGAGAGAAACTGCATGCGGCTTTTTTTTTTAATTTAAATAAATAATTAAAAAAAACAACATGTGGTCCCCCCCAATTTTGATACCCAGCCAAAATAAACCAGCTGGGGGCTGGTATTCTCAGATTGCCAGCTGTGAGTGCAGACAGAGCCGCGATGAGCGATGACTGCAGGCAGACACTGTCACAGGCTGGGGGCGCATTTGACTGCAACCAATCACAGACAACAGGATGGCTTGTGGGCGGGGAAAGCACAGAAGGCTGTGTGTATGCGATGAGCCTAATGCGCAGTACAGGAAGTGAATGTGCGACTTTTAAGCAGTTTGCAGCCATGACACCGAGTCTTCGTAAGTATGAAACGCTCACTTAAATCTTTTTTTTCTTTATTTTTCCTTTAATTTCCCCAGTGCCGAATCTGGCATCCGGGTGTCGAATCTGGGTCCGGCACCCGGGCATCTTTGAGGACGTAAGGAAAGTACAGAGTGTGCTACAGGAGTGCGATTAGGATGGACACCATTTTACAATGCAACACCTTCCCCGACAAACCTGCAATGTGTATGAAAAACTGCTTCATACTCTACCACACACACGTGGACTAAACTGACACATGCCAACCTGACGTACTCTACACAACTCACATGTGCCACCACATTATAAAATTCACATACCAGGTCCCCACTCCAAACCCTTTACCTTCCAAGACCTGCCATGTGCCCAAACACTATTTTCCCTCCACATATGGGGTATCAACATAATCATGAAAAATTGCCCAACAAATATTGAGGTCCATTTTATCCACTTACCTTTTTGAAAATGAAAAAATTGAATTGAGGCTAAAAGAACATTTTTGTAGTAAACATTTCATTTTCAGAGCGCAGTTTTATAAGCACATGGGGGTTCAAAATGCTCACCACACAACTAGATAAGTTCCTTGGGGTCTAGTTTCCAAAATCTGGTAATTTGTGGGGGGGGGGGTTCTACTGTTTAGGCACATGGCATCCGCTAAGCATTCCAGACAATTTTGAAAAGTCAAATGTCTGCACCAGATTTCTTCACCAAATTTGCACCTTCTGGAAGAAAATTACTCTCATTCCCTTTTTTTTGCATTTTTTGCGAAGAGATGCAGATCTGGTGCTGATGTTTTTACACCATATTCCTGCATCCAATCTATAAACCTCCTGGCAAAAAAATTGCATTCGGTAGTGATGCATTTTTTTGCCAGGAAGTGTAGATTGGGTGCAGGAATATGATGTAGAAATTTCAGCAGCAAATCTGCATTTTTTTTGCAAAAAAACACAGTTTTCTGCCAGGAGATGCAGGTCTGTGAACTCTGTGAGAGTTCATTGAGGTCCCCTGAGGTCAGGTTACCTGTCGTCACAGGTGGAGGGCTGTAGGAATCTCCAGCTGTGGCTGCAACGAATCTGAGTAATGTCACCGCTGATTGCTGCAGCTCAGCCTCTCCCTGAAGTTACAGTGTGCAGTCACGTTCTATGGTCGCATGCTGTTAGTTCAAATGTAGCAGAGCTGGAATCATCATGGGACTTCGTGTAGATTACATCTGACCTGGGTCTTTTGGGGGTTAATAAAGTAGTGCAAGAGGGTATTTTTTGTATTTTATTTCAAATAAAGGATTTTTTGGCATTTGTGTTTATTTACTTTCACTTACAGATTAAGAATTGGCTAGGTCTTAGTGGCAGCTGTAAGCTGACATTAACCCCTTATTACCCTGAATGCCACCGCACAATCGAGAAGAGCCTGGTCACGTGAAATGGATGCAGCAATCCTGAGCAGCTTCAGGCTGCTATTTTTAAGCTGTGAAGGCTAATAGTCTTCCCAGCCTGAGAATACCAGCCCCCAGCTGTTGGTCTTTATCTTGGCTAGGTGTCAAAATGAGGGGACCACACATTATTTTTTTAAACTATTTAAATTTATTTATTTATTTTAAAAAAAAAGCTGCATGTGATTCCCCTTATTTTGATACACAGCCAAGATAAGCACATGGCTGGGAGCTGCAGTCTATAGCCATGTGCTTTATCTGTGCTTCTATCAATATATGGGTGAACCCTACATCAATTTTATTTGTTTATTTTATATCACCATAGACCCGCAAACAGGGTCTGTGATTCTAACCAGTTACACACGATGTCTGGGGGAGAGGTCTGACTTCAGCCAATCAGAGATGCAGGTGAGCCGGAAAGAAGTAAATTGGAGTGATAATCTGTGGCCCCGGGAGTACATCCATGAAAGCAGTTACAGCTGTGGGAGCAGTTACAGTCACGTCAGAGATCTGTAAATATGGCCTGCTTTATTTTCTTTCTTTTACAGCTTCCCTACACCATTTTACAACACATAAGTTTGGCCTTTCATTGAATTCAATGGACTTGTTATATCCACCGAACTATTCGGCGAACATCAAGAGGCTCAGTAAAGACTCTCAAACCAAACTGTGAAAGGTTCGCTCATCTCTATTACTAACCCCAAAAAATTATATTTCTAAAATTCTGCTGCTTTAAAGTAGACATGTGGGAAATGTTATTTATTAACTATTTTATGTGACTTAACTCTCTGGTTTGGCCATCCCAGTCCCCAGACCTGAATATCATTGAAAATCTGTGGGATGATTTGATGCGTGCTGTCCATGCTCGGCGACCATCTAACTTAACTGAACTGGAATTGTTTTGTAAACAGGAATGGTCAAATATACCTTCATCCAGGATCCAGGAACTCATTAAAAGCTACAAGAAGCGACTAGAGGCTGTTATTTTTGCAAAAGGAAGATCTACAAACTATTAATGTCACTTTTATGTTGAGGTGCCCATACTTTTGCACTGGTCAAATTTTATTTAGATGCGGATTGCACATTTTCTGTTAGTACAATAAACCTCATTTCAATCCAGAAATATTACTCAGTCCATCAGTTATTAGATATATCAAACTGAAATAGCTGTTGCAAAAACCCAAATTGTTATAAAGAAAAAAGGTTAACAGTAATAGGGGTGCCCAAACATTTTCAAATGACTGCACAAACAGGTTTAAGTGACAGAACTAGCATGATAGTACAGAAGCAGCAGCACAGTACTAGGGAACCTGACTACAGAAATTAGTGTTAGACAAACTCACTGCTCAGGCAACTCTCAAAGGGCAGAGTAGCCTTAAATACCTGCAGCCTTCCAGTGACCTGGGAGGCACATCCAGTTTGGAAGGACGCTTGCCCTTTAAGAAAGGGTGCATGGCCATGGGCGTGCCCGGGCAGAGGCCTGGAGCCCATCAGGAGTACAGATGCTCTGTGAGGCTGCAGCATGGGACGGGGACAGGACTATTGCAGCAGGACGCCTAGATAGGTGAAGGAAATGACGTCCTCGCTGAGGGAAGGAAGCAGGAGTGTGCGAGGATGCCAGCATGAAAGTTATAGTGGTCCTTCGCTAATTTCTTTTTCAAAGTGCTAGGCAGCTGCTTATAAAAACTCATGGCTACCACTTTTGGCACAAGATTAGAGGAGGCTGGGTTTTTATAAAGCTATGAAATTTGCATCACCTGGCCCTTCCTAATGATGATAGTGAACAATCCATAACCCTAACAGGCTAATTTAGGAATGAAACTTGGTCAAAGTTATCTGAGCACACACATTTTTAAGGGTGGCCAAACATTTGCATTTGCCAATTTTAATTTTTTGAAATTCTTAAAATGGAAAACATGAAAGTATTAAATTTTTTTTGCCTAAAATACAAACGAAATGTGTAATCTTTAACTGTATGCCTTTTAGACAATACTTCGAGTTGCTTAACTGTTCATAATAAAAGTAATTGTGACTAGGGGTGCTCAAATGTTTGCATGCCACTGTATACAGTTGAGAGTGCCTGCCTGGGATAGTAGGTAGGCATCCTTCTCCATCAGGAGTGGTTGCCATTGCATCCTTTGTGACCACAATAATATATGTCACTGAAAGTACCCCTTTCTGTTATCTGCCATTTATATTTACAGTATATGATGCTACTGGGAAGAAATTTTGACAAACCACCATGCAGAATCAGTGTAGACTCAGAAGGCACTACATGTGTCACCACATCAACCACTAAAATGGAATCACAGGGGCCCATTGGGTTGCTATTGTAGCTACTGGTCTAATAATGGCATGTAAAGGCTACTTTACACACTGCGATATCGGTCCCGATATCGCTAGTGTGGGTACCCGCCCCCATCTGTTGCGCGACACGGGCAAATCGCTGCCCGTGCCGCACAACATCGCCCAGACCCATCACACATACTTACCTGCCCGGCGACGTCGCTGTGACCGGCGAACCGCCTCCTTTCTAAGGGGGCAGTCCGTGCGGCGTCACAGCGACGTCACTGAGCGGCCACCCAATAGCAGCGGAGGGGCGGAGATGAGCGGGATGTAACATCCCGCCCACCTCCTTCCTTCCTCATAGCGGCCGGGAGGCAGGTAAGGAGAGCTTCCTCGTTCCTGCGGCGTCACACATAGCGATGTGTGCTGCCGCAGGAGCGACGAACTACATCGTTACTGCTGCAGTAACGATAATCGAGAATGGACCCCCATGTCACCGATGAGCGATTTTGCACGTTTTTGCAACGATGCAAAATCGCTCATCGGTGTCACACGCAGCAACATCGCTAATGCGGCCGGATGTGCGTCACAAATTCCGTGACCCCAACGACTCCGCATTAGCGATGTCGCAGCGTGTAAAGCCCCCTTTAGTCTTCAATTTGGTACACGTTAGGCCACCCTAACATTCAGTGCTAAGGGTAGGCTGCCACTAAAGTATCTTGTCTCATGTAAGAGAATTGGATTGATTATGTAAATGACATTAGACTCAAACTCTGCTCCAAGTTCAAGCTGAGTATCATTCACTGTAAACCGATTTTCTCGCATGTGAGAATCGAAGCATAGTAGAGAAGATGGAGAGATTAATTTCTCCATCTTTTCCATTATTGATGTTGGCATATATTTGACTGCACTCCGGGTGTAGTTCGATGTTTTGTGCAAACGCATCGACTTGTATGGGTGCGCGCTGTTGAATATATGCTACCAATCGCAGCATGCAGCAATTTCTATCTCATGCCAATTTGGCATGAGAAAACGAGCGCTGGTCGGTCCTGCACCGTAGTATAACATTAGCGCCAGTGCTATGCAATAAAACATTGGTTAGCACTCATCTGAGATATACGTTGGTTTGCGCGATCCCCAACACAAAGAGAACAAATATTCTGCCTTGTAGAATTTCAACTGACAGTCCATTTTTCCTGGCAATACAAGAGTTTTAGTGTGCATTGTATTAGCGATCAAAGTTTTAAAAAAACATAGAAAAAGTTAAAATAAAAACTAAACAACAAAAGCTACACATTCCTTAACAGCTTTATTATGTAAAAATGTAAAAACTACAAAACCTGTATAATTCTTTGCCCATAATAATTAGTCTATATTCCTAGTAGTTACCCATATAGTAAATGCTGTAAAACAAAGATGCCAGAATTTCTATATGGGATGATTCTGTCTGCCTAAAAAAGTAAAGTAGTAAAGGGTGCTTTATACGCTGCGACATCGCTATCGATATATCGTCGGGGTCACGTCATTAGTGACGCACATCCGGCGCCGGTAGTGACATCGCAGAGTGTGACACCAAGGAGCGACGATCAACGATCGCAAAATCGTTCAAAAGCGGTGATTGTTGACACGTCGCTCCTTTCCTTAATATCGCTGCTGCCACAGGTACGATGTTGTTCGTCGTTCCTGCGGCAGCACACATCGCTATGTGTGACACCGCAGGAACGACGAACATCTCCTTACCTGCATCCACCGGCAATGCGTAAGGAAGGAGGTGGGCGGGATGTTACGTCCCGCTCATCTCCGCCCCTACGCTTCTATTGGCCGGCCGCTTAGTGACGCCGCAGTGACGTCGCTATGACGCCAAACGCACCTCCCCCTTGTGGGAGGGATTGTTTGGCGGTCACAGCGATGTCACTGACAAGGTATGTGCGTGTGACGCTGCCGTAGCGATAATGTTCGCTACGGCAGTGAGCACCAAATGTTGCACGGACGGGGGCGGGTGCTATCGCACTTGACATCGCTAGCAATCGGTAGTGTGTCGCCCTGGGCAAGCCAGGGGACACAGGTCACACACCACCACACCCCACATCCCAGGTAGGCACATCTATGCTGAACCACAAATCCTTGTTGCCTTCCTCCAGAGGCTGATGATTCACACCAGGGGGTGGGCCAGGCGGTTGGCTCCGCCCACCAAGGAGATCACAGCTCTGGGGGCAGGAAGTATCAGGCAGTTAGAGCCCAGGCAGGGCAAGTGTAAACAACCAAGTGAAAGTAAAGAGAGAGAAGTGGTAAAGGAGGAAAGCAAGTGAGGTGACAAGAAGGAAGGAAAGCCTGAAAGGTCCAGCTTTGTGTAGGGCCAGAACAGCAAGGTCAGCGACGGCGGTGACTGTCCGGAGGGGGACAGTTCGGAAGTTCCTGGAAGGACCCCGTTGGCTGTGTGCCCGGCGGTCTGGAGCAGTGTTCCGAAGGACAGTCAGCACCAGGGCAGGGGCCTCTCGGACCCCGGCAAGGCTAGGAGTCGCCAGATTTGCCGAATCCGTCAGTGAAGGGGACGTAGATTCCCCCAACAACCAAGTCCCGATTGAAGGCAACAGCCCAACCCGTACAACAGAGGCACCGCCACCGCCAGGGCACCAGTCTCTGAGGGCCAGCGCCTGCGGGCAAAGTGTAGTGCTCCTCCGGCCCAGCTTGAAGCCGGGGAGCGGGTTACCGGTGGGGACCCATCGCAACCAACCGTACATACAGGTGCAAGGAAGAGGGACATCACTGTCACCTACCGGGAAAGCAAAGCAGCCGTCTGTGGGACCTTCCTACCAGCCGTGTGGTTTACCGTACAAACTGTGTCCGTGTCTCAGGCTGAGTGAGTACCACCGTGCCGCAAGGCACAGCGCTGCCCCCGCGTCCCTGCGCCCACCAGGCCCTGCACCTCACAAGCCATCACCGGGCCCCGGGATCACCAACCCCTACCCACGGAGGGGCAACACAACACCTGGCTGCTCCACATCACCATCCCCGGGATCCCCGTATTAAGCAGCGGTGGTGCTACCAATCACTACAACCGTGGGTGGCGTCACGGACATTATCCCAACACCCCAAACCCCCCTTTCACTCACGGGCGAGGAGTGCCGCTCGAGGAAACCCCCGGGATCCGGCCTACGGCTCGAGCCACCACTGAGCAGCCGGACCCGAGCAGAAGGGGTGAGCGCGGTGTGCTGACACCCTCCTCCCCGCCCGCGACAACTTGGCGTCACGAACAGGATCCTACCGCTCTGCCGTCTGGTAGAGGTGCGCCTTGTTACCGCCGGAGGTATCCGGCAGAAAAATTTCAGAAGCCGCCATCTTGGCGCGAAAAGTTCCCGCTCAAGCGTCTTCTCGAGCAGTAGAGGCGCGAAGGCCAAAACCCCGCCCCGAGAGAGGAGGGGCCGGAAAGAGCTAAGGGGGACGCGATGGCGGCTGGACGCATGTAGCCGCGGCTACAGAAGCAGGGACGCCAGGACTCTGCGGCCATTTACTGGTTCCTGGAAGAAGCCGCTGCTAAGGATGCTGAGTCCGACCAACAACACCGTGGTCCCCGCGCCTTGCATCGCGGCGCGGGTGGAAGTCCGGACGATCCATCTAAGCAGCCGTCTGCAGGTCCGCATGCAGCTCCTCCTGGAGGAGTGGGAGGCCGGCATGGTGGAAGTGGTGGCGGCCATACGGAGACGCGAGGTGGAGGGAGTCTTGGAAGGGAGGGTAAGTGACCCACGCCCCTGTGCCCCTAGTGGGTCGGTCATCGCGGCTGAGGGACCCGGTCCATACCCGCTCGCCCTGCTACCTCCCCCGCCACCCGTGTTAGCTGCTGCTGCCCTGCCACTAGGCCCGCTACCACCACCACCGGTAGCGGTACCCTGCCAATCCGCCCCGGCGGACCGACCTGCAGCAGAAGCTCGTGACCACTCTGATACGCTCCCCTGGGAGAAGCCGAAGGCTGAGGCCGTCAGCAAAGATGCACCGGAGGCACGGCGGGGATGCAGCTGCCAGGAGGCAGAACAGGCCATGTCACAGCGGGGTCCCTCGTTACTGAAGGTGCCGGTCGTAGCCGACACGGAGGGACCCTGGCTGGGTCCGTCCCCCGCACACGCTGAACCGGAGCAAACAGAAAGTGCTCCCGGCTGGGAGCGGCGGCAACAGCAGCTGCGCAGGAAGATCGATGCCCGAGAGGGGTGTAGAGCGGATGTGCATGCCCACATGTATATGGAAGAAGATCGCCTGCAGCGAGCTACCATTGGGGTCCAGAGCGGTGCACCATGTGAAGGTGGCACTAGAGCCCCACGAGTGAGAATGGACTGTTGAGCCGCAAAAGACAGCGGATGCCCGCTGCAGCAGTCCCCGTTGGGACCACCTGTTGGAAAAGTTTAAAAGTTCTGCCAATGAAGAAAATGATTACCGAACAGTAACCTGATTTGCTTTGTGATTAGCAACCGGCTGGAGCCGGCACCGTTGTCCCCGTGGGGACCGTTTAAAAAGTTGTTTTGCATGGGAACTATCCATGGACAAGTCCGTGAACTTGCAGGGCAACCACAGACATTAGTGGCTTGTAAATATGTTGTTTACCGTTACCGTTTTCCGCAGGCCACCTCCGGAGAGGCAGGTTGGAGGGAGGGCCCTGAGCAGAGCAGGCTAGGGCCCAGCCACCAAAGGAACTGGTGGCTACCCTCTGGAAGGCAAGGACAGATCCCGCTCGGGTACCGTGTACTGGACTGTGGGTCAAGGGGTGCTGCCTGGGCTTTAGGGGCAGCATCAGGGCCAGGTTACTTGGGTGGGAGAGAGCGGAAACCGTAACCGTAAACCGTTGCAACGTTAAAGAAAATGTGCCTCCCGTAAGGGAAGATTATTAAAAATGTTATGTTATGTTTAACCCTGTTATCCCCTTTTTACAGAAAATAAAACCGGTGTAGGACGGCAGCCCGCGGACGGTCTGCGTTTTGCTAAGGGGGAATGTGTCGCCCTGGGCAAGCCAGGGGACACAGGTCACACACCACCACACCCCACATCCCAGGTAGGCACATCTATGATGAACCACAAATCCTTGTTGCCTTCCTCCAGAGGCTGATGATTCACACCAGGGGGTGGGCCAGGCGGTTGGCTCCGCCCACCAAGGAGATCACAGCTCTGGGGGCAGGAAGTATCAGGCAGTTAGAGCCCAGGCAGGGCAAGTGTAAACAACCAAGTGAAAGTAAAGAGAGAGAAGTGGTAAAGGAGGAAAGCAAGTGAGGTGACAAGAAGGAAGGAAAGCCTGAAAGGTCCAGCTTTGTGTAGGGCCAGAACAGCAAGGTCAGCGACGGCGGTGACTGTCCGGAGGGGGACAGTTCGGAAGTTCCTGGAAGGACCCCGTTGGCTGTGTGCCCGGCGGTCTGGAGCAGTGTTCCGAAGGACAGTCAGCACCAGGGCAGGGGCCTCTCGGACCCCGGCAAGGCTAGGAGTCGCCAGATTTGCCGAATCCGTCAGTGAAGGGGACGTAGATTCCCCCAACAACCAAGTCCCGATTGAAGGCAACAGCCCAACCCGTACAACAGAGGCACCGCCACCGCCAGGGCACCAGTCTCTGAGGGCCAGCGCCTGCGGGCAAAGTGTAGTGCTCCTCCGGCCCAGCTTGAAGCCGGGGAGCGGGTTACCGGTGGGGACCCATCGCAACCAACCGTACATACAGGTGCAAGGAAGAGGGACATCACCGTCACCTACCGGGAAAGCAAAGCAGCCGTCTGTGGGACCTTCCTACCAGCCGTGTGGTTTACCGTACAAACTGTGTCCGTGTCTCAGGCTGAGTGAGTACCACCGTGCCGCAAGGCACAGCGCTGCCCCCGCGTCCCTGCGCCCACCAGGCCCTGCACCTCACAAGCCATCACCGGGCCCCGGGATCACCAACCCCTACCCACGGAGGGGCAACACAACACCTGGCTGCTCCACATCACCATCCCCGGGATCCCCGTATTAAGCAGCGGTGGTGCTACCAATCACCACAACCGTGGGTGGCGTCACGGACATTATCCCAACACCCCAAACCCCCCTTTCACTCACGGGCGAGGAGTGCCGCTCGAGGAAACCCCCGGGATCCGGCCTACGGCTCGAGCCACCACTGAGCAGCCGGACCCGAGCAGAAGGGGTGAGCGCGGTGTGCTGACACCCTCCTCCCCGCCCGCGACACTAGCGATGTCGCAACGTGTAAAGCACCCTTAAGTGATTATAGTCTAATGTACAGATAGTACTATTAAAAACTACTAGCAAGCAGAAATAGGTTTTAGAGAAAGAAGTCTTTTCGCATAGGTTAGAAATAGTCGTGCTTGTTGACATTTGTAGTCAATATGAATATTTTCGAGTATTAAAAAGTTAATCATGTAGAAAAACTATGATGTTGGAATTCATTTATATAGCGAAAAAAAAAATTCATTACATTTCCTGGTTTATTGATAACCTCATTTTGGAATATTAGAAGATCCCCAGTCCAATGTCTGCTGTCTACAAATGCAGCACATAAAAGTTACAATTTCAAAGTCTCTATTTCTTCGTTTATGTCTCACTGGTGGAACTTAAACTCAACAACCTGATCTTAAAATGTCTTACGGGACAGTGTTATTTAGGATGCTATACAATATATGGCGACAGCTTCCAGTAACAAGCTACATATCAGTACACATTTCCTCCAGAAGTTGTAGGCTTGTAATCCTGAATTACTATGTGATTTATAGTCAGGATGATAAGCACATTGGGACTCGTGCTGTTAGGGAATGTACGCACAAAAATTTACAACACCAATTTTTTTAGGGACCGCATCACATTTGAAGTGACTTTAAGAGGCCTGTGTGACAGAAAATACCAAAAGTGACAACATTTTAAAAAAATGCACCCCTAAAAGTGTTCAACAACATCAAATTCAAGAAGTTTATTAACCCTTTAAGCGCTTCGCAGGAACAAAGGGAATGTGGAAAGAACTTAGCTTTTTCCTGCAAAAATATTGTTTTAGCTCCAAATTTGCATTTTTACAAGGGTAAGAGAAAATAAACAATACAATTTGTTGTGCAATTTCCACTGAGTACTGTGATACCCCATCTACTGTTTGGCTGCATGGCAGAGCTTGGAGGAGAAGGAGTGCTATTTAAATTTTGGAACTGGATTAAAAAGCAGATGCCATGTTTCATATGCAGAGCCCCCGACATGCTTAAACAGTGGAAACCCCCACAAGTCACCTCATTTTGGAAACTAAACCCTTTAGAGAATTTATCTGAATGTGTGGTGAGCACTTTGAACCCATAGGTGCTTCACCATTTTTATAATCTTGAGCCAATTGTTTTATTTATTTTTATACCTCGATACAGCGTCTGTCAGTCATTGCAGTCAGACACTGTGACACAGGCTGTTACACAGGCTGGGGGCGCATCTGACTGCAACAAATCACAGACGACAGGATGGCCAGTGGACGGAGAAAGCTGTGTGTATGTGATGAGCCAAATGCGAGGCACAGAAATTGAATGCGCAACCTGAAAGCAGTGTGCCACCAGGACACGGAGCCCTGAAGAGCTTGCTTCATTCTTGTTTTCTTTATTTTTCCTTTATTTTTTTTAATTTCCCCAGTGCCGAATCTGGATCAAGCACCTGGAATCCCAGGCCCGGGCCCGGCACCCGAGCATCTTTGAAACTGCCCAGATCCGGACTTTTATAGTCCGAGTCCGCCCAGCCCTACTCACTTCATCTGAATGCTGGTGTGACGCCCCTGGACTATGAGGTCGTCACAGGGTACTGCACAAGCTGCCCTTCCGTGCAGTATTCCACCTCCCTCTTGGTTCTGGGTCCCTAACTAAATGGTGTTGCCTCCAACAGCAAATCAAATCCTAGATACACCCTGCACCTCATCCACCAGACACACAAGTGGACGGCTTGAGTGAAATAGAGTCGCCCACCTGGGGGGTCAGGGAGGGGAGGGGAGGAGTGCAGTCAGAAAGAGTGCTTAGAGGAGAATTGAAGGAGAGTGGTTGGAAAGGAGCCCTCAAGCTGTGAGGTGCTCAGAGGAAGTCAGGAGTAATGACTCCTGAAGGAACTGTCTACGTTGCAGACGGTGGTCTGGGCCTAGAGGAGTCGGACCCCCGGTCATAGGGGATTGTGGTGAGGTGCTTGGACCTGTCGAGGAGGATAGCTGGCAGCCTAGCACTATCACCGGTCCGGGTTTGTAGGTATGACGGGGTACATGGACCCTAGGTCGGGGAGTAGCTTCAGGCAACCCGACAATTCACCTGAGAGGAACGGAGCCTTTATGATCTGTTCCCACCTGCTCCAGAATCAGGGCATTAGTGCAACAAGGAGGATAGGACTTTCCAATCCAAAACGGTCCAGAAAATCCCAAGCGTGAGCCCTGAGAGCAAGCTCCCTCACTTAGCCATAGTAGGGAGCGGGGCCCGGCTAGTTCCATGCTACCAGGCCATCAAGTTGAAGTCAAACTAAGTGCCAGGAGGCAGGTCACGGATCACCAGGCAGCACCATTGGGGACGGGACCCGGAAGAGCTCCCCTCAGCGGCAGCGGTACCCAGAGACTTGGTTTACCCGGTTGTCAGTGTCTGCTTATGAACTGTGAGTACGAGAGTGACCCTTGCACACCACGGCTCCCCTCACTGAGTCCTGGAGCATCCCACCTACCCATGGAGGGTTACAACACCTTGCTGCCCCGCTTCATCACCCCGGGTACTCCCAGCGGCAGCGGTGGTACTCCCCAACTTACTGCACACCACGGGTGGCGTCACGAACTACTTATCAACTCCCCTGTAAATATCCCCCTTACATTTGAGTGGCCGCACGACCCCCAGGTCCGGATACCCTCAAGCCACAGCGAACCCGGATCCGAGCAGCTCGGCTGCTTCCACGGGGGCGGCACACAGGCAGAGTGCCGGCATTCACAAGAACATAGCTTTTCTGCTGATCAGAGCAGTGCTGAAGAATCGCACTGATCAGCAGAAGAGATTGGACACTGCAGGCAGAAAGTACCCTAGAAGGACTGGTAAACTAAATATAAAAATGAAGAAAAAAAAAAAAAAAGAGTAAAAAAAAAAGTTCAAATCATCCCCTTTTCCCCATTGAAAAATAAAACAATTAAAAATAAAAAAAACCACACATTTGGCATCGCCAAGTTCAGATATGCATGATCTATCAAAATATAAAATCAATTCATTTGATCGATAAAGGGCATAATGAGAAAAAAAAAAGTTTTAGCGGAACTTCCACTGTCAGCCGCTGCTCAAAGGCAGCGCGCTGGCCAATCAGATGCAAGTGGCTCCTGCCTTTGACGTCAGCCCTCTGGCACCGGAGGTTCCTCCATCGTCGCGATGGGTACCCGATACACATCCTGTACCGGCGAACTACAAGAACCATGAGGCCGGCGATGGAACGGAAGGTAAGGTGAGCATATGTGTGTGTGCGTGCATGTTTGTGTGTGATTGTGCGTGTTTGTATGTGTTTGTGCATGTGTGGAGTGGCACAATAGGGGACCAGGATAGGACATTGAACAAGTTTTGAAATGAATTGTCTGAGCTTGCAATATTTCCTATGGGAACTTTTGCTTTGCTAGACGAGTAATTTGGTTTACAAGCATACTCCCAGAATGGATTATGCTCGTAAACCAAGGTTACACTGTGTGTATATGTACAGTGCTGGCCAAAAGTATTGGCACCCCACTAATTCTGTCAGATAATACTCAGTTTCTTCTTGAAAATTATTGCAATCACAAATTCTTTGGTATTATTATCTTCATTTATTTTGCTTGCAATGAAAAAACACAAAAGAGAATGAAACAAAAATCAAATCATTGATCATTTCACACAAAACTCCAAAAATGGGCCAGACAAAAGTATTGGCACCCTTAGCCTAATACTTGGTTGCACAACCTTTAGCCAAAATAACTGCGAACAACCGCTTCGGGTAACCATCAATGAGTTTCTTACAATGCTCTGCTGGAATTTTAGACCATTCTTATTTGGCAAACTGCTCCAGGTCCCTGAGATTTGAAGAGTGCCTTCTTCAAACTGCCATTTTGAGATCTCTCCACAGGTGTTCTATGGGATTTAGGTCTGGACTCATTGCAGGCCACTTTAGTAGTCTCCAGTGCTTTCTATCAAACCATTTTCTAGTGCATTTTGAAGTATGTTTTGGGTCATTGTCCTGCTGGAAGACCCATGACCTCTGAGGAAGACCCAGCTTTCTCACACTGGGCTCTACATTATGCTGCAAAATTTGTTGGTAGTCTTCAGACTTCATAATGCCATGCATACGGTCAAGCAGTCCAGTGCCAGAGGCAGCAAAGCAACCCTTAAACATCAGGGAACCTCCGCCATGTTTGACTGTAGGGACCGTGTTCTTTCTTTGAATGCCTCTTTTTTTTTTCCTGTAAACTCTATGTTGATAGCTTTTCCCAAAAAGCTCTACTTTTGTCTCATCTGACCAGAGAACATTTTTCCAAAACGTTTTAGGCTTTCTCAGGTACGTTTTGGCAAAATCCAGCCTGGCTTTTTTATGTCTCAGGGTAAGAAGTGGGGTCTTCCTGGGCATCCTACCATACAGTCCCTTTTCATTCAGACGCCGACGGATAGTACGGGTTGACTCTTTTGTACCCTCGGACTGCAGGGCAGCTTGAACTTGTTTGGATGTTAGTCGAGGTTCTTTATCCACCATCCGCACAATCTTGTGTTGAAATCTCTCGTCAATTTTTCTTTTCCTTCCACATCTAGGGAGGTTAGCCACAGTGCCATGGGCTTTAAACTTCTTGATGACACTGCGCACCATAGACACAGGAACTTTCAGGTCTTTCGAGATGGACTTGTAGCCTTGAGATTGCTTATGCTTCCTCACAATTTGGATTCTCAAGTCCTCAGACAGTTCTTTGGCCTTCTTTCTTTTCTCCATGCTCAATGTGGTACACACAAGGACACAGGACAGAGGTTGAGTCAATTTAATCCATGTCAACTGGCTGCAAGTGGGATTTAGTTATTGCCAACACCTGTTAGGTGCCACAGGTAAGTTCCAGGTGCTTTTAATTACACAAATTAGAGAAGCATCACATGATTTTTCAAACAGTGCCAATACTTTTGTCCACCCATTTTTTATGTTTGGTGTGGAATTATATCCAATTTGGCTGTATGACAATTTTTTTTTTTTCATTGAAGACAAATTAAATGAAGATAATAATACCAAAGAATTTGTGATTGCAATCATTTTCAAGAAGAAACTGGGTACTATCTGACAGAATTGCAGGGGTGCCAATACTTTAGGCCAGCACTGTATACTATATATATATTTATATATATATATATATATATATATATATATATATACAGTACATACAGTACAGACCAAAAGTTTGGACACACCTTCTCAGAGTTTTCTTTATTTTCATTACTCTAAAAATTGTAGATTCACATTGAAGGCATCAAAACTATGAATTACCACATGTGGAATGAAATACTTAAAGGGAACCAAACATCAGGATTTTCATGTATAAGGTGCAGCCAGTGCAGTACTGGCACTATGAGGTACAGTGTGTACATACCATCAGGGGGCAGCTCGGGTGTTTAGGCAGTGAAATCCAACTTTATAAAGTTTGAAAAATCAAGCACTTTTTGATTGACGTGTGCACCACTCTCCTAATGTCCGGGCGGCTTCTGCACATGTATCCGACCCCCCGCCGCCGCCTGTTCCTCCCTCTCTCTGGTTGTATTCAAATTTCTTTCTTCAGAAACATGGTGCCAGACTTGGCACCTGCGCATTGTGCTTATCTCCGGCGCCATGTTTCTGAAGCCCGCAGTAGCTAGTATTACCTACAGCTACGATATCGTGCCACCCCAGGACACCGTGACCGGGTCTTGCAGCACTGCCGTCACGGGGTCATGTGAGTACATTGTGAACTTACCTCTTCTGACCCCCGATGTCGCTGGCAGGCTGCTGTCAGCTTTTTCCTATGGCGTCCCGGTGTCCTAGGCGGCTGCTGTGTTGGCCGGGGGAGTCACTCAGATATCCCGCAGCTGTTCACTAATTTGTCACGAACACGACTATTCTCTAGCGCCCCTCTTGTCGGCAGGCCACTTTTGGCACTGCAAAACAATGAATAAAATGAGGCTGCTGAGCTAATAATGTCAAATATATCTTTCGTTTGTGAACCCGGCACCACCACACCTATTGCCAGTCCACATTATACGCATATATAGCCTGGGTCTCAGCTTCCCAACACGGTAAGTTTTTTAACTGCATGAGAGGACACACACTAACTAGGGACCCCAACGTAGAGAAATACTTTGGCGTGGTGTTGGGGCTCTATTGCATTGATCAATTCAATAGCTAAATTTCTCTTTATTCATATGTTCATGGCAGTAATGCAGATTCCATTTCCATATTTTCATTCTTACATATAGCTATTGGATTTTTCATGTCAGTATTCACACAGCAGTTTCTGCTTTTCATATATTCCCCTTACATAGTCACTGGTGTGCATACCGTCTCTCCATATAATGAATAAAATAAGGCTGCTGAGCTAATAATGTCCAATATTGGAGGTCTCACAGCAAGGGTAAATGTATATAGCACCAACTCCTGCTAATGGAATGTATATACAGTCATATGAAAACGTTTTGGCACCCCTATTAATGTTAACCTTTTTTCTTTATAACAATTTGGGTTTTTGCAACAGCTATTTCAGTTTCATATATCTAATAACTGATGGACTGAGTAATATTTCTGGATTGAAATGAGGTTTATTGTACTAACAGAAAATGTGCAATCCGCATTTAAACAAAACTTGACCGGTGCAAAAGTATGGGCACCCTTATCAATTTCTTGATTTGAACACTCCTAACTACTTTTTACTGACTTACTAAAGCACTAAATTTGTTTTGTAACCTCATTGAGCTTTGAACTTCATAGGCAGGTGTATCCAATCATGAGAAAAGGTATTTAAGGTGGCCACTTGCAAGTTGTTCTCCTATTTGAATCTCCTATAAAGAGTGGCATCATGGGCTCCTCAAAACAACTCTCAAATGATCTGAAAACAAAGATTATTCAACATAGTTGTTCAGGGGAAGGATACAAAAAGTTGTCTCAGAGATTTAAACTGTCAGTTTCCACTGTGAGGAACATAGTAAGGAAATGGAAGAACACAGGTACAGTTCTTGTTATGCCCAGAAGTGGCAGGCCAAGAAAAATATCAGAAAGGCAGAGAAGAAGAATGGTGAGAACAGTCAAGGACAATCCACAGACCACCTCCAAAGACCTGCAGCTTCATCTTGCTGCAGATGGTGTCAATGTGCATCGGTCAACAATACAGCGCACGTTGCACAAGGAGAAGCTGTATGGGAGAGTGATGCGAAATAAGCCGTTTCTGCAAGCACGCCACAAACAGAGTCGCCTGAGGTATGCAAAAGCACATTTGGACAAGCCAGTTACATTTTGGAAGAAGGTCCTGTGGATTGATGAAACAAGGATTGAGTTGTTTGGTCATACAAAAAGGCGTTATGCATGGAGGCAAAAAAACACGACATTCCAAGAAAAGCACTTGCTACCCACAGTAAAATTTGGTGTAGGTTCCACCATGCTTTGGGGCTGTGTGACCAATGCCGGCACCGGGAATCTTGTTAAAGTTGAGGGTCGCATGGATTCAACTCAGTATCAGCAGATTCTTGACAATAATGTGCAAGAATCAGTGACGAAGTTGAAGTTACGCAGGGGATGGATATTTCAGCAAGACAATGGTCCAAAACACCGCTCCAAATCTACTCAGGCATTCATGCAGAGGAACAATTACAATGTTCTGGAATGGCCATCCCAGTCCCCAGACCTGAATATCATTGAAAATCTGTGGGATGATTTGAAGCGTGCTGTCCATGCTCGGCGACCAAAAAACTTAACTGAACTGGAATTGTTTTGTAAACAGGAATGGTCAAATATACCTTCATCCAGGATCCAGGAACTCATTAAAAGCTACAAGAAGCGACTAGAGGCTGTTATTTTTGCAAAAGGAAGATCTACAAACTATTAATGACACTTTTATGTTGAGGTGCCCATACTTTTGCACTGGTCAAATTTTATTTAGATGCGGATTGCACATTTTCTGTTAGTACAATAAACCTCATTTCAATCCACAAATATTACTCAGTCCATCAGTTATTAGATATATGAAACTGAAATAGCTGTTGCAAAAACCCAAATTGTTATAAAGAAAAAAGGTTAACAGTAATAGGGGTGCCCAAACTTTTTCATATGACTGTATATCTCGGTACCCTTAATGATAGCACCCCAATAATTCTATGCAATAATAATTATGCTGCCAACACCCAACTTTCAGGGATAGCTAGGGACCCCTTTCAGATAGCAGAAGGCTTTTCGGACAGGTTTGGGTTCGTATATAGAACAGAAGGAAACGAACTATTAAATTTTATATATTTAATCCGAAAATAGGCAGTCTTTAAAAAATATACAAGTATTTCCAAAAAAGGGAACAATACAAATACAGTATAGACAGTCATATAAAATAAAAGGTATAACCGTGAAACTTATTAAACTCGTGCCATAGATGTGACGTCCGAATTTAGGGAGGGCGGGGTTCTAAGAGAAGAAGATGGTATAATCGGCCAGCATCACCACTTACTGATGCCCTCCAGCAAGGAGCTTATTGCTCTTATGCTCTCAGGTAACCCCCCTCTCTGGGACCTCATTTTACGGTCTCTTGTGGGCTGTGCCAAGAGTGTCACAAAGTTCTTTAATTCCAGCTTTTCACATATCTTCGCCCCTGGGCCACACAGGTGAAAGATATTAGCATCATATTTCATATCTCGATTTTACATTTACATAGATAGCAACACAACGCATCTAGCATGATTTTACTGGCCAATACTAATTTGTCGTGATGTCAGTGATCTCCCAGTCAAGCTAAACGGTGCGCTGGGTTCAGCGCTCCACAGGGATCCTGGCAGTAAGCTTTTCATTTTTCTAGCATTAACGGGTCACGTAAAAAACTGTATTAGGAGTTTTCCCTCCAACAGAACAAAGGATTGTCAAGGATTGTCTTTTCTGTGCATCTTTTGGCTGTAGCTCTACCATCCCTGAGTCGTAAATTCCTAAACTTTCAGGCCAATCAGATAATCGTCATGACGATCTGTGGCTGATGGTGGGGAGGGGGGTAAGGACTCTTCAAGAGTTTTACATGACATCTCCTCCTTTTTGAAGTAGCATGGGAGATTGATTTGCCGATCGTCTCCTAGTCCTAAGCCTTCCTTGCTGGCATCGCCCTGCCAGGACAGCCCGTCAGTGTTGCCATGCTCAACACCCTTCTTGTGTTGAATGGTAAAATCATACTGCTGTAGTGCCAAGCTCCACCGCAGTAGCTTACCATTGTCACCGGCCACCCGGTGTAGCCAGCTGAGAGGGTTGTGGTCTGTTACCATGGTGAAATTGCGTCCATATAGGAAGGTCTGCAGTTTCCACAGGGCCCACACTATAGTGAGGCACTCCTTCTCCACAGTGGTGTAGGCCACTTCCCAGGGTAAGAGCTTGCGGCTGAGAAACACCACCGGATGCTCTTGTCCCTCCCCATTTACCTGGCTGAGTACTGCACCAAGGCGAAATGCACTGGCATCTATCTGAACTATGAACCGTCGGGTGAAGTCCAGGGCTTGTAGGATTGGGGAACTGGAAAGGGCAGCTTTCAATGCTCTGAAGGAGCACTCACAGTCATCTGTCCAGGTGACTACTTGCAGTAGCGTCTTTTTAGTGAGGTCCGTCAACGGCTTAGCAAGAGCACTATAGTTAGGAATGAACTTCCTATAGTACCCTGCTGTACCCAAGAAGGAAATCATCTGCTTCTTTGACTTGGGGGTAGGCCTAGAGGAGATGGCCTCAACCTTCCCTGGCTCTGGTTTCAGGGTCCCGCCACCCACTCGGTGTCCGAGGTACTGTACCTCCGTCATGCCAATCTGACACTTCCCTGGCTTTATAGTCAGACCAGCGCTTTGGATACGCCTAAGCACCTGCTCCAGGTGCCCCATGTGTTCCTCCCAAGTGGGACTAAAGATGGCAATGTCATCCAGGTAAGCAACTGCAAACCCTCCTAGTCCCTCGAGCAGCTGGTCAACTAATCGCTGGAAAGTGTCAGGAGCATTTCTCATGCCAAAGGGCATGACGATTGATTCATACAGCCCGAATGGGTTGATGAAGACGGACCTTTGTTGTGCTTCCTTGGACATAGGAATCTGCCAGTACCCTCTACTCAGGTCCATGATTGTCAGGTACCGGGCCCCGGCTAAGCAATCCAGTAGCTCATCGATGCGTGGCATTGGGTACGCATCGGGTGCTGTGATTGCATTTAGCCTCCTGTAGTCCACACAAAACCGGGTTGTCCGGTCCTTTTTTGGAACCAAAACTACAGGCGAGGCCCATGCACTTTTGGACTTCTGGATCACCCCCAGGGCTAGCATTTCATTGATTTCCCTTTTTATGTCCTTTTGTACCTCTAGGGAAAATGGTATGGGGGTTGACAGACTGGGGAATGACTCCCTGTGTCCACCTGGTGGGTGCCTAGGAATGTCTTCCCTGGGACATTCGTGAAGGTCATCAGGTAGGGCCGGAATACCTCCCTCAGCTGGGACCTTTGGTCCATGGATAGCTGTGGGTTGAATGCCGCCTCCTTGATAGACCCTCCCTCCCGGGCCGAGGCGAGCAAGTCCACCAAGATTTCGCTTTAGCCTTCCTCAGGAAGGCTACACACAGGAAGGGCGAAGGCTTCCCTGTCATGATGAGCTTTCATCATGTTGACATGGAAGACCCTTTTCCTCTTCCTGGCATGGTCGATGGTAACCACGTAGTTTACGTCATTGAGGCGCTGATGCACAAGGTATGGACCCTCCCAGGCCGCCTGAAGCTTGTTCTGGGTCATTGGGACTAGGACCTACACCTTCTGACCCGCTTCTTACACCCGCTCTTGAGTGTGTTGGTTGTACCATAGCTTCTGGCTGGCCTGGGCTTGCATCATATTCTCATGCACCAGCCGCGTCATTTACTGCATTTTGTCAGAGAGCCGAATGACATACTCCACAACGGACACTTCTGGGGAGTTCAGTTCCTCTTCCCAGGATTCTCTTACCAGACCAAGAGGTCCCCGGACTCGTCTGCCATACTGGAGCTCGAAGGGGGAAAACCCTGTTGAGGCCTGTGGTACCTCTCGGTAAGCAAACAGCAGTTGTGAGAGCTACCGATCCCAGTCGCGTCCATGTCACTCAACCAGCATCTTAAGCATCTGCTTAAGGGTACCATTAAATTGCTCACACAAACCATTGGTCTGTGGGTGATAGGCACTTAATACCAGATGCTGCACCTGCATTTTCTTACAGAGAGCCTCCATTAGACGAGACATGAATTAAGTACCCTGGTCGGTAAGCATCTCCCTGGGAAATCCTACTCGAGAGAATATGGCCAAGAGGGCATCTGCCACCTTATCGGCCCCAACTGAGGACAGAGCCACAGCCTCTGGATATCGGGTAGCATAGTCTACCACAGTAAGGAGTAAACATTTTCCAGAGCTGCTTGGGACGGCCAGAGGCCCGACATTGTCCACAGCCTTCCTCTGGAAAAGCTCCTCTATCACCGGCAAAGAGATCAGGGGAGCTTTGGGAGCAGGCCCAGACTTTCCCACTCTTTCACATGTGATACAGGAGCGGCAGTAATTGGCAACATATGTCCCCATTTTGGGGCAATAGAAGTGGTGAGACAGACTGGCCTTGGTTTTGCTGACCCCCAAGTGTCCGGCGAGTGGGATCTCATGGGCAATCCATAGCAACTCACTCCTAAAGCGATGAGGCACCACCAGCTGTCTTTCCTTCAGCCACTCTTGTTGGGGGTTACAGGGAACAGTCTCCCGGTACAACCTCCATGGTCCCAGAATACCCTTTGCTTATCGGTCTCAAAGGAGGGCTTTTCTGCGAGGTCCCTTAACGTCTCTAGACTGGCATCAGTTCGTAGAGCCACCTGGAACTCTTGGCTAAAGGCAACCAAAAGTGACGTTAAGGTTCCAATCTCACCGGGACCCTCTGGGACCTGCTCTGGGTCCGTAACCAGTTCCGTTATCCCTCTAGGTGAAGAGGTGTCAGAAGGCAAGGTTTCATTTGCGTTCTGGGCACTCTGACTGCGGGTGACAGCACCGATGAAGGCTGTCTCCCCGGGGATAACAACTCATCCCCATCAGCCTGACCAGCTTTGGGTGCTATTTGCTCCTCATCCCGTAGTACCTTAGGAGCAGTGCCAATCCTGGGTCAGCTACCACCGGCCGTGTCACTGTCCGCTGTGACACTGGTTAGCTGCATTTGACCACCTTCCTCATGGTTCTCATGTCTGCCTCCATCTCTGTCAGCACAGACACTTACTACTTTGGGGATGTCCTCAGCCACGTCACCCCGCAGCGTGGCATGGCTGAGTTCCTCTGTACAAACATCCACTTCATTACCATGCACAACATTTGTAATCATGTTCTAGATATCCACATTCGGGTCACATGACTTAACAGCGCTTGCATCACATGACTTATCAACAACATTTGCATCACATGACTTATTGGATTGGAGAGGGTCATCAGGGAAAAATTGTGCGACCAATCGTCCCAGATCAGTCCCCAATAAAACATTGGTTGGTAGATGTTCGGACACCCCCACTTCCCTCCAACCTCTCCCAGCACCCCAGTCGAGGGAAACCAGGCCATTGGGAAAGATTGGCGAACACCCCCAACCCCAGTGACAGTCAGGAGTTTTCCCGGGATAAATTTTTCAGGAGGCACCAGTTCGGGGTGGATCAGGGTTCGGTCGGCTCCAGTGTCCTTGAGCCCCACTGAGGGTGCCGCCCACGGAGAGTGTAGGTTTTCACAGGTCCTACCACTCGCCTCCCCCACCAAAAAGAGAGCTGTACTAGGCCCTTGGGCCTTGGATGTGGAGTTCCTCTTCTGCCTCTCTGGGCAAGCGGAGCTGAGGTGTCCAGGCTGGTTGCAGGAAAAACACCTGCGAGTGTCAGAGGTGGGCCAGGTACTGCTGGATGGCACAGGACCTACGTGAGGCCGGCTGGTAGGGGCTGGGGGGGTGGTAGTTGTCATCTTACCCCCTTTCCAGCTGGTGGAGGGTGGCTTCCGCACGCCCGATGCACTGTTGGCCTCATAGGTGTCAGCAACCTGTGCTGCTGTATTCACATCATTTGGTTCCCGGTCCATCACGAACTGTCGCACATCCGCAAGACAAAGGTGTAGGAATTGGTCTTTTACAATCAGGTCTGTTATTTGCTCAGCAGTGGTGGCGGACAGTCCTTTGACCCATTGGTTAAAATTGGTCCGGATCCCATCCACAACGTCTCTGTTGCTGTCGTGTGGTTCATGCTGGAGGGTCCGGAACTTTTTGCAGTACATCTCTGGAGTTAGCTGATACTTCCATATTAGGGCCTGCTTAATGGCCTCATAGTCTCCACTCTGCTCTTGAGGGAGACTGGCAAACGCGTCCAGGGCCTTGCCTCGCAGCCCTGGGGTTAAGTATCGTGCCCATTGTGCTGGGGGCAACTGGTACTACAATCAAGTCTTTTCAAATCCCCTCAGAAAGTTGTCCAAGTCCCCGTCCTTTTCCATCACAGGAAAGTGCTCCGGTCGGGGCTTTAAACTGTTGGCATTATTGGACTCAGTTCAGTAGGGAAGATGTCTGCTGCCGGGCTTGGAGGACCTTCAATTCATGGTCTCTCTGGGCCTGACACTCGGCTCTCTCTCAGCCTCTCGCTCGGCTCTCTCAGCCTGGGCCTGGCGCTCAGCTCTCTCAGCCTCTCGCTCAGCTCTCTCAGCCTGGGCCTGGCACTCGTCTCTCTCCTAAAATTGCTGAATGAGACTCAGCCAACCCTCTCGGTCATCTGCAGCGAGTTGCTGTAGGGCCGTCTGAGGAAAGGAGTCCATGCTGCCCCAGTCACTGCTCTGGCTTGAAGCTGCAGAAGAGACCCTGGCCGCAGTATCATCCAGGGCTTGGCTTGTCTCCCCGTCATCAGCACTGGGGGAACAGACTTGCTTTGCATCCCATTGTAAAAGTTCTTTAATGAGGTCTAGCTTGTTTTTGCCATTGACATCAATCTCTCTGGTCATGCAGATGGCAATCAGAGTCTCCTTCGTCACCTGGCTGTACCAGGCTTCGGTCAGTGCAGCCATAGTTGCCAAATAAAAGATAGGATAGAAAAGCAAGAGAGAAGGGAGG
This sequence comes from Anomaloglossus baeobatrachus, assembly GCF_048569485.1. Taxonomy (NCBI): domain Eukaryota; kingdom Metazoa; phylum Chordata; class Amphibia; order Anura; family Aromobatidae; genus Anomaloglossus; species Anomaloglossus baeobatrachus. The sequence continues at coordinate 420,404,118 of NC_134356.1, read as the reverse complement.
GGGTAACTGCTACAAGTACAGTATTGTTCCAGGTATATTTAAACACTGAGTTCGATCCTCAAAACTTTTGCAAGTTTTTAGTGAAAGGGGTGATTGCTCAAACCAGATCACTAATGCTCAATATCCCACCGCTTGCCACCAATTTGTCACGAACAGCCGGGGGAGTCACTCAGATATCCCGCAGCTGTTCACTAATTTGTCACGAACACGACTACTCTCTAGCGCCCCTCTTGTCGGCAGGCCACTTTTGGTACTGCAGGACAATGTATAAAATGCTGCTAAGCTAATAATGTCCAATATTGGAGTTCTCACAGCAAAAGTAAATGTATATAGCACCGATTCCCGCTAATGGAATATATATATATTTAGGTATCCTTAATGATGGCACCCCAATAATTCTATGCAATAATAATTACGCTGCCACCACGCAACTTTCAGGGATAGCTGGGGACCTGTTTCAGATAGCAGAAGGCTTTTCGGACGGGTTTGGGTTCGTATATAGAACAGAAGGAAACGAACTATTAAATTTTATATATTTAATCCAAAAATAGGCAGTCTTTAAAAAATATACAAGTATTTCCAAAAAAGGGAACAATACAAATACAGTATAGACAGTTACATAAAATAAAAGGTTTAACCGTGAAACTTATTAAACTCGTGCCATAGATGTGATGTCCGAATTTAGGGAGGGAGGGGCTCAAAGAGAAGAAGATGGTAGACAGACGGCCAGCATCACCACTTACTGATGCCCTACAGTACTGACTCCCCCCAGCAAGGAGCTAATCGCTCTTATGCCCTCAGGTAACCCCTCTCTCTGTGACCTCATTTTACAGTCTCTTGTGGGCTGTGCCAAGAGTGTCACAAAGTTCTTTAATTCTAGCTTTTCACATATCTTCGCCCCTGGGCCACACAGGTGAAAGATATTAGCGTCATATTTCATATCTCGATTTTACATTTACATAGATACCAAACACAACGGATCTAGCATGATTTTGCTGGCCAATACTAATTTGTCGTGATACCAGCAATCTCCCAGTCAAGCTAAATGCTGCGCTCCACAGGGATTCTGGCAGTATGTTTTTCATTTTTCTAGCATTATAGGGCCAAATAAAAAACTGTATTAGGAGTTTTCCCTCCAACAGAACAAAGGATGGTCAAGGATTGTCTTTTCTGTGCATCTTTTGGCTGTAGTACTACCATCCCTGAGTCGTAAATTCCTAAACTTTCAGGCCGATCAGATAATCATCATGACGATCTGTGGCTGATGGTGGGGAGGTGGGTAAGGACCATTCAAGAGTTTTACATGACAGTGTGAATCAAACTGAAAATGTCTTATATTCTAGGTTCTTCAAAGTAGCCACCTTTAGCTTTGATTACTGCTGTGCACACTCTTGGCATTCTCTTAATGAGCTTCAAGAGGTAGTCATCGGAAATGGTTTTCCAACAGTCTTGAAGGAGTTCCCAGAGATGCTTAGCACTTGTTGGCCCTTTTGCCTTTACTCTGCGGTCCAGCTCACCCCAAACCATCTCGATTTGGTGTAGGTCTGGTGACTGTGGAGGCCAGGTCATCTGGTGTAGCACCCCATCACTCTCCTTCTTAGTCAAATAGCCGTTACACAGCCTGGAGGTGTGTTTGGGGTCATTGACCTGTTACAAAATAAATGATGGTCCAACTAAACGCAAACCGGATGGAATAGCATGCTGCTGCAAGATGCTGTGGTAGCCATGCTGGTTCTGTATGCCTTCAATTTTTAATAAATCCCCAACAGTGTCACCAGCAAAGCACCCCCACACCATCACACCTCCTCCTCTGTGCTTCACGGTGGGATCCAGCCATCTAGAGTCCATCCGTTCACCTTTTCTACAAAGACACGGTGGTTGGATCCAAAGATCTCAAATTTGGACTCATCAGACCAAAGCACAGATTTACACTGGTCTAATGTCCATTCCTTGTGTTTTTTAGCCCAAACAAGTCTCTTCTGCTTGTCTCCTGTCCTTAGCAGTGGTTTCCTAGTAGCTATTTTACCATGAAGGCCTGCTGCACAAAGTCTCCTCTTAACAGTCATTCTAGAGATGAGACGGTGTGTCCAAACGTTTGGTCTGTACTGTATATATATATATATATATATATATATATATATATATATATATACATATAATTATTTTCTATATATTTTTTTTTAACGTTGTTCACCATGTCATAAAGTTAGTAAGGCAGCTTTATTCTTTGGGTCATTACAAATACAGTGATACCATTTTTGTTTGCATATGACTTTTTGATCTCGTTTAATTCCACTTTTTTGTCAGCTCTATGATAAAAAGACACAAGTTTTGCAATGTTTTTTATTTCTTTTTTTACGGTGTTCACTGAAGGGTGAGCTAGTGTGACAGTTGTATAGATTGGGTTGCTCCAGACGCAGCAATACCAAATATATGTTTTATTTATTTTTATTTTTACATAAATATACATATTTGTTGTTTTTTTATTTTTTTTTGTTCTGCATGTTTTGATTTTATTTATATTATTACGATTTTTTTTCACTTTTTTTTACTTTGCCCCTATGTGGGATTTTCATTTTTGTTAGTCTGATCGCTGATATAATGTATTGCAATGCAGCAGCATTGGAATACATTATATCTGTAAGCTCTGCACTGACAGATGCCTTTTAGACCATGCTCCTGGCATGGTCTAAAAGGCTTGCTATAGCTGGCAGACCTGGAAGTCATTACGATGACCTCAGGTTGCCATGCCAATGATTAGGGCTATAATCATGTCACGGGGGTTTCGATCAGGTTGGAGAGGGAGCACAATTCCTCTCTGAGCCCCATAAATTATGTGATTCCTATTCATTGGTGCATTTTGGGGAGTTAAACACCCAAGAGTGTGGCAGAGAACATCCCTGGCTGTGACAGCCAGAGCTCGGTTATAGGTTACAATGAGCTTCCGGCTGTGATTGTGTGGGCACAGCATCTGTACCCGTGCGATTGCCATGATGTAAATTTATGTAATTTTATGGGAACCCTTCCCTGACCATGATGTAAACTTAATATGCCTGTGCAATTGCGCCCTTATAACCAGTCTAATTAATTGTTTACTATGACCTAAACATGATCAAGTATATGCACTGCCATTTATCAGTGGTTTCCTATGAATTCTATATGATTCACTAATTAAAATCTATGTCAGGTATCTGATCAACTGCAGTGCTGTTCCATTTTTTTTATATTTTTAATGTCATAATGGTATATGGTCATGATATTTGGAATGCATAACCACACTAATAGGAGACATCCTTCATTAATGGTCATTTTACATACATTCCTACTATAGCAGTCTTTTCAGTTGCTTGTAAAACTGCTGCTGCTAAGATTTCCAGTAATGACAGTTATATCGGCAAAGTAAATAAATAGTCGAACAATATTTTACTCAAATCAGAAAATCTGAATTTCATATTTATTCCATTGCCATTAGGTAGTCCTCACTGGTAAATATGTCTTATATTTAAGGTGATTAGTACCCAGTGAAGAGATATCTATAAATGTAACTGACAATTCACCTCTGATGCCCGACCAGTGCCTCAGTGGATACATATGTCTGTCCAGTACCTTACATGCTGCCCTAGGCATGAAATGACAGTAAAACGAATACAGTTCTGCTCAGGCTGTGTTTTGTATGCCGCAGGACCAAACCTATCAAGTATTCAGCTATTGGAAAAGTCAGCTTGAGGTATAGTTTACACTTTCCTAGGATTTTTTTTTTATTTAAAAAGGTAAAAGTTAAGACACGAATGTTATTCTTAATTCAGGTTGACATCAATTAACCTTGCGGAATGGATGAATGATGAATGATGTCACTGCTTATGGGTCACTTATTCAATCTGAAAATAGTAAAAGTATTGGAGACACAGAGGCGTCAGTTTGCCCATTAACTGTCAAGGAACAAAATTCTAATAAAAATGACACATATCTTTTTGTATAGAATGCTAAGTTTTAATTGTAAGGTGACCAGGTACTCGGCAACTGAGTATTCTCGTAATGTATGTATGTGTGCCTGTATTATTATTATTATAATTATTATTATAGCGCCGTTTATTCCATGGCGCTTTACATGTGAAAAAAGGGTAGATATACATGATATATATATATATATATATATATATATATATATATATATAATGTTAAACATGCAAAAATGTATGCACTGTCATTTATCAGTGGTTCCTATATAATTATTAAATAAAATCTATGTCAGGTATCTATTCCATTTTATTTTTTTAATTTTTGATGTCATAATGGGACATGGTTAGTGATGGGTGGACCCGGACTCTGAAACTCCGGAGCTGCGCGGGGTTCAAAAGTACACAAGGAGCAACCCTGGGCCTTGAGTTGACAATCCGGGTCCAGCCACCCGGGTAATAAAAAAAAAATAACGGACAAATAAAGAAATAAGGGGAAAGCAGGTGCGCAATACTTACCAAGTCTGTACTTCCTAATACGCATCATAATACCATGTGGCTTTGATGCGATAGTGATGCAATTTTTTGCCAGGAGATGTAGATTGGAGACAGGAATATGGTGTAGAATTTTCATCACCAGCTCTGCATTTCTTGGCAAAAAAATGCTGTTTTCTGTAAGGAGATGCATATCTGTGAACTCAGTGACCACACCTGAGGTGATGTCATTCTGTTCAATGAGGTCAGTTGAAGTCGCATTACCTGCAGTCACAGGTGGAGGACCATGGGAACCTCCAGTTGTGACCACAAAGAACTTGAGTGATATCACCGCTTAGGCTGCTTTCACACATCCGGTTTTAGCAGAGCCGGCCAATCCGGCTCTAAAACCTATGCAACGGATGCGGCGACAAAACCACATCCTTTGCATACGTTTTTTACATAGTTACATAGTTACTAAGGTTGAAAAAAGACCTAGGTCCATCTAGTTCAACCTTCCTCCACCAGTTCTACATTTGGTCACAAAGTCATTTATAACCAACAATGTTGTGTGTACTGAGGAAATCATCCAGCCCTTTTTTGAAAGCTGTTATAGTATCTGCCATTACTACCTCTTGTGGTAGGGCATTCCACAGTCTGACTGCTCTAACTGTAAAGAACCCTTTCCTATTTAGCTTTCGGAATCGCTTTTCTTCCACTCGCAGTAAGTGCCCCCTGGTCCTTAGTATTGTCTTCGGAAGAAATAAGTCATGAACCAGTCCTTTATATTGACCACACATGTATTTATACATATAAATGAGATCTCCTCTGAGACGTCTTTTTTCTAAGCCAAACATATCTAACTTTTTCAACCTGTCATCATATGAAAGGCCTTCCATTCCTTGTAGTAGTCTAGTTGCCTGCCTTTGAACTGACTCTAACTTCTGAATGTCCTTTTTAAAATGTGGAGCCCAAAACTGGATCCCATATTCCAGATGTGGCCTTACAAGTGATTTCTAGAGGGGTAACAATACGTTGGGATCACGGGATCTAATCTCTCTTTTTATACACCCTAGAATCTTGTTTGCTTTTGCAGCTGCTGCTTGACATTGAGTGCTGCTGATCAGCTTATTTGTAATGAGAATACCCAAGTCCTTCTCCTGTTCTGTAGTCCCGAGTTTACTTCCATTTAATGTATACGCAGTTATAGGATTACTCTGTCCAAGGTGCATTACTTTACATTTATCAACATTAAATCTCATTTGCCAAGTATCTGCCCATTCTGACATCTTATCCAGATCTTTTTGTAATATTATACTATCAAGGTCAGTTTTTAATATCCTACATAGTTTGGTGTCATCAGCAAAGACTGACACTTTACTATCAATCCCATCCATAAGGTCATTAATAAAGAGATTAAAAAGAATTGGTCCTAGCACAGATCCCTGCGGCACCCCACTGCTGACTATGGCCCATTTAGAGAATGTTCCATTTATGACTACTCTTTGTTTCCTATCTTTTAGCCAAATCCTTACCCAGTTGCATATAGTTTCCCCCAGGCAACGTTCCATCCGCCGCCGCATCGGCTAAATCTGCCGCATGCGGCAAAAAACAGACGGAACGCAAGCCCATGCGGCACAATACGGCACTAATGTAAGTCTATGCAAAAAGAACGCAACCGGCGGCAAAAAAAACCAGTTGCGTTTTTTCTGCAAAGCGCCGGATTGTACCGCACAGGAAAAACTGGATGTGTGAAAGCAGCCTTATTGCTAAGGCTCAGTCTCCGCCTGAAGCCCACTGTGGCCGGTCATGTTCTATACAGGCGCGCTGTGCCTTCAGTAATTTAGCAGAGCTGGAATCATCTTGGAACCTTCTGTGGATTACGTCGGACCTGGGTATTTTGGGCACGTGGCTGGGGGGACGCTATGCCAGTTTTTTTTTGTTTTTTTTATACCAATATAGACACACAGACAGGGTCTTTGATTGAAAGCAGCAAGACACACTGTCACATAGAGTGGGGGTGCGTCTGACAGCAATCAATTAAAGAAGCGGAGACTGCTGGTGGGAGGGGGAAGCAGTGCATATACATGAAGGGTAATGAGAGACCCAGAAGTAGCGTTGCAACCGTGCAGAGACTGGTAGTTATAAAATGCTTGCTCCAATCCCCCTATCACTTCTACCCCTATTTTTAAGCTCCTGATTTGGGTCCCCATTAACTAATATGGGGACCAGTGTATAGCCAGATATACAGGATCAATTCTGGGCCCGAACCGGGTTTTGTTAAACCCATTTAGAACCGCCAATCACAGGTATCTGTGAGGCCTATCACTTGACATGGTCATGAAATTTGGAACGCATGATCACACACTCATAATAGGAGAAGTCCTTCACTACCCATTCATGGTCACTTTACATACATTCCACAAGGATTCATCGGGTTTCAAAGAGGTAAATTTCAAGGTGTGTTACATGCACAATAATGAATGGCACATGATGACGAACATAAACTCTCCAATTTTAGCACATAATGTGTCATTTGTCAGACGACACACATCTATGCGGTAATCCAGTTTGACCCAAACACACTGCAGCATGTCCCTGTCGATGGTATTTAGAGCAGTGTAGAATTCATATTGGATGCTGTGGTTGGCTGGCCATAAATCTTATATAGCTGAATGCAATATGTTTTCTGAAGCAGTCGCCATCACAAGATATTCCAAACAGTTGGCTGAGGAATGCTAAGTTCACAGCTTGCACAACGTGTTAATTTCTGTAGACTATGTGCAAAGGTCTCTCGAATCCTCTTCACTGCTTCACCTGTAACACTCTGTCATCATGTTTGTTTTTGTTTCCAAGCATCCAGTGTCCTTAAGTTGTTGATACCTCCGTAGAATGCTCTGGTGATCAGGTGGGTCACTTTCATACTGTCTTCGGGAAACACTCGCTGCGTGGTAACAATTAATTTAAACTTACACTGAAAAACACAAAAAGCTTTTTCTTGTAAAGTCACCCTTTTCGGATCTGATGCCACCTGGTCAGTCAAAAGTGAGTCTACACGTGCGAATTACAAACTCTGATTTGTGACCTTTTTACACATTATTACAAATGAGAAATTTATATTATATATATATATATATATATATATATATATATATATATATATATATATATACAGTGGAGGAAATAATTATTTGATCCCTTGCTGATTTTGTAAGTTAGCCCACTGACAAAGACATGAATAGTCTATAATTTTGAGGGTAGGTTAATTTTAACAGCGAGAGCTAGACTATCCAAAATAAAATCCAGAAAATCACATTGTATAAATTATATAAATTTATTTGCATTTTGGAGTCAGACATATTTTTCAGTTGATGATGAGGTTTGTGCACATGTCAGACGGAACTTTAGCCCACTCCTCTTTGCAGGTCATTTCTAAAACGTTAAGATTTTGAGGCTGTCGCTTGGCAACTCGGAGCTTCATTTCCCTTCAATAAGTTTTCTGTGGGATTAAGGTCTGAAGACTGGCTAGGCCACTCCATGACCTTAATGTGCTTCTTTTTAAGCCACTCCTTTGTTATCTTGACTGTTTGTTTTGGGTCATTGGATTTCATGTTTCTAAGCCTAGAATCCATTCCTACATGTCTCTAAAAACTATCACTTCTCCAGCAGCTAGACCTTCATTATTTTCAGCAAAGAGCGCTATTATTAGAGAATAAAATAGATTTCAGACTTCCGGATCCATTCCTGGCTGAGGTGGAAGCTTAGAAGAGAAGCTCCTGCCACCCCTCACAGAAACTGACTAAAAAAAGACCCCCCGGACGAGCCACCAAACAGAGAGCAGCACAGGAGGTTACCTAAAGCAGCCAGCTATGGAACGGTACCTCCTGAGAAGCGCTGGAAGCGGGGAGGGAGCCTGGAGAAGCTGTGACATGGACGGACAGTACAGAAGAGAAGATAAGATTATGGCGCCTACGAGCCTGATGGGGGAGGAGCCTGAGCGCATGGTGCGAGACACAGAAAAGCAAACACAGAGCTGGAGGGGGAGAGATAAGGGAGATATGAGCGAGGAGACAGGACATAAGGGAGATATGAGCGAGGAGTCACAGGAGGACACAGCAGGGAAGAGGTGGATGCAGGGGACTGATGAGGGTGGATCGCAATGGGAGGATGAAGGAGATATGGAGGCAGAGGGGAGAGAAGATGCAGGCAAAGCAGGGCAGCTCAGAGACACAGCAGTGTTGGAGGATGAAACTGACAAACAGTACAGGGAGATTAATCCCACTCAGACACACAGGAAGTCAAATGCAAGAATTAATAGTACCCCTTACAAGGAAACAAAAAACAGCCTACTACACCAACATCACAAGCCTGCAAGTTATTGGGGGATGGAGGTAGTGGCCCAGTCCAGACAAAGAGAACTAAGAAAACAGCACCACCTGCAGGCCAAGACAAGTACACACAAAAGCTTAATGTGGACTATAAAAAACTGGCTGAAGAAGTGACATCACACTTGTCAAAAGAGATTAAAGTGGCTATTGAGGCAGCCATACAAACATCATTAGCTAATATGCAAAAACAGATAAATGCCCATGCATCTAGACTGGCAGAATCAGAGCAGAGAATATCTGACTCAGAGGAGACAATACTGGCTATGCAAGCACAAATAGCAGCTCTAGCAAAATCTAATGAATACTTGAAGGATAAAGCGGAAGATTTGGAAAACAGATCGAGACGAAACAACCTACGTATAGTCGGGTTACCAGAATCTGTGTCGATTGGACAGTTGGATAATATATGCGAGTTGGAGCTACCGCAGGCCCTGGGCATAAAGGCGAAATTCAGAGTTGAAAGAGCCCACAGAGTGGGTCCACTGAGACACCAGGAGGCGAATAAGGGAGAGGGCCAAAACTCAAACAAGAATACCCCGATAAGAACCAGACAGGTGATTGTCAAGTACCTTGATTATAAGCATAAGGATGAAATATTGAGGGCCTTTAGAGAACGAAAGCATCCACTACAATATCAAGGCAACAGACTGCTAATTTTTGGGGATTATTCAGTGGAAGTATCCAGAAGGAGAAAAGAATTTAGCAAAATTTGCTCATTTTTGTACAACAAAAAAGTAAAGTGCCAGCTATTATACCCTGCTACACTGAAAGTTAGAAACCCCAATGGCTCGTTTGTATACTACAAGGACTACAAAGAAGCAGAAAACATTCTCATGGCAGAGCTCAACAAGACTAGGTCAGAAAGGCAAGAAAAAGGAGCTAGTGGAGAAGGGAATAATAGAAGAGGATCCCCCACAAGCTCAGGAAGAGATGTGGGACGTCTTGGGGGACAAAAGCAAGTCGAGACCAGGGAGGAAAGGAGGCCAAGCCCGGGTCAACAGCATAATTCTCGCCCGGAACACAGGAACCAACCCTTGGGAGAGAAACCATGATACCTGAACTGGAACTCGCTCATTATTTTTCCTTTTTTTGCCTGTTTTTTTTTTTTCTTCCCAAACAGGAAGAGGCGTTGAGGAGGATGCATTACGGAGAGAGGGTTGGGGAGGTGAGAGGAGGAGGGGGAAGGGAGAAAAGAGAGGAAAACATCCCAAAGTCTGGGTCCTCTTCCCCCCCCCTCTTTTTTTTTTTCTCCTTTTTTCTTTTTCTTCTTCTTTCTTTCTCCATCTTCTCTCCCCTTGGTCTTTTTTCTTTTTCTCCTTTGTCCAGGAACGTCATCCAAATTCAAATGAAGTGGGCTTGTTCTGGGCGGACTGATGGCTACCTGGAGTCAGAGATAAGTAGGACTGGAGAACCTTGCTGAGGTTTTGACATACTGTGCTAATTTTTGCATAATTTTCAAAGGCTTATTCAAGTTAGTCCGGGGATAGAACATATATTTTATGGGGGGTGATTAGGGAGCTACATATTTTGACTAGGAATAGGGGAGCTCACCAACGTGGCGGAAAGCGCCGTGGATTTCTCGGAAGGGAAAATATGTTTTACAGTTACATGCTTTTTGTTGTATTTGTTATATTTGCAAGGTGGGGAAAGGGAGTGTCGAATTTGTGGTACCAACTGTGATTCTAGTGTCGAACATCTCGTCTTCCTTGATGCAGGGGCCCATAGGGGAGGGAGTAGTAAAAGCAGAATACACAGGTAAACATGATACAGATAACTACGTGGAATGTTAAAGGGCTGAGATCACCTAACAAATGAGCAATGATATTGAGACATCTGAAAAGACTAAAGACAGACATTGCCTTATTACAGGAAACCCACTTGGGGGGGGAGGACTTTTTCCGCATGAAGAAACATTGGGTGGGCACCATTTACGGGGCAGTGGCACAAGGTAGAAAAGCGGGCACTATGATCCTAATAAATAAACAATTCAGTCATGAGGTAGTGGCACATGAGGCAGACGACCATGGAAGGTGGCAGCACTTAACAATCGTTAGTCCAGCGGGTAAACTCAGTATTTATAATGTCTATGGCCCAAAGTCACAACAAATCACATTCCATGATGACATAAAGGCCACCATATTAGCAGATGGGGAGGCTAACATTATAGTAGGAGGCGATTTTAACACCGTCCCAGACTCAGCTGAAGATAGGATGAGGGGCGAGGAGGGGACAGCTAATGTGGGCAGGAGTTTAGACAATAGGGATGTAACATTAGAAGACATAGGACTGAAAGACATCTGGAGACTAACTCACCCACATGACAGAGAGTATACACACTTCTCTCACCCTCATGATAGCTGGTCACGTATTGATCAGTTCTGGATCTCGCAAGATTTACTGAGTGGAACGCAAGATTGTGTGATAGAGAATATGGTGATCTCTGATCATAGTCCGGTGAGATTGGGCATTAGAGAGAAATTCAGGAGAGGTACAGATATTATATGGAGATTCCCATCGTTCCTTCTCAGGCAAGATCATTTCCACAAGGTGCTACAGGAGTGGTGGGGAGAGTTCGCAGAGGACAATAAGGAATATAGAGAGTCCCCAATGATATTTTGGGAAACGGCAAAAGCGGTCCTAAGGGGTCGTCTGGTGGGGTACGCAGCCATGATCAAACGGAAAACCAATGAGAATTATAATTTCCATAGTGAAGCAGTACGGGTAGCATATACAAATTATGTGACAAATAAATCTCCCATGACAAAAGGCAGATGGCTGGAGGCAAAAGAGGGATTTGACGAATGGGCCAAAAAAAAGGAACAACTATTCTGGTCGCACAAGGAGGTTGACTTACATAGGTTTGGCAACAAGGCGGGGACGATGTTGGCCAATCTAGCAAGGGGCAGCAGAAAGATGACAGTGATCTCTAAACTGAAAAGAAAGGGGGGAGAGGTGACTACGGATCCTAAGGACATTAATAAACTGCTGGGAGATTACTATAGAAAACTATATGGGTCAGGGAATAACGACATGACTGATGAGGCAGAGTGGCTAAGACAAGCCCAAATGCCTAGCTTGACGGAGGAAGATTTGAGTGCCTTAAACGCAGATATCACAGTAGAGGAGGTGACGAGAACAATTGGGGAGCTTAACACCAACAAGGCACCGGGACCTGACGGTTTTAACAGTGAATTCTATAAGGCTCTGAAGGATCTGATCTCGCCGGATCTAACCTCAGTCTTTAATGCTTTCCTGGGAGGAGCGGAAATACCCAAAAATTCCAACATAGCATATATTAAATTACTCCCCAAGGGAACCAAGGACCTGGATGATCCCTCTAGTTATAGACCTATATCGCTCATAAATCAGGATTTAAAAATTATGTCCAAGATCATGGCTAATAGACTGGCCGAGATCTTACCTAGGATCATTACGAATCACCAGGTGGGGTTTATTAAGGGGAGAAATGCCGTTACCAATATCCGAAAGACAATTCTAGTGGTAGACGCGGTTAGACTGGGTCTCACTGAGGGAGGGGCTAGACCTGCCCTAGTTACACTTGACGCAGAAAAAGTGTTTGATAATGTAAATTGGAGGTGGTTAGACAGGGTAATGGAGGCCATAGGGATTGTAGGCAAGATGAGACTTTACATTAGAAACCTTTATGCCAACTCGGGAGCTAGGGTACACACTCCGGGCTTTCTATCAGACGTGTTCCCTTTGATGAAGGGAACAAGACAGAGTTGCCCATTATCTCCTCTTTTATTCAACCTGGCAATTGAGCCGTTGTCAAGAATACTACAAGGAACAAAATAGCTTTAAAGGAATCAAGATAAGGGGTTCAGAAGTAAAGACAGCGCTTTTTGCTGATGACATTATACTTTATATGGGGGACCCCGGTGCGGATTTGCCACAGACTCTTGCCTTGATTGAAAAATTTGGCTCATTCTCCGGTTTCAAACTGAACAAAAAAAAAGTGCGAGATCATGTTCCTAAAGGGGCATCATGGGACAATGGGGGGACAAATAAGGGATGGCTGTCTATGTGGAATTCCTATAGCACAATCTTCAATTAAATACCTGGGAGTGCATATAGGAAGATCGGTGGAAACAATCTATAACTTGAACTATGGACCGCTAATCAGGAAAATTATAGTTCAATTAAGGGGATGGAAAGGTCTGCCACTTCCATTACTGGCAAGATGCCACCTGATAAAAATGATGAGCTTTCCTAGGCTGCTGTATCCCTTCCAGACAATCCCGCTATTGCTAAAACTAAAGGATGTGAATAAGCTCAACTCCGCGTATACAGAATTTCTGTGGAGGGGAAGGAAACCCAGAATAAAGCTGCGTACGCTGATGAAGTCAACAGAGGAGGGAGGTCTAAACTTTCCAGATGTCCAAGGGTATAATCTTGTATGTATCATGAGGCATGTAATTGATTGGGTGAGAGGAACAAGTAGGCACTCAGATCATGCGATGGAAACTAAATATGCGTCACTGTGGGATCTGACGTCCATTCTGCACTCCCCACTATCCAGGGTTGAAGGGCACATAAGGAACTCAATTATATTCCGAGACACCATGCTAACATGGAAGTCGGTAAGGAAAAAACTGGGGCTCTCATGGAAAGTGTCCAAGTACTTGAACCCCTGGGCATTCCCAAATTTTCCCCTGGGACGAGAAAACAAGCTATTTACTAGATGGAAAGAGAGGGGAGTCAGGAGAATGATAGATGTCATGAATGTGGAGGGCAGGAGGTGGATGACAGGTCGGGAAGTGTTGGATAAGTACAACCTTAATAGCTCAGATATCATCTAATATGAACAATTGAAACATGGAATAATAGGAGATCTTGTTGTGGTTGGAAGAGAGCTGAACAGAAGTTCGATTGATGAGTTACTGGAATGTGATGTAACAAGTATAAATGTCTCTAAAATTTATCGATCGCTTAGGGGGGTGCTTATCTCACGGGAGGATAGTCGGACTTTAACAGCGTGGGGGAAACAATTGGGAAGGGAAGAAGTGGTGGATGATATACTGAGAGGATGGGTACAAGTGCGGAAACATATCACCAATGAGAGATGGAGAGACACTCAATTCAGAATTCTACATAGGGCCATTATGGGTTTCAACATACCAGGTAGGGATAGGTGGTGTCCTAAGTGTCAAAAAGAGAAAACGGATATGCTGCATGGGCTATGGGAATGTGAGACAATCGCTAGGTTCTGGAACCAAGTCAGACTATTTGCCCAGTCAACATGGGGAATTTTCAGCAAACTAGACTTAATGGTGTGGATTTTCCACTCCTTTGAGGGAGGAGTAGGAGGAGGACCGAACACGCAGGAAAAGAGGAAATACGCAATAACACATGACATAGCCATGATAGCTAAGTGTTGCATCTTAAAACACTGGATTCAAAGGGAGGGCCCATCCATAAAGGAGGTTATGGGCGAACTACACAACCTTCTGAAGTGGGAAAAACTAGAAGCGGAGAGGGATAAAGATGGGTTGACAGCCAAGTTTTTTGTGAGATGGAGACATTTTATTGAAAGCCAATTCACACAGGGAGAAATAATTAACCTCATGGGACCTTTTGTTCACTCGGAGTGGTATATCCTGAGCGATATCCAGGACAGCCTGGGTAACCTGAGAATTACCTAGGAGGGGGCTCTGGCGGGAGGGGGAGACGAGACGGTTGGGAATACCAAGGCACGCTAGCAAAATTGAAATCATTCAGGGACGACACAGAGATTTAACGAATTGTATTGCATATGTTATATTATATTTCATTACCTCTGTTTTGGTTTAATGTTACTGTATACTATCTTAAATCGAACAGCAACATGGAACTCCAAATTGGGGTATCACCCACCTCTATGTCACATTTTGTCAGACGAATGTTCTTCTTTTGCAATGATACTTGTCATGTTTTTACAAATTTGAAAAATCAATACAAAACATTTTGAAAAAAAAATAGATTTCAATTAGCGCAGAATAGGACTTTTTACTGGTACAGGTTACTATACCAGCAGCAAGGTCTGTAAGGCTAGAATCCCTTACCTCTCATACACTATCCCTTCTCTATCAGCATGCCCTACACTAATTGCAGCTAAGAGTGGTATTGATAGAGAATAGAACAGATTTGAATTAGCCCTGAAAAGGACAGTCGCAGTTTGATTATTTATAACAGTCGATTAAGAGCTGTCTCCAGGGAGCACTCACACAACTGCAGCGTTCTCCCATTTGTACAAATCACTAGTAACTAGCTATAGACCATAATCAGCCCCCCTTTCATGGATGTTATCATATAAGCTAAAATAACTCCTTTCTCACTTCCAAATTTCTCACAAGTGAAATCATTCATTTTTCACACTTGAAAATGTTCTTATAATTTTATCATCTTCCATACTGTTCACAATTATTTTTATCAATTTATACTTTTTACTT
This sequence comes from Anomaloglossus baeobatrachus, assembly GCF_048569485.1. Taxonomy (NCBI): domain Eukaryota; kingdom Metazoa; phylum Chordata; class Amphibia; order Anura; family Aromobatidae; genus Anomaloglossus; species Anomaloglossus baeobatrachus. Next base: position 420,388,851 of record NC_134356.1, on the reverse strand, counting down.
TTAATCTTTAATCAGTTTTAAATCATTAGAGATGAGTGAACCCGAGGTTCAGTGTTTGTACTGAACAGAGACTTTCCAAAAAACAGTTTGTGTTCAGAGTTCGGATGTTTTCCGTGTACAAACCACTCACTCATGCAGTGCTATGCTCGAGAACGCTCAGTGCTCAGGCCAGTGCGAACCGCTTGCAGTGTTTAAACAGCTCGCACTGGGGGTAACAACAGTGTGATTAGATGAAGCGTGCACCACACACAAAAAATGGAAAAAGGATTTCATGGATCCTTCTTATTGAAAATTTTACAGCATCACAGAAATGAAACACGCATCACTCCAATACTGTTAGACCTGTCAGTGTTTCACTGACAAAATGCCTTTTAGACCATGCTCTTGGCATGCTCTAATAGGCGAAAGAAGTTGGCATAACCAGTGGTCAATATTTGACCTCATGTTGCCATGACAACCATCATTTGTCCACAACTAAACCATGGTGGTGCCGATTGGGCGGGAGAGGACGGAACCCCCTTCCTTTCCTAGCCTCCTAAATGCTGCAATCACTATTGATCACGGTGTTTAGAGGGTTAAACAGTCAGAAGTGGGGTGTGAACTGGCCCTGTCAGTGACAGCTGGATTGTGGCTATCACTTAAGCCAAGTTCCCAACGTAAAGGTATGTCCATTTGCAGGAAGTACCTGCAAGATATGATGTTGTAGGGGTGGCATGGGGCAGTAGTAGTCACAGGCGGGCACGAATCCCGGCTGTTGCACAGCCCTGCAATGTCAGTCCACACCCCATCCACCTCCACAATGAAAGGGGACATGGACACCAGACACTTCTCTTCAATTAGAACTGTACTCAGCATTTCTAATTCAACATATACAGTGTCTTGCGAAAGTATTTTCTTTGAATTTTTCAACTTTTTCCCACGTTTCAGGCTTGAAACATAAAGATAAAAAAATAAAACTTTATGGTGAAGAATCAACAATAAGTGGGACACAATTTTGAAGTTGAACAAAATGTATTGCTTATTTTAAACTTTTATAAAAAAATAAACTGAAAATTGGGGCGTGCAATATTATTCGGATCCTTTAAGTTAATACTTTGAAGTGCCACCTTTTGCTGCGATTACAGCTGCAAGTCACTTGGGGTATGTCTCTATCAGTTTTGCACAACAAGAAACTGAAATTCTTGCCCATTCTTCCATTGCAAACAGCTCGAGCTGAGTGAGGTTGGATGGAGAGCGTTTGTGAACAGCAGTTTTCTGCTCTTTCCACAGATTCTCGATTGGATTCAGGTCTGGACTTTGACTTGGCCTTTCTATCACCTGGATACGTTTATTTGTGAACCATTGCATTGTAGATTTTGCTTTATGTTTTGGATCATTGTTTTGTTGAAAGACAACGTCCCAGTCTCAGGTCTTTTGCAGACTCCAACAGGTTTTCTTCAAGAATGGTCCTGTATTTGGCTCCATCCATCTTCCCATCAATTTTAACCATCTTCCCTGTCCCTGCTGAAGAAAAGCAGGCCCAAACCATGATGCTGCCACCACCATGTTTGACAGTGGGGATGGTGTATTAAGGGTGAGTAGCTGTGTTGCTTTTACGCCAAACATATCGTTTGGCATTGTGCCCAAAAAGTTCGATTTTGGTTTCATCTGACCAGAGCACCTTCTTCCACATGTTTGGTGTGTCTCCCAGGTGGCTTGTGGCAAACTTTAAACAACACTTTTTATGGATATCTTTGAGAAATGGCTTTCTTCTTGCCACTTTTCCATAAAGACCAGATTTGTGCAGTGTACAACTGATTGTTGTCCTATGGACAGACTCTCCCACCTCAGCTGTAGATCTCTGCAGTTTATCTAGAGTGATCATGGGCCTCTTGGCTGCATCTCTGATTAGTCTTCTCCTTGTTTGAGATGAAAGTTTGGATGGACGGCCGGGGCTTGGTAGATTTGCAGTGGTATGATATGATACCCACGGAGGGGTCAATACCTAGCTGCCCCCCGCCATCGCTCCCGGGAACCCCGTCACCAACAGCGGTGGTGCCCACCATCACCACAACCCGTGGGTGGCGTCACGAACTCTATCCATCCCAAAACCAATCCAAATCCCCCTTTTCACTTGTGGGCGAGGAGCGCTGCTCGAGCCCCGGGTCCGGCCCGCTCGAGCCACCGAGGAGAAGGCACCGGATCCGAGCGCGATCTCCCCGAGCAGCCCCCGTGACGGGGAAGCTGGCCCCCGCCCCCGATTACTTGGCGTCACAAACAGGATTGAACTAGTCTACTTACCGGTAGAAGTGCGCCTTGTAATCCCCGTCAGCGGCGTCCCGCTGAAAAATCTGAAGATCTGCCATTTTGGGCGCGAAGATTTCCCGCTCGAGTTGTCTTCCCAAGCAGTGAAGGTGCGAGAAGTGAAGCCCCACCCCCAAGAAGGTGAAGTGCTGTAGAAAAACCAAGGGGGGTGGGCAAAGATTTGGCCCCATGTGATCCTGGGGATAAGAAGCAGGGATGCCAGGACTCTGCATCCATCTTGTTCCTGGAACCCGTGCGTACAACATGTCTGCCCCATCCAGCAAGCCTGAAGCCCCGGAGCCAGCGCCCGGAACACCGGCGTGGCTGGAGGCCCAAACAATCCTGCTGTGTCGCAGCCACCAAGCCGAGGTGCATCACTTGATGGACCAATGGACAGCCACAGGGGGGGAGCTGGCTTCGGCCGCGCGGTCGTACGAGGTGGAGACCACTTTTGTGGAGCTGGTAGGTGACCCACGCCCCTATGTCCCTGAGGGACTGGCCGCTGCGGCTGAGGGACCCGGTCTGCCCCTGGCCCCCTTCTGGCCTTCCCCGTTGCCTGTGCTGGCCACCTGTGCTTCCCCTCTCGGCCCACTGCCACTCCCATCGGCAGTGGAGTCTGTGGCCTTGGCTCAGGAGGATTCGGAGACCGTTGGCCCGGAAGAGGGTACGGCAGTGACCCCCAGCGTGATAGCTGGCGGTGAACGGCCCGCAGCTGCACGAAGGGCGGGATACGGCCCACAGGGCCCCGTTGTTCACCACGCCGAGATGAATAGCAGCGACTCGGGGCCCGACACGGAGCCGGTCTCGGAGGACAACGAGATCCCCGGCCTGTTCAACATGGAGGCCACCTACATCCCGCGGTCCGGGAATGATGGGTATCGGATGGCCCTTTCCCGCCGGGCCTGCTATGTGCTGGAGAGGAGTGAGGGCGAGGGAGAGTCTACCTCGGAGGATGAAGCACAGCACCCCAGCACAGAGGTTGATGAAGAGGCTGAATAAGGCAGTGGATCTCCATTGTCAAAGACCTGTCCCCGTTGGGACCCTACAGCAAGTCCCCGTTGGGACCTACAGTTATTTTATGGCAGCGCTGAGCTGTTGAAGCGCCCGTCCCCATTGGGACTGATGTTGTCCCTGTTGTCCCCATTCCCAAAGAACACGGCCGAGAACTTGCAGGCCACCCAAAAACTATTGGGTTTGTAAATATCCTGCCCCACTTGCCCTTCCCACAACTGCCAGTCTCCGGAGAGGCTGGTTGGAGGAAGGACCCGCAGCAGAGCAGGCTGGGGTCCGGTCACCACCAGGATCGGTGACCATCCTCCGGGTCAGGGGTCCCCTTGGACGTGAGGCCCCTGAGTGACTGTCGGGTGCGTGACACCGTACCCGTTCCAGCTTGGGTAGCTTGGGCCAGGTTCTTGTTTCCGGATTTGGGAAAAGGGGTGCTGCCCATTTCTTAGGGGCAGCCTCAAGGTCTAAGAATGTGCCTGCCGCAAGGGAAGAAATGAAAAGAAATGCTTACTGTTTTTATGTTTTGTTCCCGTGTTTTTATATATTTTCAGAAAAATAAAACCGGTGATGGAGGGGCAGCCCGCGGACGGTCTGCATTAAACCAATGGGGAATGTGACTCCCTAGACACCAGGGGTCACAGGTCACTACTTAACACCATACACACCCCCTTCCCTGGACAGGTCACAACAGTCAAACATTAAACCCTTGTTGCAACCCTCCAGGTTTGATGTCCACATCAGGTGGGGCGGAGCCAGGTGGTTGGCTCCGCCCACCGAGGAGTTCACAGGCTGGAGGTGGGAAAAACACAGTAGTCAGTCCAGTTGTGGTCGGTAGTGAGTGAGGAGTGAAAACTGTTGGTGTCTGGGTGAGAGTCCGGGCACGTCCAGCAAGGTCGGCAGACGGTGGTGGCCGTCTGCAGGAGTTGGTGAAGGTCAGCGGAACCGTAGGACCGGGGTCGGGCGGTGGCCCGCCGGTACCGAACCGGGGAGCAGATTGGAGCCAAGCACCAGGCAGGGTACTCAGACCCCGACTAGGCTTAAAGCCAACCTCTAGTCAAATTCTCTGATTGCGGTCTGGACCTCAGGGGTTCATTCCCACCCAAGTCCCGATTGAAGGCAACAGCCCAACCGTTCCGGATAAGCGCCACCGTCAAGGGCCAGAGATCCATAGGGCCAGCGTCTGCGGGCAAAAGGGCTCCTCCGGCACGTATATGCCGGGGAGCGGACTACCGGTGCCCAGGCATTGGAGTCAAGATACAAAACACAGGTGCAGGGAAACGACAGCCACCATCAACCCATCCAGGGAGAACACTGCAGCCGGCTGCGGGCCCCGTCCATCCAGCCATTTGGTTTACCAGAGACTCTGTCCATCTGTGTCTGAGTGAGTACACCAGTGCAATCCGGCACCGCGCTGCGCTGCACCGCAACCCTGCACCCTGTGAACCCCATCCTACGGGACCAACAGCCTCCCACCGGGCCCCGAGACCAACCGCCCGTACCCACGGAGGGGGTCAACACCTAGCTGCTCCCCGCCATCGCTCCCGGTAACCCCGTCACCAACAGCGGTGGTGCCCACCATCACCACAACCCGTGGGTGGCGTCACGAACTCTATCCATCCCAAAACCAATCCAAATCCCCCTTTTCACTCGTGGGCAAGGAGCGCTGCTCGAGCCCCGGGTCCGGCCCGCACGAGCCACCGAGGAGAAGGCACCGGATCCGAGTGCGATCTCCCCGAGCAGCCCCCGCGACAGGGAAGTTGGCCCCCGCCCCCGACAGATACTCCTTCCATTTCAATATGATCGCTTGCACAGTGCTTCTTGGGATGTTTAAAGTTGTGGAAATCTTTTTGTAACCAAATCTGGCTTTAAACTTTACCACAAAAGTATCACGGACCTACCTGTTGTGTTCCTTAGTCTTCATGATGTTCTCTGTGCTTTAAACAGAATACTGAGACTATCACAGAGCAGGTGCATTTATACGGAGACTTGATTACACACAGGTGGATTATATTTATCATCATCAGTCACTTAGGACATCATTGGATCATTCAGAGATCCTCAATGAACTTCTGGAGTGAGTTTGCTGCACTGAAAGTAAAGGGGCCGAATAATGCCCCAATTTTCAGTTTATTCTTTTTTACAAAAGTTTAAAATAAGCAATAAATTTCATTCAACTTCACAATTGTGTCCCACTTGTTGATTCTTCACCATAACATTAACATTTTTATCTTCATGTTTGAAGCCTGAAATGTGGGAAAAGGTTGAAAAATTCAAGGTTGCTGAATACTTTCGCAAGGCATTGTATCTTCACAGTATGTGAGGCATAACAATTTTCAGTAATGATGTGGTGTACATTCATATTGTTCCTGCTTTACACCTGGACTTCTCCTGCTCACTGCTTGAGGACTTCCTAGCACAATCTCTGTCTCTTGTTTCGGACCCCTTGTCTCTCTCACCTGATGACTCCTGGTCTAACTTCCCCTTCTAACACCAACCCTACGCCAGAGGCTCTGTACCTACAGTAGTCTTCATACCCAGTATACCAAAAGCGGGCACACCTGGCCTAGCAGGCCAGGTCCCCATGTCCTCTCTTCACCCTGTCCTCGCACTCTCTGACTTTCTAAGATAGCTGCTACCTGCAGGTTCTGCTCTGTCCACCCACATTAACTATAATCATCCTAGAAAATGCCCGTCATACAATAATTGACCAACGGGTGGTGACATTACCTTATAAAACATCTTAGAACCTTCATAACACTCTCCCGTATGGACTTTATCAGATTAATATTTACATTCTTTACACATACACATATATAACGCAATCCATGGTGTTTGCAGGAAAGCACTGACTTTTAAATTTCAGCAGATTTGCTCATCACTACTTACAAACATCGTAAAATCAGCATGTCATAAACCAGGATAATTCATAAAGGTTATAAACAGCTATTTAAATATTCAAATATCTGAAAAAGGACAAATCAAAAACATAAATGCCAGAGGAGGGTCAAGCTCTCCTGGTGCCCAAGTCAAGATTATCATAATGTCCTCTTCCTGCCATGTATGAAAATCAGCATGACTGCTATCAGAAAATCAATCATTCATTAAACTATCCCAAAGCACAGCACACTCTCCGGGTCCTTCAAACTACAGAATTATCAATAGAATGGTCAATGAATCCGATTGATTACACAATCAATTGTGTAAAAGTTACATATTTTATTTAATCCATGAATTGCTTCTTACACATCAAAGGATTAATAGGTACCTGCCTTGACTTGCAAGTAATGAAGAAAATGGATCTATTTGATATATATACCGTATATATATATATATATATATATATATATCTATATATATAATTGCCTTATTCTGTCTGTCTGTCTGTCTGTCTATCTGTCTGTCTGTCTGTCATGCTCCAAAATTGTGTCCTTACGGTGACACAAAGCTGATTGGCCGCTGGGCTCGCCATGGCCCCGCCCCCCACACGGATTGGCCGCTCGCCCAGGCTGCGCCCCCACACGGATTGGCCAGCCGCTCGCCCAGGCTCCGCCCCCCCCACAGATTGGCCTCTCGCCCCGGCACCCTGCAGGCATTGGCAATTCGGCCACGCCACGCCCCGCCCCCCTCACGCAATGCACGTTAGCTCTGGCCCCACCCCCTCCCTCCTCCCGCGCATTTCTCGAACTGACACGGCTGTCACGGAGGTGAGTACGGTACTCCCTGCCCACCCCCCCCCTCCCCCCCCGCCCCCGCCCCCGCTCGCACAGGACTGGTGTGGATACGTTGCTAACCATGCTCGCATGGTTACAAGCGCTGTCACGGAGGTGAGTACTGTACTCCCTACCCCCCCCCTCCACCCCCCGGCCCCCGCTCGCACGGCAGTGGTGGGAGTGGTGTGGATACGTTGGTATCAAGCCCATCAAGGTCCTGCTGCGCCAGAAGATCCACACGCACACACACAAACATACACACACATCAGATCACACTCACACTCACTCTTACACACACCTCACACACACCTCACACACACCTCACATCGCATCCACATACTCACAACATCCTGGGATATCGCTTGCTTCTCGGCGGCGAAAATGTGCTGTTGTGATCTTCCAGGACCTGACGGAGGATCACATGGCCAGAAGCATGTGATATCCCCGGATGTTGTGAGTATGAGCGCGTAAGTGCGATATCGTCAGTGTCTGTGTGTGTGAGTGGATGCGATCGGGTGTGTGTGAGTGGATGCGATCGGGTGTGTGTGAGTGGATGCGATCGGGTGTGTGTGAGTGGATGCGATCGGGTGTGTGTGAGTGGATGCGATCGGGTGTGTGTGTGAGTGTATGCGATCGGGTGTGTGTGAGTGTATGCGATCGGGTGTGTGTGAGTGGATGCGATCGGGTGTGTGTGTGAGTTGATGCGATCGGGTGTGTGTGTGAGTGGATGCGATCGGGTGTGTGTGTGAGTGGATGCGATCGGGTGTGTGTGTGAGTGGATGCGATCGGGTGTGTGTGTGAGTGGATGCGATCGGGTGTGTGAGTGTCGGCAGAGGACCAGGCCGTGCTGGAGGAGGCTGGGAGCAGAGAGGCTGATCATGGGGAAGAGGGGAATGCTGATGCTGAAGGAGGCTGGGATGGGAAGGCTGGGAGGAAGGAGGCTGGGACGAGAGAGGCTGATCCTCAGGAAGGCTGAGGAAGGGAGGCTGATGCTGAGGGAGGCTGGAAGGAGAGAGGCTGAGCAAACGTGCTCCATCCGCCATACTGCGCACTCCCCATCGTGCTGCATCCCCCATGCTGCGCACTCCCAAACGTGGTCCATCCGCCATGCTGCGCACTCCCAAACGTGGTCCATCCGCCATGCTGCGCACTCCCAAACGTGCTCCATCCGCCATGCTGCGCACTCCCAAACGTGCTCCATCCGCCATACTGCGCACTGGAGCACGTTTGGGAGTGCGCAGCATGGCGGATGGAGCACGTTTGAGAATGCGCAGCATGGCGGATGGAGCACGTTTGGGAGTGCGCAGCATGGCGGATGGAGCACGTTTGGGAGTGCGCAGCATGCCGGATGGTGCACGATCGGGAGTGCGCAGTATGGCGGATGGAGCACGTTTGGGAGTGCGCAGCATGGCGGATGGAGCACGTTTAGAAGTGCGCAGCATGGCGGATGGACCACGTTTGGGAGTGCGCAGCATGGCGGATGGAGCACGTTTAGGAGTGCGCAGCATGGCGGATGGAGCACGTTTGCAAGTGCGCAGCATGGCGGGTGGAGCACGATGGGAGGTGCACACCTCCCCCCAACACACACACACACGCGCACTGCACAACACACACACACTAGGAATCACAAACAACGCCCTACACAGACACCCACACAGACAACGCTGCACACACAAATATACGCACATACTGCACAACACACACATTGCTCAAAACATACCTCCCCCCAAAACACACCACACCCACACAAACCGCACAACACACACACACACACACAACGCTACAGACACACAGCGCTCCACAAACAACGCAACACACGCAACACACATACAACACCGCTCTCACCCCCCGCGACACTCAGAACATGTACAGCGCCCTACACAAACACTTGGTAACTACACACAACAACATCTATATATATATATAACAAAAATCATACATGAACTACACAATACGTAAATTCTAGAATACCCGATGCGTAGAATCGGGCCACCTTCTAGTATATATATATATATATATTTACACACACACAGTCTTGGCCGGAAGTGTTGGCACCCTTGAAATTGCTTTAGAAAATGAGGTGTTTCTCCCATAGATTTATAAAAAAAAAATGAAAAAAGGTACATTACACATACTTTCACACAAAAATCTAAAAATGGGCCTGACAAAATTTTGGCAACTCAATTTAAGGGGAACCTGTCACCAGGATTTTCCCTTAACCTGCGGCCAACACCCGTGTATCCTTATATAAAGCATTCTAGAATACTGTATATAAGAGCCCAGGCCACATTGTATAAGAAAAAGAGTCCTTTATTATACTCATCTAGAGGGTGGTCTGGTCCAGTGGGCTTCGCTGATCTCGGTCCGGTGCCTCCTCCATCTCGTGTAGTCACCGTCCTTCTTCCCGGCCTCGTGTGGATGACGCATCCAACATCATCCACACCGAGTCCTTCATTTTGCTCCTCTGCATGTGCATTCTGATCTGCCATTCTGAGGGCAGAGCAGATACTGTAATGCGCAGGAGTGAGGACAGGTCAAAGACCGCCAGTGCATGCGCAATACAATACTTTGATCTGCTCTCTGCCGGGCAGATCAAAGTGCACATGTGAAGGAGGTCTCTGTGTGGGATGACGTAGGATGCATCATCCACACGGGACTGGAAAGGAGAATGGCAGCTGCACAAGATGGAGGAGGCACCAGACTGAGACCAGTGATGCCTATCGGAACGGACAGTATTGTGATGCCCTGGCCGGGCCAGGTAGTCACAAATAGGACCCCGCATTACACCCTTCCCTCACAGGTAACACACAGACAACCACAAAACCCTAGTCACCCCCAATGGGCTTGATAGACACACCAAGGGGCGGAACCAGGCGGTTGAAAGACGCCCACCTAGGAGTTTTAGACAGCCCAGGGTGGGCAAAAGGCAGTTCAGTTTCAGATCAGTTTTAGAGTCCAAGGAGAGTGGAGGTCAGGCCTGTGTCTGGGCCTGAGACAAACTGACAGGTGCCAGGGTAGGAGCCCTGGTGCCTTTGGCTAGGAGGCAGATGGCGGTCTCCATCTGCAGGAGCCAGGAATACGGCTCAGTTGAACCGAGGTGGACCGGTAAAGGGGGGTACTCAGACCCTGAAGCTAGGTCCAGAAGCAACTGGGGGCTAGCTAATTAACTGATTGAGGCCAGGACTAGAGGTCCTGTCCCACCCAAAGTCCCGACTGAAGGCAACAGCCCACCGAGGGGGATAAAAGGCCGCCGCCATGGCTCAGAGATCCCACGGGCCAGCGTCTGCGGGCAAAAGACTCCTTAGGCGACCACAAGCCGGGAGCGGACTCCTGAAGATGCAAGCACAGGCAGTCCACCATCTTACACATGTGCAGGAGAAAGATAGACCACCAGCCGGGTGGGGGAACCCGAACGCAGCCAGCTGCGGGCACCGACCACCATCACCTTGGTTTACCAGAGACTCATGTGTGTTTCTAATAGTGAGTACATCAGCACCCTGCAGTCGCCCATCTCCCTGCATCTCCAGCATCCCCAACGGGTTCCGGGGCCACCATCCCTGCCCACGGAGGGGTTAAAAACTTGCTGCACAACATCTCCCCCGGGTGCCTCGTAACTGCAGCGGTAGTGTCCAATATCACCACACACCGTGGGTGGCGTCACGAACTCCATACGGCTCAGCCCGTACATATACGTCCTAAATCCACCATCCCATCACTACCCCTTTTCATTTGAAGTGACCGTGAGGCCCACAGGTCCGGAGACCCTCGAGCCACCCACAGAAGGGCCAGAACCGAGCAGCTCGGCTGTCGAGAGCGGGGCGGTATAGTATTATAAAGGTCTTTTTTACATTCTACAGAGTGACCTGAACACTTATATACAGTATTCTGAAATGCTGTATATAAGGGCTCACTGGTGATGGCCGCACCTCATAAGGGGAAAACCTGATGACAAGTTCCCTTCGATATTTGGTTGCACACCCTTTGGAATAAATAACTGCAATAATCACTTCCTATAACCACAACAAGCTTCTTACACCTCTCAACTGTAGTTTCGTGCCACTCTTCTTTTGCAACCTGCTCCAGGTCTCTGGAGGCGCCTTCTCCCAACAGAGATTTTAAGATCTCTCCACAGGTGTTCAATCAAATTTAGATCCGGACTAATTGCTGGCCAATTCAGAACTATCCAGTGCTTTGTTTCCATCCATTTATGGGGCTTCTTGAAGTATGATTAGGGTCATTGTCCTGCTGGAAGACCCATGACCTAGAACACAAACCCAGCTTTCTGACACTGGACACTACATTGCAACCCAAAATCCTCTGGTAAGCTTCAGATTTCATGATGCCTTGCACAGTCAAGACACCCAGTGCCAAAGGCAACAAAACAACTCCAAAACATCTTTGAATCTCTACTATATTTTATTATACGTACTGTGTTTTTTTCTTTGTAGGTGTGCTGCTCCCGCATCAGCAGCCAGGCTGCTCGGATCTGGATCCGCGGTGGCTCGAGGGGTCTCTGGAACCCGGGGGTCGGGGTCGCACGGCCACTCGGAATAAAATAATAATAATAATAATAATCTTTATTTCTATAGCGCCAACATATTCCGTAGCGCTTTACAATTCAGGAGGATCATATACAAACAAGTAACAGTTATAGAAATACAATATTTAGAGGGGAGAAAAATACAACCCTGCTCGTGAGAGCTTACAATCTACAATGAGATGGGGGGAGAGGCAAGGTTCAAGTGCTTATTTACAATGACAATCCAACCATCTCACGGAAATGGGGCTGGATAATGGTTTCCTGGACCAGTGGGCCCAAGCCTTGAGATGCCTTTGGGTGCCATGGAGTTTGATGTGGAGCTATGTTGTGAGAGGTTGTAGAGGGACTATGTGAATCGAATCTGATTAGGGAGTGTGATAGGCCGCCCTAAAAAGATGCGTCTTTAGGGTGCGTCTGAAGCTGAGTAAGTTGTGATTTGTCCTAACTTCTTGGGGTAGAGCGTTCCAGAGGGTTGGTGCAGCTCGGAAGAAGTCTTGGATCCGGGAGTGGGAGGTTCGAATTAGTGTGGATGTTAGTCGAAAGTCGCTTGCAGAGCGTAGAGAACGGGTGGACTGATAGACAGAGAGGAGGGTGGAGATGTAGGAGGGTGCTGCACTGTGGAGAGCTTTGTGGGCGAGAACAAGCAGTTTGAATTGGATCCTATGATATATGGGCAGCCAGTGCAATGACTGGCACAGAGCAGAGGCATCCGAGTAGCGGTTAGCCAGAAAGGTGACCCTGGCTGCTGCATTAAGGATGGACTGTAGAGGAGAGAGTCTAGTTAGGGGGAGACCAATTAATAGAGAGTTACAGTAGTCCAAGCGAGAGGGGATCAGGGCCACGGTGAGGGTTTTTGTCGTTTCCATTGTGAGAAAGGGGCGGATTCTAGAGATGTTCTTGAGGTGCAAGCGGCAGGTGCGGGCAAGAGATTGTATGTGGGAGGTGAAGGAGAGATCAGTGTCAAGTATAACCCCCAGGCAGCGGGCTTGCGGCCTAGGACTTATCGTTGTGCCACACACAGAGAGGGAGATGTCAGGTTGAGGAAAGTTGGAAGATGGAGGGAAAAGAAGAAGTTCAGTTTTGGAAAGGTTAAGTTTCAGATAGAGAGCAGACATGACATTGCAAACTGCAGTCAGGCAGTCACTGGTGTTCTGTAGTACAGCGGGGGTGAGCTCAGGGGAGGAGGTGTATAGCTGTGTGTCATCAGCATAAAGATGGTACTGAAAGCCAAATCTGCTGTTGGTCTGACCAATTGGGGCAGTGTAGAGGGAGAAAAGAAGAGGGCCAAGGACTGAACCTTGAGGGACCCCAACAGTGAGAGGAAGAGGAGAAGATGTGGAGCCAGCAAATGATACACTGAATGAGCGGCCAGAAAGATAGGAAGAGAACCAGGAAAGAACAGTGTCCTTTAGGCCGATAGAGTGGAGCATAGAGAGAAGGAGATGGTGGTCAACAGTGTCAAAGGCAGCAGAAAGGTCAAGAAGAATAAGCAGAGAGTGGTCACCGTTACGTTTTGCTGTCAATAGGTCATTGGTCACTTTGACAAGGGCAGTTTCTGTTGAGTGTAAAGGGCGGAAGCCAGACTGTAAAGGATCTAGAAGAGAGTGAGAGGAGAGGTAGCGGGTGAGGCGAGAGTAGACCAGGCGCTCCAAGAGTTTAGAGATGAAGGAGAGATTGGAGACTGGTCTGTAGTTGCTTGTGCAGGACGGATCGAGAGAAGGTTTTTTTAATAATGGAGTAATGATAGAGTGTTTGAGGGAGGAGGGGAAGATACCCGAAGAGAGAGAGAGATTGAAGATTTTAGTTAGGTGAGTGGCGACAACCGGAGAGAGGGACTGGAGTAGAGGTGTGGGGAAGGGATCAGTAGGGCAAGTTGTAGGACGAGAGGAGGATAGGAGCCTGGAGACTTCCTCCTCTGTGACTGGGTCAAATGTGGAAAGTGAGCTGGATGGAATATGGGGAGGGATGGGATTCACAGGGCTTGGTGGCTGGGAGCTGATCTCTTGGCGGATGTTTTCTATTTTCTCTGTGAAATACGAGGCCAGGTCATCAGCATGAAGGGCTGTGACAGGGGTCTGTACTTTGGGACTGAGGAGGGAGTGAAAGGTGTCAAAGAGTTTTTTTGGATTGTTGGCAAGTGAGGAAACAAGGTTGGTGAAGTAGGTCTGTTTGGCGAGGTGAAGGGAATAGTTATAGGTCCTTAACATGAACTTGTAGTGGATGAAGTTTTCTGGTGTGCGGGTTTTCCTCCATAGGCGTTCGGCGCTCCTGGAGCATCGCTGGAGAAATCGAGTTTGTGATGTGAGCCAGGGCTGTTTTACTCTGTGTTTGGTCTTTCTGAGGGTGAGGGGCGCTACTTGGTCTAGCGTAGTCCTGAGTGTGTCATTGTAGTGCTTTACAGCCAGATCAGGACAGGAAAGTGAGGATATAGGGGACAGTGATGTGTGTAAAGAGTCTGAAAGTGTCTGAGAATCGATGGCCTGTAGGTTTCTGAATGTGTGATTGGTGGGAGTGTGCTGGGGCGGACGAGGGTTTGTGAGCTTGAAGGAGAGGATGTTGTGGTCAGAGAGGGGAAGAGGTGAGTTGTCAAAGTAAGAGATTGAGCAGAGGCGGATAAAGACCAGGTCAAGGGTGTTACCATCTTCATGTGTCTCAGAGGATGAGAGCTGTGAGAGGCCAAGGGAGGTGGTGAGAGATAGAAGCTGGGATGCAGAAGGGGAGGAGGGGCTGTTCATGGGGATGTTAAAGTCTCCTAGGATCAGGGTTGGTAACTCTGAGGACATGAAGTGTGACAGCCAGGCTGAAAAGTGGTCAAGGAACTGGGTGGGTGAGCCTGGTGGACGGTATATGACAGCTACTCTGAGGGAGAGGGGATGGAAGAGCCTGATGGTGTGGACCTCAAAGGATGGGAATGAGAGTGATGGAGCTGGGGGGATGACCTGGAAAGTGCACTGTGGGGACAGTAGTAAGCCTACTCCACCACCATGTCTGTTTCCAGGTCTTGGTGAATGGGAAAAGTGTAAACCACCATGAGAGATGGCAGCAGGGGAAGTAGTATCAGAATCCTGAATCCAGGTTTCAGTTAGGCCTAGTAAGTTAAGAGAGTTATTGAGAAAGAGGTTGTGGATGTAAGGAAGCTTGTTACATACGGACCGTGGATTCCATAGAGCACAATTAAAAGAGGGAAGCGAGGGTGTACAGGGAATGTTAATAATATTATCAGGGTTTCTATGGGAGGTGGGGGAGGGGGTAAAGTTAGCCTGGGGTGGACCGGGATTAGGAGAGATATCACCTGAAAGAAGTAGGAGTAGAAGGAGAAAGGTCAGATGGTTTTTGGACTTGTGGCATGGCTTTTTTTGGAAGTCCCTGGAGCTTGATTGAGTCAGATTATTAAGATAGGTGAAAAGAGCCTGGGAGCTGTACATAGGAGAGGGGAGGAGAGAGGGGCTGATGTGGATGAGTGGTGATGGAGGGGGGACAGGGCGGTGAAAGTGAACAGAAAAAGCACATAGGATGATAGAGAGTGAGATAATAGTTAAGGTTAAAACAGATGGCGTCAAAGAGTAATTTACCTGCAGACTCCTGCCCTGACTAACTGCCATTGAGGTAACTGCCCAAAGGGGGGAGTATTTACAGGGGATGGTTTGGAAAGTTCGTGACGCCACCCGTGGTGCGTGGTAAGATGGAGTACAGTACCTAATGGCGATGGTGTAGGCAGCCAGGTGTTTAACCCCTCCACAGGTAGGGGGATGCCCCAGGACTCGGTGATGTTGACAGGGAGGTGTCGCTGGGACAGGAAGGGTCACTTATGTACTCACTCAGTCCAATAACGCTGACACCGACAACTAAGGTAAACCAAAGTTCTAGACACCGCTGCCGCTTGGAGGGAGCAAGCCTGGATGCTGTGACCCTTGGTGCTGCCTGTTAGTCTGTGACCTTTACCTTAGCACCTAGTCTTAAGGCAGATTGAAGAACTGACTGCTCCGCAGCCGGGGTTGCAGGGTCCGGGTGCTCTGCCTCTGAGGACGGGCACGGTGATGTGGCCAGGTCTGGTCTGGCCGGGGTCCGGATGACCGTTGTCATAACGGGGATGATGGACAGCACCGTGGTTTCTGCAGCTGGAGCTTTACTTAAAGGCACCGAAGGGTCCGCTGCCAGGACTGGTGTAGACAGCTCGGCATCCGCCGAGGATGGGGTAGGTGACAGTGGAGTGCTCATCGCGAGCGGGGGCGGTCCGCATCCCTCAGCCGGTGTGCCCAGATTTGGGCAATCAGTAGGGACTGGGTAACCGATTACCCTCTCTTCACGTGGGATTTTGATCTCACGGGCTCGCACCGCCATCGCCAGGCTCCTCATCTCTTCCCTCCGATGGTTCAAGATAAACAGGAACTGCGTCCGCATCCTCATGCACAGCTGCTCTGTCTCTTCCTTAATCCAAGTCGCGGTCCCGGGAACAGCACGTTCCAGTGACCAGTCCTTCTCCGCCACCTTGCCTCTGCGTCGTCCAGGAACGTTATGGCAGAGTCCTGGCGTCCCTGCTTCTCTTCTGCAGTAGCTACATTCCGGCATGCCCCCTCGATTTTCACTCAGCACTCCTTCGCCTGCTGTTGCTCTCTGGGAACTTCCGGTTCCGGCCTCACACGCAGGATGAAGGGCGGAGCTTCTGCTTCGCACGATTTCACGGGGAAGATGGCGTTTTGGCGCGAAAAGATGTCAGAAAATGGCGGAATTGGTGGGAAAAGGAATCTTAACTCGCGGTCTTTGGCTCTAAGGCGCACGTCACCCAGGTAAGTGGGTCTTGCTCAGATGGTGTTCGTGACGCTAATGTTTCCAAAGTGTGCCGCCCCCGCGTCAGCAGCCAGGCTGCTCGGATACGGATCCGCGGTGGCTCGAAGGGTCTCCGGACCCTGGGGTCGGTGTTGAGTTGTCACTCGGAATAAAAGGGTGAGTATTTACAGGGGATGGTGTGGAAAGTTTGTGATGCCACCCATGGTGCATGGTAAGATGGAGTACCACCTCTGCGATTTGGAGTACCCGGTGGCGATGGTGTAGGCAGCCAGGTGTTTAACGGGTAGAGGGATGCCCCGGGACTCGGTGATGTTGATGGGGAGGTGCTGTTGGGACAGGAAGGGTCACTTATGTACTCACTCAGTCCAATAACGCTGACACCAACAACTGAGGTAAACCAAAGTTCTGGACACCGCTGCCACTTGGAGGGAGCACGCCTGGATCCCGTGCCCATTGGTGCTGCCTGTTAGTCTGTGACCTATACTTTGGCACCTGGTCTTCTATTTGGTCCCTTTAGCCTGAAACTAATCGGGTCCCGCTCACCAGTATGGCTAACTGGGTGAGCTTGTTCTCAGGGTTCACACTTGGGATTTTCTGGACTATGTAGTGGTAAAGTCCTATCCACCTCGTTGCGCTAGTACCTCGATTTTGCAGTGGGTGGAGAACGGATCTTGAAGGCTCCGTCCTCGTCGGGTAAATTGTCAGGACGCCAGAAGCTTCTTTCTGACCTAGGGTCCACGTACCCCGTCGTGCCCTGGCCCCTGCCCGGTAATGGCACAAGGCCGCCGGCTGTCCTCCTCGACAGTCCGTGCCCCTTGTCACAATCCCCTGCGACCGGGGTCCAGCTCCTACCAGGCCCAGATCAATGTCTGTCACTTAGTAGTCTCTAGGAGCCCAGCTGCTGACCTCTCTTCTCGAAAGTCACTCCACAACTGTCTGTCTCCTGACACTCTTGACCTCCACTTACCAACCCCCAAGTGGCCGACCCTATTCCCTTCAGGCTAGCCACTGGTATGTCTGGTGGATGTGGTGCAGAGTGTTCCTAGGATTTTGATTAGCTTGTTCTTGGCAACACCAAAGGTCAGAGACCCGTAGCCAAGGAGGAGTTGGATACTGTACAGAAGGGCAGATTGCACAATACCCTGTGACGACCTGATAGGCCAGGGCATCACATAGGCACCATTCCACTTTCGCTAAACAACAGAATGATGACCTTTACCAAAAAGTTCTATCTTGGCCTCTTCTGTCCAAAATTTGCTTTCCCAGAAAGATTTTGGCTTAAGCGGGCTTTACACGCTACGATTTCGCTACAGCGATCTCGTTGGGGTCACGGATTTTGTGACGCACATCCGGCCGCTGTAGCGATGTCGTAGCGTGGGACTCCTAGGAGCGATTTTGGATCATTGCAAAAACGTCCAAAATCGCTCCTCGTTGACATGGGGGTCCGCTGCCAGTTATCGATGCTGTCGCTGGGGCGAAGTTGATCCTCGTCCCTGCGGCAGCACACATCGCTACATGTGACGCCGCAGGAACGAGGATCATCTCCTTACCTGCCTCCGGCCACAATGCGGAAGGAAGGAGATGGGCGGGATACTACGTCCCGCTCATCTCCGCCCCTCCGCTTACATTGGGCGGCGGCTTAGTGACGTCACTGTGACGCCGAACGGACCGCCCCCTTAGAAAGGAGGCGGTTCGCCGGTCACAGCGACGTTGAAGGACAGGTAAGTATGTGTGACGGGGGTGCGCGATTTTGTGCACGACAGGCAGCGATATGCCCGTCGCGCACAAACGATGGGGGCGGGTGTCATGCTAGCGATATCGGGCCGGATATCGCAGCATGTAAAGCCACCCTTAGTCACATACTGTATATTTTAGCAAGCTGCAGTCTAGCTTTTTTGTGTCTCTGTGTCAGCAGTGGGGTCCTCCTGGGTCTCCTGTCAGTGTTTCATTTCATTGAAATGTCAATGGATAATTTGTGCTGACACAGATGAACCCTGAGCCGGCAGGACAGCTTCAATTGCTTTAGAACTTGATTACGGCTCCTTTTTACCATCTGGACGATCCTACGTTGCAACTTTTTCATAAATTTTCTCTCCTGTCAACATCCAGAGAGATTAACTACAGTGCTATGGGTTGCACTACTCGATTATGTTGCGCACGGTGGACAAAGGAACATCAAGAACATCTCAGAAGATGGATTTGTAGCTTGAGAATATTGAAAATTTTCAGCAATTTTGGTTCTTAAAATCCTCAGACAATTATCTTCTCCTTTTTCTGTTCTCCATGCTTAGTGTCACAAACATCGACACACACTGCAAAGATTGAGTCAACTTCTCCCCTTTTTATCTGGTGTCAGGTGTGATTTTCAAATTGCCCACACCTGTTACTTGCCACGGGAGAGATTAAACGAGCAGCACATGTTTGAAACAAATGTCTTTACCTACCAATATGGAAAGAAGCCATGAATTTTCTTCAACCCATTTTTACGTTTTGTGTGAAATTGTGTCCAATTTTCCTTTTTTTTCTGTTTTCCATGTTGTTCCAATACACACAAAGGAAATAAACATGTGTATAAGAAAATGTGTAATTGCAATTGTTCTCTGGGAGAAATGCTTCATTTTCTGGAGCAATTTCAATTGGAAGTTGGATTGGGGTTTTTATAGATCTGGCTACCTTAGGAGGATATCTGTTTGTGCAGGTAACTATTACTGTGCAGAATTATTAGGCAACTTAATAAAAACCAAATATATTCCCATCTCACTTGTTTATTTTCACCAGGTAAACCAATATCACTGCACAAAATTTAGAAATAAACATTTCTGACATGCAAAAACAAAACCTAAAAAAATTAGTGACCAATATAGCCACCTTTCTTTATAATGACACTCAACAGCCTACCATCCATAGATACTGTCAGTTGCTTGATCTGTTTATGATCAACGTAGCGTGCAGCAGCCACCACAGCCTCCCAGACACTGTTCTGAGAGGTGTATTGTTTTCCCTCCTTGTAGATCTTACATTTTATGAGGGACCACACGTTCTCTATGGGGTTCAGATCAGGTGAACAAGGGGGCCATGTTTTTATTTTTTCATCTTTTAGACCTTTATTGGCCAGCCACGCTGTGGAATAGTTGGATGTATGTGATGGAGCATTGTACTGCATGAAAATCATGTTTTTCTTGAACGATACCAACTTCTTCCTGTACCACTGCTTGAAGAAGTTGTCTTCCAGAAACTGGCAGTAGGTCTGGGAGTTGAGCTTTACTCCATCCTCAACCCGAAAAGGTTCCGCAAGTTCATCTTTGATGATACCAGCCCATACCAGTACCCCACCTCCACCTTGCTGCCATCTGAGTCAGAGTGGAGCTCTCTGCCCTTTACTGATCCAGCCTCTGGCCCATCTATCTGGCCCTTCCAGAGTCACTCTTATTTCATCAGTCCATAAAACCTTTGAAAAATCAATCTTAAGATATTTCTTGGCCCAGTCTTGACATTTTATCTTATGTTTCTTGTTCAAAGGTGGTGGTTTTTCAGCCTTCCTTACCTTGGCCTTGTCCCTGAGTATGGCACACCTTGTGCTTTTTGATACTCCAGTAATGTTGCTGCTCTGAAATATGGCCAAACCGGTGGTAAATGGCATTTTGACAGCTTCACGCTTGATTTTCCTCAATTCATGGGCAGTTATTTTACGCCTTTTTTGCCCAACATGCTTCTTGCGACCCTGTTGGCTATTTGCCATGAAACGCTTGATTGTTTGGTGTTTGCGTTTCAAAGGTTTGGCAATTTCAAGACTGCTGCATCCCTCTGCAAGACATCTCACAATTTTGGACTTTTCAGAGCCCATCAAATCTCTCTTCTTCCGAAGGAAAGGAAGTTGCCTAACAATTAAGCACACCTTATATAGTGTGTTGATGTTGATTACACCACACCCCTCCTCATTACAGAGATGCACATCACCTGATTTACTTAATTGGTAGTTGGCTCTCAAGCCTATACAGCTTGGAGTAGGACAACATGTATAAAATTTATCATGTGATCCAAATACTCATTTGCCTAATAATTCTGCACACAGTGTGTGTGTGTGTGTGTGTATATATATATATATATATATATATATATACTGTATATCTCTGTGAGTCATCATCTGAACGTGGTCGCCCTGCCATGGACTGCCTCCGCTAGGAGATCCATTTGCCATTCAAGCGTCTGCTGCTGCTGTTGCTGGGTCTGCTGTATCAGTAGTCTGTTTGTTTCCTGCTGTACATATTGCTGTAGAACCACAGCCTTCACTCAGGACATGCAGTTTGACTACAGCAGTCACACATATTCACTGGAAATCCTGCCCGCATTATCCACCAATTGTACTAGTGTGACTCACTTGGCTGCTCATCTAGGCAGAGACAAGAAACATTTCTATATACATGTCAGCTGGTTTATTACATCTTAATAAACCACTCTACAGGGTAAACACAAACAACCTTTACCAGGTACAAAATAATGACAGGAAAACATTTTTACCAGTTCAAATGTTACCGTGGGATCCACCCACTCATGATATTGTCCGGATCTTTAAGAAGAGTATCACCGCTGGAGATCTGCACACCTCCATACATAGACCACTGAGTGAATCTAGAGGCCTTCATTTTACCTGCTGGACCACAGTCTAGGGTGGAGATGTATGAACAGCTATCCCACCCATCTCTTTGACTGTTAACAAAACACCTAGCCCTTGTAATGGCTAATTAACCCTCTCAGCACATAACATGCTGGAGCCTGCATCCGGGTATCCTATCACGGAAACTATCAACCATGGTTACCGTTGGCCATCTTGCAATATATATTAGAAATGAATGACGTATTACAGATGTCTTTATATACTGTAATATGAACAGAGTCTGAACATATTAACTATGTAAATTAAAGGAAAATGTCTTCCAGATCTATTATAAATTGCATGCAAGAATTTGAGCAATACCAATGCAATAATGCATATAATTGAATCTAGGTTATTCAGTGACATGTCAATTTTTAATTTTTGCATTTTACCAGCCACTTGCACCTATTGATTGGTTATGATGACTTTTTTGATGGGTAATCCAATATATTAAGTAATCCATCTATCTCAGAGGATAGCCTAAATTATCTTCAAGGTAAAGCAAGGATAAGCAACCAAAAATGTGGAAAACAGAAGCTTAGCACTAGTATTGTGTAGGACAACTATTCATAAGAGTGTAATCAATTTGCAAGGATCTATTTAAGTGCTGCCAAACTAATACCTGTATTGTATTGTATTAGTTTTCTAATTAGTGGATCAGCCGACAAAGGCGTTTCTACATATTTTCTCAGAATGAATTACTAGGTAATGCAATTTCATGTACATCCATTATAAAATGTCAAAGTAATGCCCTACTGAATCTAACTGCCTTAGTACTTTTAAGATATGAGTTTAATTCATTTAATAAATAATAGATATGAAGTCTAACAGATCACTTTTACAGAAAACGCTATCATATTTGTTTGTCATGCACACTACGAAAATGACCACAAGGTGTCAGTATATCAGCCCAAATGAATGTAATTTGTTCTCTGAGTGTGCAAACTCTATCAGTGCCAGCTTACAATGGACCACTAGAGGGCGCATGCTCCACAAATCTTATAGTATCACCATTTTCATTGAAAACCATTAGCCCAAGAATTAAAAAATCATACTCATCATTATATATTTTCCAATGATATTTTATACAAAGAGAAATATATAGTGCTGTATAAAATAGGCACGCTAAATGCAAGTCTAAAAATACAAAATTGTATTTAAGAAATAAGGATATTGTATCTTTTTAGTCTAGATTTCAATTTTAAAGGTTACATGTGGTTTTATTTCCATTAGATGAAATCCTTTTTGTTTTAAAAATGTACAACTGTAAAAATCTATAGTCCAGTACTTTGTAAAGGGCTAAGGACAAGTGATTGGAGAAGATTAGAAAAAAGGTTCCATTTGTCTTAAGCCTCTTTCACACGTCAGTGATTCTGGTACCTATATGTCAGTTTTTCTACGTACCAGAATCACTGACAAATGCAGACCTATTATAATCAATGGGTCTGCGCACACTTCAGTGATTTTTCACTGACCATGTCTCCGTGCTGCATACACACGTGTCCGTGATTGCCGCACGGACACATGTCCATTTTTTGTGGCATCACTGATGTCCCACGGACCACACTATGCTGTGATCCGGGAAACACGTACCAGAAAAACATGGACATTGAAAATAAAAAACATTTTAAACTCACCTTCTTAAGTGACACTTGTCTCTGGCCTCAGCTGCCTCTGCTTCAGAGCCGGCTCATTACTGGCATGCATATTCATGTATGCAGCCGCAGCCGACCCAAAAGTAGCTGCAGCGGAGCTCAGTGGAGGTCAGCGCCGGCCGGAAACACAGCAGAGCCAAAGATTTAGCACCACGGACAGCAGGAGCTGGGACAGGCGAGTATACATCCATGTGTAATTACGGATGATGGATCACGTATCATGGATTGTACATGAACAACCCACATGTGCCGTGAATCACGGCATATGGAGGGACATATGCGTATTTTACACATCTGTGTTTTTCACTGACATGTGAAATAGGCCTTAGGCCTCAAACACACATATGTGAATCACGTGTGTGTTTGGTCCGTTTCCGTATATACCGGAGACACGGACAAACGTGCACCAATGTTATGCTATGTTTGAAGTCACACGTGCGTTATTCTATACGGTTCGTGTGTCCGTGATACATATATGTATCCGTTTTGCACGGAAGCATGTCCGTTTTCTGCACAGAACACGCACATGTGACGCCCTGGCCTAGCCAGGTAGTCACAGACACAACATCATACACCCGCCCTTCCCTGGACAGGTCACACCAGTCACACATAAAATTCTTGTTGCCACTGTCCAGGGTTGATTTCCACACCAGGTGGGGCGGAGCCAGGCGGTTGACCCCACCCACCGAGGAGTTCACAGGCCTGGAGGCGGGAAAACACAGTAGTCAGTCCAGGTGTTAGCAGTAGAGAGTGAGGAGTGAAACTGTTGGTGTCCGGGTTGGAGCCCTGGCACTTCCAGCAAGGTAGGCAGACGGTGGTGGCCATCTGCAGGAGTTGGTGACGGTCAGCGGAACCGTAGGACCGAGGTCGGGCGGTGGCCCGCCGGTACCGAACTGGGGAGCCGATTGGAGCCAAGCACCAGGCAGGGTACTCAGACCCCAACTAGGCTTGAAGCCGATCTTTTGTCAAATTTACTGATTGCGGTCTAGACCTCAGGGGTTCATTCCCACCCAAGTCCCGATTGAAGGCAACAGCCCAACCGTTCCGGATAAGTGCCACCGCCAAGGGCCAGAGATCCATAGGGCCAGCGTCTGCGAGCAAGCGGGCTCCTCTGACACGTATACGCCGGGGAGCGGACTACCGATGCCCAGGCATTGGAGTCAAGATACAAAACACAGGTGTAGGGTAACGACAGCCACCATCAACCCATCCAGGGAGAACACTGCAGCCGGCTGCGGGCCCCGTCCATCCAGCCGTTTGGTTTACCAGAGACTCTGTCCATCTGTGTCTGAGTGAGTACACCTGTGCCATCCGGCACCGCTCTGCGCTGCACCGCCACCCTGCACCCTGCCAAAACCCATCCTACAGAACCTTCCCTCCTACCAGGCCCCGGGACCAACAGCCCCTACCGACGGAGGGGTCAACACCTAGCTGCTCCCCACCATCGCTCCCGGGAACCCCGTCACCAGCAGCGGTGGTGCCCACCGTTACCACAACCCGTGGGGGGTGTCACAAACTCTATATATCCCAAAAATCCAATTCCTCCCCTTTTCACTCGTGGGCGAGGAGCGCTGCTCGAGCTCCAGGTCCGGCCCACTCGAGCCACCAAGGAGAAGGCACCGGATCCGAGCACGATCTCCCTGAGCAGCCCCCGCGGCGGGGAAACTGGCCCCCGCCCCCGACAACTTGACGTCACGAACAGGATAGAACCAGTCTACTTACCGGTAGAAGTGCGCCTTGTGATCCCCGTCAGCGGCGTCCCGCTGAAAAATCTGAAGATCCTCCATTTTGGGCGCGAAGATTTCCCGCTCGAGTCATCTTCCCGAGCAGTGAAGATGCGAAAAGTGAAGCCCCGCCCCCAAAAAGGTGAAGTGCTGTGGAAAGACCAAGGGAGGGAGCGGGTGAAGAATGGTGGCATGTAACTAGCGCTGCAGAGTGCAGGGACGCCAGGACTCTGCCGAAACCCGTTCCTGGACCCAGCAGCAAGATGTGCCAGGAGCTCCAGGCCACAGTCCACTCCATGATGGTGGAGTGGGTGTCGGAGATGAAAGACCTGGTTGCAACCGTGCGGGCATATGAAGTGGAGGTGGTCTCTGAGGAGCGGGTAAGCGACCCACGCCCCTATGTCCCTGAGGGAACGGCTGCTGCGGCTGAGGGGCCCGGCCTGCTGCCATCCACCACGCCACCTTCCTCACTGCCCATGCCCGCGGCCACCTCCCCGACCAACCCGTTACCCCTGTCACTGGTAGCGGAGCCCGCAGCGTCTGTGGGAGAGGGCCCAGACCTGGGACCCCCAGGCCTTACCTTGGTCACCGCCCTGGCACCCTTCCCAGCTTCCATCCCGGCTGCGATGGAGATGACGACAGCCCCGGCAGTCCGCCCAGCCGCAACAGAGGCGATCATTGCCCAGAAGCCAGCACCGCAAGTCCCGCTGACCACTCCCAGACACCCGGCCTCGGCTGAGGCACGGAGGGGATGAAGCTGCCAAGCGGCAGAACAGGCCACGTCACAGCGGGGTCCCTCATTACCGAAGGTGCTGGTCGTAGCCGGCACGGGGGTATTCCAGCTGGGCCTGTCCCCCACACAAGCTGACCCGGAGCAGGTTGAAAATGCTCCATACTGGGAGCGGCAGCTACGGCAGCTGCGCCACGAGATCGCTGTTTAGAGAGAAGAGAGTTGAATCGGTAGCGGTTCCCGGCTACCTTGCTGTTGGTCCCAGTTGGGACCCTGTAGATGTTCTAGTTGGCCTTCAAGATTAAAGAGTCCGGTCGGAGGAGCAGTCGTACCAGCACCGCCGGCAGCTGAAAATGGAGTCCTGTGGGACAGTGTCGCCCGTGAGTGAGGGTGACATTGGGGGATCATGCTGTCCGGTGGTGGACTGTGGGAAAGCTGCAGGAGGAAGCTGTACCGGAGTCAAGTGTTGTGGATAGCCCCTGGGACCCAACTGACAGTCCCCGTTGGGACCCTACATCAAGTCTCCGTTGGGACCTACAGTTGTTTATGGCAGCTAAAGGCTGTTGAAGCGCCCATCCCCATTGGGACTGATGTTGTTCCTGTTGTCCCCACTCCCAAAGAACAAGGCCGAGAACTTGCAGGCCACCCAAAAACTATTGGGTTTGTAAATATTCTGTCCCAATTGCCCTTCCCGCCACTGCCGGTCTCTGGAGAGGCTGGTTGGAGGAAGGACCCGCAGCAGAGCAGGCTGGGGTCCAGTCACCACCAGAACAGGTGACCATCCTCCGGGTCAGGGGTCCCCTCGGACGTGGGGCCCCTGAGTGACTGCGGGTGTGAAACTCCGTACCCGTTCCCGCTTGGGTAGCCTGGGCCAGGTTCCTGTTTCCAAACTGGGAGAAAGGGGTGCTGCCCATTTCTTAAGGGCATCATCAAGGTCTAGGTTGCTTGGATGAGAAAGTGGAAAGACATGGACCCGTTCCCTTGTTATTAATAAAAATGTTTCCGTTTCTAACGGTTTAAGAATGTGCCTCCCGTAAGGGAAGAAATGAAAAAAATGCTTAATGTTTTCATGTTTTGTTTCCCGTTGTTTTTATATCTTTACAGAAAAATAAAACCGGTGGTGGACGGGCAGCCCGCGGACGGTCTGCATTAAAGCAAGGGGGAATGTGACGCCCTGGCCTAGCCACGTAAGGGGGCTTTACACGCTACAACATCGCTAATGCGAACTCGTTGGGGTCACGGATTTGGTGACGCACATCCGGCCGCATTAGTGATGCCGTTGCATGTGACACCGATGAGCGATTTTGCATCGTTGCAAAAACGTGCAAAATCGCTCATCGGTGACATGGGGGTCCATTCTCAAAAATCATTACTGCAGCAATAACGAGGTTGTTCCTCGTTCCTGCGGCAGCACACATCGCTCCGTGTGACACCGCAGGAACGAGGAAGCTCTCCTTACTTGCCTCCCGGCCACAATACGGAAGAAAGGAGGTGGGCGGGATGTTACGTCCCGCTCATCTCCACCCCTCCACTTCTATTGGGCGGCCGCTCAGTGAGGTCGCTGTGACGCCGCACGGACCACCCCCTTAGAAAAGAGGAGGTTCGCCGGTCACAGCGACGTCGCCGGGCAGGTAAGTATGTGTGATGGGTCTGGGCAATGTTGTGCGCCACGGGCAGCAATTTGCCCGTGTCACGCAACAGATGGGGGCGGGTACCCACACTAGCGATATCGGGACCGATATCGCAGTGTGTAAAGCCCGCTGTAGTCACAGACACAACATCATACACCCCCCCTTCCCTGGACAGGTCACACCAGTCACACATTAAATTCTTGTTGCCACCCTCCAGGGTTGATGTCCACACCAGGTGGGGCGGAGCCAGGTGGTTAACCCCGCCCACCGAGGAGTTCACAGGCCTGGAGGCGGGAAAACACAGTAGTTAGTCCAGGTGTGGGCAGTAGAGAGTGAGGAGTGAAACGGTTGGTGTCCGGGTTGGAGCCCAGGCACTTCCAGCAAGGTAGGCAGACGGTGGTGGCCGTCTGCAGGAGTTGGTGACGGTCAGCGGAACCGTAGGACCGGGGTCGGGCGGCAGCCGATCGGTACCGAACCAGGGAGCCGATTGGAGCCAAGCACCAGGCAGGGTACTCAGACCCCTACTAGGCTTGAAGCCGACCTTTAGTCAAATTTACTGATTGCGGTCTGGACCTCAGGGGTTCATTCCCACCCAAGTCCCGATTGAAGGCAACAGCCCAACCGTTCCGGATAAGTGCCACCGCCAAGGGCCAGAGATCCATGGGGCCAGAGTCTGCAGGCAAACGGGCTCCTCCGACACGTATACGCCAGGGTGCGGACTACCGGTGCCCAGGCATTGGAGTCAAGATACAAAACACACTTTCTCTCTCTGTCCTTTAGAGTGTATGCTCTTATCATCAAAAAGGTTTTCTCTCTCTTCTGCAGTGTGTGAGCTCTTATGGTCAGCATGGTCTTTTTTCTCTCTCTCCTGTAGAGTGTAAATTGTTATGATTGGCAGGGTCATCTCTCTTTTCTGCAGTGTGTGAGCTCTTAGGTTAACATGGTCTTCTCTCTCTCCTGTAGAGTTCTAGCACTTATGGTCAGTGGGTTCTCTCTTTCTCTTATGTAGTGTGTAAGCTCTTATGGTCAGCAGGGTCCTTTCTCTCTCTCTCTCCCGTAGAGTGTAAATTGTTATGATTGGCAGAGTCATCTCTCTTTTCTGCAGTGTGTGAGCTCTTAGGTTAGCACGGTCTTCTCTCTCTCCTGTAGAGTGCTAGCACTTATGGTCAGTGGGTTCTCTCTCTTCTGTAGAATGTTAGCTCTTATGGTTAGTGGAGCTGGTTCTCTTTTCTGTACAGTGCTTGCACTTATGGTCAGTGGGTTCTCTCTCTTCTGTACAGTGTTAGTTCTTATGGTCAGCAGGGTCCTCTCTCTCCCCATGTAGAATGTAAACTGTTATGATTAGTAGGGTCATCTCTCTCTTCTGCAGTGTGTGAGCTCTTATGGTCAACACGGTCGTCTCTCTCTCCTGTAGAGTGCTAGCTCTTATAGTCAGTGTGGGTCTTTCTCTCCCTCCTGTAGAGTATTAGCTTTTATGATCAGCGGTGGACTCTCACTCCTGCAGAATGTAAGCTCTTATGGTCAGCAGTGTCCTCTCTCTCTTCTGTAGAGTGTAAGCTATTATGGTCAGCGAGGTCCTTTCTCTCTCTCTTCTGTTTTGTGTAATCTCTTATGGTCAGCAGGGTCCTCTCTCTCTCTCCTGTAGAGTGTAAGTGATGCGCCCACGGGGTCGGGGGCTATGCGTCACAGGGCCGCGGTGTTTCTTCTGGGACGCCTCGGTGGCCTTGCCCGATTTCGTGACCAGGAGTGTCAATAAAAGGCTGGGTATGGGGACGATGGGGGTAGTTGTTCGTGACGCCACCTGTGGTGTTCGGCCAGTATTAGCCGCCGCTGCGGGACTTCTCTGCTGGGGCGAATGACAATGCAGCTCGGATGGTTCCGCTCTCCACAGGCAGAGCTTTGGCCCCAGGCAGGATGGGGGTAGTAGTAGTCTTTCGGGTGCTGATGGCGCGCCAGCAGCAACAGGACGACACAGGCGAAACAGTTCAAGGTCTTGTACTCACTGGTCACACACTGCCGTTGGAGCACCGAGCTACGCTGTGATGGGCCTCAGCTGATCCTGGATACTTCGGAGGTCGTGGCCGGTGGTTCCTTCTGTGCATCTTCCTTCAATGGTTTCCCTCCACCCCAGCTCCTGTGCCATGGAACGGGTCACAGGTGCCTTCTGCACTCCTCGCGAACCCTGGGATCCCTCTTCTTTCCTCAGAACACAGGTCGAGCCTCCGGCTCAAGACCACGGGCCCCGAACTTTCCGTGTCTTTGCTTGCTTGTCTGTTCCGGAGTCCGACCAGACTCGGATGCCGTCTGGTGCTAACTGCCTGTAGTGTGTCAGGGGGCTCCTCACTTTCCCTGTGAGTGCCCCGCCCCCCAGGTCCCTGAACTAGTGGGCATGAGGTCCCATACCTCGCTATGGCCACCCCAGCACCTACCCTAGTCCGGTCGCAGTGACCGGTCCCCCGTGTCATGTGTTGGTTGAGTGTGGTTGTGATTGTTATTGGTGATGACCTCCTCCGTATCCACGATGAATACTGCACCTCGGATGAGGTGCAGTACCCTGTGGCGCCTGAAGCCGCATGGGCGCCACGTAAGCTCTTATCATCAGCATTGTTCTCTCTCTCTATCCTGTAGAGTCTTATCTCTTATTGCTAGTGGGGTTTTCTCCCCCTGTAGAGTATTAGCTCTTATGATCAACCGTGGGCTCTCACTCCAACAGAATGTACTGTAAGTCCTTATGGTCAGCAGGGTCTTCTATCTCTTCTGTAGAGTGTAAGCTCTTATGGTTAGTAGGGTTGCTTCTCTCTCTCTCTTCTTTGAAACAGACAAGGACCACAGGTAGATCGCATAATTATGCAAGCAACAACTCATTGGTCATACAAAAAAGATAAAAGACCAGAGGGAAAAACAATGTGAAAACATTATATAGATATCAAAATTCTTATAATTCCCTTAAATTAGGATTATGTTTCCGAAAAACCTCCATCAATAGATTTTCACAAGAATGTGCTTCAAAGAACACATACACACTGGAGTACTTTTTTTTCATAAAAAATAACAATCTTTATTAGAGATAATCTCTAATAAAGATTGTTATTTTTTATGAAAAAAAGTACTTCGGTGTGTATGTGTGCTTTGAAGCACATTCTTGTGAGAAGAAATTGGTCATAGTAAACAAGAGCAGATAGAGTCTTTAAATTTGCTAATAATGAAAAGGATACCCAAACAAGCAGAATTTGAGAAAAATTATTATATTTATTACAACAAGGCGCTATAGGGTATGACAATAAATACATACAGTATAAGGTAGAACCGTAAGGAAAGGTGCTGAAGGGGAAATAACCCCACGTGTCCCGGAGAATGGAGAAAAAGGAAGTTTTTCACTCCAAAGTGATCATAGAAAAGACTATAGGCATTTAGCCCAGGGCAGTAAGGGGAGCTGCATCAAAGTGAATCAAAAGCTCACATGGAGTGCTTCCACATGTAGCACAATACTACTCACCAAGGCCAGATCACCGTAGACACCGGGATAACACGTGGGGACCGGCATCCCAACACGTGTTTCGCGTTGGTATGCTTCGTCGGGAGACGGATAAAACGTGTGCACAGGTACTGACCTTAAATAGGCCCCCAAAAGACCTCCGAACCACCCACCCTGTGCGCGTCATGGAGAGCTCTGGAGACAGGAAAAACGCCGAGATTCGGCGTTCACAGCGGGGACCGGATGGAAGAAAACTTCCTGTGACGTCACCAGTGTTTCCGGATCCCCGCTGTTAAGGACGCCACCGCGGCAGTGTCCAGACAACAGACACTCCCCATGACGCATCACAAAACCCCACCCCCTCCGAAGGGGAACAACCACCGATCGCTCTACATGGTGAAGAGGAAGGTACTCCCCATAACACGTGCCAAAGACCCCTGCCCACTCCAAAAGGGGAAACAACCACCACTCGCTCTATACAGTAAAGGGGAAAGTACGAAGTAGTAATTCCTCAATGGAGTCAGAGGGGTAGTATAACGTTCCCTATCAATGCACACGAGGCACCAGCATAAAAGGAACAAAGAGAGGAGAGGTAGAGAAAATGGAATAAAATACAGACGCATCGCTGACAAGTATATCAGCGATAATTAGCAATGCACTTTAGTGTTGATAGAAAAAAGTGATGCAATAGCACCTAACATAGAGCCATATATATTAAAACAACAATATCATGGAATCGCTGTGCGTCTTCATTTTGTGTTGTGCTTGATGGGCTCCAGTGTGCAGCTGTTAAAGTGTCTTCATGTTGACAAACAAACTTCATCCATTCACATAGTTCCCCGAAGGTTGGAGTAGAGCAGGAGAAGAAGGGAAAGGGGGGAGGGGGGTGGGGGGGGGGGAAGAGGAGGGATGGGCCCCATATCAATTAAACAAAAAACAAAAAACACACTGTTAAAATAGAGAACCGTAAGAACTACCCAAAAAGACCGCACAAACAGTCCAATTTAAACATCATAAAAGTATAAAACACCCGTATGAGCATGCATGTATAATGCATGCATGCTCACACAAGCGTCACCATGCCATGGCAACTAGAAAGAATGAGGCATCTAAACAATCCGATTAAGGAACCCAAAAGAGGAGGAGACCCCTCGTACATAGAATTAACCAGGAGGGGTGACACAGGACCCCAGACTACAGGAAAGGTGCAAAGGTGAGGCGCTCATTAAGACCATGAGGAGACATAGGCCCCAGGGTAAAAATCCAGCGACACTCAACCTGTGCTAGTCATTTTTTCATGTCTCCACCACGAATACCCAGATGTACCTTGTCGATACCACGAACCTTCAGTGATTTAGGATCACAATTGTGAGCCTCTCTAAAATGCCGAGGTATCGTTTTCAAGGAGTCTGGGTTAATGGCCTCCTTGGCTGCGAGGATGTCATGCACGTGTTCTCTCGTGCGGATACGGAGCTCACGGGAAGTCAATCCGATGTATATCTTGCCACAGCCACACACGGCGTAATAAATTACGCCGGATGTGCTGCAGGAGATATACTCTCGAATACGAAATTCCATTTTCCCATCTGCTGAGGAAAAAGTGGTGGCCCGGACAATATTTTGACATCCTCGACAGCTACCACAGGGGTAACAACCAACACATTGGGGACCACAACCAAAGAGGGGAGGTCTCTTTGCCACATAGTGGCTATGTACAAGAATATCCCTGAGACTCTTACCCCTCTTAGCCGTCATCAAGGGGTGTGCTGGAAGGTATCCCTTAAGAGAGGATTCAGTTTGAAGGATACCCCAATGTTTACTCAGCACACCTCTTATTTGGTCCCATTGGCGACAGTAGGTGGAGATGAACCTGGCCACTGGTCCGGATGTTGCTTCTGTAGTATTTTTCTCAACCAACAACTGGTCACGTCGGGAGTATTTAGCTCGCTGGTACCCACACTTGATAGATCTACCACTATAGCCCCTGTTGGTGAACCTCTCTCTCATGTCTCTAGACTCACCCTCAAAAACGCGATCCGAGGAGCACAGTATGCGCAATCGCAGAAACTGGCCAATCAGAATTGTGTTAACCGTTGACTGTGCATGTCCCGAAGTGGCATGAAGAAGAGAGTTCACTGCAGTGGACTTGCGAAAGATGTTAGTGGACACCATACCGCTGCGCTCAATTGAAATCTGGATGTCAAGAAAATCGATGGTGCGCGGACCAATACGATAAGTCAATACGATGTTAAGGTTGTTGGAGTTGAGTCGACGCACAAAGTCCTCAAACTCAGAACCGGTTCCCCCCCAGACGACCAGGATGTCATGAATACAGCGGAGCCAGCACTGCGCATTGGAGCTCGCCGGCACACCGTCCCCGTAAACCTCCCTCTCCCAAAAGCCGAGAAAGAGGTTTGCGTAAGACGGCGCGCAAGCCGCCCCCATCGTAGTGCCGCGCCGCTGGAGGAAGAACCGGTCCCAAAAAACGAAGAAGTTGTGCGTCAACACAAACTCCAACAACTCCATGATTAAATTGGACAATGAACTATCGAGATTGCTGGCATCTAGATAAATCGCGCAGCTTTAAGTCCTTCTTGATGGCCAATGCTGGAATAGAGGGCCTCTATGTCCATGGTCGCCAGTAATACTTCCTCCTCCAGAACCAAACCCTCCAACTGCCTCAGGACGTCAGAAGTATCCCTGACATAGGAGGGCAACGTCTCCACAAGTGGGTGCAGATAATATTCAATAAACTCGCACGTGACATCACAAAGCCCTCCCATGCCAGAGACTATAGGACATCCTGGGGGTACACTGGGGTTTTCGTGAATTTTCGGGGGGAGGTAGGAAGTTGGAACCACTGGCAATTTCACGAGGAGACTCTCGTAGACTTTTTTAGGGATAGTCCCTGCCTCAAATGCCCTCATCAATATCAGCTCTAAATCGTGTGTATAACCCCTCATTGGATTATAGTGGAGGAGTTCATAAGATTCCCGATCTTTGAGCTGCTTCCATGCCTCCCTTTCGTATAGTTCCACCGGCCAAATCACCACGTTCCACCCCTTGTCTGCAGGTTTGATAACAACTCCCTCTAAGGACTGTATCTCTCTCAACGCATGTTCTTGTTGTTTTGAGAGGTTGTTAATACCGCCTCTCCGAGAGAGTTCCTGGATGTCTCTAATGACTAAATCCCCAAAGATCTGAATCGGGGGGCAAAGTGACAGGGGGGGGAACATGGTTGACTTTGGCATGATTTGTTGGGGAAAGTTACCTGGTGGGTGGCTTGTGGACTCCTCCTCCAACTCCTCAAGTGCTGCTAAAGCTTCCTGTTCCATGGCTGACATACACTGTTCTCCAGAATCTTTTTTGGAGTGTAGCTTATGTAACACCAGCTTCCACAGGAACAGGTGAAGGTCCTTAATCACTGAAAAAACATTAAAATTAGACTGAGGAACAAAGGTCAGTCCCAGTTTAAGGACCTCTAGCTGTGGTGGATTACCTCAAGATTGGCATCGCCACCCTTCCTCTGGTGTGGAAGAGGAGTCCCCCGCCCTCCACCAGAGACTGTAGCATGTTTATTCCGGGCTATGGCAGCTCTAGTATTGGGTCTGATGTTTCTTGTCCTCTCTAACGCTGGTTCTTCATCCAATGAGGAGACAGACCATGCCAAGACTGACACAAATGAGGCATTATGTTTCTTTTTGTTGTGGGGAGTACCTCGCCAACGAAAGACCTGGCCGTTCCTGTAGTCTGTGACGTCCCGCTGGTATTTCTTGGTCTTAATACTCAGAATCTCCCTCTCCCATTTGGAAAATTCTTTATCTAATGATTCATTAAATTTGGTCAATTCATCTGGGGTTAGTTCTGAGGATAACTGGGTCTGAGCGTCTAATATTTCCGTTTCCAGCTCATGGATGGATTTCTCATTCATCTCAATTAAGAGCTGCATAAAGATATTGGAGCAGCCCGCAGCGGCTTCCTCCCATCTCTTTTTAAAAGATTCCTCTGAGACGACAAATGAGGGAAACACTCTGACCCTTAGTCCCCTCGGCACTAACCCCCTCACCAGATACCTCTTCATGAATGCCACATTCCACCAAAGACGTGTTTTTCTATTAACCATTGTTTTAAGACTATTCATGCGATCCAGGGCAGTTCTGGAACTCAAATTATGTATCTCATCCCCTTCAGCTTCAAACACCCGATCCAGTTGTGTCTCCCACGTTTTTTCACGGGCTTTAAGATCCATTGGACCCTGTAAAAGAGCTGTGATAACCCACAGTAAGACTGAAATTCGAAACAGAGAAGGTCCACAGGTAGATCGCATAATTATGCAAGCAACAACTCATTGGTCATAGCAAACAAGAGTAGATAGTGTCTTTAAATTTGCTAATAATGAAAAGGATACCCAAACAAGCAGAATTTGAGAAAAATTAGAATATTTATTACAATAAGGCGCTATAGGGTGTGACAATAAATACATACAGTATAAGGTAGAACCGGAAGGGAAGGTGCTGAAGGGGAAAGAACCCCACGTGTCTCGGAGAATGGAGGAAAAGGACGTTTTTCACTCCAAAGTGATCATAGAAAAGACTATAGGCATTTAGCCTAGGGCAGTAAGGGGAGCTGCATCAAAGTGAATCAAAAGCTCACATGGAGTGCTTTCATGTGTAGCACAATAAAGGCAGCACTACTCACCAAGGCCAGATCACCGTAGACACCGGGATAACACGTGGGGACCGGCTTCCCAACACGTGTTTCGCGTTTGTATGCTTCGTCGGGGGACGGATAAAACGTGTGCACAGGTACTGACCTTAAATAGGCACCCAAAAAACCTCCGAACCTCCGAACATGTGCGTGACATCCTCGCAGCCAAGGAGGCCATTAACCCAGACTCCTTGAAAACGATACCTCGGCATTTTAGAGAGGCTCACAATTGTGATCCTAAATCCCTGAAGGTTCGTGGTATCGACAAGGTACATCTGGGTATTCATGGTGGAGACATGAAAAAACGACTAGCACAGGTTGAGTGTCGCTGGATTTTTACCCTGGGGACTATGTATCCCATTGCATCAGGCGGCTCAAACAAACGTGCCTGAAACAAAGGATAAATGTAGACCCAGCCTTACTGACCAGTTAGGTTGAACTTTGTATAGTAAATAAACACATTTTATGGACTATTAATTAAAGGGAACCTGACACCAGGTGCTTTGATCTTCCCTGAGCAGGGCAGATCAAAGTATGGTAGTGCGCCTGTGCAGGGTCTCAGTGCCGGCGAGTGTGTATGACGTAGGACACGTCATATACATCAGCTTCAGAAGAAGGAAGACCAAGATGGCCGAAAGAGGAGGCGTCGGTCTTGGATAACGGCGCCACCCATCCGACTGTTGTGCACCGGAGCGACCTTCTAGGTGAATATTATAAAGTGTTTTTTATGTTCTCACAGCGGCCTGGGCTCTTATATACAGCATGTTAGAATGCTGAATATAAGAGCCCAGTGATGGTGGCGGCAGGTTATAGGCCCCAAATCTGGAGACAGGTTCCCTTTAATGTAACTATTTCTTGCTAATGTCTTCGACTGCATTTATATTTAATTTAATCGTTAATTATAATTATTTATCAATGGTATTTTTGAAATATTGGGAACTTTCACTTATAACAAATATATCTATCCCTACTGCACCAGTTACTCCTTTCATACTTCGCCATTCTGTTCTTGGGATCCCTGGGCTTGATGCCTCATTTGATACAGTTCAGATTGGAAGCTTCCCAACCAGTGTGTTTGATAAGGCTGTAAGCCGGGTCATCATCAAGAATTTCAGAGCCCCCTACAGCAAAAGACCCTGTTCTCCTGCCTAATCATTATTCCCAGGTGGATAACAAAATGTGGTGTGGAATTAGGATTGACAGCATGATACATGATCCACAAGCAGCATGTAGGAGACACTTGGTGTATAATTTCAGCCATGGATATTTGACTTTAAAACACCGCAGAGTCCTTATGTGGGGCTGTATGAGAGCTTCTGCTGTCGTGGAGCTAAATATCATTGATGGTATAATGAATTCACAGAAGTACTGCTTTATATTATTATTATTATTATTATTTATTATTATAGCGCCATCAATTCCATGGCGCTTTACATGTGAAAGGGGTGTACATAATAGGGACAAGTACAATAATCATAAACAATACAAGACACAGACAGGTACAGGAGGAGAGAGGTTCCTGCCCGCGAGGGCTCACAGTCTACAAAGGATAGGTGAGGATACAGTAGGTGAGGGTAGAGCTGATAGTGCGGTGCTGTATCAGACTGAGGGTTATGGCAGGTTGTAGGCTTGTCGGAAGAGGTGGGTCTTCAGGTTCCTTTTGAAGCTTGCCAAGGTAGGCGAGAGTCTGATGTGTTGTGGCAGAGCATTCCAGAGTATGGGGGAGGCACGGGAGAAATCTTGGATGCGATGGTGGGAAGAGGGGAGTAGAGAAGGAGATCTTGTGAGGATCGAAGGTTACATGCAGGTAAGTACCGGGAGACTAGGTCAAAGATGTAGGGAGGAGACAGGTTGTGGATGGCTTTGTATGTCATGGTTAGTGTGTTGAACTGGAGTCGTTGGGCAATGGGAAGCCAGTGAAGGGATTGGCACAGAGGAGAGGTCGGGGAGTAGCGGGGGGGGACAGGTGGATTAGCCGGGCACCATAGTTTAGAATAGATTGTAGGGGTGCGAGACTGTTAGAAGGGAGACCACAGAGCAGGAGGTTGCAATAATCCAGATGGGAGATAATAAGGGCATGTACTAGGGTTTTTGTAGCTTCTTGGGAAAGGAATGTACGGATCCAGGAAATATTTTTGAGTTGGAGGCGACAGGAGGTGAAAAGGGCTTGGATGTGTGGCTTGAAAGAGAGATCAGAGTCTAGGGTTACTCCCAGGCAGCGAGCGCGTGGCACTGGGGAAAGTGAGCAGCCATTGACATTGATGGATATGTCAATTGAATGAGAAGATACCACCATGACACTGTGCCCTTGGTAGACATGCTGACAATGATCCGAAACACACATCTAAGGCCAATGTTGCATTTCTGAAGAAGAACAGGGTGAAAGTGATTTAGTGGCCAAATATGTCTCCTGGTCTGAACTCAATGGAAACACTTATGGGAAATTCTGAAGAGACAAGTTGAGCATCACTCACCATCCAGCATCCAGGCTCTAAAAGAGGTTGCTCTAGAACAGTGGACAAAGATAGATCCTGCAATATGTCACTAAGTTGTTTATTCCATACCTAGAAGACTTAAGGGTGCTTTACACGCTGCAACATCGCTAGCAATTGCTAGCGATGTCGAGCGCGATAGCACCCACCCCCGACGTACATGCAACATTTGGTGAACGCTGCCATAGCGAACATTATCGCTACGGCAGCGTCACACGCACATACCTGTGCAGCGACGTTGCTGTGACGGCTGAACAATCCCTCCCTCAAGGGGGAGGTGCGTTCGGTGTCACAGCGACGTCACAGCGACCTCACTAAGCAGCTGGCCAATAGAAGCGGAGGGGTGGAGATGAGTGGGACGTAACATCCCGCCCACCTCCTTCCTTCCTCATTGCCGGTGGAGGCAGGTAAGGAGATGTTCGTCGTTCCTGCGGTGTCACACATAGCGATGTGTGCTGCCACAGGGACGACGAACAACATTATACCGGCAGCAGCAACGATATTAAGGAAATGAGCGACGTGTCAACGAGCAACGATTTTTAACGTTTTTGTGCTCATTGATCGTCGCTCATTTGTGTTACACGCTGCGATGTCAGTAACGGCGCCGGATGTGTGTCACTAACGACGTGACCCCGACGATATATCGTTACCGATATTGCAGCGTGTAAAGCCCCCTTTAGTGCTATCCTTAAAAATCATAAAAGTCATACAAAATACAAGATGTAGTTGTTTATTATGTGAGATGTATTCATTTTTGCATCAACTAATTGTTATGGTTACCGGGTGAGCAAAGATGTGACCCCACTGGGCCACAGCACACAGAAAGCCCAGAGGGGTATAACTATGAACCTACACCTGGTTTTCTCCAGAGCCCTAATGGTGAGGGTATTACGCTGCAGGTGTGAGTCCAAGAATGGTGCTGCGTCGGCTGGCCCAAGGGGTACGAGAGCGGCAGTCTTTGGCAATAGGTTGCGGTAGCAGCCGATGTCAAGGTTCCGTTCGAGATGGATGGATGGATGATACAGCAGCAGCAAACGATGTGGATACATGCAGAGACGGATATCTTGTAAGCCAGTCGGCATGCATGTGAGATGCCCCAGAGCTATGGGGTACTCGGTCCTGGGCCGTATATGTTCGTGGATACTGTGTCACGGTTGTGTAATGGCCGATGCCCGGTTCCGTGACCCTGGGGGTCGCTTTTTAAAGGGGTTATATGCAGGGGAGATTAAAGAGTTTATATCGTGACGCCATTTGCGGGTTGCAGTTATGGTGATGGAACCGCCGCTGCACAGTCTTTTACCACTGGGGCTGATGGTAGTGGCAGCCTGGATGGTAGGCCCTTCGCAAGTAGGGTGGGCCCCAGGGAATAGATGATAAGATCTGGCGCAGAAAGAAGGGCGACCACACGATGGGGATGCACTGCAACTGTTGTTTACTCACAGCAGTGTTGATGCTGATGCACTGAGGACGGCTGGTTTCGACCCCTGGTCCCTTTTGTTCTAGTTCCGGTTTGGTAACCTGGTGCATTCTTTCCACAACACCCTACTGGTTGGTGGAACCCCGTGGCTTGGAGCGTCTGGGGGTCCCCTACTGTCTGTTAGCAGTCTCTGGTCCATACGGCGGGCACTATGAACCCTGTAGGGTCAGTGTTCCATTCCAGTCCCTGGCTCTATCTTTACTGCTGGTGCCCCCGGATTCTTGGGTCAGTGAGGTCCTTGAAGGTCCCATCACTGTGAAGGTCCCATCACTGCAGTTATTTGTCAGGTTGCCTGAAGCTTTCGCTTGACCTAGGGCCCTGTGCCCCGTCAGTGCTCTGGTTCCAGGGGTACCTGGCTGTACCCTCTCTAGCAACCACTCTCCTACGCCACCTAGGTCACAGCTACACAACTCCATCTGGAGACATGTCTGTCCCCTTCAATTGTCACTAATGGACTCTCTTGCTGTCTGTCTGTCCCCTCCCACCTGGCTGTCGGCTAGTGGAATACACTGGCTCCACCCCTGGCTGGCCATCCATTGGGTCCCGGACTAGTCAGTCACCCATGATTGGGAGATGGAAACTGGGGATGTTTATGTGTTTTGATGTTATTGGCACTGGTCTTCCATGTCCCTGGGGGTAGGTCCTGCATCTTTGTCAGGATGCAGTGCCTAGTATTGCCCTGATAGGTTCAGGGGTGCTACACATGGTAACGGCAATAGCATAACAGAGGAGTAGTATAGCACTGAAATACAGACAGGTGTCAGCAGCAGACAGCACTATATCAGCAGCAGCACTAAGAGATCCGACAACTAGCAATGACTCTAAGGGGTACTTTGCACACTACGACATCGCAAGCCGATTGTATTGATGCCGAGCGCGATAGTCCCTGCCCCCGTCGCACATGCGATCTCTTGTGATAGCTGCCGTAGCGAACATTATCGCTGCGGCAGCTTCACATGCACTTACCTGCCCTGCAACATCGCTCTGGCCGGCAAACTGCCTGCTTCCTAAGGGGGCGGGTCGTGCGGCATCACAGCGACGTCACACGGCAGGCGGCCAATAGAAGCAGAGGGGCGGAGATGACCGGGGCGTAAACATCCCGCCCACCTCCTTCCTTCCTCATTGCAGCCGGAACGCAGGTAAGGAGATGTTCCTCGCTCCTGCAGCTTCATACGCAGCGATGTTGCTGCCGCAAGAACAAGGAACCACATCGTACCTGTCGCTACAGCGACATTATGGAAATGCCCGACACTACACCGATCATACAATTTCGACACTTTTGCGCTCGTTAATCGTATTAAAAATGATTCACATACTCCAATGTCGACACCGACGCCGGATGTGCATCACTTTCGATTTGACCCCACCGACATCGCAGCTGCGATGTCGTAGTGTGCAAAGTACCCCTAACTTATTGCCCAGGCACGTCCCATAGGGCAGTGGTGCCTTAAGTACCTAAAGCCCCCCAGCTAACTTGGGAGGCACTTCCAGGGTAAGAAAGATGCTAGCCCTTTAAGAAAGGGGGCGTGGCCACAAGCACACCCTGCAGGCA
Organism: Anomaloglossus baeobatrachus; assembly: GCF_048569485.1. Classification (NCBI taxonomy): domain Eukaryota; kingdom Metazoa; phylum Chordata; class Amphibia; order Anura; family Aromobatidae; genus Anomaloglossus; species Anomaloglossus baeobatrachus. The sequence goes on along the minus strand of NC_134356.1, from coordinate 420,348,428 downwards.
GAACCAGGAGGCTTGCAAGGTGTACAGATGCTCCGAGAGGCAGCAGCATGGAATGGGGATGGGGCTGCCGCCACAGGACACCTGGATAGATGAGGACACCGACGTCTTGACCGGGGGAGGGAGGCAGGAGACTGTGAGGACACCGGAATGGGCGCTAAAGTAGTAAATAAAATAATGAAAGTTATTTTATTATCTTTATTTTCCTGTGGAGTTAAAAAAATAAATGTTCTGTGAATCAGGGCTTGTCATAATTTAGGAAATTGTTGTTGTGTCCAGTAAGATAATAATTAAAATCTTATTTTCAAAGGTGGGGCACTTATATATGCTGAGTAATGTGTATATAAATCTGATAACATATATAATATATTTGATTAAAGCACTACTGCAGCGGGGGGCGGGGGGATTCCAGCGCTGGAGTGGCGCTTTAAATGCTCCCTGTCATATACTCACCTTTTGGCATCTTCAACTTATACACATGTGCTGTGGTGCCACATTATGTCAGTGACTTCTCACTGTCTGGTAGTCAGAAGTTACTGTACCGCCCCTGAGTGCCCGGACTGCTCGAATCCGGGAATGGTCGTGGCTCGAGGGACCCGGACCCGGGGGCCTAGTTGACACTCCTGAATAAAAAGGGGATATATACAGGGGAGAGTTTGTGATGCCACCTGCGGGTTAGGTTACGGTAACGGGGAGTACCGCCGCTGCCAATGGAGTACCAGGGCTGATGGTGTTGGGGCAGCCTGGTGGTGATTCCCTCTGCAGGTAGGGAGGCCCTGTGACTTGGGAGGATGATGCCGGGGAGTTCTGTGTGGGTTTTGGGAAACCTATCCCCCTCGGTGTGCGGGCACTGCCAATTTCTGGGCGCATGGGAGTAGAACATGAAGACTCTACTCGCTACAGGCTAATTGCCGGGTTGCATATAGCTTCACCACCCCGACCTAGGGTCTATGTACCCTGCCGTGCTCAGTCCTAGACCAGTTACTGGACCACCAATCCAGTCCACTGCGACCAGGTCTCTGACTCCTGTGGTCCCGGACCACCTGTCTGCAACCTAGCCATCTTCTGAGGGATACAACCCCTCCCTGGGAGCTCCAACTCCCTGTGTCATCTTCTCTTGGAAGTCACCACTTAACTCCCTGCTACTTCCTGAACTGTTCACTATATCCCTCTCACCATCCTGTCTAGCCCTTAGGTGGGCAGGCCTGTTCCCAACTGGTCCTACCCACTAGTGTGCTGACAGCTTGTGGTGTGAGGTGGCTTAGGATTTTTTGTGCAGGTGTTCAGTGCCCCTGGTCAAGGCTCCCAGAACCAAGGAGGGTGGGCCCTGCACCTAAGATAAAGGCAGTGCAGAAACCTGGAACACCCTGGTATTGCCAGGGCATCACATAACAAGTCTATGAAAGCCAGAACTAGGACAAAATGAGGCTGTCATAGACTTGTATTGAAGAGTGACCTCTGACATGTGCCATTAAACACCAGCAGGTCACAAATCCCCAACTGTGACAGAATCGGCAGAGATAGAAGGGGAAGTCACCAGAAGTTGAGTATATGACAGGGGTCAGGGGACCTAAATGTAAACCACCACTGTGGTGCAGGTGCAATACCAAAAATGCTGTGGTGCTTTAAGAATAAAAAGGTAAATGTAATCTTGAATCCAGTAACATAACACATAGCAAATTATAACATTTTAGTATACCGGTTTCTCTGTTCTTTGTGCTCCGGATTCTGGAAAATACAGCGTTGGCTGCACATTTACAGTGATTATAGATATATGCCATGAGCAGAAATGACAAATGCAATTTCAGGACATTGATTCACAGGGAACCTCCCTTTCTGTCTCTCTGTCTTTATAGCCTTGAGCTACATAGGTAGGAAATGTTAGTCATGTGCTTCACTCTCTTTCTAATTATTGACTGCGTATCAGCATGTCTAGTTATGACACGGAGATACTCCCAAGCTGCTCTTAGTTACATAAAACACTTTCTCAGGTGCTGATGTGGATTTTATTTAGTGCTTGACACAGTTAAATGTCTTTACTGACAAAAGTTTGATTAAATTGAGAAATACAATTAGGAGAAAGTGTCACCCAACAGTTACATTAATAATATCTGAAACATTACTATATCCAGAAATGTTGGCTTCAATAATATTTCAATAATACTGTACCTTGCAGGCTCTCCACAATTTGCCCTGCAGTAATATAGTAAGGTGTAATCTAGATGAAAACAAATGGATTTTTTGACATTTCAATCAGGCAAAGAAGTAGGATGTTATTTGCTCAATATTACATAATATATTGAGATATTATATAAAATAAAGTCCAAGGCCTGATTCATTAAGATTGGCGTATCGCACACCAGTCTCAATGAGGACTGTGCAGGATTAAGATGCGCCAAATTCATTGGTGGGAGCATGCCTCTTATTGAATTTCGGCACATTTTATCCGTGATGTGCACCTCTGTGCGCCTTGCAGTCGGGAACTGTAGTAACATTTTTGTTATACAAAATGCAGGCAATTTTGCTGAATTTTTCAGGTGGACATGGTTATACTCCATTTTGTGCTTTTGTTCATTTTGAGCTCAAGCACATCTGGGATGTTATTGGTTAGCAATTGCAAAGGGAGCTGCCAGCAGCAGTTTTGATGATTTGCACGCCCAAGTGTATTCACCAAGGCAGAACATTCTTCAGAAAACCATTAATCTCTTTGGACACCAAGGTGTGTATGGCTATGTGCGCACTAGGCGTTTTTTACCGCGTTTTTGCGGTGCGTTTTTGTTCAGAAAACTGCATGACTTTGCTTCACCAGCAAAGTGAGTGAGTTTTCATTTTTGCTTTCTGCACACAGCGGTTTTTTATTAGCTGGGTTTTTGTGGTGCCCACAAAAAAGCATCATATCAATTATTCCTGCGTTTTTCACCCATTGAGTTCAATGAGATGTTCAAAAATGCAATGAAAAACGCAAATATAGATGCACTTCTATTACTAAAAAAACGCAGCTATAAACGCAAGGGGTGGGTAGTACAGTCACGTGTACAGGAAGAGGTTTCCTTGTGTTGGTAAACACAGAAGAGTGAATCTTCCTGGTACCGCCACCCCTGCTTCCACCTCCCGCCCAGTGCCATGTCCCAACGGGAGGTGGAAGCAGCTGCAAAATCAAAAGTGAACAGTAGAAAAAAAAATTATATTATATTCGACTGTCTGCAGACTCCCGAGACACGTCCGATCGCTCCAAGACCTGCCGGTGATCAGCTGATGCGGTCATCTGACGGCATCAGCTGACAGTATAAGTCCAGCGGTGAGGCCGACTTTTTACCGGCCGGCCGGCTTAAACTATCAGCTGATGCTGTCAGGTGACCGCATCAGCTGATTACCGCCAGGTCCTGGAGTGATCAGGCGGGAGTCTGCACAGAAGTGTGTAGTTTTTTATTTTTTGCTGAAGCATCAGCTGATTGTATAAACGGCTTTTAAACAATCAGCTGATGTGTCATGTGATTCAGGTCCTTGAACCTGATACATCTGATCGCTTTGCCTTCCGGTAAACTGATCAGATGATATTGTTTCCGGTTTTGACATCACGGGACCCTTGACCCAGGATTACTGCGGAGGGAGGGGGCTTCTTTAGTTCAATAAAGATGAAGTCACTAATTGTGTTGTGTTTTATTTCTAATAAAAATATTTTTCTGCGTGTTGTGTTTTTTTTTTATCTCTACTAGAAATTCATGGTGGTCATGTCTAATATTGGCGTGACACCATGAATTTTGGGCTTAGTGCCAGTTGATAATACACAGCTGGCCCTAACCCCATTATTACCCAGCGAGCCACCCGTCACCAGGGCAGCTGGAAGAGTTGGATACAGCGCCAGAAGATGGTGCTTCTATGAAAGCACCATTTTCTGTGGCAGCTGCGGACTGGAATTCTCAGCGGGGGTGCCCAGAAAGCTTGGCCACCCTGCGCTGCAGATTCCAATCCCCAGCTGCCTAGTTGTACCTGGCTGGACACAAAAATTGGACGAAGCCCACGTCATTTTTTTTTAATTATTTCATGAAATTCATGAAATATCAAAAAAAGGATTTCCCTATATTTTTGGTTGCCAGTCAAATAGGCAGCTGGGGGTTGGGAGCAGCCCGTACCTGCCTGCTGTACCTGGCTAGCATACAAAAATATGGCAAAGCCCACGTCATTTTTTTTTACGTTTTATTTTTTTGGGCAAAAAACTCCTGCCTACAGTCCTGGATGGAGCATGCTGAGTCTTGTAGTTCTGCAGTTGCTGTCTGCTCTCCTGCATACACTAGTGGATGGAGTATGCTGAGCCTTGTAGTTCTGCTCCCCCTGCCTTTCCCTCCAGCATACAGTCCTGGATGGAGCATGCTAAGCCTTGTAGTTCTGCAGCTGCTATCTGCTGTCTGCTCTCCTGCATACACTAGTGGAGAATCAAGGAGAACAGACTGATGAAGGAAATTACATCAGATCTTTTTTTCTTCACCAATCTTTAATGGCATTGTTCACTGATAAAAAAAAAACACATAAGAATGCAGTGAACAAAAACGCATCAAAACGCAGCCAAAAACGCATCAAAACACGGTAAAAACGCATGCTTTTTTAATGCGTTTTTTGCCGCTTTCCTGCACTGACGAGAAAACACTGTTTCTGCAAATTGAGGTTCTGGTCTGGCATAATTCCTAAGTCATATGACAAGGTTTGTTAAACAGTCTGGCTTTTAAATGTGCACAAAAGATGTGGTTGCACTTTTAGGCCGGTTTCACTTTTGCGTTGTTTTGATGGAAACGGAATCCAGCACAGATGCAGTGCAGTTATTTACAGTGGAAGCGTGACACCATATGGACACATGCGGTTGTGATTGAAGCACACAACCGCATGGTGTCACGCTTCCACTGTAAATAAATGAACTGTACTGCATCTGTGCTGGATTCCGTTTCCGTCAAAACAACGCAAATGTGAAACCGGCTTTATGTGCACCTAATAAGATCGGCATGACCAGATCATAGACCAAACAGAGTCCAAGGTGACTCCATCTTCCTGATTATGTCTTGCTCACCCTGGCGTATAAAACAGATGAGTGCAATGAGAGAAAAGAATCACATTGCACTCAGACCAATGTTAGGGTATGTGCGCATGTTGCTTTTTACCTGCTTTTTACCTGCTTTTTTGCTGCTTTTTCTTCTGCGCTGTTTAATGCCAAAATGGATGTGTTCTTCTATTCAAGCAAAGTCTATGGGAATTTGGGTTTCTTGTTCACACTATGTTGTTCAAAATGCTGCCTTTTTGTGGCAGAACTTTGGTCAAAAACTTAGCTTTTCAAAGAAGCAACATGTCAATTGTTTTTGCCATTTGGGTTTTGCACTGCAAAGCTGAGTTTTTGACCAAAGTTCTGCCACAAAAAGGCAGCATTTTGAACAACATAGTGTGAACAAGAAACCCAAATTCCCATAGACTTTGCTTGAATAGAAGAACACATCCATTTTGGCATTAAACAGCGCAGAAGAAAAAGCAGCAAAAAAGCAGGTAAAAAGCAACGTGCGCACATACCCTCAGTCAGTGAGGCAAAGAAGAGCTGTGAGTTTTTCCTCAGCTCAAATCAGGTGGAGGGAAAATTCACAGCAGGTTGCAATTGCACTCATCTATCGGACATGACTCTTCTAAGCAAGTCAATGGGTGCGAGAAAAAAATCAAATGCCACACACATGTCTGTGTGACGCCCATGTGGCGTTTGTGTGACATCCGTTTTTTTATGGATTGATTACCATTCTGTAGCATAAAACACTGTAAGTTGTCCTGTAAATGATCATAGAATAATAGTTGCTGAGAAAAAAAACACATCATGCGAATACAAGGTGAGAAAAAAAATCACACACTCACATAGCACTCGCAGGACATACGCAATGCCAAACGGATTTCCTTTGTGCCACTTTTCTGGATGAGAATGGGACCAACTATTTATACGCCAGTGTGAGACTACCTTTCTAGTGACTGTACCGTCAGGCGTTCTGCCTGAATCACGTATTTCAGAGCTTTACATGTTGCTCAGTGTAGAGCACAGGATAAATGTGAACTGAATCTTAGGCCCCTTTCACACGTCAGTGATTCTGGTACGTTTGTGCTTTTTTTTAAACGTACCAGAATCACTGACATACGCAGACCCATTATAATGAATGGGTCTGCTCACACGTCAGTGATTTATCACTGACCGTGTCTCCGTGCGGCGTACCCGCGTGTGCATGATTGCCGCACGGAGACATGTCCATTTTTTTCTGGCATCACTGATGTCCCACGGACCACGCAGTGGTGTGGTCCGTGAAACACGTGCCAGAAAAAAACGTGCATTTAAAATAATAAACATTTTTACTCACCCGGCTTCAGCCGCGCTCTCTGCAGCCAGCAGCCAGTTCTGCCTGCTGCTTCTAAGCCGGCTGATTACTGTCGCGCATATTAATGATGCACGACACAGCCGACCCGGAAGCAGCTGCTGCAGGGGTCAGCGCCGGCCGGATGCTGCACCTTGGGAGCGATCAGCACCATGGAGAGCGGGAGCGGGCACAGGTGAGTTGATTTCTAAGTGCAATCACGGGCCACGGAGAACGGAGCCCGGATTGCACTTAGACAACCCACGTGTGCCGTGATTCACGGCACACGCAGGGACATGTGCGTGTTTTACACGCCAGTGAAAAACGTCTGTGTTTTTCACTGACGTGTGAAACGGGCCTTACTGAGATCTTTGGGAGGCAGAATAAACAAATCAACAGCAGGTCAAGAATTTCTTTTATTTATTTTTTACCTCACTCACCGTGCGATATAAATGATTAAATTATTACACGGCTTTATTCTTTGGGCTTGTGCAATTGCAGCGATACCAAATTACACTGGCTATCTATGTTTGGTTAGTATTACACACTAAAAAATGCTTTTTACAAAAAAAAGTTTTTGCATCACCTTATTTTGAGAGGTACTTTTTCTATATTTCTCCCAACAGAGTAATGTGATGGCTTGTTTTTTGCAGGAAGAGTTGACATTTTTATTAATAACATTTTCGGGCACATAATTTTTTTTTGATCGCTTGTTATACCAATTTTTGGGATGCAGCATGGACAAAAAACAGCAATTCAAAAATTGTTTCTTTGGGAGTGGGTTATACCATTCACCGTGTTATAAAAGTGATAAGACAGCTTTATTCTTCGGGCCAGTATAATTGCAGTGATACAACATTTATATAATTTTTTATGTTTTGACACTTTTACACGCAAAGAACAATTTTATATAAAAAGTATTGTTTTTGCATGGGTGTATTCTGAGAGCTTTTTATTTTTCCACTGATGGATCTGTATGGCAGCTTTGTTTTTTGTGGGAAAAGATAACGGTTTCAGCTAAATCATTTTTATTTACAATCAACTTTTTGATCGCAATTTATTCCACTTTTATTTCTGAGGTATGATGAAAAAGCATTGTTTCCTGCCACATTTCTTTATTTATTTTTTTATAGTGTCACTATGGGAGATAAATAATGGGACAGCTATTGTTCTGGACTTGAGAATACTAGATATGTGTACTTTATTGGTTTATTTTTGTTTTTACATAAATATTCATTTTAATTACTGTGATATTTTTTGTTCTTTATTTTGTGATTTTTTCTTATCGTTTTTGAAAAAAATTTAACATTTTCTATTTTTTTACTTAGTCACTCTATGGGAATTTAACTTTTATTCTTCTGAGCACTGGTATCATGCATTGTAATAGACATGTATTGCAAAATGAGACTGTTCAGATTACACTGACAGAATGCCTGTTAGACTCTGTCTATGGCTAGGTCTAAGAGGCCACCATCCTGGCACAGCAGGAGGTTGTTGTTTGACCTTCGGCACCCTGTGCCTGGATCGCCACACTGTGGTGCCCTGTGCCTGGATTGCCACAAAGAATGGCTGCATGTGTATGTCAATATGTTTAACATGTATTGCCAGCTTTAATGAGATTTGGTTTTCTCTATTGTTCACTACATACACACATTTGCCCACACTCCCTTACTGGGGCTGTTCACCTGAGCTGATAACTAAGCTTGTGTGGGTGCGCCCTAGAAGTAGAAAGGGGAGGAGCTTAGGTGTGAGGTAAATTCAGAGGGTGGCAGTTAAAGTCAGTGTGAAGTGAAGTGTGGAGTTTGATGTTCCTCTCCTGAGGTAACTGTTGAAACCTCTGGTGGGGCCTGCTACAAATTGACAGAGTATCAGTCCCTAAGCCACTTGGACTTTCGAGGTCAGCGGCAAACTTTTTTTTTCTGTATATTCTAAACAGCTCTTTGCACATGTTCCCTACTCAAGGAATTTCTATGGTTTAACACTAGAACTACTGGACTCGTGACACCTATATAGAAATACATGGTGCAAAGTAGTCAAAATGACTACCTCAGTAGTTCTAGTGTTAAAGGCTAAACTAATTTCTTGGGTAAGAGTATTACTTCACAATTTCTCTATAATGACACCCAAGTGCCTTGCTCCTTCACCCTCACCTGGAAGCTGTATGTTATATTAAACTACCACCTTCACTTGCATCATTTTATTTCTTTGTTGGTCTATTCTTTTTGACCCCCCTCCTTTTTTTTCCTTATTTATGTTATATAATTTTCAAGATGCAACCATATGTACTATTTATTTTTTTATGTAACTGTATATTATTTGTCTACTTTATTTTCAGTCATTGACAAAGGACATGTTCGGGGCCGAAACGTCTAATGCTCTAAGACTAAATGTTTAATAAATTTTCCAAGTTTTTCACTTTAATCTGAGAGTGCCTATTTTCTATTATTAGTGGCAAACTGAGAGACTGCTACAAGCCTTTTCATATGGTGCATTAAAATTGCCCAGGAGCTCAGTGACATACCTGGCGCAGCAGGAGGTCATTGTTTGGCTTAAATGAGGGGGGTGCCGATAGGAGTGAAAGAAGGAGCCCCCTCTCTCTTACAACCTTCTAAATCCACCAATCACTATTGATTATGGCTATCTAGATCATTAATCAGCCAGGGGCGGTGTGTGCACCGGCCTCGGCTATTACTGCAGGACCTCGGCTGTCAGTTGTGCTGCGCTTCGGCGGTGATCATGCTGGGAGGGCTGATATTTCAACACCTATCACACAATCATGCTGTGATCAGTCAGTCACATTGACTGACCAATCACAGTGATCAGACAGCGGGCACCACTAAAATGGGTCCCCTCATCTCTTCCTGTGTCAGTCAGCTGTCAGTTACCAGTGTCGGCATGAAACTGTTACTGTGTGTTGTCACACAGTGACCCTTTTAATCCATGACGTATATAGAACGTCATTGTGGGGTAGCAGACACCTGCTCATGACGTGCTATTGTCGCGGGCGGGGAGGAGGGTGTCAGCACACCGCGCTCACCCCTTCTGCTCGGGTCCGGCAGCTGCTCCTGCTGGCTCGAGCTGTGGGCCGGATCCCGGGGTTTCTCGAGCGACACTCCTCGCCCGTGAGTGAAAGGGGGTGTTTGTTGGGTGTGGGGATTGTTATAGTTCGTGACGCCACCCACGGTTGTGGTGATTGCACCACCGCTGCTCAGTGTGGGGGTCCCGGGGATGGTGATGCGGAGCAGCCAGGTGTTGTGTTGCCCCTCCGTGGGTAGGGGTTGGTGATCCCGGGGCCCGGTGATGAGATGTGAAGTGTAGGGCCTGGAGGGCGCAGGGACGCGGGGGCAGCGCTGTGCCTTGCGGCACTATGGTACTCACTCAGCCTGACACACGGACACAGTTTGTACAGTAAACCAACGGCTGGTAGGACGGTCCCACAGACGGCTGCACCTGCACTCCCGGTAGGTGACGGTGATGTCTCTCTTCCTTGCACCTATGTTGACTGATGGTAGCGGTGGATTCCCTCCGGTTACCCGCTCCCCGACTGCAATCTGGGCCGGAGGAGCTCTACACTTTGCCCGCAGGCGCTGGCCCTGGGGAAACTTGTGCCCTGGCGGTGGCGGTGTCTCCCCGGTAATGGTCGGGCTGTTGCCGTCAATCGGGACTTGGTTGTTGGGGGATCTGCGTCCCCGTCACTGACGGATTTGGCAAATTTGGCGACTCCTAGCCTTGCCGGGGTCCGAAAGGCCCCTGCCCTGGTGCTGACCGTCCTTCGGAACACTGCTCCAGACCACCGGGCACACAGCCAACGGGGTCCTTCCAGGAACTTCCAAACGGTCCCCCTCGGGACAGTCACCGCCGTCGCTGACCTTGCTGTTCTGGCCCTACACAAAGCTGGGCTCTCAGGCTTTCTTTCCTTCTGTCACTTTACTGGCTTCTCTCCTTTACACTTCTCTACTTTCACCACTTTCACTTCTCTGTTTACTCTAGCCCTCAGCTAGACTTCACTCTTCCCCTGCCCGGGGCTATCTGCTGTTCACTCTTTCATGTCCCTAGCTGGACTCTATCTGCCTGGTTACTTCCTGCCTCCAGTGTTGTGAGCTCCTCGGTGCGCGGAGCCAACCGCCTGGCCCACCCCCTGGTGTGCATCATCAACCTCTGGAGGAAGGCAACAAGGATTTCTGGTTAGCTGTGATGTGCCTACCTGGAGTGTGGGGTGTGGTGGTGTTGTGACCTGTGTCCCCTGGCTTGCCCAGGGCGACACACTATATACGTCATTGGTGATTAAGGGGTCAAATGCATGGTCAGAAAGATAAGTAACTGAATTTTCCACAAACAGAAAAAGGTGTTTGTGAGAAATTGAGACATGACTATTTATATATATATTTATATTAATTTGCTGTATTTGTTTTTGGAAGTTAAACATATCTGAGAATGCATGCTGATAATTTCCCTCCTGCTTCCATGTATTTTCATTAGAAGAATGTATACTTGTTAGCACTGACTCCTTAGATAAGTGTTCAGTCCTATTATTTACTTTTCCCTTTTTCACTGTTTTCTGTCTTTGTTGATCACATTCACTAATTATTGCAGTGTATCCAGCAGAAAATAACATGACTGACAGTAATATCAATGAAATTCATTTTCCCAAGTTTTATAAATGCTATAGCCTGATGATAGTAGATCGGGTCACTACTCACCTGCTTAGTCCTATTGTGAATGCAACAAAGCGTGTTCATACAAAAGAGCTCCAGCTGCGCAGTGTCAACGCACAACGACAGTCTCTTATTCTTGTTGGTCAAATACATATATGGTAACACTGACAAAATAATAGCTCTATTGTCTGTGCTGTAAAGCAGTAAAAGTCATATTTCTAGCGTCACCTGAAGCAGAGATCCAAAGCCCTCCACCAACAAGAGTTATTCTTTTTGTATATAATATATTGTTGCTCCACGGTGTCCTCTATTGAATTCTTGTAGGTGACTTTATAAAAGTACAGATGTAAGACTGCTTTGCAAGTATTTTTCTTTTTAAATACAACACGAAGATATAAGAAGTGTTGACTTCAAAGATCACAAACCAAGTAAAAGGCAAATAACTAGCTACTGCAGGCTCATGGTAAAAATGTACTGGAGTGCAAATATTTTCTATTATATTTTGAAGCTGGTTTCTAAAATTTGTTAAAAAGCTGTAGTTGTTGTTCGATTGGTTGGTACAGCACAGAGCACTGTTATGGATCAGTTCACAAAGAAATAAATTTGCATTGACAGGCAAGACCCCAAAACACTGTCTGCAAATTGAGATTCTGGTTTGGCTTATATCCTAAGTCATATGGCAAGGCTCATTAACCCCTTAAGGACGAAGCCAGTTTTGTACTTAATGCCCAGGCCATTTTTTGCAATTCTGACCAGTGTCCCTTTATGAGGTTATGGCTGGACTCACACGAGCGTATGGCATCCGATGCGAGAGCATCGGATGCGATATGCTAATGTCCCCCGGCTCAGGCTCTGCTGCGAGCGTGAGCCGGGTGTCATGCGACTGTAACCCGATCTTGCGATCGGGTCACAGCTGTGAAGCTGAGTGCAGGCACTGCGGAGGAGAGGGAGGGGTTAATCCTCCCATCTCCTCCACTGTCAGCCTGTGCGTAGATCGCACTGCACTGGAATAACATCCGAGTGCAGTCCGATGTATCTTTCGCATCCATTCACTTGAATGGGTGCGAGAGATACGGCGGTAGCAGCAAAACGCAGCATGCTGCCGCTTTTCTCGCATCCAGAATCTGGATGCGAGAAAAGCTGACCAACAGCTCAACCTCATTGCCTAACATTGGTCAGAGTGCAATGCGAGAATTTCTCGCATTGCACTCGTCCGCTTTTCACGCTCGTGTGAGCGTACCCTATAACTCTGGAACGCTTCAATGGATCCTGGTGATTCTGACATTGTTTTTTCGTGACATATTGTACTTCATGACAGTTATAAATTTAGAACGATATTTTTTGCTTTTATTTGTAAAAAAAATCGGAAATTTGATGAAAATGTTTAAAATTTTGCAATTTTCAAACTTTTAATTTTTATGCCCATAAACCAGAGAGTTATGTCACACAAAATAGTTAATAAATAACATTTCCCCCATGGCTACTTTAGATCAGCGCAATTTCTGAAACAAATTTTTTTGTGGTTAGGAAGTTAGAAGGGTTCAAAGTTCATCAGCAATTTCACATTTTTTCAACAAAATTCACAAAACCATTTTTTTAGCGACCACATCACATTTGAAGTGACTTTGAGAGGCCTAGGTGACAAAAAATACCCTAAAGTGACACCATTCTAAAAACTGCACCCCTCAAGGTACTTAAAACCACATCCAAAAAGTTTATTAACCCTTCAGGTGCTACACAGGAACTAAAGCAATGTGGAATGAAAAAAAGCAAAAAATAAAATGTTACCTAAAATGTTGCTCTACCCCAAATTTATTCACTTTTAGAAAAAATAACACAACAAAATGGACCGCAAAACTTGTTACCCACTTTCTTATGAACGCGTTAATACCCCACATGTGGTCAGAAACCTCTGTTTGGACAAATGGGAGGGCTTGGAACGAAAGTAGCAATATTTGAATTTTGGAAAGCAAATTTGGTTGAAATAGATTGCGTGCACCATGTTGCATTTAGATGTCCGCTAAGGTACCTAAACAGCAGAAACCCCTCACAAGTGATACCATTTTGGAAACTAGACCCCTTAAGGCTCCTATCTAGGGGTATAGTGAGCATTTTGGACCCACAGGTACTTCACAGATTTTGATAACGTTACATTGTCATATTGAAAATTTTCATTTTTTTCACAAAAATGTTGATTTAGCATCAAATTTCTCACTTTTTCAAGAGGCAACAACAAAACATGGATCCCACAGGTTGTTATCCAATTTCTTGTGAGAGCAGGGATACCCCACATGTGGCCAAAAACCTCTGTTTGGATAAATGGGAGGGCTTGGAATGGAAGGAGCACCATTTGAATTTTGGAAAAGTTGAAATAAATTGTGCACACCATGTCACATTAGCAGGGCCCCTTGGGTGCCTATACATCAGAAACCCCCCACAAGTGACCCCATTTTGGAAACTGGACCCCTCAAGGATTTTATTCAGGAGTATAGTAAGCATTTTGATTCCACAGGTACTTCACAAAAATGTTGCTGTAGCAACAAATTTCTCACTGTTAGGCTATGTGGCCATGATCCAGCGACACGTCGTCTAGTACACAGTGTCAGCCTTCCTGCAGAGATGTGAGTGTTGTCCACGGGAGAACGCAGCTGCCCATGCCCACGATTTGGGTTCAGGCTGCTGTGGACTTTAGTTCTATTCTACGTGCAGAGAACACTCTCGTCTCCGCAGCATAAATTGACATGCTGAGGCTCGGGAAGCTGCACCACAGGTCAGTGTATGCTGCGGAGAAAAGAAGCACATTGGGCATGGGATTTCTAAAAATCCTTCCACTGTGCTTCTACTGCACAATGCAGCGTTATGGACGCAGGAAAAACACTCTGCACCCAAAACGCTGCAAACCCTGATTGTGGGCACACAGCCTAAAATGCTACAATGGATGAATGGATAGATGACAAACATTTATAACATCCCACCCCCCTGCATATTCTAAGCTGGCACCCTTCAGTGACTTTCATGTGGCACTAAAGGGTGCCTAGCCTTGTATTTAGCCCAAAAAGAAAAAAAAATAATTAAAATAAATGACGTGGGGTCCCCCCTATTTTTGATAGCCAGCTAGGGTAAAGCAGACAGCTGTAGCCTGCAAACCACAGCTGACAGCTTCACCTTGGCTGGTGATCAATTTGGAGGGGCTCCCCAAGCTGTTGTTTTTTTTAATTTTTTATAATAATTAAAAAACAAACAAACGTGGGGTCCCCCCAAATTAGAGCACCAGCCAAGGTGAAGCTGACAGCTGGGGTCTGGTATTCTCAGGGTGGGAAGAGCCATGGTTATTGGACTCTTCCCAGCCTAAAAATAGCAGGCCGCAGCTGCCCCAGAAGTGGCGCATCCATTAGATGCGCCAATCCTGGCGCTTCGCCCCAGCTCATCCCGCGCCCTGGTGCGGTGGCAAACGGGGTAATAAATGGGGTTGATACCAGATGTGTAATGTCACCTGACATCAAGCCCAGCAATTAGTGATGTCACGGCGTCTATTTGATACCAGACATAACTAATTGACAGTAATACAAAAAAAATTCACAACAAAAAAAATTTATTTGAAAAAACACTCCCCAACCATCCCTCTTTGACCAATTTATTGAAAATAAAAAAAAAATCTCCTGTAAGCCATTTTGGAAGTCCCACGATCTTCTAGAATATGGGGGGCACGTTCAGGGAACGTGTCCCCCATTTTCTAGGAGTGCAGACCTTCCATTTGAGGAGAGTGGGTGCAAAGAATCTGCACCCACCCTCCCCGGGTCACAGCTGCAGACTCTGTGCAGCAGCCAGCGTCTGAGTCAGACACAGGAAGCTGTCAGCCGCGCTCTGCACATGTGACCGGCACTGCTGTGAAGGAGCCGGAGGAGGGGGCCACGGGGGATCAGCGCTCCCACAGGTACGAGGGACACCGGGGAACACCAGGGTGGGAGTAGGGGGTGACCTGGCAGGGCCTGGGGAGCAGTATTCTGTCACATGTGTGATGGCACATGCGACAGAAGTCAAAGGAAATGGGGAAATGCGGGCGGTGCGCTGCTGTGCACGCCGCCATTTTGGATTTTCGGGGGGGTAAGGGGGGTTGGGGGTTGGGGGTCGGCACTTCGGCGACCCCGGGGGACCGGAGGGGACCGGGGGAGCAGATTTATCTCCAAGCTGACATGTTTGATCATGCCAGATGGGAGATAAATCATTGTTTACCGGCGCTGTGATTTACTATTACATGATCATCGGTATACGGTGATCACATTCTCTAGCCCAGCCAGTCAGGAAGGGGGGTATGATAGACAGCATAAAAGATAAGGGACATCCAAGAAGCACCATTTTATGCTTATGTAATGGGGACAGGGCAGGCAGTGGTAGTCGTGTGTGCAGAGAATACCAGGCCGCAGCGCAGCCGCTTGGTAACCCCTTGCCTCCCAGTTGCCACCCCACTGCAACGATACTTTCGCCACAGTCCATTTGTTCTCTGAGTCAATAAAGCAGACACTGGTGTAGTTCCTTTAAACAGTCAATCTTTACAGAACTTCAAATCAGGGACATTTTTCATTCGCATAACACGTTTACCACTTCTGGTCCCGATAGGGTTCCCTCCAGACTCCACTTCCACATAGAAATTAATAGCTGACCACTTTCCTGACACCTGGGCTCCATCGGACACCACTAGACCTCACATTCTTCCGTCTGACGTAACATTGCTTGAACCGATTCAAATAGTCCTTAAGCCTATCCGTTCCACCCACAGGGATTAGCTTGCCCTTTGGAAAAGCTATTTGGCCAGGACCTACCCTTCTCTGTTCAGAGCCCACTAACCTTTGGTCTCGCAGGGGATCTCTTTGGGTTTTCTTATCCAGGAAAGAACGGACGCCACCCCAACCGACCAGACTAAACCCCCGCTTCTGGGAAAGTAGTTAAACAGTCCTCTAAAGAGCAGGACCCCGTGTCTTAAATCAAAGGGCTGACCCTTAGGATCATTAATCAGTATGATAATATGACCTCTTCTTGCTATCTTCTCTTGGGGACTCTCCTATCCCCCTTCTATATCCTATCCTCTATATAGTGTACTCTCCTCCTCTATTAACCCACGTTCTGTCTAACCAGATGCCAGTGCAGTCATCACTAACCTACACTGCCACCTGGTGGCCATTTACCAGACATACACAATGCATTAAATTACATATATATGTAATAGAACCTTCTGTGTGTCGGCTATTTCTGCAGGGGGGTGGAGTAGCCTTGACTCCCCCTACTCTTATACTGTGTAGATATAGTAGCTAAGAGCAGACAACATAGAGATAGAAAAGGCCTAATGTGTTAGTGATGCACTATTTGAGTGGTGATGTACCAGGTTAAAAATTGGAGTGATAGACTCTCAGGAACTGCTGTAACTCTATAGTCATCACAACTTTGTGAATGACTGTGAATTAAAATATTTGTGATATACTGCAGTAACCAGCTTAATACCTGTATTCTGTGTAATGGGCTGCAGAGTGCTGTGGACACTGACATTCCTGTGTGTGACTCCTTGTGTGTGGAGAGAACTGTGGGAGCAACAGGACCTGGAAAACTCCTCCCTGCCAAAGGTGGGTGCTTGTTCATGAGGGAGGACAGTGGCTGTGCTGTGAGGAGAGAAAAACGGGAATCAGAGCAGAAGGATTTCCGCCAAGTTTGTGAGGAGTTGAGAGATTTATCGAGGTCAATGGTTGAGGCTGCAGAGAGCGGACGCTGACTGGGCCAAGCAGACAGGATACTGAGCCACCAAGTGAATTGTTGCCTGGGAAGAAAGAGCTCAGAGCAGAACTTTTGTGACACCCTGAGCAGTGCTTTGAATCCTGCAGAAGAGTGGACAGTGAACAGTACTTTGCAGGGCCATGCTTTAGCAGGAACACAGACTCTTTTTGTTTGACTAGTGATTCCTTCTCGTGGGTTTTGGCGCCAAAGACCACCTAGGGCGGCTGCAGCTGGGACGTACCACAGGCCATCAGTAACATGGTGCCACTATCGATACCCAGGTATCCAAGCAGTTGAAGCATTCATAGTTTGCACTTGCAGTTCTGATGTTTAGCATTGTTAAGTTATAAGCCAGTGTGTTAATTCCAGATCAATACTAGGTGACACCCATTGAATTTACACCCTGTCTGCTGAAGTGTTAACCCCTTCAGCCCCCGGGCACTTTCCGTTTTTGCGTTTTTTGTTTTTTGCTCCCCTTCTTCCGAGAGCCGTAACTTTTTTATTTTTCCATCAATCTTGCCATATAAGGGCTTGTTTTTTGCGGAACGAGTTGTACTTTTAAATTAAACCATAAGTTTTACCATATAGTGTACTGGAAAACGGCAAAAAAATTCACTGTGTTCACTATATGGTAAAACTGATGTATCTATGTGATGCCTGAGGTCAGTGCGAGCTTGTAGACACCAAACATGTATAGGTTTACTTGTATCTAAGGGGTTAAAAAAATTCACAAGCTTGTCCAAAAAAAGTGGCGCACGTTTTGCGCCATTTTCCAAAACCCGTAGCGTTTTCATTTTTCGGGATCTGAGACTCAGTGATGGCTTAAGTTTTGCGTCACGACCTGACGTTTTTAACGGTACTATTTTTGCGCAGATGCTATGTTTTGATCGCCTATTATTGCATTTTGCGCTGAATTTGCGGCGACCAAAAAACATAATTTTGGTGTTTGGAATTTTTTTGCCGCTACGCCATTTACTGATCAGATTAATTGATTTTATATTTTGATAGATCGGGCATTTCTGAACGCGGCGATACCAAATATGTGTATATTTTTTATTTTTTTAACCCTTTAAGTTTCAATGGGGTTAAAGGGGGGTGATTTGAACTTTTAGGTTTTTTTATTTTTTTTTATTTTTTTAAACTTTTTTTTTACTTTTTTTTTATTTTACTAGTCCCCCTAGGGGGCTATAGCGATCAGCAATCCGATCGCTCTTATCTATCTGCTGATCACAGCTATACAGCTGTAAACAGCAGATACAGTCACTTCCTGTTTCACCCTGCTCCGAGCCGGGTGAAAACGAAAGTGAAACTTCGTAGCTGCAGGCGTCATCACAAGACCCTGTGCTACGATGGCAACCACCGAAAGTCACGTGATCATGTCACATGACTTCCAGTGGGGGCAGGGTAAGTAACTGTCAAGGCAGCGCCCATATACATATCGCTGCCAGATTTTGGCAGCGAAATGTAAGGGGTTAATGGCCGCGGGTGGAAGCGATTCCACCCGCGGCTAGCAGGCACACATGTCAGCTGTTGAAAACAGCTGATATGTGCGCGGATCTCCGCCGCCTGCCCACGGCATGGGGCGGGGATTAACGGCATACGGTCCATGACGTACCCAGTACGTCATGGGTCGTTAAGGGGTTAAGGAGTCGCTGTTTGTTCCACATATGATCCTTAAGTAAATTTGTTACTGCAGTTCGTGATACACCTTGGAAGAATCTCTGGAGCAAATACCCTGACCATGGCGTATAGCCTGTCTATGTATAATAAGTATAGTAGTGACTGTAGAGTAATTGTAAATGCATTTCTTTTTGAGCCTCTCCACTATCCCTTCCAGGAAATACATTGATGAGACATTTCTGCCTGTGCCTCAGTTTGTGACTTGCTGGATCTCTTTCGGACCGCTGGTCATCACTAGGGATGAGCAAGCAGTAAAATGATCGGGTGCTCGATGCTCAGATCAAGTATAATGAAATGCTCGGGTGATCGACCCGAGCACCGAGCCCAATGTTAACCTATGGGAAATTCAAGAAGTTTTTCGCGGAACCCCCGGTGGTCTGCAGAAAACCTACAAATGTCACAAATGTATAAGAACAGTGCTCAAATGACATGGGAACAGCATGGGGAAGACCCCTGTAAGCATTTCTGTCTCCCAGGTCACTGCTGTGAACAATGTGTCTGAGTATTAGGGGGAAGAAGAATCCTGCGTTCCTCCTCCCGTGTGACATGTGTGACATGCATTTTCGCTTAGTAGCGTATGTGCGGCAGCTTCTCTCTGCCTGAACATTCGCTGCTGAGCAAAATCAAAAGTGAACAGTAGAAAAAAAAATAGCACTCACCTCTATGCAGACTCCCGGGACACGTCCGATCAGCTCCAGGACCTCCCGGTAATCAGCTGATGCTGTCACATGACAACATCATCTGATCATTTAAGTCTGGTCAAAATCTGGCTTTTTACCTCCCAGCCAGTTTCAATGATCAGCTGACAGCATCAGCTGATTGTTTAAGTCCAGCGGTGAAAAGCTGTCTGGATTTTAAACAATCAGATGATGAATCAGCTGATCGTTCATAAAAACCAGCTGGCTTTTTACCACCCCCCCAGTCGGTTTATATGATCACATGATGCTGTCAGGTGACAGCATCATCTGCTTATCGGCGGGTCCTAGAGCCGATCGGTCATGTCCCGGGAGTCTGCAGAGAGATGAGTATAGCTTTTTTTTTTACTATTAATGCATCAGGTGATTGTTTAAACGATTTTTAAACAATCAGCTGATGTGTCATCTGATTCAGGTCCTTGAACCTGACACATCATTTGATCGGTTTGCCTTCCAGCAAACCGATCAGATGATATTGGATCCAGATTGGATAACGCAGGACTCTCGACCCAGGACTACGGTGGAGGGGGTTCTTTAGTTCAATAAACATTGAGTCACTAATTGTTTTGTGTTTTATTTCTAATAAAAATATTTATTTATAATAAAAAAAATATTTTTCTCTGTGTTGTGTTTTTTTTTATTTTTACTAGAACTTCATAGTGGCCATGTCTAATATTGGAGTGACACCATGAATTCCAGGCTTAGGGCCAGCTGATAATACACAGCTGTCCCTAACCCCATTATTATTGATATTGGACACGGCAAGGAGGGTGTCCTTTCCCCCCCCCCTTTTATTACAGTGTTTGATTCTCCGACTGTTGGACCCTGTAATCCCCTGTAATAAATACTATTGTAAATATACCCCCTGCCCCCCTTTTATTTGACCCCCTGTTTTTGCCCATTGTAATGATTCAACCCTTAAAATAGATTCATAATAGGTGCCTGTATATGTACATTAAGAGAGTTGGTATTTTATGGACTGCTAAAAGCTATACCAGCATCTGTGCTGCGGGTTTATTATAAACTTGGTGTTTGTGAGGGTTGTTTAACTTA
Organism: Anomaloglossus baeobatrachus; assembly: GCF_048569485.1. NCBI lineage: Eukaryota > Metazoa > Chordata > Amphibia > Anura > Aromobatidae > Anomaloglossus > Anomaloglossus baeobatrachus. Next base: position 420,328,220 of record NC_134356.1, on the reverse strand, counting down.
TTATGATATCTAGTGCTAATCATCCTGGCCAGCATTGTCTGCCCGGGGCGGTTTTCAACAACTGGATGCGGTTTGCGCATGCGCGATGTGTGCGTTCCACGAGTGGAGCGCTATAGCTAATCTTCAGCCTGATAGGGGCGATTATGTACTGCGCGTGCGCATTGGGCGCTATGTATAAGCTCCACGCATAATGAGCACATCAGCTCTTGTATGATCGCGTGCCGCGCATGCGCGGAATGTGCGTTCCAAGAAGTGGAACGCGGAAGTTTGATTCGATTACATCAGGGTCATTACCACATCCGTGCATGGGCGGTGAAAGCACCGCCAGGCGGCCTAAATGTGCTGCTGAATGATTGATCAGGCATGCGCGGTGGAGGTCTGTATGCACGGATCTTGGATCGATTGTGAGGGCTGCATAAACATGTGGCATCATGGATTACCGAAGATGCAGGAGGTATGAGGGTACATAGGGTGTGGGTCTAACAGCGCACAGCGTCCCACTGGCCACTAGCATGCACATGTGCACCACGAATGTGCACTGTGTTTATACACATTTGTACCACTAATGTACTCTGTGTAGTATCGTCCTGCCATTGCAGGCTTTACTTTAAGTTTTTCTCCCCTGATGAACTCTCTTTTTTTATATAGAGAGGGAAACGCGTTGGGAGGGTGTATTTGTCATCAGGGCTAGCATTCCTGACTTGGGTGCTGCCCTTGTAAGGGCGGAAGCAATTTTTGCAGGGGCACGACAGGGGTAGGGAACTTGTATTTTGGTTGCTCCCCCCCCCACCCCCCTAAGGTCTGGTTTGACCTGCTTCTGCCTTGGATTTTCCGGTGGTATCTGATCTCATCAGGAGAAGAACTGGGTGAGATCTTTCTGTTTATTATTATTATTTTCATGCACTGCATTGCACTTTACTACATCGTGTTTTAGACTAATGATATTAAAAGTTATATTTTAATTCTAAATCCTTGCTTGCACTTATACTCTAATTGGGATTTGGGCTGTACTGCTTTGCCATTGCGGCAGGATTGCTCTTTACCCTAACCCCATTATTACCCAGCGGGGTTGTAGCTCCCGGACTACCGTAATACCTGAGCTGACTAGGTGGCAGACAGCAGAGCAGGGCCACAGGCGACAGAGATCCGGTCGCGGGAGACCTTAAGTGGACCGGGGCAGGGTTGTAGCCCGCTGGTACCGACAGCGGGAATCTGGTCCAGAGGCCGTGCACAGTTGGGGTACCTGGACCCCAGGGCGGGGACAGCTGCAAGCACCTTTCCAATTAACCAGCAGAGGACAAGATTCCAAGTCTTGTCCCACTAGTAGCCCAGATAGAGCGAGACAGAAGCCCAACGCGGGGGATAGGGCGTCTGCAAGTGCATGCAAAAATCCCAAGGGTCAGATCTCGCGGGCCACAGCTCCCACAGAAAAGTCACTGGGAGTGGACTTTCCCCGTTTCATGCGACCTAGTCAACACACAAGACAGCAACACAGAAGTGCAGGAGGAAGGGTCCCTGTTCTGTCCACCAGTGTGCGGGACGCGAGCACACCCTTCCGGAGGCTACCGGTATCCGGCACTTGGTTTACTATATGGATTCTGTGTGACTTTATTCAAAAATTGAGTACACCGGTATCATCCGGTCCAGCCCTGCAGACTGTGTCCCAGCACTCCACCTACCCCTGGCCCCCGGGACAACACCTCCCCTACCCGTGGAGGGGATACCATCCTGCTGCCCCGCTCCATCAGCCCCGGGCACCCCATACCAAGGCAGCGGCGGTGTCACCAACAATCACTGCAACCCACGAGTGGCGTCACTGACAAACTCTTCCCTGTAAATACCCCCCTTTTCTTAGTTGTGGGCGACGGACTGCTGCACGAGCCCGGGTCCGGCCACCACTCGAGCCACAGCAACTGCCGTGTGTCCCAAGCAGCCCCCCTGCCGTGGTCTTTCCCCCGCACGCAACACTTTCCTATATTTTTGGTTCCCAGCTAGGTACAAATAGGCAGCTGGGGGTTGGGTGCATTAGCTTGCTGTACCTGGCTGGCATACAAAAATATGGTGAAGCCCATGTCGATTTTTTTCCAGTTGTCTTCCTCTACCTTTTTGCCATGTTTCGCTTTCTGTCGGTCAAGCTGCAGACTTAAATAGCACCTGATTTTTGTCATTATTATCACCGTCATCATTGCCATCATCCTCTACTGCATGTCATACTCCAAGTACGACTACACCTTCTTCTCCATCAGAACGCAAATATCAATCACTGATCGTGTGTCAAGAAAACAAGAGTACACTTCCAGTCATTCAAGTTGCTGGTGGTGCAGTCGTTGTGTCGCGGGCGGAGGAGGGGACGCCGCGCTCTCCCACTGCTCGGGTCCGGCTGCCGCGGCCTGCTGCTGCTCGGTGGCTCGAGCGATGGGCCGGATCCCGGGGACTCTAGCGGCGCTCCTCACCCGTGAGTGAAAGGGGTTTGGTTGTGGGGATTGTTTATTGTCCGTGACGCCACCCACGGTTGTGGTGATTAGGTGGACACCACCGCTGCTCTGGCTGGGGATCCCGGGAGTGGTGGTATGGAGCAGCCAGTTGTTGATTTGCCCCTCCGTGGGTGGGGGATTGGTGGTCCCGGGGCCCAGTGATGGGGTTGGATGGTGGACAGGCGGGTATGGGGCCTGTGGAGGTGCAGGGGCGCAGGGGCAGCGCTGTGCCGCACGGCACAGAGGTACTCACTCAGCCAGTAAACACGACACAGTTCTCGGTAAACAAACGGCTGGTTGGACGGGTCCCTCGGACGGTTACGGTGCTGATGTTCCCTGCAGTTGATGGTGACGGTCTCTTCCCTGCACCTATGTGTAGTTGTTTGGTAGCGATGGGTTCCCACCGGTAACCCGCTCCCCAGCTTGGATATGAGCCGGAGGAGCTCCACTCTTGCCCGCAGGTGCTGGCCCTGGGAAACTGGTGCCTTGGCGGTGGGGATGTCTCCCCTTAACGGTTGGACTGTTGCCTTCAAACGGGACTTGGTTGTTGGGAGACAGTCGTCCCCTTCACTGACGGATTTGGCAAATTATGGCGACTCCTAGCTTTGCCGGGATCCGAAAGGCCCCTGCCCTGGTGCTGACTAATCTTCGTATACCGCTCCGGTACCGCCGGGTCACCACCCGTCCACGGTCCTTTCGGCAACCTCCAATCAGTCTCGCCTGCAGACGGTCACCGCCGTCTGCCAACCTTGCTGTCTCAGTCCGGGGCACACACCCGGACTAACTTCAGGCTTCTTGCTGTCACTACTCCTACTTTCCTCCTTTACCACTTCACCAGCTTCACTTCACTTCCTTTCACTTTCAACTCTCAAGCTAATCTGCCTGGTTTTCCCGCCTCCAGAGCGGTGAACTCCTCGGTGGGCGGAGCCAACCGCCTGGCCCACCCCCTGGTGTGGACACCAGCTCCTGGAGGAAGGCAACAAGGATTTTAGTTTTGACCTTGTGTGTACCTGCAGGGAATGTGGGGTGCGTGTGGTGTTGTGACCTGTGACCCCTGGCTTGCCCAGGGCGTAACAGTTGCCTTTCCAGCTTGTGGATTTGGCTGCCTTTTGGAAAAATGAACTTAGGGGCATTTTGCACACTACGACATCGCAAGCCGATGCTGCGATGCCGTGCGCGATAGTCCCCGCCCCCGTCGCAGCTGCGATATCATGGTGATAGCTGCCATAGCGAACATTATTGCTACGGCAGCTTCACATGCACTCACCTGCCCTGCGACGTCGCTCTGGGCGGCAAACCGCCTCCTTATGAAGGGGGCGGGTCGTGCGGTGTCATAGCGACATCACACGGTAGGCGGCCAATAGAAGCGGAGGGGCGGAGATGAGCGGGATGTAAACATCCCGCCCACCTCCTTCCTTCCGCATAGCCGTCATGAGCCGCAGGACGCAGGTAGGAGATGTTCCTCGCTCCTGCGGCTTCACACACAGCGATGTGTGCTGCCGCAGAAACGAGGAACAACATCGGTATTTCCCAATTATGGAAATGACCGACGCTACACCAATGATACGATTACGACGCTTTTGCATAATCGTATCATAAAGGATTTACACACTACGATGTCGAGAGCGACGCCGGATGTGCGTCACTTTTGATTTGACCCCACCGACATCGCACCTGCGATGTCGTAGTGTGCAAAGGGCCCCTTAGCCTCCATGGAAGATATCAAGCTGCTTCTCTGATGGATACTCACCCTATTCTTTCATGCAGGAGAATGTAGGCTGCTTTCTGTACTTGTCTTTGAGGTACAAAGTATACTATACTTTAGATACCTGGATCAGTATTTATGTCTAGGGAGAATGTATAAGAGTGGTGGACAATGGTAGTCACATTCCTACTCCTGAAGACATCAATTGCGTTCCTGTATTGTAATACCAATAATGTATTGCATCTTTTGTAAATGTTGTTGTATGTGAACTGTAATGCAATGCGAAGTCACTGTGTAATGTAAGGTATAATGTAGGATCTGATAATGTAATGAATGTAAAATGTACAGTTTTTATGTTTTGTAAGAAAGGTCTGCCGAGCAACAGGCCGCAGGGACAAAACCCGTTAAGTGTTGCGAGTAACCCACCTTGGCAGAGGTCAGCTGACAGTGAAAGAAGGGCTCATTCTAGAGTCAGTAACGGCATAGTGAATGATCATGACAGATGTATAGTCGGTCAGTCGTGAAGGTCGCCTACAGTGTGTGGCTTGTGGCAATGGAGCAGTATTAGACCAAAGAAAAATCTCTAAAACATCATGTTTATTATACACATTAAAATAGTTTATCCCAATTAAAAACACTGGGGCCGTACCCAATTGTAAAGTCACTGACCAATGTCGTGAAGTGCATATATGAAGCCCCACAAGTGTTGTGTCGGTGCATTACCTTCAGGGACTCCACGTGGCGGGACGGTCTGGTCACAGGTAGGGAATCTTCTCTTAGGATTGTCGTGACGCCACTCTCGGTATTGCGGTCAGGGTGACCGCCACTGCAGATTAAGGGGTGCCTGGGGCTGATGGTGGGTGCAGTCAGTTGTAGTGGCCTCCCGAGAGTGAGGCAAGCCCCAGGGCCCTGTGTAAGTGTGTGGCACCACAAGTTGCAGAATGACTCACACGCAAGCAGAATGTCTTTCAGGGTTTTTACTCACAGTAGGTGGCAGGGTGAGTAACCCGGGCGTAGCTGTTATGAACCAGGCTGGAACCAGATCTCCTTCAGGCTGACTTGTGAGGGTGGCTACTGACTCGCCTTCTCTAGCCCTTCTGTTGTTTGTGATGACCCCGACTTGAAGTCCCTACGGGGGTCACCCAGGGAAGTTGCTGCTCCCCTCGTTTCAGCCCGTTTGCTTGTAACCTGGACCAGGTCACTCCGGCTGCTTGCCTCCTGTGAACTATGGGCCCTCTCTTTGCTACGTGGCTGTGGACTCTGTGGTGGTATGGTGTGGGCTTTAAGGGCCCCACACCGGCAGGTTTGGAAGAAGAAAGGTGAATCTATCTCTGCACTAGGACCTGTTACCCCTGCGGGCCTGGTACCTCCCTGGCAGTCCCCTTACTCTGCCACCCCTTTGCTCTCTCTAGCCTTGGGTGGATTTCGGGTGGCACTACCAGGTGACCGATCTCCCCCGTCAGTAGTCACTGTGCGTACGCTGTCAGCTTGTGACAGACTCCAGGGTCTGTTGCATGCGTCTTCTCTCCCTTAGCTCCAGTCACTAACTGGCTCACTTCTCCTCCTCTCCTGTTCTTGCCTATGCAACCTAGCAACCAGGCTCTCTACCACACCCCTTGAGTGGACATGGAGGCCACGCCCCCTCCTGATAGCTCTCAGAAGTCCTCCCAAAGGTACATGTGTGAGACCTGATTACTATGCGCCTGTGTAATCACAGCTCGGTCAGCTTTCTGGATTACCTGTATTGCACTGCCCCCAGCATGGGTGCAGCACTCAGTGGTGCCTGATCAGGTCAGAGGCGCCACACATATAGCCGGTGAAGTCCTGAATAGGGCAGTGGGCAAAATGGGCGTGCGATTGTGTCTCTTCTATTTAACTGTTGTCTTTTAATTGCAAGATGTCGCAGTACTCAGGATAAGGGACCTGATATTCCCTGATATTTATCCCTTCCTTGCAACGGAGGTTAGATTCACCTTAATGTTTTGGGTGCCCCCGTTCCTCGGCGGCTAGCCCTAGTTGCCCCTGTCAATTGAACTATACCGCTCCCTGCTGTGCTTCAACCGAGGCCAGGAGTTTGGGAGCGGTCAGTGTCTCTGGCAGTGCTGGCTTCCGGTCAGGGACTGTCTCCGCTGCGGCCGGGCGAATTGCCGGGGCCGTCGTCATCACGGGCGCTGCTTCCTCCGAGTCAGGGACTGATTTTTTCTGGTTTGCTGCCGGGCTCGGGACCGGACGGGACACCTTCCGGGCTTTCATCTGGCGTGGAGCTGGTACGGGTGCTAGGGTGGTGACGGGCTCGCTGCCGGTGGCTTCTGCTGGCGGGCCTTCGTGGGCAGACGGGACGGGGACCGCTGCCGTTGTTGGGGGCAGCGGACTGAGCGGGGTGTCGGCAACAGGTGCGGGCGGCGAGGGAGTTAGCGTGGCAGACCGGGCCCCTCAGCCTGGTCGGCCGGTCCCTGGGGGACATAGGGGCGTGGGTCGCTTACCCGCTCCTCCGAGGCTGCCTCCACTTCACGGGCCCGAATGGCTGCAGCTAACTCTGACATCTCGGCCGTCCATCGCTTGAGCAAGAAGCTCGCCTGCGCCTGGATCCTGCGGCACATGCTCTCAGTCTGGGCGTCTACCCAGTCGACTGTTGCGGGCACGGGCTCCTTCACTGCGGGCTTGCCAGACGGGTTTGCCATGTTACACTGTTGGTATCCAGGAACAAGAAGGGTGGCAGGGTCCTGGAGTCCCTGCCCTTTATTTGCTCTGGTCACATGTTGCAAAATCTTCACCCACCCCCCCTTGGTCTTTTACAGGCACTCTCTTCTGCTGCGGGACAGTTTTGTTTTACGACCTCGGGGTTTACCTTACAGCCGTGTTCCCAGGGTGCGGGGCTTCGGTTTCGTGCTCTTTCCTCGGGGACGAAGACGCTGGCTGTAGTTTTCGTGCCTAAAAATGGCGTTAAAAATGGCGACTTCTGAAAATTTCTCAACGGATCACCGCTGACTGTCCAATTCAAGGCGCACTTCCACAAGGTAAGTGGATGGTTAAGTATCCTGTTCGTGATGCCAAGTTTCGGGGTGTGCTGCCCCCGTGCCAGCAGCCGCCCACGGTGTGTGGTGAGGTAGGACACCACTGCTGCTGTTATGGGCAGCCGGGAGAGATGTTGTGGGTAGGGATGGTTGCCCCGGGACCCAGTGTCTTGTGCAAGGTATAGCGACGGCAAGGGGATGTTTTATTGCTCACAGTCAATGAATCACACGAGTTTTGGTAAACCAAGGTGCTGGTGGTTTCAGGTCGGCTGTGTGTTTCCTAAGTGAGGGAAGGGTGTAGTGCAGGGGCCTATCTGTGACTACCTGGTTTTGCCAGGGCGTCACATAAATGCCTGTAACATTTTGGTTGTCTTATTGTCAGGCAAAATAACTCACGCTCCATGCATGGCACACATCCTGAATTTAATTGTGCAAAATTTCTTTCACAAATATACATGCTTGAAGAAGGTATTGCCTATAGGTTGCATGTTGCCTATGAAAGCCCTTGGAAGAAGTAGCAAAATGTATCAGTAGTGACAAGTATGAAATCAACAATGTGATCCCAAGAATTTTCATCCTATAAAAAAACACTCACTAGCAAGCAAGAGGGGATGCAGGAAGAACACCAATTATCACCTTTTAAGTGCAGCCATGTGTTTGTTGGAGAACTTCAAGGTCCATGTCATCTTCTGCAGGAGTTGATAACAGTAAAGGCACTTGGTCATGCAGGTGTGGATGGCAAGCTGTATACTGCAATGTTTGTGGGAGGACTGATATATTGGTAACATAAAGCAATGTTATGTGCATTTGATAACCACACTTTTAGAACATTTCTATAAAAGCAAAGAGGAGATTATTTTTTTTTACAATTCCCGGAAGGGAGACCAAGTTGCCTTATTACTAGAAGAAACTCTGTTACCAACTATGCAAAGCTTTTGCCACTCACACAAGTGACAAGTAGATCCCTCTACAATCAATACAGACACAACGTTTCACCACTCGTCGCAGCATTAGTGCTACAACAAGTAGCCGAGTCAACAGCAGGAATACCTACAATATATTTAACATGAATGACAAGATGTTTTATCTGCTATTCTTACAAACAGAAACATTTTAGCCACTTCAGATTCATACATAAACTGTGTGTTTCATCAAGCAGATACCATAGGAAAATTAGGTCAGTGACAAAAACTGACCCAGTTTTCTATGAGTGTGTGACGCCCCTGGACTAGTCAGGTCGTTACAGGGTACTGCACGCTATTTATCTCCTAGTGCAGGACTCAACCCCCCATGGTTCTGGGTTCCCAACTTTCAGCACTGCCTCCATCAGCATCCAAAATCCCAATCACACCTCGCACCACACCCTGTCAGGCACACCAGTGGGCTGCTAAACTGGAATAGGGCCGCCCACCTAGGGGTCAGGCAGGAAGGTGGAAGGTGATGAGTCAGTCTAGAGTAGCCCTCGAGCAGAGAGGAGCTTGAGGAAGCTGGGAGTTGGAGCTCCCAGGGGAGAAGTGGATTGGGTTGCAGACAGTGGTCTGGACCCGGAGGTGTCAGAGACCCGGTCGCGGGATATTGGGCCTGGCTTAGTTGAGGAGGACAGTTGGCAGCTGCAGTCCAATAGCCGGTCTGGGGCCGAAAGCACATCGGGGTACTGGACCCTAGGTCGGGGAGAGGCTTCAAGCAACCCGTAAATTAACCTGTGGAGGACAGGGCCTTTATGGACTGTTCCGAAGCTCAGAGATCGGTGGCACTAGCACAACAAGGGGGATAGGGCTTTCCAATCAAAGCAGCCCACTGAAATTCCAAGCGTGAGCTCCTGAGAGCAAGCTCCTCTACTGCCCATAGTAGAGAGCGGGGCCCGGAAAGCTTCGATCTTACGGGCCACTTGGACAGTTCTAAAATTCTGTACACAGCGGCAGGCTCTGGACCATGGCAGTACTGCAGGGGATGGAACCCGGACGAGCTCCCCCAAGAGGGCAGCGGCACCCAGAGACTTGGTTTACCACATTGTCAGCTTCTGAGTGAGTACCTGATTAGCCCCTGCTACCAGCGAGCCTTTGCTCCCCCTGTAATCCATCCCACCATCCAGAGTCCCAGGGCCTTCCCCTACCTGTGGAGAGTAACGTCATCTAGCTGCCCCACTCCATCACTCCGGGTACTCCCAACAGCGGCGGCGGTACTCCCTGTTACCGCACACCACGGGTGGCATCACAAACTATCTAATTCCCCTGTAAATAACCCCCATCACGTTTTAGAGTGACCATGAGCCCCTGGGTCCGGAGACCCTCGAGCCACACGTAGCGACACCCGGATCTGAGCTGTTCGACCGCTGTTGGGGTGGTACAAGTGTACTGTCATGTCCAGTCTCCAGAGTCATGTCAAAGTAATCATTCAGCACAGTCGGTGGATTTTTCACACCAAAGTCGACCAGGTTACCCTCCACTACATAGCCTTATCAGTCACACATTTTCTTACTACCCACTGAATTCTGTAGTGCTAGACTGTACTACTTCTGCTTGGGTTCCATTTTTTGCCCTACAGTGCCAAACATCTCTTTTTCTGTCCTATCCTAACACTCTTTCATGCTGCTCCTGCCACAACCACTGCACAGCCATGCTAGCTATGTATCTCCTAGCTGCCCACTATGTTTTATAGTATTAAACAGTACTACTAATGCTGAGAAACCTCCTCTCTTGAGGGTACACAAACATGAAACAAGTCATAGCTTATTCACTTTGAAATCAGCACTCCTGTATTATTTATTTTTTTTTTCAAAACGTTTTTTATTGATTTTTCAAATTTGTAAAAACATGACAAATATCATTGCAAAAGAAGAACATTCGTCTGACAAAATGTGACATAGAGGTGGGTGATACCCCAATTTGGAGTTCCATGTTGCTGTTCGATTTAAGATAGTATACAGTAACATTAAACCAAAACAGAGGTAATGAAATATAATATAACATATGCAATAAAATTCGTTAAATCTCTGTGTCGTCCCTGAATGATTTCAATTTTACTAGCGTGCCTTGGTATTCCCAACTGTCTCGTCTCTCCCTCCCTCCAGAGCCCCCTCCTAGGTGACTCTCAGTTTACCCAGGCTGTCTTGGATATCGCTCAGGATATACCACTCCGAGTGAACAAAAGGTGCCATCAGGTTAATTATTTCTCCCTGTGTGAATTGGCTTTCAATAAAATGTCTCCATCTCACAAAAAACTTGGCTGTCAACCCATCTTTATCCCTCTCTGCTTCTAGTTTTTCCCACTTCAGAAGGTAGTGTAGTTCGCCCATAACCTCCTTTATGGATGGGCCCTCCCTTTGAATCCAGTGTTTTAACCCCTTCAGCCCCCGGGCACTTTCCGTTTTTGCGTTTTTGTTTTTTGCTCCCCTTCTTCCGAGAGGCGTAACTTTTTTATTTTTCCATCAATCTTGCCATATGAGGGCTTGTTTTTTGCGGGACGAGTTGTACTTTTAAATGAAACCATAAGTTTTACCATATAGTGTACTGGAAAACGGCAAAAAAATTCCAAGTGCGGAAAAATTGCAAAAAAAGTCGGATTGTACAATAGTTTTTAGGATATTTTATTCACCGTGTTCACTATATGGTAAAACTGATGTGTGGGTATGATGCCTCAGGTCGGTGCGAGTTTGTAGACACCAAACATGTATAGGTTTACTTGTATCTAAGGGGTTAAAAAAAATTCACAAGCTTGTCCAAAAAACGGGGCGCACGTTTTGCGCCATTTTCCAAAACCCGTAGCGTTCTCATTTTTCAGGATTTGAGGCTCAGTGATGGCTTATTTTTTGCGTCTCGACCTGACGTTCTTAACGGTACCATTTTTGCGCAGATGCTACATTTTGATCGCCTGTTATTGCATTTTGCGCAAAATTTGCGGCGACCAAAAAACGTAATTTTGGCGTTTGGAATTTTTTTGCCGCTACGCCGTTTACTGATCAGATTCATTGATTTTATATTTTTATAGATCGGGTATTTCTGAACGTGGCGATACCAAATATGTGTGTATTTTTTATTTTTTTAACCCGTTAATTTTCAATGGGGTGAAAGGGGGGTGATTTGAACTTTTAGGTTTTTTTATTTTTTTTTAATTTTTTAAAACTTTTTTTTTACTTTTTTTTTTTATTTTACTAGTCCCCCTAGGGGGCTATTGCGATCAGCAATCCGATCGCTCTGCACTATCTGCAGATCTCAGCTACAGAGCTGAGAACTGCAGATTTGCTGCTTCACTTTCAATGCCGGCTGTATTCTGGCATTGAGAGGAAGTGACTCATGTTAGCTACAGGCGTCATCACATGACCCTGTGCTACCATGGCAACCGCCGAAAGTCACGTGATCATGTCACGTGACTTCCGGTGGGGGCGGGGTAAGTCACTGTCATGGCGGCTTCCATATACATATCGCTGCCAAGACTTTGGCAGCGAAATGTAAGGGGTTAATGGCCGCGGGTGGAAGCGATTCCACCCGCGGCTAGCAGGCACACATATCAGCTGTTGATAACAGCTGATATGTGCACGTCTCGCCGCCGCCTGCCGGCAGCAGGGGGCGGGGCTTACCGGCACACGATCCCTGACGTACATAGTACGTCATGGGTCGTTAAGGGGTTAAGATGCAACGCTTAGCTATCATGGCTATGTCATGCGTTATTGCGTATTTCCTCTTTTCCTGCGTGCTCGGTCCTCCTCCTACTCCTCCCTCAAAGGAGTGGAAAATCCACACCATTAAGTCTAGTTTGCTGAAAATTCCCCATGTTGACTGGGCAAATAGTCTGACTTGGTTCCAGAACCTAGCGATTGTCTCACATTCCCATAGCCCATGCAGCATATCCGTTTTCTCTTTTTGACACTTAGGACACCACCTATCCCTACCTGGTATGTTGAAACCCATAATAGCCCTATGTAGAATTCTGAATTGAGTGTCTCTGCATCTCTCATTGGTAATATGTTTCCGCACTTGTACCCATCCTCTCAGTATATCATCTACCACTTCTTCCCTTCCCAATTGTTTCCCCCACGCTGTTAAAGTCCAACTATCCTCCCGTGAAATAAGCACCTCCCTTAGCGATCGATAAATTTTAGAGACATTTAATCATATTCCAGTAACTCATCAATCGAACTTCTATTCAGCTCTCTTCCAACCACACCAAGGTCTCCTATTATTCCATGTTTCAATTGTTCATATTGGATGATATGTGAGCTATTAAGGTTGTACTTATCCAACACTTCCCGACCTGTCATCCACCTCCTGTCCTCCACATTCATAACATCTATCATTCTCCTGACTCCCCTCTCTTTCCATCTAGTAAATAGCTTGTTTTCTCGTCCCAGGGGAAAATTTGGGAATGCCCAGGGGTTCAAGTACTTGGACACTTTCCATGAGAGCCCCAGTTTTTTCCTTACCGACTTCCATGTTAGCATGGTGTCTCGGAATATAATTGAGTTCCTTATGTGCCCTTCAACCCTGGATAGTGGGGAGTGCAGAATGGGCGTCAGATCCCACGGTGACGCATATTTAGTTTCCATCGCATGATCTGAGTTCCTACTCGTTCCTCTCACCCAATCAATTACATGCCTCATGATACATACAAGATTATACCCTTGGACATCTGGAAAGTTTAGACCTCCCTCCTCTGCTGACTTCATCAGCGTACGCAGCTTTATTCTGGGTTTCCTTCCCCTCCACACAAATTCTGTATATGCGGAGTTGAGCTTATTCACATCCTTTAGTTTTAGCAATAGCGGGATCGTCTGGAAGGGATACAGCAGCCTAGGAAAGCTCATCATTTTTATCAAGTGGCATCTTGCCAGTAATGGAAGTGGCAGACCTTTCCATCCCTTTAATTGAACTATAATTTTCCTGATTAGCGGTCCATAGTTCAAGTTATAGATTGTTTCCACCGTTCTTCCTATATACACTCCCAGGTATTTAATTGAAGATTGTGCTATAGGAATTCCACATAGACAGCCATCCCTTACTTGTCCCCCCATTGTCCCATGATGCCCCTTTAGGAACATGATCTCGCACTTTTTTTTGTTCAGTTTGAAACCGGAGAATGAGCCAAATTTTTCAATCAAGGCAAGAGTCTGTGGCAAATCCGCACCGGGGTCCCCCATATAAAGTATGATGTCATCAGCAAAAAGCGCTGTCTTTACTTCTGAACCCCTTATCTTGATTCCTTTAAAGCTATTTTGTCCCTGTAGTATTCTTGACAATGGCTCGATTGCCAGGTTGAATAAAAGAGGAGATAATGGGCAACCCTGTCTTGTTCCCTTCATCAAAGGGAACACGTCTGATAGAAAGCCCGGAGTGTGTACCCTAGCTCCCGAGTTGGCATAAAGGTTTCTAATGTAAAGTCTCATCTTGCCTACAATCCCTATGGCCTCCATTACCCTGTCTAACCACCTCCAATTTACATTATCAAACGCTTTTTCTGCGTCAAGTGTAACTAGGGCAGGTCTAGCCCCTCCCTCAGTGAGACCCAGTCTAACCGCGTCTACTACTAGAATTGTCTTTCGGATATTGGTAACGGCATTTCTCCCCTTAATAAACCCCACCTGGTGGTTCGTAATGATCCTAGGTAAGATCTCGGCCAGTCTATTAGCCATGATCTTGGACATAATTTTTAAATCCTGATTTATGAGCAATATAGGTCTATAACTAGAGGGATCATCCAGGTCCTTGGTTCCCTTGGGGAGTAATTTAATATATGCTATGTTAGAATTTTTGGGTATTTCCGCCCCTCCCAGGAAAGCATTAAAGACTGAGGTTAGATCCGGCGAGATCAGATCCTTCAGAGCCTGAATAGAATTCACTGTTAAAACCGTCAGGTCCCGGTGCCTTGTTGGTGTTAAGCTCCCCAATTGTTCTCGTCACCTCCTCTACTGTGATATCTGGCACTCAAATCTTCCTCTGTCAAGCTAGGCATTTGGGCTTGTCTTAGCCACTCTGCCTCATCAGTCATGTCATTATTCCCTGACCCATATAGTTTTCTATAGTAATCTCCCAGCAATTTATTAATGTCCTTAGGATCCGTAGTCACCTCTCCCCCCTTTGTTTTCAGTTTAGAGATCACTGTAATTTTTCTGCTGCCCCTTGCCAGATTGGCCAACATCCTCCCCGCCTTGTTGCCAAACCTATGTAAGTCAACCTCCTTGTGCGACCAGAATAGTTGTTCCTTTTTTTGGCCCATTCGTCAAATCCCTCTTTTGCCTCCAGCCATCTGCCTTTTGTCATGGGAGATCTATTTGTCACATAATTTGTATATGCTACCCGTACTGCTTCACTATGGAAATTATAATTCTCATTGGTTTTCCATTTGATCGTGGCTGCGTACCCCACCAGATGGCCCCTTAGGACCGCTTTTGCCGTTTCCCAAAAAATCACTGGGGACTCTCTATGTTCATTATTGTCCTCTGCGAATTCTCTCCACCACTCCTGTAGCACCTTGTGGAAATTATCTTGCCTGAGAAGGAACGATGGGAATCTCCATATAATATCTGTACCTCTCCTGAATTTCTCTCTAATGCCCAATCTCACCGGACTATGATCAGAGATCACCATATTCTCTATCACACAATCTTGCGTTCCACTCAGTAAATCTTGCGAGATCCAGAACTGATCAATACGTGACTAGCTATCATGAGGGTGAGAGAAGTGTGTATACTCTCTGTCATGTGGGTGAATTAGTCTCCAGATGTCTTTTAGTCCTATGTCTTCTAATGTTACATCCCTATTGTCTAAACTCCTGCCCACATTAGCTGTCCCCTCCTCGCCCCTCCTCCTATCTTCAGCTGAGTCTGGGACGGTGTTAAAATCGCCTCCTACTATAATGTTAGCCTCCCCATCTGCTAATATGGTGGCCTTTATGCCATCATGGAATGTGATTTGTTGTGAATTTGGGCCATCGACATTATAGATACTGAGTTTACCCGCTGGACTAACGATTTGCTGCCACCTTCCATGGTCGTCTGCCTCATGTGCCACTACCTCATGACTGAGTTGTTTATTTATTAGGATCATAGTGCCCGCTTTTCTACCTTGTGCCGCTGCCCCGTAAACGGTGCCCACCCAATGTTTCTTCATGCGGAAAAAGTCCTCCCCCCCAAGTGGGTTTCCTGTAATAAGGCAATGTCTGTCTTTAGTCTTTTCAGATGTCTCAATATCATTGCTCGTTTGTTAGGTGATCTCAGCCCTTTAACATTCCACGTAGTTATCTGTATCATGTTTACCTGTGTATTCTGCTTTTACTACTCCCTCCCCTATTCCTATCAAGGAAGACGAGATGTTCGACACTAGAATCACAGTTGGTACCACAAAATCGACACTCACTTTCCCCACCTTGCAAATATAACAAATACAACAAAAAGCATGTAACTGTAAAACATATTTTCCCTTTCGAGACATCCACGGCGCTTTCCGCCACGTTGGTGAGCTCCCCTATTCCTAGCCAAAATATGTAGCTCCCTAATCACCCCCATAAAATATATGTTCTATCCCCGGACTAACTTGAATAAGCCTTTGAAAATTATGCAAAAATTAGCACAGTATGTCAAAACCTCAGCAAGATTCTCCAGTTTTACTTATCTCTTACTCCAGGTAGCCATCAGTCCGCCTAGAACAAGCCCACTTCATTTGAATTTGGATGACGTTCCTGGACAAAGGAGAAAAAGAAAAAAGACCAAGGGGAGAGAAGATGGAGAAAGAAAGAAGAAGAAAATGAAAAAAAAAAAAAAAAGAGAGGGTGGGAGAGGGCCCAGACTTTGGGATGTTTTCCTCTCTTTTCTCCCTTCCCCCTCCTCCTCTTACCTCCCCATCCCTCTCTCCATAAGGCATCCTCCTCAACGCCTTTTCCTGTTTGAAATAAAAAAACCAGGCTAAAAAAGGAAAAATAATGAGTGAGTTCCAGTTCAGGTATCATGGTTTCTCTCCAAGGGTTGGTTCCTGTGTTCCGGGCGAGAATTATGCTGTTGACCCGGGCTTAGCCTCCTTTCCTCCCTGGTCTCGACTTGCTTTTGTCCCCCAAGACGTCCCACATCTCTTCCTGAGCTTGTGGGGGATCCTCTTCTATTATTCCCTTCTCCACTAGCTCCTTTTTCTTGCCTTTCTGACCTAGTCTTGTCGAGCTCTGCCATGAGAATGTTTTCTGCTTCTTTGTAGTCCTTGTAGTAGTCAAACGAGCCATTGAGGTTTCTAACTTTCAGTGTAGCAGGGTATAATAGCTGGCACTTTACTTTTTTGTTGTACAGAAATGAGCAAATTTTGCTAAATGTTTTTCTCCTTCTGGTTACTTCAGCTGAGTAATCTCCAAAAATTAGCAGTCTGTTGCCTTGATATTGTAGTGGACGCTTTCGTTCTCTAAAGGCCCTCAATATTTCCTCCTTATGCTTATAATCAAGGTACTTGACAATCACCTGTCTGGGTCTTATCGGGGTATTCTTGTTTGAGTTTTGGCCCTCTCCCTTATTCGCCTCCTGGTGTCTCAGTGGACCCACTCTTTGGGCTCTTTCATCTCTGAATTTCGCCTTTATGCCCAGGGCCTGCGGTAGCTCCAACTCGCAAATATTATCGAACTGTCCAATCGACACAGACTCTGGTAACCCGACTATATGTAGGTTGTTGCGTCTCGATCTGTTTTCCAAATCTTCCGCCTTATCCTTCAAGTATTCATTAGATTTTGCTAGAGCTGCTATTTGTGCTTGCATAGCCAGTATTGTCTCCTCGGAGTCAGATATTCTCTGCTCTGATTCTGCCAGTCTAGATGCATGGGTATTTATCTGTTTTTGCATTTTAGCTAATGATGTTTGTATGGCTGCCTCAATAGCCACTTTAATCTCTTTTGACAAGTGTGATGCCACTTCTTCAGCCAGTTTTTTATAGTCCACATTAAGCTTTTGTGTGTACTTGTCTTGGCCTGCAGGTGGTGCTGTTTTCTTAGTTCTCTTTGTCTGGACTGGGCCACTACCTTTCTTCCCCAATACCTTGCAGGCTTGTGATGTTGGTGTAGCAAGCTGTTTTTTGTTTCCTTTGTAAGGGGTACTATTAATTCTTGCATTTGACTTCCTGTGTGTCTGAGTGGGATTAATCTCCCTGTACAGTTTGTCAGTTTCATCCTCCAACACTGCTGTGTCTCTGAGCTCCCCTGCTTTGCCAGCATCTTCTTCTCTCCCTTCTGCCTTCATATCTCCTTCATCCTCCCATTGCGATGCACCCTCATCAGTCCCCTGCATCCACCTCTCTCCTGCTCTGTCCTCCTGTGACTCCTCACTCATATCTCCCTTATCTCCTGTCTCCTAGCTCATATCTCCCTTATCTCTCCCCCTCCAGCTCTGTGTTTGCTTTTCTGTGTATTGCACCATGTGCTCAGGCTCCTCCCCCATCAGGCTCCTCCTCGCCATAATGTTATCTTCTCCTCTGCACTGCCTGTCCATGTCACAGCTTCTCCAGGCTCCCTCACCGCTGCCAGCGCTTCTCAGGAGGTACCATTCCATAGCTGGCTGCTTTAGATAACCTCCTGTGCTGCTCTCTGTTTGATGGCTCATCCGGGGGGGCTTTTTTTAGTCGATTTTTGTGAGGGGTTGCAGGAGCTTCTCTTCTAGGCTTCCACCTCAGCCAGGACCGGATCCGGAAGTCCTGTATTATTTTTTAAATAAATTAATTTTTGGACAGCTTGATAACAAGTTTTAGTAATTGAGTCATCATTTTGTGATTAAAAAAACTCCTATTTTGGCTGCAGAAAAAATTGGAAAGCCTGAAAAAATAAAACTTTGTAGTTGCCTTATCCCTTCATTATTAGCAAACAAGTTGCAGACCCCCCCAAAAATGGATAATTTTCCAACCCTAGTTGAGAAACAATAACTTTTTATTGTTCAAAACACTTCTGTTTTGTACAGAAAAAAGGATAATTTTTGGACAGCTTGATTAAAAGCCATACTAATTAATTCATCATTTTGTCACAGTCTGCACCCCTCATATGCCACTCACCCTGCAACCCCCTCTTCCCTCATTACTGGTCACGCGTTTCCATCTCCTTCAGGAATCAGTATCTCCTTGCTTTCTGACTGGCAAAACTGTGGCTCCTCCCACTCGGTCATATGGGCATGACATCATCGCAGGTCCTATCTACACCACTAGGATGTATTTTCGTCATCTGGACAAGAGTTTCTGCTCTGCCCCTGCAGCACTCACATGTCAAAGCTCCTAGTGGTCCCCCTCTGAGCACGGGGCCTGGGGCAACCACCCCCTCTACTTCCTCGGTAGCTATGCTACTGTGACGCCCCTGGACTATCAGGTCGTCACAGGGTACTGCACTCTCTTTCTCTTCAGTGCAGTATTCCAATCCCTCATGGTTATGGGTCCCCATCTTACAGTGCTGCTTCCAACAGTAAATCAAATCCTAGATACACCTTGCACCACACCCACCAGACACACCAGTGGGCGGCTTAAGTGGAATAGGGTCGCCCACCTGGGGTTCAGGAAGGGGAGGTGAGGGGTGTCAGAGAGGAGAAGAGTAGTAGTTGTTTAGTGGAGTAGTGAAGTGGAGGATGCAGGGAGCGGTGGCTCCCAACAGTAGCTGTCTAGGTTGCAGACCCCCGGTCACAGGGGATTGAGGCAAGGTGCCTGGACCTGTTAAAGAGAACGGTCAGCAGCCTGGTCCTATCACCGGTCTGGGACAGAAGGTACGGCGGGGTACACGGACCCTAGGTCAGGAAGAATCTTCAGGCAACCCGTCAATTAACCTGCGCAGAACGGAGCCTTAATGGCCTGTTCCCACTTGCTCCAGAATCGGGGCACTAGCGCAACGAGGGGGATAGGGCCTTCCATACAAGCAGCCCACTAAAATCCCAAGTGTAAGCCCTGAGAGCAGGCTCCCACACTTAGCCATAGTGGGGAGTAGGGCCCGGCAAATTCCAGACTACCGGGCCACTACAGTGAATTTAAACTTTGTGCCATGAGGCAGGTCACGGACCATCAGGCAGCACTGCAGGGGACAGGACCCGGACGAGCTCCCCTTGAGCGGCAGCGGCACCCAGAGACTTGGTTTACCCGGTTGTCAGCGTCTGCTTACTGGCTGAGTGAGTACATGAGTGATCTCCCCGTCACGGCTCCAAGTATCATCATCAAGAGTCCCGGGGCATACCCCCACCCGTGGAGGGTAACGACACCTTGCTGCCTCATTTCATCACCCCGGGTACTCCCAACCGCAGCGGTGGCACTCCCAGTTGCCGCACACCACGGGTGGCGTCACGAACTTTAACTCCCCTGTAAATATCCCCTTTTACTTTAAAGTGTGGCTCCTAAGTCCCCGGGTCCGGAGACCCTCGAGCCATGAATGGACATTACCTTCGGATCCGAGCGGTTCAATCTGCTGCTGGGGCGGCACACTACTGTGTCAGAGATATCTATCTGCAACATTCCAGCTTTTCAGAGGAAATTCACTTTAAAGATCTGGGAAATACTGAAAGTCTTGTTTCCACCTATGGTCCTTGGACTGATCTTTAAAGTATATTGTGTATGAAAGGCCAGAACATTTCAGGGAAAGATATATCTGGTGGGAATTGTGCACCAAGACTTTGATTGCTGCTACCCCTCTATTTGACTGATGATTCAGCTTACAGGTTCCCTTTATATTTTGAAAAATGAATATAAACATTTGTGTAATATAGTAACCTAAATAAATGATTGTTTTCTGTCAAAAGTGTTTTGTCATGCACTTGAGCAACAAGTGTCCCACATAATTCCCAATATTAAGGGCACACCCTTTTGGATATGCACAATATCACCCTGAGGAATGCACAGAATGTCAATTTGCTGTGTGTAGATGATTCAGCCCAATGAAGAAAGTACAGGAAGGATTTATATCTCATAAATTACAAATGCAATTATTAATCATTCAGGAAAGTTACTTAACATAAACTTAGCTGATCTACAAGCTGCAGTAACCTTGAGAGTAGAAATGCACATGTCGTGTAAAGAAATAGATTTTCTGGAGTTAATGCCACTTGGTAAAATGCATGGATCTACAAGTTATAAAGAGTTAGCAATGGTTTAACTGAAATAGGAAAGGGTTCTTTACAGTTAGAGCGGTCAGACTGTGGAATGCCCTACCACAAGAGGTAGTAATGGCAGATACTATAACAGCTTTTAAAAAAGGGCTGGATGATTTCCTCAGTACACAAAACATTGTTGGTTATAAATGACTTAGTGACTAAATGTAGAACTGGTGGAGGAAGGTTGAACTAGATGGACCTAGGTCTTTTTTCAACCTAAGTAACTATGTAACTATGTAACTATGAAAGAAATGTTTTACAAGCACAACAGAAAAACAATTTTGTATGTGGTGATAAGTCACAATTTCAGAAATCTTAAATATATCAGGATATAATAAAATAAATTATTTTGCATCCTGCATTATTTTTACTACACTTCTCCAAATAGGTATGCAATTCATTATTCAGCTGCGTGAAAAGTGCCACACATTACACATTTGAATGAATAAAATGTGCCCCATAATGATGGGAGATCATGCTTGAACTGCTCGTTACTTGATCATTGGGGAGCATCGCGGGTGCACAGGTTCGCTTCACTACATGATGTGTGCAAGCTCTCACCGGGGTTAAAGCAATGTTTTTGGATGTAGTGTGACAAAAAACAACCCCTTCCTCAGGAATGTTTATGGCTACCTGTATGTGGGCTGAGAGCCGAACTCCCCAATCAGTGACTTCCATTATACTTGCCCATATCTACAACTCATATCTACTCAACTCAAAGCCGAATATTATGGAAGAGGTAGAGAATCTCCTCATAAAGCAAATTGATAAAGCAACGAGTCTCGGAGAGGTAATTATTATGGGGGACTTTAACTATCCTGATATAAATTGGGGAACAGAAACTTGCAGTTCCAGCAAAGGAAATAGATTTTTGATAACAATGAAAGATAATTACCTTTCACAAATGGTACAGGACCCCACAAGAGGGGGAGCACTACTAGACCTTGTACTAACCAATAGGCCAGACCGCATACCAAATATACAAGTTGGGGGTTACTTGGGGAATAGTGATCACAAAATAATAAGTTTTCATGTATTCTTTAGTAAGATATATAGTAGAGGGGCTACAAGGACACTAAACTTCAGGAAAGCAAATTTTAAACGGTTGAGAGATGATCTTAGTGCAATAAACTGGGATGATGTACTAAGTAATAAAAGTACACAAAGCAAATGGGAGACTTTTATGAGCATCCTGAATAGGGCTTGTGCAGAAAATATACCCTATGGGAACAAACATGCTAGAAATAGGAGGAAACCCCTATGGCTAAATAGAGCTGTAAGGGAAGCAATAAAAGAAAAACAGAAAGCCTTAAAAGAATTAAAGAGGGTAGGTAGTGATGAGGCATTATATAATTATAGAAAATTCAATAAAATATGTAAAAAGCAAAATAAGTTAGCTAAGTTTGAGACAGAGAGACTCATTGCGAGAGAAAGTAAAAATAATCCTAAAATATTCTTTAACTACATAAACAGTAAAAAACTGAAAAGTGATAGTGTTGGCCCCCTTAAAAATAGTCTTGGTGAAATGGTGGAAGGGGATGAGGGTAAAGCCAACCTGCTGAATGACTTTTTTTCTACGGTTTTTATACAAGAAAATGCCATGGCAGATGACATGACCAGTGATACCATAAATTCACCCTTGAATATTACCTGCTTAACCCAGCAGGAAGTACGCCGCCGCCTCGACATCACTAAGGTTGACAAATCTCCGGGCCCGGATGGCATACACCCCAGAGTACTACAGGAATTGAGTTCTGTGATAGATAGACCATTATTTTTAATCTTCTCAGATTCCTTAATAACAGGGTCGGTACCGCAGGACTGGCGCATAGCAAATGTGGTGCCAATATTCAAAAAGGGGACAAAAACTGAGCCGGGAAATTATAGGCCGGTAAGTTTAACCTCTACGGTTGGTAAAATCCTTGAGGGTTTCTTGAGAGATGCTATACTGGAGTATCTCAAGAAAAATAACCTTATGACAGAGTATCAACATGGGTTTATGAGGGATCGATCCTGTCAAACTAATTTGATCAGCTTCTATGAAGAGGTAAGTTCAAGCCTGGACCAGGGAAATGCAGTGGATGTTGTGTATATGGACTTTTCAAAAGCTTTTGATACGGTGCCACACAAAAGGTTGGTACATAAAATGAGAATAATGGGGATAGGGGAAAATATGTGTAACTGGGTTAAAAACTGGCTCAGTGATAGGAAACAAAGGGTGGTTATTAATGGTACGTACTCGGACTGGGTCTCAGTTCATAGTGGGGTACCACAGGGGTCAGTATTGGGCCCGCTTCTTTTCAACATATTTATAAATGACCTTGTTGGGGGCATGCGGAGTAGAATTTCAATATTTGCAGATGATACTAAACTCTGCAGGGTAATCAATACAGAGGAGGATAATTTTATATTACAGGGAGATTTATGTAAATTGGAGGATTGGGCTGAGAAGTGGCAATTGAAGTTTAATGTAGATAAATGTAAGGTCATGCACTTGGGTAGAGGAAATAACATTTATGATTATGTACTTAATTGTAGAACACTGGGTAAAACAGACACAGAAAAAGACTTGGGTGTATGGGTGGATGGTAAACTTCACTTTAGTGGACAGTGTCAGGCAACTGCTGCCAGGGCTAATAAAATAATGGGATGTATTAAAAGAGGTATAAGTGTTCATGAAAAAAATATAGTTCTACCTCTGTACAAGTCACTAGTGCGACCGCACTTAGAATACTGTGTACAATTCTGGTCACCGATATATAAGAAGGACATAGCTGAACTGGAGAGGGTGCAGAGAAGAGCCACCAAGATTATTAGAGGAATGGGTGGGCTGCAATACCAAGACAGGTTATTAAACTTGGGGTTATTTAGTTTGGAAAAACTAAGGCTTAGGGGGGATCTAATCACAATGTATAAATATATGAGGGGACAGTACAAAGACCTTTCCAAAGATCTTTTTACACCTAGGCCTGCGACTGGAATACGGGGGCATCCGCTACGTCTTGAGGAAAGAAGGTTTAATCATAATCACAAACGAGGATTCTTTACTGTACGAGCAGTGAGACTGTGGAACTCTCTGCCGCATGATGTTCTAATGAGTGATTCACTACTAGCATTTAAGCAGAGCCTGGATGCCTTTCTTGAAAAATTTAATATTACCAGTTATGTATATTAGATTTTATGACAGGGTATTGATCCAGGGAACTAGTCTGATTGCCGGATGTGGAGTCAGGTAGGAAATTTTTTCCCCATTGGAACTTGTTTGCCACATTGGGGTTTTTTTTGCCTTCCTCTGGATCAACATGTTAGGCTACGGGTTGAACTAGATGGACTTAGAGTCTCCCCTCAACCTTAAACACTATGATACTATGATACTATGAAATTGAAAAGTTAACTATTGTCTCAATGTCTGACAAAATACTTCCCCTTACATTTAAAGAATAAGGTTCAGGGCAAGATATTGGTTAATGCTAGTAGGAACCTTCGATTATATACCCATGATAACTTTCAGTAATGTGTGAGTTTTTCTCATCTTCCTTTTGACAATACCCCATAGATTTTCTATGAGGTTTAGGTCAGGCGAGTTTGCTGGCCAATCAATCACAGTGACACTGTGATTTTTAAACCATGTATTGGTACTTTTGGCAGTGGGGACAGGTGCCAAGTCCTACTGGAAAATGAAATTTCCATCTCCAGAAAGCTTGTTGGCAGAGGGAAGCATGAAGTGCTCTAAAATTTCCTAGTAGATGGCTGCGCAGACTTTGGTCTTGATAAAACACAGTAGACCTACACTAAGAGATGACATGGCTCCCCAAACCATAACTGATTGTGTAAACGTCACACCAGACCTCAAGCAGCTTGGATTGTGGCCTCTCCACTCTTCCTCCAGACTCTGGGACCTTGATTTTCAAATGAAATGCAAAATGTACTTTCATCTGAAAAGAACACTTTGGACCACTGAGCAACAGTCCAGTTCTTTTTCTCCTTGGCCCAGGTAAGATGCTTCTGGTCTATTGGTCATGAGTGGCTTGATACAAGGAATGCAACAGTTGTAGCTCATGTCCTGGATATGTCCATGTGTAGTGGCTCTTGAAGCACTGACTCCAGCAGCAGTCCACTCCTTGTGAATCTCCTCCAAATTTTTGAATGGCCTTATCTTAACAATCCTATCAAGGCTGCGGTTATCCCAATTGCTTGTGCACCTTTTTCTACCACACTTTTTCTTCTACTCATCTTACCATTAATATGCTTGTGTACAGTACCCTGTGAACAGCCAGATTCTTTAGCAATGACCTTTTGTGGCTTACCCTCCTTGTGGAGTGTGTCAATGACTGCCTTCTAGACATCTGTCAAGTCATCAGTCTTCCCCATGATTGTGTAGCCTACTGAATCAGACTAAGAGACTATTTTAAATGCATAGGAAGCCTTTGCAGGTATTTTGTTTTAATTATTCTAATTTTCTGAGATAATAACTTTTGGGTTTTCATTGGCTGTAAGCCATAATCATCAACATTAACAGAAATAAACACTTGAAATAGACCACTCTGTTTATAATGACTATATAATATGTGTGTTTCAATTTTTATATTGAATTCCTGAAATAATTGAACTTTTTGATGATATTCTAATTTATTGAGATGCACTTGTACATACCCTTAGTATCTATTGTGTTGCTTGACAGCTACACCATCCATCCGGAGGTCATACCCAGGTTCCCACGGCATGACCTCCGGTGAACTAAGTACTGCACTCTGGCTTAAAGTGCAGGACCATGCCCCCACCCCGCCAGCCCTTTAACAGTGACAGAGCTGTCTGGAGGAGGGGGCTGCGGGGCTATCTTGCACTCCCAGTACTGTCCCTGTTAAAGGGCTGGAAGGGTGCTGGGCACAGCCCCTCACTTTAACAGTGACAGTGCCAGCCAGGGGTAGAGGGTGCAGGCATTTCACCCCATGCTTCCAGAAGCCACTCCCACAAGTTGGATTGGCTTGATGGACACTTTTTACGTACCATACGGTCAAGCTGCTCCCACAACAGCTCAATAGGGTTGAGATCTGGTGACTGGGCTGGCCACTCCATTGCAGGGTAGAATACCAGTTGCCTGCTTCTTCCCTAAATAGTTCATGCATAATTCGGAGGTGTGCTTTGGGTCATTGTCCTGTTGTAGGATGAAATTGGCTCCAATCAAGCGCTGTCCACAGGGTATGGCATGACGTCGCAAAATGGAGTGATAGCCTTCAAAATCCCTTTTACCTTGTACAAATCTCCCACTTTACCAGCACTAAAGCAAGTTCGTAGATACTAAACATGTATACTTTTATTTTTATCTAAGGGGTGAAAAAAAAATTCAGAAGTTTGTCCCCCAAAAAATTGCAGTTTTGTCGCAATTTTGAAAGACCCATAGCGTTTGTCATTTTTCCGGATCTAGGTCTCAGTGACAGCTTATTTTTTGCATCTTGAGCTGATGTTTTTAATTATACCAAGGTTTTCATTGCTTGTGTGGCGCCCTGGACTAGCCAGGTCGTCATAGGCACTGCAACAGCACACCCCACACCCCGAGATAGGCACACCAGTCACACACAAATCCTTGTTGCCTCCCTCCAGGGGCTGATGTCCACACCAGGTGGGGTGGAGCCAGGCGGTTGGCCCCACCCACTGAGGAGTTCCCAGTCCTGGAGGCGGGAAAGGAAGTCTGAGAGTGGAGTGTAGTTAGGGAGAGTGAAGGAGAAGGAGTGAAGTAGTGGTAAAGGAGCAGACTGACCGTGTCCGGGTACGTGGCCCGGGCACCGAGAGCAAGGTTGGCAGACGGTGGTGGCCGTCTGCAGGAGAGGCCGATCGACGTGGAACCGTAGGACCAGGGACGGGCGGTGGCCCGCCGGTACCGAACCGGGGAGCGAAGAGAAGCCAGCACAAGGCGGCAGGGCCTACGGACCCCGACCAGGCTTGGAGTCACCGTTAAACCGGTCAAATCCGTTAGCAACCGGAACCTCCGGGGTTTCCTAGCAACAAAGACCCGACTGAAGGCAACCGTCCAAACTGAGAAAGGGAAATACAGCTACCGCCACAGTTAGAATTCCCAGGGCCAGAGCCTGTGGGGAAAAGGGGCTCCTCCGGCCCATATCCAAGCTGGGGAGCGGGTTACCAGTGGGAAGCCATCGGGACCGAAGATACACAACAGGTGCAGGGAAAGGCAGCCACCACCAACCTACCGGGAGTAACCACAGCAGCCGGCTGTGGGACCCGTCCATCCAGCCGTTTGTTTTACCGGAGACTCTGTGTCCATTCTTGGCTGAGTGAGTACCACCGTGCCATCTGGCACCGCGCTGCACCTCGCCAACCCTGTCTCCCCGTCCCACCTCACCGGGCCCCGGAACCACCAACCCCCTACCCACGGAGGGGAGAGAAACATCTTGGCTGCTCCCTGTCATCGCTCCCGGGATCCCCGTTCAGAGCAGCGGTGGTGTCCCAACCTCACCACAAACCGTGGGTGGCGTCACGGACCAACTCCCCAAACCCAAACCACCCCCTTTCACTCACGGGCAAGGAGCGCCGCTCGAGTCCCCGGATCCGGACCACCGCTCGAGCCACCGAGCAGCAGCAGCGCCAGACCCGAGCGCCAGCGAGAGCGCAGCAGCGACGGCTCCCTCCCCGCCGTGACACTTGTTATTGCATATTAATGCAATTTTGAGGCGACCAAAAGTCGTAATTTTGGAGTTTGGATTTTTTATTGTTATGCCCTGTACCGATTGGATTAATTACTATTATATTTTGATAGATCGGGCATTTCTGAACTCAGTAATACCAAATATATGTATTTTATTGTTTTATTTTCAATAAGGCGAAAGTGGGATGACTTGAGCTTTTAGTATTTTTATTTTTTTTTCATTTTTATTAAACTTTTAAACACTTACCCTCCCGCAACAACTGCTTTCCCTCAGGTAACGGCAGATGATGCTTCAGGTACGGGCACCCCGACTTCTCCTTTTCATCTCCGTGACCCTCTGGACTTACGCCCTGCGGCAGACGAACCCTTTCTAGCTCTCTGGCTTCTTCCATCTTCTCTTTCCTGTCTGTCCTGTCTCTGCTCCTTCAGTAGAGGTCAGGGAACTTGCAAAGATCTGGGCTTCCTTTACTTCTTCTGACACGTCTCCCCTTTCTCACTACCACCTCTACCCTTTATGCTCCTCTCTGCTTATTCTGTCCCTTCAGGACTCCTTTCTTGGTTCTGCTCACTAACACAGCGTCTCCCTATCTCCTGAACCAGGAAGTTTCTTCCCCTATATCTCCTCCTATGCTGTTTAGCAATCCTTACAATTAACTTCTTGCTGCCCTGTAACTCCTTATCCCTCCCCTTTCACTAAGGGACATGGGAACCAGTGACACCTGGTGGCAACCGGCCGTATCACAGGAGAATACTATACATTAGAATACAATGCAAAACCATAAGTCACAATATTAGTCTAGGTGGGAGTAGGGCACTGGTCACCCTATTACACAATACACAGACATGACATCCCACAATCATCCCAGCTCTTTTACATCTGATGTCACAGTGCGCGGTCACAGTAGAAAAATGACAGTGTCGCAGCTGTGAGCGATGATGTCAGTGAGTTCATCTGAGGTCACAGCTGTCGGTTCCTATGATATCCCAGCTGTGATCTCAGATGAACTGACCTGACGTGAACTCAATAAAATCAGTGACCTCACCTCAGGTGAAGTCATTCACCTCAATACCGGTTTACCAGATTAGGCGATGTGCGCACATTATTTGGTTGCAGATGGGTCGCCCCTGAGGCTTCAGTCACCACAGGGTACTGCACCTCAGCTGAGGTGTGGTACTCATCCCGAGTACAGAAGAGGTCATTGCCGGTAACCATTACAATCCACACAACACACAGTTTAGTTCCCCTCCCACTGGGACTGGGTTAGGGTAGGGTGCTGGGGGTGGCCATCACGAGATATGGACCTTCTGCCCACCAGAACAGTAACCAGGGGAGGGGCGAAGCATGATAAAAGAGGAGTAAGGCAACACAGACAGTGACAGAAGTGACAGGAGTGCAAACAAATGAGGACTGGAGAGAAGACGGTCGCTGGGGAGAGAGCTGCGCCATAGCTTCACCAGGAGAGAGCCCATAGACGAGGGGTGGGGAACCTTTTTACTGCCGGGGGCCATTTGGAAATTTCTGCCAACCTTCGGGGGCCGCACAAAATTATCAGTGTGAAAATGAACCGGCTATATTTGGTCAAACAGTTAATTAACTCACCCCTATTGTGGTGGCCGGAGCTGCTTCTGTTTTGTGCGGCTGTGATGTTTGGGGATACTTATGTTTCTTCTCTCTTTTCCAGGTTTGTCTTGGTGTGGAGCGCAGGCAATTCTTTGTAATAATAAGATTGGTAGACCATATACATCACACAACAGACACAGGGACTGGTGTATATAAATCACAGGAGACACATCACTGAAGGGGTTGTTGGCATATACATCACATAGGAGATCCTGGGACTGCTGTACATACATCACATAGGAGACGCTGGGACTGCTGTATATACTGTACATCACAGGAGACACCTACATCACTGGAGACACTGGGGGGCACATACATCACAGGTGGGGCTGGGGACATGTATATGCCCCCAGCCCCCTCCTGTGATGTATATGCTTTTAGCCTCTCCTCCTGTGAGATCTATGCGCCCAGCCCCACCTGTGATGTATATTCCCCAGCTCTTTCTGTGATGTATATGCCCCCAGCCTCTCCTGTGATATGTATGGCCCCAACATTTCCAGTGTGATGTATATGCCCCCAGCGTCTCCACTGTGATGTTTATGCTCCATCCCCTCTTGAGATGTATATGCTCCTAACATCTCCAATATGATGTATATATCACAGGAGGGGTTGGGGCATACACATCACAGGAGATGCTGAGGCATATCCATGACAGGAGGGTCTGGGAGCATATACATGACAAGAGATGCTGGGGGCATATACATGACAAGAGGGGCTGGGGAACAGACATTACTAGTTCACTGGGAGGCATAAGCATTGCTGTGGGGCACAGATGGCACTGTGGGGGCACAGACATCACTAAGGCGACACAGAGAGCACTGGGGGGGCATGGACATCACTAGGAGGGCACAGGCATCATTAGGGTGCCACAAGCATCCCTAGGGGGGCACAAGCATCACTAATGGGGGGCACACAGACATCACTAATGGGGGGTCACACAGACATCACTAAGTGGGGGCACACAGACATCACTAAGGGGGGCACACAGACCTTACTGAGGGGGGGCACACAGACATAACTGAGGGGGGCACACAGACCTCACTGAGGGGGGCACACAGATCTCACTGAGGGGGAGCACACAGACCTTACTGAGGGGGGGCAAACAGACCTCATTGAGGGGGTGCACACAGACATCACTAAGGGGGTCACACAGACTTCACTGAGGGGGGCACACAGACCTCACTGAGGGGGGCACACAGCCCTCACTGAAGGGGGGCACACAGACCTCACTGAGGGGGGGCACACAGACATCACTAAGGGGGGCACACAGACATCACTAACGGGGGCACACAGACATCACTGAGGGGGAGCACACAGACATCACTGAGGGGGGGCACACAGACATCACTGAGGGGGGGCACACAGACCTCACTGAGGGGGGGCACACAGTCCTCACTGAGGGGGGCACACAGATCTCACTGAGGGGGAGCACACAGACCTTACTGAGGGGGGGCAAACAGACCTCATTGAGGGGGTGCACACAGACATAACTAAGGGGGTCACACAGACTTCACTCAGGGGGGCACACAGACCTCACTGAGGGGGGCACACAGCCCTCACTGAAGGGGGGCACACAGACCTCACTGAGGGGGGGCACACAGACATCACTAAGGGGGGCACACAGACATCACTAACGGGGGCACACAGACATCACTGAGGGGTAGCACACAGACATCACTGAGGGGGGGCACACAGACATCACTGAGGGGGGGCACACAGACCTCACTTAGGGGGGGCACACAGACCTCACTAAGGGGGGCACAGACATCACTAGGAGGAGACTGGGGAGACTGCACACAGCACTTGGAGCTGCACACAGCAGTGGAGGGGGCATGCTGCACCAGAGAAGGGGCGGGAGTGGGCTGCACACAGCGTCGTGCAGTGGGCGGCACACAGCGCCATGCAGCGGGCGGCACACAGGGCCGTGGAGCGGGCGACACCCAAGCGCTGGAGAGTGAGCGGCACACAAGCGCTGGAGAGTTGGCGGTACAATGCTGGAGGCGGTGAAAGTGATGTGGGACGGAATCGCAGAGCGATAAACCCGCCCACAAAGTAAGTCCTGAGCACGCTGGACCTGCCAGTGAGAGCGCTCATTGTTGCACAAAAGCAGCACATGTGGAGATTTAAAGAATCGGCAACCAGTAATACTGCGTCAGCGGCCGTAGCACTGTCGCCCCGGGAAATCTGCCTGCGGGCCGCAGAAAAGGTCATGGCGGGCCGCATGGCCCGCAGGCCGGAGGTTCCCCACCCCTGGCATAGACCAGGGTGCGGAACCATAGGCTGGGTGGGTACTTCATGTCCCAACAGCAGAAACTGCCGGGCGGAAGATTTCAAATCTTCTGACCCACACAAAGTGCTCAGGGCACAGCAGCATACTAGAGCCAGGAGCCGTGACAACAAGCGGCACCTGTAAAATGACTCGCGCTGCCTGCCATACAGGACAGGACTGGAGCCAACACAAGGCAACGGGTCCCTGCGTAGCTTCAAGCCGCAGGGACCCACACACCACAGAGCATGTAGGAAGGATGCACAGAAACAAGCCCCAGCTCTGACCTCTGAACTATCTGGGATTGGCTGGAGCCCATGACCGTGTAGTCCGGCACCCAAGAGGCGGTGATACTTCAGTGAGTAAAGAACTATGATTGCAACTCCTGTGTCATTCAATCCTTCCCTCGCTCTATCCTCAGCATAGCTGCATGGCAGCAGGAGACTATTACTCCCAACATCCCTGGGGCCTGAGCTCTGCCTGTGGAGAGCTGCACCAACAGAGCTGCGCTACCATCTGCCCCAGGGGACAACTCACGCAGCGGTGGCTCCTATATTACCCGCAAACCACAGGTGGTATCACGAATACTGACTCCAGCCTCACGGAACCGGGTCGGGCCGCTGTGACATCCGAACCTCTTGCACCGCCCCGGTGACGAATAACCCCCAAGAACCCCCGTGGGTGCATCACAGATATTTCTGCACTAAATCTGCATCTCATGGCAGAAAACGCACCAAAACCGCATCAAAAACACATGCGCTTTTTTGCTAGGTTGCAGATTTGGTGCAGAAATGTCTGCAACCAAATACTCAACGTGCGCACATAGCCTAACCCAGTAATCTGGCATTGAGTTCAATGATTTCATCTGAAGTCACAGTTGGGGTACCATGGGAACTGACAGCTGTGACCACAGGTGAACTCACTGACATCACTGCTCATAGCTGAGACTCTGTCACTGTGTGCCAATGACCACCTGTGGAGAGCTACAGAAAGACCTGGAATCAGCAGGTACAATTGTTTCAAAGAAAACAATAAAAATGGCCCAGCAAATCAACTCACCTAAACTCAATAGAAATTTTATGAAAGGAACTAAAGCTAAGAGTTCATAGTAGGAGCCCACTGAACCTTCAGGATTGGAAGAGTGTTTGTGTGGAAGGATGGGATAAAATCACACATGAGCAACGTATGGGGTTAGTTTCTCCATCCAGGAGGCACCCTGAAACTGTCATCACTAACAAAGGCTTTTGTGCAAAGTAATAACTAAATTCAGTAAGCCTGTTCAATACTTTTTCCCTGCGTCATTTTTCTTTATAGCCAATCACAAAACACCAGATAACTTACTTTGGTACAGCACATTTTTCTGAGAATTATTTTTCACAGAATCTAACATTTTATGCAATTTAACATCTAATAAACGTTTGGCATATGATGAGCATATATGTCATTATTTGATGATTGGTGGGGGTGCAGCTTCTCATTTATCCTGAGAATGAAGCGATCACAGTGGTGGTAAAGTTGCGTCACTAATTTTTCTTTACACAGTCGCAGTCCAAGTTATCCAGAATGGGTTTGCTAGGAGATCAGTCCTGCGGTTTATTGCAAAGTCAAAAGGTAGGGGCCCACTGTGCATTGCAAAAGAGTGAAGGTAATTCAGTAGTAAACCAAAGCTGGGTTCTCTTCATCCTCAGAATAATGGAGGTTCCAAAGGGGTAACTGCCATAAATCATGATGTGATGGCAAAACCTAGTGAAAGGCCATTCACTTAATACCATGGGAAACGTCCTTGGGCCATTATAGCACAAAGACCTGGGCTACATGGAAGCCAATCAGTGGTCCTTTAATAACCTGTTTAGACAGGCCAACTGCACTTTCCATGCTCAAAGAATCATCATTTTGTGTACATAGACTAACATTGTAATAATGTAGCACCCAGGGATATGGGGTACTCAGTCCCGGGCAGTAACAAATGGGAATGTCACTCTGGTGGCCGTTGCCCGGTTCCGTGCCCTGGGCCCCTTTTGTAATGGGGGTATTTACAGGGGAGTTAAGAGTTTTTGTCATGTGATGCCACCTGTGGGTTGCAGTTAAGGATGGAGAACTGCCGCTGCTGAATGTGGGTACTCTCAGGGCTGGTGGTACTAGCAGCTGTGATGGTAGGCTCTCCGCAGGTAGGGCTGTGCCTGGGAGATGTAACGGGGGCAATAACGGAGACCACACCAGGTTGTCTTAAACAGTCTCTACTCACTGTGGACCCAGGGGTTGCTGGTTCAGGTCCCTTGGAGGACCAGTGCCAATGTAGTGACCCAGGTTGCTCTGTCCCCAGCACTCTCAGTTGATTGGATCCCCATAGCGGGGAGCGTTTGGGGGTCCCGACTGTCCCTTTGGGGTACAGTCTCCTTCTCCATACGGCGGGCAGTGCGGACCCTGCGGGGAGGTAAGTGTCCGAACCCCGATCCTAGTTTACTGCTGATGCCCCCGGATTATTTGGTTCGGTGAAGTCCATGAACGTGTCCTCACTGAGCAGGTATATATCAAACCGTTTAAAACTGACACTTGACCTAGGTCCCTGTGCGTGCTCCGGTCCCAGCAGTATCTCCGGTACCCATCCTGGCGACCTCTATGCTGTGCCCCCCGGGGTCACCGTTACACGGAGCCAGCTCAGGCACGTCCGTACACCTCTCCTGTGTGCTACTCGACTCACTACTCACTACCGACTCACTGACCCCTCCCACCAGGCTGGCTATATCCAATGATTCGTTCCAATTGCGACCATCCCCTTACATGGTTAACCCTCTATGCCCAGTGTGGAGTGGAGAATTAGGATTTTGGTCGTTTTGATGGAATCGGCACTGGTACTTCAGGGCGCAGGGGGTAGGTCCTGCATCCCCTAGAGGATGCAGTTCATTGTAGTGCCCTGAGGATCTCAGGGGTGCAACAATAACAGCACGTGTTCTTTACACAGAATGATGTGATGCTGAGAACCGTGATTTTTTTTAGTGAATGTAAATATAATATCAACCAGAATACGAGTGTTTTGCTTCTTCATAGGATAATTGGTAGCCTGAGTACACTGGTGGATTATCAGAAAGAGAGCATTCCAAGGAACACGTGGTCAAAACAATAGACAAGTGTAAATGCACCCATAGGGAATGTGCACATGACATATTTCCGCCTAGAACCGGCCTGAAAAAAGCGCTAAAAATTGAATATATGCACAGGAATGTCAAAACAACTTGCTGTGCATATATAAAACAATGTGGGCATCAAACTGTATAATATTCAACCAGACTATGATAGAGAACCTGAAAATCAGCATTATGCATTACAATAGATTTCTTCTCTTCCTGTTATGGGTATTATAGCATGATAAATGAAGAATCAGACACTGGCTCTTAGAAAACTAGTTTAATTTAGGAAAAATGGTTTGACAGAAATAAATAAATATAACGCATTGTCATATCCTGCCTACATTTTTAAATATATAAAACTGTAAACTTCAAGTTTTAAATAACAAACAATATAAAATGTAATGAATGAAATATCGTCTTGATATCTAATTTAAAGCAATTAATAAATACATGCCCTATAAATTAATACATTAACACGTCAAATGTAAAAAATGTAATCTAGGCTCAGTTACGTGACATTTAGTGTAGAAAGTCCCGATAACTGTGAAACACATCAGTAAGTCTTAGGCCGGGTTCAGCGGTCGCACTAAAACTTGAACCATTCAGGTCTGAAGATTGTGAATGTGAGTGGCTCAATGTGCAGCCCCATTCATATACATAGTGGATGAGTGCAGGAGCTGACTTTTATTTTCATGCACTGGTGTAGTCCATAAATCGAATAACAATAGTCCATGATGTCATTTTCTCCACTCAGACCATTGGTCCGGGTGGAAATTTGGCCATGTGCCCCACCATACTGGCTATAATAGGTACCTGTGCTCTCCAAGTGCGGACTGTCATTCACACGGATGGCACACAGTCACATAACCCGCTTGTTTAATCAAGACCTAAGTGAGATTCTGTTGCAATCCAACAGGATAAGGGAACCAGCCCCAATGTAAAATAAAAAGTGGTATTACTTTGGAAATAAGTATTACTGAATTACTAACATACTATTACTAATATATGACATGATATGTATGGGACTTAAAGGCTTATTCCTATCTCCAAGATCCTATCCCAATATGTACTAGTTGTAATAGTAACATTAGAAAATACTTCCAATTAGAAATGTAGTATACTTCTCCTGTTATAGTAACCTTGTGTACCTAAGCTGCAATGCCCTGCACATGAAGTAAGAGGCATGGCTATAGCAGGAGAACTATACTACATTTCTAATTGGAAGTATTTACTAATATTATTATTATTATTATTATTATTATTATTATTACACCTACAACATATTGGGATAGGATCTTGGAGATGGGACTAACCCTTTAACGTATAGTAAAAAAATAAAAAACATATATTTTATTGCTATGCAGTCAATTATTTGCTCTATTTGGGTTTGTTTTTTTGGGTGATAAAGTATTTTTGATAAGTATTAAGCGCCTTGGAAATGGCAGAACAGCTAAGAAGCCATAAGCATTCAATGTTCTTCTCTATGGATATCCTTAGAATAGGTCATCAATGTTTGATAGGGCCGGGATCCGACACTCTGCACCCCGCCAATCAGCTGTTTTTGTTCCTGTCGGCAGAAGGGGGCTGGAAATGCTTAGCTCCAAAGCTGCTCTGTCTTCTGATAGTGGCCGGTGCCGGGTATTGCACATCAGCCTTCTATTGTTTTGAATGGGAGGTGGGTGTGCAGTAGTCACCCACCGCCGCTATCAGTTGTTGGAGCTATTCCAGAGCTGAGCATTTCTGTGTGCCTGCACCGAGAACAGCTGATCAGCGGTCTGATTGGACCGCGACCGATAGGCCATCAATGTTAAAGTAGTGACCAACCTCTAAAGGGATGAAATTAGAGACAAACAGAGCTAGGAATGCTATGGATGCCATATTAGTGTTATATAAACTCAATAATGCTATGTGAATTACCACCTGGTTGAAAAATGTAGTCCCACTTTCATTAACAGCTACCTTGTAAAGGGTAAGTAACACAACACTAATGCCTTATTGCCTCTATGTACATCAAACAGTGATATCTGCAACTCGATGGAAAACAAGGAGAATACTCTACAAATGATGCAATTAGATTGGCGTTACACTGCATGGCTTGAGTTGTATAATATAAAATGTAATTATTATAAAATACATAAATACAAAACATTTGTTTTAGATTAAAAATAAATATAGTACAGTTAAACAATGCACATAAAATAGATGACAAAACATCATTACGCCGTTAATAGGCCCCACATTGTAATCTAGGAAAGTTGTCAGAATGCTTCAGTTATTAGTGCAAATAATTGGATGTCTTAAAGTCTGTAACATCATAAGTAATGCAGCTTTTCATGTTCCTCTGGTCCCGGATAAAAAGTGGTAGTGAGGAATGACTTGTCGGATGCCTGACTGGACCCCAGTCCTTCATTCAAGTAGGGAAGACATTGTTGTGGAAGTTTTAGAAAATCAAAGGATAGTTAATGCCTTGAAAGAGATCAGTCTCTAGTATGAATCAATAAAAGTCTTCATTTGGTTTATAGCTTAAGGACTATAAATAGTAGACATGGGTGGAAGGGTGGCATGTCGGCACGGGGCAACATGCCAGCATTTTCAAGTACAGAGATAGTCTGGTGACCACAGAAATCGGTGATGGTGATCTAGCAGCTTGTGATGATGTCTACATGTCTAACAATACTGTGAAGTGTTTTTTCAAGTCGATCAAGTGTCACCTTTTCCATTGTATAAGACGCATTTTCATGCTGTTCCTTTAAATACTCCAAGTTTGTCTGTTGAGGTTCTCTGGCCGCACATCCCATAATGAGGTTCAGAATCTGTAACAGGCTGCGAAGGTTCTCAATATCACTCAACATTTGTTCCACGTGTTCCATTGGGATGCTGGACAGAATATTCTGAAAGGTTTCAAGCGTTTCGTCCATCTTCTCCAGACTCACTAATATCTCTTCATCTGGAATAAAGTCTAAGCCATTGCTCTTCAAACTGCTGGGATGATTCAGCTGATTTGGGAAAAGGAGGGAAATGAAGGTAAGTGAGGAGCAGGGGCAGCCAATCTTATAGACTACAGTACACTGAAATCATATCAGCTTTGTATTTATCAGTTATCCATTCCCTAATACTTTCTTAATAACACAATTTAGAATTAGACTAGATATATGATATTAAAGCTCCACTCTTTAGTTTTGGTTTTTTATTTCAGCTATGGAATGGCGCTTTAAATGTAAGTCGCCTGCCCCTGTCTTATACTCACCTGCTGCCATCTTCATTTTTTTCCAGCATCGCTTCGGTCAATTTCCCGCGATTTATGACCTGCCTTTAGCTCCAGTGTTTTATGAATGCCCTGGAGGTCACAACTCAATACAACTCTATGAAAGCCTCATTTTTGCCTCATTCTGGTTCTCATAGACTTGCATTGGGAGCTTGTGACGTAACTTCTGACTTCCAGCCAATCAGAAATTACGGTCACAAAACGGTACCGCATGGCTGGAGCGGCACCAACAAAGGATCAAAATGCCGAAGGTTAAGTATAAGACAGGGGGCTACACTGACTTTTATTTTGCTTACTCTAGACCAGTTAATTTTAATGTTGTGCATTTTAAGCCAAGCTTTCCTCTTGCTAGGACACTGTAATTTACACATGTCTAAAACAATAAATGGTGGTGTATGGCATGTGGCCCTGAATTCTGGCTCAATTTAAGCTACAATTCTAGCACATGCTAATAATGTCTATAAAGCACTGTGGAATATGATGTTACTATAAAAGTAAGCAAATTAATGTGAACCTGTCAGGCGCAATATGCACCCAGAACCATGAGCAGGTCTGGGTGCATATTGCTAATCCCTGCCTAACCGTCCCTGTATACACTAGCATAGATAAAGAGATCTTTAGAAAAAGTATTTCTAGTGCCTAGTCCCAAGGGTGTTGCTTCCCTTGCTAGTCGGCGCCATTAGCATGTTAGCACGGCCCTGTGGGTGTACTAACATGCTAATGAACGCACAGGATCAGAGGATGATCTCACTCACCAATACTGGATTTCGGCTCAGTGTACATGACCCCAGAGTTTGGGTCATGCGCACTATGAAGCCGGGTGTACGTGTCCCAGCTTCAAACTGAAGTAGTGCACATGACCAAACTCTGGGATCATGCACACTGAGCAAAAATCCAGGGTCAGGTGGTGATGGCAGCAGAGAGGTGAGTGAGATCATGCTCTGAAGCTGCGTATTCATTAACATATTAGCACACCCACAGGGACGTACTAACATTCTAATAGAGCCAACTAGGGAACTAACACCCTTGTAACTAGTCCCTGCACTCATTAGCATATCATAAAGGATCTTTAGAAATACTTTTTCTAAAGATCTCTTTATCTATGCTACTGTACACAGGGACTGCTAGGCAGGGATTAGCAATATGCACCCAGAACTGCTCATGGTTCTGGGTGCATATTGTACCTGACAGGTTCCCTTAATTAATAAATGTCTCATTGCTTTTACAATAAACTTAACAATAAACAGTAATATAGTTACTTTTCCATAGTGATGTCTGGAGGGAAAAAGATCTTTAGCATTTCAAGGGAGACTGTAAGCACAAAATGACTGCACAAACCAAGCACAGTTGCTCAGTGGACAGTGCAAAGCCAAACAGTTCAGTGCACCTTGCCAACTATTTATTTTCCATGGTTTTTTTTCTCATTTCTTTCAAGATTAATGAATCTACAATTATAGAAGTCAGAGAAGGGCAGAGATAATGGAAAACATGTAGGTGAGAAGTTGCACTGAACTGTTTGGCCACGTCAAGGGTGCATTGAGCGAATGTGTTTGGTTTCAGCAGTTATTTTGTGCTTACAAATTACCCATTAAAAATGTCTGTGCTGGAAATGTACTACGACCTCTACAATGAAATATAAAGAAATTTAGTTAACTCTGAATGCTTCTCCTAAAATGGCATAAAGATTAAAAGTGGACATATAAGTATCAGATTGCTTGGGGTCCATCTCCTAAAGGCTGCTTTACACGCTGCGACATCGCTCAAGCGATCTTGTTGGGGTCACGGAATTTGTGACGCGCATCTGGTCGCTGTAGCGATGCCGTTGCGTGTGACACCTATGAGCAATTTTGCATCGTTGGAAAAACGTGCAAAATCGCTCATCGGTGACATGGGGGCCCATTCTCTAATATCGTTACTGCAGCAGTAATGAGTTGTTCCTCATTGCTGCGGCAGCACACATCGCTTCGTTTGACACCGCAGGAACGAGGAACCTCTCCTTACCTGCCTCCCGCCCGCAATGCGGAAGGAAGTAGGTGGGCGGGATGTTCGTCCCGCTCATCTCCGCCCCTCCGCTTCTATTGGGCGGCAGTTCAGTGACGCAGCTGTGACGTCGCTGTGACGCTGAACAAACCACCCCTTTAGAAAGGAGGCATTTCGCCGGTCACAGCGACGTCGCAGAGCAGGTAAGTAGTGTGACGGGTCTGGGCGATGTTGTGCGCCACGGGCAGCAATTTGCCCATGTCGCACAACCGATGGGGGCAGGTACCCATGCTAGCGATATCGGTACCGATATTGCAGCATGTAAAGTGGCTTTAACACCCCCACGGATTAGCTGGCTGATGGAACCGCAATGCTTTCAACTTAAAATCTCTTTAAGTTATTATTTCTCATTAATTCTTTAAAAGATATTTATATGTCACCAATTCCCTTACCTGAATTGGATGTTCCTGAATCCTTGTTATTAAAATTTTGGAGAGCAGTTTTGCATCAGCCTTTAGTCGATCTGTTCTTAATGGCCTTCCATGGCCCTGAGGGATTCGCATCCAAACAATCCAAAATAAGGAGAGTAGAATGTATTGCATTTTTCTTGTATACCGCGCTATAATAAAATAAAATAAAAAACGACAGAAAACACAAAAATGATGGTTGATCGTCTTTGAATGTACACAATGAACAAATCCAAGAAGAGAAATAAAATTGTTGACCAATTTTAAAAAAATAAATTCTAGTATCAGTTTTTTTGGTAAGTGCCTTTACTATCATTATCATCTCATTAACAATAATTACATTTTTTATTTGTTTTGTTTTTAGAAAAATCCATTAAGAGCCTACATCACCAATATCTCCAATATCCGTAACAGGTTCTATATGTAGTAGTGGCATTGGGTCATTATTTAACATTCTAGAAAGATTTTTAAAATCTAGTTTAAAATGAAAAGACATTCCCATCTAGGTAAGGAATTATAACTAGGAATGATCAAATACCGGCTTCGCGAATATTTGCCGAATAGGTCACCGCTATTTGACTATTCGCGAATATTCGATGCGCAATGTAAGTCTATGGGAAACCCGAATAACAACTATTCAGAACTATTCGGGCTTCCCATAGACTTACATTGCGCATCGATAATAGATATTATTTTAATACTCAGAAAACTGACAATTTGCATAGCAGAGTGGAGAGAAGTTTCCGGGTACTAGCCTAGGACAAATCTTCCAAGATGTATAGTCCTCGGACAGCTTCTCAAAGTATGATGTCTCTCAAAAGACTCAGCATTTCAAAGTAAAACATACACGGCTGCAGTACTGTAGCTCGTGTGTGATTTGTGCTGCCCATGGTTCGGGTAGCATGAATCTCATAATAAGGTTGCTTTAAAAAGCAGGTCTCTCTTGTTAAACTGCTGAAATATCAGCAATATTTTAATTTATCCCCATTATTAAAGTGATCATGTAGTAAAGCGGACAAGCCACAAGGAAATAAAAAGTCTTGTGGCTTCCCTCCGGGAGTCATCAGTTGAAAACAGGCAACAGTAATAGTCTGTAATCTTTCTTATAGAGCAGTGGCACCATCCTTTCTGAACCTGAGAGCCACATTCAGCTATGAGAGAGGGTCGTGAGCCATATTCAGCTCTGAGAGAGGGTCATGAGCCAAATTCAGGTCTGAAAGAGCTTGTGAGGTGCATTCAATTCTGAGAAAGGGTTGCAAGCCATATTCAGCTCTTACAGAGGGTCATGAGCCACATTCAGCTCTGAGAGAGGGTCACGAGCCATATTCAGCTCTGAGAGAGAGTCACGAGCCACATTTAGCTCTGAGAGAGGTTCGGGAGTCACATCCAGCTATCACCCCTTACCGTAGGCACTGAGAGTCCCCATTACTGGTATAACATCAGCCAAACCTTTTCCACGGAAAACACCACACCGAGGCAGTATACCAAGATCTAGGGGTTCCCACCTTACCCACATTTAGATCTGCTCTTCTGTGTGGGGCTACTCACAAAAGTCACCATCTGGAGACTTGCTCTTCAGAGCTGTTTGCTAGATCTGCTAGTAATGCATCAAGCAGGCAGCTGCAAGCCACACATCATGGGCCTAGAGCCTCAGGTGGCTCCTGGGCCACGGGTTGGGAACTTGTGTTAAAGAAAGAAGAGAGAGACTCTACAGCAATGTGCTGAATGCCATCAGAACAACTCCTCTGCTGTTGCCATTGTTATATGCAAGTTGCCTCTTCAGAGAGAAAGAGGATAAGAACTCTAGTGCCACCTATTTGAAGTAGCAATCCTTCAAGCCAATATCGACTTTTTAAATGGCTCTGCCACATCACCTAGGATAAAAGCCGACCTAGAATGTCAATTTTCAGACACATTGTTTCGGGGTATTGTCCCTCATCAGTGTAAAGTATGAGAACTGATTTGGCTAGGTGAGAGGCCAAACTCCCAAACTGTTGAAACTCCCAGTAATCCTGACTCCTATGCTGGGAGCTAGACAACTGTAGGTTCAAGTCTAATCATTTACAGAATACAGGCTACTATAGACCCCACATATTCATGGGGCCAGAATAAAATGTGATTTCCTGTATCTGCTTTTCCTTATTAGTTTATGTATGGAAGCAGTTTGGATTAAAGATGTGTATTAGGCAATTGCAGTACTAATCCAGCTCTATTGATCATTGTTTGTACTATCATGCTTTGTATGTAGAGTATATTGCTTTGCCAGCTTTGTTTTGAAGTATATGGCTACATTTCGGTGAGTAAGAGAACTTATATTCACTATGACCTCATGAGGACGGGTCTTCTTTTTTGCAGAAGCCTATCTGAGCAGGAATGAGTCACACTAAACCTTTGCCTTCCCCCATGCTGGGAAGTGACTGCCTCTCCACGCACATGCCTCTATGAATTTTACAGTTTGCAAATATTTAGAAAGTTACTCTGAAAGCTACATTCTGCCTTGGGGAACACAGAAACTTCCAGCTAGAAAATGAGAACAATTTGGAGTATTAGAGAATGTTTCCCAAAACCTCTTCTGACCGTTCCCGGAGCACTATTAACCTTTCTGCTCTATACACTTACAGTAAAGGTATCATTTATTATGTAATGAATTATATATTATTACATGTATGTTTAGAGGGGTTAAGCTGCCAAATGGTTTTGCTTTAGTTTTGTCTTGTTTTTTACATTAAGAATTTATTTGTTAGTCAGAGAATCCCTAAGTGTATAAACCCTGTGAATGTAACATTATAAAAGAAGCTAAAACAGAACAAGAAAGAGTCTTGTAATTTTATCTAAACAAACTAAAAGTTGAGCAATACATGAAATGTTAGACCTCTGATTGCTTCCAAGAAGAATTCTTAGGGGTCCTATAAAGGAAATCAATTATTTGCACCATGGACATTATATGTCCCTGTCTTCTCCAATAGATGTTTATAGATAACTTCTACTGTAGATGCCAATGTATATATATATATATATATATATATATATGTATGTATATATATATATATATATATATATATATATATATATATATATATATATATATATATGTATCTAGAAGTTATCAATGAACATCTATTGCAGAAGACAGGGACATATAACGTCCATGGTTCAAATAATTCATATATATATTAGTTGGCTTATCTGAAATTCAACCCTGTTCTGTGGCTTTGGCATGAACAATGGTTTTGTATTCCAGGATTTGACAGAACAAAGTGTCTTTTTCCCAAAAGGAAATGAAAAATGTATTAAGACTAGTCTTCAGGGAAATCTATGCCAGCAATGTACAGTATTGATTTTTATAATAAAAAAAAAAAAAATGAAAAATTGGTGCAAATGCGGCATACACCAGAACACTAGCACTAGTAATGTTCCTCCGCCTTGTGTTTATATAGTCAGAAAATATTTGCTTCCTTAATCTGATTTACATATCTATAGGAACTCTATACTTTTTCATATAAAGCCCAATTATCAGAGGTGCATTATAAATATCTTGCATGAAGCGATGTGTGCAAGTAATGTCTTAAAAATTGTCTATTTGAACAGAATTTTTGGTCTTACAAGGGTTGTCCACTACTTGGACAACCCCTTCCTAAATACTATATTCCAAAGTGTAAAATAAAAACAACTTCATAATCTCCTGCATCGGCGTTGTTCCAGTGATGTTTGCTGGAACCAAGTCTTTCATGGCTCACGTGACATTATGGTATCGTGTGAGCACTATAGTCAAGTGACCTCTAATGGGAGCCAACACTCACACTTCCTTTCAATAACCAAAGTTTGTCTCCGGAAAGTGTGAGTAAAGCAGCCCATTGGCGGCCACTGATTGGCTGCAGTGCCCAATGACATAATATCACTCGAGCCATGCGAGACCTGGTGCCAACATCAGAGGCACAATGCCACTGTTATTTTTATTTTACACTTGGGAATATAATATTTACGAAGAGTCTCTTAATCTGGCCTTTGCTATAAAAATACATACCCCAGTTGTATGGCACATGTGCCACACTGTGATAATTTATTGACCCCACAGTCTAAAAATTACTATTAGACCACAACTGCATTATTAGACAGCATCCTACAAAACACTTTAAAATAGATAGAAGCCTTAAAATGAAACAGTCATTCTGTCCTACTAAACACTTACAAGAACCATATAATGTAATGACAAGAATGACATGACTGTCTAAAAAGAAGACT
This sequence comes from Anomaloglossus baeobatrachus, assembly GCF_048569485.1. NCBI lineage: Eukaryota > Metazoa > Chordata > Amphibia > Anura > Aromobatidae > Anomaloglossus > Anomaloglossus baeobatrachus. The sequence goes on along the minus strand of NC_134356.1, from coordinate 420,284,331 downwards.
ATTAAGTTGTAAGTAGGATCTTATTTTATTGTCATTGGCAGAGGAGGTAAAGTGCCACTTTATGACATGTTATCTGATAGACCAGATCATAAATTATTGCATCAAAAGAAAAATCTACTCAACTAAAAACTATATTTCTGAGTCCAATTCCTCAGGGAAACAAAAGGAAAAGTAGCAGAACATTGTCAGTCTATAAATATAATTATCTATTAACTATATTATCTATACCTATCTTATAAGAAATCAAATAACAGTAAAATACCATACAAAGTTGTATAAATACATTAATAACTTCACTTTCATTTCTCCATGTAAAATCAGTGAATCTGGGGCATTCCCAAGTTATGAAACTCTTGACAGAGCAAATCTTAATGCAAAAAATAAGAATAGAAAAGCCTAGTCCTTACCTTTCACGTGTGTCTTAGTTTGAATGAAGTGTGATGGATAGCCCATCTTTGCCTGTCTTTATATAGACACAGCTCAGACATATTACTCATCCAGTGGCTAATGCAACTTACGCTGTCACACTTGTCACTTAATTTTTTTGTACTTACTTTACTCACTTCCTAAAGACATGTTACTGTTTTATTCAGTATTAGGTATATTTGTATTATTTTTTTTAACTTTTATTTCATACTTCTCTTACAATTGCATTCAGAAGAAATAATATAATAAATTGTGTATTATAATATCTATTATTGCATGGTAGCTCATTGTTATGTTGTACAACGTCTGTTCAGAGAATTTTTATATAAAATCCAGGGGAATTGTGTGATTATATATGCAAGGGTAAACTGTGTACAGTATGCCTAATGTGGCATAATATAGCATAATATAAAACATGTTGTATAATATAATACATACTATAGAAAACATTTTTCCACCCATCTTTATAAAGAATATGCTAACTATCCATTATGTGCATGTATATATAGACGTGTATATATGTATATATATATATATATATACTGTATATATATACATATATATAATATATAATATATACATATATATATATATACTGTATATATCCAATCCCTTTGAAAAATGGTGTCCATGCTGTATATGTATATTTATGGGGTTTTTTTTTATATATATATATATATATATATATATATATATATATATATATATATATATATATATATATATATATATATGTATACACTGTATATATATATATTTATATAATATATAATTATAATTAGTATATATATATGGTACAAATAAAGTCAGTAATGTTGGTAAAAGCATCGTGGACTTCACTTCCACATGACAGATTTACAAAGTGTGCCTTACCACTTTTATTTTTAGTTTGTGGCTATGAAGAATGCCATAGCTCATATTATTAGCATGGGTGCACATTAGGACATCATGGACACACCATTTTTTTGCAGAAGAAAGAAAAAGCGGATGTTTTCTTCCCTATGCTGCATCAAATTTTCATACATTTTGGTCCGCGCCTCTGTTATTAGTATGAATGTGGTACCCGTTTTTTCACATTTGCAAAATAAAAAGATGACAGTTTTCAAGCTTCTCCTACCCATTACACAATGAATACTGACAGCACTAAGATAACATTCAAGTGACAATTTTTTTTATCATCAACACATTGCGTGATTTAGATCTGCCTGATGAACTGCAACAAAATTTACACATGAAAAAGGTCCAAAAAGGTCCAGAGAATATCATGGGTACAACTTCTATCTGTGAAAAATACTCATAGAAAACACCACAAAACCAGATGTCTGAATGGACAAGTTGCAGATTTTTCTGCTGCTAAACTGCTGTAGATTTTACTGATAATATTACGTAAATTTTCTATCAAATTTGCATGTTTTGCATTCAGATTGGACAACCTCTGAAAGACCATGCTGGGGTGCTCGGTACTCGTAACAACAAATAATGATGTGCGAGCACTACCAAGCTCAGGTTCTCGGTACTCGTAATGAGTAGTGATAAGCAAGCACTACCATGCTTGGGTGCTCGGTACTCGTAACGAATGGTGATGAGCAAGCACAACCATGCTCGGGTGCTCGGTACTCGTAACGAGTGGTGATGGGCGAGCACTACCATTCTCACATGCTCGATACTCGTAATGAGTAGTGATGAGCGAGCACTAACATGCTCATGTGCTTGGTACTCGTAACGAGTAGTGATGAGCAAGCACTACCATGCTCAGGTTCTCGGTACTTGTACGAGTAGGGATGAGCAAACACTACCATGCTCAGGTTCTCGGTACTTGTAACGAGTAGTGATGAGTGAGCACTACCATGCTTGGGTGCTTGTTACGAGTAGTGATGCTCAGGTGCCAGGTACTTGTAACGACTGGTGATGAGCAAGCACTACCGTGCTCGGTACTCGTAATGAGTAGTGATGAGTGAGCACTACCATGCCCAGGTGCTCGGTATTCGTAACAAGTAGTGATGAGCGACCACTACCCTGCTCAGGTTCACTGTACTTGTAATGAGTTGTGATGAGTGAGCACTACCATGCTTGGGTGCTTGGTATGAATAGTGATGAGCGAGCACTACCATGCTCAGGTGCCAGGTACTTGTAACGACTGGTAATGAGCAAGCACTACCATGCTCGGGTGCCCAGTACTCGTAATGAGTAGTGATGAGTGGGCACTACCATGATTGGCTGCTTGATACTCGTAACGAGCATTTGGACACTCGGAGGGGTACCTGAATATAATGGAAGGCAATGGGAACTTTTTTCCTGAAGATTTCCTGCTCCTCACTAATAATAATCAGAAGTATTTATGGGTTTTTTTTCTTTGTTCTTTTTTGCATTTAACATTTTATTTAATTATTTTACTTTTTTTAAAAAAATAGCAATTTCATCAATGAAAAGGTTATTGAAAGCTATTTTTACAGACAATTGTAAAGTATATTGTATAGTATCTTGCAAACATCTTGTTATGGGTTGTCCTCTAAAACTATTCATATCCTTAGGACAACACTCATTCATTAACCTCGTGCCACTCCCTAAACATGCATGGGTGGCTCAAATAATCTTCTTTGACAGAGAAAACTATTTTCTCTGAACTCTGTGTGGCAATCAGACTGATCTATCCAGCTTTACTTGAAGCTAGCGATTGTCACACAGATTCTCAGATCTTATGATAATAAAGGATGGTAAAATTTTGGTTCAACCTTTTTTTTAAAAAAGGACATGAAATTGCTTTTCACCATATTATCTAAATGAGCCATTTATATACTTGGTTAGATTTATAATTTTCCTCCTAAGGTTGCGATTCTGGTTATAGCCTGTTTTAGAAAAGCACATTGAAAAAAAAACATTTTCAGAAAAATGTAATTTGGTTGCTGGGTGCAATGATGCTAGATTTGGACAATGGATCTCAGATCCTCACATGATCTTCTTGTCTACTCCTCTCTTATCTCCACTTCCCGCAATCGCATACAAGATTTCTCCTGTGCCTCCCCCATACCTTGGAATGCTCTACCTCAGCATATCTGACTCTCTCCTACCGTGAAAAGCTTCGAGAGGAACCTGAAGACCCACCTCTTCCGACAAGCCTACAACCTACAATAACCTTCAGACCGGTACACTACCGTGCAACCAGCTCTATCCTCACCTGTTGTACCCTCACCCTTCCCCTGTAGACTGTGAGCCCTCGCGGGCAGCGTCCTCTCTCCTCCTGTACTAGTCTGTTTCTGTAATGTTCATGATTGTTGTACTTGTTTTTGATATATACCCTTTTCACTTGGAAAGCGCCATGGAATAAATGGTGCTATAATAATAAATAATAATTAATAATAATCAAATTAATACAGGTACCTCTCAGTTACAATATAATTTGCTCTGTTATCTAATATATTATAAATACAAAATATTTCTACATTTTTGAAACATTGAGGAATGAGGACAGTAGAATTATCCTTCATGATTGACATTAACTGGTGTAGTTCCTAAACCATTGCAGAAAAATGAATTTCTTCAAAGAGTAAGGCTATGTGCGCATGTTGCGTAAATTCATGCAGTTACGCTGCGCTTTGCAGCGCAGCGTAACTGCATGCGTCCTGCGTCCCCTGCACAGTCTACGGAGATTGTGCAGGGGCCGTGCGCACGTGGCGTCTCAGTGCGCAGCGCTTCGGCTACTGCCGAAGCGCTGCGCAAAAAGAAGTGACATGTCACTTCTTTCCTGCGCTTTGCCGGCAGCTCCTGCTCTGTCTATGGCAGGAGCTGCAGGCAGAGCGCATGGAATCGGCGCTCACTACGGACATTTCTGCAGCGATCTAAAGCGCACATGTGCTCTTCAGATCGCTGCAGAAATTTCTGCAGGCTAGTACGCAACGTGCGCACATAGCCTAAAAGTAAAAAAGAAACAATCAATGAATTAGATAAGTATATGTCCCTTGTATTTGCAAAAGTGAAATCACGAATGATTCACACAAGATCTGCCAGGATCATTTCAACTGTGGACACATTCTCTCGACATGACGCCTACATTCCTTAATGGTGAAAACTGATCCTCCCACTAAAATGCTTCCTTTAAGGAGATATGTCATAGTGAAAATTAATCACACACAGTTTATTTGCAGCAGCCAGTTTTTACTAGACACGAGTTTCTAAACAGCAGGTGTTATTAATGTATTAATTATTTATTTCCAAATAGAAATGAAGTTCATTATCAGTCATGATAGCCCCAATGGGGACAGTGAGGATCACATCTGTAAAGCGCTGTGGAATTTATAGTACTATATAAGGCCTGTTTCAGATGTCAGTGATTCTGGTACATTTGTTCTTTTTTTTTATACGTACCAGAATCACAGACATACGCAGACCAATTATAATCAATGGGTCTGCGCACACATCAGTGATTTTTTTTACTGACCGTGTCTCCATGCAATGTATACTCGTGTCTGTGATTGCCGCACAGAGACATGTCCGTTTTTTTCTGGCATCACTGATGTCTCACGGACCCCGGACCACGCAGTGGTGTGATCCATGAAACACGTACCAGAAAAACATGGACATTTAAAATAATAAACATTTTCAACTTACTTTTCCAGCGACGCTCTGTGCAGCCTGTGCTCTCTGCAGCTTCCTGCCCGGGTCATGAATATTCATGAATGCAGCCAGAGACGACCCAGAAGTAGCTGCAGAGAGCGGTGGCCGGTCACTACAGCGCTGGAGTCTTCAGCACCATGGAGAGCAGTAACGGGACAGGTGAGCATACGTCCATGTGCAATCATGGATAATGGATCACATATCATGGATTGCATATGAACAACCCACGTGCGCCGTGAATCACAAAACACGGAGGAACATATGCGTGTTTTACACGTCAGTGAAGAACGTCTGTGTTTTTCACTGACGTGTGAAACGGGCCTAACTGAGTAAAATAAATAAGTAAATATAGTAACACTGGTATCAGTTATCAGCGTAGATACTCTATGTAACCTCTGTGCTGGTTCCTGCTTCAGCCACTAGGGAGCGCCACTCTGTTGTTTCAGGTGATGCATGATAACATCAAACTTAATTTATGTCTTGGACTTGAGGTTCTGTCCAGTCTGGAAAGTACGTGTCTAGTTTTCTTGCTTTGGTATCTATCTGCTGTCAGCACTGGGTGGGACTGTTCTATATAAACCCCAGAGAGCCAGCTCCCACTGCCAATCAATACATATTCTATCCTCTATTAATCTAATCAGTAAAGAGCGTAGATAGAAAAAAAAAATCAAAAAGCCAGAATTACGTTTTTTTGGGCACCGCAACATTGCATTAAAATGCAATAACAGGCAATCAAAACATCGCATCTACCCAAAAATGGTATAATTAAAAACATCAGCTAAAGATGCAAAAAATGAGCCATCACTGAGCCCCAGATACCAAAAAATGAGAAAATGGCGCTATTTTTGTTTTTTTACAAAATTCTGAATTTTTTTTTCACCACTTAGATAAAAGTAAAGCTATACATGTTTAGTATCGCCAAACCCATACTGACCTGGGGAATCATAATGGCAGCTCACTTTTACCATATAGTGAACACGGTAAATAAAAAAAATAAAAAAACAATGTGGAATTGCACTTTTTTTGCAATTTCACTGCACTTGGAATTTTTTAACCATTTCCAGAACAATATGTGGCAGAAGGAATAGTGGCATTCAAAAGTACAACTCGTCCTGCAAAAATTAAAACCCTCATATGGCTATATTGATGGAAAAATAAAAAAGTTATGGCTCTTGGAAGAAGGGGAGGAAAAAACAAAAATTGAAAACGGAAAAATGTCCGGGGTTGAAGGTTTAATATTGAGCAGAATTAATTTCTACCTATGGATTTGGCCCTCCACAACAGACACGGGTCTCTTACATGGTTCAGCAAGAAAATTAAATTGTCCACCCCTGCTCTAAAGTGGGTTTTACACGCAGCGACATTGCTAGAATTGCTAGAGCGCGATAGCACCCGCCCCCGTCGTACGTGCGATATTGTGTGATTGCTGCCATAGCGAACATTACGCACATACCTGCTGTGCGACGTCGCTCTGGCCGGTGAACCACCTCCTTTCTAAGGGGGCGGTTCGTGCGGCATCACAGCGACGTCATATGGCAGGCGTCCAATAGAAGCGGAGGGGCAGAGATGAGCAGGACTTAACATCCCGCCCACCTCCCTCCTTCCTCATTGCCGGTGGAAGCAGGTAAGGAGATGTTCGTCGTTCCTGCAGTGTCACACACAGCGATGTATGGTGCCGCAGGAATGAGGAACAACATCGCTAATAAACAGAAAATGATTTTTTTGTTTCAGGACGACCTTTCCGCGGCAAACGATTTTGACCGCTTTTGCGAAGTGTCATAAGTGTCACACACTGCGATATCGCTAATGACGCCGGATGTGCGTCACAAACACCGTGACCCCGACGATAATTCATTAACGATATCGTAGCGTGTAAAGCCCGCTTATGATTATGATCAGCCTGAGTTTTTGGAGCAGATCTGCTTTGAAAAAAAACATGCCTTAAATATGTATGAAAGGCTCTTCCTATTCATTTAATGTTAATCTACTATGCTGTTCATATCAGGAGATTTTAAGCATTTTTTTCTACTACAGGTTTTCAACAGTGCTTGGTGGGAAAAAAAAAGTGCATGTCATGTTTAGGGTACGCTCACGCAAGCGTTGAAATCGGACAAGTGCAATGCGAGAAAATCTCGCATTTCACTCTGACCAATGATAGTCAATGAGGGAGAGCAGTTGGTCAGCAAATTCTGGATGCGAGAAAAGTAGCAACATGCTGCGATTTGATCCAGAATACGTCCGAGACTCGCCAATACAAGTCAATGGGTGCGAGGAAAAAACAGATGTCACACAGACGGCATACGGACCATCCTAGTGACATCCATTTTTCTAAATACAATCCTATCTATAGAACACTGTAAAATGCTCCTGTATATGACTGAAAATTAGTAACAGCTGCTGAGGAAAAAAACAGATTGCACACTGACAGCACACTGAGAGCACACTGACAGCACACGGATGAAAAGTGAGAAAAAATCATCCTATTCTCGCAAACGAGAATGGGACCGTTTTTTCAGACATTCGTATGAGTTCAGCCTAATGAAGAGGATACTGATGGAGTCTGCACCACACTAAGCACAGTCAAACCAAAAGGTTGAAAAAAAACTTAAGGAAAAGAATTCTTACAAAATGTATCTGGAAAGGAAAACTTCTTCCAAAAACTTCCCCTAGCTTACAGTCACACAGTTTGAATCGGATTGATTATACAAATGACACTCTGATCAAACTCTGATCAGGGTAGATCAGAGTGTCAGCTTACTATCATCCGATTCCTTATTAGGAGAGCATCGTATCACAGGTGATGAGAAGATGGAGAACAAAATGTCTCCAAATGCTCCATTGTCTGTGACCACGGAAATCAAACTGTGCTTGGATGTTATACAAGTGCTGTGTGATGATTTCCACTCATCCATTGACATGAATGTGTGTGCATCGTCCAATTTGCACTGCCACTCATAACATGCTGAAAAACAATGCTGATCAGCACTGCACCACAGTAAACTGTTACGGTCGCCAAGGGGCGACGAGCATCTGCGAGTGGACCCACTGGGCTGTACACTGGAGTTACCTGGAGCAACTGCTATAGTGAACCCCTATACAGGGATTGGCAGATGCAGCCCCAGGGGGCCTAAATGCATGACAGCCAGGACCAGTGGAGTCATATCTGAAGGACTAAAGAGTCTCTGATGTTTGGTACAGGTGTGCTCAGTGGTACAGGTGTGCTCAGATGTGGCAGCACGGAGGTGGTGGCTCGTATGTGGCAGCATGGACGTGGTAGCTCAGACATGGCAGCATGGAGGTAGTAGCTCAGACAAGGCAGCACGGAGGTAGTGGCTCAGACGCGGTAGCAAAGAGGTAGCGATGGTAACATACTCTGGAAAGAGACAGCAGGAATGAGTCACCAGTACAAAACACAAGGGAACAGGATCATACACAGTAACACGCAGGGGACCTGAGAACTAGCAATGCACTAATGATAGGCAATGTTGCTCAGGTGCCTCCCCTAAGGGGAGGCAGGCTTAAAAACCTTTCCCCCCCATAGTACTAATTACTTAAGATTGAAAAACTGATTAAATGGTTTAAAAGGTCTTAATCAGGTGAAAATGACAGGGAAAAAATGTTTCCCATTTTGTTTTTTATTTTAAAGTAAAAGTTTGACCTCAAAAATAATCTCCAAATTCTCCCATGCACAGTTGTAAACAATATATGTTCATGTATTATGTCACTTCTCTGCCAAGAACCTTATTTTAGTTTCTAATGACCTAAAATTCGCTAATTACTTCTTACCTTTACTGTTGTGGAAAATATGGCACTGCCATATATAGGAAGACATACAGTGAGACATTGGCCAGTGCTGACATACGGCTGTATACGGTAAAGATACGCTACAAATTATTACATATTATACTGTTTATTTATTGTACTCACTTATATTGCACTATTAGTTACACAGCACTGTACAGCTGTGAGCATCACTGCTCCCTCTGCTCTGTGGCCTCCCTTCTAACAGTTTCGCACCCCTACAATATATTCTAAACTATGCTGCCCGACTAATCCACCTCTCCCCCTGCAATTACCCAGCTTCTCCTCTCTGCCAATCCCTTCACTGGTTTCTCAATGCCCAACAACTTCAGTTCAAAACACTAACCATGACCTACAAAGCCATCCACAACCTGTCTTCTCCGTAAATCTGTGACCTAGTCTCCCAGTACTTACCTGCATGTAGCCTCCGATCCTCACATGATCTCCTTCTCTACTCTCCTTGTATCTCCTCTTCCCACAATCGCATCCAAGATTTCTCTCGTACATCCCCCATTCTCTTTAACTCTCTGGCACAACATATCAGACTCTCGCCTACCTTGACAAGCTTCAAAAGGAATCTGAAGACCCACCTCTTCTGACAAGCATTCAACCTGCCGTAACCCTCAGTCCACTATAGCGCCGCATGACCATCTCTACCCTCATCTACTGTATCCTCACTCCTCCCCCTGAGTCCACTATACCACTGCATGACCAGCTCTACCCTCACGTACTGTATCCTCACCCACCCCTGAAAACTGAGCCTTCATGGGCAGAGTCCTCTTTCATCCTGTACCAGTGTGTGCCTTGTATTGTTTAGGATTATTGTACTTGTCCCTATTATGAGTACCCCCTTTCACGTGTAAAGCACCATGGAATAAATGAGGCTATGATAATAAATAATAATATAATCACTGTCCCCATTGGGGCTCACAATGTATCAGTATGTCTTTGTAGTTTGAGAAGAAACCGGAGGAAACGCACAGAAACACGGGAAGATCATACAAACTCCTTAGAGATGTTGTCTTTGGTAGGTCTGTAAATATTCCATATTCTTCACCCCTTTTTTCCATGAATTCATGTAACATGTAAATCCGCTGAGGTTTTTAATTCCCTTTTATACATTATTACCAGTGCTAAACATTAATCTCATGGATAAATAACAGTACTTGCAAACACATAGGTTACATTGAATCTCTTATTAGTCTACATCCAGCAATACAGAAGTAGTTAGTTTACTTTCTTGTATGGCCAAAAGCTTGTAAGTCGTAAACCGAGAAGCTTCCTCTATGTAACTTCACCAGAATTAATATGTGACGTTTTTGTCTTCCCGTCAAGGATCAGTAGATGGAACACATGTCTTCCAATTGTCCAATAAAGCAGAAGACCCTGGAGAACAGTGCACATTGCTTATATCATCACCTAAGTGAAGCAAATCATATTCTCATAAAGGAAACCATTTTGTTCCAATGAGCACATTGCCAGGAAAAGATGTCTATAAGGTAATCAATTGTAGACCTGCTTCATTCGCCTCACTTTTACAAGCCTGAAATTAAAAAGACGTAAATCTACAGTGACTCCAATTAGCATTTAGCGATGTCTGCTATAGCTGTTTATGGTAAGGACAATGAATTGTACCTTATAAATCCAGACTGAAAGGATTAAAACTAAGTGGTGTAACATCGTAGAAAGCTTGTAATCATTAATCAGTGTAAAGATATGTATACAATGTATCAGGGATGTGCAACCATGCTGGTTTGAGAGTCACTCTATCAGACTCTACTACATGAGCGGTCCACTATAAATATTTGACACTTTTAATAACATTGTGGTATCTAATAATAAAAAAAAACTTTGTAGAAAATGTAATAATACCTTTAAAGTGCCTGTCCCTTCTGGAAAATCTATGGCACCTCAATAGGAAATGCCTTAAATATTCCTCTGCTTGGATCTACATTTATCTCAAGTATGAGGCTCATGCAGTGAGGAATAGAGAAGCGTCTGAGCATGTGCATCATCTGCATTGATTTCTATAAGAGATCCAAAAATTGCAGAACAACCTCTCCATTTTTCCTGTTCTATTGGGATATATCTGCTTTTACGCTTTAACTAGCAAAAATCAAGATCTCCTCTGTGACCTGCTCATGCGACGTGTTCTTCTGTCACCAGGTGCCACTGTATTCATTCTTATAATGGTGGAGCTGGTGATGGAGTAGATACCAAAACTAAACATTCTTGGCTGCACAGGCTCTGTCCAGCCACTAAAATTAAGGTCCACGGGACCTGTAGTAGCATCTAGCAGTATAGGTGTGTGTGCTTTCCAGCTGGAGTGATCAGATCCCTGCTTCAGCCTATAGGAAAGCACCACACCCTATTAAAACTATCAGAATTTTGATGGAGCTGTCAGATATAGCCTTGTTCTCCTCTGAGGGCTGTGATATCTGCTCCTAAATAGTATGTGTCCTATTTTGATCTCGACTTATCTGTTGACGTTTCTCTTGCTTGACCATTTCGTACCTTCTACTCTCTCTTCATTTTGACCCACCTACCAGACCCTTTTCTTGGCCTAGTTTGTTCCTCCGAACAGCAGCCCTTGCATTGAAGCAATCGTGTGGACCCCATTGTATGATCAAATCTCTGTCTAGGGGTTAAAGGTTGAAAGCCTGGATTCGTCTGGCATCCAACACTTAGTGGCTCTTGCAAAGTTTGTTCGAGGTAGCATTTTTGAGCCTGTGGCCTCTGACAGACATCACAATTAACATTCATGTACAGATACTCATCTAAAGCTAAAGAAAGGAGAGACATTCAGAAGTAAAATAAAGCTCTTTTTAGAGATGCGAATATGTTCTAGTGGAATTGAATTCTACTCTAATTTTACACATTCGTCAAAATGCAGATTTGTATAATTTGCATCTGCTCAGATTCAGTAAAATGATGGCCACTAGCAGCCTTTTTTCCATGCAGTAAAGGGCCATCAAAAGGTTAAAAAAAATTATAAATAGAGTAACCTTACCACTCACTCCTACATACCTTCTGCTCCTTACTGTCACCTATCCAGTCCTCTTCGCATTTTCTTATAGCTGTAGAGAGCAATTAAATCCTTGGGAAGAATCAAAAAAATTCCATGGCACCGAGAAGCTCCTCTCCATTTATAAATCTTTATTTGTTCCAGCATACAGAAGGAAAAAGTGCAAAAAAAAAACATTTCAGCCGACAAAAAGGCCCTTTGTCGACCGAAACGTTGTTTTTTTTGCCCTTTTTCCTTCTGTATGCTGGTACAGATAAAGGTTTATAAATGTAGAGGAGCTTCTCGGTGCCTTGAAATTTCTTGGATTCTTTACAAAGTTGCAGTTGGTGGAGTGCTGCACCAAGCAGCACGAGTGGTGGAGTGTTACATGGGATACTGTTGATTCAATTAAATCCTTGGGATATCTGGCTCTCACAAGGCTTGGGGCATGCGCACACAATGTCATAGCACATGTCATAATGTTATGACATCATGATCTTTATTTGTCTTGCACAGAATCATTTGTGGCCTTCTCACATTAGGCTAGGATATCCAGGCCTGGGACAGTTCTGAGGTATTCAGTGTTTGTGGCAATGATAAGAACATGCAACGAGAACCAGATTGGTGACAGTGAGGAGCAGATGGGCCAGAGAGCAAAGCAGTAAAATAAGTATACGTATTTTTTTCATTTTTAACCTTTTAATAAGCCTTTACAGTTCAGAAAAATGGTGGCCATTAAGAAATGTGAATTTTAGCTATATTTAAGCAAAATTCTATTCTGGAGTTGAAGACATGAGCGATAACCTTGCTCCTTAGTATTTCTCCACTTCTCCCTTCTGCAAATCCTTTTATTGGCTCCCAATTCCCCAACTTATCCAGTTAAAACAGCTAACATCGGCCTACAAAGCCATCCATAATCTATCTATTCCATATATCTTCAAACTAATCTCCCTATATCGTCGTACAGATGCTCTCTGGTCCTCCTAAGACCTACTTGTCTCTTTCACACTCATATGTTCCTCACCCAATTGCCTCAAAGACTACTCCTGAGTATCCCCCATTGCCAGGAATTCCACACTCCAACATTTCCGATTTGCCACCACAATCGAACTTTAAGATGGACCTTGAAAATCCATCTCTTCAAGAAAGCTTATAGCCTGCAATGACCCCACTGCTACCAGATGACCACCTGAGCGGCAGCAACCCCAAGACTACTGTCTCCTTCCCGATTACCCTGTACACTGTAAACCCACAAGAGCAGGGCTCTCTCCCTCTTTGTCAAAGTCTGTCACTGTTAGTTGTTCAAAATCATTTATATTTGTGCTTTGTATGTAATCAATGGTGCTCTAAAATAATAATAATGTGAGTTAAAGGATTTTTCTTAGTTTTTCTATCTTTGTATTGTTATTTATTATGCTCTGGGATCTTGAGAGGACCAATGGTATAAAAAGGAATATGACATTTGTGGAGAATAACTTCTCTGTGAATCAAATTTCCTGGAAAATTTTCGTGGACAGGAGAATTTGAATCTTGCCTAATCTGCTGATCCCTACTTTTTGGCACGTGACATAATAAATAAAGTATTCACATATTTTATACCTACAAAACAATATGATATGAGATTCAATTTTAATTAATTATTACTATAGGGGATATTTATCACTGTTTTGGGGATTTTTTTTGTAACAAAATAATTGCAAATTTTGTGTAATGCCCATTTTGAGAAAAAAAAAGAACAATTTGTAGACATCTTGACAGGTAAGGCCTGAAACACACATCCGTGAAACACGTGCATGTTTGGTCCGTTTCCGGGTATACTGGAGATACGGCCAAACGTGCACCAATGTTATTGTATGATAAAAGCTCCACGTGCGTTTTTGATGCATGTCCGTTTGTCCGTGTCCGTGATCCGTACCTGTGTGCGTTTTGCACGGCAGCATGTCCGTTTTCTGCACGCAACACGCAGCACGGACCCAATGAAAGTCAATGGGTCTGTGCGCACGTCCGAGTGACACGGACGCATCTCTGTTTGCTCCCTGTACGTTTTGTGCTTTTTTCATGTGATGTCGGTCTTTTTTCTTTTTCTGTTTCGTTCTCTCCCTCAGTCCATCGGTCGGTCTCTATGTCTGTCGGTCGGTCTCTCTGTCTTATCTGTCCCTCTAGCTGTCTGTCGGTCAGTTCCCCCCCCCCTCTTACCGTTCCCCGATCTCCGGCGCGGCGCTGCACGGCTGTTATAAAAACTTCGGCGGCTTTTACTATTTTGAAAAAGCCGGCTGCCCATTAATCAATATCATATTCCCTGCTTTACCCGCCCACCGGCGCCTGTGATTGGTTGCAGTCACACACACACGCCCACCACGCTGAGTGACAGCTGTCTCACTGCACCCAATCACAGAAGCCGGTGGGCGTGTCTATACTGTGCAGTAAAATAAATAAATAAATAATTAAAAAAAACGGCGTGCGGTGCCCCCACATTTTAATACCAGCCAGATAAAGCCATACGGCTGAAGGCTGGTATTCTCAGGATGGGGAGCCCCACGTTATGGCGAGCCCCCAGCCTAACAATATCAGTCAGCAGCCGCCCAGAATGCAACCAATCACAGGCGCCGGTGGGCGGGTAAAGCAGGGAATATGAGATTGATTAATGAGCGGCCGTCTTTTTCAAAATAGTAAAAGCCGCCGGAGTTAATATAACAGCCGTGCAGCGCCGCGCCGGAGATCGGGGAACGGTAAGTATGAGAGACGGCTGCTCAATTCAGTCAGGGGATTAGCGGTCACCGGTGAGTCCTTCACGGGTGACCGCTAATCAGTACGTGGCACACAGACAGAGCCGCAGCATGACAATGAAGTCGGGTGAAGTTCACCTGAGTTCATTCTCATCGCGCAACTCTGTCTGCTGTCTGCCGACATGTATCAACAACATTGTGCATCACACACACACATGGAACATTTTACACGGACAACACACACACATTTCAGTTATTTCACTCACGCACACACGGACATTCCACACGCACATACGGTTGGCATACGGGATACACACGCTGGCCACACTTACCATAAAAACGGACCTAAAAAACGGAAATCGGATCCGAAAAACGGCCCGTATTACACGTGCGTGGTTTTAACGGATGTGTGTTGGAGCCCTAAGGTAGTGTTAAGTAAGTATCTGGAAATAAAGACTTTAGAGGGTGCTTTTATTTTATATTTCTCCCAACTATAGTTTAGAAAGTATTTGCATGTAAAATTATAATTATGTATTTTTTACTATACTTTTAATATAAATTGATAATTAAAAAATTAGCAGCCTGATTTATCAAATTCACTTGGTTGTCTATGGTAACCAAACTCAACACTGATTTCACTTTTCATGAATAGTTTTATAAATGAGAGTGCCGATCCAACATGCCATATTTCCTTGGCCAGAGTACTTTATATAAGCAGCAAACTAAACCATTTCCCAACGTAATAGAAAATATAGCTATGGTTCTTGGGTGCTATGTTAGACAGTTTTGAAAAATGATCTTCATAGTCTAGGAATGTCTGAAAACCAAGCTTGTGGTATATGATATTAGATGTGGCCTTCTTTTCAAGGCCAATTCCTGACATGACGTATTAATAAGTGACTTGATAAATGCCTGTTATAACCTCTCATATTAATGTATATATAAGATGCGGTTTGGATCATTTTAGCTCCATGGCAGCTCATCAATGCTTTCAACAATGTCTACAAGTCTAGTTCAGTTGAATCTGTGGAAGGTCATTTGCACAATGATTTCAGAATAAAATAAGTATCTTAACCTTTAGGCTAGACCAACATGGAGACATTAATTTTAAGCATTAAGATACCCCTGCAGTCTAATGAAATACATTGAATTGTGTGAAACTTCACTTATCCAAATGACCACTTTCTCAGCTGTCCCCACTTCTGGCAGGCAGCAGAATCTCCTGTATCAGATGAGCAAAAGTGAGGGCTGTGTAGGAATAGGACATGTGAATAAATCGGGTGACCTCCACTCAGGGTCATAACAATTGTGAATGCAAAGAAAGCGCCCGTGACTAGGCCTGTGCTAGTGGGAAGCCTGCCGACGCCAGGGCCTACCTCAGCTGGATTTGCATCCGACGACACACATTCAGCTGAAATGCATTGTGGCGCAGGAAACTCTTCAGGTCCATGTACTGCAAGACAATCAAAGGCCAGCAGCTAAATTTGGCATGCCAATCACAGGCAGCAGATAGCAGTGACATCATGCATCGCCCAAAAGATATACTCCAAAGATGTCAGCTGACAGCCTCTGTGCCGGCTATAGAAGAGGACACCGTGCACCATGGGAGCAGGTAAAGATGAGAAGAATTGGTTTTTGTTGGGTTTTTTTTTAAATTTGTTAGAGAACAGCGGCAGAATGGAAAACATTATTACAGGATGAGCTCAGGAGGGGGGACATTTCTACTGGAAGGGAACATTGTACAAATATGGGAACATTATACTAGGATGGTGGAAATTATTACTGGAAGAGGCCCAAGATGGGGGAACAGTATATCAGGAAATGACTAAGGATGTTAAACATTCTTCCTGAAAGTGGCACAGGATGTTATATATTATTACTAGGGATGAACAGACCCGTACAGTAAGGTTTGGGGTTCGTACCCGACTCCAGGTGTCTGGGACGTGGACTCAAACACAGCTGTGAACAGGGTGCTAGCCAAAAAATACACAATCTATATGAAGGGAAAGCTGCACACCAAATTCAGAGAAATATGAACAAGCATAACTGCTTTATAATACATAAGGAATGAAAAATACAATTAGCTATATGAAAAATTGAAATGTGACATTGCATAACTGCTGAGGATTATTTGAAAAAAGAGAGATTTAGATAATGTATTGATCAATTCATTACTGCCCCATAACCAACTTCGCGGTAGTCTCTTATTTATGGGGTCCCTAACCAAATGATACCTCTATATGCGGTTAAAACCTGCTTGTGTGCATGGGTACCTAACAAAATGTTATCTCTATGTGCGGTTGAAGCCTGCATGTGTATGGCAAGCCAGGGACCTGGCTATATAGGAAATTGAATAAACATGGCTAAGACTATGTGCGCACTTTGCGTCGCCCTAGTTGCAGTTCTAAATGCATCCTTTGGCAGAAATTACTTTTGCCAAAGTTGCTTTTGACCACTAAATCGCGGTAAATACGCATGCGTTTTTACCGCGTTTTAGCCGCGTTTTAGCGCTTTTTACGTGCTTTTCCATTGCGTTTAGACAGATGCGTTTTGAACATTAAGAGTGCTAAATAAAGTTTAAACAGTCAAACACAATGAAAAAAAGGGAAAAAAAGGAACACATATAATTATTGAAATCATAACGAAAATAGTTATATTTCATATAATTATAGCGGTTTTATACTAGTTAAGGCTAAAATAGCAAAAAAAAAAATATTTTTCAATAATTTAATTGTCGGACTATGTGTGTGTGTAAAGGGACATATCATTTCATTATTTTGATGTCAGAAAAACATGCGTTTATGTAGTCCAAAACGCATTCTTTCTGCACCTAAAAAGCATGTAAAACGCTAGAATTTTGATGTTTCTTGCTTTTTACAACTTCTCATTGACTTCAATGTTACCAAAACGCAGCCCAAATGGTAAAAACAATTGACATGCTGCTTCTTTGAACGCAGAGTTTTTGCCGCAAATTAAATGCTGCGTTTGGAAACGCAAAGTGCGGACAAGAAATCCACATTTTCCATAGACTTTGCAGGAAAATCAAAACACATGCATTTTGGCATGAAAACGCTGCAGTTCAAAACGGACCTAAAAAGCACCTGAAACGCAGGTGAAAACGAAAAGTGCGCACATAGCCTAAAGGATGGGACTGGGTTCTCAGACAGAAAAAACAGTATTTCTGGCTAGCACCCTGTTGACATTTACAATGGTGTTCCCTTTTGATTGTTATGCAGGTTTTTTTCTGTCTGAGAACCCAGTCCCACCCTTTAGCCATGTTTATTCAATTTCCTTGCTTCCCATTCACAAGCAGGTTTCAACCGCACAGAGGTGACATTTGGTTAGGTACCCATGCACACAAGCAGATTTTAACCGCATATAGAGGTAAAATTTGGTTAGGGACCCCATAAATAAGAGATTACCGTGAAGTTGGTTATGGGGTAGTAATGAATTGATTAATACATTAGCTAAATATCTCTTTTTTCAAATAATCCTCAGCAGTTATGCAATATCATGTTTCAATTTTTTCAATTTTTCATATCGCTAGTTGTATTTTTCATTCCTTATGTATTATAAAGCAATTATGCTTGTTCATATTTCTCTGAATTTGGTGTGCAGCTTTCACTTCATATAGATTGTGGACTCAAACACAGACTTTTAAAAAAAAAAAAAGTTTGTGTTTGATTTTGGAGGTCAGATGCTGTTCCTATGCTTATGAAGTTTGTTATAAGGCTGCAGCGCAGGCAATCAACAAGCTTTATTGTATGCAGAAGATGCCTGTACGCTGCTGTGAAAAATAAAGGAAAAAATTAAAAAAAAAAAAAAAGAATTATGTGGGCTCCTGCCTAGTTTTGATAACCAGTGCAGCTAAAGCAGACAGCTGTGGCCTGCAACGCACAGATGTCTGCTTTACCTTGGCTGGTTATAAAAAAATAGAGGGGATTTCACTCTGGTTTTTTTAAAATGAATTATTTAAATAATTTTAAAAATAATGATGTGGAATCCCCCTATTTGTTATACCCAAAAAATATATTATCAGGTTGGGAATACCCATGGTTATTTGGCCCTTAAAAGCCTAAAAATAGCAGCCCGCAGCCACCCCAGAAGCAGTGTATCCATTAGATTCACCAATTTTGGCACTTTGCCCTCCTGTTCCCAATTGCCCTGGTGTGGTGGCAGTTGAGCTAATACTTTTGGAGTTGATGTCTGCTGTGAATTGACAGCTGACATCAAGCCCAGGGACTAGTAATGGGTAGGTATTACTAACCCGGCAAATGTAGAGTTTAAAAAACACACACAGGAAAATAAAAGTTTATTTCAATAAATACTTCCCCAAATGTCTTTGTTCGCCAGTTAATTACTTAAAAAAAAATCCATGAAGTTCTGATGCAATTCAAAGTGTAATGTCCCACAATGCCCATCGGATGGATCTTCATTCTGAGAACATTCTCAGAATGAGGCTCCCATAGGTCACTACGTGTCAGTAGCAGATCCAGAATTTTTCACATTTGGTTTTCTGGGCAATTGCCCACATTTTGCTTTCTTTTGCAGCCCCCTAGCCTTTATTATGACCATTTCACAGCCATTTTATAGTACAGAAGCGGGCCCCATTGAAATATATGGGATCTAAGGTCTGGGGTCAAGTTCAGATCCCGAACCGAACTTTTAACTAAAGTCCAGCCAAACCCGGCGAACCCAAACTTCCACAGGTCATCTCTAATTATTACTGCAAGAGGCCGAGGATGGGGGCATTACTATTGCAAGGAGCCCAGGATGTGGACATTTTTTACTGGAAGAGGCACAGAATTGGGGCCATTATTACTGGAAGGGATCGAGGACATTAGTACAGGATGTTGGACATTATTACATTATGGGCTGGGAGAAACACATATGTCTTTCTAGGATTTAGAACGCTAAAAGGGCCATTACATCTGGTCAACATGCAGGTGGGGGGCCCATGTCCAAATTTTAGATCTTTAAGTTGTGTTTTCTCTGCCTATATTGTTCTCACTGTTTATCGTATTGGATAGAATGGCATTAAAAATGTAATTCTTAAAATTATTCTTTCGAGTGTGACTTTATTGTATGACAGTAAATTTAGCTTTGGAGACAAGTTAATAAAATGCTCAATATAAATGTATTGACTGCTTGAGTAGCACAAAGCCTTGTAACTTGTGTTGAGTGCTGAATAACCAACCCGAAAGCTATTACGAAGGGACTTTACTGGAACCTCTAGAAGGGATTTCCTGGAAACACTGATGACTAGCCACCTGCTTCTTAAGCTGGTGTCACACTAAGCGACAGCGACAACGACGTCGCTGTTACGTCACCATTTTCGGTGACGTAACAGCGACCTTGTAAGTCGCTGTTATGATCGCTGCTTAGCTGTCAAACACAGCAGAAGCAGCGATCATAACGTCGCTGTGCTACATGTGCAGAGAGCAGGGAGCCGCGCTTAGCGCTGGCTCCTTGCTCTCCTAGGTACAGTACACATCGGGTTAATTAACCCGATGTGTGCTGCAGCTACATGTCACAGTGCAGAGAGCAGGGAGCCGCGCGCACTGCTTAGCGCTGGCTCCTTGCTCTCCTTGCTACAGTATACATCGGGTTAATTACCCGATGCATACTGCAGCCACATGTCACAGTGCAGGAGCCGGCACTGGCAGCAAGAGCGGAGGCTGGTAACCAGCGTAAACATCGGGTAACCAGGGAAAGGTCTTCCCTTGGTTACCCGATGTTTACGCTGGTTACAGCTTACCGCAGCTGCCAGTGCCGGCTCCTGATCGCTTCATTTCGTCGCTCTCTCGCTGTCACACACAGCGATGTGTGTGTCACAGCGGGAGAGTGACGACCAAAAAATGAAGCTGGACATTCAGCAACGACCGGCGACCTCACAGCAGGGGCCAGGTCGTTGCTGGATGTCACACACAGCGACAGCGACGGGACGTCGCTGCAACGTCACAGAAAATGGTGACGTAGCAGCGACGTCGTTGTCGTCGTCGTTATGTGTGACACCAGCTTTAGTGGCATCCATTTGCCTATTTCATCTGTTTAACACATTCCCTAGAAAGTATCATTAGAAACAAAGGGATTTAAAAAACATTTGCTGTTCTATTGCCAGCCATAAATTAAGAACGTGATCAGTATTACATTGCGGGACCAGCGTCTGAGTTGTTTCCTGCAGGCAATAAAACAGTTGGGCTTAAGGAATAGATCTGATATTAATGTTATAACATAAGTAGTTTTTCATTAGGGCTAATTATCAACTTTTTCTAAGAGTCATGACCATTTGAAATGGTCTACCATTGAATACTACAAGTAAACTGGCTGTCACTATACAGTTATAAAAGAAAGTATAGTTAAAGGGGTATTCCCATCTCTAAGAACTTATCCCGAAATATATAGTAGGTGTAATAATAATATTACTAAATACCTCCAAATAGAAAAATAGTATAGTTCTGATTAGCTATGTTGCTTACCTAATGTGCAGGGCATTGCAGAAGCTTAGGTAGCCATGGTTACGTCAACTAGCAGCTAATTTACTAACTGTCAAAATATGAGTGGACGCAACCGTAGCTATCCTAGCTACAATGCGAAACGCGCATTGGGTGTGTTCCCTGGGTGGGTAGGTATATCTGTTTGTTATAAGGGTACATATTCTTTCAGATATTCTTCACTCTTTGGCTGCTGAGTTTGCGTATATGTGATAGTGTCTATACTTTATGATGTTTAGAATCATAGTATCTTCACTCCTGATGTCATTTCCATTCCTTATATATGTGTGATGATTTTTATGATGACTAGTCTTTATTATTTACTTTGTCCCTGCCTCACATGCATCTGGATTAATACCTATGATTTCTATTATCACACTTACCTAGAGTGAAAGCAGTTAATCATTTTTTATTATTCAGGAACAAGTGCTTTAATCCTCAAGATATATATAAAGTAAGAGAACGAGAGTCATAAGGTGCCAAAAAAGTGGATGTAATTTTATTATTTATATATATATTTATATATTTGTAAACCTTTAATGATATTGGTTTTATCTATTGTCTATATTGTATGTTTATTGTCTATACCATCACCACAATAGGTAGTTATTTTCCCTACTCACCCCCACTTTTGTACATGTTTTTTCTCCATGCCTTTTTCTCATGGTCCCCTCTGAACAGTTAATATTTGTTTCTTACCTGCTTATTGTCTACATGCAATTTAATAAAGGCTTGTTAGTTTTTATACTTGTCTGGCAGATTTTTTTTTTTCTTTTTTGGTTTCCTATCTGTGTATGCCAAAAGACATATCACTGCAAACGCAATTGCCTTATGGGGGTATCCCATCTCAAATGAAGCAAAGGTGTGCATACTTGATCTTCACTCCATTCATTCTCTATTAGACTACCAGAAATAGCGAAGCACTGGACTCTGTTTTCTCCATCATTTCCACAGACAATGAGTGAAGCGTAGGTTGCACATGTGCCCCTCCACTCCATTCAAGATAGAGCTGAAAAGTCTCATTCTTGGTGTTCATGACCACATTCTTAGGATGTCTGGGGGTCTCACTGCTGGGATAACTTGGATAGGGTTTAACTTTTTATTTTACGAATAACACTTTAAGTGGTGTAGATTCAGTCCAACTCTTAAAGCGTTATAGCAAAATAACAGCTCTTTTACTGCAGCTCCATCTTGAATGAAGCAAAGGTGTGCAACTTGGATAGGGTATAATGCTGTGTACAAACAAGCGCAATAGGGTCGTATCCAAATATAAAGGGAAATATTTTGTTAGCAAGTTGCTCACCTTGTGAGATTGTGTCACCCACAACCAGTAGTAAAGGGAAAAAACAGCTGCCGCATGGTCCACAAGCCCAGAGGCTGGAGCAGGATGTAGGAACCAGGAGTAAATGTGGATTAAAACTGCGCTGCTGTAGATGAAAAGATGATCCAAATCGCTGGATAGTAGATGAAGGTACTTTAGTCAACGCAAGTAAAAGTGAAATTTCACTTCTTCATCAGTGCATTTCCTGATGGAGAAGTAAGCTTTCACTTTGAGATGCATTTAATAAAGCACCTTCATCTACCATCCGGTCATTTGGATCTTCTTTTCATCTACAGCAGCACAGTTTAGTCTACGTTTTCTCCTGGTTCCTACAAACTTGTTATTTTAGGACTAACCCTTTCAGTGGTGTAGATACAGCCTAAAGGGTACTTTACACACTGCGACATCGCTAGCGATCTCGTTAGCGATGTGAAATTCTAGATCGCACATAGGTCATTTTACGCATGTGCGATCTCAAAAGATCGCACTTGCGATCTAGAATTTCACATCGCTAACGAGATCGCTAGCGATTTCGCAGTGTGTAAAGTACCCTTAACTCTTAAAGGATTATTTACAGTATAATAACTTTTTCCTGCAGTCCCATCTTGAATGAAGCAAAGATGTCCATACTTAACCCTCACTCCCAGGGCCGGACTGGGTCTAAAATTCAGCCCTGGCATTTGGGGGTACACAGGCCCACCTTTTGCATGGTGAATGTGTAATATATTTGTGCACATGTAACATGTAGTCACAGCTGTGTCCTATTTATTGCTCTTAGTTGCAGGACCTGGAAAATCCGGTATTTTACCTACAGAGCTGGGTCTCGTAGACCAGTGTTCCCCCAACTCCAGTTCTCAAGGCCCACCAACAGTGCATGTTTTCAGGGTTTTCTTAGTATTGCACAGGTATTGAAATCATCACCTGTGAAATACAAATGAAATTCTGAAAACATGCAGTGTTGGTGAGCATTGAGAACTGGAGTTTGGGAACACTGTCGTAGATAATGAAGAGGATGCTGTGCTGTCCATATAGTGC
This sequence comes from Anomaloglossus baeobatrachus, assembly GCF_048569485.1. Lineage (NCBI taxonomy): Eukaryota > Metazoa > Chordata > Amphibia > Anura > Aromobatidae > Anomaloglossus > Anomaloglossus baeobatrachus. The sequence continues at coordinate 420,260,913 of NC_134356.1, read as the reverse complement.
TGCAGCCTCTTCATATAGCTGATAGACATGGATGTAATGAGTTCGATGCCCACTGAACATATTGATGATCTATCCTACAGATAGGCCATCAGTATCATCAAGTACTTGGTAATTACTTTAAAGAGCAGGTTAATTTAATAATTTAATAAAATGTGTATATATATATATATATATATATATGTTAGGGCCAGGTGGAAGGGCAGACCCAGGAGGTGGATCCACTGGGCCGAACTCCTTGATGATGGTAAGGGGTCCGGTAGCTGGAGCACTACAGGTAGCAGGGCAGTCCGTGCACAAGAGTATAATGGAGAAGTCCCTGGGACCACGGAGTCACTGATGGTAGTCCGGGTGACGGAGCTCAGGTTCGGAAGCCGAGATGATGTCAGGCGGAGTCCGGAACCGTTGGAGCGAGATGACGGGTCACCACAGGGGTCAGAGATGGTACGGACTGTCAGGATGGCAGATAGGCAGCGTTCGGGGTGCGGGATTCGGCAGGACCGGATGGCAAGGCAGGATCGGCTCTAGAAGAGAGATACGTAAGTATGGCAAAGAGACACAAGGAGACCTGACTCCTAGCTTGGGAAACACGAAGATCAGGCCCCGCCCACTTGGACATTCAACCCCTTTATACCCTGAACCTGTGTGCTTCATTTCCTGTCAATGGACGCTAGCCCTTTAAGAAAGGGTCAATGACCGCGCGCGCGCCCTAATGCGCATGCGCGCGGCCCGGGTGCCAGAAGCCAGAGCAGGAAGCTGGGAGGAGGAAGCAGCAGAGCTGGGCTGGGGCTGAGACGCCGACGGGCGCCGGGAGCGGGGACCAGGACGCCTAGGAAGCGCCGGCAATGGATGCTGGAGAGTGGGGAGCGGCGGAGACCGGACTGAAGAACCGGGGAGCGAGCCAGGGGAGCCGGGGAGCGTGACAGGTGAGCCGGAGAGCAGCGCAGGGGACCCGGGGAGCGTGACAGTACCCCCCCCACGCCTCCCTCCCCGCAACCGGGACAGGAAGGCATGGATCAGCGGAGTACCCACATTCTCCCGGGGCTCCCAGGACCTATCCTCAGGACCATACCCTGCCCAGTCCACCAGGAAGAACTGTCGACCCCGTACGGTCTTCATGGCCACGATATCCCTTACCGCATAGATGTCGTCATCGGCAATAGGAGGAGGAGCCTAACTGGCAGCAGCGGAGAAGGGACCAAGGACAACCGGCTTGAGCAGGGAGACGTGGAAGGAGTTGGGTATCCTCATCGTGGCCGGGAGCTGTAGCTTGTAGGAGACCTCATTGATCTTGCTGAGGACTTTAAACGGCCCGATGTAGCGAGGACCCAGCTTGTAGGATGGTATCTTCAATCGGACGTACTTGGAAGCAAGCCAGACTAGATCTCCAGGAGAGAAACACGGAGGGTCCAGACGTCTCTTGTCTGCATGTCTCTTCATCCGCAGGGAAGCACGCCCAAGGGACGCCTTGACAGAGTCCCAAATGGTTGCAAAGTCACGGGCTACAGCATCAGCAGCAGGGACATCCGAAGAAGGAGATACAGGCAATGGGACAGAGGGCTGAAGTCCGTAAACGACATGAAAGGGAGAGCTGGAGGAGGACTCACTGACGTGGTGGTTATGGGAGAATTCAGCCCAAGGAAGAAGCGTGGACCAGTCGTCGTGATGGGCGTTGACGTAGTGTCGTAAGAAGGAGGTCAAGATTTGATTGACCCTTTCCACTTGGCCATTAGACTGAGGATGGTAGGCAGAAGAAAAGTCCAGAGTCACTCCCAGATTTTTGCAGAGAGCCCTCCAGAAGCGGGAGGTGAACTGAGTTCCTCTGTCGGACACGATGTGTGATGGAAAGCCATGCAAGCGGAAGATGTGATGTATATAGGCGTCCGCGAGTTCCTGAGCAGAGGGCAGTCCAGCCATAGGGACGAAATGAGCCATTTTAGAGAACCGGTCCACCACGATCCATATGACTGTGTGTCCGGAGGACAATGGCAAGTCCGTAATGAAGTCCATTGCAATGTGTTGCCACGGAACTGAGGGTATAGGCAGAGGCAGAAGACGGCCATATGGCTGGTGTTTGGGCGTCTTGTTTCTGGCACAAGAGGAGCAGGCAGAGATAAAAGCAGCGACGTCCGTGCGAAGGGATGGCCACCAGTAATGACGTACAATCGCACTCCACGTTCTCTTTTGACCAGCATGACCGGCTGTTTTCGAGGCATGGCCCCAGTGTAACACTTTTTGCCTATCAGTCTCAGAGACATAGGTTTTCCCGGGCGGTATCTGGGCCAGGGTGACAGGAGCCACTGGAATGATTTTACTAGGACAGATGATGGGCTGGGATGTCTCCTCCTCCTGCTCCATGGGCATGAAAGACCTGGACAAGGCATCAGCGCGTACATTCTTGTCCGCGGGTCGGAAATGGAGCTGGAAATCGAACCTGGCAAAGAACAAGGACCACCTGGCTTGCCGTGGGTTCAGTCGCTGAGCGGACCGCAGGTATTCCAGGTTCTTGTGGTCCGTGTAAATGATTACGGGGTACACTGCTCCTTCCAGAAGGTAGCGCCATTCCTCCAGAGCCAGTTTTACTGCCAATAGCTCTCGGTCACCGATGGTGTAGTTGCGTTCAGGCGCTGAGAAGCTCTTGGAGAAGAAACCGCAAGTCACCATCTTCCCGGAGGAGGACTTCTGCATGAGCACTGCTCCGGCTCCCGAGGAGGAGGCATCCACCTCCAAGGTGAACTGGCAGTTTAACTCCGGACGGTGGAGCACAGGAGAGGAGGCAAATGCCCGCTTCAGGGAGCCAAACGCGGCGTCGGCCGCAGGTGACCAGTCCTTTGGATTAGCCTCCTTCTTGGTCAAGGCGGAGAGAGGAGCGGTCAGAGCAGAGAAGTGAGGAATGAACTGGCGGTAGTAGTTGGCGAATCCCAGAAAGCGTTGGATTGCCTTCAGTCCAGAAGGAGGAGGCCAGTTGAGAATGGAAGAGACCTTCTTTGGATCCATCTGCAGTCCGGTATCGGAGATGATGTAACCCAGGAAGGGGAGAGAAGACTGCTCAAAGACACACTTCTCATACTTGGCGTACAGACGATTCTCTCTCAGTCTTTGTAGAACCAGCTGCACGTTCTCTCTGTGGGTCTGGAGATCCGGAGAGAAGACAAGGATATCATCCAGATACACCACCACACAGACGTAAAGAAGGTCCCGGAAAACGTCGTTCACCAATTCTTGAAAGACTGCTGGTGCGTTACACAGGCCGAAGGGCATCACGCAGTATTCATAGTGCCCATCGCGAGTATTGAACGCGGTCTTCCATTCGTCCCCAGAGCGGATGCGGACCAGGTTGTAGGCACCTCGAAGGTCCAATTTGGTGAACACACGAGCTCCTCTAAGCCGGTCAAACAATTCGGGGATGAGCGGCAGAGGGTACTTGTTTTTTACGGTGATTTGGTTCAATCCCCGGTAGTCTATACATGGGCGTAGGTCGCCCTCTTTCTTCTTAACGAAGAAGAAGCCTGCTCCAGCAGGAGAGGAGGATCTCCGAATGAATCCCCTTGCCAGGCTCTCTGTGATGTAAGTAGACATGGCCCTTGTTTCGGCTGGAGACAATGGATATATCCGTCCTCGAGGTGGTGTTGTTCCCGGGAGCAGGTCGATGGCACAATCGTACGGACGATGTGGCGGAAGTACCTCAGATTCCTTTTTATCAAAGACGTCCGCGAAGGACCAATAGGCCGAGGGCAGTCCCGGTAGGTTCTCTGGAACCGGAGGTCGTCGGATGAGTTGTATGGTCTTCAGGCAGTTCTCATGGCACGAAGAGCCCCATCGGGTGATTTCACCAGTGCCCCAGCTGACTGATGGCTCGTGTGTCCGTAACCAGGGAAGTCCCAGCAGGATTTGATGAGACATGTGTGGGAGGACGTAGAGAGCGATGTTCTCGGTGTGCAGGGCACCGATACGCAGTTCGACCGGCCTGGTGATCCAGGAGATGGTGTCAGAGAGGGGTCTCCCATCCACAGAGGCAATCACGAGGGGTTTGTCGAGTGGAGTAACAGGCACCTGGTACTTGTCCACCGTGGCCTGCTGGATGAAATTGCCTGCTGCCCCAGAATCAAGGTACGCCTCAGCCGTGAACCGCGTCTCTCCCGTTGTCACTTGCACAGTCCACGTAACCGGGTCTGAGAGAGTCCCAGCACCTAGGGTGGCCTCTCCTACCAACCCTAGGCTTTGGAGTTTCCCGGCCTTTCTGGACAGGAGCGTAGCAGGTGTGTGCCCTCTCCGCAGTAGAAGCAGAGGCCCTTGGCGAGCCGCTCTGCTCGACGTTGTTCAGACTGCCGCACACGGTCGATCTGCATGGGCTCGTGGACGGAGACACCAGATGCCGTTGACTGCAGTACGGCGGGCTTCTGCGGAGGAGAGGAATGCCGTACCGGACGTCTCTCACGAGACACCTCTTTGGATCGCTCCTGAAAGCGGATGTCCACTCGAGTCGCTAGGGTAATCAGGGCATCCAGGGTGGATGGTACGTCACGACCAGCCAGCTCATCTTTAATTCGACCCGAGAGTCCTTCCCAGAAGGCGGCAGTTAGGGCCTCGTTGTTCCAGCCAAGTTCCGAAGCCAAGGTGCGAAAACGGATTGCGTATTGACCCACCGTCAGAGTCCCCTGACGTAACCGGAGAAGAGACGAAGCAGACGCGGAGGCGCGTCCGGGCTCGTCAAAGGTGCCACGGAATGCCTGCAGGAACTGCTGGATGTTCGTGGTCACAGGATCCTCCTTCTCCCACAAGGGGTTCATCCATGCCAGTGCCTCACCCTCTAGATGGGACATGATGAAGGCGACTTTGGCTTGGTCGGAGGCAAACAAATGCGGCAGCTGCGTGAAATGGAGGGAGCATTGGTTTATGAAACCCCTGCAGGTCTTGGGATCTCCGGCGTACCGGGGTGGTGAGGCCAAACGAAGTCTGGAAGCATCCGAAGAGGCTGCCACGGGGGCTGGAGCCGTGGATTGGCTAGTGGAAGCCCGAGATGCTGAAGATGTAATTGACGCTTGTAGCGTGTTCAGGCGGGCGTCCACCGAAATCATGAAGTTCAGCATGCGGGTCTGGGTCTCACGCTGGCGTTGGAGTTCCTCCTGCAAGGCCGCTAGTGCTTCAGCGGGATCCATGGCCTGATCTTACTGCTGGGCCAGGTGGAAGGGCAGACCCAGGAGGTGGATCCACTGGGCCGAACTCCTTGATGATGGTAAGGGGTCCGGTAGCTGGAGCACTACAGGTAGCAGGGCAGTCCGTGCACAAGAGTATAATGGAGAAGTCCCTGGGACCACGGAGTCACTGATGGTAGTCCGGGTGACGGAGCTCAGGTTCGGAAGCCGAGATGATGTCAGGCGGAGTCCGGAACCGTTGGAGCGAGATGACGGGTCACCACAGGGGTCAGAGATGGTACGGACTGTCAGGATGGCAGATAGGCAGCGTTCGGGGTGCGGGATTCGGCAGGACCGGATGGCAAGGCAGGATCGGCTCTAGAAGAGAGATACGTAAGTATGGCAAAGAGACACAAGGAGACCTGACTCCTAGCTTGGGAAACACGAAGATCAGGCCCCGCCCACTTGGACATTCAACCCCTTTATACCCTGAACCTGTGTGCTTCATTTCCTGTCAATGGACGCTAGCCCTTTAAGAAAGGGTCAATGACCGCGCGCGCGCCCTAATGCGCATGCGCGCGGCCCGGGTGCCAGAAGCCAGAGCAGGAAGCTGGGAGGAGGAAGCAGCAGAGCTGGGCTGGGGCTGAGACGCCGACGGGCGCCGGGAGCGGGGACCAGGACGCCTAGGAAGCGCCGGCAATGGATGCTGGAGAGTGGGGAGCGGCGGAGACCGGACTGAAGAACCGGGGAGCGAGCCAGGGGAGCCGGGGAGCGTGACAGGTGAGCCGGAGAGCAGCGCAGGGGACCCGGGGAGCGTGACAATATATACATATATATATATATATATATATATATAAATATAACATCTGATTGCATCAAAACCCCACCAGATAACATCTTTTTATTATTATTTTACAAAGTAATAAGTTAAAGGTGTTTTCCCATGAACAATGTTCATTTTACACTTGATTTTAATCAATAGATCTTGTAATAATAATAATTTCCACAACTGGGTGTTATATAAAATGTTCCTGTGCTGAGATATTATATTTGTGTCCCTGGTATATACTGTGCAATGGCTGTGTCTGACCGTACGTACAGGGACGTGGTCTGATCATATGTCACCCAGGCTTTTGGGTACTCGGTTCCGGGCGTTGTATAACTGGGGAAATGTCACTTGGTAGCCGTTTCCCGGTTCTGTGCCCTGGGTGCTTTTTAATAGGGGAATATTTACAGGGGATAATAAAAGAAAGTTCACACGTGATGCCACTTGCGGTTTGCGGCTATATGGATTGAGCCGCCGCTGCCAGATTCCACTACTGGGGCTGGCGTTAATGGCAGCCTGGATGTTAGACCCTCCGCAAGTAAGGCCAGGCCCCAGAGGATGGGTGATTTAGACAGGTGTTGAAAAAAGGTAGGTCACACACAGGGTTGCAGTGTAACTGGTTCCTTTACTCACGGTAAGGTGTAAACTGGTTACCCAAGGATGGCTGGTCTTAACCGCAGGTCCCCTTAGTCCCAGTGCCGTTTAGTGACTTGGTGGCTTCTTTTCTCTGCACCTTTCTTTGATTGGTAGGTCCCCGTGGCTTGGAACGGCTGGGGTTCCCCTCCTAGTTGTCTCTTACAGCAGTCCGTATGACGGTAGCGTGAACCCTGTGGGGTTGGAGTCTCTGGTCATGTTCCCTGGTTCTACCATTGCTACTGTGTCTCAAACTTTACGGTCAATGAGGTCCTTGATGGTCTCCTCACTGTGCAGATTTTATCAGGTCTGCCTGGAGAGTTTGCCTGACCTAGGATCCTGTACCCTGTTGGTGCGTGGTTCCGGGAGTACTTCACCGTGCTCCACCAGCAACCAGCCGCCAGGGCCCTCGGGTCACCGTCACACTGCTGTTAGTGCTTTCACTCACGGTCACTGACGAACTGCCTAACCCCTCCCTCCTCGTCGTCATCTATTGGATTGGCTAGGCTCCGCCTCTGGGTGGCCGCCACTAGGTCCAACCCTAGTCTGTCACCAGTGTCTGGGAATGGGTAAAAACAGGGATTAGTTTGTGTTTTACTGGTTTCGTCACTGGTCTTCTGGGTACCCTGGGGGTAGGCCCTACATCCTGGTGGGGATGCAGTACCCTGTAGCTCCCTGATGGCTTCAGGGGCGCTACAATCATACCACATCTCCTGGGCCGGGGAGGAAGTAATAAAGTATACAGAAATTACAGCATGGGATTCTTTTTGGTAGGTAAACCATTTCCCTGCTTGTTTTTAAGCAAAGTTTTACCTCACAAAGAGAATCAGCTGTTATTCCATGCAGTAATGTCTGTATACTCTTGTGTCCTCCCGGCGACGAGGAACAGCTTGACACCTGCCTGTTAGGCTGCTCTCACACATCAGTTTTTAGCCGTCAAGCACAATCCGGCGCTTTGCAAAAAAAAGTATCCGTTTTATTTGCCGCTGGATGCATTTTTTTCTCATAGACTTGCATTAGCGCCGGATTGTGCCACATGGTCCGTTTTTTGCCGTATGCAGCAAAATTTGTTAATCCGGCGGGCGGACAGAACGCAGCATGCAATGTTTTTTAGCAGTGGCAAAAAACCGCAGAGCGCTGGATGCGGTGTCATGCGGCATGGTGCATAATATATATCTATGGGTGCTGGATCAGGTGGCATGCGGCAAATGCCGAAATCATGATCCGGATGCGGTTATTTACAACTGAGCAAGCCCAGAAGTGTTATAAATTCTGTTCTGAGCCTAAAATATTCTCTCTCTCTCTCGTCGGTCTCCTGCTCTCACCCCCTTTCTCATACTCACTGATCACCAGCACAGCACTACACAGCTGTCAAAAAGCTCCGCCGGCTTCTCCTGATTTGAAAATGCCGGCCGCTCATTATTCCATCTCGTATTCACTGCTTCCCCCGCCCACCGGCGCCTACGATTGGTTGCAGTCAGACGAGCCCCCAAGCCTTGTGACAGCTGTCTCAGTGCAACCAATCACAGCTTCCGGTGGGCGGGTCTATATCGTGCAGTAAAATAAATAAATAATTTAAAAAAAACGGCGTGCTAATTTTGATACCAGCAAAGTAAAGCCACACGGCTGAAGGCTGGTATTCTCAGGATGGGGAGCCCCACATTATGGTGAGCCCCCCAGCCTAAAAATATCAGCCAGCAGCTTCCCATTAGATGCGACAGTCCCGGGACTCTACCCGGCTCATCCCGAATTGCCATGGGGCGGTGGCAATTGGGGTAATAAGGAGTTAATGGCAGCCCATAGCTGCCAACAAGTCTTAGGTTAATCATGGCAGGCATCTATGAGACACCACGCATGATTAACCTGTAAGTTAAAAAAAATAAACGTAAACACTGAAAAATCCTTTATTTGGAATAAAAGACAAAAAAAACACCCTCTTTCACCAATTTATTACCCACCAAACACCCCTCCAGGTCCGACGTAATCCACATGAGGTTCCACGATGCTTTAAACTCTGCTACATGAAGCTGACAGGAGCGGCCGTAGAACACCGCAGCTCACTGTGCGCTCCACAGAGCAACTGAAGTGAGTCACGCTGTCAGCTGTGATGTCACTCAGGTTACCCGTGGCCACAGCTGGATTGTCCAACTGTGACAGCAAGTTGCCGGAGTGACTGAAGTGAGACGCGCGATCAGCGGTGACGTCATTCAGGTTACCCGCGGCCACAGCTGGATTTTTGATACAAACTGCTACAACGGATCTGTTTTTTAACGGATCCATTGCATTCGGTTTTACACACTTTGTGCCAAATCCGTTGCATTAGGCACACACCGTATTGTGCCTGACTGCAAAAAAACTGATCTGTGAAAGCAGCTTTAGCTGCACATGTCTGCCGCTGACAATCGTCAAGGGGTCTACGTGCCTATGGAGAAGCAACCCCAGAGGCCACATACCGCCTGTGGGTTGTGTGTTTTTGAGATTTGTAATTTATCTAGTATCATGAGCAGCAGCATGTAAATTTATTCTTGCGGAGATGCTAGCATTCTGGGTGGGAGAACACAGTGAAAATCTTGACGGACGCTGCATTCTCCCACAGAGAACACTAGTGTTTCCACAAGAAAAACAGACTGCACTGCATTTACCCTAACTCCCAACATGTGCAGCAACTTCAGTGGCATTTTGGGAGCTATGGTTCACCACCGGAGTGGGACAGTGCTTTTATTTACTCTTTTTTTTTTTTTTTTTTAATTGTAACACATAATGTAGGTATAGTACTAATACTTTCCTTGCCGCCTCTTCAAAGCTTCTCTCCCATGTTTACTTGCTCTAGACAAGAGTAGGTGGGAGGGGGACTTTAGGAAAACACTGCAGCCACGCTACACACGAGGATGTTGTTGGTGAATTTGGCAGTGATATATTGAAATCACAGCAGGCACGCGCTATACAGGAGAAGGTAGGCAGTCTTCACGCCACTCAGATCACACGATGCAGTGACGTAATGAACAGGCAGAGCCAGCCGAGCACAGAACAGTGCTCTCAGTCCCCTGGCAATGCCTTACATCACTGTAGTGTGTGATCTGAGTGAAGACCGCCCACCATCTCCTGTATAGCGTGTGGCTGCTGTGATTTCAGCGCTAGAGCGTTTGGACAGAGTCAGAGCAGTAACAGAGTTAATGACCGCGGTACAGACTAAGTAGAGAGAACCGAGCGGCCCACTACAGGGACCAGCCCCTCTGGCATTTTCCAGAATTGCCCTATGGCCAGTCCGGCCCAATCACTCCATTCATTCTCTATGAGACTTCCAGAAATAGCCAAGAACTATACTTGGTTTTCTCCTTCATTTCCATAGATATTGAGTGAAGCATAGGTTGAACATGCGATTCTCCACTATATTCAAGTTGGAGCTGAAAAATTTCCTTCTTGGAGTTACAGACCACATTCTCAGGATCTCTGGGAGGTCTCACCACTGGGATAACTTGGATAGGATATAACGTGTTATTTTAGGACTAACCCTGTAAGTTGTGTCGATTCAGCCTAACTTTTAAAGGGTTATTTCCAAAATTATCACTTTTTCCTGCAGCCCCATCTTGAATGAAGCAAAGTCGTGCATACTTAATCTCCATTCATTCTCCATGAGACTGCCAGAAATAGTGAAGCACTCTGTTTTCTCCATCATTTCCATAGACAATGAATGAAGCGTAGGTTGAACATGCGCCCGTTCCCACTCCATTCAAGATGGGACAGCAAAGTCCCCTTTTAAGGCTACAGATCCCATTCTCAGGATCTATGGGGGCCTTCAACTCCTTGGAATAACTTGGATAGGGGATAACTTGTTATTTTAGGAATAACCCTTTAAGTAAATCATTGTTATTAACACACTTGAAAACGCCCTTAATTTTTTCCTTTTGAAAAATATCACATTTTGTCCGTTATGTCAAACTTACAACACTACTTAAAATATATGTTAATTTCCGCAATGTATGAATGAACAGAAGATATTGCCTCACTCCATATATAAGTGGGGGACACTTCACCGTGAGTCAGGAAGCCACATTCTTCAGGTGACAATCAGCTTCTGGAATTAAAATAACCTGGGAACTTCCCGGATTATTTGTTTATTGAAACAAAACACACAATAAATAATTATTAATCATGTTCTTTGTAGAAACCCATCCTTCATGTTCCTAGAGGTAGATCCTATTACTATTAGATCTATTGAGAACATGATGACAGGATGATAATCTGGGTAAGATACTTCAATGCATTCCTTTGGTCTGAGGCATCTGAATATACCTTTTGACTCATCAGTGTGCGTTTTTATAGTGTGAATAATAAACCCTATCAAACATATTAATGCTTTATTATTGTTACCAAATCTTTGAAATTCTGGACTTGAAACCAATTGAATATATTGACTTTCCATTTCTTCTGTAATTATTGTATAATTGTAATGTAGTAAATTACAAAAAAACTGATCATAAATATCTTAAGTAAATATCTTGAGTCCTGTTTATCAAGAAATAATTAGAAGATACGGTATAATTATGTTTCGGAAGATTATTCTTAATAGACAGATTATTAGGCAAGCATCATATTACTAAACCTGAATAAAGAAATCTGAAGAAATGAATGTTTGCAGAAAGAGAATTAGCGACTAATGCAAATCTTTTCCATTTTCATATAAATAAGTTAAGGAGGAGATTCAGGTGAGAGAATGTCAAAAGACTAAAAGGAATATACTAATTTGTATAAACTGAATGTATTTTCTAATTTTCCCAAATTTTACAAGAAAACTTTGACTTGGGTATCACCTCCTTCACATACTTTTTCTATTTTCTTTTTTTTCCTCTCATAAATAGTAAAAATTTCAAACATTGTTCATAGTGTTTTTGTACATTTTTTGGTGGCATTCTTTTATTTTGTTATTTTTTAATATGCGGCAGATATATACAGTAGAAAATGAGAAAAGTGCCTGAAAATGCCATAACCAAAATGTAGCATTTTGAAAATAAATACCTGACCCTAAAACCTAGAGCAAAATTCCACAGAACACTGGCACACTGTATATAGAGCATTTCCTACACTGTGTGCAGAATTATTAGGCAAATGTGTATTTTGATCACATGATAATTTTTATACATGTTGACCTACTCCAAGCTGTATAGGCTTGAGAGCCAACTACCAATTAAGTAAATCAGGTCATGTGCATCTCTGTCATGAGTAGGAGTGTGGTGTAATGACATCAACACCCTATATAAGGTGGGCTTAATTATTAGGTGACTTCCTTTCCTTTGGCAAAATGGGTCAGAAGAAAGATTTGATGGGCTCTGAAAAGTCCAAAATTGGGATATGTCTTGCAGAGGGATGCAGCAGTCTTGAAATTGCCAAACTTTTGAAGCGTGATCACCGAACAATCAAGCATTTCATGGAAAATAGCCAACAGGGTAGCAAGAAGCATGTCAGGCAAAAAAGGCACAAAATAACTGCCCATGAATTGAGGAAAATCAAGCATAAAGCTGCCAAGATGTCATTTGCCACCAGTTTGGCCATATTTAAGATCTGCAACGTTACTGGAGTATCAAAAAGCACAAGGTGTGCCATACTCAGAGACATGGCCAAGGTAAGGGAGGCTGAAAAATGACCACCTTTGAACGAGAAACATAAGATAAAACGTCAAGACTGGGCCAAGCAATATCTTAAGACTGATTTTTCAAAGGTTTTATGGACTGATGAAATGAGAGTGACTCTTGATGGGCCAGATGGATGGGCCAGAGGCTGGATCAGTAAAGGGCAGAGAGCTCGACTCAAACTCAGACGCCAGCAAGGTGGAGGTGGAATACTGGTATGGGCTGGTATTATCAAAGATGAACTTGTGGGACCTTTTCGGGTTGAGGATGGAGTGAAGCTCAAGTCCCAGGCCTACTGCCAGTTTCTGCAAGGGTTTTGTTTTTGCATCTCAGAAATGTTTATTTCTAAATTTTGTGCAGTTATATTGGTTTACCTGGTGAAAATAAACACGTGAGATGGGAATATATTTGTTTTTTATTAAGTTGCCTAATAATTATGCACAGTTACCTGCACAGACAGATATCCTCCTACGATAGACAAAGCTAAAAAAACACACTCCAACTTCCTAAAATATTTAGTTTTGATATTTATGAGTCTTGTGGGTTGATTGAGAAGATAGTTGTTGATCAATAATAAAAAAATCCTCTAAAATACAACTTGCCTAATAATTCTGCACACAGTGTATATTGAATTGAACTGTACAGAGTAGCTCTAATGTTTACTTGTCTAAATGTATTGTCAATTTGCATCATTCAATCTGTTCTTCAATCAAGTTTAAATGTCACCATGTGACTGCAGGTGTTAAACCAGGTACAAGAGGATTCCCAGCATGTGGTGCAACACAGAAGGAACACCAGGTTAGCAATACAACATTAAAGCCATAGCGACAAGAAGAGGGGAGTTGGGTCACCTCCTAATACTCATGTGAGGCTGATCTCTGAACTTTATAACAACCCAAAACAGGTCTTTCCCCCTGTGTGCCGTCACATGCCTAGGCCCTTGCTGGCCCTAAACTCACCCTGACTAGTGAAAGTCAGACAGACGCTGGTCTTGCCACTGCAATAAGACCACATGAGGTAGGTAAGACAAACAGGTGGGTAAAGACACAACAAATAACACTCCACAGCTTCTCCAGCAGGAACTTCTCGGCTGCAACAGAAGCAACACCTCAGCTTCTACAGAGTCTGACTCCTTCAAAGTGGACAGCATAGACATGAGCTATAGCCAGCATAAAGAGTAGAGAAGAGCAAACCCATGGAAATTCGGTTTGGTGAGTTCCGCCAAAGTTTAGATAAACTTCGATTAGGGATCTGGACTTGACCTGAACCCCAATGGAAGTCACTAATTAGGCATTTTGGGTGTCTGCCTATATGCAGCCAGCTTTAAAGGGAACCTGTCACCACTTTTTCGGCCTATAAGCTGTGGCAACCACCACTGGGCTCTTATAAACAGCATTCTAACATGCTGTGTATAAGAGCCCAGGCTGTGCTGTATAACATATAAAACATTTTATAATACTTACCTAGAAGGCCGCTCCGGTGCACAACAGTCGGATGGGAGGTGCCGTTCTCCGGGAACAGCGCCTCCCCTTTCAGTCATCTTGGTCTTCCTTATTCTGAAGCCGTGGTGCATGACGCATCCTACGTCATACACACACGCCGGCACTGAGGTCATGACAGGCGCACTACAATACTTTGATCTGCCCTGAGCAGGGCAAATAAAAGTGCGCCTGCGCAGGACCTCAATATCGGCACGTGTGTATGACGTAGGACGCGTCATGTACCGCGGCTTCAGAATAAGGAAGACCAAGATAACCAAAAGGGGAGGCGCCGGTCCCGGAGAACAGCGCCACCCATCCAACTGTTGTGCACCAGAGCGACCTTCTTGTTGAGTGTTGCTGATTTCCATGGTCCTGAGGAAGGGGACTTGATCCCAGAAAGGCATCAACCTGTAAAATAAATTACTAATATTAATCAACACTTCTTCGCATTGGTGGTAGCGCAGCAATATATCCATTCTTTCTCCACTACCTTCCACACTACCGTGAAAAAAACTTTTCTCCTACCTCATTAAAGTTTAAGAAAAATAAGTTTTGCATCAGAGAAACAGTGTGAAGATAAAAAAATGTAATAAAGATAATTGGGTGGAGGGTATAGTTATAAGGGTCAGGAAGGATCAGGAAATGTATAAAAATAAATGCTTAGACAAACTGAGAGCTAAAATAATGGAAGCAAATTGATGATTTGGAATAGTTTGGAATAAAGGTGCCCCTACATATTAGAAGAATGACAGTCATATCCCCTGATTTCAGAGGGACCATTTCATGTGTATATTCTGACTTTTGCCTGACAGCAAGTGTCAGAGGAAAGAAGGTTTGGTCACACTGGATTTCAACATGTCCAATTCTTTGTTCTCGTAGAAGATAAAGTAGGTCACTAGTAGGTAAGAGACCTATCGGCAAACTAGCTGAAATTTGTTGAATGTTTTTATATTCTAAATGCAGTCATTTTCAATCTTTAGTATGTGTTGGAATAAAATCTATTTAGTACCAAAAACCTCTTTATATATTTTTATGATATAAAAGCATTGAGTAATTTTTTATTTATTTTTTTAGGAACAGTGAGTTACCTGCTGTATAGGATGAATTCTACTTTCAGCATTGTTTAGCGGGTTCTTTGAATAAAATGTATGAACAACAATTAAAATAAATTCAAACAATATTCAGAATAACTTTTAAAGAAAAGTTCAATATATCCTACTAACTGATTCACAAAACCACAATTTCTCCCTAGGGGTTGCCACTTTTTATTTTGTGACCATTTTAATCTGGTTACTTTGATGCCGTTGGCGATGAAGTCATCACGGCATGTCTCCGAAGAGGAAAAGAGAGATTATCCATGATGCTGAAATGTCTCATTCATATCCTTGTATAATGCTACAAAGTTTATCAGCCACATGTATTCTAGATATTATCATACATTTTTACATTCATTTTCACAAAAGTAAAATATTTTTATTTTTTTAAGCTACCAGTTAAAGAAGATCTGTGAGCCCTGCATTCATATAGAAAAATCCGGATGTTCATTAAAGTACATTAAAAAAAAAATATTCAGAACAACTTATAAAGCAGAGTAAAACATATCTAACTGATTCACAAACCCACAATTTCTCCCTAGGGGGTTAACACTTTTGATTTTGAGACCTGTTTAATCTGAGCACTTTGATGCTGTTGGCAATGAAATAATCGCGGCATGTCTTGTAAGAGGAAAAAGAGATTTATCCATGACTCTGAAATGTCTAATTCATATCCCTATATTCCCAGGTACAACGTTTTTTCAATCATATTTATTGTAGAAATGAATACAAATCTTCATATTTGTTTTTAAAAAAACAAAATCTTGTTAAAATGTTTTTTTCTTAAAACCGGTGCTGGAGTGAAGAAGGGTCAACACCGTGCTACCGCCAATAGGGAGAAATCTTTATTAATAGTAATAAATTCCTTTATTCCATAGGTCAGGTCTACGCGTTTCAGGGATCCAGTCCCCTTCTTCAGGACCAAGAAAATCAACAACATCTATTATCCCTGGATCCCTGAAACACGTAGACCTGGCCTATGGAATAAAGGAATTTATTATTAATCAACATTTCTCCTTATTGGCGGTAGCTCGACGTTAACCCTGCTTCTTCACTCCAGCACTGAATATTAACCCACGTGGGGCTGCAGCAGCCACTATCATCTTTGATACCTTCATGGGGGTCGTGACTTTGCACAACCTTACTAGGTGAGTGTTATCCTGTATACACCACTATTTCTAATCTGGTAAGACCCTATTGTGCTCTCTTCTCCCTAGTTTCTATTTTTCTGAAAAACAGCATGAGTTAAAGGGAACCTGTCATGTAAAAAAGTGTGCAGTCGGCGCAGTTTCCGTCACTGCTCATTACATGATAAGTTGCAGCTGTAATCAGCTGTCGTTCTCTATGTTCTGTGCGGAAAGTAAAGCCACCTCAGCCGCACCTCTATGACTGAAAGCCTGAGGCTGCCAGTAGGAATAAAGATTTTTTCCTCCCAGCAGCGGGACTCTCAGTGCAGTAGCCGCACTGCAGCAGATGCTATTAACCTGCAGATAAACTCCATATATGCAGGTTGATATCATCTTTTTACATGACAGATTCCCTTTAATGAAGACCTGTGAGTCCTCCGAACCTGTCTCTGTTAGTGAATATTTGTACATGCAGCCTGCCGTGACCACGTGGACCCGCTCATTTAATATGCACGCCCATCCCCCGCCCATCATCCCTCAGCGATGAAGCCGGCGCTGACAGGTGGGCGGGATGATGGGTGGGGGATAAACAGCCGGCTCGCATGATCACCCCTGGCAACTACGGCCTGGAGTGATCATGTGCGGCTGTATTCACTGCCCCCCGCGCATCATTATCAGTGCGGGGAGCAGTGAATCAGTGTACAGTACTCACCGTTCCCCTGCAGCATCGCTCGTCCTCCCGTCTGTGTCAGCGGCAGCGCCGCTGATTAGAGCCGTCCCCATTACCCTGCTGGATCGCGATCATCTCCTGTGTTTGTGCCGGCGGCTGAGTGGAGACTAGCGGCGTGCACATCGACGACATCATCGCTGTGCGCACGTGTCCACACGCAGCCGCCGGGACACTGGCACAGACACAGGAGATGATCGCGATCCAGCAGGGTAATGGGGACGGCTCCAATCAGCGGCGCTGCCGCTGACACAGACGGGAGGACGAGCGATGCTGCAGGGAGTGAGGTAAAGTGAGGTGAGTATGAACGTTTATTTTTTTTTATGTGCCACAGGATGCGGCCATACACCAGGATGGGGGCATATTATGAGCCGGATGGGGGCATATTATGAGCCAGATGGGGGCATATTATGAGCCAGATGGGGGCATATTATGAGCCGGATGGGGGCATATTATGAGCCGGATGGGGGCATATTATGAGCCAGATGGGGGCATATTATGAGCCGGATGGGGGCATATTATGAGCAGGATGGGGGCATATTATGAGCCAGATGGGGGCATATTATGAACCAGATGGGGCCATATGCCATGATGGGTTATATAGCAGGATGCGGCCACATGCCAGTATATAGCAGGATACGGCCATATGGCAGGATTACAGTATATAGCAGGATGACGGACATATACTGTATATACCAGGCAGGGAGGATCATTACCAGGATGCTGTACCTTAGTAGAGAATTTGGGGACATTACCCCCATAACAGTGTCAGCAGCAGATCCTCGCCCCATGACAGTGTGTCATGACCACATTTTTTGCTTAAAATTTTATTTTCCTATTTTCCTCCTCTAAAACCAGGGTGCGTCTTATAGTCCGGTGCGTCTTATAGTCCGAAAAATACGGTATTTTTTACAAATGCTTTTGTTTTCTCTACACTTATCAGATCCAATATTCTTTTCATCTTGATGAGATCACCCTATACCTGGTATCTTTCATTTCATGCAGGAGGATATTTCCACATTATACACGGCTTGCTGCACTCGTTGGAATCTACTATAGTACAATTGGAGTTGTGTCCATAGCGCAACTTTGTCAGGTGAGAAAATCTATATATATAATTGCCTTATTCTGTCTGTCTGTCTGTCTGTCTGTCTGTCATGCTCCAACATTGTGTCCTTACGGTGACACAAAGCTGATTGGCCGCTGGGCTCGCCATGGCCCCGCCCCCCCCCACGGATTGGCCGCTCGCCCAGGCTGCGCCTCCACACGGATTGGCCAGCCGCTCGCCCAGGCTCCGCCCCCCCACAGATTGGCCTCTCGCCCCGGCACCCTGCAGGCATTGGCAACTCGGCCACGCCTCGCCCCGCCCCCCTCACGCAATGCACGCTAGCTCTGGCCCCGCCCCCCCGCGCATTCCCCGAACTGACACAGTCACAGAGCCACGACTCCCAGGTGAGTACTGTACTCCCCCCCCCACGGGAGCCCACATCAGTGTACGCCGCCAACCCAGCCGACACTTACCCTCGCATTGCTGGCCTTGCCGCCGTATGCTGGTGTGGGCTCCCGTGCGAGCGGGGGACGGGATACGTTGGTAACCATGCTAGCATAGTTACCAGCTGGTAACCATGCTAGCATAGTTACCAGCACATCAAGGTCCTGCAGCGGCGGAAGATCCACACGCACACACATAACAGCACACACACACACATACACACACATCAGATCACACTCTCACAAACACCTCACACACACCTCACACACACATCACATCGCATCCACACACTCACAGCATCCGGCGATATTGCTTGCTTCTCGGCCTCGATACTGTGCTGTTGTGACCTTCCAGGACCTGCCGGAGGATCACATAGCCAGAAGCATGTGGTATCTCCGGATGTTGCGAGTATGAGCGCGTATGTGCAATATCGTCAATGTGTGTGTACATGAGTGTATGCGATCGGGTGTGTGTGAGTGTATGCGATCGGGTGTGTGTGAGTGTATGCGATCGGGTGTGTGTCGGTGTGTGTGAGTGTATGCGATCGGATCTGTGAGTGTCAGCAGAGGAGCATGGCGTGCTGGAGGAGGCTGGGAGGAGAGAGGCTGATCCTGGGGAAGGCTGGGATAGGGAGGCTGATGCTGGGGACAGAGAGGCTGATGCTGGGATGAGAGAGGCTGATGCTGGGATGAGAGAGGCTGATGCTGGGGACAGAGAGGCTGATGCTGGGGACAGAGAGGCTGATGCTGGGGACAGAGAGGCTGATGCTGGGGACAGAGAGGCTTATGCTGGGGACAGAGAGGCTGATGCTGGGGACAGAGAGGCTGATGCTGGGGACAGAGAGGCTGATGCTGGGATGAGAGAGGCTGATCCTGGGGAAGGCTGGGATGGAGAGGCTGATGTTGGGGACAGAGAAGCTGATGCTGGGATGAGAGAGGCTGATGCTGGGGACAGAGAGGCTGATGCTGGGGACAGAGAGGCTGATGCTGGGGACAGAGGCTGGTGCTGGGGACAGAGGCTGATGCTGGGGACAGAGAGGCTGATGCTGGGGACAGAGAGGCTGATGCTGGGGACAGAGAGGCTGATGCTGGGGACAGAGAGGCTGATGCTGGGGACAGAGGCTGATGCTGGGGACAGAGAGGCTGATGCTGGGGACAGAGAGGCTGATGCTGCAGGGAGAGAGGCTGATGCTGGGGACAGAGAGGCTGATGCTGGGGACAGAGAGGCTGATGCTGGGGACAGAGAGGCTGATGCTGGGGACAGAGAGGCTGATGCTGCGGGGAGAGAGGCTGATGCTGCGGGCAGAGAGGCTGATGCTGCGGGTAGAGAGGCTGATGCTGGCGCAGCATGGCGGATGGAGCACGTTTGGGAGTGCGCAGCATGGGAGATGGAGCACGATGGGGGGTGCGCAGCATAGGGGATGGAGCACGATGGGGAGTGCGCTGCATGGGGGATGGAGCACGATGGGGAGTGCGGAGTATGGCGGATGGAGCACGTTTGGGAGTGCGCAGCATGGCGGATGGAGCACGTTTGGGAGTGCGCAGCATGGCGGATGGAGCACGTTTGGGAGTGCGCAGCATGGGAGATGGAGCACGATGGGGAGTGCGCAGCATGGCGGATGGAGCACGTTTGGGAGTGCGCAGCATGGGGGATGGAGCACGTTTGGGAGTGCACAGCATGGGGGATGGAGCACGATGGGGAGTGCGCAGCATGGCGGATGGAGCACGTTTGGGAGTGCGCAGCATGGGGGATGGAGCACGATGGGGAGTGCGCTGCATGGCGGATGGAGCACGTTTGGGAGTGCGCAGGATGGGAGATGGAGCACGATGGGGGGTGCGCAGCATAGGGGATGGAGCACGATGGGGAGTGCGCTGCGTGGGGGATGGAGCACGATGGGAAGTGCACACCTCCCCCCAACACACACACACGTGCGCGCACTGCACAACACACCACACACACACACTGGGAACCACAAACAACTGCCCTACACAGACACCCACACACAGACAACGCTGCACACACAAATATACGCACATACCGCACAACACACACATTGCACAAAACATACCTCCCCCCAAAACACACCACACACACACAAACCGCGCAACACACACACAACGCTACAGACACACACGCTCCACAAACAACGCAACACACAAACAACACCACTCTCACCCCCCATCACACCCAGACAACACCCAGAACATGTACAGCGCCCTACACAAACACTTGGTAACTACACACAACAACATCTATATATATATATATATATATATATATATATATAACAAAAATCATACATGAACTACACAATACGTAAATTCTAGAATACCCGATGCGTAGAATCGGGCCACCTTCTAGTGTTTTAATACTTGTTTTACAGTTTTAACTTACTACACTTAAAGCGATCCTCTCTCTCCTTTTTCCACCAAGGAAAATCCATTATTGCTCCATAGCACAATGTGAATGTGCTGATCATTCAGTAAATGAAAGATTTGCTATTTCTCTTAACTAGTGAGGGGCGGACCCGGACTGTAAAATCAGGATCCGTGAGGGGTTCAAAAGTACCCAAGGACCGACCCCGGGCCCTGAGTTCTCAGGGAACTTCAGGTAACAATCTGGATTTGGTAACTCAGGTAATTAAGAAAAAATAATGGAAAAATAAAGAAAATAAGGGGAAGCAGGTCTTACCGAGTCACCCGCATGGCTGCAACACTGCTTCCAGGCTGCTCACACTACGTCTAGGGCCACTCATCATCCATCATGCAAATGCACTGCTTTCCCCACCCATCAGCAGTCCCCAAGTCTCTGATTGGTTGCAGTTAGACGCGCCCCCACCCTGTGTGACAGAGTGTCTGACTGCTTTCAATCACGGACTCTGTGTGTGTCTCTATTGGTGTAAAAATAAATAAATAAATTGGCATAGGTTCTTCCCATTTTATGATACCCAGCACCGATAGAGCCTTTGTGTAATGCCTGATAGGAGCCACAGACTCAGACTGGCTGTAAGGGGAATCTAGTGAAAAGCCGCTCACAAAGCAGGACCCCAAGAACTCTGCAACCCTTTAACCCCTGTACAGGGATTTGGAATTACACAGAGCCTCAGAGATCGCTACCTGTGGTACACTGTAGTCCGTGGTCGTCAGGCAGGGTCAAAATCCAGGAGATGCAAAACAGGAACAGAATCGGCAGGCAAGGGCATAGTAAGGAAACAAAGCAGGGGTCAAATCCGGAACTGGCAGCAAGGTACAAAAACGACAGGCAGGAGGGTAGTCAAACACAAGCAAGGTCAGCGCACAGGAATCACAATACAAACAGCACATGAGCCAGGAGAACAGAACTATCACTGGCAGTGATCATGTGACAGGAGAGGGAATAAGAAGGGTGTGGTGTCTTCCCATAGGCTGCAGGTGAATGTTGGCCACTTCAGCCGGGAGACACACGCCACCTACAGTCAGCCAGTGGTACTGCAGGTACTGCAGGTTCCAGGGAAACCGAGCCTAGTGGATGAGCGGAGCCTGTGCTCCGCAGAGCCACGGGCACCGACTCCTCTCCCATCACCACCACTA
Organism: Anomaloglossus baeobatrachus; assembly: GCF_048569485.1. NCBI lineage: Eukaryota > Metazoa > Chordata > Amphibia > Anura > Aromobatidae > Anomaloglossus > Anomaloglossus baeobatrachus. The sequence goes on along the minus strand of NC_134356.1, from coordinate 420,239,205 downwards.
TCCATGGTGGGAACATGGCGTCGTCTGGTGATCGGAACAGAGGTCGCAGGAGCGGACTCTGGTGGGGACGTGACACTGTGCTCCGCAGAACCATGGGCACCGACTCCTCTCCCATCACCAGCACTATCCATGGTGGGAACATGGCGTCGTCTGGCGATCGGAGCAGAAGTCGCAGGAGCGGACTCCGATGGGGACATGACACTTTGGCCACAGGCTGCAGCCCCCAGCCATGTGCTTATCTTGACTGTGTTTCAAAATAAGAGGGACTACATGCTGCTTTTTTATTATTGAAATAAATAATTTTAAAAAATGGCATGTAGCCCCCCTCCCCCAATTTTGATACCCAGTCATGATAAAGCCAACAGCTGGGGGCTGGTATTCTCTGGCTAGGGAGACCCATGGTTATTGTGCCCCCAGCCTAATGACAGCTCACAGCTGCCACTAAGTGCTAGATTAGTAATGGGGAGGGTCTATGAGGCCCATCATTACTAATCTGTAAATGAAAAGAAATAAACACAAACACTGAAAAAAATCCTTTATTTGAAATAAAATAAAATAAAAAACACCCTCTTTCACCCCTTTATTGACCCCAAGGTCTGACATAATCCAGACAAGGTCCCAACACAATTGCAGCTCTGTACATTACTGAAGTCACAGTGCATGGGCACAGAACATAACCATCTGCTGTGGGATTCAGGCAGAGACTGAGCCACAGTGATGAATGGTGACATCATTCAATTATTTGCAGTCACAGCTGAAGGTTCACACAGTCCTCCACCTATGACCACAGGTAACATAACCTTGTGTAACCTCATTAAAGTCAGGGACCTCAGTGAGGTCACTGAGTTCTCAGACCTGCATCTCCTATTCTTGAAGAAAACTGTGGGTTTTTTGCCATCCCTGCAACTCAGTCATGTTCTACTTGATGCCCACAGCGTGCGGACATGTTCAGTGCCCATGCACTGTAACTTCAGTAATATAGCAGAGCTGTAGTCATCGTACCTCATGTGGATTACATCAGAACTTGGTGTTTGAGGTTAAGAAATTTGAGAGATGAGGGTGGGGGGTTTTGTATTTTTTTTTCAAATAAAGAATTTCATCAGAATTTGTGTTTATTCCTTTACACTTACAGATTAGTAATGGGGGGTTTCATAGACCCTCCACAATTCTAATCTGAGGCTTAATGGCAGCTGTGAGCTGTTATTAACCCCTAAGTACTCAGATTTCCACCGCACCAGGGCAATCAGGAAGAGCAGGGTAAAGTTCTCTGATTGTTGCATCTAATGAATGCAACAATTCTGGGCATCTGCAAGCTGCTAATTTTAGGCTGAGGGGGCCCAATAACCATGGGTCATACCAGCTTGAGAATTCCAGCCCTCATCTGTCAGCTTTATAATAGCTGGGTATCAAAACTATTTATTTAAACATTTTTTAAAAAGCTGCATGGGGTCCCTTTTATTTTGAAGCACAGCCAAGATAAGTGCATGGCTGGGGGCTGCAGCCTGTAGCTGTATGCTTTATCTGTGCTGGTTATCATAATATGGGAGGACTCCATGCCAATTTTATTTATTTATTTTTACACCAATATAGGGACACACACAGCTCCTCTGATTCCAAGCAGTCAGACATGCTGTCAAAAAGGGTGGGGACACGTCTGACTGCAACCAATCAGAAAATCAGAGACGCCGGGACTGCTGGTGGGCAGAGAAAGCAGTGAATCTGTATGAGGGTTAATGAGTGGCCCTGAAAGAGGCGCGGGAGACTCAGTAATTATAACGCGCCTTCTCTAATCCCCATATCCCTTCTACCAGCATTTAAATACACCGGATTCTGGTCCCCATAGACTTACATTGGGACTGATGTCTGGGCAGATATCCAGGATCAATTCTGGGACTGAATGTATTGGTTAATATCTGATTTGTTATACAACTGATAGCTAAGTACACTCTCATAGTCGAGCATACCCTCATAGCTGAACACACACTCATATCTGAGCACACCCTTATAGTCGAGCATACACTCATACCTGAGCACACCCTTATAGCCGAGCACACACTCATAGCTGAGCACACACTCATATCTGAGCACATTCACATAGCCGAGCACACACTTATCTGAGCACACACTCATAGCTGAGCACACCCTCATGGCTCAGCACACCCTCATAGCTGAACACATACTCTTCTCCAAGCACACTCTCATAGCTGAGCACACAGTCTTATCTGAGCACACACTATCTGAGCACCCACTCTTAGAGGACACACTCATAGCTGAGAACACCCGCATATCTGGGCACACTCTCATAGCTGAGCACACACTCTTATCTGAGCACACACTCATAACCAATCACACACTCTTATCTGAGCACACACTCACAGCCAAGCATGTACTTTTATCTGCGCACACACTTGAAGGTTAGCTCCATCATAAATGTTGGTAACGTGACTTTTAAAAACTTGCTTTTCACACAGTTATATTAAATTTTATAGATTTTTTTCAAAGTGCCCCTATTGTCGAATACATTATATTCTTAATTTACTATTTGCAAAAAAATGACTATGTAGCACCCAGGTATATGGGGTACTCGGATCCGGGCAGTGTCTCTCTTGGGAAGGTCACAGTGGTGGCCGTTACCCGGTTCCGTGCCCTGGGCCCTTTTTGTAATGGGAATATTTACAGGGGAGAATAAGATAATGTTCATATGTGACGCCACTTGCGGTGTTGTGGCTAAATGTAGAGAGCCGCCGCTGCAGAATGTCTCTACTGGGGCTGGTGGTATTGGCAGCTAGAATGGTGATCCCTCCACAAGTAGGGTTTTGCCCCAAAGGGTGTATGGTACAGTGGGTGTCGGAGGAAGATAGTCCACACAGGTATTCAGTGCATCTGGTTTACTCACTGCTGAGATGTAAACTGGTTCCTTGAGGTCGGCTGGTTTCGCCTCCAGGTCTCCTTCGTCCAAGGTGCTAGATTGGTTCTCTGGTACCTTCTTCCCCTGCACCTGTCTCTGGTAAGTGGGTCCCCGTTCTGTGGTTTGTCCACTTCTGTCCGCCTGACTGTAGCATGAACCCTGTGGGGATGGAGTCTCTGGTCCTGTCCCCGGTTCTCCCTTTGCTACTGAGTCTTCAGATTCTTTAGGGTCAGCAAGGTCCTTGATGGTCCCCTTTGCTGTGCTGGTGTTAACAGGTCGGCTTGAAGCTCTTTCCTGTCTTAGGGTCCTGTACCCCGTCGGTGCATAGTTCCGGGAGTACTCCACCATACTACACCTGCAACCACTTCTCCTGGGTACCATGTCACCATTAACCCAAGTCAGGATGTCACTTCGCTTCCACCTTCACACTCCTGCTGTCTGACACTTTCAACAGTCACCGTAGTTCTCACTACTGTCTTACCGACTACTCTCCACAGTCTTCCCCTCCCACCTGGTCAACTAGTGGACTGGAGTGGCTCCACCTCTAGACGGCCATCCATTGGTCCCACCCTAGCTGAGTACCATTGTATGGGGGATTTGTTGGGGAAAACTGGGATTACCTGGGGTTTTGGTGTTACCGGCACTGGGGTTCTGGGTCCCTAAGGGGGTAGGCCCTGCATCCTTATGGGGATGCAGAACCTTGTAGCACCCTAATGGGTTCAGGGGCGCTACAACTACCATTGTTTTTGAGGAAAAAGGAAAATGCATTTCATAACATTTTCCAGCTTTGTGTACTTCTGATACCAATTTAATTTTCTCCAACACATCTACATCCCAAAATCCAAGGCCTCTTTAATTTGTGAATTACATATGTGTTTTAACCACGATTTTCATGGATAGAACATGTACCCATTAAAATCTATGGTGCTAGTCACATATTACATATTTTTGGAGGACTGTATTTTTTCAAAAATAAAACACATAAATCTTCATTTTTGCTCCAGGTCACAGAACAAGATTACCCATGCAATTCTGTGGATTCATAACAATCACGCAGCACAGGATGGCATCGGTGTGTAATCTGTATACTGTCCAGGATTAATATTATAATTAGCATCTGAGTAAGGCCTTATAGTGTTTTGTACAGTATACAGATCTAAGACACGGGAAAAATGGAAAAGAGCACACTGCTTATAGACTGCATTGTTTTCAAACACCACAGCTTACGACATACGTTATATGACCTAAGTATGTTGGCATATCACCATCACATCACTATGAACTTTGTTGGCAGTAAAATAATATTGGCTCCCCTTTAATACCTTTATTTACCCTCTTCTTGGATAGCTTTCCACAATATTTTGGAACGTGTCTGTGGGAATTTATTAATATCCAAAAATAGATCATGTGTGAGGTCAGACACTAATGTGGGCCGAGAGGGTATGACACATAACTTCATCTGGTAGAAGTTTGATTGGGTTAATGTAAGGCAGACATCCCAAACCCGTGGCTTGTAGGTCCCTGCTATATACTAGCTCAGCGAATAAATGCCGTAAGAGACAGCCATCAGAAGGAACAATGTAAACAAGGAGGTCAGGCCATGAAAAGGTTAAAGCTGCCTCCTCTTCCCGACTTGTGATATCCAGGGGTGTAACAATCGAGGTCACAGAGAGCTGGAAGGGGGCCCACTGATCCCAGTGCCTATTTCAGTTGGATGTGGTCTAAGGACACACATTAAGCTGAACTGCATTGGGTCTCTGCACCGCAATTCACTCCGCTGACCAAACAGAGGCCAGCAGCTGACATCGTAGTGCCGGGCATAGGCGTCACATGGCAGTGACATCATGCATCGCCATAGTAGGCAGGCCAATGTCAGTTGACAATTTCTGCTCTGGCAACAGAACGGGACACCAAAAAAATGTAGGAGCAGAGGAAGACAAGTATAATGTTTTAATTTTTTCATGTGTTAAGACAACAGCTGCTGGATGGGGGACATATATACCAGGATGGGGGACAGATATACCAGTATGGGGGCACTGTGAGGGCTATTAAAGTGGTACTATACTGGGTGGGAACACTAACAAGCTTTATTAGAAGTAATATTTAAGTGTGGCCATAAATAATCGAGGTTGAGGGTTAGGTTAGGGTACTAGCTTAGCATAAAATAAAAAAGATTGTGGCGGTGTATGGGTCCAGTATGGGTGCACTGGTACATAGATATAAATATGTATTTACCTGTTTAATAAAGGTAAAATAAAAGTCATATATTTTATTTCCTTATGAAATTACTGAAAAATAATGAAAAACAATTATCAATAATTACATTTTTAATACTCTTTTTCAAAATAAACACTTCAAACCAGTAAACAACATGACCATGTTGCTTATCCGTATAATGGTAACAGCCATACAATACAGTCATCAATTATTCATGGTGATTGGTAAAAGGCATTATAATAAAAAAAAACTTGATTAAATGTATCTATTAAATCCATAAGAAGTTTAGTTTATACAAATTTAATGCAGAATTGGGTTTGAAATTAGGACTATTGATAAGGATGTATGCACACTACAATACCACTGAGGGTGTTGGGGATAAGAATTAAGTAACCAGAAATACTTAATTCAGCCATTTCATAGACTCATGTATATAGTTTAGTAGATGTAAACTAACACACACATTTATGAATGTTTTTGTTTCTTACTAACATATATATATATATATATATATATATATATATATATATATATATGTACATATTGCATATTCAGTGTTTTTTCCTTAACCCCTTCAGCCCCCGGGCACTTTCCGTTTTTGCGTTTTTGTTTTTTGCTTACCTTCTTCCGAGAGGCGTAACTTTTTTATTTTTCCATCAATCTTGCCATATGAGGGCTTGATTTTTGCGGGACAAGTTGTACTTAAATGAAACCATAAGTTTTACCATATAGTGTACTGGAAAACGGCAAAAAAATTCCAAGTGCGGAAAAATTGCAAAAAAAGTGTGATCGTACAATAGTTTTTGGGATATTTTATTCACTGTGTTCACTATATGGTAAAACTGAGCTATTTATGTGATGCCTCAGGTTGGTGCGAGTTTGTAGACACCAAACATGTATAGGTTTACTTGTATCTAAGGAGTTAAAAAAAAAATCACAAGCTTGTCCAAAAAACGTGGCGCACGTTTTGCGCAATTTTCCAAAACCCGTAGCGTTCTAATTTTTCAGGATCTGAGGCTCAGTGATGGCTTATTTTTCGCGTCTCGACCTGACGTTTTTAACGGTACCATTTTTGCGCAGATGCTACGTTTTGATCGCCTGTTATTGCATTTTGCGCAAAATTTGCGGCGACCAAAAACCGTAATTTTGGCTTTTGGAATTTTTTTGCCGCTACGGCGTTTACTGATCAGATTCATTGATTTTATATTTTGATAGATCAGGCATTTCTGAACGTGGAGATACCAAATATGTGTGTATTTTTTATTTTTTTAACCCTTTAATTTTCAATGGGGTGAAAGGGGGGTGATTTGAACTTTTAGGTTTTTTTATTTTTTTTTTATTTTTTTAAAACTTTTTTGTTTACTTTTTTTTTTTATTTTACTAGTCCCCCTAGGGGGCTATAGCGATCAGCAATCCGATCGCTTTGCACTATCTGCAGATCTCAGCTACAGAGCTGAGAACTGCAGATTTGCTGCTTCACTTTCAATGCCGGCTGTATTCCGGCATTGAGAGGAAGTGAGTCATGTTAGCTACAGGTGTCATCACATGACCCTGTGCTACCATGGCAACCGCCGAAAGTCACGTGATCATGTCACGTGACTTCCGGTGGGGGCGAGGTAAGTGACTGTCATGGCGGCGTCCATATACATATCGCTGCCAAGATTTTGGCAGCGAAATGTAAGGGGTTAATGGCCGCGGGTGGAAGCGATTCCACCCGCGGCTAGCAGGCACACATGTCAGCTGTTGATAACAGCTGATATGTGCGCGGATCGCCACCGGCAGGGGGCGGGGCTTACCGGCACACGATCCATGACGTACCCAGTACGTCATGGGTCGTTAAGGGGTTAATACAATATATATATATATATATGCACATGTAGCACATGTAACTTAAAGATGGCTGCCACATCCTGTCTACACCCAAGATGATGAACAAAGGAGAATTCCTAAAGTTTGGAACAACCAATCCAGTAGAGACTATGCAATTTCCTATATGTCCTGAGTCCAGCCTGCGATACTTGATTGGACTGTATTTTGCCTACACCCTTCACTTCTCAAGAGCTTTAAAAAGTTTCAAACAATAAAGGGAGCCAGAATCTTAGGCGTCTGTCATGGAGATAGTTATAACTGACTCGTAGTCCATTATTTTAGTCTCGTGTGCACTCATGTCAATATAATTTGAAACAGCAGTCAGATCCCGAGAGACCGCTTGAGTCTCATCCTCAACAGCTGGCGCTCCAAAAATCGTGGGGCTACCGTAAGAAATATTGGCTGAATTTCTCTCTCGGATACAGAAGGCTGTTTCCCAGTACCCGAGGGTCCCCCAACAAAGAGCTGATCACTCTCAAAAATCACAGGTGAGCTTCATATACATTGTATGTGTCGATTTGCCTGTGAGTCGGGGGTTTTCGGCGAAAAGTTTGGTCTTTGATCTGGGAGGGAGATAGACACTGCAGACCTACAGCGTGTGCCTATTTTTCACCGGTAGTCTAGAACCAAGGAAGGACTCAGACTCTCTGAGAACTGGGCTTTTGTATGCGATCTGACTGTCTGTATTATTGAGTTGCTGTCAGTGAGGCAGAAACCGGGGGCTTTTTGTAGCAGCTGCCCACAGATTTGTATGCAGCGGACTGACATTTGTGATTAATTAGGAATAGGGAGGGGGCTGTGAGCTCCACAGAAGGCTTGTAATTTCTCCGCTTTAGTTCTGACTTAGTCCTCAAATAGTTAATTACTTGCAGCTATTGGACTCAGAAGCAGCGGGAGGGGAGGTCAGAACGCAGGGACATCGCTGCAATCTTTACACTGAGAGCAAAGAGGAAGGGGGGTCATTGGGCTAACATAGAGGAAGCAGAGAGCAAGGAGGGGGCTAGTGTGTGTGACAGTGAGAGCGGAATGTATAGCAGCTGAGGGGTGAAGAAGGAGCCCGGCTAGCTTACCAGAGTGATATTTTGTTTGGAATTTGGAACAGAGAGATAAGGGAACCGACGTTTCCCTCTGTGTTTGTATCACATCTATTGCCGTGTCTATAGCCGGAGAAATGGGAACACATGGAGAAGGGAAGTATAGTATCCATGTATTGGACGCGACAACTGTGTCCTCTTTACATGGGAAGGAGGGGGAGGAGTTCAGGTGGAGGATAGTGTTTGAATCAGCGTATTCCCCTGAGTATTAACTCATGCACTGCTGTTTAAGAAGTCGGAAACAGGGACGTATTAGGAACGGTATATAGTGTCCTTGTGTCGACATCGTAAGTGTATCCTTATTACACAGCAGGGGAGGTGAGAAATGGGTTCAGATTGGAACCGGCCGGTCCAATTAGACCACTATGTATACTCTGTTCAAGAAGAAATCGGCTTTTTCTGCAGGAACCGAGGACACTGTCACTCTAGTCAGTAGAAAATTGAAGAAAGTATATGTTGTATAACTGTGTTGATAGATGGACCAAAACGATGGACATAGGTAGTGTAAAGAATCTATGATGAAATTATGAAGTTATCATTTCTCAGTTCAGTTTCAAAAATGCTCGTAACAGGATCATTCTAACAAAGAAGCTGAAGCAAAGACAGGCAGCGTCACTGCCCTCATATCTGAAATGGTGAGGGCTTGGCAGCTCCTGGGGAGTTGGAAAAAAAAAAAACAGAGGTTTTGACCAAGTGTTGAATATACATGTAATTGTGCTAGGTTTTGTATCTTAAGAGCATGTTTTGATAATTAGGAGATTTTTTGGGGGGGATTCTTTTACCCTGGTGAGAATATTGAGAGTTTACAAGTATATAATTTGTTATTTTGAATCCCTTGACCTGCATAAGAATCATGCATAAATGTAGGCGTTTATAGAATAGTAGCCTATAGCAGAGCGCATAAATGCATAATAATGTAGACACTCCCTGTATACACCCTGCTTGGCCCGGCCCCTCTCGGTGATTCTTTGTTCACCGTTCTTAACCCATCCCCTTTAAACTTTTTTTCTTTTTTGGGGGGGCAGGGTGTTCTCTGGTATATATGATTAAAATATTTGAATAAGTATAAAATAGTATATTTGTTTATTCAGTTATCCAATAAATATAAGTCAGAGATATATAAGTGAAATTTTTAAAGAATTGGTTAATAGAAAGAGGTAACTGTCCACATAAAATAATTGGTATTCTAAAAGTTCAGCAGTATTATATCTTAAAATAGAATAGAGTTAGGTAAATACAATTTTTGTATTGTGTTAGCTAATCTAAAAATCTTAAAAGACTTACCCCAATGATGTCAGAAGGTATTATATCCATTTGTATAAAGAAAAAATATATAATGCATCCAGCGGAGATGTGTATTGTGGAGAGTAGAGGTTTCAAGGCTATGTTTTCTTTAAAACAGAAGAAGATGAGGGTTTTTTTCCTTTGCTTTGGTTTCTACTAAAAGATAAGGATGGAATGTGGGCTTCCCAAATGGTGAAGTAAGTTCTGTTTAACCCTTAGAGTTCACGATTTTACATTTTAGTATCCTGCTAATATCTGAATAATTAAATTAACTTTGCAGGGAAGACTAAATTTCTTGAAATATGCAAACTAGTTTTTTGTTTTTATGGCTATATTTTTATTTTGTGTTTATGCATACATTTTATTAATTGGATTTCCTTTCTTTTATAGATACAGTAAATACAAGCCGTGTTATCTATCATAAGGTTTCAAAATTCCCTAGCAGTGTATATTGTTGATATAGGTTATATTCAATGTTTCTTTTAATTTGTGTTTTACAGTTAATTATTGCCTGCTGTCTTATTTTTTCTTTTAGGGAATACCAGCATATAAACTCTGAATTTTGCCAAATTGGTAAACAAAAACAAAAAAAGGAGGGAAGAAGTTATTTATTATATTCTCCAACAGTAGAGGGCACAGCAGGCATATTAGATAGTCTTTGAAGCTGGCCTTTCCCTTGCAACAGTTATGTTTACTAGACTACTATGAAACATGACCATTATAAGAATAATCTAATGTATATTTTTTTAGTTTTTGTTTTCATAGATGGAATAAGATGTTGGTCGATTCTACACTGGATATGCTACGGTTTACACAATATGAGGTAATCAAAATTTGAACCACTCCCTCCCCTCCTACAGGAGGTAGTGACGCATTAATGCCCTCTCTAGATGGGTAGAACAGGAGTGGTTAAGATGGTTAAATGTGTATGTAGGTTGTAGATCTTCCCTGTCGTCAAATAAGCTAGGTATGCTGAAGATAAAGTCTAGATTTGAGCTGATGGAATCGGATGGAGATGCTCGCACTGGTGTAGCCGACAAAGAAGTAATGAACGGGCCTAGAGTTGAGAGTCTTTCACCAAGACGGATCATACATCTGTGGCACCTGTCACGTCGTCGGTGACACCTGCCACTCCTTGTGTTCTTAAATCCCTACAGGAACAAGCAAATCAACAAGGAATAGAGTGCGAGACGCAAAGCCAGCTGACTCAGGAAGGTCTGTGGATAAAGGATAGTAAGCGTTCTCTGCCATGAGAGCTCTTCTTAATGATGGCCCAGGTAACCTATGGACTAAAATCTGGGAAAGACAATTGTCAGTGTGTGCTTTGGTGACACCAGGGTTCAGTACTCAGGTGGGCAGACTCACCCAGTCTTGTAAGACATGTGCCTAAAACGAAGTGAGAAAAAAAACTGTAAAGAATCCGTAGAAACACCCTGCACCTGCTCTACCTATTTTTAGAGACTGCAAACTGATTATAGATGTATATCATGAGCAGGTATTATGTAAGTTTGTGCGTGTTGTGTAAATTTCTCTCCAGGCTTGGTCAGAGGCATTTCAGTTCAGAAAAGGACATTATTGCTGAGAAGCACATGATGAAGGTGGTTTGTAAAATAATGGCTTTACAAAAATGGTGTATATTTTTATAGAAAACTGGAAACTGGCTACTCGTGAACAAAATGTATGTTTTGTTTTCTTTTTGTAATAAACAGGTTTTTATGTAAGATATTTTTTGGTTTAGCACAGGCATGTATATTTTTATATAATTGACTAAACAGTGTGATAAACAGGTGTATTTTCCAATTCCAGATTTTAAATCAGAGCTAGTAGTATATGGGGTTTGGTCAGGGGACTGATTGATTCTAAAGGACAAGCGAGAAAAAGCCATGTGTCAACACTAGATGAGCCGATCGAACCGCAGAAACTTCAATGGATCCACGCCTCGCATTGCAGAAGGATAGACCAACCAGAGCTGCACTGAGCATCCTGCTCATATTCATCCTTTTCAAAAGACCTGTACAGTCTCAGACCATTATTGCCAAAACAGTTAGAAGAGAGGACTTAGCGAGCCTTGAGACATGGGAAAGTCCAACTACAAAGGGGGAGGACTCACCTAGGGGTCCTTGGTCTCAAATCGGTGAAGAAAACCCCTTTCCCTCTCCGCCCATGCCTCAATGTTCAGTTAGGCAGGTTTTCCCAACAGATCTTTCTATCTCTCTTCCTAAGAGAACACAGTACCCTTAGTATCTGGAAATGGCAGAAATAAGTTTTTAGGGGGGACTGTTGGGGATAAGAATTAAGTAACCAGAAATACTTAATTCAGCCATTTCATAGACTCAGGTATATAGTTTAGTAGATGTAAACTAACACACATATTTATGAATGTTTTTGTTTCTTACTAACATGTGTATATATATATATATATATATATATATATATATAGATATATACATATCTATATATATATATATATTGCATATTCAGTGTTTTTTCCTTAATACAATATACATATGCACATGTAGCACATGTAACTTAAAGATGGCTGCCACATCCTGTCTACACCCAAGATGATGAACAAAGGAGAATTCCTAAAGTTTGGAACAACCAATCAAGCAGAGACTATGCAAATTCATATACATCCTGAGTCCAGCCTGCGATACTTGATTGGACTGTATTTTGTCTACACCCTTCACTTCTCAAGAGCTATAAAAAGTTTCAAACAATAAAGGGAGCCAGAATCTTTGGCGTCTGTCATGGAGATAGTTATAACTGACTCATAGTCCGTTATTTTAGTCTCGTGTGCACTCATGACAATATAATTTGAAACAGCAGTCAGATCCCAAGAGACCGCTTTAGTCTCATCCTCAACAAGGGTACACTCTCACTAGCGTTTAAATAATCCCTCTGATTCTCATCCAGAAAAGCTGGACAAGTGTCATGCATATTCCATATGTCATGCTTGTGCTATGTGAGTGTGCGATATTTTTTTTTCACCTAACATCCGTATGATATGTGTATGACGTGTATGCAATGCAATTTTAACATCATCTTTTACATACTATAATTCTCTATGTAACTTAAATCTTATATAAAGATTAGATAGATAGATAGATAGATAGATTTGACATCAGCAAAGGCAAAGCAGACAGCTGCGGGCTGATATTATCAGGTTAGGAATGTCCATGTTTATTGGTCTCTTCTCAGCCTAAAAATACCAGATCACTGGCACTTCAAGATATGCACATCACAATAGATGCACCAATTCTGGCACTTCACCTTGGCTCTTCCCAATTGCCCTGTTGAGTTGGCAATTGGGTAATTGTTTATGGGGTTGATCTCAGCAGTGTAACATCAATCAGACACCCCCATTACTATCACAGTAAGTTAAATGAAAAAAAAAACAAAACACAAAACTACTTTATTAAAAATTATATTTGTAAAAAAAACAAACAAACATTAAGGTCCAACGCACTCTAGGGAATCTGACATAGTCCCCATATGGAAACCTGAAAAACAAGAGGGTAAAAATAACAAGAAGCTAATGTGATATTCAATTTCTGGGGTGGCAGGCTGCAGGCTGCTATTTTTCGGATGGGAAGGAACCAATAACTGTGGACCTTCCCAGCCTGAAAATACCAGCCCCAGCTGTCTGCTTTACCTTTGCTGGTTTTATAAAATAGGGGAGACCCCAAGTCGTTTTTTCCCATTAATTTCTCTAATTATTAGGCTAAACAACTATTGAATAAACTGCACATGACAGGCACTAAAGGGTGCCAGTTTATAATATGTAAGACTGTTGTGACATTATATAGCTGTAGAATATCTATCTATTCTATCTAACATCTTTCTATCATCTATCTATATATTTATATTATTTTTTTCCTTTGAGATGTGTGTAGAAATCGGACGGCATATGGATGGTTCGTGTGCTGTTCATATTTTACTCCTAACTATAGACTTTTGTATTGGCGAGTGTTGTCCAATATATGCAGCCATATGCAGCATGCTGGGATCTTTTCTAGCTGCACGTCGAAACGCGTAGTCTGAAGTGAATATCTAAGAATACACTATAGTCTGTCAGAGACATGAAAGATGGCTTTTTTATCTTTGTAAAAATAAAAGTTATTTTTTAACTACATGACACCCCCTTTTGGAGTGATACGCTGGATGAAATTCTACAAATTTACCTTCTGGGAGTGATACCTATTCTTGGAGTGATATCTTCAGGCAGGTTTACAAATGAAGAAGAAGGAACCTCTGTGCTCTGAAGGCTTGCAGATATAATTTTTCTGGTTAGTCAATAAAAGTATCACTCTAAGAATACTTTAGTCTTTTTTTTGACATAAAAGTATTTACATCGACTTATTATATGGTGAAATTTATTTTTACTCAAATTTTATAAATCTCCGTATTCTCAAGGACATAGCTTTTTTGTAATTCGCTCTACATAAATTCAGAAAAATGGTGATGTGCTGGCTGCATCTTGATGTACAAGGGCCAGCAAAGGGAATTTAAACAAAATCTAATGCCTCATAGCTCAGCTTTCCAGCGACCTTCATGCTTGCTCTCTCCTACGATCAGCACCTCATCTTCCCGCCACTTGCATACTAAAATGCTAAGCATCTTCACTTCATAGTCTCAGCCGGAAGTCTTTACGCATACGTGTTTTAAAGTTGTGGTGACGTCGTCACATAAATACATGTGCCATGACCTTACAGCTCCTATTCTAAGCCGGAATTGCCATCCGTTACTATACTCGGGACCTCTGTGCTCATACTCATGGACATCCCGGGCCTAATCGCAGGCAGAAGTCCATGACTAGCATGAAGCTTCCCGGCATTTCAACACTTAGTGGTGGTAAGAAGAGGTGCCAAGAACTGTATAGAGGACAATGGTTAGTGGGGGAGAGTAATGAGGTAAGCATTATTTGTTTCATTTTTTTCTACATCTTAAAAAGAACCAACCACCTGGATTTTGTGATATGAACCAAAGGTGTGGTCATACAGGCAGTAAGATGCTGATTGCAGGCATACCTGTTATAGAAAGATGGGTTACAGAAATATTTTTAATCAAAGTTACAGATATGCACAGCACTTTGATTGACGGGTGCAACAGGGGCGGGCCTTTGTGGGTCCTTACTGTAAAGTCCTCATTCAGCATCCTTCTGGCTTGTTCCCTTTCTTTATGCGTATAATGTGCTGCCTTTGCTTTTGTTGGTGGCGCATACACATTGCCACAGTAATTCTGTCTTCTTCATTAAAATGACGCCAAGTCTGCGATTTCTCGCACCAATTTATTGAAGACGCTGCGGTGAACACTATAAGTGGCAGGGACGCATATGCAGATGTAAAAAAAATCTGCTCACTTGCCAATGCCTCTCATAGTCTTCGCCGCAGTCTCTTCAATAAAATGGCACGGGAGTTTGTGGTACGCGCATGCGTGGATTCCAGCGCCATTTTAATGAAGGCATAATTATTGTGGCAATGTGAATGTGCCACCAACAACAGCAGGGTGGTGCAGCGCAATAATTTAATAAAGAAAAGGGGGCAAGCCGGGAAGACGTTGGAGGAGGAGTAAACGCCAAGGATCCGACCCACAAAGGACTGCCTCCGATGCACATGTCAATCAAAGTGCAGTGCATTTCTGCAATTTTGATTAAAGATATTTCATCAACCAAGCATCAGATCTTTCTAAAACAGGTATGCCTGGATTCAGCATCCGAGTGCCAGTATTGCACTGCTTTTACCTCATATAGCAAAATCCTGGTGGTTGGTCCTCTTTAAGTTTAATACACCCTGGGGTCTCTCAGGACAACAGAGCATAACAAGGTACATTCAATTCATGGTAATAAATTAGCTGCAAATCGAATTTTTTGGTAAAATCCTCACAATTTGGCGAATTGGAATTTCTTCACATCTGTTAATTTCTAAGTGTCATAGATGGCTGATGTGCCGTGCACAGGGAGGTCTCTGTAGGAAATTTATGGTCACAAGCCCGCAAATATGAAAATTGATATACCATAGTTTAGCATTGTATCTTAATGTAAATATGAATTCTTGACATAATAACTGAAATCAAGCATTAATGCAATTTCGGGAAAAAAAAACAACTAAACCTCCAAATGAACTGGAAATACAAGAAAATCCCAAGTGCTTTAAAATAGTCCAGTCATTTATTGCAAAAACTGAAAAAAGGTTTTCATTTCATCACAGTGTATCATTCATCCAGCGATTAAATAAGCTCAAGGAACAGAAGCCACATGATGTGACTGTCTCCTTGGTACTTTTCCTGGGCAATGCTTCTAAGTATTGACCTTTTTGACCTTAAGACGTGTTATATGTGAGTCTTACACCAGACACATGGCAGACTTAGCAATTCCGAGAAGCCAACATTGATGTAGTCTGTGTGCCCAGATGTGACGTAAGTCTGAATTCCCAAAATGAGGATTATTTTCTCTTTTTATTTCATTTTTTTAAGCGAAACTGCCTGGAGTCTGGATTGTAACAAGTTATCAGCAAGATCCTGAAAATTGTAAGGAATTAAAATACAGAACGTATTTGAAGATCACAGAAGTTTTCATTTATGAGGTGATAAATAATGCTTTTGTCACATAGGACCAAAAAAAATTAATTATAAACCTGAATGAAAGTCCAAGGAAGTACTCAAAGTGGCTATAGAGAAGAAATTGCAATATAAAACTAAAAACAAAGGGGAAAATGTTGAATCATGCATTCCAAATTATAGTAAAAAATAAGATGATCTAGCTTATAGAATTTATCATCATAAATCATAGATTTTCACTTTTTCTTATTAAAAGGCTTTTCCTGAAGTTACAGTGCCTTGCAAAAGTATTCTCCCCCTTGAATTTTTCAACCTTTTCCCACATTTCAAGCTTCAAACATAAAGATAAAAAATTTGAATTTTATGGTGAAGAATTAACAACAAGTGGGACACAATTGTGAAGTTGAACAAAATTTATTGCTTATTTTAAACTTTTATAAAAAATAATAAACTGAAAATTGGGGTGTGCAATATTATTCATCCCCTTTACTTTCAGTGCAGCAAACTCACTCCAGAAGTTCATTGAGGATCTCTGAATGATCCAATGTTGTCCTAAATGACTGATGATGATAAATATAAGCCTCTTGTGTGTAATCAAGTCTCCGTATAAATGCACCTGCTCTGTGATAGTCTCAGTGTTCTGTTTTAAAGCACAGAGAGCATCATGAAGAACAAGGAACACAACAGGCAGGTCAATGATACTGTTGTGGAGAAGTTTAAAGCTGAATTTGGTTACAAAAAGATTTCCACAACTTTAAACATCCCAAGGAGCACTGTGCAAGCGATCATATTGAAATGGAAGGAGTATAATACCACTGCAAATCTACCAAGACCTGTCCGTCCCTCACAAATTTCATCTCAAACAAGGAGAAGACTGATCAGAGGCCCATGATCACTCTGGATGAACTGCAGAGATCTACAGCTGAGGTGGGAGAGTCTGTCCATAGGTCAACAATCAGTCGTACACTGCACAAATCTGGCTTTTATGGAAGAGTGGCAAGAAGAAAGCCATTTCTCAAAGATATCCATAAAAAGTGTCATTTAAAGTTTACCATAAGCCACCTGGAAGACACACGAAACGTAGAAGAAGGTGTTCTGGTCAGATGAAACCAAAATCGAACTATCTGGGCGCAATGCCAAATCATATGTTTGGCGTAAAAGCAACACAGCTCATCACCCTGAACACACCATCCCCACTGTCAAACATGGTGGTGGCAGCATCATGGTTTGGGCCTGCTTTTCTTCAGCGGACAAGGAAGATGGGTAAAATTGATGGGAAGATGGATGGAGCCAAAAACAGGACCATTATTGAAGAAAACCTGTTGGAGTCTGCAAAAGACCCGAGACTGGGACGGAGATTTGTCTTTCAACAAGACAATGACGCTCTCCATCCAACCTTACTCAGCTCGAGCTGTTTGCAAAGGAAAAATGGGCAAGAATTTCAGTCTCTCGATGTGCAAAACTGATAGAGACATAGCCCAAGCAACTTGCAGCTGTAATCGCAGCAAGAGGTGGCGCTCAAAGTATTAACTTAAAGGGGCTGAATAATATTGCACGCCCCACTTTTCAGTTTATTATTTTTTATAAAAGTTTAAAATAAGCAATAAATTTGGTTCAAGTTCACAATTGTGTCCCACTTGTTGTTGATTCTTCACCATAAAATTAAAATATTTTATCTTTATGTTTGAAGCCTGAAATGTGGGAAAAGGTTTAAAAATTTGAGGGAACCAAATACTTTCGCAAGGCACTGTAGATATTGATGGCCCCCACTGTTAGGACCCAAGTTAGCCAGATGCCCACAGTGCACTGAGCCAGCAGGACAGCTACGTACACTGTGTAGCGGGAATTCTAGGGTGCTTCATTAAAGTGAAGCTACTACATAGTGTACAGCTAGGCCATAAACATCAAAACTCCTTCAACATCAATGGACAAGTTTATTAAAGAAATCGGTCACCAAGTTTTTGCTATTTTTCATCTGAGAATAGCACAATGTAGCCGCAGAGACCCTGATTCCAGCGATGTGTCACTTTGCTGCTTGCTGCAGTTTTCAACAGTTTTATTAGCTGCAGACCTACCAGTTCTCTGAGCACTGAGCGCTGCATAACCCCACCGACACCACTGATTGACAGATTTTTATGTACACTATGCATAAGCAGAAAGCTGCAAATTAGTGGTATGAGAGGGGTTAGACTATCTAGCAGGAGGTCACGTTGTCCACTATTGATAATCTCCTACTGATAAAACAGTAATTTTATAAAAACTACGCTAAGCAGACCAGTAAGTGACACATGTGGAATCAGGGTCTCTTTTCTTACATCATGCTGCTCTTGGATTAGATAGCAAAAGCCTGATGACAGATTCCCTTTAAATTGAACATACTAATTTACGACAATAAACAGTCGGTTATATCATGTACAAGACTTCATTTGTGTTTTAGACACATTCTGTGCCTTCTCCAGCAGTTGTGGCTTTGCTAGAAAACAGATATTGCCTGAGTACAACAGACAGTGTGTGCAAAAAAAAAAAGGCAATCTCTGACACAAAGTAAGCAAAATATTAGATGGTGTAAAATTAGGTTAAAAAGTCCAAGGGTGTACTAAATTTATACAAATGCATTCACCACTTTGATAAATCTGGCGCATTTAAGACTGTTCACTCTATGTTTACACTAAAAAGTGATACATATGCCCCAATATAAACGGAGGAAGCCGCATTACATATGAGCACCCTCAGGTTTTTGATGGGTGAACCCCCCAATGTTCAGGATCGGGAGCCTCACCCGAAGGTTTTGTAAAGAGTTCGGGTTCTGAGATAACGCGAACTTGCGTCCGAACACCGAATTTGGACTTTACACTTATGGGATGGGGCGGGGGGGAGGGGCTGTAAAATAAAGAATATAGTTAATAATAAACATTGTCATTTTACTTACAGGTCCCGCGACATGTCCTGCAGACCCGCTCAGCCACTGTCTCCCGGCCGCTTCTGCTTCCATGTCCGTTCATTGCTGTGCCCCCGGGTAACCACAACTAATGACAGGACCTTCCATGA
This sequence comes from Anomaloglossus baeobatrachus, assembly GCF_048569485.1. NCBI lineage: Eukaryota > Metazoa > Chordata > Amphibia > Anura > Aromobatidae > Anomaloglossus > Anomaloglossus baeobatrachus. The sequence continues at coordinate 420,220,227 of NC_134356.1, read as the reverse complement.
CGTCATAGCCATGTGACTAGTCTGGTGTGAATGTTGTACAGACATTGGCTACAGACTGGTCACATGGATATGATGTAATGGAAGGTCCTGTTAACTTTCAGTGGTATTCACTACACTGCTCGTCGCTCGGCAGTCTTTGGTTGTTATTGGCAGTGTTTGCAGGAACACGGACGAAAACATCTGAAGACTGCCGAGTGACGAGCAGTGTAGTGAATACCAATTGAACTTTGACTATCACTGTCAGTGTCAGGGTGTTTCTTGCTCTCTACAGAATGATGAAGCAGAGCTGACATGGCTCTCCCTGCTTCTTGCTCTGTATAGACGCTTGTCTTCACATAGCGATGAAGCACACTTGACATTGCTGTCCCTGTGGACTACGTCGGCATGCCAACGCCATTAGGGCCGCTGAATGAGCTGGGAAAAGTGCCTGGGAATGGCGCTAAGAAACAATGTGCCATTTCCAGGGGAGGCTGCGGGCTGCAGAGAATTCCAGTCCCCAGCTGCCTGGTTTTACCTGACTGGCGATCAAACTACAATGGGAGCTCACTCATTTTTTTTTAATTTTTTTTTTTTTTTTTAAATAATTAAAAAAAAATGTAATGGGCTTCCTGAATTTTGATTGACAGCCAAGGTAAAGCCAGGCAGATAGGGGTGGCAGCTCGTAGCCATCCGGTTTATCTGCACTAAGAATCAAAAATAGCGCGGAGCGCTACATCATTTTTTAAAATTATTTATTTATTTTTATACAGCTATATCTTGCATATATATATATATATATATATATATATATATATATATACAATATACAGTACAGACCAAAAGTTTGGACACACCTTCTTATTCAAAGAGTTTTCTTTAATTTCAGGACTCTGAAAATTGTAGACTCACATTGAAGGCATCAAAACTATAAATTAACACATGTAGTATGAAATACTTAAAAACGTGTGAACCAACTGAAAATATGTCTTATATTCTAGGTTCTTCAAAGTAGCCACCTTTTGCTTTCATTACTACTTTCCACACTCTTGGAATTCCCTTCATGAGCTTCAAGAGGTAGTCACTGGAAATGGTTTTCCAACAGTCTTGAAGGAGTTCCCAGAGATGCTTAGCACTTGTTGGCCCTTTTGCCTTCACTCTGCGGTCCAGCTCACCCCAAACCATCTTGATTGGGTTCAGGCCTGGTGACTGTGGAGGACAGGTCATCTGGTGTAGTACCCCATCACTCTCCTTTTTAGTCAAATAGTCCTTACACAGCCTGGAGGTGTGTTTGGGGTCATTATCCTGTTGAAAAATAAATGATGGTCCAACTAAACGCAAACCGGATGGAATAGCACGCCGCTGCAAGATGCTGTGGTAGGCATGCTGGTTCTGTATGCCTTCAATTTTGAATAAATCCCCAACAGTGTCAGCAGCAAAGCACCCCCACACCATCACACCTCCTCCTCCATACTTCACTGTGAGAACCAGGCATGTAGAGTCCATCCGTTCACCTTTTCTACAAAGACACGGTGGTTGGATCCAAAGATCTCAAATTTGGACTCATCAGTACAAAGCACAGATTTCCACTGGTCTAATGTCCATTCCTTGTGGTCTATAGCCCAAACAAGTCTCTTATGCTTGTTGCCTGTCATTAGCAGTGGTTTCCTAGCAGCTATTTTACCATGAAGGCCTGCTGCACAAAGTTTCCTAACAGTTGTTCTAGAGATGAGAAGGTGTGTCCAAACATTTGGTTTGTACTGTATATATATACATGGCTCTCTCTGCTTCACGCTCTGTAAATACAAACAATGGAAGGAAGAAAAGGGCTAATCTCCTGCGCCACCAAACCAGTCCAAATGATGTAGATAAAATGTGATTTATTGATCAACAGGGGTTCCCTTGCCGGTTTCTCATGCTGTTACTAACCTGACTTCAAACTTGACTGTCAGCACCTACCAATGTGAATAGGTGCGTATCTGTACATGATGCAAAATATATGTAAAAAAGAACAGTCGCACACTGCAAAACCACAAAAATACTTTATCTAGCCCCTGCCAGTTTCATGAACCTTTTTGTGGTCACCTGCTGATCTTGTGTAGGTTTTTAAGAAACCCAGAAAGATGCAGTTTAGAGTAGGACCCAGCAACGGAGGGTGCCGTGTAGGGGCACTGGGCTAGTACTACAATGGCCATTCTAATATTCTAAATACCTCCAAAAAAATGTTTTATTAGGTAGAGTATTTTTGTGGTTTTGCAGTGTGCGACTGTTCTTTTTTACATATCTAATATATAAAGCTGAATGTGTGTGTGTCTGTGTGTGTGTGTATGTGTGTATGTCCGGGATTGGCATCTGCACCGTCGCAGCTACAGCCACAAAATTTTGCACACTCACACGTCTGGACCCCGAGAGCGTCATAGGCTATGTTTTGAGGGGAAATTTTAACCCCGCGCTTTACAGTTATTCACCAAAAAACCTGCCTCCATTAAAGCGAATGGAGCTGGGAGCCACAGTGCAGCCAGAACTTCAGAAAAATGCGCAGCCACGCCCTTATATGGAATGTTGGCGTGTCACAATGCAGCCAGGGGAAGAGACAGACACAGAGAGGGAAAGAGGCAGACACAGACAGGGTAAGAAACAGACATAGACAGGGTAAGAGACAGACACAGACAAAGAGACAGACTGACAAGGAAAGAGACAGACAGACAAAGAGACAGAGACAGACACAGGGAAACAGACAGGGAAAGAAAGGGAAAGAGACAGACAGGGTAAGAGACAGACAAAGACAGGTAAAGAGACAGACAAAGAGACAGACACAGGGAAAGAGACAGAGGGAAAGAGACAGACAGGGAAAGAGAGGGAAAGAGACAGACAGGGAAAGAGAGGGAAAGAGACAGACAGGGAAAGAGACAGACAGGGAAAGTGACAGAGATAGATAGACAGACAGGGAAAGAGAATGAGACAGACGGAGAAAGAGACAGAGACAGTCAAAGACAGACAGGGAAAGAGACAGACAGACAAAGAGATAGAGAGAGACAGAGAGATATATACAAAGGTACATTCAACCCTAACCAGGGATTGTGAATGAGTGCAGCGTGGCTGTTAGTGAAAATCCAACAAACAGTAAAGTATTAACCTCGGTGCAGGCACCCTTAAGCAGGAAGATTGCCTTTATACACGGGCTGGAACGGTCGTAGTACCTCCTTGGAAAAACTTTCTGCAGTTATTAACTATTTATTCCTTGAGAAATCCACCTTCTTTTTAATCGGACTAATCACATCAGTAACTTTTATTAATAATCGTGGTTGCCACCGGCCGGGGCCCCATGATTCTACAGTCATATTGTGCTTATAAATGTATATGTTTTGTCCATTGTCATCTACTATTTGTAGAAAGTAATCTTGTTCATATTGTTAGGGATTAGGAGTATTGGTAATAATAAAATATTAAAATAATCCTCACTCTTATTTTTCAGCGCTGGTTTGTGAGATTTTCCAATTATGGAAAAAATCTCAACTTTATTTTCAGAAAATAAATACAACATTTTTTGCTTTGAAATTCGGAGACATTTTGTCAGTAGTTTATAGAACAAAAGAACAAGAACAATTTACATTGTACTCAAAAATATAAAGAGAAAAATCAGAAAAACTGAAAATTTGGAAGTGGTCTCTTAGTTTTTGCTAGAGCTGTATATATATATATATATATATATATATACATATATATATATGTATATATATATATATATATATATATATATATACAGTGAGGGTATGATTACACTTGCATCTCGCATTGCATCACCCCACATGGCCTAACGCTCTCCGGTCAGAGGTGACTCAGCTGCATGGAAACAGATACAATGGCCAAAAAAATACATAAATCAGATAAAGTAAAACATACAATGGCCCTTGTAATACAAAAATTAGATAAAGTAAAACTTACAATGACCAAAAAAATACAAAACTCAGACAAAGTAAACCGTACAATGGCCATAAAATACAAAAATCTGAAAAAGTAAAACATACAATGGCCAAACAATACAAAAATGAAACAAAGTAAAGCATACAATAGCCAAAAAATACAAAAATCAGAAAAAGTATACCGTACAATGGCCAAAAAAATACATAAATCAGAAATAGTAAAACATACAATGGCCAAAAAATACATAAATCAGACAACATAAAACATACAATGGCAAAAAAATACATAAATCAAAAAAAGTAAAACATACAATGGCAAAAAAATACAAAAATCAGAAAAAGTAAAACATACAATGGAAAAAAAAAGACATAAATCAGAAATAATAAAACATACAATGGCCAAAAAATACATAAATCAGACAACGTAAAACATACAATGGCAAAAAAATACATAAATCACAAAAGTAAAACATACAATGGCCAAAAATACAAAAATCAGAAAAAAGAAAAAAGAGGAAGACAATGGGGTGCCAAATCTAAGGTGGGCTTTACACATTGCGACATCACTAGCAATTGCTAGCGATGTCCAGCGCGATAGCACCCGCCCCTGTCGCACATGCGATATGTAGTGATTGCTGCCGTAGCGAACATTATCGCTACGGCAGCTTCACACGCACATACCTGGTCGGCAATATCGCTGTGACCGCCGAACAATCCCTCCTTCAAGGCGGAGGTGCATTCGGCGTCACAGCGACGTCACCCCGATGTCACTAATTGGCCGGTGAAATAGAAGCGGAGGGGCGGAGATGAGTGGGACATAAAATCCCGCCCACCTTCTCCCTTCCGCATTGCCGTCGGGACGCAGATAAGGAGATGTTTATCGTTCCTGCGGTTTCACACACAGCGATGTGTGGAGCTGCAGGAACGACAAACAAGATCATACCTGCGGTCGAACCGACATTATGGAAATGAACGACGTTACACAGATCAGCGATATTGTACGCTTCTGTGCTCGTTCATCGTCGCACATAGGATTTACACATTGCGATGTCGCTACCGGCGCCGGAAGTGCGTCACTAACAACGTGACCCCGACGATATATCGGCAGCGATGTCGCAACGTGTAAAGCCCCCTAAGTGTAAATGTATGTGAACACAGATGCAATGATCGAACGAATTATACACTCACCGAGCAGATTTCTTCTTCTTTCACTTGTGTGATCCATGTAGTAAATCAACTCTTTTTTTAATCCTCCAGTATGCAGCAAAAATCCTCGGGAAAACAATGGGAGTCCTGTAAAGGTGCTCCTCCGAGGTTAATGGAGTAAATAGAATAAATCCCTTTCGGCGCTTCCGGAGAATGAATGGAATATCAGTGCAAGTTTTTAAATACTTCAAGAGCAAAGGATTATTGTTAGGTTAGATTAAAAAACGGACAATTACGGACAACGCGTTTCAGCTAACAAAAGCCTTCATCGGGTATAATCTACCGTTTACTTTTTCTATATGGATTGAAGATTTCTACATAAATTACAATAAATTTCTAATTTATATTGGATCCTGGATGCCGAATTATGTTTCTTCCATAAGGATAGTTAGCTGAATCTTGTGGGGAAGCAAGTCCCTGGCACTGACACACGATTCTTTGGATGTAATTTTCTTCTTTATAATGATTCTACTGATTTTATTTTATGCAACTAATAAATACAAGAGGAAAGATAAGGGGCGAAGGGTTGTCTTTGTCATTCTATGTGAGAATTTAGTCCTGTGGCTGAAATACACAGTGGGATATGTGGCTGGACTACATAGGCGGACCATGAGGGCTCTATAAATATCAGAAAACAACTGAACAGTATAAGAGAATATGGGAAAACTTAATATATCATTCGATAGTTGTTTTGTGGTGTCTTTAGAAAGTTTATGTTGACCTATATATTTCCATCAAAAGATAATAGTGGCTCTGGGGGAATAGCTGGACGTTTCCACGACCAGATGCCCATCTATGAAGCAGTATTTTCCAACTTTGTAGCTTAAATACTACTGATTCACTTTCAGACTCCTAAACAGCTAAAGCTCCAGACTGTAAGGCTAAGACCCCACTTTGCGTTTCCTCCTGCGTTTCAGGTGCTTTTTAGGTCCGTTTTGAGAAGCAACTTTTTCATGCCAAAAGGCATGCGTTTTGATTTTACAGCAAAGTCTATGGAAAATGCGGATTTCTAGACCCCACTTTGCCTTTCTAAACGCTGCGTTTAATTTGCATATTTTGTGGCAAAAAAACATGCGCTCAAAGAAGCAGCATGTCAATGCTTTTTGCCATTTTGGGTGCGTTTTGCTAACATTGAAGTCAATGAGAAATGGCAAAAACCAAGATTACTTCAAATTCCTGCATTTTACCTGCTTTTTATGTGCAGAAAACATGCGTTTTGGACTACAAAACGCATGCTTTTTAGCCATTAAAATAATGATTTCATATGTCCTTTACACACACACACATAGTCCGACAATTAAATTTACCAAAAAAAATGATTTATTGCTATTTTTGCAATAAATAGTATATTACCGCTATAATTTTAATCTATATTTTTATTTTCTTTATTATTTCTTAAAATCTGTTTTCTTTTTTTTTCTCTTTTTTCATTGTGTTTGACATATTAAACTTTATTTAGCATTGTCTTGATGTTCAAAACGCATCTGTCAAAACGCAGGTGAAAAAGCATGTAAAGAGCGCTGAAAACGCATCTAAAACGCGGTAAATACGCATGCGTTTTCAGCGCTAAATTTCTGAAAAACGCAACTTTGGTCATATCAATTAAGCCCAAAACATGCGTTTATAACTGCAAGTAGGTGAACGCAAAGGGGGGTCTTAGCCTTAGGCTATTCAGAACACCAGGCACCTATACTTGTCCATGTAACTCAATGATCTCCTTGGAGACTGCAAACGTAGTTTACAGATTCCGAAAGTATGAGAATTATCCGATCTTACGCCTTTGACGAAAAAAACAGCACCTGTTCTATATATACCAAATTTTTTGTGAAAACACAGCATTTTACTGTCTCAGCAAATTTCATGAGAAATCATAGGCACATGTTGCTTATTTTTTCCTTGCAGATTTGAAGCTATTTCAAACATGCAGTTTGTCAATTGTTTCAGTGTCTTTTTAGCCATTCTAGTGAATGAGAAAAAAATGCATAACAAAATGCATCTTAAAAATATTTTTATGCAATGTTTTTGCTGCCAAAAGACAAGTTTTTGATGCAGAAATGTCTGCAGCAAATACTTAACTTGTTCGCATACCATTACACCATATGTCTGAACTGGATGGTATGTCACAAAATTTAAGAAATTGACCTGATAGTGTTGTGCCAATGTATAAATACCACATTAAAGAAGAATGATTCTCGGGAAAATACACTTCCCAGTTAGTGTTGGCTGCTGCTCCGAAATGTGGTGTCCTCCACTCTCCTAAAAGCTTAGGGGTTAAGCAAGGCATCCGAACATTCAATTAACCAGGCATTAAATCATACTTTGTCACACTTTATATAAATGTAAGAATCGTAATGTGTATATTAATGAACCTGACAAAGGCACTAAACCTGCATAGAAATGCATTGTTTAATCATTAATTAAGTCACCTCATCTGCACAAGGTGCACTTCAGGACAGTCTTCTCTTTGGCACTGCGTGACAAAATGTGATTTGATTCACGGCTGATTGAATTGACCTTTTGTTCATTACCTCAATACTATTATGAGCTGTAGTGTTAACATTGCTGAGTAAATGGCCCGTTACCACAGCTACCTGCACAAGCTCCACTACAAGTTGTATATATATATATATATATATATATATATATATATATAGCGGGTGAAATAAGTATTGAACACGTCACCAGTTTTCTAAGTATATATATTTCTAAAGGTTCTATGAAATCTATATCAATAACACTAGATTACTGAGAGGGTTTTTCTTTGATTAGATTATGGGTTTGGGATTTAGGAATAGAGATGAGCGAACCAGTCCCGGTTCGGCTCGAGGTCGGTTCGCCGAACGGAGGTCCCGTTCGAGTTCGGCTCGTCGAACGTTCGACGAACCGAACTCGAACTGCATAGGAAACAATGGCAGGCAATCACAAACACATAAAAACACCTAGAAAACACCCTCAAAGGTGTCCAAAAGGTGACAAACAACTCACAACACAACACAAACACATGGGAAAGTGACAAGGACATATACTCATGCGAAAACAAAAGAGCTGGACAAGGAAAAAGAGGAGGACACACAGATATAGGCATGGCACGCCCTTCTAAAATCATGTAAAACACCGCAAGGTGACTCCCAGCGTAGTCTCCCTTTTTTTCCAAAAATTGGGCCCCACACACACCCACCCCTTCAGTGGCAGCAGTTGTGCCCTAGTTGTACACTTCACAGCTAGATTTGCATCAAGCACATTCCAAAATACGCCATTCTTATCCGTCCCCAGGATGACACCGGGGTAGGTAGCAAAGTCTTTCCTGATCCCAGCTCTGTTCATCTTGGCTTCTTTTAAAAACACATCAAGCAAGGGTTACTCCAAGCGGAGCCTCCCTTTTTTACAAAAATTGTGCAACACACACACCCACCCATTCAGTGGCAGCACTTGTGCCCTAGTTGTACACTTCACAGCTAGATTTGCATCAAGCACATTCCAAAATACGCCATTCTTATCCGTCCCCAGGATGACACCGGGGTAGGTAGCAAAGTCTTTCCTGATCCCAGCTCTGTTCATCTTGGCTTCTTTTAAAAACACATCAAGCAAGGGTTACTCCAAGCGGAATACCTCAAAGAAAAAACCCCACCATAAAATTCAACACTTTATTTTCATAGATCAACAAGTACAAACTTAAAAACAGAGTTGGTTTGATACCCTAAGTCACTAGTTAAAGGGGGGGGGCATACTGGGCCAATTCCCTATTGTGACCCTTCCTATCAGCAGGGGTCGGCACCCTACATATATGACCGTTATGGCGCCCCTGCTCCAACGTGGACTGACCCTTCTTGCCCTATACTGACACTATTATTCGTGCTGCTGATCTCAATGAGAGCTTCTGTATAATGTTTCGTGAAGTTCTCATGCATCCACCCAAGCATTCAAATAGTGGAATTTTCAATATATGTCTATAATTTCCCTGATGTTCAAAATAGACATCTCAGCAATACACGTGATCAGTTAGTCTAGTAGAAGGTGCTGTCCATCTTGTATCAAACTTCGTATATCACCAGTAAATAGTGTAGCCCAATCGCCACTGCTTCGCCAATTGGCATAGCTCACTGCCCATTAAAAATTGTTGTAGCCAAATCGCCTACTGCTTCGCCATAAGGCATAGCTCCTTGCCCGACGCGTTTCTCCTCCTGAATCAACAATCGAGCGGAGGTTCATCAGGGGCTATTCAGGGCTCAGTTGCATAGATGTCAGACTGCAATTATCAATATACCTGTATTAGATGATTAATCACCACATTAGGAGTCCACACAACGCAATTCTATATGGAGCCATTACTCACATTGCAATAGTGCCAAAAAATAATAATTCAGTCCTTCAATAAGGTAATGTCGTTCCCACTGAAAATATATACATATACATGTAAGTCCAACACATTCTCATTATATTGCAGAGATCAGCGGACCATTTTATAGAGCCCAGTACTCACTCATAGTCAGATATTGTCTGGGACTGCCTGTTCCTATTTATGCCATAGATGCCCATTTCCTCAATGGGGTATCAGCTGTGAAACAACATAAAAATCCACTCAACACCTCCTCAGCTCTTTCTCCACTCTAAAGAACAAAAGTACTAAAATGCCTCCGCCAGGGGAACATGATAGTACAGAGATTTTTTGTAAATTGGTGACCAGTGAACTGATGAAAATTGACCCTAAACATAGTCCCGCCCCCGCTAATATGACTAGACAAGAAAGGGAGGCCCGAAGTAATTTGGAGAAAAACTTGGAAATTGTGGTCAAACCGTCTGATAAAGGCGGGAACACAGTGATCATGAATAGATCAGAATACGTACAAATGTGTTTGACACTCCTTAATGATAGAGATACATATGAAGTTCTCAGGAAAGATCCAACTGACACCTACAGGGGTGAACTAAAGGAGCTCCTAAATATAGCGAGAGATGACAGGTTAATCTCTAAAGAGGAATTGGAGTTTTTGTATCCCAAACATCCTAGGATAGCCACATTTTATACAGTGCCTAAAGTACACAAAGGGCTGACATCTATGCAACTGAGCCCTGAATAGCCCCTGATGAACCTCCGCTCGATTGTTGATTCAGGAGGAGAAACGCGTCGGGCAAGGAGCTATGCCTTATGGCGAAGCAGTAGGCGATTTGGCTACAACAATTTTTAATGGGCAGTGAGCTATGCCAATTGGCGAAGCAGTGGCGATTGAGCTACACTATTTACTGGTGATATACGAAGTTTGATACAAGATGGACAGCACCTTCTACTAGACTAACTGATCACGTGTATTGCTGAGATGTCTATTTTGAACATCAGGGAAATTATAGACATATATTGAAAATTCCACTATTTGAATGCTTGGGTGGATGCATGAGAACTTCACGAAACATTATACAGAAGCTCTCATTGAGATCAGCAGCACGAATAATAGTGTCAGTATAGGGCAAGAAGGGTCAGTCCACGTTGGAGCAGGGGCGCCATAACGGTCATATATGTAGGGTGCCGACCCCTGCTGATAGGAAGGGTCACAATAGGGAATTGGCCCAGTATGCCCCCCCTTTAACTAGTGACTTAGGGTATCAAACCAACTCTGTTTTTAAGTTTGTACTTGTTGATCTATGAAAATAAAGTGTTGAATTTTATGGTGGGGTTTTTTCTTTGAGGTATTTTGGTTCTAAGACCCCCCAAGTGATTGGTTGAAGGTTTCTGATTACTCCAAGCGGAGCCTCCCTTTTTTCCAAAAATTGTGCCACACACACACCCACCCATTCAGTGGCAGCACTTGTGCCCTAGTTGTACACTTCACAGCTAGATTTGCATCAAGCACATTCCAAAATACGCCATTCTTATCCGTCCCCAGGATGACACCGGGGTAGGTAGCAAAGTCTTTCCTGATCCCAGCTCTGTTCATCTTGGCTTCTTTTAAAAACACATCAAGCAAGGGTTACTCCAAGCGGAGCCTCCCTTTTTTCCAAAAATTGTGCCACACACACACCCACCCATTCAGTGGCAGCACTTGTGCCCTAGTTGTACACTTCACAGCTAGATTTGCATCAAGCACATTCCAAAATACGCCATTCTTATCCGTCCCCAGGATGACACCGGGGTAGGTAGCAAAGTCTTTCCTGATCCCAGCTCTGTTCATCTTGGCTTCTTTTAAAAACACATCAAGCAAGGGTTACTCCAAGCGGAGCCTCCCTTTTTCCAAAAATTGTGCCCCACACACACCCACCCATTCAGTGGCAGCACTTGTGCCCTAGTTGTACACTTCACAGCTAGATTTGCATCAAGCACATTCCAAAATACGCCATTCTTATCCGTCCCCAGGATGACACCGGGGTAGGTAGCAAAGTCTTTCCTGATCCCAGCTCTGTTCATCTTGGCTTCTTTTAAAAACACATCAAGCAAGGGTTACTCCAAGCGGAGCCTCCCTTTTTTCCAAAAATTGTGCCACACACACACCCACCCATTCAGTGGCAGCACTTGTGCCCTAGTTGTACACTTCACAGCTAGATTTGCATCAAGCACATTCCAAAATACGCCATTCTTATCCGTCCCCAGGATGACACCGGGGTAGGTAGCAAAGTCTTTCCTGATCCCAGCTCTGTTCATCTTGGCTTCTTTTAAAAACACATCAAGCAAGGGTTACGCCAAGCGGAGCCTCCCTTTTTTCCAAAAATTGTGCCACCCACACACCCACCCATTCAGTGGCAGCACTTGTGCCCTAGTTGTACACTTCACAGCTAGATTTGCATCAAGCACATTCCAAAATACGCCATTCTTATCCGTCCCCAGGATGACACCGGGGTAGGTAGCAAAGTCTTTCCTGATCCCAGCTCTGTTCATCTTGGCTTCTTTTAAAAACACATCAAGCAAGGGTTACTCCAAGCGGAGCCTCCCTTTTTCCAAAAATTGTGCCCCACACACACCCACCCATTCAGTGGCAGCACTTGTGCCCTAGTTGTACACTTCACAGCTAGATTTGCATCAAGCACATTCCAAAATACGCCATTCTTATCCGTCCCCAGGATGACACCGGGGTAGGTAGCAAAGTCTTTCCTGATCCCAGCTCTGTTCATCTTGGCTTCTTTTAAAAACACATCAAGCAAGGGTTACTCCAAGCGGAGCCTCCCTTTTTTCCAAAAATTGTGCCACACACACACCCACCCATTCAGTGGCAGCACTTGTGCCCTAGTTGTACACGTCACAGCTAGATTTGCATCAAGCACATTCCAAAATACGCCATTCTTATCCGTCCCCAGGATGACACCGGGGTAGGTAGCAAAGTCTTTCCTGATCCCAGCTCTGTTCATCTTGGCTTCTTTTAAAAACACATCAAGCAAGGGTTACTCCAAGCGGAGCCTCCCTTTTTTCCAAAAATTGTGCCACACACACACCCACCCATTCAGTGGCAGCACTTGTGCCCTAGTTGTACACTTCACAGCTAGATTTGCATCAAGCACATTCCAAAATACGCCATTCTTATCCGTCCCCAGGATGACACCGGGGTAGGTAGCAAAGTCTTTCCTGATCCCAGCTCTGTTCATCTTGGCTTCTTTTAAAAACACATCAAGCAAGGGTTACTCCAAGCGGAGCCTCCCTTTTTTCCAAAAATTGTGCCACACACACACCCACCCATTCAGTGGCAGCACTTGTGCCCTAGTTGTACACTTCACAGCTAGATTTGCATCAAGCACATTCCAAAATACGCCATTCTTATCCGTCCCCAGGATGACACCGGGGTAGGTAGCAAAGTCTTTCCTGATCCCAGCTCTGTTCATCTTGGCTTCTTTTAAAAACACATCAAGCAAGGGTTACTCCAAGCGGAGCCTCCCTTTTTTCCAAAAATTGTGCCACACACACACCCACCCATTCAGTGGCAGCACTTGTGCCCTAGTTGTACACTTCACAGCTAGATTTGCATCAAGCACATTCCAAAATACGCCATTCTTATCCGTCCCCAGGATGACACCGGGGTAGGTAGCAAAGTCTTTCCTGATCCCAGCTCTGTTCATCTTGGCTTCTTTTAAAAACACATCAAGCAAGGGTTACTCCAAGCGGAGCCTCCCTTTTTCCAAAAATTGTGCCCCACACACACCCACCCATTCAGTGGCAGCACTTGTGCCCTAGTTGTACACTTCACAGCTAGATTTGCATCAAGCACATTCCAAAATACGCCATTCTTATCAGTCCCCAGGATGACACCGGGGTAGGTAGCAAAGTCTTTCCTGATCCCAGCTCTGTTCATCTTGGCTTCTTTTAAAAACACATCAAGCAAGGGTTACTCCAAGCGGAGCCTCCCTTTTTCCAAAAATTGTGCCCCACACACACCCACCCATTCAGTGGCAGCACTTGTGCCCTAGTTGTACACTTCACAGCTAGATTTGCATCAAGCACATTCCAAATCCAAAAGCATTTACTCTCCCCAGGATGACACAGGGGTAGTAAATTCCTTCTGGATCCATGACTTGTTCATTTTGATGAACGTCAGTCTGTCCACATTGTCACTGGACAGACGCGTGCGCTTATCTGTCAGCACACACCCAGCAGCACTGAAGACACGTTCAGAGACAACGCTGGCAGCTGGACACGACAAAATCTCCAAGGCGTAACTGGATAGCTCTGGCCATTTTTCTAGATTTGAAGCCCAAAATGAGCAAGGCTCCATTTGCAAAGTCATGGCATCGATGTTCATTTGTAGATACTCCTGTATCATCCTCTCCAGCCGTTGACTATGTGTCAGACTTGTTGTCTCTGGTGGCCTTGCAAAGGAGGGTCTAAAAAAATTATGAAAAGATTCCATAAAATTGCTGTTACCAGCACCAGATACGGTCCTACTGGTACGGGTAGACTGTTGAAGATGACGAGACCGTCCCATGTTTGTCAAGTTACAACTGGGAGATTCACTCCCTGCACCTGCACGGTTGTTTGGTGGAAAAGCGGATCTAAGATCGAGTAACAGCTTCTGCTGATACTCCTGCATACGTGCGTCCCTTTCTATGGCTGGAATTATGTCACAAAATTTGGACTTGTACCGGGGATCTAATAGTGTGGAAAGCCAGTAGTCATCATCACTTCTAATTTTGACAATACGAGGGTCATGTTGGAGGTAGTGCAACAAGAAGGCACTCATGTGTCTTGCGCAGCCATGCGGACCAAGTCCACGCTGTGTTTGTGGCATAGAGGTGCTAACCGTTCTTTCTTCCTCTGACATCTCCCCCCAACCTCTTTCAACTGAAATTTGACCAAGGTCTCCCTCATCTGCTGAGTCTTCCATGTCCATGGACAGTTCGTCCTCCATTTCTTCATGTCCTCCTGCACCTTCCTCAACATCTCGCCTGCTACCATTCGCCCTTGTTGATCCCTGTCCCCCATGGTCCCATGCCTGGCGCCTTGGTGATGATGAACGCCTGGACCTTGGTGATGTTGTTGTGTCTTGCGCATATGAATCCTCCTGTAGTTCATCCCCTTCCTGTTGTCCCACCCCCTGACTCCGAATAGTGTTTAGCGTTTGCTCCAACATGTAAATGACTGGAATTGTCATGCTGATAATGGCATTGTCAGCGCTAAACATATTCGTCGCCATGTCGAAACTGTGCAGAAGGGTGCATAGGTCCTTGATCTGAGACCACTCCATCAGGGTGATCTGCCCCACCTCTGCATCTCGTTGGCCCAGGCTATACGTCATGACGTATTGCACCAGGGCTCGGCGGTGCTGCCACAGTCGCTTTAACATGTGGAGAGTTGAATTCAAGCGTGTCGCCACATCGCATTTCAGGCGATGAACCGGCAGGCCGAAAGACTTCTGGAGCGATGCAAGTCGCTCAGCTGCGGCGCTTGAACGGCGGAAGTGAGCAGACAGTTTTCGTGCCCTGTTCAGAAGGCCATCTAGGCCGGGATAGTGTGTTAAAAATTGCTGCACGACAAGGTTCAACACGTGAGCCATACAAGGTACGTGTGTCACCTTGCCCAGGCGAAGGGCCGCCCCCAGGTTTGCAGCATTGTCGCACACGGCCTTACCAGGCTGCAGGTTGAGTGGAGACAACCATTTATTAAACTCGGACCGCAGAGCTGACCACAACTCCTCAGCTGTGTGACTCTTATTCCCAAGACATGTCAAGCTAAAGACCGCCTGATGCCGTTGCGCTCTGCTGCCAGCATAGTAATGAGGGGTGCGTGATTCCTTCTGCGCAGTGAGAACGCTGGTGGCCTGACCAGGCAGGCTTGGGGCGGAGGTGGAGGACCCAGATGAGGTGGAGGATGCAGAAGCAGTGGCGGAACTTGGACAGACAGAGGATTGACACACAAGTCGTGGGGACGGCAAGACTTGTGCAGCAGACCCTTCACCATCTACCACCATAGTTACCCAGTGCCCAGTGAGCGACATGTAACGTCCTTGTCCATGCTTACTGGTCCAAGTATCGGTGGTGAAATGCACCCGTTCACACAGAGTTTCTCAAGGAAGCGGTGATGTTGTGTGCGACATGCTGGTGTAGCGCGGGCACACCTTTCTTAGAGAAGTAGTGGCGACTAGGCATCTGGTACTGGGGCACAGCGACAGACATAAGGTCTCTAAAATTCTGTGTGTCCACTAGGCGGAAAGGCAGCATTTCGGTAGCCAACAGCTTACAGAGGGATAGAGTCAACCTCTTAGCTTTGTCATGGGTCGCAGGAAGTGGCCTTTTATTTGACCACATCTGAGGGACAGAGATCTGGCTGCTGTGTGTAGACGGTGTTGAGTAGGGTGTCCCTGGAAAAATACAGGTTTGTGAGGAAAGTGCAGGCGGAGACATGATGTTGCCTTCATCCAACGTTGGTGCTATCGATGTCTGAGAGAGCTGTACACACTCACTTGTTTCCCCTTCCAAACCAACTGACGACCTACCAAGCAAACTGCCTGTTGCGGTTACAGTGGTGGAAGTTGTGGGTGGAAAAACAGGTGTGACAGCTGTCCCCACAATCCTAGAAGATGACGAGCGTGCGGATGCACTGGAAGGGGCAGGCGGTGGATGGTTCGCTCCGCTAGGCCGCATTGCAGCACGGTGAGCTTCCCACCGGGCCATATGATATTTATTCATGTGACGATTCATGGAAGAAGTTGTCAAACTGCTGAGGTTTTGACCTCTACTAAGAGAACCATGACAAATTTTACAGATCACATAATTTGGGCGATCTTTTTCTATGTCAAAAAAGGACCAGGCTAGGCAAGGCTTAGAGGCCATGCGACCTGTTGATCCACCCCGAATAATGCTCAGAGGCAGAGTGGTGGCTGAGGATGCAGTTGTAGACGTGCTACCAGTACTCCGACTGTGTCCAGGAAGGCGCAAGGTAACTTCGTCATCAGTTGCATCCTCCTCCACCACCTCTGTTGACCTCCTCGAGTGCCTGACTGTGGGTTGACAGTAGGTGGGATCTAGAACTTCATCATCAATTGTTGCGTTTGCACTCCCCTCCCCCTCAAACCGAGCCTCTTCTTGCCCTGACCGAATATTTAAGTTGTCATCCCAATCGGGTATCTGAGTCTCATCTTCATCAGTATGTTCCTCATTGTCTATAACCACAGGTGTTACAGTTTGTGACAAAGGGTCAACATTATGCTCAGAAACTTGGTCCTCACGGCCTGAATCAGAGTCACAAAGGTTCTGGGCATCACTGCAGACCATTTCCTGTTCTGTACTCACTGTAGCTTGGGAGCAGACCTCTGATTCCCAGGCTATAGTGTGACTGAACAGCTCTGCAGACTCAGCCATCTCAGTTCCACCATACTGTGCAGGGCTGATGGAGACTTCAGAGCTGGAAGAAATCAAGTTTGATTGGGATGACAACTCAGAGGACTGGTGTTTTTTGGATGCGGTACTTGAAGTGGCTGAGAGGGCACTTGTTGGACCACTTGAGATCCATTCAAGCATTTTCCTTTTTTGGCCATCATCTACCTTTGTTCCTGTTGTTCGTGTCCGTAAAAAAGGGAGCACATCGGATTGTCCACGGTAAGTAGTAGACATCTTACTTTTGCTGGTAGATGGTCTATCTTCAGCAGATGATAATGGAGCTTTGCCACCTTCCCCACGGACAAAACCTTTTTTGCCTTTTCCACCACGCCTCTTCCCCTTTCCACCAGCATCTGTCATTTTGCCACTCATGTTGATTGCGACAAGATTGTGGACTGAAAATGTGGTAGTAAAAATTGAGAGGTGGTGTAGATTGCAGTGGTGGTCTAGCTTTATTAACAGCAGAATAATAAAGAATAAATATCCCTGACAATGCAACTACGGCCCTTAAACTGGCAGCAAAAATTGCTAGTATAATGGCTTAGTTATAATGAGTTGGAGTGTGCAATGCAGGTAGAGGTGCTGCAAATGTCTTTGCACTAGTGGGACTATAGCAAAGTCCAATAGCCACGTTTAGGATGCCACTAGGTACACTGAGTGTTTGCTAGTATAATGGCTTAGTTATAAGGAGTTGGAGTGTGCAATGCAGGCAGAGGTGCTGCAAATGTCTTTGCACTAGTGTGACTAGACAAAAGTCCAATAGCCACGTTTAGGATGCCACTAGGTACACTGAGTGTTTGCTAGTATAATGGCTTAGTTATAATGAGTTGGAGTGTGCAATGCAGGCAGAGGTGCTGCAAATGTCTTTGCACTAGTGTGACTAGACAAATGTCCAATAGCCACGTTTAGGATGCCACTAGGTACACTGAGTGTTTGCTAGTATAATGGCTTAGTTATAATGAGTTGGAGTGTGCAATGCAGGCAGAGGTGCTGCAAATGTCTTTGCACTAGTGGGACTATAGCAAAGTCCAATAGCCACGTTTAGGATGCCACTAGGTACACTAAGTGTTTGCTAGTATAATGGCTTAGTTATAATGAGTTTGAGTGTGCAATGCAGGCAGAGGTGCTGCAAATGTCTTTGCACTAGTGGGACTAGACAAAAGTCCAATAGCCACGTTTAGGATGCCACTAGGTACACTGAGTGTTTGCTAGTATAATGGCTTAGTTATAATGAGTTGGAGTGTGCAATGCAGGCAGAGGTGCTGCAAATGTATTTGCACTAGTGTGACTAGACAACAGTCCAATAGCCACGTTTAGGATGGCACTAGGTACACTGAGTGTTTGCTAGTATAATGGCTTAGTTATAATGAGTTGGAGTGTGCAATGCAGGCAGAGGTGCTGCAAATGTCTTTGCACTAGTGGGACTATAGCAAAGTCCAATAGTCACGTTTAGGATGCCACTAGGTACACTGAGTGTTTGCTAGTATAATGGCTTAGTTATAATGAGTTGGAGTGTGCAATGCAGGCAGAGGTGCTGCAAATGTCTTTGCACTAGTGTGACTAGACAAATGTCCAATAGCCACGTTTAGGATGCCACTAGGTACACTGAGTGTTTGCTAGTATAATGGCTTAGTTATAATGAGTTGGAGTGTGCAATGCAGGCAGAGGTGCTGCAAATGTCTTTGCACTAGTGTGGCTAGACAAAAGTCCAATAGCCACGTTTAGGATGCCACTAGGTACACTGAGTGTTTGCTAGTATAATGGCTTAGTTATAATGGGTTGGATTGTGCAATGCAGGCAGAGGTGCTGCAAATGTCTTTGCACTAGTGTGACTAAACAACAGTCCAATAGCCACGTTTAGGATGCCACTAGGTACACTGAGTGTTTGCTAGTATAATGGCTTAGTTATAATGAGTTGGAGTGTGCAATGCAGGCAGAGGTGCTGCAAATGTCTTTGCACTAGTGGGACTATAGCAAAGTCCAATAGCCACGTTTAGGATGCCACTAGGTACACTGAGTGTTTGCTAGTATAATGGCTTAGTTATAATGAGTTGGAGTGTGCAATGCAGGCAGAGGTGCTGCAAATGTCTGCACTAGTGGGACTATAGCAAAGTCCAATAGCCACGTTTAGGATGCCACTAGGTACACTGAGTGTTTGCTAGTATAATGGCTTAGTTATAATGAGTTGGAGTGTGCAATGCAGGCAGAGGTGCTGCAAATGTCTTTGCACTAGTGGGACTATAGCAAAGTCCAATAGCCACGTTTAGGATGCCACTAGGTACACTGAGTGTTTGCTAGTATAATGGCTTAGTTATAATGAGTTGGAGTGTGCAATGCAGGCAGAGGTGCTGCAAATGTCTTTGCACTAGTGTGACTAGACAAAAGTCCAATAGCCACGTTTAGGATGCCACTAGGTACACTGAGTGTTTGCTAGTATAATGGCTTAGTTATAATGAGTTGGAGTGTGCAATGCAGGCAGAGGTGCTGCAAATGTCTTTGCACTAGTGTGACTAGACAAATGTCCAATAGCCACGTTTAGGATGCCACTAGGTACACTGAGTGTTTGCTAGTATAATGGCTTAGTTATAATGAGTTGCAGTGTGCAATGCAGGCAGAGGTGCTGCAAATGTCTTTGCACTAGTGTGACTAGACAAAAGTCCAATAGCCACGTTTAGGATGCCACTAGGTACACTGAGTGTTTGCTAGTATAATGGCTTAGTTATAATGAGTTGGAGTGTGCAATGCAGGCAGAGGTGCTGCAAATGTCTTTGCACTAGTGGGACTATAGCAAAGTCCAATAGCCACGTTTAGGATGCCACTAGGTACACTGAGTGTTTGCTAGTATAATGGCTTAGTTATAATGAGTTGGAGTGTGCAGAGGACAGGAGGGTACAGTGCCAGGATTGTGGGGCTCTGGGTAGAGGAATGGAAGCCTGCCTTTCTATTCCCTCCTAATAGGGAAATGTAGGGAGGAAATCCCTGACCTTTGCTACACAGACGCTGTCGCTGTTTTCAGGACCTGTCACCTATGGCTCTGACCCTGCCGGTACGAGCCCTTAAAAGGACTGATGGAAAGTGCTATCCCTATGCTGTCCAGCGCTGTGTATGGAGCGCATACAGCTGTATCAGCGATAGGACTCAGGACGCAGCTGCCCAAGTGATGTCTGACACCAAGGACGCAGAAGAGATAATGGCGTCCTGGAGGAAAATGTCCGGTTTTATAATGCAGGGACATGTGACATGGACATCCTATCACAAATGCCATTGCTTCTCTGGCTAAAAGTCCACTTAGCTGTATGTGTGTCTGGGATTGGCTGACATGCTGGCCCGCCCCACAAGACGCGCGCGCTTAGGGAAGGAAGACAAGGAAAAAAAAAAAAAATGGCGATCGCCATTATACAAACAGCAGTGATCTGAAGGCGCTGTTCCCGCACACTATACACTGAAATGTCATAATAGTGTGAGTCACAGAGTGACTTACACTATTACAGCGGAAAGCCAGCTAGGAATTAGCTGTTTTTTGCTGCTAGAACCGTTCTCGAACGTTTCTAGAACTATCGAGCTTTTGCAAAAAGCTCGAGTTCTAGTTCGATCTAGAACAGGCCCCAAAATCACTCGAGCCTAGAACTGGAGAACCTCGAACCGCGAACCGTGCTCAACTCTATTTAGGAACAACAAAATAGGCTGGATGGGTACGATTGCTCCCATATTCCAGTCCTCAGGCCAATCTGCAATTGCAGGTGCAGTTTTAGCAGCAGCAGCAGACCCAACAACAAAACAAGGAACTCCTAATCCAGCAGTTTCAGTAACAGCAGCAACAGAAGCAGTAGATGTCTCTCCTGGCAGAAATTTTCCAGGCCACAAAGACAGCACTTCCCACAAGCCAAACTGACTGCACTCATTTGAGGCAAACAGTGTGAGAGGCTTTGCAGAAAATGTCTCTGGAGGACACCGTCTAGGCTTTCCTTACTGTCTTTGAGAGGGTGTCAGACAGGGAAACACTGCACCCAGAACAATGGGCAGAGGTCCTAGTGTGATGCCCAGGGGTCACAGGTCACAACACCACACGCACCCCACATTCCCTGCAGGTACACACAAGGTCAAAACAGAAATCCTTGTTGCCTTTCTCCAGGAGCTGGTGTCCACACCAGGGGGTGGGCCAGGCGGTTGGCTCCACCCACCGAGGAGTTCACAGCTCTGGAGGCGGGAAAACCAGGCAGTCCAGCTAGGGCAGTGAAAGTGAAAGGAAGTGAAGTGAAGCTGGTGAAGTGGTAAAGGAGGAAAGTGAGAGTAGTGACAGAGAAAGTGACAGCAAGAAGCCTGAAGTTGGTCCGGGTGTGTGCCCCGGACTGAGACAGCAAGGTTGGCAGACGGCGGTGACCGTCTGCAGGCGAGACTGATTGGAGGTTGCCGAAAGGACCGTGGACGGGTGGTGACCCGGCGGTACCGGAGCGGTCTACGAAGATTAGTCAGCACCAGGGCAGGGGCCTTTCGGATCCCGGCAAGGCTAGGAGTTGCCATAATTTGCCAAATCCGTCAGTGAAGGGGACGACTGTCTCCCAACAACCAAGTCCCGATTGAAGGCAACAGTCCAACCATTAAGGGGAGACACCGCCACCGCCAAGGCACCAGTTTCCCAGGGCCAGCGCCTGCGGGCTAGAGTGGAGCTCCTCCGGCTCATATCCAAGCTGGGGAGCGGGTTACCGGTGGGAACCCATCGCTACCAAACAACAACACATAGGTGCAGGGAAGAGACCGTCACCGTCAACTGCAGGGGAAATCAGCACCGTAACCGTCCGAGGGACCCGTCCAACCAGCCATTTGTTTACCGAGAACTGTGTCGTGTTTACTGGCTGAGTGAGTACCTCCGTGCTGTGCGGCACAGCGCTGCTCCTGTGCCCCTGCACCTCCACAGGCCCCATAGCCTGCCCGTCCACCATCCAACACCACATCACTGGGCCCCGGGATCACCAACCCCTACCCACGGAGGGGCAAAACAACAACTGGCTGCTCCATACCATCACTCCCGGGTTCCCCAGCCAGAGCAGCGGTGGTGTACACTCAATCACCACAACCGTGGGTGGCGTCACGGACAATAAACTATCCCAACAACCAAACCCCTTTCACTCACGGGTGAGGAGCGCCGCTAGAGTCCCCGTGATCCGGCCCATCGCTCGAGCCACCGAGCAGCAGCAGGCCGCAGCAGCCGCGGCAGCCAGACCCGAGCAGTGGAAGAGCGTGGCGTCCCCTCCTCCGCCCGCGACAACTTGGCGTCACGAACAGGATCTTACCGCTCTGCCGTCTGGTAGAGGTGCGCCTTGTGACCGCCGGAGGTGTCCGGCCAGAAAATTTAAGAAGCCGCCATCTTTGGCGCGAAGAGTTCCCGCTCGAGCGTCTTCTCGAGTAGCAGAGGCGCAAAGGCCAAAACCCCGCCCCGATAGAGGAGGGGCCGGAAAGAAGCTAAGGGGGACGCGATGGCGGCTGGCTGCATGTGAACGCAGCTATAAAAGCAGGGACGCCAGGACTCTGCAGTCACCCTGTTCCTGGAAGGAGTTGCCAGGAGAATGTGGATGCCGTCCCAAAGCACCGTAGCCCCCGCGCCGGGAACCGCGGCGTGGGTGGAGATCCGGACCGCGCAGCTCTATCAAAGGCTGCAGGTCAAAATGCAGCTCCTCATGGAGGAGTGGGAGGCCGACATGGCGGACGTGATAGCGACCGTGCGGAGACGCGAGGAGGAAGCTGAGGAAGGGAGGGTGAGTGACCCACGCCCCGATGCCCTTGAAGGGCCAGTCATCATGGCTGCGGGACCCGGTCCAAACCCTCTCGCCCTGTTACCTCCCTCGCAACCCGTCTCGGAAGCTGTGACCCCGCCACTAGGCCCGCTGCCTCCGCAACCGGTAGCGATACCCAGCATGCCCATTCCGGCGGGCCGACCTGTAGCCGGAGCCCGTAGCAAGTCGGAGGTGCTGCCATGGAAGGCCCCGAAGTCTGCACCGGAGGCAGCCCCTGAGAAGTCCCCCGAGCCGGAGCTGATGACCCGTTCCGAGCCGAAGGCCCAGCCGCAGAAAGCCCCTGTGCCCATCCCCCACACCTCAGCTGAGGTTGCGCCAGGTTATCGCTGCAAGGCGGCGCCCAAGGCCAAGACGCCGCAGGACCTGCCGCCCAGATCCCTGACAGTGGGCAGCATCCAGAATGTCCCGCGGGGCTCGACCCGTGCGCCGGAGCTCGCAGCAGCACCGTATTGGGACAGGGAGCCGGTACCGCTGGGCCCGGAGATCGGTGAGAGGGAAAAGAAGAAAGCGGAATTGGTGGCCCGTGCAATCCGGGAGAAGGAGAACCTCCGCCAGGCGACGTTCCGTGTCCGGGGCCCGTTGTATGAAGGACAGGTGAGGCGGTTTGATGTCCGCCGGGGCTATGGGTTTATCTATGAACCGGGCCTGGAGGCCGAAGTGTTTATAGCCCGGCGGGACGTGAATGCCCACCTGCCAGAGGAGCACCCTGGCCGTAACCTGATGCCGGGTGACATCGTGCAGTATACCCGGCACTGTGGAGAGAGGGGGTGGTTCGCCCTAGATGCGAAGCTGAGGGGCAGCCAGGAGAGCCGTGTGAGTTCTGCACCCCCTCCCTCAGATGAAGCCGACGACTTGGAGTAGGGCAGCGGAGCACCGTTGTCCAGTCCCCGTTGGGACCAAAGTGTGAAAAAGTTTGAAAAGTATTAAAAATGATGATAAGCAAGATGATTACCGAACAGTTACCTGATTAACCGTGATTGGAAAACCGGCCGTTGGGACCGTGGGGACCGTTTAAAAGTTGCATAAGGGACTCCTTATGGACAAGCCCGTGAACTTGCAGGGCAACCACAAACGTTAAGTGGGTTGTAAATAAAAATTTGTTGTTGCCGCTACCGTTACCGCCTCCGGAGAGGCAGGTTGGAGGGAGGGCCCGCAGTAGAGCCGGCTGGGGCCCAGCCACCACAGGAACCGGTGGCTACCCTCTGGAGGGGAAGGACAGATCCCGCTCGGGTAACTTGTGCTGGACTGGGGTCAAGGGGTTTTAGGGGCAGCATCAGGGCCAGGTTACTTGGGTTCGAGAGAGCGGAGCCGCAACTGTTAAAATGTTTGCAACGTTTAAGTACCGAACCTCCCGATGTGGGATGATGTCATAAGTTGTATTATGTTTACCTTTTTACATATTTTTCAGAAAAACAAAAAGGAAAATAAAACCGGTGTTGGACGGGCAGCCCGAGGACGGTCTGCGTTTTGCTAAGGGGGAATGTGACGCCCTGGGCAAGCCAGGGGTCACAGGTCACAACACCACATGCACCCCACATTCCCTGCAGGTACACACAAGGTCAAAACAGAAATCCTTGTTGCCTTCCTCCAAGAGCTGGTGTCCACACCAGGGGGTGGGCCAGGCGGTTGGCTCCACCCACCGAGGAGTTCACAGATCTGGAGGCGGGAAAACCAGGCAGTCCAGCTAGGCCAGTGAAAGTGAAAGGAAGTGAAGTGAAGCTGGTGAAGTGGTAAAGGAGGAAAGTGAGAGTAGTGACAGAGAAAGTGACAGCAAGAAGCCTGAAGTTGGTCCGGGTGTGTGCCCCGGACTGAGACAGCAAGGTTGGCAGACGGCGGTGACCGTCTGCAGGCGAGACTGATTGGAGGTTGCTGAAAGAACCGTGGACGGGTGGTGACCCGGCGGTACCGGAGTGGTCTACGAAGATTAGTCAGCACCAGGGCAGGGGCCTTTCGGATCCCGGCAAGGCTAGGAGTCGCCATAATTTGCCAAATCCGTCAGTGAAGGGGACGACTGTCTCCCAACAACCAAGTCCCGATTGAAGGCAACAGTCCAACCATTAAGGGGAGACACCGCCACCGCCAAGGCACCAGTTTCCCAGGGCCAGCGCCTGCGGGCAAGAGTGGAGCTCCTCCGGCTCATATCCAAGCTGGGGAGCGGGTTACCGGTGGGAACCCATCGCTACCAAACAACAACACATAGGTGCAGGGAAGAGACCGTCACCGTCAACTGCAGGGGAAATCAGCACCGTAACCGTCCGAGGGACCCGTCCAACCAGCCGTTTGTTTACCGAGAACTGTGTCGTGTTTACTGGATGAGTGAGTACCTCCGTGCCGTGCGGCACAGCGCTGCCTCTGCGCCCCTGCACCTCCACAGGCCCCATAGCCCGCCTGTCCACCATCCAACACCACATCACTGGGCCCCGGGATCACCAACCCCTACCCACGGAGGGGCAAAACAACAACTGGCTGTTCCATACCATCACTCCCGGGTTCCACAACCAAACCCCTTTCACTCACGGGCGAGGAGCGCCGCTAGAGTCCCCGGGATCCGGCCCATCGCTCGAGCCACCGAGCAGCAGCAGGCCGCAGCAGCCGCGGCAGCCGGACCCTAGCAGTGGAAGAGCGCGGCGTCCCCTCCTCCGCCCGCGACACTAGCTCCGTTCCTTATTGGGCATATTACAACCTTGGCCTGCCAGATGCCAAGGAGTATGCCAAGTTTTAGCAGAAATTCTGGCATATTTGAGCATAACAAAACAGGAGGAAACGAGTAACTTGCTTCAAAAGTATATGTATTTTTTATTATTTATTATTCATTATATTTCATATACTTATTTTGAGTGATATTTTTACGTTTAGATACAAAATACATATATCAATATATAAATAGATAATTTACAGCAATTGGATGGCCAAAAGGGGAGTTGTTAAAAGAGGCACAAATTGATCCTGCCAAACCCAGAATACATAGTGCTTATCAGTGGCATAGTCAAATATGCATAAAAAGATTTTTTCACATGAAAATATCCACACGTTCCCACGTGAAGAAGTTGTTATACCACATCAAAAAGGGTAGAGTAACAATATCCCCCAATGAGGATTGCGCAGAAAGCTCAACAAGCATATTGCACCCACTGCCACCTACATTGATCAATAATGCTAAGAATGTCCTAGTCCATATGTGACCCAATATCTAACAAAATGATCGATCAGTGGAGTAGTGTTAACATATGCCGTAAGAGAGCCCACGCGCACCTCACTAGGAGAGACCCAACAATGGAGTTCTCTGTCAAAACCTAGGATTACACCAGCAGGGGTTATCAATAAATACAAAAATAGACGCATATAAATTGCGTCAAAAGAGGGTTGCGCATGGCGCTCCAGTCACAGGTTGCGACACACTGTTGGCCATATTAGTAATAAGGGGGCATACAGAGCAATCACCCAGCCTCAGTGCATCAGTGTGAGCATATATCCCAAAAGGAGCATCCGCACACCTCATTTAAGGGATCCCAGTGCTGGAGCAATCACATAATGAGGACAGTCATGCAGAGGTCCCACCTGCATAGTACAAAGATGCTGCGAGGATGGTCACCACACACTCTAACTGTCCAAGCGTCAGTATGCTATAACAATAATGTGTCTCAGATTACATCATAGCAGCAAAATAGGCACATGCAAGTTAAAGACCAACTACATACCATAAAGCACTAATGTCACGTAGGGAACAACACGGCAGGCAGGAAAGTTTGGATGAGAAGGGGGTTAACCCACAAATAGACTCCAACGTACGTTTCACAAGGAATATGTACCACGCTTCATCAGGGAGTGATTTGTCCCAGTAACCGGCAACCGATATTTGAGCATAACCCTGGCAGTCAGGGTACACTGGGTGCACCTCTGGTGCTACCACAGGTACAAGCGTCCTAGGTCCCAGGTGTTTGACCTGCTACACCTAGTGCAAAAATGGCTGCAGCATGAGACCTTCTCTATGGCACAAATAGTTGAAAAAGTAGTGGTGGAATGATTTATTCACTTACTACCTAAGTCCATGCAAGGGTGGGTTGCCCAAGGAGAACCCTAGAATGCAGATGACCTTATAAGCCTCATAGAAAGATACTTGGCTGTGGAGAATTCCTTGTGCACTCAAAGGAGCACTGAGATCACCTTTTGGGATACCCAAAAGAAGAGGTCTAAAGACCCAGGAGGAGCCAGTGCTGGGTTCAAGGCATACATCTCGAACCACTGTCTATTGGAGATGTCATGCCCTGGGTACTATAGCAGCCCTTTGTCTTATAGTATCAAAACCAATGGATTGCTCCATAAGCTAATGCTGCTCATTTTTTGCACATTCCGCATGCAGTGCTGTACCTCACTCTGGTGAGCTATGCCAGGTGACGGTGAACTGTGTTTCTGTGGCTGCTACCCTGACTCAGGGAGTATGGTTATCCTATTAATGGCCACACGTCTGCATTGTGCTAGTGGCAGATGGCCAGTGGGAAGGTAGGAAGCCTCAGGTTTATCCATGGAGACACCAAGAACTTTCCTGTGGCCTGGATTGACATTGGCACAGACTGTGCTGTTCCTAAATATTTTCTTTAAAACCTGTAATAATCATATCCACTCTTATTTAATTAATGTTATTCAATATATGTTCATGCTTGTCCTTTGCTGCCATCTACTGGTTAGGCCCTTCTGTTCCCCTGTTTCTTTTTAGTCCAGCCTGTGGGAGTATTTTCAGCCCTACATGTGACCTCACATTCTGCCTCGATATTAGTTTCATTTTTAGTCAGTGCATTTATGAGGAGCACATCTATTTCTCCTTTGGGCTTCGGAAAGCAAAGTTTTTGACCAGTAGCAGTTCTAGGACAATCATCACAAGACTAGCACAGTTACAGCCACCTGATCACTGTACTTCTGCACGTTTTTGTTCAGGGAGGAAAAAATAAACCACTGTTGCTTCATCTCAGCGTATGTACATTTGAATCCATTCACCCTAGAGCGCTCTGGTCATGTCTGCCTCACCTAGTGGAAACAAAGGTAAGACTTCTCACACCTCTACCCAACTAACTGCCTTCAATTGCCTCTAAGTGGGGAAAGAACACAGACTGTGGATTCTTATCCCACAGAGTAGGAGTGGTAAAAAAAACTTGTTGCACTCTGTAACTGTTGGATGTGACTTTCCTTTATTTTGGGACATGTGAGGGAAAGCAATACCACCTGATAGCTCAGCTACCAACCAGGTTACAGTGCTAAAAACCTGGTCACATGCCAATGAGCTGCTATTGTAAGTACAGGTTGGTGACAAGGAGGAGAGAGCATCCCCTGAAGTAGATAATCCTAAGCTGGAGGTGTACAAGGGAAACTTTGGCACCACCCAACTAAGGAACTCTGGTCAAAAAATTATTTTTTACTAGGCACAATAATCAGTTATGTCGAAAGACTAAGGTGACAGACATCTCAAAGCACAATGAATGGAATATGTTCGGTTCACAAGGGTCAAACAATTTAACCCTAGGGATCAGGTGTGGGTATTGGTGCCCACAGTGGAGAGCAAGTTCCATGCAAAATGGCAAGGACCCTATGAGATAGAGAAAGGGTTGTTGAGGGCAGATATAAAGTTTACCAACCAGTGAAAAGAAGGCCCCACCAGATATGTCATAACAGCTTG
This sequence comes from Anomaloglossus baeobatrachus, assembly GCF_048569485.1. NCBI lineage: Eukaryota > Metazoa > Chordata > Amphibia > Anura > Aromobatidae > Anomaloglossus > Anomaloglossus baeobatrachus. The sequence continues at coordinate 420,191,875 of NC_134356.1, read as the reverse complement.
GTCAAGCCTTGGTATGATGGGGCCATAATTGGGTGGTTGAAGGTGTACCTCCTGGTAAGCAGACTATTTATATGGAACCTGTGAGGTCCCCCCATGCACTCCAACCCAGTATCCTTCATATTTGTATGACTAAATTCCCTGCCTAACCGGCCCCGTATAATGTTATTATGTTATTCACTTAAATCAATGTTTAAAAAAGTATCAATAACCTCTTCCTTTCCTATGCTAATTATGGCTTTGCATAGTAGATGGGGCATTAAGGTTGCTTTACATGCTTCAATTTCTCGTGCGATCGCATTTGCGATCGCACCCCATCGTTTGTGCAGCACAGGCAATTTGTTGCCCATATCGCACAAACTCGGTAACCCCCGTGACACGTACCTACCTCCCGAACGACCTCGCTGTGGGCGGCGAACATCCTCTTACTGAAAGGGGAGGGACGTTTGGCGTCACAGTGACGTCACACAGCGGCTGTCCAATAGAAGCGGAGGGGCGCAGATGAGCGGGACGTAAACATCCCGCCCACCTCCTTCCTTCCGCATTGCCGGCGGGACGCAGGTAAGGAGATGTTTGTCTTTCCTGTAGTGTCACACATAGCGATGTGTGCTGCTGCAGGAACGACAAACAACATCGTACCTGCAGCAGCAACGATATTAAGGAAAGGAGCAACGTGTCAACGATCACCGTTTTTGGACAATTTTGCGATTGTTGATCGTCGCTCCTTGGTGTCACACGCTGCGTTGTCGCTACCGGAACCGGATGTGCGTCACTAACGACGTGACCCCGACGATATATCGGTATCGATGTCGCAGCTTGTAAAGCACCCTTTATACTTACTGAACATGATGACTGAGATAGTATTACTAAATATAAAATACGCATTGCAAGACAACTGCAAGACAGGTAATTAGTTTTAAAGTTTTCGCAGATGAAATGAAAGACTTTTGTGAAAATACAGAGATAACCTATTGGAACACCATGTTGTAGTTCCTGCGAAGAAGACCGCTTTTACACTGACAAGATATATCAATTCCCTACCATTCACCCCCACCACCCTCCCCCCAAAAAAATAATAATAATAATAATAATTTCAATGTCCATTAAATTCCAAAAAAAAAATCAACTTAGAATCAACTTAGAAACATTTTAAAGGGAACCTGTCAGATCCAATATGCACCCAGAACCACGAGCAGTTCTGGGTACATATTACTAATCCCTGCCTAACCGAGTATTTTTAAAGATCTTTTATCGTATGCTAATGAGCAGGGGCACTAGCCCCCTGGGCGTTAGTTTCCCTTGCTAGTCGCCCCCATTAGAATGTTAGTACATCCCTGTGGATGTGCTAACACGCTAATGAGTGCGCAGCGTCAGAGAATTTCAGCTCAGTTTAAAGTTGGGACGCGTACACCCGGCTTCATAGTGCGCATGAGCCAAACTCCGGGGTCATGCGCACTGAGCCGAAATCCCCTATTGGATGCGATGACGGCGGAGAGTTGAGTGAGATCATCCTGTGACACTGAATATTCATTAGCATATTAGCATGCCCACAGGGGCATAGTAACATGCTAATGGGGACTAATGGGGGAACTAACGTCCAAGGGACTAGTGCCCTCGCTCATTACCATATGGTAAAAGACCTTTAGAAATACTTCTTCTTAAAATCCTAGTGTATACAGGGACGGTTAGGCAAGGATTAGTAATATGCACCCAGAACTGGTCGTGGTTCTGGGTGCATATTGCACCTGACAGGTTCCCTTTAAGACTTACTGACATACACTGTGTAACCAAGTCAGCCCTTTTTCTTTAAGTGTTTCAGTCTCACCCACTGAAAAGAGATGCATAGAATTCAGCACATACACATGTATTCCAAGAAATGATTTATACAAACATTGATATTGTTTGTGCTGGGTTCACTTGATTGTACAGATGCAAACACCTAAAGCCTGATTTACACGTTGCAATTTCGCATACGATATCGTATGCGATTTGCAACGCCCCCATCGTATGTGCGGCACGTTCAATTTGTTGAATGTGCCGAACAAACGATTAACCCCCGTCACACGTACTTACCCGTCCATGCGACCTCGATGTGGGCAGCAAACGTCCACTTCCTGGAGTGGGAGGGACGTTCTGCGTCACATCGACATCACACGGCAGCCGGCCAATAGAAGCGGAGGGGCGGAGATAAGCGGGACGTAAACATCCCGCCCACCTCCTTCCTTCCGCATTGCTGGCCGGGAGCCGCAGGACGCAGGTAAGATCTGTTCATCGTTCCCGGGGTGTCACACACTGCGATGTGTGCTACCCCGGGTTCGATGAACAACCTCACGTTCAATTTATGAGGAATGTACGACGTGCGTGCAATGAACGTTTTACCATTCAATCGAACGTAGCTGTTACACACTACAATGTACCTTACGATGCCGGATGTGCATCACTTACGACGTGACCCCGCCGACACATCGTAAGATATATTGTAGTGTGTAAAGCGGGCTTTAGATCTCTATGTGTGATGCAATGTGATATGCTAGACTTGTCTTTAAAGCGTTTGTATCCATAGGATAAGTGAGAACTTATTGATTGCTTGGGCCCCATCACTATGAGCAGCACTGACCCCAAGAATAGACCTTTGCAGTGCCCTTGTCAGTATTATGCAGCAGTACAGTACATGTGTCCAACCATTCCATTCATCATCTATGAGACTGACCGAGTGCTGAGCACAGCGGCCACCTTTCCATTCATCACTTATGAGACTGTCAGAGTGCTGAGTACAGGGCCACCTTTCTATTCATCACCTATGAGACTGTCAGAGTGCTGAGTATGTTTATCCTTGCCATTGCTGTATGTCCTGAGGAAGGGGGCTGCAACCTTCGAAACGCTTTGACCCGGTTTCCTGTATATATCTCCCTCTGAATACTTTGGAGCTGCAGCTGTTTCACCTTGTTCTTACCACACGAGTGTAGTAGTTGTGACTGGCATAACCCCTATAGGTGAGTTTACCTATTTATTAATCTTTGGTGTTTTATCTGGTAAGACCCTATTGCGCTACTTCTTCTCAGCTTCTATATCGAGTGCTGAGTACAGCGGCCACCTTTCTATTCATCACCTATGAGGCGGTCAAAGTGCTGAGTACAGCGGCCATATTTCCATTCATTACCTATGAGACTGACCGAGTGCTGAGTACAGAGGCCACATTTCCATTCATCACCTGTTAGACTGTCAGAGTGCTGAACACAGCGGCTACCTTTCGATTCTTATGGGTTAAATCAAATTTCTTTTCTCAGGATCAGGTACTTCCAGTGATCAGCATATTAATATTACCTTATCAAATTGTCCTCAGCAAAAAATTGTTTTAATGTTCAATATACTCAAACTAAACCGTATAAACCAAGTGTAAAGCGGGCTTTACACGTTGCGACTTCGCTAGCGATTGCTAGCGTGTCGCGTGCAATAGCACCCGCCCCCGTCGGTGGTACAATATGTGATAATCGCTGCCATAGCAAACTTTATCGCTACGGCAGCGTCACACGCACATACCTGTGCAGCGACGTCGCTGTGACGGCCAAACAATCCCTCCCTCAAGGGGGAGGTGCGTTCGGCGTCATAACGACGTCACCGCACCGGGTCGGCCAATAGAAGCGGAGGGGCGGAGTTGAGCGGGACGCAACATCCCACCCCCCTACTTCCTTCCTCATTGCCGGTGGACGCAGGTAAGGAGATGTGTGGTGCCGCAGGAGCGACGAACAACATCGTACCTGCTGCAGCAACGATATTAAGGAAATGAGTGACATGTCAATGAGAAAGATTTTTTACGTTTTTGTGTTCGTTGATCGTCACTCATTTACACGTTGCGATGTCGGTAACGGCGCTGGATGTGAATGTGGCGCCCCTGACCTGGTCAGGCGCCACTGAGTATTGCACCCACGCCTGGGTCAGTACAAAACAGGAAATCCCAGAGGCTGACTAGGGTGTGGACACACAGACACGAAGTAACCAGTAACACACACACAGCTTAGAGGGGACCCCTGGGTAGACCCAGGGAGGGGGCGTAGCCCTCGCATCCCAGCTAGTGGTGGGTGTTGTCACTGGGAACAGAGGAGTTGTGCAGAGGCAGCCGAAGGAGAAGGAAGTAGAGGAGTCGCGTCTGGAGGGCAGAGCAGTGGAGCAGGGCCCTGCTAGGCACTGCACCATTCGTGGCTGCTGGCGGGGGAGAAGGGCTGCTCAGCAGTGCCGCCCGAAAACCACCTAGTGCAGAGGTGGCTGAATACGGGGACTGCCAGTAGACCCAGCCCGCACGGGGTACAGGTCTCCAGAGCAGGGGCCCATTCAGTTGGCCTGCCAAACCTGCTGGTGAAGGCACTTTATGCGCCTCACCAACCTACACAGAGTTCGGAGCTACAGCAGCAACGAGGGGGCCCATAAGTGACAGAAGGCAAGCAGCCAGAATTACTTGGCCACGCTGCCCGCAAACGGGCCAGAAAGGGGAGAACAGCGTATGTGACTTCCCTGGGTGATCCCAGCAAGACTTCAAGTTGGGGTCACCTCAAAACAAGAAGGGCTAGGAAGGCGAGTCAGCAGTCACCCCTACATCAGCCGAAGGGATACTTGGTTCCACCTGGTCCACCATAGCATCGCCTGGGTTTACTCACAGCTACCACCTGAAAGTGAGTAAAAACCCTGAAAGACATTGCTGTTTGTGTGTGAGTTCTTCTGCGACCTGTGGTACTACACACTTACACTGGGCCCTGGGGCCAGCCTCACTCTCGGGAGGCTACAACATCTGACTGCAACTAACATCAGCCCCAGGCGTCCCCTAAACTGCAGTGGCGGTCACCCCCTGACCGTAAATACCGAGAGTGGCGTCACGAATTCCCCATTGAAGATAACCTATCTGTGACCAGAAGATTACGAAGCCCGTGGAGACCCTGCGGCGTCCTGCATCAGAAGGTAATGCGGGGCTCCACCTGGGTCACTACCGACGTGACCCCCGATGATATATCGTTACCGATATCTCAGCGTGTAAAGCCCCTTTAAGAGTTTCTGAGACACAGAAACAAAAGCTGAGTGATGAGTCATCCTTAGGAATTCTTTTTGGCTCAGCAGCAAAGTTTCTGATTCAATACTTTATATATACTATATACAGTCATGGCCAAAAGTTTTGAGAATGCTACAAATATTAATTTTTACAAAGTCTACTGCTTAAGTTTTTCTAATGGCAATTTGCATATACTCCAGAATGTCATAAAGAGTGATCAGCTTAACAGCAATTACTTGCAAGGTCAATATTGGCTAAGAAAATGAACTTTAACCCCCAAAACACATTTCAACATCATTGCATTCCGGCCTTAAAAGGAGCAGCTAACATTGTTTTAGTGATTGTTCCATTAACACAGGTGTGGGTGTTGATGAGGACAGGGCTGGCGATCAATCAGTCATGATTAAGAAAGAATGACACCACTGGACACTTTAAAAGGAGGCTGGTGCTTGGTATCATTGTTTCTCTTCAGTAAACCATGGTTATCTCTAAAGAAACACGTGCAGCCATCATTGCTCTGCACAAAAATGGCCTAACAGGGAAGAGTATCGCAGCTACAAAGATTGCACCTCAGTCAACAATATATCGCATCATCAAGAACTTCAAGGAGAGAGCTTCCATTGCCAAAAAGGCTCCTGGGCGCCCAAGAAGGACCAGCAAATGCCAGGACCGTATATTAAAACTGTTTCAGCTGCGGGATCGGACTACCAGCAGTGCCAAGCTAGCTCAGCAATGGCAGCAGGCTGGTGTGAGTGCTTCTGCACGCACTGTGAGGCGGAGACTCTTTGAGCAAGGCCTGGTTTCAAGGAGGGCAGCAAAGAAGCCACTTCTCTCCAGAATAAACATCAGGGACCGACTGATATTCTGCAAAAGGTACAGGGAGTGGACTGCTGAGGACTGGAGTAAAGTCATTTTCTCAGATGAATCCCCTTTTCGATTGTTTGGGACATCTGGAAAACAGCTTATTAGGAGAAGAAGAGGTGAGTGCTACCACCAGTCTTGTCTCATGCCAACTGTTAAGCATCCTGAAACGATTCATGTGTGGGGTTGCTTCTCAGCCAAGGGAATCGGCTCACTCACAGTCTTGCCTAAAAACACAGCCATGAATAAAGAATGGTACCAGAATGTCCTCCAAGAGCAACTTCTCCCAACTGTTCAAGAGCAGTTTGGCGCCCAACAATGCCTTTTCCAGCATGATGGAGCACCTTGCCATAAAGCAAAGGTGATCACTAAATGGCTCATGGAACAAAACATAGAGATTTTGGGTCCATGGCCTGGAAACTCCCCAGATCTTAATCCCATTGAGAACTTGTGGGCAATCATCAAGAGATGGGTGGACAAACAAAAACCAACAAATTCTGGCAAAATGCAAGCATTGCTTATGCAAGAATGAACAGCTATCAGTCAAGATTTGATCCAGAAGTTGATTGAGAGCATGCCTGGGAGAATTGCTGAGGTCCTGAAGAGGAAGGGTCAACACTGCAAATATTGACTTGCTGCATTAACTCATTCTGTCAATATAACCTTTTGGTACTCATAATATGATTGCAATTATATTTCTGTATGTGATGTAAACATCAGACAAACACAATTAAAAACCAGAGGGCAACAGATCATGTGAAAATATAATTTTGGTGTCATTCTCAAAACTTTTGACCATGACTGTACATTCAATATTACTGCAATAAGTATTCCTGTGGTTGTTACTGGAGATGGGTGAATCGATTTGTAGCAAATTGAATTTGCATAAAAAAAAAATTGAAATTTTTTGATCACAGCATACTTGAAACAATTTGTGACTTACATTGTACAAATTCCCTCAGCTGTGGAGTGGGGCGAGAACACTAGAGATCCCTGAACATGCATGGAGATAGTGAGTGTGACAGCGCAGCAGTGAAGATTAGTCTAGTTTTGGCGGGGTTTTCAGGGCAGTTGCAGATTTGGGAGTACAGTTATTTTGTGGCTAAGAAATTTGCTGCTACTAAATTTCTTAGAAAATGTTGTTGAAACTGAGGAAGTCACATTTCAGAGATTTCCTCATTTGCAGTCATCACTTTTCAAGCTGTATTAGCTGTTAAACTGATAATGTTGAATATCTTTACTAGATCATCACTAGGTTGTATAATACTGAAAACACGAACACAAATACAGACCTGAACCAATAGGACTTTATTAAATTGTACTGCATTTAATGCATGTCTATGTATATTATTATGGCATGAAATAAAAAAAAAAAAAAAAAAAGAAACAACATATCTATACAGTCATGGCTGAAAGTGTTGGCACCCTCAAAATTGTTCTTGAAAATGATGTCATTCTACCAGAAAATTAATGCAATTGCATTTTATTGTACACATGACATGACAACACAAAAAACAACAACAACAAAAGACAAATTGGACAAAATTTCACACAGACCTCTAAAAATGGGCAAGGACAAAATTGTTGGCACTCTAACCCTTAACAAGCTTCTTACACCTCTCAACTGGAATTTTAGACTACTCTTCTTTTGTAAATTGCTCCAGTTCCATATTTGAAGGTTGGCTTCTCCCAACAGCAATTTTAGGATCTCTCCATAGGTGTTCAATGGGATTTAGATCCGGACTCATTGCTGGCGACTTCTGAACTCTCCAGTACTTTGAAATAAAGTGGGGTATCAATGTGTGGCTGTGGCGCCCCTGAGGGTCCAGTCGCCACAGAGGTACTGTACCTCAGCGAGAGGTGTGGTATTCCGTTCCTGGTAAGGAGAAGCACACAGATCAGACACAAACACACTCTTAGTATAGCTACACCACTTCAGGCCATGGTTAGGGCAAGATTGCTCCTTAGGGAGAGCACAGTCCTGGAGCCAGCTTGGGGGTGGGGTTAGTTACTGGGTGGAAACTAGAGAACACCTTAGAATGGAGTGGAAGAGTTGGAAAGAGGAAGTGGAGGAGAAAGGTCCTGAGGACTGGAGCCGGAGGAGCTCATCCTAGGACAAGGAGGAAGAAGGGGTCCTAAAGACACAGGAAGTGAGAGATCCACCCGTGGACTCGCATCCACATCTGACACACCAGTGTGGAGGGACTAGGCCACAAAGGGGACCATCCCCTAGTCTAGTGGAGAACTACAAGGCTCAGCTAGCAAAATCGGAGGCTGAAGTAACTTCATGTGCTGAAGCCACAACCACACGCGAATACGCTAAAAAGGTGACCATAGAGGGCCAAGGAAACAAGGGCATAAAAGCCTCCCAAACAGGACCCGCGAACACCGGCTCAGGGCACTGTGTGTGAGGACACAGGGCAGGAGGGCGAAGCCAGCGTAGGAAGACGACCAGGAAAGGGACACAGAAGGGTACACCGGTCTTTTGCCTCTGAATTGCCCAGGAATTGACTGGATTCCAACACCGCAGAACTCAGCACTCCAAGGGCAGCATTTGACCATCCGTGATAATCTGGAACTGACAACTGTGAGTAAAGAACTAATGACTATATCCCACTGTGTCCTGGACTCATTGCCTGTGCCGCCAGCTCCATGCTATTCAAAGTATTCTGCCTGCTAAAGGGGACTAGTGTGACGCCCTGGCCTATCAGAGCCGGCGGCCTTGTACCATCACCGGGCTGGGGCCAGGGCACGACAGGGTACGTGGACCCTAGGTCAGGGAGTAGCTTCAGGCAACCTGACAATTTACCTGACGAGAACGGAGCCTTCAAGATCCGCTCTCCACCCGCTCCAGAATCGGGGTACTAACTTAACGAGGGGGATAGGACTTTCCATAAAAATGGTCCAGGAAATCCCAAGCGTGAACCCTGAGAGCAAGCTCCCTCAGTTAGCCATACTGGGGAACGGGACCCGACTAGTTCTACACTACAGGGACCAACTGACAAGTGAACTGAGTGCCAAGGGAAAGGTCACAGATCATCAGGCAACACCAGCGGGAACGGGACAGAAAAACGTGCTGACCTCAGCAGCAGTGGTGTCCAGAACTTTGGTTTATCAAGTTGTTGGTGTCAGCTGTGTGAACTGAGTGAGTACGAAAGTGACCCCTTCATTCCCAATGGCACTCCCCAACACCATCACCGAGTCCCGGGGCATCCCCCCTACCCATGGAGGGGTTAAACACCTAGCTACCCACTCCATCGCCCCCCGGTACTCCCAGCTGCAGCGGTGGTACTCCACCTTACCACACACCACGGGTGGCGTCATGAACTTTAAATACACCATCCCCTGTAAATACTCCCCCTTTATTTGAGTGTCCGCACAACCCCTGGGTCCAGACGCCCCTCGAGCCACCGCGGATCCGGATCCGAGCAGCCCGGCTGCTGACGCGGGGGCGGCACACTAGCTCTACCTGTGTAGAGCTGTACCATCCTAGCTGCATCACCATCTGCCCCAGCAGTCCCATCCAGCAGCATCGGCCATACCTGGCCGATGACCACAGGTGGCGTCATGAATCAGCATATATTTATATTTTCTTTACATCTTTAAACGACACCGCCAGGGTCACGGAGTCAGGCCCTGTCGCCGTGATCTCCCGAACGAGAACTGGCCTAGTTCCGAGTGTCCCCTCGGACGGCCCTGGTGGGACATGTCATGTCCAATAGCTTTCATTGCTGAACATCAGGGTTCTTGTGTGCTGGCTTACACTCTGAAGTCTCTGCCTTGGGCGCCAATAGTTTTTCCTGTTCCCTCAATGCCTATCACGGAAGATCTCTTTTATCATTGTCCAGGTTTCAGTTTTACAGCTCGTATTTTCAGGCAAAATATTATGCAGGTCGCAGATATTAGGCAGCTTATGCAAAAACCATTGATAAAGCTTTTAGATTTTAATTGCAAAACATGCATTCCCTTATGGCAAAGTTTATTAATGCCATAAACCAGTGCTTGCTTGCATTTATAAAGCCGAATAGACTAAAATTTTGCTATGCTTTGGAATTTTAAATTCCCGTTAAATAAGCACCGTTAGGTAGACATTTGTACTAGAAATAATATGCGCTCAGCTTGACTATGAAGATATAGGGCAGCTCTTTGTGCTGCTGTCCTGTAAAGCCGCTGTACTGTATCATACTGAATTTTCGTACTCTTGCCTCTTTAATGTTAGCAAGACTCTACTGAATAATTCCAACATATTTGTCTGCCAAGTGTGTTGATGTGACTGACGTGAATGTTCTCGTTCCCATTCTCTGCTGGAAATTTAGGATCATAACCTTGTGGTTTGCAAATCTCTGGCTTATGGAACACCAATCTGCAATTTTATAACTATAATTTGACCATTTGGGAGTATGTCATTTTTATTCTGCGTTTATTTTCAGAGATGTTAGATGATCAAATAGAAAATCTGTCTGATGGATGATGTTTAATGGGAAAAAAAATAATGTTTTCTTGACTTTTGCAGTTTCTGAGCTAAAGTGCCCATTACTGTAAAGTGTTATGTATTATTCAGCAAAACTGAAGGAAAAGTTTAGCTGAGGACATTACCCTATAGAAACATGGCCTTGACTAAGCGTTGAGAAGATGAGACCTTCATTTGACTGGTCTCGGATCACTATCATTTCCAAATCATGATATTCAAGTAAATACGGGATCAACGATGAAAACTCAATGCAGTTATTCTCAATAATAGAACAAGCCATTGGGTCCACCAATAATAGGACACTTTCTGCCTCTATTTGGCTCTTTGAATGAAGCAGAATGACTTTCTAGTAGGATAATATTATCAAAAAGCTCCTATGATCATTTATCTGAAGATTACATAAGGGGTATAATTCTTACATCACATTCTCCATTCTTGAAAATGATAGATAAGAAGTGCATTTGTGCTCTTACGTGAACTGCAGATGAATCAGACGTCTCATTACTAAACATTGTTCAACATCTGTTATCTATTTAGACGCGAGTCTTCAGAATAGCAATGGTTTTATTGTTTGCATGCTGGGGTACGACATATGTTACATTCTGAATGGAGGGTAAACTTTAATATATTATAATGGGATACATATCCCTAATGACTTGTCTGTGTCATGTTTTATTAAGGAATGCCATAAGGGCAGCCTAATTCAAGGCACCATCATTGTATAATGGTCACTTTTCTTTCCCAGTTATTCTGGTATTGAAAACTTTAAGAAGATGATATACTGATCTATCCAAAATATGCATGTGATGTTATGAGCTGCGGTTCCTTGCCACCTGCCACTGATTGACAGGTTTAGCACTAAAAACATGATAGGGAAAAAAGTGTCAGTTGGCCGCGGGAGAGAGGGGGCAGCCAGCTGTTCACTAATATGAGGACTCAGCATTCTGCACCTTATGAAAACTTATTTTATGGAAAGTACTGCAAGACATTCAGTAAGTTATAGGCTGCTGAAAACAGAGTCTTTGCCACTATTTTCTGCTGTCCTCTGATATTGCAGCAATAACAGGGTGACTGTGATGACTGTCACTACGTGGCACTAGACATTACTTGCGTGCAGTAAATGGAGAAGTATTCAGACAGGTCAAGATCATAAACCAGAAAGAGATGACAGTACACGGGGGGCAGACAGAGATGAGGTCAGGATACAAGTCGAAGGTCAGGGCTCCGGGATGCAAAATACCGGGAGCAGGCGGAGACGTGGTCAGGAGGAAGTCCGAGGTCAGAAGCTGGGAAGTCACAACAGAAACAGGGAAGGACAGGCAGAGACTGGTCAACAAGAGACCGGAGTCGAGAGACCAAGATCTGAACACTGAGCACCACGGGAGCCAACAGCACAACTGTCAACAGGAAGTACAACTGGTGGCATCCTGAGCTAACATACTCCCTAACGAAGCAGAGCAATCACTGGGAATGAGAAGCATCTGCATGAGCACCTCCCAGGACTAGCGTGGAACCCAGTGCTGTGAACAACCAGCAGAGCATTCATCCTGCAAAACGCTCTGCACCATAATAAGCAACATACTATATATTGACTCTGCAGGAGACAATAGCAGATCAATACAGAATGTTCTGCACATTGGAATCGTGACAGTGACATTCTCTTGACGCTATTGAACAGTAATGGTTACAAATGACATGTTTTCCAGAAATAATTGTCATTAAAATATACTACATCATCTAATTTTTACTTCTTTTGAACATTGAAAGAACAATAAACCTACAAATGAATAATACAAGCAAATAGGAGATAATCTGAATAATTTTCTGCCCATTCCTCAAATATGCTCCTAGAAAAATTACTGAAAAAACATGTTGCTACTTATTTCTTCCATTTTTGTCTGTCAAACAAATGAGGAAACTGGGTTTCACTTAGTTAATGGGGCTCATTATTTTTGGTCTCCTATTATAAAGTGTGCAGTTTAGGAGGTTTCCTGCAACAAACATTTATGCAAAAAAGGAGATAAAACATGGCTGATTCATCTGGACACATACAGGGGGTGAAATAAGTATTGAACACATCACCAGTTTGCTCAAAAACATTTAGACAAGCCTTTGAAATACTTGGAGAATATAGTTTGATCAGATGAAACCAAAATATAACTCTTTGGGTGCTATAATACACATCATGTTTGGAGGCCTTGAACACCATACCAACAGTGAAATTTGTTAAGAACCGCGTGAGGAACCAGTGCCCATCCTGCAGAAAGGTGTGGTGGTCTCAGCACTCAGTACTGAGGAAGAGGCTGTGATTGCTAAGATTCAGGATGAGGTACCCTCGGATATCCCAATTAACAAGTTATTTGTTTCTTTTAACCTTAGTCTTAAGGTTTTGAGGGAGCATCATGATTCTGTCCTCTCTGGTCACCCTGGGGTGAAGGGCACACTGGATCTCCTGTAGCGTCGTTTCTGGTGACCCACCTGTGCACGTTCTAAGCCTTCACACTCTCATCCAATTGGATGTCTGATACCGTTAATTGTAAATAGTAAACCGTGAACGAATATTTCCATGGATTGTATTACACATCTGCCTCCTTCTGCTGGTAACATGGTTATTTTGGCTGTGGTGGACAGGTTTTCCAAAATGACACATCTTGTTGCTTTACTATCTCTGCCTAATGCCAAAACGTTAGCTCAGGTGTTCATACGGGAGATTGTCAGACTCCATGGAGTCCCTTCTGACATTGTATCTGTGGCGCCCCTGAGGCTTCAGTCACCACAAAGTACTGCACTTGACCATGGTGTCCAACGCTGGATTTCGGCTCAGTGCACATGACCCCGGAGGTTCGGTCATTCGCCCTACTTCAGTTTGAAGCCAGGACATGTATGTAGCGTCCCACGGGGCCTTAGAGTACTGATCACCGGGCCAGTGGTTCCTTGGGGTAGCTGTGACTGGCCTGACCAAGTTCTGTGACCCTGTCGGCTACATGAAAAACAAAAACAGACAAGTGTCCAATACAGATGGGGATGGAATGAGGGTGACGGGCTCCTGGGAAGCGTGTCACCGATTGCAGCGGTGAATGGGGTCTCGGCCTCCTCCGCCGCCGACCCCCTTCCTGCGACTAGTCTTTTCCCAGGGGCAGTACTGGATGGGGAAGGGGGATGCTTCGCAGCGCCACCCGCGGTATGCGGCCAGGAATTAGCCGCTGCTGCACAGTCTCTCTCCGGGGCAGGTGGTATGTGCAGCCGGGATGGTATCGCTCCCCACGGGCGGAGCGGGGTACCCCGGGAGGTTGGTGAGAATGGTGGTGACAGTCCACGGGAGTGCCGGAGCGCAGGGCAGCGGCAGTTACTCACAGAGTCACCAGGTGTGGGTTCCATTCACTTTATTTACTGGCTCAGGTGGTATTGCACATGGGGTGCTGGTCCTCGCCATCAGAAACTCCGGTCGCTTCCCGGGCAGGTAAGAGGCTGGATCTGGTTTGGTAATCTATGGCCTTTCTCCTCCATGCACAACTCTGTACTTTTCCCCGGTCTCGGTCCGTACGGTTGGCAGCCTGGGCCTCTCGTGGGTCGGACCTCTATCCCCCTCTCTCAGGCTCCCTCTATGCTGCTGCGCCGCGGCCACCCGAACAAGGGCTCTGTACCTTCTCTTGTGCTCAGTCCCATGCTCTGGCAACTACTCTCTTTTAGTCCACGATTACAAGGGCCGGGTCCCGTCTCTCTCTAGGTGTTACTGGCCCCAGCTTGATTGTGCTGTCTGTTCGGTGTTACATCCAGACAGCTCTGTTCTGCCTCCCTGAAGGCCTGACAGCCTCCCTTCAGGGAGCTACATACCATGCGTCTCCTCTGTCTACTGTCCAAGCTTGTTCTGCCTAGCTAAAAGTGTCTCTACTCCTAACTGCTTATGCCCCCACTCTTGCAAGTTGCTATGGCAACCTGGTTCTGCTAGGAACTGGCTGAGTCACTTCCTGACTGTGGTTGTAGAAACATTGTTAATCCTCTCCTAGTGACTGATTCTCCCTGCTGTATGGTGGTGTGAGGTGTGTGTAAACTTACCAGATTAACATCTTGACCTGCTCGAGAAGGATATAATGATATACCCGGTAGCGACCAGTCTCAGGGGCGCTACATGTACACCCGGTTTCATAATGCACATGACCCAAACTCCGGGGTCATGCGCACTGAGCCGATCCCCCATCGGACATGATGGCGGCAGAAAGGTGAGTGAGATCATCCTCTGACGCTGCACATTCATTAGCATGTTAGCACACCCACAGGGGCATACTAACAAACATGCTAATGGAGCCGACTAGCCAGGGGAACTAACGCCCAGGGGACTAGTGCCCTCGCTCATTAGCATATGGTAAAAGATCTTCGGAAATACTTTTTCTAAAGATCCCTTTATCTGTGCTAGTGTATACAGGGACGGTTAGTCAGGGATTAACAATATGTACCCAGAACTGCTCGTGGTTCTGGGTGCATATTGGACCTGACAGGTTCCCTTTAAGCACATATACAAATACTAGCATAGAATCTGAGATTTACATTTCTAAAATACTAGATTAGCCCAGGCCTGATGAGGAATACAGTGCTTATATCTACAAATCTTCTGTTGTTCATGTCCGCATTTCTTAAGGAGAAAACTGTCAGGAAACTTTAATAAATCAGTTGGATGCAGGGCAGAATAAGGGGCACTTTGCACGCTGCGACATCGCAAGCCGATGCTGCGATGTCGAGCGCGATAGTCCCCACCCCCGTTGCAGCAGCGATATCTTGTGATAGCTGCCGTAGCGAACATTATCGCTCCGGCAGCTTCACATGCACTCACCTGCCTTGTTGATGTCGCTCTGGCCGGCGATCCGCCTCCTTCCTAAAGGGGCGGGTCGTGCGGCGTCACAGCGACGTCATACGGCAGGCGGCCAATAGCAGCGGAGGGGCGGAGATGAGCGGGACGTAAACATCCCACCCACCTTCTTCCTTCCGCATTGCAGCCGGGATGCAGGTAGGAGATGTTCCTCGCTCCTGCAGCTTCACACACAGCGATGTGTGCTGCCGCAGGAACGAGGAACTACATCGTACCTGTCGCTGCACCGGCATTATGGAAATGTCAGACCCTACACCGATGATACGATAACGACGCTTTTGCGCTCGTTAATCGTATCAAAAAGGATTTGCACACTACGATATCGACTGCGACGCCGGATGTGCGTCACTTTCGATTTGACCCCACCGACATCGCACCTGCGATGTCGTATTGTGCAGAGCCTCCCTTAGAATCACAGCCATGTTTCCATTATTAGGGAAAATTCCCATAGGAGTAAAACCAGATATGTGATATGGATTCTGACCTCCTGTAATAAAGCTGAAATGTACTTTTGTTCATCATGTTCCCGTGAGACTGAAATAAGATACAT
Source organism: Anomaloglossus baeobatrachus (assembly GCF_048569485.1). NCBI lineage: Eukaryota > Metazoa > Chordata > Amphibia > Anura > Aromobatidae > Anomaloglossus > Anomaloglossus baeobatrachus. Next base: position 420,176,094 of record NC_134356.1, on the reverse strand, counting down.
AAGCAATGACTGGCTGTATTGATGCTTTTCTACAGTTCTGTAGCTGCTTGTCTTTTTTAGCCAAGTCACAAATATGTCATAGTGTGAGTTTGAGGATTTCCTTTCGCATGCAGAAACTTTGGCAGAACACCAGAGAAATGAGGACATTTTCCGGTAGAGGCTTATTATTCTCCTCAGTGTTTGTTTTCTCATTCGTAATTCTGAAAGTGAGTGAAGCAACTGACATCATTTGGTATGTACGATTATCTAAGGAACATCACTTAGAACTAAAACTGTGATGTTGTTTGTTTTTTAAACCTTTAATGTCTGATATATCTGAATTTAAATCTAGTTTGTAGCTACAAAAATGTTGTCATAAGGTTTTTTCATAGTTGAAACCACAATAAAAACATGACAATTTTGCAAACAAATGTTAATTAATTTAATTAAAATGTGCAGCAATTTATGGACATAGAAATTTCACAGCTACATTAAAATAGTGACTGACAATTATTGCATAATGTTCCACAGCATGAATAGTCCTCATACACCTAATATAAAGTCTTACCTTGTTAATACATATCTGCAATGTCTTATTTAAAGCTGATTCATTCTGTACATACAATAAGGGCGGCCACTAGGAATTTCAAGGCCCCATACTGGCAACATTTTTGTGACCCCTTAAGACACAGCCCAAGCTCCACCCAAGCTCCGCCTCCACCACTCAAAACCTTCCACTGTCTTACCGCTACTCTTGGAGAAACATTAAACACACATAGTCATGTGCCAAAAATGTTAGCATCCTTGCAGATGTCCCAGAAAATGAAGTATTTCCCTCATAAAATTAATAACACACCCCCTACATCATCCCCTCCATAATACGCCCTCTATACACCGCCCCTCTCCATAATATCTCTCCCACACTGCCCCTATGTTGTCACGCTCCCCGGGTCCTCTGCTCCGCTCCCCGGGTCCCCTGCTCCGTTCCCCGGGTCCTCTGCTCCGCTCCCCGGCTCACCTGCCACGCTCCCCGCTCTCCAGCCTCCGGTGCCCGTACTTCCCAGGCCCCCTGGTCTCCGCTCCCGGCGCCCGACGGCTTCCCAGTCCCTGGCCGGCTCCCCTGCGTCCTCCTCTCAGTTTCCTGCCCTGGCTTCTGGCACCCGGGCCGCGCGCATGCGCATTAGGGCGCGCGCGCGGTCACTGACCCTTTCTTAAAGGGCCAGTGTCAACTAACAGGAAATGATGCACACAGGTACAGGGTATATAGGGGGTTAATGTCCAAGGGAGCGGGGCCTGTTCTTCGTGTTTTCCCAAGCTAGGAGTCAGGTCTCCTTGTGTTTTGTGAGATACTTACCTCTCTGTCTTCTAGAGCCGATCCTGCATCGCCATCCGGTCCTGCTGTACCTCGAACCCCGAACGCTGCCCATCTGCCATCCTGACAGTCCGTACCATCTCGGATCCCTGTGGTGACCCGTCATCTGGCTCCAACGGTTCCAGACCCCGCCTGACACCATCACGGCTTCCGAACCTGAGCTCCGTCACCCGGACCACCATCAGTGACCTCGTGGTCCCAGGGACTTCTCCATTTTCTCCCAGTGCACGGACTGTCCTGCTACCTAAAGTGCTCCGGCCACCGGACTCCTTTCCCTCATCCGGGAGTTCGGCCCAGTGGATCCACCTCCAGGGTCTACCCGTCCATCTGGCCCTAACAGTAAGAACAGGCCATGGATCCCGCCGAAGCACTAGCGGCCTTGCATGAGGAACTCCAACGCCAGCGTGAAGTCCAGACCCGCATGCTGAATTTTATGACCTCCGTGGACGCCCGCTTGAACACGCTACAAGCCTCGGTCACATCTGCAGCGCCCCGGGCCTCCACTAGTCAAGCCACGACCCCCGCTCCCGTGGCTGCCTCTTCGGATGCTTCCAGACTGCGTTTGGCCTCACCACCCCGGTACGCCGGAGATCCCAAGACCTGCAGGGGGTTTATAAACCAATGCTCCCTCCATTTCACGCAGCTGCCACATCTGTTTGCCTCCGACCAAGCCAAGGTCGCCTTCATCATGTCTCACCTAGAGGGCGAGGCACTGGCGTGGATGAACCCCTTGTGGGAGAAGGAGGAACCTATGACCAAGAACCTCCAGGAGTTCCTGCAGGCCTTTCGCAGCACCTTTGACGAACCCGGACGCGCCTCCGCGTCTGCGTCATCACTTCTCCGGTTACGTCAGGGAACACTGACGGTGGGTCAATACGCCATCCGTTTCCGCACCTTGGCTTCAGAACTCGGGTGGAATAACGAGGCCCTAACCGCCGCCTTCTGGGAAGGACTATCGGGTCGAATCAAAGATGAGCTGGCTGGACGTGACGTACCGTCCACCCTGGACGCCCTGATTACCCTAGCGACTCGAGTGGACATACGCTTTCAGGAGCGGTCCAAAGAGGTATCCCGTGAGAGACGTCCGGTACGGCATTCCTCTCCTCCACAGAAGCCCGCCGTACTCCAGTCAACGGCCTCTGGTGTCTCCGTCCATGAGCCCATGCAGATCGACCGTGTGTGACAGTCTGAACAACGTCGAGCAGAGCGGCTCGCCAAGGGTCTCTGCTTTTACTGCGGAGAGGGCACACACCTGCTACGCGCCTGTCCAGAGAGGCCGGGAAACTCCAAAGCCTAGGGTTGGTAGGAGAGGCCACCCTAGGTGCTGGGACTCTCTCAGACCCAGTTACATGGACTGTGCAAGTGACAACGGGAGAGACGCGGTTTACGGCTGAGGCGTACCTCGATTCTGGGGCAGCAGGCAATTTCATCCAGCAGGCCACGGTAGACAAGTACCAGGTGCCTGTTACTCCACTCGCCAAACCTCTTGTGATTGCCTCTGTGGATGGGAGACCCCTCTCAGACACCATCTCCTGGATCACCAAGCCGCTTGAACTGCGTATCGGTGCTCTGCACACCGAGAACATCGCTCTCTACGTCCTCCCACATATGTCACATCAAATCCTGCTGGGCCTTCCCTGGTTGCGGACACACGAGCCTTCAGTCAGCTGGGGCACTGGCGATATCACTCGATGGGGGTCTTCTTGCCATGAGAGGTGTCTGAAGACCATACAACCTATCCGGCGACCTCCGGTTCCCGAGTCCCTACCGGGACTGCCCTCAGCCTATTGGTCCTTCGTGGACGTCTTTGATAAGAAGGAGTCCGAAGTACTTCCGCCACATCGTCCTTACGATTGTGCCATTGACCTGCTCCCGGGAACTACACCACCTCGAGGACGGATATATCCACTGTCTCCAGCCGAAACAAGGTCCATGTCTACGTACATCACAGAGAGCCTGGCTAAGGGATTCATCCGGAGATCCTCCTCTCCTGCTGGAGCAGGCTTCTTCTTCGTAAAGAAGAAAGAGGGTGACCTACGCCCATGTATAGACTACCGGGGATTGAACCTAATCACCGTGAAAAACAAGTACCCCCTGCCGCTCATCCCCGAATTGTTTGATCGGCTCAGAGGAGCTCGTGTGTTCACCAAGTTGGATCTTCGGGGTGCCTACAACCTGGTCCGTATCCGCTCAGGGGATGAATGGAAGACCGCGTTCAACACTCGCGATGGGCACTATGAATACTGCGTGATGCCTTTCGGCCTGTGTAACGCACCAGCAGTCTTCCAAGAATTAGTGAACGATGTGTTTCGGGACCTTCTCTACGTCTGTGTGGTGGTATATCTGGATGACATCCTTGTCTTTTCTCCGGACCTCCAGACCCACCGAGAGAACGTGCAACTGGTTTTACAAAGACTGAGAGAGAATCGTCTGTACGCCAAGTATGAGAAGTGCGTCTTCGAACAGTCTTCACTCCCCTTCCTGGGGTACCTCATCACCGATACCGGACTGCAGATGGATCCAAAGAAGGTCTCCTCCATTCTCAACTGGCCTCCTCCTTCTGGACTGAAGGCAATCCAACGCTTTCTGGGATTCGCCAACTATTACCGCCAGTTCATTCCTCACTTCTCGGCTCTGACTGCTCCTCTCTCCGCCTTGACCAAGAAGGGGGCTAATCCAAAGGACTGGTCACCTGCGGCCGACGCCGCGTTCGGCTCTCTAAAGCGAGCCTTTGCCTCCTCTCCTGTACTCCACCGTCCAGAGTTAAACCGCCAGTTCACCTTGGAGGTGGATGCCTCCTCCTCGGGAGCCGGAGCAGTGCTCATGCAGAAGTCCTCCTCCGGGAAGATAGTGACGTGCGGTTTCTTCTCCAAGAGCTTCTCCGCGCCTGAACGCAATTACACCATCGGTGACCGAGAGCTATTGGCGGTCAAACTGGCTCTGGAGGAATGGCGCTATCTTCTGGAAGGAGCAGTTTACCCTGTCATTGTTTACACGGACCACAAAAACCTGGAATACCTGCGGACTGATCAGCGACTGAACCCACGGCAAGCCAGGTGGTCCTTGTTCTTTGCCCGGTTCGACTTCCAGCTTCATTTCCGACCCGCGAACAAGAATGTACGCGCTGATGCCTTGTCTAGGTCTTTCGTGCCCGTGGAACAGGAGGAAGAGACATCTCAACCCATCATCTGTCCAAGTAAGATTATTCCGGTGGCTCCTGTCACCCTGGCCCAGATACCGCCCGGGAAGACCTATGTCTCTGAGACTGACAGGCAAAAAGTGTTACACTGGGGCCATGCCTCGAAAACAGCCGGTCATGCAGGTCAGAAGAAAACATGGAGTGCTATTGTACGTCATTACTGGTGGCCATCCCTTCGCACGGACGTCGCCTCTTTTGTCTCTGCCTGCTCCTCCTGTGCCAGGAACAAGACTCCCAAACACCTGCCATATGGCCGTCTTCTGCCTCTGCCCATACCCTCAGTTCCCTGGCAACACATAGCGATGGACTTTATTACGGACTTGCCATTGTCCTCCGGACACACAGTCATATGGGTCGTGGTGGATCGGTTCTCTAAAATGGCCCATTTCGTTCCTATGGCTGGACTGCCCTCTGCCCAGGAACTCGCGGACGCCTATATACATCACATCTTCCGCTTGCATGGCTTTCCATCACACATAGTGTCCGACAGAGGAACTCAGTTCACCTCCCGCTTCTGGAGGGCTCTCTGTAAACAACTGGGAGTGACTCTGGACTTTTCTTCGGCCTACCATCCTCAGTCGAACGGCCAAGTGGAACGGGTCAATCAGATCTTGACCTCCTTCTTACGTCACTACGTCAACGCCCATCATGACGACTGGTCCACGCTTCTTCCTTGGGCTGAATTCTCCCATAACCACCACGTCAGTGAGTCCTCCTCCAGCTCTCCCTTCCATGTCGTTTACGGACTTCAGCCTACCGTCCCATTGCCTGTATCCTCTTCCTCGGATGTCCCTGCTGCTGATGCTGTAGCCCGTGACTTTACAACCATTTGGGACTCAGTTAAGGCCTCCCTTGCACGTGCATCCCTGCGGATGAAGAGACACGCGGACAAGAGACGTCTGGATCCTCTGTGTTTCTCTCCGGGAGATCTCGTCTGGCTTGCTTCCAAATACATCCGACTGAAGATACCATCCTACAAGCTGGGACCTCGCTACATCGGACCGTTTAAAGTCCTCGGCAAGATCAATGAGGTCTCCTACAAACTACAGCTCCCGGCCACGATGAGGATACCCAACTCCTTCCACGTGTCTCTGCTCAAGCCGGTTGTCCTTGGTCCCTTCTCCGCTGCCGCCAGTCCAGCTCCCCCTCCTATTGCTGAGGACGACATCTATGCGGTAAGGGAAATCGTGGCCATGAAGACCGTACGAGGTCGACAGTTCTTCCTGGTGGACTGGGAAGGGTATGCTCCTGAGGATAGGTCCTGGGAGCCCAGGGAGAACGTGGGCACTCCTCTGATCCGTGCCTTCCTGTCCCGGTTGCGGGGAGGGGGGCGTGGGGGGGGGGGTACTGTCACGCTCCCCGGGTCCTCTGCTCCGCTCCCCGGGTCCCCTGCTCCGTTCCCCGGGTCCTCTGCTCCGCTCCCCGGCTCACCTGCCACGCTCCCCGCTCTCCAGCCTCCGGTGCCCGTACTTCCCAGGCCCCCTGGTCTCCGCTCCCGGAGCCCGACGGCTTCCCAGTCCCTGGCCGGCTCCCCTGCGTCCTCCTCTCAGTTTCCTGCCCTGGCTTCTGGCACCCGGGCCGCGCGCATGCGCATTAGGGCGCGCGCGCGGTCACTGACCCTTTCTTAAAGGGCCAGTGTCAACTAACAGGAAATGATGCACACAGGTACAGGGTATATAGGGGGTTAATGTCCAAGGGAGCGGGGCCTGTTCTTCGTGTTTTCCCAAGCTAGGAGTCAGGTCTCCTTGTGTTTTGTGAGATACTTACCTCTCTGTCTTCTAGAGCCGATCCTGCATCGCCATCCGGTCCTGCTGTACCTCGAACCCCGAACGCTGCCCATCTGCCATCCTGACAGTCCGTACCATCTCGGATCCCTGCGGTGACCCGTCATCTGGCTCCAACGGTTCCGGACCCCGCCTGACACCATCACGGCTTCCGAACCTGAGCTCCGTCACCCGGACCACCATCAGTGACCTCGTGGTCCCAGGGACTTCTCCATTTTCTCCCAGTGCACGGACTGTCCTGCTACCTAAAGTGCTCCGGCCACCGGACTCCTTTCCCTCATCCGGGAGTTCGGCCCAGTGGATCCACCTCCAGGGTCTACCCGTCCATCTGGCCCTAACATATGTCTAATATCCCACACACACACTGCCCCTCTGTACAATATTTCTCCCACATATACTTTCCCTCTATATAATATCTCACACACACACACGGCTCCTCTGTATAATATCCCACACACACACTGCCCCTCTGTATACTATCCACCCCACAAAAGCTGCGTCTCTTTATAATATCCTCCCACACACATCCCCTTTGTACATTGTCCCACACACACTACCCTACTATATTGCATCCTCCCACACAAACACTACTCCCTGTATAATATCCCCACATACAAACACTGCCCCTCTGTATAATATCCACCTTTCCACACACACAGACACACACACACAAACACACACACACACACACTGCTCCTTGCAACACTTTGTTAAGAAAGAAGTAGTGGGCATCACAGTGTAAAAAAATATAAATAAAGGGCGGAGTTCTAACAAAAACTATGCAAAAAAATGAATTTCAACATGATTGGGAAAAAACTGCATAGTAAAAATGTGCACACCCAGCTATTTATATATAAACATGGCTTGTATTGAAACAAAACATATAAGGCTGACAAAAACAAAGGTTTAAACATGATTGACAAGAGAAAAAGAATGGATGAAAAAAGGGATGGACATAATAATGCTATACATATCCACAATGAAGTATCAGGGCATTGATAATAGAATGCACAATAAGTATATAAACAAGACAGTGTCCACAGAAAAATAATATAATCCAAAAACACCCAATACCTGGCTGTAGAGCTGCACCTTAGAGGTAAGGCTGCAGTAAATCAATAGAGGGTAGGTATTCAACCTTTGTTTTTGTCAGCCTTATATGTATTGTATCAATAAGAGCCATGTTTTATATATATATATATATATATATATATAACTATATATATATATAATATACTGTATACTGTATATATATACTAGAAGGTGGCCCGATTCTAACGTATCGGGTAGTCTAGAATGTGTATGTAGGTTAGCAGGTTGAATAGTAATATAATGAGTAAGTCTTGAATAATCATGGTTCATTTTTTGCTCGTTGGTCTCCTGCTATGCAGCACGCATCGGCGTGTTTGACAGTGGGAGACCAACGATCTGAATGGGCAGGGAGCCGGGGTAAGCTAGCAACCATGGTACACATTGGGTAACTAAGCAAAGTGGTTTCTATAGTTACCCGATGTGCACCATGGCTACCAGACTACACCGGCTCCGGCACACGTGTGCCGGGAGCCGGGGTAAGCTAGTGGTTTCACACATCCGGCTTTTCTCCACTTTGTCGGATCCGGCGCGCTCCCGTAGGCTGGTTTCAAACGTCCATGTTTTAGGTACGTGTGACATCCGTTTATAACACGGATGTCACACGTACCCATGTTATTCTATGATGTGCCTTACACGTCCGTGTTTGCACATGGACCGTGTGACTTTTCATGACCCCGCATGCACACACGCAGAGAAAAAGGAGCCAGCACAATCTGAAATTGACATGCATCATATAAAAAGTGAAATTTCACAGATTTATTCCAACTGTACTATAGTAAAAAAAATGAGATTTTTAGCAAATAATTGATCAATTTTTTGAGCCACCCCTGCCAACGTCACGGCAAATCTCAATAGGGGGTCCTACTCTATATTCTGTATTTCATGTGCCATGCGGCCTCCTAGATAAAGTTAAAAGCAGAACCTAATGGAGCACACATACCTGTAACCTGTATATAGCCGCTTCCATGTTGCAGGCATCTCCGGCAGCACAGATGTCACACGGATCGCACACTGATGTGATCCGTGTGACATCAGTGTAAAACATACCGGAGAAAATATGGGTCTTTTTAATAAAAATATTTTCTAGATTTACTTCTCTCCAGCGATGCTGTCTCCGACTCTGCTGCCTCCCGCTCCTTATCACCGCTCATTATACTCACTGAATATTCCGTGCCCTGTGGAGTTGGAAGCGGGAACAGCGCTGGGGACTTCAGTGCCGGGGACCGCATCGCTGGGTGAGTATACAGCAGAGTGTGTGTGTGTGTGTGTGTGTGTGTGTATGCGCACGGTGTATCACTGTGTGTCTGCTATGTGTGTATATGTGCTCAGTGAGTGTGTGTGTATACATGCATGTACGCTATGTGTGTATGCGCTCGGTGTATCCATGTGTGTCTGCTATGTGTGTGTGTGTCTGTCTGCTATGTGTGTGTGCTCAGTGTGTGTGTGTGTGTGTGCTCAGTGTGTATATGTGCTCAGTGTGTGCGTGTGTGTGTACATGCATGTGCGCTATGTGTGTATGCGCACGGTGTATCACTGTGTGTCTGCTATGTGAGTATATGTGCTCAGTGTGTGTGTGTGTGTGTGTGTGTGTATACATGCATGTGCGCTATGTGTGTATGCGCTCGGTGTATCCATGTGTGTCTGCTATGTGTGTGTGTGTCTGTCTGCTATGTGTGTATGCTCAGTGTGTATATGTGCTCAGTATGTGTGTGTGTGTGCGTGTGTGTACATGCATGTGCGCTATGTGTGTATGCGCTCGGTGTATCCATGTGTGTCTGCTATGTGTGTATATGTGCTCAGTGTGTGTGTGTGTGTGTGTGTGTATACATGCATGTGCGCTATGTGTGTATGCACTCGGTGTATCCATGTGTGTCTGCTATGTGTGTGTGTGTCTGTCTGCTATGTGTGTGTGCTCAGTGTGTGTGTGTGTGCTCAGTGTGTGTGTGCTCAGTGTGTATATGTGCTCAGTGTGTGCGTGTGTGTGTGAGTGTGTGTGTGTGTGTACATGCATGTGCGCTATGTGTGTATGCGCACGGTGTATCACTGTGTGTCTGCTATGTGTGTATATGTGCTCACATGTGTGTGTGTATACATGCATGTGCGCTACGGTATGTGTGTATGCGCTCGGTGTATCCATGTGTGTCTGCTATGTGTGTGTGTGTGTGTGTGTCTGTCTGCTATGTGTGTATGCTCAGTGTGTGTGTCTGTGCTCAGTGTGCATATGTGCTCAGTGTGTGCGTGTGTGTGTGTGTGTGTGCACATGCATGTGCGCTATGTGTGTATGCGCTCGGTGTATCCATGTGTGTCTGCTATGTGTCTATATGTGCTCAGTGTGTGTGTGTGTGTGTGTGTGTGTGTTGATAGGCGGTCAGGAGCGGGAGGCAGCAGAGCCGGAGAAAGCAGGTAAATATGAAAAATATTTTTATTTCATAGACCCGTGTTTTCTCCGGTACCTATCACACGCATGCAAACACGGATTTCACACGTATGACCATAACCAGGCGTGTGACTGGTACCTGATTAAACACGGACGTCTGTAAGCAGCCATACACTGTGTACAGTACAGTGGCCCGCCGCAACTTCCTGGTCACATGCTCTGGTCACATCACAACACGTGATCGGAGCTTGTCGCGTGGCCACTGTAGTGTACACAGTGCACGGGAGCGCGCCAGATCTGACAAAGTGGAGAACAGGTAAAGTAACTATTCAAAGCGACAGTGCTGACGTGTGCCGGGAGCAGCTACTAACCATGTTACACATCAGGTAACTAAGGAAAGCGGTTTCTATAGTTACCCGATGTGTACCATGATTACCTGCCGGCTCCGGCACACGTGTGCCGTGTGCCGGGAGCCGGGGTAAGCTAGTGGTTTCACACATCCGGCTTTTCTCCACTTTGTCTTGCCGGTATGGGCTTCCGGGGGTGCAGCAGTCACCTGGGAGTCGGGGCTCCGTGTGGGTTCGGGGAATGTGTGCAGGGGGCGGGCCAGGGCAAGCGTCCAATGCGTGAGGGGGCGGGGCCTGGCCAAGCGGCCAATCCGTGTGGGGGGCGGAGCCGAGGCGAGCGACTTTTGCTGCGGTTGTCACTGTAACGACATAATTTTGGAGCAAGACAGACAAACAGAATAAGGCAATTATATATATAGATAGTGTCCCCTCCTGGTATGTATCCCCACCGTGGGCCCCTCCCGGTATATATGTCCTGCTCCTGGTATAGATGTCCCCTTCTATGACACACCTTTTCATCTCTAGAACAACTATTAAGAGGAGACTTTGTGCAGCAGGCCTTCATGGTAAAATAGCTGCTAGGAAACCACTGCTAAGGACAGACAACAAGCAAAAGAGATTTGTTTGGGAATGGACATTAGACCAGTGGAAATCTGTGTTTTGGTGTGATGAGTCCAAATTTGAGATCTTTGGATCCAACCACCGTGTCTTTGTAGAAAAGGTGAACGGATGGACTCTACATGCCTGGTTCCCACCGTAAAGCATGGAGGAGGTGTGGGGGTGATTTGCTGCTGACACTGTTGGGGATTTATTCAAAATTGAAGGCATACAGAACCAGCATGACTACCACAGCATCTTGCAGCGGTGTGCTATTCTATCCGGTTTGCGTTTAGTTGGACCATAATTTATTTTTCAACAGGACATTGACCCCAAACACACCTCCAGGCTGTGTAAGGGCTATTTGACTAAGAAGAAGAGTGATGATGACCTGAACCCAATCGAGATGGTTTGGGGTGAGCTGGACCGCAGAGGGAAGGCAAAAGGGCCAACAAATGCTAAGTATCTCTGGGAACTCTTTCAAGACTGTTGAGAAACCATTTCCAGTGACTACCTCTTGAAGCTCATCAAGAGAATGCCAAGAGTGTGCAAAGTAGTAATGAAAGCAAAAGGTGGCTACTTTGAAGAACCTAGAATATAAGACATATTTTCAGTTATTTCACACTTTTTTAAGTATTTCATTCCACATGTTTTAATTCATAGTTTTGATGCCTTCAATTTTTGGAGTCATGAAAATAAAGAAAACTCTTTGAATTGGGAGGTGTGTCCAAACTTTTGGTCTGTACTGTATGTCCCCATCCTGGGCCCTTCCTGGTATGTATGTCCCCCTCCTGGTATATATGTCCCCCTCCTGGTTTCTTTGTCCCCATCCTGGTATATATGTCCTCTTCTGTGTATATATTTCCAACTCTTTGGGACACATTCTAATATATATATATATATATATATATATATATATATATATATATATCCATCCGGGTTTCTGTCCCCTTCCTGGGCACATTCTGGTATACATGTCCCCAACCTGGTTTACTTGTCCCCATTCTGGTATATACATCCCATCCAGGGCCCTTCCCGGTATGTATATCCTCCTCCTGGTATATATGTCCCAATCCTTGTTTATTTGTCCCTTTCCTGGTATATATGTCCCCTTCCTGGTTTATTTGTCCCCATCCTGGTATATATGTCCTCTTCCTGGTATATCTATCCAACCCTTTGGGGCACATTCGGAAATATATATATATAATAATAATAATAATAATAATCTTTATTTCTATAGCGCCAACATATTCCGTAGCGCTTTACAATTCAGGAGGATCATATACAAACAAGTAACAGTTATAGAAATACAATATTTAGAGGGGAAAAAAAATACAACCCTGCTCGTGAGAGCTTACAATCTACAATGAGATGGGGGGAGAGGCAAGGTTCAAGTGCTTATTTACAATGACAATCCAACCATCTCACGGAAATGGGGCTGGATAATGGTTTCCTGGACCAGTGGGCCCGAGCCTTGAGATGCCTTTGGGTGCCATGGAGTTTGATGTGGAGCTATGTTGTGAGAGGTTGTAGAGGGACTATGTGAATCGAATCTGATTAGGGAGTGTGATAGGCCGCCCTAAAAAGATGCGTCTTTAGGGTGCGTCTGAAGCTGAGTAAGTTGTGATTTGTCCTAACTTCTTGGGGTAGAGCGTTCCAGAGGGTTGGTGCAGCTCGGAAGAAGTCTATATATGTAGATAGATAGATAGCTAGATAAATAGATAGATAGATAGATAGCTTCTTCCTGGTTTCTGTTCCTTCTAGGGCCTCTGCTGGCATATTTGTCAGCCGTAAAAAGAAGAAAAATACATTTTACCCTCCATGGCTCCCACATCACAGGGTGTCCTCTCTGAGCAATGATGCATTTCAGCTGGATGTGCACCCTCTGAAGTGCATCCAGCTGAATTAAGGCAGGGGCTAGGGTAGGTGGGTCCCTACCATCCCTGGCAATCTCCCGCTCCCGTCTTCAGCTCACCGAGCGCTTACCTGTCCCGCTGGCTGCAAATTAGCCATGTATAGTGCTTGAAGTGACATGGCCAGACACCACTGCTGCGGCTGTATCTGGGGCCCGGTGAAGAGCAGGGCCTGGGGCTTAATAAAGCTAAGTAATTACCTTGGACCCAGCTGGGTCTCCCTCTTTACCGGGCCCCATACACCAGTCATGGCTGTCATGCTCTTATGGCATTCCTGCATTCAATGCTGTATGTGCTGCAGATGTTGAACATCTGCATAGTCCCCCTTGCACATGGAATATGCTTGTAGAGAATATTTGCTGGTATGCCTTGACAAGCCTTAGTTTTATTCTATAGAAAGGCATAGTCTGCTGGGCTTCTCTGTATTCACACAGTAAGGCCCCTTTCACACTTCCGTGAAAAACATGCACGTGTGTTACGGGCCGTTTTTCGGGTCCGTATCCCGTTTTTGTGTCCGTTTTTATGGTCCGTGTGGCATCTGTGTGAATTGCGTATGCTAGCCGTGTTTGTGTGTAGAACGTCCGTGTGTGCGTGTGGAATTAACGTGTATGTGTACGTGGAATGTCCGTGTGGAATGTCCGTGTGTGTGATGCACAATGTCGTTTATAAATGTCGGCTGACAGCCGACAGAGTTGCGCGATGAGAATGAACTCGGGTGAACTTCACCAGACTTCATCCTCATACCACGGCTCTGTCTGTGTCGTGTACTGATTAGCGGTCACCTGTGAAGGATTCACCGGTGACCGCTAATCCCCCGAGTGACTGAAGTTTCCCCCCCTCTCTCATACTCACCGATCCCCGATCACCGGCGCGGCGCTGCACGGCGTTCACACTGCTGCGGCGGCTTTTACTATTTTGAAAAAGCCGGCCGCTCATTAAACAATCTCGTATTCCCTGCTTTCCCCGCCCACCGGTGCCTATGATTGGTTGCAGTGAGACACACCCCCACGCTGAGTGACAGCTGTCTCACTGCACCCAATCACAGCAGCCGGTGGGCGTGTCTATACTGTGCAGTAAAATAAATAAATAAATAATTAAAAAAAACGGCATGCGGTCCCCCCCAATTTCAATACCAGCCAGATAAAGCCATACGGCTGAAGGCTGGTATTCTCAGGATGGGGAGCTCCACATTATGGGGAGCCCCCCACCCTAACAATATCAGTCAGCAGCCGCCCAGAATTTCCGCATACATTAGATGCGACAGTTCTGGGACTGTACCCGGCTCTTCCCGATTTGCCCTGGTGCTTTGGGAAATCGGGGTAATAAGGAGTTATTGGCAGCCCATAGCTGCCAATAAGTCCTAGATTAATCATGTAAGGCGTCTCCCCGAGATACCTTTCATGATTAATCTGTAAATTACAGTAAATAAACACACACACCCGAAAAAATCCTTTATTAGAAATAAAAAACACAAACACATTTCCTCATCACCAATTTAATTAGCCCGAAAAAGCCCTCCATGTCCGGCGGAATCCAGGATGGTCCAGCGTCGTATCCAGCTGTGCTACATGGAAGTGACAGGAGCTGCAGCACACACAGCCGCTCCTGTCAGCTCCACGCAGCAAATGAAGAGTGCCGCATGATCAGCTGAGCTGTCACTGAGGTTACCCGCTGTCACTGGATCCACCAGTGCACCAGGGCAAATCGGGAAGAGCCGGGTACAGTCCCAGAACTGTCGCATCTAATGTATGCGGCAATTCTGGGCGGCTGCTGACTGATATTGTTAGGGTGGGGGGCTCCCCATAACTTGGAGCTCCCCATCCTGAGAATACCAGCCTTCAGCCATATGGCTTTATCTGGCTGGTATTGAAATTGGGGGAGACCGCACGCCGTTTTTTTTAATTATTTATTTATTTATTTTACTGCACAGTATAGACACGCCCACCGGCTGCTGTGATTGGGTGCAGTGAGACAGCTGTCACTCAGCGTGGGGGCGTGTCTCACTGCAACCAATCATAGGCGCCGGTGGGCGGGGAAAGCAGGGAATACGAGATTGTTTAATGAGCGGCCGGCTTTTTCAAAATAGTAAAAGCCGCTGCAGCAGTGTGAATGCCGTGCAGCGCCGCGCCGGTGATCGGGGAACGGTAAGTATGAGAGAGGGGGGGAAACTGACTGACAGACTGTGAGAGAGGGACAGACAGACAGAGAGACCGACAGAGAGACAGAGAGACCGACCGACGGACTCAGGGAGATTGACCGACATACACAGAAATAGAAAGAATGGCTGACATCACTAGAAATAAAAACACCAAACGGACACGGACTATAGGTAGATGCATACGTGTTTACTAACGTGTGTGCACATACCCATAGACTTTCATTGTGTCCACGTGTGCGCGCTCCGTGCAGATAACGGACATGCATCCGTGCAAAACGCAAACACATACGGATCACGGACACGCACACACGGACATAATGAAATAACGCACGTGTGACCACAATCATAGATTAACATTGGTGCATGTTTGTCCGTGTCTCCGGTATATACGGAAACGGAACAAACACGCACGTGTTTCACGGACGTATGAAGGGGGCCTAAGATTGTATACCAAATCATTCCTTAGTTTCTGCAGGTCTCTATGTCAGTGTAGGGGCAGATGAGCAAATTTTATGTCCACAGTGAATTTCACCTGTTTTTAAGAGTGAATGGAGAGTTCAGAAAACAGGGGAGAAGAAGTAGTTCATAAGTTGAGAAGGAAATTTCTGTGATAACATACAGTGTATTATAAGGTTTATTATATGCACTACAATATTATCCTATGCAAAGTTTGTAGAAATTATAGCAAAATTTAAGTCTCACAGAAAGTTTCACAGAAAATATTCATTAATACAGTAACAACTTCTTGTGTGACCAAAAACATGAAACAGATCCAAGCAGTAAAGATGCCGTGGATGTAATAGGAAGTAGTGGACTGACACCTAGCATGCCATGGTTGCAATTACCAAAATACTTCTAGCATATGTATATAACTGATTAAAGAGTAACCGTCATATTCATTTTATTTCATCACTCAATAGGACACATAAAAATAAGCAACTTTGTGATATATCTTATCAGAGAAATCTGCTTCTTTCTCCTCTTGTACTGATGGTTCATTCTCAAATTTCTCAATTCACAAGTTAAAAGTATTCAATAAATACAGATTTTCCCATTACTGAGATAGGAGATTGGTGCTTACAAAGTCTATGGAGCGCTGTAAGGGGTACTTTGCACGTTGCGACATCGCTACTGCGATATCGTCGGGGTCAAATCGAAAGTGACACACATCCGGCGCCAGTAACAACGTCGCAACGTGTAAAGCCTAGATGCGCCGATAGGTGATCGCAAAAGCGTCATAAATTGGAGATCTGTGTAGCGTCGGACATTTTCATAGTGTCGCACCAATAGGAGATACGATGTTGTTCCTCGTTCCTGCGGCAGCACACATCGCTGTGTATGAAGCCAAAGGAGCGAGGAACTTCTCCTTACCTGCCTCCAGCAGCTATGCGGAAGGAAGGAGGTGGGTGGGATGTTTACGTCCCACTCATCTCCGCCCCTCCGCTTCTATTGGCCACCTGCCGTGTGGCGCTGTGATGCCGCACGACCCGCCCCCTTAGGAAGGAGGTGGGTCGCCGGCCAGAGTGACGTCGCAGGGCAAGTGCGTGTGAAGCTACCGTTGCAATAGTGTTCGCTACGGCAGCTATCACAAGATGTCGCATGTGCGACGGGGGCGGGTACTATCGCGCTTGGCATCGTGTTCTCACAGGAGAGCCTGCAGTACGTTTATGCCTGCCTATAGTACATCCCTCCTTGTCCACCCTTCATAGAGTCTTAAAAGCACCAATTGTCATCTATCATAGTGATAGGGAAACGTCTTCACGGAGGACAGAATTTACATATTTTGTCCAGGAATTGAAAGTGAAAGAACAATCTAGGAGAAGCAAGTAGTAAATATATCTGATAAGATATTTTACAAAGTTGATTATTTTTATGTGTATTATAAAATGGATTTATGAAATAAACATTTAAACATTGGTTACACTTAAACGATGGTACTTGCCATAACACAATGACAATATGACAGGGTGGCTCAGTAGCCTTGCCACCCTGCAGCACTAAAGTCCTGGAATGAATCCAACCAAAGACAGCATGTGCATGAAATTAATATGTTTTTTCCATGTTATGGTATTACGGTCTCTTCTCACTTAGATGTTGGCTTACAATAAAAATTGTACGTCTGCATTATCCAGAGATCCAGCCTGTTATTCCTGCACTGTCTTTTCATTATAACAGAAGTAGGTGAGCTGATTTGTCTTTAAAGGGAATCGGTCAGCAGATTTTTGCTACCTCATCTGAGAGCGGCATAATGTAGGCAAAGAGATCCTGAATCCAACTATGTATCACTTAGATTACTGGTTGCAGCCATTGTGACACAATCAGAATTTTTAGATTTAGTTATGTAGCAGAGATGAGAGAGCTGGCCTCCCTACACCAGGCTCTCAATACAGATTCTACATAGACAGTGATGTGTCAATCACAGTAGGGGGGTGTGTTGGCATGCCCTGCGTGTGACTTTGTAGTCCGAGCAATGATAAGTCTTGCTCCTTAAAAAAACAACAGATAGCACCTTGAAAAGCATCCCTGAATTCTCTGTGTTAACATGCTGTTCTCAGCTTACATAGCTAAAACCTGTTGACAGATTCCCTTTAACTTACTATACTATTAAATTTCTTCATGTTAAAAGAAGAAACAGTTATCTTGATAAAATAAATGTATTTGACAAACATTTGTTAGTTCTGCAATGTCACTGCAGTCTCAGTGATAATTGTGAAGGACACATTGTTACCTTGGGAAAAAAAAGTTTTAGCTTCTATTGGAGATACCTGATCAAATGAACATACCCTTCAATTATGGCGCAGTCACGCAGTTATTGGCAGGAAGCCATTTGGAAAGCTTTTGATATAATCTATTCTCAGCATAGACAATTTCCTGACAGTACAGAGATTTTCAATCATATGGGTGTTCAGAGGATATATATGTCAACCCATTAACAAAATTAAAAAATGAATTAAAAACTGAATGGGGGAAATACTAATGCAGCGACCCAGTACTTAAGGTGCAGACAGACAACGCAATTGTCCTTGCTATTCAGCCACTAACAACTGCTCTTGTACTTTATTGACAAAGAATATGTAGATATTGATAAGTAGGTAAGAGACGATGTATTTATACTTGTAACTCTATCACTGATACCATGGTATCTGCCAATAAATAAAGTAATTCATAAGTGCCCATAGCTTTGTAGCAAGACAGAAAATTTTCCTAGACGACAGAACTATAGCCCCACGGAGAATTGGCATAAAACAATTAGAAAATCTTGTGACTTTTGGTGTTCTCACAACGGTTTCTGGCCACTCACACACCTTTCAAGTTCATCAGTCCTGGTGGTGTTTTTGTTTACTCCAGAAATGGTACTCCAGTCCCTGACTAACATACAACCAAAGAAGAGAGGGTGCACCACCAAACATGATTACAATATATACATGAAATGCTCACCCGTGCAGCAAGGGAACTGTAGAAACAACAAGAAACAAGTACCGCACATAATTGGGGAGCACAAAATCAGTAAATGATAAAAGGCAACCTTTATTTGTAGCAAAAGTTAAAAACACTAAAATGCAAAAAACACACACCTAGTGACACGGCATGCACCCCCAACCCAGTCCCATAACAATATTCTATATCTTGCAAGTCATAAATACAAGGTTAATAATATGTGGTAGAGGTTGAAATAACAATAAATACCATATATACAACCATAACAGTACCAGGAGGGAGAGTAGCAATGAACCTACACCCTCATAAAGCCACAGAACAGAAGGAAACCCAGCAAAACCAAGACATGGTCAGGAATATAGAAGTACAAGTGCTGAGTATAATCAAATGACCTGGTATGATGATGTGTCTGCATTCACATGCAGGCCATGAAATCCTCTGTACGGCAAGGATGATATGAGACCGGGGACAGAGGGAGGTGGACATGAAGTCCCGTGAGCAGAGCCCACGGGACTTCATGTCCACCTCCCTCTGTCCCCCCTCTGTCCCCGGTGTTTCCTTCTGTTCTGTGGCTTTATGAGGGTGTAGGTTCATTGCTACTCTCCCTCCTGGTACGGTTATGGTTGTATATATGGTATTTATTGTTATTTCAACCTCTACCACATGTTATTAACCTTGTATTTATGACTTGCAAGATATAGAATATTGTTATGGGACTGGGTTGGGGGTGCATGCCGTGTCACTAGGTGTGTGTTTTTTGCATTTTAGTGTTTTTAACTTTTGCTACAAATAAAAGTTGCCTTTTATCATTTACTGCTTTTGTGCTCCCCAATTATGTGCGGTACTTTTTTCTTGTTGTGTCCTGACTAACATACAGTCATATGAAAAAGTTTGGGCGCCCCTATTAATGTTAACCTTTTTTCTTTATAACAATTTGGGTTTTTGCAACAGCCATTTCAGTTTCATATATCTAATAACTGATGGACTCAGTAATATTTCTGGATTGAAATGAGGTTTATTGTACTAACAGAAAATGTGCAATCCGCATTTAAACAAAATTTGACTGGTGCAAAAGTATGGGCACCTCAACATAAAAGTGACATTAATATTTTGTAGATCCTCCTTTTGCAAAAATCACAGCCTCTAGTAGCTTTCTGTAGCTTTTAATGAGTTCCTGGATCCTGGATGAAGGTATTTTTGACCATTCCTGTTTACAAAACAATTCCAGTTTAGTTAAGTTTGATGGTCGCCAAGCATGGACAGCACGCTTCAAATCATCCCACAGATTTTCAATGATATTCAGGTCTGGGGACTGGGATGGCCATTCCAGAACATTGTAATTGTTCCTCTGCCTGAATACCTGAGTAGATTTGGAGCTGTGTTTTGGATCATTGTCTTGCTGAAATATCCATCCCCTGCGTAACTTCAACTTCGTCACTGATTCTTGCACATTATTGTCAAGAATCTGCTGATACTGAGTTGAATCCATGCGACCCTCAACTTTAACAAGATTCCCAGTGCCAGCATTGGCCACACAGCCCCAAAGCATGATGGAACCTCCACCAAATCTTACTGTGGGTAGCAAGTGCTTTTCTTGGAATGCCGTGTTTTTTTGCCTCCATGCATAACGCCTTTTTGTGTGACCAAACAACTCAATCTTTGTTTCATCAGTCCGCAGGACCTTCTTCCTAAATCTAACTGGCTTGTCCAAATGTGCTTTTGCATACCTCAGGGGACTCTGTTTGTGGCATGCTTGCAGAAACGGCTTCTTTCGCATCACTCTCCCATACAGCTTCTCCTTGTGCAAAGTGCGCTGTATTGTTGACCGATGCACATTGATACCATCTGCAGCAAGATGATGCTGCAGGTCTTTGGAGGTGGTCTGTGGATTGTCCTTTACTGTTCTCACCATACTTCTTCTCTGCCTTTCTGATATTTTTCTTGGCCTGCCACTTCTGGGCTTAACAAGAACTGTACCTGTGTTCTTCCATTTCCTTACTATGTTCTTCACATTAGAAACTGACAGTTTAAATCTCTGAGACAACTTTTTGTATCCTTCCCCTGAACAACTATGTTGAATAATCTTTGTTTTCAGATCATTTGAGAGTTGTTTTTTGAGGAGCACATGATGCCACTCTTCATAGAAGATTCAAATAGAACAACTTGCAAGTGGGCACCTTAAATACCTTTTCTCATGATTGGATACACCTGCCTATGAAGTTCAAACCTCAATGAGGTTACAAAACCAATTTAGTGCTTTAGTAAGTCAGTAAAAAGTAGTTAGGAGTGTTCAAATCAAGAAATTGATAAGGGTGCCCATACTTTTGCACCGGTCAAATTTTGTTTAAATGCGGATTGCACATTTTCTGTTAGTACAATAAACCTCATTTCAATCCAGAAATATTACAGAGTCCATCAGTTATTAGATATTAATAGGGGTACCCAAACTTTTTCATATGACTGTAGCATTTCTGGCAAGGCACAAGGAGGTGCACTCCACCGATAATTTCCACCGAATTTAGTAAGTGGCATCTCCTAATGTGTTTGGCACGTCCAAACACTACATTAAGACTGGAGTATATAAAGCATTTTAGTGAAAATATACCGAATTTTTCAGTTTTTAAGATGCACCCCAAATTTAGAGGGGAAAAAAAGGTAAAAAAAATGGGGTCCATCTTAAAATCCGGGAGGAAGGATGGAAAGGGGTCACAGAAGGCAGGGGCGGTGGTAGTGCAGGTCGATACTGCGGGTGGTTCAGCCGGTGGGTGTCCCAGATGCTGTGAGGTAGGCAATTTCCGGAAACTGTTGGTGGTGCGGGCTTCAATAAAATTGCGCCCAGGTGGACGCGTGCTTAGATTCAGCTATCGGTTCAATTACAAGCCGAGATCTCTTCTGCGCATGCGCCACCTCCGGGCACCCTTTTACTTAAGTCTGCTGCCAGGAGATCAATGGGCCGGAGGCGACGGGTGAGCAGATGAAATCTTGAGCTTAGAACTCCACCTGCACATGCGCTGACTCCAGGCGCCATTATTTGAAGCCCGAACTGCCGACATCTTCAGGATGCCCCTGACTCACAGCACAGCAGCCCACAACACCGCAGCACAACGCCCTGCAGGCTGCAGCATAGCGCCCCACAAGCCCCAGCACAACACCTACAGCCCCCAGCATTGCTCTAACCTCCTGCTACCCCTCTCTACCACCGCCCGGTAAGGTGCATTCGGATTATAAGACGCACCGCTCATTTTACTGTCAAATTTCTTATAATCCGAAAAATACAGTACTTTAAAAACAGCTCGGAATCAAACCACAAGGGTAACTAGACAAAAAGGCGGCGCCCACCAAGCTTCATCTAATCCTCTGGTTTTGATTGACAGGTCTCTCCCTATAAACGCATGTGTGGCGCCCTGGACAAGCCAGGTCGTCACAGGTACTACACCAACACACCCTACACCCCGGCTAGGCACACCTAAGTCAAACACAAATCCTTGTTGCCTTCCTCCAGGGGCTGATGTCCACACCAGGGGGTGGGCCAGGCGGTTGGTCCCGCCCACCAAGGAGTTCACAGTCCTGGAGGCGGGAAAAGGGTTCAGTTTAGAGTTCAGTTTTGGAGAGGGAAGTGGTAGGAGAGGAGATGGACCGTGTCCGGGTGCGTGGCCCGGGCACACAGCAAGGTTGGCAGACGGTGGTGACCGTCTGCAGGAGAGGCTGATTGGAGAGAACCGTAAGGACCGGGGACGGGCGGTGGCCCGCCGGTACCAGATCGGGGAGTGAAGAGAAGCCAGCACCATTAGGCAGCGCCTACGGACCCCGACCAGGCTAGGAGTCGCCGTAAAACCGGTCAAATCCGTTAGCGAAGGGAACCTCTGGGGTTTCCCAGCAGTCAAGACCCGATTGAAGGCAACAGCTCACACCGTAGAGGGAAACACAGTCACCGCCAAGGCTACAGTTCCCAGGGCCAGAGCCTGCGGGCAAAAGGGGCTCCCTCAGCATCCATCCAAGCTGGGGAGCGGATTACCGGTGGGAAGCCATTGGAACCGTAAACACAACACAGGTGCAGGGAAAGGCAGTTACCATCAACCTACCGGGAGGAGAACAACCGCAGCCGACTGTGGGACCCGTCCATCCAGCCGTTTGTTTGACCAGAGACTCTGTGTGAATTACTGGCTGAGTGAGTACCACCGTGCCGTGCGGCACAGCGCTGCCCCTGCGACCCTGCACCTCACCAGGCCCCGTAACCCGCCTGCCATCCCTAAAACCCTCACCGGGGCAACCAACCCCCTACCCACGGAGGGGAGAACCAACATCACAGCTGCTCCCTGTCATTGCTCCTGGGATCCCCGTCCAGAGCAGCGGTGGTGTAACAACTTCACCACAACCGTGGATGGTGTCACGGACAATATCCCCAAACCACACACCACCCCCCTTTCACTCACAGGCGAGGAACGCCGCTCGAGTCCCCGGGATCCGGCCCACCACTCGAGCCACCACCGAGCAGCAGCAGCAGCCGGACCCGAGCAGTGGGTGAGCGCAGCGTCCCCTCCTCCGCCCGCGACACATGCAGAGATAGGCACATCACTCAAGGAGAGCAGTGCAGTGCTCAGCGGGTTTTATAGTGTGCTTTCTCCAAAAGGCCGCAGCATTTCAGTCAAACATACATGGCTGAGATCATACAGTCAGTGCTTTATACATGCTGCCCGTGGACCGTGTAGCATGTATCAGCTATCAGGTTCCCTTTAAAGAGAGTCATAGTGAATTATCTGATAATGTGAGACAAAAACTTCTTATGGATGATGTCATCATTTTACAGCTTTAGTCTTTAACGAAAGAGGCATGAAAAATTCATTTCAGAAAGGCTTTAAGTGATTGAAGAACATTCAATTAATTAACCTAGAATACTTTAATGAAATATCTTTAAAGCAAAGATGGATTACAAGAATGGACACCTCTATGGGGCTTTCAAGTGATTCTATAGATAAAATGTGTTAAATAAAAAGTTTATGATATTTTATCTCATGTAAAATGCCCATTTAGGTCGGGGTCACTCCAGCGTATATTCTCTCTGAGAGAGAATTGGTTTGATTATTATTATTATTATTATTATTTATTATTATAGCGCCATTTATTCCATGGCGCATTACAAGTGAAAGAGGGTATACGTACAACAATCATTAACAGTACAAGACAGACTGGTATAGGAGGAGAGAGGACCCTGCCCGCGAGGGCTCACAGTCTACAGGGAATGGGTGATGGTACAATAGGTGAGGACAGAGCTCGTTGTGCAGTGGTCTACTGGACTGAGGGCTATTGTAGGTTGTAGGCTTGTTGGAAGAGGTGGGTCTTGAGGTTCCTCTTGAAGCTTTCCACGGTAGTGGAGAGTCTGATGTGCTGAGGTAGAGCGTTCCAGAGTATGGGGGATGCACGGGAGAAATCTTGTACACGATTGTGGGAAGAGGAGATAAGAGAGGAGCAGAGAAGGAGATCTTGTGAGGATCTAAGGTTGCGTGCAGGTAGGTACCGGGAGACTAGGTCACAGATGTAGGGAGGAGACAGGTTGTGCATGGCTTTGTATGTCATGGTTAATGTTTTGAACTGGAGTCGTTGGGCGATGGGAAGCCAGTGAAGGGATTGCCAGAGTGGCAAGGCTGGGGAGTAGCGAGGGAAGAGGTGGATTAAGCGGGCTGCAGAGTTTAGGATAGATTGGAGGGGTGCAAGAGTGTTGGAAGGTAGGCCAGAGAGCAGGAGGTTGCAGTAGTCGAGGCGGGAGATGATGAGGGCATGCACTAATGTTTTTGCAGATTCTTGGTTAAGGAAAGCACGGATCCGGGAGATATTTTTGAGTTGTAATCGGCATGAGTTGAAGAGGGCTTGGATGTGTGGCTTGAAGGATAGAGCAGAGTCGAGGGTCACTCCAAGGCAACGAGCTTGTGAGACTGGGGTGAGTGAGCAACCATCAAGTTTGATGGAAAGGCTTGTTGGAGGAGATGAGTGAGGAGGAGGAAAGACAATAAACTCTGTTTTGTCCATGTTAAGTTTTAGGAATCGTGCAGAGAAGAAGGATGAAATAGCAGACAAACATTGTGGTATTTTGGTTAGTAGAGAGGTAATGTCAGGTCCAGAGAGGTAGATCTGTGTGTCATCGGCATAGAGATGATACTGGAAGCCGTGGGACTCTATGAGCTGTCCCAGGCCGAAGGTGTAGATAGAGAACAGCAGGGGTCCAAGAACAGAATTGATTATGTTAAAGGGTTATTCCCATCTTCAAGATCCTATCCCAATATATAGTAAGGGTAATAATAATAATAATATTAGCAAATACCTCCAATTAGAAATGTTGCATAGTTCTTCTGATCCCTATGTTGCTTACCTCATGTACAGGGCATTTTAATAGCAAGAAATTGGCCATAGTAAAATACCAACTTATGGGACCACTCAGTGGTGCCCCATAAGGATTTGCCTACTCCAAGAACCATAAATAACTGGAGAAAAGAGGGAGATGAGGCAACAAACGTGTGAAAAATTCCATATTTATTCATATCAATCACATGTATAAATAATTACAATATATATCGATAGGAAAAGGTCAGACAATACAGCAGGAATAAACAGGGGGAGGTAAAAAGTGTATGTGGGGGCATCCCTTGCCATTCAGAACCAGACAAAATAGGAATGTATAAGGGACTGCAATGCCAACAAGTACAATAGGGTTAACCCATGAAGGGGATTTATTTGAGAGGTGGCGGGGTAAAACCCAATGGAAAAAGACCGTGAAAATACGTGTCCTATATAGGACAGAAAATATTGTGGACACACAGCGGGTGGGCACCCATGCATGTATGAACTCCCAGCAGGACCTCCGAAAAAAACGCAGTATAAATTGGACTTATGGGCTGTGCAGAGCCAGGGGCAAGGGAGAAACGCTTCCCAAAATTGATGTAAATCTGGTAGTCCAAACCCAATGCACCACACAGCCCAGACGATCCAGAAATAAGAGGAAAGTTCCAATCATATAACTACGGTGGGAGGCAATGCAAAGAGGAGCTATAGGGGTACATATGCAGGGATTGTACACCAACCGAGGTAAGCATATATATAGTTCCCCATTAGGATTTACCACAGCCACAGAAGGAGGTTTATGTAATGCCGTCGGGGCTACAACAGACGCTGAGACAGAACAGTCATTTCAGCATAAGGGTAAGTTCACACAGTGCGTTTTTCGCGGCGTTTTTGCGCAGTTTTCGGGTGCGTTTTTGCTCAGAAAACTGCATGACTTTGCTTCCCCAGCAAAGTCTATGATGTTTCATTTTTGCTGTCTGCACACAGCGTTTTTTTTCAGCTGCGTTTTTGTGGTGCCACAAAAACGCAGCATGTCAATTATTCCCGCGTTTTTCACTGCGCTTTTCATCCATTGAGTGCAATGGGATGTTGAAAGACGCAATGAGAAACGCAAATAGCTGCGTTTTGGTGCGTTTTGGTGCGTTTCTAAGACCAAAAACGCAGCTATAAACGCAGGAGGTGGGTAGTAAAGTGACATGTACAGGAAGAGGATTCCTTCTGTCAGTAAACACAGAAGCGTGAATCCTCCCGGTACCGTCACCGCCGCTTTCACCTCCGGTCCTGTGCATGTATGCTGCCGTGCGGCGCCATGTTCGGGCGGGAGGTGGAAGCGGCTGCGAAAACAAAAGTGAACAGTAGAAAAAAAATAATTCATACCTGTCTGCAGACTCCCGGTGCCATGCCCGCTCCCACCTCCTCTCACGGTATCGCCGCTCCAGCTGTGTGCAGACGGCCGGGACACCTCCGATGGATCACCTGATGCAGTCACCTGACGCATCAGCTGATCGTAAGTATCGCGGTGACGCGGGCGCCCGGAGACTTCATCCCTGATTACCGGCAGCTGCTGCAGCGATCGGACAGGATCAGACTCCCGCCCCATCGCTCCAGGAGCTGCCGGTAATCAGCACATAAGTGAGTATTTGTTTTTTTTTTTTGCACCGATGCATTTGCTGATTGTATAAACGGCTTTTATACAATCAGCTGCTGTGTCATGTGCTTCAGCCCCTAGAACCTGACACATCATCTGATCGCTTTGCCTTCTAGCAAATCCATCAGATGATATTGGATCCGGATTGGACGGCGCGGGACCCTTGACCCAGGATTACTGCGGAGGGGGGTCTTTATTTCAATAAAGATGGAGTCACTAATTGTGTTGTGTTTTATTTCTAATAAAAAATATTTTTCTGTGTGTTGTGGTTTTTTTTTTATCTTTACTAGAAATTCATGGTGGCCATGTCTAATATTGGCGTGACACCATAAATTTCGGGCTTAGGGCCCGCTGATAATATACAGCTAGCCCTAACCCCATTATTACCCAGCGAGCCACCCGGCATCAGGGCAGCTGGAAGAGTTGGATACAGCGCCAGAAGATGGCTTCTTCTATGAAAGCGCCATTTTCTGGGGTGGCTGCGGGACTGCAATTCACAGCGGGGGTGCCCAGAAAGCATGGGCACCCTGCACTGTGGATTCCAATCCCCAGCTGCCTAGTTGTACCCGGCTGGACTCAAAAATTGGGCGAAGCCCACGTCATTTTTTTTTTTTTTAAATTATTTCATGAAATTCATGAAATAATTAAAAAAAAAAGGGCTTCTCTATATTTTTGGTTCCCAGCCGGGTACAAATAGGCAGCTGGGGTTGGGGGCAGCCTGTACCTGCCTGCTGTACCCGGCTAGCATACAAAAATATGGCGAAGCCCACGTAATTTTTGGGGGGGCAAAAAACTCCTGCATTCAGTCCTGGATGGAGGATGCTGAGCCTTGTAGTTCTGCAGCTGCTGTCTGCTCTCCTGCATACACTATTGGATGGAGTATGCTGAGCCTTGTAGTTCTGCTCCCTCTGCGTCTCCCTCCAGCAAACAGTCCTGTATGGAGCATGCTGAGCCATGTAGTTCTGCAGCGGTCTGCTTTATTGCTTACACTAGTGGAGAATGAAGAACATATTGAAGAAGGAAATGACATCAGACCTTTTTTTTTTTTTTCAACAATCTTTTTTAATGGCATTGTTCACTGAAAAAAAAAAACGCATAAAGACGCAGTGAGCAAAAACGCACCAAATCGCGGCAAAACGCGTGCGTTTTTTGCTGCGTTTTTTTTTACGCGGGTGCGTTTATGTGCGGTTTTTGCCGCAAAAAACGCACAAAAACGCAGCGTCAAAAAAACGCAGTTTGTGAACATAGCCTTAGCATGCATGCAGTGAATCATGGCCTGGAGCGCCGTGCGGTCATGGGGAAACCACATATAATAAGGGCAAGGCAGAATAATAATACCTGGTGGCTGGTTCGGAGGGCAAGGAACAGGCTCCTGACAGCTGTTTTGCAGCGTTGGCTTTATCCTTTGATAATGATTGTTATGAATAAATATGGAATTTTTCACACATGTTTGTTGCCTCATCTCCCTCTTTTCTCCAGTTATTTATGTACAGGGCATTGCAGCTTAGGTATCCATGGCTACGACCATGCATATAGACTCAGCTAGTTAGTTGCTAGTGGTCATAACTATGAATACCTAAGGTCCTGCAATACCCTGAACATGAGGTAAGTGACATAGCTAATCAGGAGAACAATACTACATTTCTATTTGGAGGTATTATATTATCATTATTATACCTACTCAATATTGGGATAGGATCCTGGAGATGGGGAATAACCCTTTAATGTCACTTTGATCAAACTGTGATCCACTTGTCAGTTTCATGTGATCCGATCTAGCATGAGAGCATTGTATCACAGGTGAGAAGAAGATGAATAACAATTTGTCCATCTTCTCCATTCTATGAGTCCATGGAAATCAGACTGCAATCGGACGTCATCCCAGTGCAGTCCAATGATTTCCATGGACCCATATACTTGAATGGGTGCGAGACATGTTATTTGTGCTTCCACTTGCAGCATGTTGCAATTTTTTTTCTCATGCTAAACAGGATCGCAGATATCAAGGTATCATTTTATTAAACCTCCTAGGACCTACATGCCCATATAGACAGCTTAGGAGGGCTGGTCCTACTGATAAATTCCATTTAAAGCTATTAGACATGTTAAAAAGATATATCCATATGTATGTATTTTAACTCTTTTTATGCCCCCACCAGGTTGTCACCAGAGCTTCTATAGGTCTACCAAGGATTTGTTAGGTTGTAGAATTTCATTCATCCATTGGGAGCAGATTCTTGTTGCCCCCTGATCTCTTCACGGCTCCTTTTGTCAGAATACAGGAGTTAAGGTACCGTCACACTAAGCAACTTACCAGCGATCCCAACAATGATAGGGATCGCTGGTAAGTTGCTAGGAGGTTGCTGGTGAGATGTCACACTGCGACGCTCCAGCGATCCCACCAGCAACCTGACCTGGCAGGGATCGCTGGAGCGTGGCTACACGAGTTGCTGGTGAGCTCACCAGCAACCAGTGACAAGCCCCCAGCGCCGCATGGAAGATGCTGCGCTTGGTAACTAAGGTAAATATCGGTAACCAACCCGATATTTACCTTGGTTACCACCGCACGGAGCTACACGTGCAGAGAGCAGGGAGCAGCGCACACCGCTTAGCGCTGGCTCCCTGCTCTCCTAGCTACAGCACACATCGGGTTAATTACCCGATGTGTGCTGCAGCTAAATGTGCACAGTGCAGGGAGCAGCGCACACCGCTTAGCGCTGGCTCCTTGCTCTCCTAGTTACAGCACACATCGGGTTAATTAACCCGATGTGTCCTGCAGCTACATGTGCACAGAGCAGGAGCCGGCACTGACAGTGAGAGCGGCGGAGGCTGGTATCAAAGGTAAATATCGGGTAACCAAGGACAGGGCTTCTTGGTTACCCGATGTTTACATTGGTTACCAGCCTCTGCAGAAGCCGGCTCCTGCTGCCTGCACATTTAGTTGTTGCTGTCTCGCTGTCACACACAGCGATGTGTGCTTCACAGCGGGACAGCAACAACTAAAAAATGGCCCAGGACATTCAGCAACAACCAACGACCTCACAGCAGGGGCCAGGTTGTTGCTGGATGTCACACACCGCAACATCGCTAGCAACATCGCTGCTACGTCACAAAAGTTGTTCGTTAGCAGCGATGTTGCTAGCGATGTTGCTTAGTGTGACGGGGCCTTTAGATTAGATCCAGCTTTGTGCTGATAAATATTACAGCTTTTATCTCACAAGCAACCATTTTATCTCCCGGTGAGACGCAATGGGCTCACAGTCACCAATTCTTTTCCCCATTCTGTTCGTAAAAGTACAATATTATAGTAAATTAATTGGTCAAATAATAACTCGAGGACAATTTTGTGCAAAGTCCTTCTGAAAACCTCATGAAAAGCTACCTTGCTGATGATCTCTGCGGGCAGCTAATGGCAGAGTGCTTATGATTACAAAGCGGAAACATGTAATTCTGTTACAGACACATAATTGATTCTGACTGATTGCCAAGGGCCGTGCCACAATCTTATGTGCACTAGATCTAGAAACGTTGCCCACTTTGCTTGTGTCAATTAACGGTTACAGTATGTGTAGGAAATAATTGTCAGACATTTGGTAATAGACAATGAAAGCATATGGAAGTATTGGATGGACGGTGTTCTCCCATCAGTTCCCAGCATCCACTAACAATATAGTGTCTTAGAGGAATCATATGGGGGGGAAGGGGGGTATTTTCACCAATCATATATAATTGTCGTATGTATTTTACAACATGGATTGTCTGTATATCGGCTCCTACAATGGATCCCTATAGACACTAGTTACCTGGCCAAGACTGTCAGTCACAACTCTTCCAAACACATGCACTTTTGACTTAAGAAGAGGCATGTAAATGCCAAACACCTCTGTTATCTGAGATCCTCCCTCAAAGTCATTTGCAAAAAACATTTGTAGTGTCCCTGAAACCCTCAGGGTGCTATAAGGTTCTGCATCCTCACCAGGCACCAGGATGCAGGGCCTACCCCCCTTAGGGACACAGAACCCCAGTGCCGGTAACACCAAAAACCCAGGTAATCCCAGTGTTCCCCAACATTCCCCCCATACAATGGTACCCAGTTAGGGTGGGACCAATGGATGGCCGCCTAGAGGTGGATCCACTCCAGTCCACTAGTTGACCAGGTGGGAGGGGCAGACTGTGGAGAGTAGTCAGTGTGTGAGTTGACAGTGGAAGTGTAAAGAGGTGACTGAGCAACGTCCTGACTTGGGTTAATGATGACCTGGTACCCAGGAGAGATTGTTGCCGGTGGAGCACGGTGGAGTACTCCCGAAACTACGCACCGACAGGGTACAGGACCCTAGGACAGGAAAGAGCTTCAAGCCGACCTGTTAACACCTGCACAACAAGGGGACCATCAAGGACCTTGCTGACCCTAAAGAATCCGAAGGCTCAGTAGCAACGGGAGAACCGGGGACAGGACCAGAGACTGCATCCCCACAGGGTTCACGCTACCGTCAGGCGGACAGAAGTGGACAAACCACAGACTCTGGACCCCCAGTGTTCCATACCACGGGGACCCACTTACCAGAGACAGGTGCAGGGGAAGAAGGTACCAGAGAACCAGACTGGCACTGGGACGAAGGGGACCTGGAGGCGAAACCAGCCGGCCTCGGGCTACCAGTTAACATCCCAAAGTGAGTAAACCTGTTGCACTGAATACCTGTCTGGACTCCTTCTTCCGACGCCCACTGCACCATACACCTGCTGGGGCAATACCCTACTTGCGGAGGGACTAATACTA
Source organism: Anomaloglossus baeobatrachus (assembly GCF_048569485.1). NCBI lineage: Eukaryota > Metazoa > Chordata > Amphibia > Anura > Aromobatidae > Anomaloglossus > Anomaloglossus baeobatrachus. Next base: position 420,145,080 of record NC_134356.1, on the reverse strand, counting down.
GCTGCTAATACCATCAGCCCCAGTAGACATTCTGCAGCGATGGCTCCCTATACTTAGCCGCAACACCGCAAGTGGCATCACGAAAAAACTATATTCAGAAATCCCCTGTAAATATCCCCATTACAAAAAGGGCCCAGGGCACAGAACCGGGTAACGGCCACCATCGTGACATTCCCAAGACGTACACTGCCCGGAACCGAGTACCCCATATCCCTGGGTGCTACACATCTAACAAATTTTACCCTTTCCATCCGGTGTTTACAGAATGCATCTAATTATCGCTTTTAACCCTTCCCATCTTGAATTAGGCCAGCCTAGCAACCTAAGCATGCATGGTTCTTGTGGGAGTCAGGAAATATAGCGTTTAGCTGATGCCTATTGAATGTGGATTACTTTTGATTGATTACAAATCCTATATAAAACTATAGGACTGCAATACAAGATTGGTTTTACAGGTACCTATAAATGAGCATTAATCCTACATTTATTTCTCAATTAGCTCATGACCAACTTATGATCTAATAATGTCATGCACGGACTTGGGGAACTTGCCAGTAGTTTTTTCTACCAAATTCAGTAAAAACTATCATGATGTAGTACATATTATCAAAAAATATCTCCCTATATTATCAACTGATGACACTTTATATCAAATTTTGAATAAGGGAGTGAAATTTATGTTGAAAAGAAATACTACACTGAGTGCTACATTATCACCAAGTCACCACACTAATAAATCAGTTAATGATAGGACAGAAAATATTGCTGGCAACTGGTTACCAACAAAAGGGTCATACAAATGTGGACACAGATCCTGCGGTTTATGTGGTTTTATGCTAAACACAAAAATGTTTTCATCTAATGTCAATAATAAAAACTTTGAGACAAATTCCATGATTAATTGCAGCACGGATAATGTAGTTTACTTAATCTCCTGTATAACATGCAGGCTACAATATTTGGTAGTGTACCGCCCCAGGGCTGGGCCGGCTGCCGAGCCACTCGGATCCGTGCTTGTCGGTGGGTGGTTTGAGCTCTCCACGGACCCGGGGGTCACGTCGCTCTGAAAGGGGGTTGGCGCTACACGTAGGGACTTTGGTGGCCGGAGCCACGGTGGTTTGCAGGGGATTTAAGTTCGTGATGCCACCCACGGGTTGTGGTGAATGGATGCACACCCCCGCTGCCGTTGACTAGGCTCCCGGGGAAGGTGTTGCGCAGCTTTGTGTTAACCCCCTCTGTGGGTAGGGGGATGATGGTCCCGGGGGCCCGAGGGAGGTGCTCAGGCGAGGGGATGGATGCATGCTTGGGTGTCAGCGCGGTGCGGCGCAGTGTGCGGCCCGCAGGCACTGGTGTACTCACTATGATAAACACGCTGGAGTCTCTGGTAAACCAAACAAGATGGTGAACGGTGCCCGCAGTAGGCTGCAGTTTCCCCTTAACAGATTGGTGGTTTCCGCCTTTCTCCTGCACCTCTCTTGTGTAAAAATCACGACTCTTATGCCTAAGCAACGGTAGTCTGCTCCCCGACTTGTTACATGTCGGGAGAGCCCTCTTTGCCCGCAGACGCTGGCCCCTCGGGTCTCTATGCCTGGGCGGTGGCTTTACCCGTATGGTTGGGCTGTTGTCTTCAGTCGGGTCTTATGTGGGAAAGGTCCTAAAGTCCAGTCCTCAATCAGTTGATTTGACTCAGCCCGGTTGTTTTTGTGCCTCGTACTGGGTCTCAGTACCCCTCCTGGTGCTCCGGTTTCCAATCGGTTCCCCGGTTCGGTACCGGCGGGCCAGCGCCCGTCCCCGGTCCCTACGGTTCCACCGGCTGTAATCCCAGCTCCTGCAGACGGCCACCACCATCTGCCTCTTTGCACCCTTCCCCCAGTTGCCACAGGTAATCTTATCCTATATAGCAGGTTCCTACTTGCCCATACACAGGAGGTTTTTAACCTAGAGAGAGGCTTCAGCATAGCGTCAGGGACCCAGTTACGAGATATGCCGTGAAGGGGCAACTGGGCAGATATACAAATGGCCATTTATATATGCTAAATATCTCATTTTTCTCAGATTTTCCTTAGCAGTAATGCAGGTCCATGTTCACATATTCATGGTTTCCATACTTTAGCATTATCAGAGTGCAAACTGTTTTTTTGTATTCTTTGCCACAGGTGACTGGGCTCCAACCCAGACACCTGGTGTAGACTTTGGCAGGCCTGAGCACAGGTCTGCCCTTGAACTTGACTCCACTTCACTCCACTGTCAAGACTAGACTACTACTCCACTGTTTTCCCGCCTCCGGGCCTGTGAACTCCTCGGTGGGTGGAGGCAACATCCTGGCTCTGCCCCCCTGGTGTGAACATCAAACCCGGAGGGAGGTGACAAAGGTTTTGAAGTTTGGCTGCTGTCACCTTATTAAGGGGAGGGGGTTTGTGTGCATGGGACTACGTGGGACGACCTGGCTAGTCCAGGGCATCACATTAGCACATTTCGTCCTCTGAGAAGGGGAATATCAGAACATGCATATGATGCAAATAATATTACAACTAGAAGTTTATCGGGAGCCTCCCAGTATTTCCTAAAAACGCATGCTGGAGATTTAAAGAGCATGCAAGTTAATGCAATTGAGAAAGTAAAATTACCTAAGAGGGGGGGGAATTTGAAGGAGATTTTACTCCAGAGGGAGATTAAGTGGATTTTTCTAATGGGAACGAGGTTTCCCTTTGGCCTGAAAATGAGAAATGATCTGTTATGTGCTTATTAATGTTTAATGTTTGATGTATTTACCTATACATAGAATAATTCAATATTGAATTGTTGTTTCCAATGTGTGTTTTTTTCTTGTTTTTTTCTTGATGTAAAAGAATTTTTTTTTACTTGTTTGCCCCTATATGGTTAATGAAGGTTTTTGCTGCACCTTCCTTGTTTTGTGATTTCATGTCCGGGTCCTAGCCCCTTTTTAATGAGTCCTTGTTTCAGATGGGTTAGAGACAGATTAAGAACAACACGTTCAAAACGCATCCTCTTGTGGGCTTATGTCGACCCTTGTAATGGACTTTTTAACATGAACTAAAAAATAAAAAATTTGAATATTTTTAAAGAAAACTTTCTTTGGACTGGATTGCTGGAATTTTTTCTGGATTAACTATTCAAGCAAGCCTTGCCGACTTTCCCTCCATGCACAGTCCAAAGTTTAACGGTCTACATTGAGCAGGTGAGCCAGACAAAAAACTTTTTTCTTGTCATGGTTCTTGTGGGAGTCAGGAAATATAGCGTTTAGCTGATGCCTATTGAATGTGGATAACTTTTGATTGATTACAAATCCTATATAAAACTATAGGACTGCAATACAAGATTGCTTTTACAGGTACCTATAAATTAGCATTAATCCTACATTTATTTCTCAATTAGCTCATGACCAACTTATGATCTAATAATGTCATGCACGGACTTGGGGAAGGTCCGAAGTACGGCGAGACACTCAGCAAACAGGGTTGCCACCACAACAAACAAGTGGTACACCAGAGACACTTTAACAACGGTCCTTGTGCTAGGGAAGAGGATGATGTGAAACCTCCTGCACTCACATGCAGCTGCACCCTTCACTCCTAGCCAGTCCCTATACAGGTTACGCACCTTTGCCAACCAAGATACCTGAAGCCCTGAGAGACCCTGTAATAACCCTGGCTAGTGAGCTAGCAGGTGAGGATTGCTAGTCCCACCGCTGCATTAATACAACAAATCAGAATCAACAAAGGATAAAGCCCAACTTCACGGCAGCAGTTAGACAACAGGACTGCAGTCTACACTGCTTCACACAAGGGCTCCAGCAACTCTTTCCACCTCAAGGCCTAGCATCAGAATGAAGCAGAATAACCAGCACCCTCTTCTAGGAGATGTGACCATTTATAGGGGAAGGGAGTGGTCACCAACCGGAGCACCTGAGGCCAGGAGTCAGAAGCTGCTGGAAAGCTGCTGGCAACAAAACTGACATTACCCTATTCAGTAACAAAGGAAAGGGAATACAATTAATATGAGGACAGAGTTTCAAATGAAAAAGAGAGACTCTGGCCCAGATCCTGTCACAAGTTTCGACCGTGACAAAGAGGATGACTGGAGAAAAGTCTTTGTAAACAACTGTCTTTGAGTGAAAGTGACACTGAATCAAGGCTGGGGCAATATGGAGATTTTAGCAGTAATGCAATGTGACAATTGTCTAACTGATTGCTTTGAAAACAGAACTAAAGTGTAACTGACATTTTAAAAAAACTTTTGATATATCATAGAAACATGTCATAATTCTTAAAATCAATGGATGATCAGGTTCTGGCATTGCCAACAATTATTAAAATGACTTGTTAAGCCTGCTTTACACGCTACAATATATCTTACTGTGTGTCGGCGGGGTCACATCGTAAGTGACGCACATCCGGCATCGTAAGGTACATTGTAGTGTGTGACAGGTACGTGCGATTGCGATTGAACGTTAAAACGTTCATCGCATACACGTCATTGAATCCTGACGTATTGCACGTCAGGTTGTTCAATGTTCCCGAGGCAGCACACATCGCAGTGTGTGACACCCCGGGAACATTGAACAGATCTTACCTGCGTCCCGCGGCTCCCGCCGACAATGTGGAAAGAAAGATGTGAGCGGGATGTTTACGTCCCGCTCAGCTCCGCCCCTCCGCTTCTATTGGCCGGCTGCCGGGTGACGTCGCTGTGACGCCGAACGTCCCTCCCACTTCAGGAAGTGGACGTTCGGCGCCCACATCGAGGTCGTATGGACGGGTAAGTACGTGTGACGGGGGTTAATCATTTGCGCGGCACGTTCAACAAATTGAACGTGCCACACATACGATGGGGGCGTTGCAAATCGCATACGATATCGTATGCGAAATTGCAACGTGTAAAGCAGGCTTTAATCACTGTCCTTCGACAGCACCAAAGACAAGCTCGATACAAAGCTATGGAATCAGTCTCAAAGTAGAGTGCAGCACCATGGTCCTTAAAGATCAAGACTTCTAAAATGTCTGTATGATTGTTAAAAAGTCTTTGAAATGATAGTTAATTATGCTTTAAATCGGATCTCTGGCCAGATTTCACAATCCAAAATGCATGCAATATTATATTGATCTATGTGGCCTGAAAAGAATGACTGTATAATCATTTTTTTAAAGCACCATTCCAGCCTTTTTTTTTTAATTTCACCGCTGGAGGGATGCTTTAAATGTAAGCCCCCTGCTCCCTGTCTTATGCTCATCTGCTGCTGTGTTCATATTTTTCCTGCATCGTTCCGGTCAGTATCCTATAATTTGTGACCTATAAGCTGCTACAGAGTTCACAACTCTATGAGAGCCTCGTTCTGGCCTACATTGACTTGTATTGAGCGCTTGTCACGTAGCTTCTGACTTCTGGCAGGTCAGAAACTACCGGTACAAGATGGCGCCACAGGATGAGAGTGGCGCCAATGAAAACGCGAGAGGGTGAGTATAAGGATGGGAGCATGGACTTACATTTAATCCCTTCATGACATCCCCCGCACCGCTGGCGATTCTTAACCTGCTAAATCACAGCGGCATTTAGCACGCACCTACATGTCGGCTCACCATTCTAAGTGCCCATTGGCACGCCCATAATCATGGGTTGCCAATGGTTTACTATGACAGCAGGTGGTCTGCAGAAGACCTCTATGCTTGTCATAACAATGCTCCTTTGAAACCCTGCCTGTCGCTGGGCTTCAAAGGAGATAGTCATTTTCACTATATACAGCATTCCTGTATAAAAACACCAAAAACCTGAGCTGTGACAATTGTTCAATAAACATGCAACATTACAAGCATGTGAATTGCAGCCTCAAGACTAGAAAAAAAAACAAGGAGAAAATTGTAGAAAAAATACCCTGACTATAAATAAATAAATTGCAAGTGCTTAATAAACAGGGTACTTAGTATATACATTTTTGCAAAAAGGTAAGAAGCTGTCTCACCTCGTCACGGTGTACCCATCTGAGACAGTCCCTAACCTACTAAAGTTAAAAACATATTCTGTACCTGACTTGTGTCATGTCAAAACTTCAATATGGATGGTAAAGTGGTTAGCTGGGTCCCAGATTAAATACACAGCAAAAAGTGAGAAGCAGGTAATTGTCCAGCCTCAGTATCAGGAGGGCTGCACCCCCAACTTGCATTAAAGCAAGATAACAGACAAAAAACACCAAAAACCTGAGCTGTGACAATTGTTCAATAAACATGCAACATTACAAGCATGTGAATTGCAGCCTCAAGACTAGAAAAAAAACAAGGAGAAAATTGTAGAAAAAAAAAAAAGTTTTGACATGACACAAGTCAGGTACAGAATATGTTTTTAACTTTAGTAGGTTAGGGACTGTCTCAGATGGGTACACCGTGACGAGGTGAGACAGCTTCTTACCTTTTTGCAAAAATGTATATACTAAGTACCCTGTTTATTAAGCACTTGCAATTTATTTATTTATAGTCAGGGTATTTTTTCTACAATTTTCTCCTTGTTTTTTTTCTAGTCTTGAGGCTGCAATTCACATGCTTGTAATGTTGCATGTTTATTGAACAATTGTCACAGCTCAGGTTTTTGGTGTTTTTTGTCTGTTATCTTGCTTTAATGCAAGTTGGGGGTGCAGCCCTCCTGATACTGAGGCTGGACAATTACCTGCTTCTCACTTTTTGCTGTGTATTTAATCTGGGACCCAGCTAACCACTTTACCATCCATATTGAAGTTTTGACATGACACAAGTCAGGTACAGAATATGTTTTTAACTTTAGTAGGTTAGGGACTGTCTCAGATGGGTACACCGTGACGAGGTGAGACAGCTTCTTACCTTTTTGCAAAAATGTATATACTAAGTACCCTGTTTATTAAGCACTTGCAATTTATTTATTTATAGTCAGGGTATTTTTTCTACAATTTTCTCCTTGTTTTTTTTCTAGTCTTGAGGCTGCAATTCACATGCTTGTAATGTTGCATGTTTATTGAACAATTGTCACAGCTCAGGTTTTTGGTGTTTTTTGTCTGTTATCTTGCTTTAATGCAAGTTGGGGGTGCAGCCCTCCTGATACTGAGGCTGGACAATTACCTGCTTCTCACTTTTTGCTGTGTATTTAATCTGGGACCCAGCTAACCACTTTACCATCCATATTGAAGTTTTGACATGACACAAGTCAGGTACAGAATATGTTTTTAACTTTAGTAGGTTAGGGACTGTCTCAGATGGGTACACCGTGACGAGGTGAGACAGCTTCTTACCTTTTTGCAAAAATGTATATACTAAGTACCCTGTTTATTAAGCACTTGCAATTTATTTATTTATAGTCAGGGTTTTTTTTTCTACAATTTTCTCCTTGTTTTTTTTCTAGTCTTGAGGCTGCAATTCACATGCTTGTAATGTTGCATGTTTATTGAACAATTGTCACAGCTCAGGTTTTTGGTGTTTTTTGTCTGTTATCTTGCTTTAATGCAAGTTGGGGGTGCAGCCCTCCTGATACTGAGGCTGGACAATTACCTGCTTCTCACTTTTTGCTGTGTATTTAATCTGGGACCCAGCTAACCACTTTACCATCCATATTGAAGTTTTGACATGACACAAGTCAGGTACAGAATATGTTTTTAACTTTAGTAGGTTAGGGACTGTCTCAGATGGGTACACCGTGACGAGGTGAGACAGCTTCTTACCTTTTTGCAAAAATGTATATACTAAGTACCCTGTTTATTAAGCACTTGCAATTTATTTATTTATAGTCAGGGTATTTTTTCTACAATTTTCTCCTTGTTTTTTTTCTAGTCTTGAGGCTGCAATTCACATGCTTGTAATGTTGCATGTTTATTGAACAATTGTCACAGCTCAGGTTTTTGGTGTTTTTTGTCTGTTATCTTGCTTTAATGCAAGTTGGGGGTGCAGCCCTCCTGATACTGAGGCTGGACAATTACCTGCTTCTCACTTTTTGCTGTGTATTTAATCTGGGACCCAGCTAACCACTTTACCATCCATATTGAAGTTTTGACATGACACAAGTCAGGTACAGAATATGTTTTTAACTTTAGTAGGTTAGGGACTGTCTCAGATGGGTACACCGTGACGAGGTGAGACAGCTTCTTACCTTTTTGCAAAAATGTATATACTAAGTACCCTGTTTATTAAGCACTTGCAATTTATTTATTTATAGTCAGGGTATTTTTTCTACAATTTTCTCCTTGTTTTTTTTCTAGCATTCCTGTATATAGTAAAAGCGATCAGACAATCACAGCTAAAAATCACCAAAGGGGACTATTACAAACTGTGAAAAGTATAATAAAATCTTTTAAAAAATATGAAAAAAAGTAAAGAAAATCCATAAAAATCCAATCACCCCCTTTTGCCCCAATAAAAATAGAGAATTATAGAAATAAGTTAAGTTTTTTGGTTGCTGCCATACCATAAAAAATGCTGTAACAAGCAATCAAAATGTCATATTTATCTTAGAATTATATCAATAAAAAGGTCGTCTTGCCTCACAAAAAAAAGCCATCGCTCTATCAACCAAAAAATGAAAATGTTGCGGGTCTTGAAAAGTGACGACACAACCACCAAAATGTTCTTTTCCCAACTTCACTTCTTTTCACCACTAACATAATAAAATAAACTGGACAAGTTTGTTATCACTGTACTTGTTCTGATGAGAAACATATTGCGAAGTCATTTTTACCACAAAATATACACTGTAAAAACAATTCCCCCCCAAAAAAATGGCAGAATTGTGTTTTTTTCACAATTTCTCCCCATTTGATTTTTTTTACCCCATTTTCCAACACAATATGTGGTAAAATGAATGGTGTCATTCAAAAATATATCTTATCCCGCAAAAAGCAAGCCGCCCATATATGTTTATGTGGACAGAAAAATACAAAGGTTATGGGTTTGTGAAGAAGGGAGGAAAAAATGAAAACACACAAAAAAAATTGTCTGCAACAATCAATGGCTGAAAGAAAAGCACTGGAGTGGTGCTTTAAAGATAATAATGTCATAAAATGCTCAGATTATATAGCCATTTTGGCCTGGATTTTAAATATATGTACACCTCATCACTGCTAAAAGGTCGTTTTAATAAAGCATAGTTTTATATAAAAATGTTTTGTACCATAGGGTTTCAGAAGTCTAAAATAACAGGCAAAGCTATTATTCACTTATTATACCAATTCCAGCGTTGCCTCTCTGCCTTTGTTCCATACTTGTTGACTGGTTGCAGTAGTAACATTATGTAATGCTCATGGGTGCGAACAGGAGTGGACCCACTGGACCACAAGGGGCACCTGGGCTTACCCTGACATAGGAAGGGCTTAACTAAGCACCTACCGGGTATTTACCAGAGCCTCTGATGGTGAGGATTGGCTTGGCTGACAATATATGCCAGGTACTACTCCCAGGGCAGTGTCCGGCACTGTGGAAGCTCACCCCCCGAGGTTGGAGATGCAGGGACAGATTCAGGTGCAGACCAGACAGCTGGTGCAAGTAATTGCTGCATCACACTGTCACCCGTACCCAACCAGGACACCTGCCAGGTACTGCACAGCATCATTTCAAATTTACACCTCCTTGAGACCACTTTCAGTCATCTTGCCTCCTCCATTGCCCATCCTCATACCAATGTACCAACTCTTTGGTCCCGTTCAGACTATATTATTTTCAAATTTTGTGACTGTAAGCCCTACAGCTATCTACACCCAGCGACCATTTTAAAAAAATCGCCATAGTCTAAACATCATGAATATTATTTTGCTTTAAAGTGAAGCATCTATCGCTTTTCTTCTTTAATTTTGGGCTTTTCAATAAAATTCCAATTTGCATTTTTTGATTGTGCCATGTATATTTCTATATTTGGTGCAGAGAGTATGGTAGATATGGCAGGTGTAGCAAGTTCTACTTGTACAGTAGACACTGTGGCCAAAGCAGGCACTAGGTCACTGGTATGGGTTAGAAGACACAGGAAACAGGCACAGGAAATGCAGAACCTGATAACTAACAAGCAAATAAATTAACTAAACACATTGCTCAGGCACCTTTCCTAGGGGGAAGATGCCTTAAGTACCTAGTGCCTCTCAGTCATAGGCTGAGGCATAGGCTGAGAGGCAGTTCTAATTAATGGTGTGCTAGCACTTTAAGAGGGAAATAAGTTGCATGCCTTAAGTGCACATCCTGGGGACCTGTGCAACTTGCACAGGTCTCGGGAGCAGGAAGCAGCAGGAGAGCACGTGGGTGGCTGTGGAAAGGCAAGGAAGCGCGGTCTGGCCGCGGCGGTATGTCAGCGTCTCTGCTGAAGAGGAGAGATAGGACAGTGCAGGGATGCTGTCATTACCCATGTCATTACATTTATACTCTTCATGTAGTTGTCACAAGCCGATGATCCCAGTGATTGCCTGCAGTGGTTTGGAACAACTTAGTTATCATTTCAGCCAGTCAGCAAAGATTTGAGAAATGGCAGAGAGACAGCACTGGACCTGGTGAAGGTAAAAGCTCTGTTTGTTATTTTAGATGTCTGCCATCCCATAGTAGGGTACAGTTTTAAAAGATGCACCATTTTAAGTTGGCTGAGATGTTGCCCCTTGTAAAGTTTTGCACTCAGTTGTGTTATACAGGGTAATCACGAGGTTTCTTCTTTATAGCAGCTTACGATCTAGCAGGTAAGCTGCAATGAGAGTAAGTTAACTAAATAAAGAACGTACATGGCTAATTTAGCTGTGATTTCCTGGAAGGTCCATGACTTCTCTTATTCTAGCATTTTCCGCATCCATCAGCTGTCATAACTAATTCCCTTCTCACAAAGGGCTAAGGGACAAACTGGGTGCTATTCCTGGTAAAGCATCTATATCCTCTTTGTTCTTTACACAGCTGGGTTAACCTCTTCATTAACATGATGTGTACACTACGCAATTATTAGATGACTAAATCATTATTCACCACGATTACTTACAGAAATGACTGAGGATTATCACAAATCCGTGACAAGTAATTTTAGTTGCATAATGACACTGAAAAACGAAAAGGTTTAAATGGGCCGATTATTAGAGCATTGAGTACAAAACGGAGCTTTAAGATATTATGTGTGCTTAATCCAAAAAATGGTAATTTGCTCACAGAGGTACTTTTGTTGTTGAAGTCATTAGTGTGCACCATGCTGTTATCGTTTGTTCCTTACCGGATGCTGCTAACGTCGTTTAACACACATTCGTTTATAAAAATATCCACTCATTTCTTTTTCAACCTTTTTTTAGCAACAACACAGAGCATATGTGGATCTTAGTTCTCCCAAGGAAAAATACCTGCACATTTGTCTGTACCAATACCCCAGAGGTCCGCCGAGTTGTGGAATAGGGCAATAGCTACAATGGGTCCCATATTTAGAGTCTAGGTCATACAGTATTTCAAATACGGCTATGTGCACGAGGTCTGTATTTGTAAGTGGATGTTTAATCTCTAATGGAAATCTATCCCTCTAGTACAGTACTCATGAAACGTTAGGGGTCCGATATATTGCTTGTGGTTGAAATTTATGTAAACTGTAAAAAGTTCACACTACAGGGAAATTTTATCACGAAAGTAGGCCAAGTAAATAGAAGCATGCAATGGTGATTTCCGCATCTAAATAATTTATTGAAACAAAAGCCATCAACTGTGGTCGGTATACCCCCAAAAAATGTCAATGTCTCAATAACTTGTCACGTGGCTTTGAGCATCAATTACAGCTTTACAACAATGTCTCATGCTGTTCACAAGTCTAGTTCTTCTCTGCTGAGGTATGGTATCCCACTCTTCTTGAAGGGTGGCCCTCAGGTCATTGAGGTTCTGGAGTGCAGAGTTACAAGCCTATATACAGCAACTCCACTGATCCCCTGGGTTTTCTCTGGTATTCAGGTCTAGAGAAAGTGCACGCCACTCCATTTGAGCTACCTAAGTCTCCAGCAGTTGTTCCCTAATGATGCGACCTCGATGAGCTGGAGCATTGTCATCCATGAAGATTAAATTAGGCCTGTGTTGTTCATGCAGAGGCACAAGGACTTGGTTAATGATGTTATTCAAGTAGAAGGGTCTTGTCACTATACCATTCGCAAAGTGTAGGGCAGTTCTGTATTGACTAGACATACCTGCCACACTAACACCATCACCAAAGGCACGTCTGGTGAAAACAATGGCTGATGTATAGCGCTCTCCTTGATGTCTCCAACATCGTTGGTGGTCATCATTTCTTCTCAGCGTAAAATTACTTTCATCAGTGAACAGCATTTAGACTGAACTGGTTCCTCGTCTAGCATAGATGCACCCTGGCCCATGTAAGACGATGACGCCTGTGCCTGCACATCATTTAGCATGTAGGCCATGCTTGTGTAAAAGATTTCTAATGGTCTGATGTGACACTTGGGTGCCTCACATCTTCCTTTAAATGTACCTGGAGTTGTCTGGTATTCATCATCTGGTTCCGAAGGGCATTGTTTACAAAAAAAGCGGTCATCAGTGTGATGTGGCCAAAGAACGTTCACTTTTATGCCTTTTTGTGACTCTTCCAGGCTCTCTGTATCTCTGTTGCAACCTGCTGATGACACTCTGTGACACTCTAAGCTCAGTGGTCACATACGTTTGAGAACATCATGCTGGAAGCCTTGATCATTTGTTTGGTGTTGTCTTGGTCTCATGATGTCAAAATGTGAACAGCATGATGAGGAGGAAAGTTTCAATACCAATTCTGAAATTTCTTGAACAATTAATGGATCAAACGCCTGTTGTGAATTTTGCCATTATGCTCTTTGTTAGAGAACACCAAGTTGTGCAAAAAGTAACAAAACATTGAACAGTTGGACATGTGCATTGAAAAGTATAGAGAAGGTTATATTAAGCTCACCTGAAAAGATTAGAGGGCATTCTCCAACCGCACTTTTACTGTCTCCCACTCCCACACAACCTCTTCATCCCGTCCTCTCTCTGTTGGTGTCCCTCAAGGCTCTGTCCTGGGACCATTACTTTTTTCTATCTATACATTTGGCCTGGGACAACTCATAAAGTCCCATGGCTTCCAGTACCACCTATATGCCGATGACACTCAGATCTACCTCTCTGGTCCAGATGTCACTTCTCTGCTGTCCAGAACCCCAGAGTGCCTATCTGCTATATCTTCCTTCTTCTCCTCTCGCTTCCTAAAGCTCAATGTGGCCAAAACTGAGCTGATCATCTTTCCTCCATCTCCCCTACACTCTCTACCTGATCTATCTATTACAATAAATAACATCACGCTCTCCCCAGCACCCAAAGTTCGGTGCCTCGGAGTGACCCTTGACTCTGCCTTGTCCTTCATACCACACATTCAATCCCTCACCACCTCCTGTCGTCTTCAACTCAAAAATATTTCCAGAATCCGTCCCTTCATCAATTCTCAATCTACAAAAATGCTAGTGCATGCTCTCATAATCTCCCGCCTCGACTACTGCAACATCCTCCTATGTGGTCTCCCTGCTAACACGCTCGCCCCTCTCCAGTCCATCCTTAATGCTGCTGCCCGACTGATCCACCTCTCGCCTCACTACCACCCCGCTTCTCCTCTCTGCATGTCCCTTCACTGGCTCCCAATCTTCCATCGTATCCAATTCAAACTACTAATACTGACTTACAAAGCCATCCACAAATTGTCTCCTCCATATATCTCTGAACTAATCTCTCACTACACTCCAAAACGTAATCTCCGGTCCTCCCAAGATCTCCTTCTATCCTCCTCTCTCATTCGCTCCTCATGCAACCGTCTCCAAGACTTCTCCCGAACATCCCCAGTCTTCTGGAACTCACTGCCTCAACACGTCAGATTATCTACTACACTTGCAAACTTCAAACGGAACCTAAAGACTCATCTGTTCAGAAATGCCTATAACCTTGAATGACCTCACTGCCCCACCACCGTGCGGAGCTGCCGCCCCACCACCGTGCGGAGCTGCCGCCCCACCACCGTGCGAAGCTGCCGCCCCACCACCGTGCGGAGCTGCCGCCCCACCACCGTGCGGAGCTGCCGCCCCACCACCGTGCGGAGCTGCCGCCCCACCACCGTGCGGAGCTGCCGCCCCACCACCGTGCGGAGCTGCCGCCCCACCTACACCCCACCTACTGTCTCCTCCCCATAATCCTATAGAATGTAAGCCCGCAAGGGCAGGGCCCTCTTCCCTCTGTACTAGTCTGTCTACTGTAACTTGTACATGTATTTTGTATGTAACCCCCTTCTCATGTACAGCACCATGGAATCAATGGTGCTCTATAAATAAATAATAATAAAAATAATAATAATTTTAGGATCATCCTGAAATTTCACCCGATAGCCAAATATCCTTTTTCGTAAGTTTGTGTATGTGCACCTCGTTGACTTTATTGATAGAACACATAATCAGTCACATTCACCAGTACGGGTGTATTGCTCCACAAGGGACCAGTGTACAGTCTTATAGGGCAATGACAGAGAATATAAGTTTGAACTGTCTCGTAACATGAGAAGATAAAGTTTCCAGTTTAGTTTTCATTACGTAAAGGAAACTGCTCTTCAGTTCAAATTCCTCAGGCATAGTTTTTACTGTTCAGTCCGCATCCACCACTTGTAATACGTGACCATGCTTGTAGATTACTGCACCCTCCCTGACCTGCATTTTCTGAGGAACGTCAATGCAAATCGCCAATTAAGAATTAAATTAGGAAGTATTAACTTGTCTTTGCAGCCTTAAGTGCTATGCAAATGCATTTTGCATCTCTCTGCTATTAGTAGTGCATATGTATGCATCGCACATCGCACAATGTACAAGTATACATGCGTCAGGATAATGACATAATTATGCAAATGCTGATCCATCAGATAGCAACTGTTACAACAAAATGGTTTGTATATCACCATGGAAAGCAAAGTGCCAATTAACACATTGTAAGGCTGGTTTCACGGGGCCACAACTTCTGCACACCTGCCATTTCTATGGAACCAATCTCAGATCATTATATATCTCAATGATTATAAAAGTATGGTTTAAAAGAATCACGAGACGGGGTGTTACATAAATAATATGAACACAACATCTGTTCATGTTACGCCCACGTGAAACTGGCCTAAGGGGCATTTCATGAAGAAATAACAAGATTGTTGTCTGTTACGGTAGGGGAGCATTTTACAGGCATATTTTCAGAAATGCAGTCCATTTTTATTGTTCTTCTAGCCATAAGCAGTCAAAGCGCACACGAGACAAAAAAAAGAAAAATTCAACAGCGCAGCCTTTAAGTAATCACAGTTTTTGAGGGTTTTTATTTTGTTAATAGGATATGAGCTTAATTGGGCCAATGTCCTTTCAACAAACTTTGCATAAATTAACAGTACAAGCAAATATTGTCAATTATGTGATATATTTTATCAGAGAAATTTCACCTTTGAGCCACCTCTCCGCTCCGCACCCATGCTTCATGGACTGGTCATTAATCCAGAAATGCAGCTAAAATCCACCCTGTTCAAAAAAGATGAATTACCAACCCACTGTGGAATCAGATGCTTGAAGTCTATGGAGAGAGGAGGCGGCAGGAGCAGAGAGCAAGGCGGATAGTGCTATTGCTTTCTACTAAGTGCTCTTGCTGATTTGTCCTCACTGCTTGATTCACAGCTACACTGCTCAGTATATAATGTTCTCCATACTTCTGCAGCTTACACCCATGTGCTACATAGAGACAGCTGAGCAGGAATCCCTTATGTTTCTGTGTGCTTTCTATGGGAAATCTCGTACCAGTTAGTCTTCTTCACCCATTGGCTCAAAGCCGACTGAAAATCAGGGAGGGGAAAACTGATGAAAATGCACGATACATATGATTTAATGACCATAAATACTGTTATTCCTCATGTTCACACACACACAGGGTGTACCGCTATCGTGGTATCAAGTGATCAGCTGTGCAAGCTGGACAAAACTTTTGGGGGAGTAGGCACACTGAATCAGTTTCAATGATCTTAAAGGGGTGGTTCACTAGTTAATATCGCTGTGCCTATGAATACTATGTTGAGAAACAAGTTTTCTCTCAAATATTTTGTGTTGCCAATAGTGACTGTGAGAAGTGCTATTGCGGTCCGCTCACCCCCTTTGCCTGACCCCCCCAGGCTCCGTGACCTCTGATGTTCAGTGATGTCATGTCAGCTTCCTGTTGACCTGACATCATCGCGGCTGGCCCTAGTCTTCCTGAGTTACTGGGCTGTGGGCAGAGTTTCACCGCTCCTCCCAGCCCAGCATCGCTCCTGCTTGCGCGCTCTGCATTGAAGGAGGGAGCAAGGACATGCTGAGCTGTGATGTTGAACTGTGCTGAGTGGTGAAATGCTGCCCACAGCCCAGTCACTCAGAAATATTGGGGCCAGCCGCGGTGTTGTCAGGTCAACAGGAAGCTAACATGACATCACTGAACATCAGCGGTCACGGAGCCCGGGGTGGCCACTCAAAGGGGATGAGCGGACCTCAATAGCGCCGCTCACAGGCACTACTGGCAACACAAGGTATTTAGGAGAAACCTTGTTTCTCAACATAATATCGATGTGCCTATATAGTGCCTTGCGAAAGTATTCTCCCCTCTTGAATTGTTCAACCTTTTCCCACATTTCAGGCTTCAAACATAAAGATAAAAAATTTTAATTATTGGTGAAAAATCAACATCAAGTGGGACACAATTGGGAAGTTGAACGAAATGTATTGCTTATTTTAAACTTTTGTAAAAAATAATAAACTGAAAATTGGAGTGTGCAATATTATTCGGCCCCTTTACTTTCAGTGCAGCAAACTCACTCCAGAAGTTCATTGAGGATGTCTGAATGATCCAATGTTGTCTTAAATGACTGATGATGATAAATATAATCCACCTGTGTGTAATATAGTCGCCGTATAAATACACCTGCTCTGTGATAGTGTCAGTGTTCTGTTTAAAGCACAGGGAGCATCATGAAGACCAAGGAACACAACAGGCAGGTCCGTGATACTGTTGTGGAGACGTTTAAACCTGGATTTAGTTACAAAAAGATTTCCACAAGTTTAAACATCCCAAGAAGCACTGTGCAAGTGACTCGCCCACCCCAGGGCTATGGGACACCCGGTGCCAGGCCAGACTAGTCCGGGGGGTCGTCAGTGGTGGCGGGGCCCGACTCCGTGACCCTGGTGGGTGTCAATTAATATGGCTTCAGTGTTTGGGGTGATTAAAGTTTATATTATTCGTGACGCCACCTGTGGTTTGCGGCTATTAAGCCGTCGCTGCTGTAAGGGGCATCCGAGGTGATGGAACGGCAGCAATGGTGGTACTGCTCCCCACAGGTCAACAGTTGGTGCTTGTAAGTGTCGATGCAGTGATGGAATAGTGCAGGCGGAATAACGGAGACAACACCAGGGGTGCAATTTCAAGATGTTTACTCACAGTTCCTGGGCTGCAGCACACTGGTGCCTTTGGACTGCTGGAACCCACTATCAGGGACCACCACCGCTCCTGGGTAGATCCTGGAATGAAAGCCGGTGCAGCCCTCTATGTGTTCCTTTCTTCAGCTGACTCCTTAAGCCTTGCCCTTGTTGGCAGAACCTGGCTCGGCCTCCACTACAGCCTCCGGGCCAGGGGCTTGCCTGTCGGAAATTTACCCCCTTTCTAGTGGTTCTGCTGTGGGCTGTGGCCCTGGGAGCTTGCAGCTTTCCCTGGGCCTCGGTTTTTACTTTTGGAGTTGACTTTTTCTCCTCCAGTTTCTAGGGACCGTCCCCTGTGTGCAGCTTGATCCCTCCACCGATGTTCCTGTGGAACAGGCCACGAGCCTGAAAGCTATCTGTGGCCCTGGAATCCCTTCTTTTCTCTACTTGGTGTCACCTGGACCCTCTGAGTCCCAGGGTCTTCACCAGGAAGCGTCACTTTCTTCTCTTGCTCCTGACTGACTAGAGCTCTTTCCTACTGTCTATCCTTCTCCTCTGCCTCCCGCAGGACTCCTTCCTTCTCCTTCCACTTCCACTTCGTTTCTCTCTCTAACTTCAACTGACTAAACTTGACCTTCCTTGTCTACTCGACACTTGGCTGGCTCCTCCCACCCAGTTGCTCAGCTACCACTCTGTGGGAGCAGGGATGGGTCTTACGGCCCCTCCCAGCATGCATCATGGGAGGGTTGCTGCCACTGTCCCTGGTCCCTGTGTGTACCTAACAATGGGTGAAGTGCAGATTTGCCTGTGGACCGGCGTTCACTCCTTTCCTTACCCAGGATAGGACATCACACCGCTGGATGGGGTGCAATGTTCCTGTGGCGACGGAAGCCTCAGGGGCGCCACACAAGCCATCATATTGAAATGGAAGGAGTATCATACCACTGCAAATCTACCAAGACCCGGCCGTCCATCCAAACTTTCATCTCAAACAAAGAGAAGACTGATCAGAGATGCAGCAAATAGGCCCATGATCACTCTGGATGAACTGCAGAGATCTACAGCTGAGGTGGGAGAGTCTGTCCATAGGACAACAATCAGTCGCACACTGCACAAATCTGGTCTTTATGGAAAAGTGGCAAGAAGAAAGCCATTTCTCAAAGATATCCATAAAAAGTGTCATTTAAAATTTACCACAAACCACCTGGGAGACATCAAACATGTGGAAGAAGGTGCTCTGGTCAGATGAAACCAAAATCAAACTTTTTGGGCACAATGCAAACAATATATTTGGCGTAAAAGCAACACAGCTCATCACCCTGAACACACCATCCCCACTGTCAAGCACGGTGGTGGCAGCATCATGGTTTGGTCATGCTTTTCTTCAGAAGGGACAGGGAAGATGGTTAAAATTGATGGGAAGATGGATGGAGCCAAGTACAGAACCATTCTTGAAGAAAACCTGTTGGAATCTGCAAAAGACCTGAGACTGGGACAGAGATGTGTCTTTCAACAAGACAATGATCCCAAACATAAAGCAAAATCTACGATGGAATGGTTCACAAATAAACGTATCCAGGTGTTAGAATGGCCAAGTCAAAGTCCAGACCTGAAGCCAATCGAGAATCTGTGGAAAGAGCTGAAAACTGCTGTTCACAGACGCTCTCCATCCAACCTTACTCAGCTCGAGCTGTTTGCAAAGGAAAAATGGGCAAGAATTTCAGTCTCTCGATGTGCAAAACTGATAGAGACATACCCCAAGCAACTTGCAGCAGTGATCACAGAAAAAGGTGGCGCTACAAAGCATTAACTTAAAGGGGCCGAATAATATTGCATGCCCCAATTGTCTGTTTATTATTTTTTATAAAAGTTTAAAATAAGCTATACATTTCTTTCACCTTCACAATTGTGTCCCACTTGTTGTTGATTCTTCACCATAACATTAAAATTTTTCTCTTTATGTTTGAAGCCTGAACTGTGGGAAAAGGTTGAAAAATCCAAAGGGGCCGAATACTTTCACGAGGCACTGTATGAATACTAACTAGTGAACCGCCCCTTTAAAGAAGGTTTCTCTTATACATAATTTATTTACAGAAAAATCTGAGGTGGACAATTATCTGCTGTTTCAAAACTGCCAAAAATTGTTATTTCAGAATACCTCGCTGCTCCTAGTATCTAGTTTTCTCCATAACAGCAAAGTATAAGATAAATATGTAGATGCTTTTAATATCTAGTGCTTACAAGTGGTATAGGTTATTTTTCTTATAATAAAATCATGGAAACATAATTTGAATCTTAGCCTTAAATATATGATACTTCCATGCATGATATTATCAGTTTTGTAACAACATATTGATCTGTACAATATGTTAATATTTATAGATGGAATCGTGAGGAAGGTCCATCATGGGAGAAAATGAGGAAGGACTAAGGCTATGTGCGCACGTTGCGTACTAGCCCTGCAGAAATTTCTGCAGCGATCTGAAGAGCACATGTGCGCTTCAAATCGCTGCAGAAAATGTCCGTAGAAAAAAAAAAAAAGCCGATTCCATGCGCTCTGCCTGCTGCTCCTGCCATAGACAGAGCAGGAGCTGCCGGCAAAGCGCACGGAAGAAGTAACATGTCACTTCTTAGAACACAGCGCTTCGGGCAGCAGCCAAAGCGCTGCGCTCTAAAACGCCACGTGCGCACGGCCCCTGCACAATCTCCATAGATTGTGCAGGGGACGCAGGACGCATGCAGTTACGCTGCGCTACAAAGCGCAGCGTAACTGCATGAATTACGCACACGTGCGCACATAGCCTAAGAATCGTAAAGTCAACTACCCAAAGGGTTCTCCCCACCTGTTGACAGTGACTAACAGGTCTCTTCTTATACACATATACGAGGGTCTGCTGATAAGTCTTTGGCTTTACCCAGAAAGAAACGAGAAAGGATGATGAAACTTTACATTTATTCCACATACTCTCCACTGATGACAACTTCTTACATCGGTATTCCAAGTTCTGTATGTGCCGCCCAAGCAGCAGTCGAACTGCTCGGATCCGGGGTTGCTGTGACTCGAGGGTCTCCGGACCCGGGGGCTTGCGGCCACTTCAAATATAAGGGGGTATTTACAGGGGATGAATGTTCGTGACGCCACCTGCGGGTTGCGGTAAAGGGGAGTACCGCCGCTGCCGAAGGGAGTACTGTGGCAGATGGTGTGGGGCAACCAGGTGTCAGTCCCTCCGCAGGTAGGGAAGGCCCCGAATAGTGGGGATTTGGTGAACGGGTGGCTTGGCTTTGGGAAGCAGGGTGCAGGGGTCAGATTACTCACTGGTGCTGGATCAGGTGGATTAAGCAGACACTCACACAGATGGTAAACCAAAGTCTCTAGGCACCGCAGTCTCTACAGGGGGAGCCCGTCCAGGTCCCGCACCCACCAGTGTCACTTGGCAAGGCGATTTACAGTTGTGGCCCCTTGGCTTGAAGATTTTGGGGCCCCGCTACCCGTGTGTATGGCAGCTGTGCTCTTGGTGGCTGGCACTTGGGATTTCAGTGGGTTGTGCATTTTGGAGAACCTTATCCCCCCCGTTGTGCTGATGCCTCCAATCTCTGAGCTCTTGGGGAAAGTTCATAAAGAGATTATCCTCCACAGGTTAATTATCAGGTTGCTTGAAGCTACTCCCCGATCTAGGGTCCTGTACCCCGCTGTGTTCGATACCGGTAAGGTGGCTCTGCTTTCTGGTGCCAACAGTCCTCCTAGACTGTGTCTGTTACACTCCTGTCCAGTATTCCTAATACCGGTCCCTGACTCCTGTGGTCCCGGACCACCGTTTGCGACCCAACCTGTCACCTTCCTGGGAACTCCAACTCCCCTGCTCCTCACTCTCTGAGGGCTAACACTTCACTGACTCTAAGCTCACTTCCTCCCTTCCACCAGTCTGCCTAACCCCTAGATGGGCGGCCGTGCTCCAACTTGACCAACCCACTGGTATGTCTGTCTAGCCCTAGTGTGAGGTGTGGTTGGGATTTGGAGTGCGGATGTTAGTGACACTGTTGATGGGAACCTTGAACCATGGGGGGTAGGCCCTGCACCCTGGAGTACAGAATGCAGTTCCCTGTAGCACCCTGATGCAGTCAGGGGCGCTACATATAAGCCTAGCAAAGAAAAGATTCTTGGTTGTGCCTCAAACCAGGCATCCGTAGCAGCCATGGCATCATAAATGGTGTGAAATTTGGTACCCTTGAGGTGTTTATTCAGGTTTGGAAACAGATGACAATCAGAGGGAGCTAGATCTGGTGAATAAGGTGGGTGGTCAACCAGCTGCAAGCCCAGCTCTGCCAGTTTTGCCATGGTTGCTTGTGCAGTGTGAGCGGAGGTGTTGTCTTGCAGGAACAAAATTCTTTTGGACAGCTTGCCGCGACTTTTGGCCTACAGAGCTGCCTTCAATTGGTACAAAAGTTCAATGTAATACCTTGCATTGATGGTGGAACCCTTTTGAAGGTAGTTCACTAGCAGCATGCCCTCCTTATCCCAGAACACAGACGCCATTACCTTAGTGGCTGATTTTTGCACCCTGAACTTCTTTGGATTAGGAGAACCACTCTTTTGACTGCTCCTTGTTTTCAGGGTCATCCAGGTCTCATCCACAGTGACCAGTCGATCCAGGAAGTTCTTATCAGTCCAGAAATGCTGACAAATGGACCAGGAAGTTTTCACTCGCATGCTTCTCTGATCTGTTGTCAAACATTTGGGGACCCACTTTGCAGATAACTTCCTCATGTTCAAATGTTCATGGATAATGACACAAACACGTTCACGGGAAATCCCCATGATGTCTGCCATTGCTTTAGATGAAATTCATCAATTCTCCAGTATGAGGTTGTGCACAGCATTGACGATCTCCGGAATAACAACCACTCTCAGTCGTCCAGGATGTTCTTCATCATTCGTGCTGAAGTGGCCCGTTTTAAATTTGGCAACACAGTTCTTAACTGTGGAATGTGAAGGGCATTGATCCCCCATTGTCTGTGACATATCACCATGAATATTGTGACGCCCTGGCCGGGCCAGGTAGTCACAAATAGGCTCCTGCACAACACCGTTCCCTCTCAGGTGACAGCAGCCAACCTTTAAAACTCTAGTAGACACACCAGGGTGCGGAACCAGGCGGTTGGAAGACGCCCACCGAGGAGTCTAGAAAGCCCGGGGTGGGAAAACAGTTAGTCTCGAGATTCCTTTTAGAGTTCAAGTTGGAGAGGAGTGTGAGCTGGAGCTGTGTCCAGCTCCAGCAGAGGCGAATACCCCAAATTGAACGGTGCCAGGGTAGGAGCCCTGGTGCCATTGGCTAGGAGGCAGACGGCGGTCTCCGTCTGCAGGAGCCGGGAAGACGGCTCGGTGGAACCGAGGTGGACCAGGACAGGGTAGTGGCCCGCCGGTACCGACCCAGGGAACCGACTCGGAAACCGGAGCACACAGGGGGGTACTCAGACCCTGAAGCCAAGTCCAGAAGCTACTGGAACTGGTTAATTAACCGATTGAGGCTAGGACTAAAGCTCCTGTCCCACCCAAAGTCCCTATTAGAAGACAACAGCCCATCGAGGGGGATAAAAGGCCACCGCCAGGGCTCAGAGATCCCACGGGCCAGCGTCTGTGGGCAAGGGCTCCTTGGGCCACATCCAGCTGGGAGTGCGGACTCCTGAAGTTGCAAGCACAGGCAGTCCACCATTTTACAAAGGTGCAGGAGAAAGACAGAGACCACCAGCCGGGTGGGGGACCAGAACGCAGCCGGCTGCGGGCACCGACCACCATCACCTTGGTTTACCAGAGACTTGTGTGTTTCCTTCAATAGTGAGTACACCAGCACCCTGCGGTCGCCCATCTCCCTGCACCAAACCCTAATGGGTCCCGGGGCCACCATCCCTGCCCACGGAGGGGTTAACAACTTGCTGCATAACATCTCCAGCCGGGTGCCCCGTAACTGCAGCGGTGGTGTCCAACCTCACCACATACCATTGGGTGGCGTCACGAACTTAATACGGCTAAGCCCGTACATATACGTCCTACATCCACCACTATAACCCCTTTTTGATTGAAGTGACCGCGAGACCCCCGGGTTCGGAGACCCTCGAGCCACCCACAGAAGGTCCGGATCCGAGCAGCTCGGCTGCTGAGAGCGGGGCAGTACAATATCACTCCTCTGCTCTCAGTTGCTGTGAATATCACATTAGACTCTGTCATTTTGTTTTCCCGCGTGTATAGAACACTGTTGCCATAAGCAAGAAACACAAAATTTTGAAAACATATATTAGACACATAAGGCTTTCATGTGATGTAACATTCGCTACCATAGAAACAAAAAAAGATTACAAAGGCTTATCAGCAGCCCCTCGTGTAGGCAAAAACCTGTCAATCAAGGGCAGCGGATGGGGAGAAGCCACCGTGGACCCTCCTGTACGACTGGTGCACAACATGGCTTGGTCCCCAATGGCTATTAATAGTGTGTCTTTCTCTGAAATGCTGGAGATTCAGAGTGAAACACTTGGCTGTGATCGTACAGCTAGTGGCTGATACATGCTGTCCACGGTTTGGGCAACATGTATCAGCTGACTGGTTCCTTTTAACATGAAATTGCATCAACCAATCGGCAGAGATCTTGTGCCATACAAATTAGAATATTTCTTAGAAATCAGAAAAACAATGAAGCCATCATGTTCAGTTGGGTTTTCTTTTGCCATTTGGGGTCTGTTATGTCTACAGCTCTCAGATGTAAAAACATTCACATCATTCCTTATCTAGATGACAGGTTAATAAGAGCACGTGGCACTGAAGAAAACACAGAATCAGTGACTTTATTGAAAACTTGAGCAAGCTAGAATATGACCAGAAAATTCCCAGAATAGGATGAGACACAATTTAAAATCATTGGAGTGAAGCATCGTCTCTAAGTGATAAACTTTCTTCCTCAAACCTCTAAGGAACAGAACTTTTGACTTTGAAAACATTTTGTCCCAGTTCTTGAGAGACTATGTAGAAGACGTGCACAGCTAATGTCACATCATCTGTCTTATAGTTTGAGTGTCACTAACATTAAAAGGATAATGGAATTGGATCCACATTTAATTGTTTCCTCCTCCAGATTTGCCCATTAATATAGCTACGGAAATTTCCATAATCTGAATTGGCTTGGTGAAGAACAAATATATCAAGATACATTTCCAATCAAAAAAAAAGTACATTTTACATAAATTACAAAGCAAAGGCAAAGCAGTCCCTTTATCAGCATGATTTTTAAGAATATATCAACTCCGATGACTTCATCCAGTGTTTCTGACCTTCAGATTGTCAGCTCCAGTTAGTTAGCACATTCTTTATTATCATTATCAGCTAGCGAGGGAAAATGTCCCCTGACCACCAACATTGTTAGATCCACAAAATCTGCGCTCACCAGATGGATACTAGCACAGCAGCACACAATCCAGAGGTATGATTTATGACTCCGAACACTGTGGTGTAGAGATCAAGCACAGCAATGTGAAAAATGATAAAACAAGGTCACATAATTGCCTTTATACACATTCCACAGAGTAGGATGTTTAGTGTGTGTGTGTGCGTGTGTGTGTGTGCGTGTGTGTGTGTGTGTGTGTGTGTGTGTGTATATATATATATAAGGAAATTGAGGAGAAATGAGAAATGTGAAAGGGATGATGCTGTATAAAAATAAAACACAAAGTGGAAGTGGTCATCATATCTTCTTCCTGTAGGCCTAGGTCCAGTATATTCCTGGAAGCCAAAGATTATGGCAATACTGAGTATTGTAACGTTAAAAGCAGATTATTAGAAAAAGTCCCAATAAATAATCTTATCATGAAGAACAAATGAAAGAAAACCGTTCTTACAAGTAAGGACAGCTCTGGATTAAAGAATGAAGAGCCTCATGTTCTTTAGAGGGGAAGGAAAATATAACCACAACTTCTTAGATGAGTTATCTGCTCCTTAGAGAAAAACTTTTGATCTTGTTTCTACAGTTTAATATTGAATTCCATTTCAAGACGTCTTTTAGGGCTCATCCAGACGTCCATGAGTCACATTCGTGTTCGATCGGTGTTTTTCATGAACACATACCCAGAATATTCTTTGGGACTCTTAACATGTGCGTGGGTTATTTTTGAGACTTGTCTGTTTTTGATCCGAGTCATAAGTAGCCAGACAATACACTGATGCCAGTGTGCGGTCTGTGTCTCCATTGTAATAGATTGGACAAGCTTTGTAATTTATTTATTAATTTCTTTATTTACTTATTTATTTATTTTTTACCAACAGTGAAAATCACTGATGATAAGAACGAACACTGACCAAACACTGCTAAACAATAGTCCATATTTTTAGGTACGAGAAAAATTACAGCCACCTGAATAAAGCCTTAAAGGGGTTGTCCAGTCTAAAATGATAAACTTGCAGTCACTTTATGTCACTCTATGACTGCAGACATATGAGTCCTCCCAGCAGACGTACTGTGCTCTGCAAGGATTTGACATTTTCCAAGCCGGGAACGGCGGTCACTTGACCGCAATTGTGCGCTATGCATGCCCCTGGCCAGAACTCGACTAGTGAGCGCAGCCTTGCTCCATTCAAATGTATTGAGCAAGGATATACTCACTGGACACCCACTAGTCGGACGCACCTGCTCCATACACTTGTGTTGAGTGAGCTCATGCCCACAAATCTAGTTCTGGCCGGGAACATTGATCTCGCACAATTGTGGTCATGTGATTGGTGTTCCCGGCTGAGAAACCGGTGAATCCTTGCAGTGCACTGGGAGGATTCATAAGTCTGCAGTCAGTGACTACAGACTTATCACTTTATCCCGGACAACCCCTTTAATGATACTGGGTGACCCTCTTTTTTTAAAAAAAAAAAGCTGCATTCGCCAGAATACAAGATGTTATCGGACACATAATTAACAGCTTTTTAACAGATTTTAATGAATTATCCAACATAATTAACAGCTTTTTAACAGATATTAATGAATTATCCATAAGATACATCAGTATCATTTCAGTTTAGGTCTGACACTAGGCACCACTACCCATCTGATGAGCTGCATTACCCAAGAATGGCCACTAAGGCTGTCTATGGAGCGTTGTTTTGGCTCTGTACATTGTAATTATCAACATCTGAGCCTGGAATTTACTCTTTGTTCTATATCACATTACCGCATAGTGCCTGTCAAAAAGTCCTTCCCTGATCACATCCTATTTGGAGCCAATGTTTCATCTATACGCCCGGAAAATTTCCCATCAAATCTCTCTAATGAAAGGCTACCATGTATTCCACTATACAGGTGTATAATGAGATGTTGGCCATAAATCTCCACTGTACAAACAACATGTACTATAAAGTATGTGCAGTGGTACCTCGGTTTTCGTTGATCTCAGTTATCGTTGGTTTCGTTTTTTTCCACTAAACATTTGCCTCGGTTTTCGTTTGTTTTTGTCTGCGTACCCATGTGACTATGCTGCTATTTTTGCAACAACAAAGGGTGATCCATGCATTCTCCTGCTCTGTGTGGCGTTATGTGAGTATCACCCCGCTTGTCAGTTTCAAAATATATGTAAGAAATGTAAGATAAAACGTATTTACTCTTCACATTAGTGTTTTATATTAATTTAATATTTCTTTTTACTCATTTTATATTCATTTCTTATTATTTTTAGCATTAGACACTATCTTTATTCCCTATAAAATGTGTTTTTGGTATGTATTTTAGAGCATCTAAAACAAATTAATTGAATATACATTGATTATTATGGAAATAATTGCTTCGGTTTTAGTTGGTTTCAGTTTTCATTGATTGTATTCAGTCGGATTATCAACGAAAACCGAGGCATCACTGTATATTTTACTCTACACCTTAGAGATGAATAGTCTGTGAAGATGTAATTTACCCTCTCACTGTATATGCTGTACAGATTCCTATTTCAAGCTGGGTTCATTGTCTTATTTGAACTACTTCTGTGTACATTTCTATTGTTGTAGGTAATCACCCCCCTAAAATGCAAGGTTATATCCTCTTGAGGCACTTCCATCCCTGGGAGTAGGGGGAGGTGGGCCTAGAGTCCAACTAGTGTAAACTCTGCTTACCTGGGAGATTCAGGCAGAGTGAGCTGAAACTTGAAGGGAGCAGGAGCTCCAGCCTGTGTGGCTGTGGACACGGACGGAGCTAGGCCTGCGTGGCGGCCCGTGGGATTGTGTGGAACTCTTTGGACTACTGTAAGGACGATTGCTTTGTAATCCGGTCCGAGGATTGTCGGGAAGGGCCCCCGAATCTGTTTTACGTGGACTTATCGTGTGCTGTTCCAGTGTTCTTGTGAATAAACCTGTTGGATCGTTCCTCGGCCTGTTGTCTCTCCTTGCTCTGCTGTACACCCCGTCACAAACTGGTTGGCAGCGCTGGGATCAGAGCAGAAGGAATGGAGGACAATGGCTCAACATCAGGAACCAGCACTGCAGAGTACAAGACCTGGACTTTGGGGAGCCTGCAATCAAAGGCCCGTGAAGTAGGAGTTCGTTTCAAAGGACTCTCCAAGGAGCAGCTGATTGAGGCGCTAGAAGGAGTCTGCTCGCAAAATGACGTGGAGGAAGGATCCTCACAGCAAAGGGAGGAAAGACGGGAGCTGGAGGTAAATACCCAAAAAAGTCAATGGATTGTGTGGTATGAAGAAAAGATGGCACTGCTTGGAGATGAGGCCACCATAGAAGATAAGAGGGAGGCCATGCGTGGAGCTGAAGAGAAGGAGCGCAGGATGGAGGAGATGGCATTGCTGGATAAGCAGCTCGCTGTGGAAGCCGCGAGAGGTTCCAGACAGACTGTAACCCCAGCACCCATCATGAGGGAACTTCCCAGAGTGTCCCGCAAAGACTTCAAGCAGTTTAATGAGGCTGCTGGTGACATTGAGGGCTTCTTCCAGGACTTTGAGCATCAGTGTCGATTAATGGAAGTCCCAGAAAGGGAGCGCGTCCGGCATCTGGTTGGGCTCTTAGAGGGTGGAGCTGCTGCAGCCTATAGAGCTATGGACCATCGGTGGAACTGTGAGTATGCGGATATTAAACAGACTATTCTAGAACATTATGCTGTAACGCCAGACACTTACAGGACTCAGTTCCGTACTCTAGCATGTGATGAGGAAGTGTCCTTCAAGATGTATGCCCACAAACTCAAACATCTGTGGCATCGTTGGTTGGAGGCAGAGGAGGCCTTAACCTTGGAGACCGTCCTCCAGGTCCTCCTAAAAGAGCAGTTTTACTTCAAGTGCCCCGCTGAGATCCGGGAATGGGTGCTTGAGAGAAAACCAGCGACAGTGGAGGAAGCTGCTGCTCTAGCTGATGAGGTGCTCACCATCAAGCCTCAGTGGAGGGTTCTGTTGGAGGATGGAGAGACGCCTAACAGCTCCACAACACCGGATGCCCCCAGTTATTCTGTCCCCATTGTTCCCCGTTCCTCTAAGCCACCACATGTTGATACCCGTGTTAATGTGCCTCCAGTTGCTTCTACTGCACTTTCTGGAATACGCCGGGGAGAGGAAGTAACAGAGCGCAGGTGTTATGTTTGTAGGCATCCCGGGCATTTGCAGGCCTCATGCCCAGCCAGCCCATGGAGGAATCATCCTCAAACCCCTACAGCACCTTCAGGTGGGAGCCGGCCTCCAAGTTCCCCTACCCCTTACCCAAGAGGACGCCTTGGATGGAGGGAGACCCAGCTCAGATGCTATCAATGTGGACAGCCAGGGCATCGGCAAGTCTCCTGCCCAGCTGTTCAAATGAGGACTGAACCTGCGCCCAATCGGATTGTTAATTATTTACAGCCCAGCGCCATGGAGGAAGATGTGGCACCGCTATGTGAGGACTGGCCTAGTGACTCAGCCCATGTTGCACCACCAGGAGTTTACGGGGTGCGACCTGCAGTTATGACGACTTCTGCTCATCGAGGTAAGCACTTGCAGGAGGTTGTGCTGGATGGACAGAGACTTGTTGGATTTTGTGACTCGGGTGCTTTCCTCACACTGGCTGATCCCCGAGTGGTTCGGCCTGAGGCAATCCATAGAGGACCTGGGATTGTCATTGAACTGGCTGGTGGACAATGGAGGACTATTCCCACAGCCACTGTGGATCTGAGCTTTGGTTTTGGGGTCAGGCGATGTGTGGTTGGGGTGATGGGTGGTCTGCCTGCAGCTGTTCTCCTGGGCAATGATGTGGGAGAGCTACGATGCCAATTCGTGGCTGCATGAAGCCACATGTAAGTAACGCTCTGCCTGTGTGTACTTAACCAGTGACCTGTAGAGGTCCCTAGTACGTACACAAGTTGGGAGGGGGAGGGATTGTGAAGATGTAATTTACCCTCTCACTGTATATGCTGTACAGATTCCTATTTCAAGCTGGGTTCATTGTCTTATTTGAACTACTTCTGTGTACATTTCTATTGTTGTAGGTAATCACCCCCCTAAAATGCAAGGTTATATCCTCTTGAGGCACTTCCATCCCTGGGAGTAGGGGGAGGTGGGCCTAGAGTCCAACTAGTGTAAACTCTGCTTACCTGGGAGATTCAGGCAGAGTGAGCTGAAACTTGAAGGGAGCAGGAGCTCCAGCCTGTGTGGCTGTGGACACGGACGGAGCTAGGCCTGCGTGGCGGCCCGTGGGATTGTGTGGAACTCTTTGGACTACTGTAAGGACGATTGCTTTGTAATCCGGTCCGAGGATTGTCGGGAAGGGCCCCCGAATCTGTTTTACGTGGACTTATCGTGTGCTGTTCCAGTGTTCTTGTGAATAAACCTGTTGGATCGTTCCTCGGCCTGTTGTCTCTCCTTGCTCTGCTGTACACCCCGTCACATAGTCTACTGTGCTGTTACCAAAAACCTTATTTTGAAATACAGAACCCTGTTCTCACATTTAATCACTGAACATAGTCCCAAAATAGGCTCCGAACATGATATAAATTGATATGCTGTACACGGAGAGGAAAGAGGGGGAAGCCTTTCAGTTATAGACGACCTAGAGGACCTAGTAAAAAGAAGAGAAATGTACGCTTATTTTTGCTGCTTCCCAGAATATTCAGTTTGTTTATTTTTTTTTGTTTTTGTTTTTTAAAATCAGCCATACAGTTCCAGAAATATTGGTCCTTTCATTTAGTACAACAATATCCTCATGTTTATAAGGTTTTTTAAAAGCGCCGTGGATTCTCTGAGGGCATGTCATTGGGCTGCTCGTGAAAAGGTTTTGGTACCGTGTTAGCCAGTTGTACCGCACAACTTTGGAACTAATGGAGGATACCAGAATGTACCGTACAACTTTGGAACTACTGAGAACATTCAATAATTGGGCTGCTCTGCATATTACTCTGTGAGCACCGCCCTCATGGTAAACAGTGTGTGTATTCAGAGCACTTAAAAAAAAGCCTATAACTCTGGAACTATATGGCAGATTTTTTTAAAACTGGAATACTTATGAGAGCAGCAGCATATAATTGGAGCACAAACCGACCACTTTTGAGCTGGTGACAGGTACATTTTAAAAGTTATGGCAGGGCACTCAGATTTTAGACAGAGAGGAAGACATCCAGAAAACAGTTTGTGCAGGAAGTTGGAAAACCACACAGACTGTGTACAAGTGCAGAGAGAAAGCTAAGTTATACAGCATAAAATGGGGAGGCGGAAATCACTTATAAGCTGTAGAAATTGAAATCAGTCCAAGAATTAAGCTGTTCTGATACATGAGAGCTAATACAGGTAGCAGCAGTCTGGACACTCAGACCTCATATCCAGCAACTCTCAACATGGGTAACATCAATACAGTCTGAATATTAGGCCTCGGTTCCACTTGTGTTTTGCACGGATGAGTGCAATCCGATAAAACATCGGATTGCTCTCACTCTAGTGCAAAACTATAGGGCAGTGTCAATCTGTGATTGATTTTTCATGCCATATCAGTATCAGAAAAGAATCATAGCATGCTGCGTTTGGCAGTGAGTCTCGGCTCACACACTCCCATACAAGTCTATGGGAGCGTCTGAAACATCGCACTGCACTTGCATGTCATCAGACTGTAATGCGATGAACACAGAGACAGGCAGCGGAGATGGGGAGAAAGTGCTCCCTCCCTCTTCTCCACCGTTGTGATCCGATCACAAGATCGCATCACCGTCGCATGACTCTTGGCTGACGCTCGCAGCAGAGGGTCATTAGCAAATCGCTTCCGATGCTCTAGCAAGTGGAACCGAGGCCTAAGACTGATGAAGGTCTCAGTGGTTTGACTCCTCACGATCATATATTTATCACCTATTCTGTGAAGAGATGATCAATTATTTACCATACTTTATTGGGCTTTAGGGTCTACTTCTAGCCACATACAGTATAAAAAGTATTGGGAAATTACTCTTAATCGGTAAATTCAACTTTTCATACAGTTTAGTTTCTTCACAAATAATCCAGCCCTTTAGGCACTCAATTAACATTTGTGAAAAAACGATTGATTCTTAAGACCTTGAATGAATTCCTGTAGTAGATGCCACCGGTATAATAAGTCAGTTTGTGAAAATTCTTCTTTCCTAAATATTAACAGTAAGTAGTAGTATTGAGCAGTAGAAGCATTTAGGAACTAAAGCAACTTACCAATTGGCAGACCTTATTCCTTTCTGACTGAGCACTCCTCCCAACAGTTCAAGAGGGTTTTCAAATTCAATGTAAGTAGGTTCCTGCTTGCCCATAAAGTTGTAGGGTTTTTTTTAGTTTTTTAGCTCAGATAAGGGCATATTAAGTTAGGAACTCAACAAAGAGATACACCTTGTGGCTGGCTGTTGGGCTCTCATAAACTGGCCATTTTATGTGCAGGGAATAATGCAGTTCCAAAGGCCTATATTCAATGTTTGCTTACCTTAGCATTTCAGAGTGCAGCTGTGTATTTTTAGAAGTATATTGCATTTTCAGTTTGCACCTGTTCACATTTTTCTGTTTGGATGTGCTGGTAAGTATTTTATATCTTTCTGACTGAGCACTTCTCCCACTAGCCTGAGGCAGTTTTCAATTTCAATTTAAGTAGGTTCCTGCCTGTCTATAAAGTTGTAGGCGTTTAGCCCAGAGAGAGGCATATTAGGTTAGGGACCCAACAAAGAAATATGCCTTGTCTCTGGCTGCTGGGCTCACATAAACTGGCCATTTTATGCGCTAAGAATCTCATTTTTAAAACATATTTTCAATAGCAGTAATGCAGTTCCAAAATTACTATATTCAATATTTGCATACCAAAGCGTTTCAGAGTGCAGCGGTGTATTTTTTAGATTTTGTCTGCTTGGATGTGTTTTTCAGTTTTTTTTAATTTCAGGCCCCATAAAGATACAGTGCTAAGACATGGAGCAGAAAAGTCACCAACGGTCTGATGATTCTATAATTGCAGAGTCTAAACCTTGCTGGCAATAAAATGAACGCAAAATCTGTGCTCCACCCAGGAGCTTGATGACATGAGTGAATGGCCCAGCAGCTTCACGCAAGCCTTATATTACCAAGCTCAATGCTAAGTGTCAGATAGAATGGTGTAAAGGATGTCATCACTGGACTCTCGAGCAGTGGAAACATGTTCTGTAGGGTGATGAACCACTCTTCTATATCTAATCTGATGGATGAGTCTGAGTTTGGTGAATACCAGATCTTTACTTGCATGATTCCATTGTGTCAAGCGTAACTTTTGGCAAAGGAGAAATAATGTTATCAAATTTGTTTTCACGGGTTGGTAAAGGTCTCTGCTTCCAAACAAGGTAAATATTAATGCTTTGCATGCCAAGAAACTTTGGACATTTGTATGCTTCCAACCTTGAGGGAACACCTTGGGGAAGACTCTTCTGTTTTATCATGACTGTACCCCAGTGGACAAAGGAAAGTCCATAAATGCATGAATGGGTGAGTTTTGTGTCGATGAACTTGACTGCCCACACAGAGCCTGACCTCAGACCCATTGGGAAGCATGAGAACCGAAATTTCAAGCTAGATCCTGTCATCCAAAATCAATCTCAAACCTCATAAATGGTCTTGTGGCTGATGGGCTAAACTCCTACAGACACCCTCCATAATCTTGTAGAAAACCATCCGAGAAGAGTAGGAGCTGTTATAGCTGTAAAGTGGGATCCAGCTCCATATTTATGCCAATGTGTTTAAATTTGGATGTCATTAAGGTGTAATGCCTAGGGGTCCCAAAACTTTTGCCCTTAGTGTATAATTTTGCGGTCTCACCCGTGGGAGGGAGCATCCTGTTCTAATTATGTTTTATGTTATTTGGCCGTCACGGTATTTGTATTTAATAAAGGACACATAATTCGTACAATCTGTTTGTGTGGCTGCTAGATGCCATTTTTTCTTTCTCTCAGTATTTGTAGTTTTACGCATCATCAGGTGCATCCTATAAAAATGATGGGATTGTTCTTTTTACGTAATTGTACTGTTGACTATCTGTCTCTATTTTGTGACAGGGCAGCAGCTACTTGACATAAGATGATGAAAGCAAATCATTGTACAAAGCATAAAGCAGAAGCCAAAACTGCTGACGGAATAATTTCATAAAGCCAGCAAAGAGTTTATGCTTTAGTTTTCACATAAAATATTTACACGTTACTTACAGTGCTGGACTGAACTACATCTGGTTGCCAATATATAAAGAAAAAAGATTAAAATATGAAATGTGCCATCTCAGATTCGTCCTTGGCAGCACCCGAAGGTCCTCTGACCCAATTCGCTAGGACAGAACATGAACAGTATACAAATGGTTAAGCAGACATCAATGAGTATTAATAATATTATTATTAATAATAATAATAATAATAATATTAATAATAACAATACATTATTTTAAAAAAATATTTTTTTGTCTTCTTTTTCAGGCTAAGCAGATGCTCAATCCTCACTTGCAGTGCCCAGTTATTAAAGGGGTATTCCCATCTCAAAATCCTATTCCAAGACGTAGTAGATGTAATAATAATAATATTAGAAAATACCTCCAATTACAAATGTAGTATAGTTTTCCTGATATAGATAGACATTAGTGATGAGCGAGCATGCTTGTCACTACTCGGTACTCGCACGAGTATCACTGTACTCGGGCTGCTCGGCGGGGACCGAGTAATCTCGCGATACTCGTGCTTTACTCGTGGTCTTCATTTCTGCATGTTGGCGCTCTTTTGAGAGCCAGCCCTCATGCAGGGATTGGCTGGCAGACCACTGCAATGCCACAGCCCTGTTAGTTGTGGAATTGCAGTGATTGGCCGGCCTGCACAGCGTCACCGAGCCTTTATATAGGCCGGCGCGCTGTGCTCTGCTCACAGCTATTCTGACAGTGAGTGTAGGGAGAGTGTCGCTGATTCAGGGAAAGCTTTGCGGCCCTTTATAGTTAGTTCCGGAGCAGGGCTGCAAACAGTGTGACCAGAAGTCCTTCTCAGGACTATTCTAGTTGTATACAGGCAGGCAGGGTATAGCCAGGTCGGAGTACAGTAGCAGAGTCCTTCTCAGGACTATTGTTGCTATATACAGGCAGGGTATAGCCAGGTCGGAATACAGGCTAGTGACCAGAAGAGTCCTTGTCAGGACTATTGTAGCAGTATACAGGCAGGCAGGCAGGGTATATATAGCCATTCCTAGTGGTGACCGTATACCAGCCTTCATCATATCTGGGGCTGGTGTACACAGTGTAAAACAGTCCAGATAGTGTCAGACTTCTCAGTAATTGTCGCTCCTAAAAACCAGTTAGGTTCTTATTGCGTCCGTGCTTGCATTTAAAAACAGCACGTGTGTGGCAGTCGGTGGCAGGGTACAGGTGCGCGTTTTGCACAAACTATTATATAACGCACAAGTCTAGTGTATAATACACGTCAGTCAGCAGTGTCTGATAGTGTCAGACTTCTCAGTAATTGTCGCTCCTAAAACCCAGTTAGGTTCTTATTGCGTCCGTGCTTGCATTTAAAAACAGCACGTGTGTGGCAGTCGGTGGCAGGGTACAGGTGCGCGTTTTGCACAAACTATTATATAACGCACAAGTCTAGTGTATAATACACGTCAGTCAGCAGTGTCTGATAGTGTCAGACTTCTCAGTAATTGTCGCTCCTAAAAACCAGTTATGTTCTTATTGCGTCCGTGCTTGCATTTAAAAACAGCACGTGTGTGGCAGTCGGTGGCAGGGTACAGGTGCGCGTTTTGCACAAACTATTATATAACGCACAAGTCTAGTGTATAATACACGTCAGTCAGCAGTGTCTGATAGTGTCAGACTTCTCAGTAATTGTCGCTCCTAAAAACCAGTTAGGTTCTTATTGCGTCCGTGCTTGCATTTAAAAACAGCACGTGTGTGGCAGTCGGTGGCAGGGTACAGGTGCGCGTTTTGCACAAACTATTATATAACGCACAAGTCTAGTGTATAATACACGTCAGTCAGCAGTGTCTGATAGTGTCAGACTTCTCAGTAATTGTCGCTCCTAAAACCCAGTTAGGTTCTTATTGCGTCCGTGCTTGCATTTAAAAACAGCACGTGTGTGGCAGTCGGTGGCAGGGTACAGGTGCGCGTTTTGCACAAACTATTATATAACGCACAAGTCTAGTGTATAATACACGTCAGTCAGCAGTGTCTGATAGTGTCAGACTTCTCAGTAATTGTCGCTCCTAAAAACCAGTTATGTTCTTATTGCGTCCGTGCTTGCATTTAAAAACAGCACGTGTGTGGCAGTCGGTGGCAGGGTACAGGTGCGCGTTTTGCACAAACTATTATATAACGCACAAGTCTAGTGTATAATACACGTCAGTCAGCAGTGTCTGATAGTGTCAGACTTCTCAGTAATTGTCGCTCCTAAAAACCAGTTAGGTTCTTATTGCGTCCGTGCTTGCATTTAAAAACAGCACGTGTGTGGCAGTCGGTGGCAGGGTACAGGTGCGCGTTTTGCACAAACTATTATATAACGCACAAGTCTAGTGTATAATACACGTCAGTCAGCAGTGTCTGATAGTGTCAGACTTCTCAGTAATTGTCGCTCCTAAAAACCAGTTAGGTTCTTATTGCGTCCGTGCTTGCATTTAAAAACAGCACGTGTGTGGCAGTCGGTGGCAGGGTACAGGTGCGCGTTTTGCACAAACTATTATATAACGCACAAGTCTAGTGTATAATACACGTCAGTCAGCAGTGTCTGATAGTGTCAGACTTCTCAGTAATTGTCGCTCCTAAAAACCAGTTATGTTCTTATTGCGTCCGTGCTTGCATTTAAAAACAGCACGTGTGTGGCAGTCGGTGGCAGGGTACAGGTGCGCGTTTTGCACAAACTATTATATAACGCACAAGTCTAGTGTATAATACACGTCAGTCAGCAGTGTCTGATAGTGTCAGACTTCTCAGTAATTGTCGCTCCTAAAAACCAGTTAGGTTCTTATTGCGTCCGTGCTTGCATTTAAAAACAGCACGTGTGTGGCAGTCGGTGGCAGGGTACAGGTGCGCGTTTTGCACAAACTATTATATAACGCACAAGTCTAGTGTATAATACACGTCAGTCAGCAGTGTCTGATAGTGTCAGACTTCTCAGTAATTGTCGCTCCTAAAAACCAGTTAGGTTCTTATTGCGTCCGTGCTTGCATTTAAAAACAGCACGTGTGTGGCAGTCGGTGGCAGGGTACAGGTGCGCGTTTTGCACAAACTATTATATAACGCACAAGTCTAGTGTATAATACACGTCAGTCAGCAGTGTCTGATAGTGTCAGACTTCTCAGTAATTGTCGCTCCTAAAAACCAGTTATGTTCTTATTGCGTCCGTGCTTGCATTTAAAAACAGCACGTGTGTGGCAGTCGGTGGCAGGGTACAGGTGCGCGTTTTGCACAAACTATTATATAACGCACAAGTCTAGTGTATAATACACGTCAGTCAGCAGTGTCTGATAGTGTCAGACTTCTCAGTAATTGTCGCTCCTAAAAACCAGTTAGGTTCTTATTGCGTCCGTGCTTGCATTTAAAAACAGCACGTGTGTGGCAGTCGGTGGCAGGGTACAGGTGCGCGTTTTGCGCAAACTATTATATAACGCACAAGTCTAGTGTATAATACACGTCAGTCAGCAGTGTCTGATAGTGTCAGACTTCTCAGTAATTGTCGCTCCTAAAAACCAGTTAGGTTCTTATTGCGTCCGTGCTTGCATTTAAAAACAGCACGTGTGTGGCAGTCGGTGGCAGGGTACAGGTGCGCGTTTTGCACAAACTATTATATAACGCACAAGTCTAGTGTATAATACACGTCAGTCAGCAGTGTCTGATAGTGTCAGACTTCTCAGTAATTGTCGCTCCTAAAAACCAGTTATGTTCTTATTGCGTCCGTGCTTGCATTTAAAAACAGCACGTGTGTGGCAGTCGGTGGCAGGGTACAGGTGCGCGTTTTGCACAAACTATTATATAACGCACAAGTCTAGTGTATAATACACGTCAGTCAGCAGTGTCTGATAGTGTCAGACTTCTCAGTAATTGTCGCTCCTAAAAACCAGTTATGTTCTTATTGCGTCCGTGCTTGCATTTAAAAACAGCACGTGTGTGGCAGTCGGTGGCAGGGTACAGGTGCGCGTTTTGCACAAACTATTATATAACGCACAAGTCTAGTGTATAATACACGTCAGTCAGCAGTGTCTGATAGTGTCAGACTTCTCAGTAATTGTCGCTCCTAAAAACCAGTTATGTTCTTATTGCGTCCGTGCTTGCATTTAAAAACAGCACGTGTGTGGCAGTCGGTGGCAGGGTACAGGTGCGCGTTTTGCACAAACTATTATATAACGCACAAGTCTAGTGTATAATACACGTCAGTCAGCAGTGTCTGATAGTGTCAGACTTCTCAGTAATTGTCGCTCCTAAAAACCAGTTAGGTTCTTATTGCGTCCGTGCTTGCATTTAAAAACAGCACGTGTGTGGCAGTCGGTGGCAGGGTACAGGTGCGCGTTTTGCACAAACTATTATATAACGCACAAGTCTAGTGTATAATACACGTCAGTCAGCAGTGTCTGATAGTGTCAGACTTCTCAGTAATTGTCGCTCCTAAAAACCAGTTAGGTTCTTATTGCGTCCGTGCTTGCATTTAAAAACAGCACGTGTGTGGCAGTCGGTGGCAGCGTCAGGCTCCACGTTGTCCCTGGATAGAGACGTGCATGAGGGCCTCAAAACATTGTTCCCATTGCAAAGGAGTGGGTCTCCTGTCGTTGTAATGTCCATTCTGCAAAGAATGGGCGAAAAAATTTACCACTGGGGGTATACCTGAAACAAAGGCCTAAGTATTGCAATTTGTAACGGTCATCATCATGGTGGCGCATGAGGAGAAGGAGGAGCAGTCCAGCGATTAGCCAAACTCCAGAAGTGTGTACCCATGGGTGAGTGGAGGTACATGGCAAACTTTAAATTCCGCTCTCATTTGCTGGTGGTGTGGTGAAGTCTGGCCCAATCCAACCCTTGTTCATCTTGATCAGAGTCAGCTTGTCAGCATTTTCAGTTGACAGGCGGGTGCGTTTATCTGTAATGATTCCACCTGCGGCACTAAAAACACGCTCTGACAAAACGCTAGCAGCAGGGCAGGCCAGGCCTTCCAAGGCGTAGAGAGCCAATTCATGCCACGTGTCCAGCTTGGATACCCAATAATTGTAAGGCACAGAGGAATGTCGGAGTACAGTTGTTCGATCTGCAAGGTACTCCTTCAGCATCTGGGCAAACTTAGGATTTCTTGTGGCACTACCCCGCACCTCAGGGGCTGTGGTACGTGAGGGGCTGAGAAAACTGTCACACATCTTAAAGACTGTTCCCCTACCTCTGGCGGATTGGACTTGTGCCTCTCTCGGCTGTACGCCTCGGTTGTCCACTGATTCATGACCTATGCCGCTAGCGTTTTGTGAGGGGAATGCTTTGCCTACTTCCGTGACTATGGCCTTCTGGAACTGCTGCATTTTGCCTGACCTCTCCGCCTCGGGAATAAGAGACATAAAGTTCTCCTTTTAGCGTGGGTCTAACAGTGTTACCAACCAGTAATGATTGTCGGCCAAGATGTTCTTAACGCGAGGGTCACGAGACAGGCAGCTTACCATAAAGTCAGCCATGTGTGCCAGACTCTTAACAGCCATCACTTCAGTATCCTGACCGACACGATGACTGAACATGCTGTCCTCCTCCTCCTCATCATCTACCCTGTCCTCTGGCCAGCCACGCTGAACCGAGGATATGACTGCATGTCATATCCTCAATTTGGCCAGAGAGTTGCTCCATGTCTTCATCCTCCTCCTCGTCATAGTCCTCCACTGCACGTTGTGATGAGACGAGGCTGGGCTGTGTGTTATCATCACCCACACCCACTACTGTTTCTTGCTGAAACTCATCGCGCTCCGCCTGCAATGCATCATGTTTGTTTTCTGAGCAGAGACCATTTTAGAAGGCAGAGAAGCGGTATGGTGACGCTAATAATGTCGTCATCGCCGCTCACCATCTTGTTGTAGTCCTCAAAGTTTTGGCGGATGGTGCATAGGTCGGACATCCATCTCCACTCCTCAGGTGTTATGTGTGGAGTTTGACCCATTTCCCGACGGCTTAGGTGATGCAGGTACTCAACAACTGCCCTCTTCTGCTCACATATCCTGACCAACATGTGCAGAGTTGAATTCCAACGCGTGGGGACATCACACACCAGTCTGTGTGCCGGAAGATGCAAACGGCGTCTTAAGGCGGCAAGGCCGGCTGAAGCAGTAGGTGACTTTCGAAAATGTGCAGACAGGCGGCGAACTTTTACCAGCAGATCAGACAGCTCTGACTATGACTTTAGAAACCGCTGAACCTCGAGGTTGAGCACATGGGCCAAGCATGGAACATGTGTCAGCTGGCCTCGCCTCAAAGCCGCCACCAGGTTCCGGCCATTGTCACACACCACCTTTCCTGGCTTTAGGTTCAGAGTTGTGAGCCAGTGATCTGCCTGCTGTTTCAGAGCTGTCCACACCTCTTCTGCATTGTGGGGTTTGTCACCTATGCAGATTAGCTTCAGCACTGCCTGTTGCCGCTTCGCCGAGGCAGTGCTGCAGTGCTTCTGTGTCGCCCTGGACAAGCCAGGGGCCACAGAGCACAACACTTAAACACCCCACACTCCCTGCAGGCATATCATAGTCAAAACACAAAATCCTTGTTGCCTTCCCCAGGGGCTGTTGTCCACACCAGGGTGTGGAGCCAGGCGGTTGGTCTCCACCCACCGAGGAGGAGGGAAAACACAGGCAGTGAGAGTTAAGCTAAGGAAGTGGAAGGAGGAAAGTAGTAGAGAGGAGAAAAGTGACAGCAAAGAGCCTGAAGTTGGTCCGGGTGTGTGGCCTGGACAGGACAGCAAGGTTGGCAGGATGTGGTGACCGTCTGCAGTGGAGGCCGATTGGAGTCTGCCGTAAGGACCGTGGACGGGTGGTGACCCGGCCGTACCGGACCGGTATACAAAGCGAAGCCAGCACCATTGGCAGAGGACTTTCGGATCCCGGCAAGGCTTGGTGTCGCCGTGAATTTGCCAAATCCGTTATTGAAGGGGACCTCAGGGTTTCCAAACAGCCAAGTCCAGATAGAAGGCAACCGTACAACCGTGAAGGGGAGACACAGCCACCGGCAAGGGCAACCGTCTCCCAGGGCCAGCGCCTGTGGGCAAAAGGGGCTCCTCCGGCCCATATCCAGGTCAGGGAGCGGGTTACCGTTGGGAAACCATCACTACCAACACTTAACTTCGGTGCAGGGAGAGACAGTCATCACTAACCTGCAGGGAGGAACAACCGCAGCCGTCCGAGTGACCCGTCCATCCAGCCACTTGTTTTACCCTGAACTGTGTCATCATCATTGGGCTGAGTGAGTACCTCCGTGCCGTGCGGCACAGCGCTGCCCCTGCGACCATGCACTTCATCAGGCCCCGCAACCCGCCTGTCATCCATCTCTACCCCATCACCAGGCCCCGGGACAACCAACCCCCCTACCCACGTAGGGGAGAAATAACAACAAAGCTGCTCCCTGTCACAGGCTCCCGGGATCCCCGTCCAGAGCAGCGGTGGTGTCCACACAATCACCACAACCGTGGGTGGCGTCACGGACAATATCCCCAAAACCCAAACCACCCCTTTTCACTCACGGGCGAGTAGCGCCGCTCGAGTCCCCGGGATCCGGCCATCGCTCGAGCCAACGAGCAGCAGCAGCCGTAGAGCTGCGTCAGCCGGACCCGAGCAGTGGGAGAGCGCACCGTCCCCTCCTCCGCCAGCGACACTTACAGCTTGGGACTGGTGTGGAGGGTAAAGTGGATCAGGATGCGCAGGAGGAGGAGGAGGCTGAGGAGCATGACATTCCGGAGCTGTAGAGTGTGTGTGAAACCCTGACTGAGGTAGGGCCTGCAAAACTTGGTGTGTGAAGGACGTATTCCGTCCCTCGCTCAGACTGGGTCCCAGCTTGCACAATATTAACCCAGTGTGACGTCAACGAGATGTAGCGGCCTTGCCCACATGCACTTGTCCACGTGTCTGTGGTTAGGTGGACTTTGGCTGAAACAGCGTTGTTCCGGGCACGTGTGATGTTTTGTGACACGTGGTTAGTTATGCAATGCGGGGACGGCACACAGGGAGAAATAGTGGCGGCTGTGGACCGAGTAACGTGGGACAGCTGCCACCATCAGTTCGCGGAATGCTTCTGTCTCAACCAGCCTAAAAGGCAACATTTCCAGCGCAAGCAGTCGCGAAATGTTAGCATTTAGAACTGTGGCATGTGGGGTGTTGGCAGTGTATTTGCGCCTGCGCTCAAAGGTTTGCTGAATGGATAACTGAACGTTGCGCTGGGACAAGGACGTGCTTGATGATGGTGTTCTTTCTGCGTAGGCAACTGCAGGTGCAGGAGTGGAGGAGGCTTGTTCGCAGGCAGCATGGACAGGGGATTGGCTCGCATGCACAACCAGCGAAGACGTAGCAGTGACATCAGCAAGCACTGCTCCTCGACTCTGTTGTACTTCCCACAAAGTCGGGTGCTTGGCTGACATGTGCCTGATCATGCTGGTGGTGGTCAGGCTGCTAGTTTTGGTACCCCTGCTGATGCTGGCATGGCAGGTGTTGCAAATGGCCTTTTTAGAATCATCTGGAGCCAACTTAAAAAACTGCCAGTGTCAGAGTTCCTGGTTTTCCAGTTTTCTTTTGAAAGAGCTTGCCCTTTGTTAACATGGAGTTTTCTGTTATGTTGCCCTACTTCCTGTCCATCTGTTTAAAAGCCGCCCCTAAAGCTTAGTCCAGTGCCTGAGTATACTGCTTCCTGTGTGCTCCTGCCCTGCTGCTTTTGGTTCCTGATTGTTATTCGGATCCTCTTGGAAAACAACCGACACCGACTCTGGACTTCATCTGGTATCATCTAGCTGTACCTGGACTCCGTTTGCCGTCTTTGGTCGGAACTTCTGCCCGGTTCCTTCCGTTTAATACCACTCTGGACTCACATCACGTACAGACATTTTTCGACTTACCTATTGCCCTTTTGTGTCCCGGCTGCTGCGCATTTAGGGCTTCTGGGGTGATTGCCAGACAGTCCCTGTATAGGGGTTTGCTGTTGGTGGTCTCCCTGGGGGAGTCCGGTGCGCGGTACCGGGAATTCCCTTTCGCTCAGTCCCTGGAAGGTATTTCCTGTATTTATGTTCTACTGTGTTTTTGTTCCGTTTATGTACATATTTGCTGGTTGCATATTATAAATGTCTTGCACCAAGAACTCGTCTCTGGTTGTCATTGCCCTAACGCAATCGAAATCCTCAATACATACAATAGTATCACAGCCAGACTCGGGAAGACCTAACATTTGTACAGGCACCTTGTGTCGTGTTGTTCCGGGGAACAGTTGACTGACGTCTGCCTGGGGCCACCACTCTGCTTCTTACTGCCTGTTGTGATGCTACGCCTCCCTCCCCCTGTGCACTGCTGTCCTCGCTCTGCATATCCTCCTGCCAGGTTGGGTCAGTTACTGGATCATCCACCACGTCGTCTTCCTCTTCCGCACCCTGCTCCTCCTCCTGACTTCCTGACAATTGTGTCTGATCATCGGCCACCCCTTGTTGAGACACGTTGCCAACTTCGTGAGAACGTGGCTGCTCAAATATTTGTGCATCTGTACATACAATCTCGTCATGGCCCACTTCAACAGGAGCTGGCGAGAGGCCAGAATTTGTGAATGGAAACGTGAACGAACAGCTATTCCGAGTGTCCAAGTGTGGGATCAGTAATGTCCGTGGACGTGTACTCGGCCTGGTGGTAGGAAGGAGGATCAGGTTCTGAAATGTGCGGTGCAGTATCACGGCTACTGACACTTGACCGTGTGGAAGACAGAGTGTTTGTGGTGGTGCCAATCTGACTGGAAGCATTATCCGCTATCCAACTAACAACCTGTTGACACTGGTCTTGGTTCAAGAGGGGTGTACTGCTGCGGTCCCCAAGAATTTGGGACAGGACGTGCGAGCGACTAGATGTGGCCCTTTGTTGTGGCGAAATTAGAGCTTGCACACAACCTCGGTGTCTGCCTGCACCACCATCACGTCCACTTCCTTGTTCGTTGACAACGCCCTTGCGCATTTTGCAATGCTGTGCTGATGTGTATTCACTAGACTTGTGTGTTATATCCAAGTTTGTGCAAAACTCACACAAATGCAGCGGAAAGCTGCCACCAACAGGCACACACGTGCGGTTTTTAAATGCAAGCACGGAGGCACTAAGAACCTAACAGGTCTCTATCCAGGGACAACGTAGAGCCTCCCAATGTTTGGCTTCCCTGCCTAAGGGCTATACTATAATACACCCACTTCCTTCCAATGGGCACTTCAGGTTTACAGGCCTTCATGCACGTCTCTATCCAGGGACAACGTGGAGCCTCCCAATGTTTGGCTTCCCTGCCTAAGGGCTATACTATAATACACCCACTTCCTTCCAATGGGCACTTCAGGTTTACAGGCCTTCATGCACGTCTCTATCCAGGGACAACGTGGAGCCTCCCAATGTTTGGCTTCCCTGCCTAAGGGCTATACTATAATACACCCACTTCCTTCCAATGGGCACTTCAGGTTTACAGGCCTTCATGCACGTCTCTATCCAGGGACAACGTGGAGCCTCCCAATGTTTGGCTTCCCTGCCTAAGGGCTATACTATAATACACCCACTTCCTTCCAATGGGCACTTCAGGTTTACAGGCCTTCATGCACGTCTCTATCCAGGGACAACGTGGAGCCTCCCAATGTTTGGCTTCCCTGCCTAAGGGCTATACTATAATACACCCACTTCCTTCCAATGGGCACTTCAGGTTTACAGGCCTTCATGCACGTCTCTATCCAGGGACAACGTGGAGCCTCCCAATGTTTGGCTTCCCTGCCTAAGGGCTATACTATAATACACCCACTTCCTTCCAATGGGCACTTCAGGTTTACAGGCCTTCATGCACGTCTCTATCCAGGGACAACGTGGAGCCTCCCAATGTTTGGCTTCCCTGCCTAAGGGCT
This sequence comes from Anomaloglossus baeobatrachus, assembly GCF_048569485.1. Lineage (NCBI taxonomy): Eukaryota > Metazoa > Chordata > Amphibia > Anura > Aromobatidae > Anomaloglossus > Anomaloglossus baeobatrachus. Next base: position 420,100,149 of record NC_134356.1, on the reverse strand, counting down.
ATACTATAATACACCCACTTCCTTCCAATGGGCACTTCAGGTTTACAGGCCTTCATGCACGTCTCTATCCAGGGACAACGTGGAGCCTCCCAATGTTTGGCTTCCCTGCCTAAGGGCTATACTATAATACACCCACTTCCTTCCAATGGGCACTTCAGGTTTACAGGCCTTCATGCACGTCTCTATCCAGGGACAACGTGGAGCCTCCCAATGTTTGGCTTCCCTGCCTAAGGGCTATACTATAATACACCCACTTCCTTCCAATGGGCACTTCAGGTTTACAGGCCTTCATGCACGTCTCTATCCAGGGACAACGTGGAGCCTCCCAATGTTTGGCTTCCCTGCCTAAGGGCTATACTATAATACACCCACTTCCTTCCAATGGGCACTTCAGGTTTACAGGCCTTCATGCACGTCTCTATCCAGGGACAACGTGGAGCCTCCCAATGTTTGGCTTCCCTGCCTAAGGGCTATACTATAATACACCCACTTCCTTCCAATGGGCACTTCAGGTTTACAGGCCTTCATGCACGTCTCTATCCAGGGACAACGTGGAGCCTCCCAATGTTTGGCTTCCCTGCCTAAGGGCTATACTATAATACACCCACTTCCTTCCAATGGGCACTTCAGGTTTACAGGCCTTCATGCACGTCTCTATCCAGGGACAACGTGGAGCCTCCCAATGTTTGGCTTCCCTGCCTAAGGGCTATACTATAATACACCCACTTCCTTCCAATGGGCACTTCAGGTTTACAGGCCTTCATGCACGTCTCTATCCAGGGACAACGTGGAGCCTCCCAATGTTTGGCTTCCCTGCCTAAGGGCTATACTATAATACACCCACTTCCTTCCAATGGGCACTTCAGGTTTACAGGCCTTCATGCACGTCTCTATCCAGGGACAACGTGGAGCCTCCCAATGTTTGGCTTCCCTGCCTAAGGGCTATACTATAATACACCCACTTCCTTCCAATGGGCACTTCAGGTTTACAGGCCTTCATGCACGTCTCTATCCAGGGACAACGTGGAGCCTCCCAATGTTTGGCTTCCCTGCCTAAGGGCTATACTATAATACACCCACTTCCTTCCAATGGGCACTTCAGGTTTACAGGCCTTCATGCACGTCTCTATCCAGGGACAACGTGGAGCCTCCCAATGTTTGGCTTCCCTGCCTAAGGGCTATACTATAATACACCCACTTCCTTCCAATGGGCACTTCAGGTTTACAGGCCTTCATGCACGTCTCTATCCAGGGACAACGTGGAGCCTCCCAATGTTTGGCTTCCCTGCCTAAGGGCTATACTATAATACACCCACTTCCTTCCAATGGGCACTTCAGGTTTACAGGCCTTCATGCACGTCTCTATCCAGGGACAACGTGGAGCCTCCCAATGTTTGGCTTCCCTGCCTAAGGGCTATACTATAATACACCCACTTCCTTCCAATGGGCACTTCAGGTTTACAGGCCTTCATGCACGTCTCTATCCAGGGACAACGTGGAGCCTCCCAATGTTTGGCTTCCCTGCCTAAGGGCTATACTATAATACACCCACTTCCTTCCAATGGGCACTTCAGGTTTACAGGCCTTCATGCACGTCTCTATCCAGGGACAACGTGGAGCCTCCCAATGTTTGGCTTCCCTGCCTAAGGGCTATACTATAATACACCCACTTCCTTCCAATGGGCACTTCAGGTTTACAGGCCTTCATGCACGTCTCTATCCAGGGACAACGTGGAGCCTCCCAATGTTTGGCTTCCCTGCCTAAGGGCTATACTATAATACACCCACTTCCTTCCAATGGGCACTTCAGGTTTACAGGCCTTCATGCACGTCTCTATCCAGGGACAACGTGGAGCCTCCCAATGTTTGGCTTCCCTGCCTAAGGGCTATACTATAATACACCCACTTCCTTCCAATGGGCACTTCAGGTTTACAGGCCTTCATGCACGTCTCTATCCAGGGACAACGTGGAGCCTCCCAATGTTTGGCTTCCCTGCCTAAGGGCTATACTATAATACACCCACTTCCTTCCAATGGGCACTTCAGGTTTACAGGCCTTCATGCACGTCTCTATCCAGGGACAACGTGGAGCCTCCCAATGTTTGGCTTCCCTGCCTAAGGGCTATACTATAATACACCCACTTCCTTCCAATGGGCACTTCAGGTTTACAGGCCTTCATGCACGTCTCTATCCAGGGACAACGTGGAGCCTCCCAATGTTTGGCTTCCCTGCCTAAGGGCTATACTATAATACACCCACTTCCTTCCAATGGGCACTTCAGGTTTACAGGCCTTCATGCACGTCTCTATCCAGGGACAACGTGGAGCCTCCCAATGTTTGGCTTCCCTGCCTAAGGGCTATACTATAATACACCCACTTCCTTCCAATGGGCACTTCAGGTTTACAGGCCTTCATGCACGTCTCTATCCAGGGACAACGTGGAGCCTCCCAATGTTTGGCTTCCCTGCCTAAGGGCTATACTATAATACACCCACTTCCTTCCAATGGGCACTTCAGGTTTACAGGCCTTCATGCACGTCTCTATCCAGGGACAACGTGGAGCCTCCCAATGTTTGGCTTCCCTGCCTAAGGGCTATACTATAATACACCCACTTCCTTCCAATGGGCACTTCAGGTTTACAGGCCTTCATGCACGTCTCTATCCAGGGACAACGTGGAGCCTCCCAATGTTTGGCTTCCCTGCCTAAGGGCTATACTATAATACACCCACTTCCTTCCAATGGGCACTTCAGGTTTACAGGCCTTCATGCACGTCTCTATCCAGGGACAACGTGGAGCCTCCCAATGTTTGGCTTCCCTGCCTAAGGGCTATACTATAATACACCCACTTCCTTCCAATGGGCACTTCAGGTTTACAGGCCCTCATGCACGTCTGTATGCAGGGGCATTGGTGAACCTCACAATTTAGGACTGCCCTGGCAAAGGAAAATACTACAAAGACTCACTTCCTCAAAATGGGCACATTAGACTCAAGAGGCCTTCATGTACGTCTCTTCTCAGGGACATCGGAGTGCCACACAATGTTTTCACGTAAAATCTTTCATGTATTGATCTCAAAAAGTAACATACACCAGCTCTATCTCACTATTGGGTATGTGCCCTTAACATTTCCGCCATGAAAAATCATTTTGGGGTCATTTTGGAAGGTTTTCTGGTGAGTCCGTAAAAATGGCGTAAAACGCGGACAAAATTGTTCACAGCTGTGACTTTTGAGTGATAAATGCTTCAAGGGGTCTTCCCCATGCTGTTGCCATGTCATTTGAGCACTCTTCTGAGACTTTTGTGACATTTTTAGGGTTTCTCCATGCTGCCGGGAGGTCATTTCACAAAAATACTCGGGTCTCCCATAGGATAACATTGGGCTCGTTGCTCGGGCCGAGTACACGAGTATCTTGGGAGGCTCGGCCCGAGCTTCGAGCACCCGAGCTTTTTAGTACTCGCTCATCACTAATAGACATGTCTCTTACCTCATGTGCAGGGCATTACAGCTTAGGTATACATGGTTATGACCACTCATATAGTGACAGTAAATGCCCAGTCACACAAAACGACTTACCAGCGATCCCGAAAACGATGCGACCTGATAGGGATCGCAGGTAAGTCGCTGGGAGGTCGCTGGTGAGATGTCACACAGTCAGATCTTACCAGCGATGCAGGAACAATACAGGTTGCAGTAGCGACCTGTATAATGATCTCAGCAGTCACTGACCCTGTCACACAGTGTCACACACAGCGATGTGTGCTGCCCAGCAAGACATCGCCTCTGAAGAAAATGGCCTGGACCATTCTGCAACGACTAGAGATCTCACAGCAGGGGCCTGATCGCTGGTAAGTGTCACACATAACAAGATCGCTAACGGGATCACTACTGCGTCACAGAAACCGTGACTCAGCTGCGATCTCGCTAGCGATCTCGTTATGTGTGACGGTACCTTTAGTTAGTTGCTTATGGTTGTAATCATGCATACCTAAGCTGCAATGCCCCGCACATGAGGTAAGTGCCTTGGATATCAGGAGAATTATACTACATTTCTAATTGTATTGCAAAAAAATATAAATATCAAGGTTTATTTGTACATCTACAATTAGATGCAGCACACATTGATACAGTACAAAAAGACAGAGGGCACTTAGGCACAGAACAAGATTAGTCATAGACCTTCACATGGCAAGTACAAAAAACAGACAAAATATAAAATGTTGTATACAGAATGACATTATTGCCAGGTGAAACCAGAGAGTAATAGCTATTACTCTCTGGTTTCACCTGGCAATAATGTCATGACTAATCTTGTTCTGTGCCTAAGTGCCCTCTGTCTTTTTGTACTGTATCAATGTGTGCTGCATCTAATTGTAGATGTACAAATAAACCTTGATATTTATATTTTTTTGCAATACAACCACGTTTGTTCTCCTGTTTGCTTACTATTTTCCTAGTGGTTTGCATGTTTTGTTGCACTAATAGAGGCCCATACAGGACACTCTATATAATAATTTTTGTGTTATTAGACTGTGTAGTCATGTTACATCTCCTATTGAAATGCTATACTCTCTCCTCATGGATATTTTTGCTTTTCTACATTTCTAATTGGAGGTATTTGCTAATATTATTATTATGATGGGAATAACCCTATAAGGAAAAGTTGGGATTGGATAGATTTTGGTGCAGAGTTCTCTCCTCATGCAGCCATTTACTCGTCTTTTTTTATGTTCCTCAGTTTTAGTTTGCTATGGGAGATCAGTCAATTTTCTTCTCAAATATTTGGAGAATAGTTTTCAGTCCTCCATTTTTTTGGAATAACACTATGCATGCTGACACCAGCCTTCCGGAGTCATGATGGGAAGATATGGTGCCGGGTGGCCAAACATCTCCTGGATATATCAGTAGTCCACACACCAGGGACAGAGAAGTTTCATTTCTCACAATTTTTTGCAATCAGACATGTGGATTCCCGGATATTACCTTCATGACCAGAGGAAGCAATGCTAAGTTTCTTTTTTCTGTATCACTCAGAAGACAATGTGCCTATTCTTTCAATTGGAATTACTTGATCATTTACATCTTTTTCTCTGATTCCTCAGGTGATGAGGACTATGTAAGGGGTTGTTCACTAATTTAACAGCTCCTTCTTGAATGCCACCAGTGTGCTTAATTAAGAAAAAAAAAACACATACTCAGCATTAGTGGTCACATCACTGTAAAACACATAGGGAAGGCTTTTGTCAAATACCTTGTGTAGTACATTCTGCCTCTGAGTGGTGCTATTGCGAACCACTCATCCCAATCAAGTGACCTCCGTGCTCCATGTCCTCTGAGATCTGATTATGTCATGTCAACTTTCAGTTGACCGGACATCACCATGGAGGCCTCAGTCTCCCTGAGTGGCTGGGCTGTGGGTGGACTTTCACAGCTCATCACAGCCCAGCATCGCTCCTGCTTGCGGTGTGCTGCTGCAAAGGAGAGACCGCGCAAGATGCTGGTTGTGACGAGCGGTGAAACTCCGCCCACAGCCCAGTCACTCAGTGAGACTGGGGCCTGCTTCAGTGATGTCGGGTCAACTGGAAGTTGACGTGACATCACACAGATCTCATAGGTTACGGAGCCCGTGGGGCAGTTGATGGGGATTAGCGGATTGCAATAGCACCGTTCAGAGGCAGAATATACTACACAAGGTATTTGACAAAAGCCTTCCCTGTGAGTTTTACAGCGATGTGGCCACTAATGCTGAGTAGTGAACCATCTCTTTGAATCCCAACACAGCTCCTACGCTCCGAGTCCTATGTTCCCTGGCAATCTGATAAAAAATGTCACGTGAGCACTGCAGCCTATTAGTAACTTCTGATTGCCTTGCAGTCTTCATAAATCTGTCACACTGGGGGTGATCAAAAGAAAGTCTCCAATAGTGGTCCACCTCTTTAAGAAGGTGATTCATCCAGAAGATTTGGGAGAAGAAATTTCAAGACATTTTGATTGCATCTTTTGAGCTCGAAGAATGTGGTTGAAAAATGTGTTAACTATTTAGATAGGCAACTTTTCGGGAATTCCTCATACCACAATGCTCAACCTGTATCTTCAGAACTTTATCAAGTTGCAGATCATGGCATGGAAACTGCCAGCCTGATCCCAACTAGTGAAGGTATTTCTGAAAATGTCTTTAGTGCTTTTCTTTCAGAAAGGAAGCCTTAAAGGGTTTTTGTTTAGTACTTTGATAGTGAAGAATTATCCATGGCATAGGTTATCGATATCATATAGGTAAGGGTCACCCGTACCAATCAGCTTCAGTTGCAGAAGGATGTAAATTATGTGTGGTGCAACAACAGCACAGCTCTGTACATTGATTAGTGTCTGTTTTGGAGCCAATTACCCTCCTGAAGTCTCAAATTTGCTTACCTGAAATTTTCAAGAGTAACATCAGTTTCCCTCCCAATTAATGTACTTAAATTTGCAATATGGCTGGTTTAATCCACTTCTAGTGTTGGATGAAGAGTTTTCTTTCAGTGGTTAATTAATTGATGACTGCATAACCATTTGTCTCCTATGTACGCTCTGTACTAGGGAACATGATTGGGAAACAACCCTTTGGTACTGCCTTTGAACTTAAAAAAGTAACCAATGTTTTAAAGGGGTTGTCCACTGCTAGGACAACGCCTTCTCATTCCACAAGTGCACCCCCATAAAAAAAAAAAAAGCCTATACTCATCTCTGGTGCCAGTGTGTTTCCAGCGGTGTTGGAACTCGCGTTAACGTGGCTCACGTGACATTGTTATGACACACGAACCCCGCATCCAGTCACCACCGGCTTCATTCTCCCCTCTTTGGACAAAAGAGCAATCAACAGGAAGTGATCCCTAGCGCTCACTTCCTGTTTCTTAACCATCCGAAGACAGGGAGAAGCCGACAGCGATTTAATGCAGGGCTTGCGTGTCATAACAATGTCACGTGAACCACGGCAACGCGATTTCTGACACCGCTGGAGCAACGCCGGCACCAGAGATGAGTATAGGCTTTTTTAATTTTATGGGGGTCCACTTGGGGGAATGAAAAGAGGTTGTCCAAGTAGTGGACAACTCCTTTATTTCACAAATCAATAGTGCACATGAAAACAAGAACCTTTGTAATATATCTTATCAAATAAGACTTTCTTTCATCTCTTTGAATGATCTTTCACTTACAATTTATGGGTAAAATTTGTATTCAATCAATACAGATTTTCCCATTACTAAGACAACAGATGACAGTTGATGCTTTTAAAATTCTATGGAGAAGAGAGGAAAGATGAGGGAATAGCTAGAGGCAGACACAAAAATTCTTCTGCATGTTCTCCTGAAAAGAGCTACAGTTCTCCATAGAACTTTATAAGCACCAATTGCCATCTCCTAGCTTAATAATGGAATAATCTATAGTCACTGAAGATATATTTTAACCATGGAATGAGAATTTTGAGAATGAATGATCATTTCAGAAGGGGAAAGCAGTTTCCTCGAATAATATATATTATAAGGTTTCTTGTTTTCATGTGTACTATTCATTTATGGAAAAAAAAATTAAAATAAAACTAAAAATTTCATGTAATGAAATAATTATACTGATGCTTTTAACCCCTTCAGATGAAAGTAGTGTCACGTAGGCAACTAAGACAAAGGCAGGAGGCCTCATTTTGTCAGAGAGTGCTTAGTAATATGATGGCGGGGTGAAGAAGACAGGGGGGGCTGACCATGGGCTTTCTATAGTCCTACAGAAGGCATAAGGACCTAATAGCATAAAACAAATGTATTCCACAGGTTTAATGTCTATAAGATCCCTCCCAGGGAGGCAGGGAAAGTGATGGCACCCTTCTTGAATGTGGATTATGCCACTTTTTCATACGGCAACAGATTTAGGTCACAGATGCACATAAAGACCAATGGATTCTAGGTACAAAGGATAACAAGACCAAACCAAAACCAGAAAGGGCTCAAGCAGCCCAATTTCTTTTAACATCTAATTTATGGTGCCATTTACTCCTGCACCAATGACCGCCCTAAAACTATAAGTCTAGTGCACAATTGCAATGGTTAATTAACAGCTCCAACCAAACTGACAAAATCCAAGAAGGACGTAGCTATACTAGTAAGGGCAAATTGCACTAATTTCCTAAGCAGCCAGTCAAATTATTCCCTTACTTTTGCCACTATGCCAAAATGATGTCCTCATCAAGGAAATACATACGGTAGGATTCGTTCCGATTGCTTCCATATTGAGCCACACACACCAGCAGGCTGAAAGCATTTACAAACTTTTAATATAATAAGTCTAATATTAACATTGGGTAATTTACAACACCGCAGCCTCAGAAGCATATTATATACATAATTGAAACAAGGCGTATTTTCTGGTTCTCCTGTATCACATAAACACAAATGCAGCACGTCTATTTAGAGCGGGGATTTCAGGAAGTCTGCGGTGTGTTTGCTTAGCACAAAGTGTACTTATCTTTATGCATTGTATCACTTTATATGTTAATTTTTACAAGCTATTTTGCCTTTACACATAAATAAATTAAAACACCAAGGTGGCAGAGCGATCTGTTAGAATGATCTTAGAGTGCCACCTTGTGGCATAGACCAGGAAGAGCAATGCCTAGAATCGACAGTGTTAGGATTATTGGATTTTAGGATTACTTTTTTTATTGGATGTTCAAATTATTTGTGGATTATTTTCAAGTCCTTTACTTTTCATCCTTGTGGCACTCTGCATAGGGCATTCTGCTCTTGTATGGATAAAGGGTAATATAGTCTCCATAATATGATTTTATACATTGCATATACATATACTAGCGCATATAGAAAACGTCTTACGTGACCGCAATCCTGACAGTGTGCACATTGAACACGGTCATTATGGAAACAGAGGGGAGTCCTAATTGCCGATGCCAAATCCTAAGTGGGTGGTTACATGACAGTAATTTAGCAATCCGCATACTTGCAGTCATGAGCCTCCAGATTCGCATCCACTTCTCTCAATGTTCTAGAACAGTAGGAGAGGCAGGTAAACTAGTTTTTTTTCGGCAGGTGACAGTTTAAAGAGAAAAAAATTGAATAAATACATTTTAAAAATCCCTGCGCTCCCCTGATTTTGCCGCTCTTCCACTTTTACCTGCGTCACTCCATTGCAGAGATACTCACATTAGTTATTTTTGCAGAGCAGTATGTAAAATTTCTGCTTTCAGACCCAAAGGACATTCTTTAGGACAGGGGTGGGGAACCTTTTCTCCAGCACCAGGGCATATTTCCAGGAATCACAGTACTCATTTTGACGGCCAATGGCCATTTAATTTTTCCTTTCACTGCACGCAGGCAGTGTTCACGACTGAATGCTGGGACTCATGCAATGAAGGATTACGTCCTGAGGCTAGTCAACTCAGGGTGCACTTTGTGGGTGGAGTTAGCGCCTTCTTCGCTCCTACCCCACTAATGAGGACAGCAGCCCCAGCCTCTCCTATGTATATACTATATAAAACCTGCAGCTCCGGCGTCTTCCATGTGATGTATAGGCTGCAGCCCCGGCGTCTCCCGTGTGATGTATAGGCTGCAGCCCCTGCATGTCCCATGGGATATATATGCTGCAACCCTTGTATATCCTATGTGATGTATATTCTGAAACTCCAGTTTCTTCTGAGTTCTATAAATGTAACGTGAGCATTGGGGACTCTATTTTGAGGAGACCTGCAGTGTAATATGCATCTGTATTTGCTGGAACTTACTGCTGCAACTTCTTTACAAAACTTATTGCAAAGAGTCGACTGTGCTACAAACCAACGCAAACCTGGTTGTGCTGTGTACCCCCTAGTACTGTGTGTACACCCCAGTGCTGTCCGTGCCCCGTGGTGATGTCCATGCCACGGTCAGTGCTGTCCGTTCTCCCTAGTACTGTGTACCCCCCCAGTGCTCAGTACTCGCCACTGTTGTCCATGCCCTCCTGGTGATGTTTATCCTCCCCCAGTACTGTTTGTGCCCCCCTAGCGCTGATGCCTAGTGCTTTCCATGCCCTCTTAGTGATGTCTGTGCCCCAGCCCCTCCTGTGATGTATATGTCCCAGCACCTCCAGTGATGTACATGCCCCTCGTGACTTTTATGCCCCAGCCCCTCCTGTGATCTACATATCCCAGGCTCTCCTGTAATGTCTATGCCCCCAGCATCTCCAGACTGAAACAAACCTGGAAAAGCATTTCTGAGAAGCAACATGATCAATATCACCTAACATCACAGCCACGGGAAAGAAAAGAAGCTCCAGAAGGGATTTAGGGGAGAATTAAATTGTTTGACCAAATATAGCAGGGTAGTTTTCAAGTTGATAATTTTGCGTGGCCCCCGAAGGTTGGTAGAAAATTCAAAATGGCCCCCAGCAGTAAAAAAGTTCCCCACCCGTTCTAAATATTCAAATGGCCAATAGCAGAGAAAAGGTTGCAAGCCCGTTTTAGTCTTCTCTGGTGGCGGGAGTTTCACCCTCCCCTCTCGGATTGTGCTGAGCTGTGATTGGCAGCATCTAAGACCGCTACATCAGCTGCTGAGCAGGGATTGGCAGCACCTCATGCTTCTTGGCTCTAAAGAAATATTCCTTTGGCCTGGAAGCAAACTTCACATACCAAAAAATCTGAATAACTGCAACACACTGATGCGGAATGAAATGGAAGAATGAAAATCGGGGAGGGGGGGGGGTGGTCTCAAGAATTTTAACAAAGTTTTTTACTCAAATTTTTTGTTTGCAAGTCCTCTTTAGGCACTGTAAATCGCAAATTGTGTCTGCACACTGGTGAATTTGGAGGCCAATACAATAACAGCAATTTCTTTTTTCAGGTTTCTGAAAATATTTCCGATCAACTATTGCAGTATAACAAGAGCCTAAAGGCCCCGTCACATACAGATAAATCTTCGGCAGATCTGTGGTTGCAGTGAAATCATGGACATATTGTTCCATTTGTACACAGCCACAAACCTGGCACTGATTGTCCACAATTTCTCGGCAACCACAGATCTGCCGCAGATTTATCTCCCAGTGTGACAGGGCCTTTAGACTTTGAAGTAGCCATGTTATGGGGTTTATTTGGTCTGAAACTCTATCTAGATATTGTTTCCACAATGCTGAAGCAAAGAGTAGGCCCCAAGGTTACCAAAAAGAGAATTGACAATGTCCATAATATCAACCCGTCTCCCCCAGCCTGTCTTCTTTATGCACTGTGACATTTCTACTATAGACGGTGTTACACTTTAACAATTTGTGCTGCATTAGCCTTTCATTGGTTAGCCTTGGGTATAATTCATATTACTTGGGTGCCCATTACTCCGATTACACCGGTCATCCACTCTAAACTACTTTTAGTAGACACTCATAATTACACATCACCACCATAAGATCTGCCCTGCCCTTGTCAAAGTCGCTCAGCACAATTCAACACATAGAAGATATCAGACAATTTTAATAGCAAGCTTGGTCATCACTATAGTCACCCATGCGCTGCTTTGGTCAAAAGAAGACCAATCCAGAAGAAATGGTGCAGAGAACAGGGGAACCCAGAAAGGACAGAGCAGCAGTAAGGACCCATCTTTGAATGTGTGCAGTTCCTCTATTTTTTTTTTAATATTTTTTTATTTTTTTTTTATCGTACACTATTGGTAGGTTAAAAGGAATAAGTGGAAAATCCCCTGTAAAATTGTATGCAGACGTATACTGGTTTGACAGAAGTCAAAAGAACAGTTTTGGCTTCCGTGCGTGGAATAGCCCTATGGAAAATTCTATGTCAGAAAAAGCTCCCACCATAAATTTTACACTCAGGGAAGATGAAATGTGGAGTTATTATTAACCCTACACCACCAGAAATTTCTACAGAGGGGTAACAGCATTTGTCTATATTCTTTCCCTGACAAGATCAGATCCCTTTTCTCCTACTAAATTAAAACTTAAGCAAAGCCACATTCTAATAATTCTGAATCCAGGCTTAAATCTCATTTACACTTATTTCAACAATAATTAGGATTTATTTTAAAAGCTACAATCCGGAATGGTGCAAAACATGAAATAACAAGACTCGGTTACATTTAGGTCAATGATACACTCCTGATTATAGCGAAAGTTCTAGATATACAAAATTTGGTAATAGGGAAAGATTTTGGGTTGTTTAATTTGAATCTTTTATTTATAGTACTAGAGGCGCACAGAACACACACACACACACACACACACACACACACACACACACACACACACACACACACACACACACCTACCTTCCTGGAAGTCAGAAACATGCAGTTGGGGCTGACCTATATGTAGCCGACCTGTGCAGCTGCACCCACACATGAAGGGGTGCTTGCATTGCTGGATATCGGATGCTTCAAATCAGTTGCATTCTTGCTCTTTTCCAGGAGGCCAGGAGCCGCTATTACCTACTCAGACTGGAGAGTCAAAGGTTGCCAAGGTTCCCTAGACATAAATACGGCAAAAATTGTGGAAACATTTTTTTTACATTTCGGTTTTATGTCAGAATTCTATTGGGAAACTGAAGTAGAAAACTGTTTTGCACAGTCGAACAGATTCCCTATGAAATACACAACAGAAGTGACACAAGTTGTAACAAATCTATGGGTCACCTTCTCTGACTTTGGCTCATGGACAAAACAAAGATGCACCAAATTCATTAAGAGGCACACCGTTCTTAATAAATTTGGTGCACTTTACCCCAGACTACAACACACCAGACTTGATGATTCCCCCCCCTGAAATACCCCACCCTGCAAAGTCTGTGACAGACTGTTAGTATAAACAATTGACCAAAAAAAAAAAAAAAAAAAAGTTTAGCTTATTTGAGGGTAAAGATCTTCAAAAAGCCAAGAAGGCAACATTTTCAGAAGAGAAAGGATCGAATACTGGAAACTAGAACAATAGAAATAACAGACAACACATTTATTACACCAGAACAGGACAACACACACGGGTGTACAATAAGAATATCGGGTCAATACGACATTATTATTAATAGGACATAAGACAAATAAAATGCTCTTTACATTGCAGTAAAAAAAAAAAAATACTTCCGTTTCTTAAGATTTGTACATGTTGGAGACACTAATTAGGGCAAATATATGTGAATATCACAACAAAAGTCAGACTGGTGGAGGTCAGATGAGCAGGTCTCCCACAAAACCTAAATGTTCGGGTCTCGAGTAGCTGTACATAAAAAGTCTCTGATTTTTAGTCCATAGAAAATAAAGAAAGTCAGCAGATATTGTAGAAATCTTCCTTATAAAACTTATATGCGTGGTCATTTCATCATATTAAAAAGGACATTGGTTGAGGGCCTCAGAAGACAGGACCCACCAGTCTGTAGCATACAGAGTGCATCTGGACACTGTTAGAAGGTAAATCTCGCTGTGTCATCAGTACAGGAGGATCAGACTGCCCATTTCTGTTGTTACCTAGCTGTATATGCTCTTTTGAAGGCTTTTTTTGCAAACTTTGTGTGGCTGAAGGACAACAATGTACAGATGTGATCATCCCTTGGCAGTCAGACTCAGTCCTCAAACCACTTGCTTTTCTTAATGGGGGCGGCACTACTGGACTTTCCCAGAATCTTGCGCTTGTATTGCTCCACCAGCTGGTTGAAGCGAGTCTCTTCCTGGTTTCTTTGTTGCCTTTTTTTCTTTGAAGGTTCCTGGAATGGGGGCAATATTTTAGATACATGACAATCTACAGAGCTGCCATCTTCAACAATGCCAAAAAGCCAAATGCACATAGATCCCTAGCAGCAGAAACCAATTAAACATTTCCTTAAAAAGGTTTCTTCCCTCACCCGCAAATCTGCCCGTAAAGGGACTGTATTTTCTACTGTGACATTTCAATTAGGAAAGCCAGCACCCCATCACTATTGGTAGATTAAAGGGAACCTGTCACCTAGAATATGCGTTCTGACCTATCAGCAGACGCATGTGTGCCCTAATTACACCTCCCTACCCATCCCGGTGTTATAAAATTGTATAATATGAAAGTAATAAACGTTTTATTACCTTCATATTTCCTATGTAAATTAGAGAGGTTCTGGTCACAGGGGCGGTGCCTTGTCCCTGCATACTTTCCGTGGTGTCACGCCCCTGTGGGCGTTATACCATGGAGTCACATGAGCGACGTCACCGTCGCTCATTCTATCCTGCACACGTTTACACTTACTATTGCGGTAGGCTTCTCTTCCGGGTTCTCCTTGTCAGTTTCAGACACGCAGTGCGCGTCTGAAGCCGGCGCGTGAACACCCGGAAAAGAAGCCTGCCACAATGCGCATAGGATAGAATGCAGTTAAAGCAGTTCTCCACCACTTTAATGCTGATGACCTATCCCTGAGATAAGTCATCAATGTCAGAAGTAAAGGCCCCGTCACACTAAGCAACATCGCTAGCAACATCGCTGCTAACGAACAACTTTTGTGACGTTGCTAGCGATGTTGCTGTGTGTGACATCCAGCAACAACCTGGCCCCTGCTGTGAGGTCGTTGGTTGTTGCTGAATGTCCTGGGCCATTTTTTAGTTGTTGCTGTCCCGCTGTGAAGCGCAGATCGCTGTGTGTGACAGCGAGACAGCAACAACTAAATGTGCAGGCAGCAGGAGCCGGCTTCTACGGAGGCTGGTAACCACAGTAAACATCGGGTAACCAAGAAGCCCTGTCCTTGGTTACCCGATATTTACCTTTGTTACCAGCCTCCGCCGCTCTCACTGTCAGTGCCGGCTCCTGCTCTGTGCACATTTAGCTGCAGGACACATCGGGTTAATTAACCCAATGTGTGCTGTAGCTAGGAGAGCAAGGAGCCAGCGCTAAGCATTGTGCGCTGCTCCCTGCTCTGTGCACATGTAGCTGCAGCACACATCTGGTAATTAACCCGATGTGTGCTGTAACTAGGAGAGCAGGGAGCCAGCGCTCAGTGTGCTCTGCTCCCTGCTCTCTGCACGTGTAGCTCCGTGCGCTGGTAACCAAGGTAAATATCGGGTTGGTTACCCGATATTTACCTTAGTTACCAAGCGCAGCATCTTCCACGCGGCGCTGGGGGCTGGTCACTGGTTGCTGGTGAGCTCACCAGCAACTCGTGTAGCCACACTCCAGCGATCCCTGCCAGGTCAGGTTGCTGGTGGGATCGCTGGAGCGTCGCAGTGTGACATCTCACCAGCAACCTCCTAGCAACTTACCAGCGATCCCTATCGTTGTTGGGTTCGCTGGTAAGTTGCCTAGTGTGACTGGACCTTAAGGGTCCATTACTGGGGGCCCCACTTATCAGCTGTTATCAGACAGATGCAAACCAGAGCACACTGAAGCTTAGCACACAGTTTAGTAGCTAATTTAAAAGATATGTCAATTTAAAAGTAGTGGATAATACCTTTAAAAATGGGTTGCACAATTCCAAGATTTTACACAATACACAGCCAATATGTTAAACTGTGGTTATTACAGAATGCAAAGTTAATAAATAATAATATTAATCTTTGCACGCGGTGACAGCCAGCACTGCGACCAAAGACGTACCTGGCTTACTGTAGATACCATCCTTTGCTGCTTTCGGCTCTGCCACTGGGCTTTGGGTTTCTTTGGTGGCAAGTGTTGAACTTTCCCCTTGTCACGTGCTCTGGAAAAGAGAAGTCTAAAGATCAGGAAGGCTTTCCACACGTTACTGGGGAGGTTTCATGACATTAGTGCAATTACTGAACATGTAAAGCATAAATAGGTCAATATCAAAACACTTGGCTGGGAATTTATGAAGACCAGTGTTATAAAGCACGCTGGATTAAGATGTGAATTTTCAGTATTAAGAGTATCTCTTACTGTAGGTTAGCCACAAAATATCAGCTGGCGTAGACTCAAACTGAAATTACTCAACTATCTGGTGTAAACTATAGTAAATTTGTTGAGCTGCACATCATCCTTTCCATCAACCTTCACACCAGAAAAGTGTTTTGAGGGTCAAGAGTGAAATTTTCCCAGCAATACCTAAAAGAATGACATGCACTCCACAGGGTGAAATATATTCAGATATAACTAGACTAAAACACAGAACCACTACGCAAAAATAGTCCCGGTTGTCATACGCTGCAGTTTACATTAGAGAACTTCCAATATATCTCAGAATGGGTTCAATACAGGATGGGATGATGGGATGGGATCAAATCTAGATGGGATCAAATCTACAGGAAAGTTTGGCAGGCTTCTACACAGGGGTTTTCCAGGAGGCTTAAAATACACAAAAAAGCCAGCTGTTATGTTACTCACCCTCCATGGGGCCAATGCCAGCACTCAACTGCTGCTCGGTGGCGACAGTGCACATCACAGCTACAGCCAATCACTGAGCTCAGCAGAAGGAGATGCCTACAATACCT
The DNA here is from genome assembly GCF_048569485.1 of Anomaloglossus baeobatrachus. NCBI lineage: Eukaryota > Metazoa > Chordata > Amphibia > Anura > Aromobatidae > Anomaloglossus > Anomaloglossus baeobatrachus. Next base: position 420,083,741 of record NC_134356.1, on the reverse strand, counting down.
CAAACACTAAACTGGGGTTCCAGGGTAAGAAACGATCAGGAGGGACTGCTCCGGCCACTCCTTCCAGGAAAGTGAACAGATGACTTGGGAGGTCAGCAGACAAACTAAAGAAGGCGAAGGTCTGACCCTTAAGAGAGTGGAAACTCAAGTGGAGTCTTTATCATAATGGTATTAAGATATGGTATGGCTAAAACACCCTTGGAGTGAAGAATGGCTATCACAAAGGCAAAGTCCTTTGTGATCATTCGTGGGACAAATCAAAAGAGGTCCACTACTTTGTAGTGGATGGATCCAACAGCAATGCCAAGGAAAGGTTGGTGAGCCTTATAGAATGGGAAAGCATACTTGATTTCTATAGATGACATTAGTTGTCCCTATTCCATCTTATACTTAGTGGATGAGGGCTTTGAGTTTCAGAACAGGAAAAGAGCCATCCTTCTAGGGAACCATAAAACTATTTCTACAAGAACGGTCGTAACCTTCCAAATGAAGGAACTGTATTATTATTCATTGGTCTATAAAAAGAAAAAAAAAGTGAGTGTGATAAGGACATGTGTTTTGAGGGGTGATGGAAAGAAAGATAGTTTGGGAGCCTAAAAAAAAAATAAAATTTCAATTTTGTAGCCTGTAGCAACTCTCACATCCAGGGAACGTGGGAGAGCCAGACATTTCTGAAAGCCTTATAAGAGACATCATGAGAGAAATGATCTTTAGGCTATGTGCGCACTTACCGGATTTTGCCGCGGATTTTCCGCGGATTTGCTGCATGTTTCGCTGCAGAAAATGTTCATAACATCTCTGCAGTGAATCACCAGCAAATCCTATGGAGAAAAAAAATCCTGTGCGCAGTGGGCGGAATTTGACAGCTGCATGTTTTGCTGCGGGAATCCCGCAGCAAAAACAAGTGCATGTCACTTCTTTTACACACATCGCTGCGGGATTTCACTCCATTGACTCCAATGTTAATCATGAAATCCCGCAGGGAATAACGCAGGCAGCAAATTCTGTGCGGTTCACTGCGTTTTCCTGAGTTATTCCCTGCGGTATTTCGCGGTTTACCTCCGGTAATGTACATCGCTTGTCTGCGGTTTTGCAGGGAAGTGATGTCATTACAGGAAGAGGAAGCCGTGCAGAGAGTAAACACACACACAGAACACATCACAGACATAGATCACAGACATTGGTCACAGACACATAGAACACACATAGAAAGAAAACGGAAATATAGAAAACAAAGAACGTGGGCTCCGCTGCATATTTACCATCCAGCCGAGGTAAGCACACAGCGGCGGCCCGGTATTCTCAGGCTGGGGAGGGAGAGGGGCAGGGTTAATGTCCCCCGCCTCACTCCCCCTCCCGCAGCCGAGAATATCAGCCGCAGCTGCCCCAGGACTGTCGCATGCATTATGCGGCAGAACCGTCGTGTCCTCGCTCTTCTTGCCACTGTGTAGCAGTGGCAGCAAGGTAATACAAGGGGTTAATGGTGGTGGATCACCGCCATTAACTCCAGGCTTGATCATGGCAGCGTCTATGAGACAGCTGACATGATCAACCCGTAAGTAAAGTGAAAAAAACACAGACACCGAAAAATCCTTTATTTTAAATAAAACAAACAAGCCTCGTTCACCATTTTATTAACCCCTCCTGCACCAAAGCGCCGGCGTAATCCACCGCTCCGGCGTAATCCACAGGTCCTGCGCTGCTTCCATCCAGCCGCGACTGTCACAGACACAGCGCTGAATGAATGCAGCGATCTGTCCTCTATCTATCTATCCCTCTGTCTGTCTATCTATCCCTCTATCTATTCTTCTGTCTATCTACTATCTCAGAATTAAATGACTTTTTTTTTTTCTTCAATGTGCTTTATTGCATTGAATGCAATAAAGCACATCCCAACCCGCACGCGGCAATACCGCGAATAATACCGCGGTAAAACCGCGGCAAACCGCATGCGGTTTTCGGGTGCGGTTTCCCGCAGTTTTTTACCGCGGGTGCGGTAATCTTTGAGAGCATGCGGAATTTTCTCAAGAAAATTCCATTTCCCAGTGCGCACAAGGCCTTATACCTCGGTATTTCCGTGTTCATTTCAGAATAGCCCTTACCGCGCGTCATAGAATCTTCTCAGGCCTCATTCAGACGTCTGAGTCATATATGTGTTCTGGGCACGATTTTCACACATAGAACAGCCACATAGAATATGTATCTATTATAGTCTTGTTGAGTAGGACCTTTACATCAAATACTTAATTAACCTCTTGACAAGGGATTGTGGGAAATATGTCGATTTGCCTTACATAATTCAGGTTTCAGATCATATACATGACACAGATCTAAAGATGGCCGCCATTTCCTGTTATCCACACCTTGCTTGGAATGCAAGGAATATCCAGATGAAAGAAGACCACCATATAAAGGGAAGACCCCTGGTCAAGCTAGAAGACCAACCCACAGATCAGATGACACCACAGACCAAACCATCAGCATGGATCCACTAAATGACGTCCCTCCCATCGTCATGGTTTCATCCACTGGAGTCAGACCTGCCCATCAACAGCAACACGGATCTCCCCATTCGCTAGCCCATGAACTTTCCCACTAAATGGGCATATCTGAACTTGTGTACGCCCCTAGAATATATCAAGAGGACGCATGAGTCTCCTCAGTCTGTTTGGTGCCATTTCTACTGTGACCAAGAAGAGATTACACATCCGACTGTCTGGTGTGGATTCTTTTATGCATGCACTTGGCCCATATCAATTCGGCCAGGCAGTAGGCAACTAGTGATCTCTGGTTAGGAGTTCACCTTAACAGTCTAATTACAAAAACAATTCTTTATCAACATCGATGAAAATTACGCATACAAGTCTATTGGTCTGAGAAAATCACAAACAGCATCTGTGAACAGTCCATTGCTGTCTGTGATGAACATTGAGAAACTTTCTATACATTAAGGGTTTTTTTTATTTTTTTTCTTATGTGAAAATTACTGATCAAACTGATAAAAACCTGACGTGAACCAAAACACCAACAGTATTCGAAATCCAATCACTGATGAGATCTGTACCAGTTTTTCACATACATGAAAAATCCCAGACATCGGAATGAGGCCTTAACCAGAAGATGTGTCTGGTCTCTGACCTTAGCCTTTAGGCTACGTGTCCACGGTAGAATGTACCTGCGGATTTTTCTGCATGAAAATCCGCACCTTATTTTTGCCGCGGATTTACCGCGGATTTTTTTTTTTTTTTTTTCCCATTCTATACCCAAAATCCGCACCAAAATCCGCAACAATAATTGACATGCTGCAGATTTTTCCGGATCAAAATCCGCGGCAAATCCGCCGCGGAAAAATCCGCAGCATGGACACAGCATTTCCAAAATGCCATTGAAATGGCTTGGAAGTGCCGCTGCTGCAGATTTTCGGAAAATCTGCGGTAAATCCGAGGCAAATCCGCAGCGTGGGCACATAGCCCATCTCTCCTGCAATCGACTGGTTTCACCATAACACTAACAAATACGGCCAAGTCCAGCACAAGTTCAATATCTGGTGAGCCTGCTGGACTGTGCAACCATTTTTATATATTGCCAACTAGGATCCACCCCACAGTGTGCCTGCCTGCTTTTGCTTCCTGGCTGTAGTTCAATTATTCGGGAGGAGAAATTTAGACATTTCATAAAAAGGTGTCTCACAGTAATTTCTAGATGCCAGATTTTGGAACATACACTTTGAATACCATTTTTGCATATCAACAAATCAAAAAAAATGTAATAAAATTATAGCCAGGTAACCTGGACAGGGCAGGCATAATCATTGCATCAACCCCTTAAGAACCTGGTGATTTTTCCTTTTTGCGCTTTTGGTTTTCCTCCCTGTATTCCAAGAGCCAACTTTATTTTTCTGTAAATACGGCCATATTAGGGCTTGTTTTTTTGCAGCACAAGATGTACTTTTGAATGACACCATTCATTTTATCATATGATGTAGTAGTAAGCAAAAAAAAACAAAAAAAAACAAAACAATATGGCGAAATAGAAGGAAAAAAAAAATATTGGGGGGGGGGGGGGGAAGGGGGGGCGGGGATTTTTTTTTCTACAGCCTTCATTTGACCTGGCAGTATGATTCTCCGGCTCAGTACGATTGCGTAGAAACCAAACATGTATAGTTTGTTGTTTGGTTTTTTTTTTAAGTCGTGAAAAAAATGTTCAGAAATTGCGCAGTTTACTGATTGGATTATCGTGATTTATTTTATATTTTGCCATTTGATATTTTTAAAAATCTTATTTCTGTTTTCACTAGTCCCCTTAGGGGACTTGAAGCTGGTATTTTGCGTTTGCTTATGCTGTACAGAACATTAGCACTGCTCTGTACAGCAGAAATCTTCATCTATGAATGCAGGCTCTTAGCTAGCGTTCACAGAAGGCCTGTCAAGACAGACACAGAGGATCAACAGACCCCTGGCTGTCATGACAACTAATCAAAACCCCGCAATCACGTCAGAGGAGTGCCGATAAGAGAGGTAAATGAAGTGCTCCCCAACAGTGCGTTTTAAATCTTGCTGTCAATGATGAACAGCAGGATTTAACTGGTTAACAGCCGCAGGTGGATCTCCAATTCACCCGCAGCTGTTAGGAGGCACATGGCGGCTGATCAGATCAAATTTCACGTGTGGTGCAAGATACAGGCTCTGTGTGCGAGCCCGTATTAAAGACGGGGAGACAATCTATGACGTACATAGATCATCATGGATTTATCAAGGATTTACAATAAGACAAAAAAATAAATTAATAAAAATGTACATATAAAGAGATATGGAAAGTAAGCATGGAATGAGCGTCCGGAGTAGTCTTACCTTATCTTGGGACCTGTGTGAGAGGGCATGGGGAGAACCTTCCTTCTCTTCTTGCCATCTGGAAGCTCTTCTTGCTCCATTACCTCTTTAGTTTGGAAACCAGACCACTGAGTCATTGCAGAAGGCCCCAATTTTCCTTCTACTTTAACTCCTTCAGCATTAGCTGGATGAGGCCTTTTCATTGGTTTCTGAGCAGTCATATTGTTTAGTTGCGGTTTATGTGCTACTCCCGGTGTTGAGCTGCCTTCCTTAGGAGCATTTCTGTTTTGAGGATTTGAATCGCTTTTTCTTTGGACAGTCTGAGTTGGTGGATTGTTGGCCTTATTGTTCTTCTGTTTCTTTGTATTTGTCTGTGCTGACTGTACCGCGGTGGTAGCGGCTGCTTGTTCCTTAGCCTGTTTTTGTCTCAGGATCTCCTGCAAGTGGAATTTATGTAAATGAATGCAAATTACCTGGCAATATATACAGCATATTATAGAAGAGACCCAGAGAGCTCAGCCATGCAGCCAGGCTATACTTCCCTTATAACTGCGACTATCATACAACTCCAACTACAAATGAAAAAATATGAAAATAAAAATATTGAAATGCCTCCCTACAATCCATGACCTTATGGGGGAGGCAACGTGTAAAGTGAAAAACAAAATTAATAAAATACAAGTAAAAACGGCACCGTCAATTCAAATTGTGGTTACAAGCTTCATCCCATAATACAAATTGAAACAAAAAAAAAAAGGTTTTTTTTTTATGACAACACAAGATATTTTTAAGTGACAAGAAATTGAAGCCTCATGTATGAAAAGATGGAAAAAATACTTTAAAGGGACTGTATCGCGTTTTTTTATTAAAATAAGTGATTCTGAAATGAAGTATTTGTAATTCAAAATGAAATTCGTAGCTTATTTAGTTTATGTAATTCTAATTTTACTGTATGCAAAAGGGGAAAAAAAAAAATATAAAAAAAGTTAGTTAACCCACATACATATGTAGATTAAAAAAAAAAAAAAATGTTATCTTTCTATAGTCAATTACTCTTTAAACACATCCCTGCACAGTCACCACATTCACTGTTACTGCTAATTAGGGGCCCTAAACAAAGTATGTCGTGACCTGTCGTTTAGGTATTCCTACATGTCCTTGACAAAAACGGGCAGTAAAAGAGCTGATGGGCTACCCCTAAATGAGTCTAGAAGGATTGGGCAGGTGTGCACAGCGCTTATAAAGCCAAGGCCCGCACTCTACTGTGCCTCTGCGTATCCAGCGCTATGCTGGTGATTTAAAAGCCCAGTGATGGGTGTCCTTATTCTGGGTGTTTTGTACAGTTACCGTGATCCCAAGTTTATATAGCTTTTTAATGTGTTACTATTCAGGAAAAAAATGAAAAGAAATTAAAGATATTTTACCATATTCTGAGATCCAGAGCTTTTTTTTTCTTACATTTCCATTGAATGAGTTGTGCGAGGGCTTATTTTTCAGAGGACAAGCTGTCTGTTTTGATCTATGCTATTTTAGGGTACACACAATTTGATTGCTTGCTTTTTCTTTTGGATGAATGGGGTGACCAAAAATTCCAATTTTCGGACATACTTGTCAGGACATACTTAAAGAGAATCTGTCAGTAGGACCAGAGCTCCTAATCTGTCTATATGCGCATGTAGGTTATAGGAAGACTAATAAAACGATACCTTGAAAATTCACATTTTTCTTATGTGTAAAGACATCTAGTCAGCCGGCATGTGCCTCAAAGCCATGGGTGGATCAGAGATCTGCCTGCGGCTGTTAAGAAGTTAAATCCTGGTGTCAATCTGTGACAGTGGGATTGAACACGTGCCGGCGGGGAGAGAATTATTCCCGGCTACCATAGGCGGCTCAGTGTTGTGATCGCGGAGCGCCGACGGGTTGTAATGACAGCCAAGGATCAGCTGATGGCTGTGTGTCATAACACACCTCCTGTGAACGCCAACTGAGAGCCGGCGTTCATAGGAAGTCAACATTTCTGCTATAAAGAGAAGTGCTGGTGAACCACTGTCCAGCACAAGCGGTCAGATGATCGCAGCTTCGAATCTCCTAAGGAGACTAGTAAATACAATAAAATAAATAAATGGGAGGGGGGGTTTAACCCCTAGCCTATTTTGACCCTAAAGACCAGGTAATTTTTTGCAATTTTGACCAGTGTCACTTTATGAGGTTATAACTCTGGAACACTTCAACGGATCCCGGTGATTCTGAGATTGTTTTTTCGTGACATATTGGGCTTCATGTTAGTGGTAAATTTAGGCCAATATTTTTTGTGTTTCTTTGTGGAAAAAAAAAACAGAAATTTCGCGAAAGTTTTGGAAATTTTGTAATTTTTAAACTTTGAATTTTTATGCTCTAAAACCAACAAGACATATGACACAAAATAATTAATAAATAACATTTCCCACATGTCTACCTTACCTCAGAATAATTTTGGGGGAAGAAAAAAAAAAAAAAAAATTAAGGAAGTTATAGGGGTTCAAAGTTTGAGCAATTTCTCATTTTTACAACAAAATTTACAAAGCCACTTTTTTTTTCTTTTTAGGGACCACATCACATTTGAAGCGATTTTGAAAGGTCTACGTGACACAAAACACCCAAAAGTGACACCATTCCAAAAAACGGCACCCCTCAGGCTACTCAAAACCACATTCAAGAAGGTTATTAACCCTTCTGGTGCTTCACAGTAACTAAAGCAATGTGGAAGAAAAAAAATGAACATTTTACTTTTTGCAACAAAAATGTTAATTTAGCCTCAAATATTGCATTTCACAAGGGTAGCAGGATTAAATGAACCTCCAAAATTTGTTGGGCAATTTCTTCTGAGCACGCAGATACCTAATATGTGGCAAAAAGAAGGGAATTTTGTTACTTACCGTAAATTCCTTTTCTTCTAGCTCTTATTGGGAGACCCAGACGATTGGGGTATAGCTACTGCCCTCCGGAGGCCACACAAAGCACTACACTAAAAAGTGCAAGGCCCCTCCCCTTCTGGCTATACCCCCCCGTGGTATCACGGGTTCTCCAGTTTTAGTGCCAAAGCAAGAAGGAGGAAGCCAATAACTGGTTTAAACAAATTAACTCCGAATAACGTCGGAGAACTGAAAAACCGTTCAACATGAACAACATGTGTACCCGCAAACAACAAAAAAATCCCGAAGGACAACAGGGCAGGTGCTGGGTCTCCCAATAAGAGCTAGAAGAAAAGGAATTTACGGTAAGTAACAAAATTCCCTTCTTCTTCAGCGCTCTATTGGGAGACCCAGACGATTGGGACGTCCAAAAGCTGTCCCTGGGTGGGTAAAGAGATACCTCATGTTAGAGCTGCAAAACAGCCCTCCCCTACGGGGGTGTCACTGCCGCCTGCAGGACTCTTCTACCTAAGCTGGCATCCGCCGAAGCATAGGTATGCACCTGATAATGCTTGGTGAAAGTGTGCAGACTCGACCAGGTAGCTGCCTGGCACACTTGTTGAGCCGAAGCCTGGTGTCGTAATGCCCAGGACGCACCCACGGCTCTGGTTGAGTGGGCTTTTAGCCCTGAAGGAACCGGAAGCCCCGCAGAACGGTAGGCCTCTAGAATTGGTTCTTTGATCCATCGAGCCAGGGTGGCTTTAGAAGCCTGCAACCCCTTGCGCGGACCAGCGACAAGGACAAAAAGTGCATCGGAACGGCGCATGGGCGCCGTGCGGGAAATGTAGATTCTGAGTGCTCTCACCAGATCTAGCAAACGTAAGTCCTTTTCATACCGGTGAACCGGATGAGGACAAAAGGAAGGCAAGGATATATCCTGATTAAGATGAAACGAGGATACGACCTTAGGGAGAAACTCCGGAATGGGGCGCAGCACTACCTTGTCCTGGTGGAACACCAGGAAGGGAGCCTTGGATGACAGAGCTGCCAGCTCCGACACTCGCCGAAGCGATGTGATCGCAACAAGAAACGCCACTTTCTGTGACAGGCGAGAAAAGGAAACTTCCTTCAGAGGCTCGAAAGGCGGCTTCTGGAGAGCAACTAGTACCCTGTTCAGATCCCATGGATCTAACGGCCGCCTGTACGGGGGCACAATATGACAGACCCCCTGCAGAAACGTGCGCACCTTAGGAAGACGTGCTAGACGCTTCTGAAAAAACACGGATAGTGCCGAGACTTGCCCTTTAAGGGAGCTGAGCGACAAGCCCTTTTCCAACCCCGATTGCAGGAAGGAAAGAAAGGTGGGCAATGCAAATGGCCAAGGGGATACTCTCTGTGCAGAGCACCAGGATAAGAAAATCTTCCACGTTCTGTGGTAGATCTTAGCAGACGTTGACTTCCTAGCTTGTCTCATTGTGGCTACGACTCCTTGAGATAATCCTGCGGACGCTAGGATCCAGGACTCAATGGCCACACAGTCAGGTTCAGGGCCGCAGAATTCTGATGGAAAAACGGCCCTTGGGACAGTAAGTCTGGTCGGTCTGGCAGTGACCACGGTCGACCGACCGTGAGATGCCACAGATCCGGATACCACGATCTCCTCGGCCAGTCTGGGGCGACGAGTATGACGCGGCTGCAATCGGATCTGATCTTGCGTAACACTCTGGGCAAGAGTGCCAGAGGTGGGAAGACGTATGGGAGCCGGAACTGCGACCAATCTTGAACTAATGCGTCTGCCGCCAGAGCTCTTTGATCGCGCGACCTCGCCATGAATGCCGGGACCTTGTTGTTGTGCCGGGACGCCATTAGGTCGACGTCCGGCACTCCCCATCGGCGACAGATTTCCTGAAACACGTCCGGGTGAAGGGACCACTCCCCTGCGTCCATGCCCTGGCGACTGAGGAAGTCTGCTTCCCAATTTTCTACGCCTGGGATGTGAACCGCGGATATGGTGGAGGCTGTGTCCTCCACCCACATTAGAATGCGCCGGACTTCTTGGAATGCTTGCCGACTGCGCGTCCCTCCTTGGTGGTTGATGTATGCCACCGCTGTGGAGTTGTCCGACTGGATTCGGATCTGCTTTCCTTCCAGCCACTGTTGGAAGGCCAGTAGGGCAAGATACACTGCCCTGATTTCCAGAACATTGATCTGAAGGGTGGACTCCTGCGGAGTCCACGTCCCCTGGGCCCTGTGGTGGAGAAACACTGCTCCCCACCCTGACAGACTCGCATCTGTCGTGACCACTGCCCAGGATGGGGGCAGGAAGGATCTTCCCTGAGACAATGAGGTGGGAAGGAGCCACCATTGTAGAGAGTCCTTGGCCGTCTGGGAAAGAGAGACTTTCCTGTCCAGGGACGTTGACTTCCCGTCCCATTGGCGGAGAATGTCCCATTGAAGTGGGCGCAGATGAAACTGCGCAAAGGGAACTGCTTCCATGGCTGCCACCATCTTCCCGAGGAAGTGCATGAGGCGCCGTAAGGGGTGCGACTGGCCTTGAAGGAGGGATTGCACCCCTGTCTGTAGGGACCGCTGCTTGTTCAGCGGAAGCTTCACTCTCGCTGCTCGAGTATGAAACTCCATGCCAAGATACGTTAGCGACTGTGACGGTGACAGATTCGACTTTGGAAAGTTGATGATCCATCCGAACGTCTGTAGAGTCTCCAGCGTAGCATGTAGACTGAGTTGGCATGCCTCTTGAGAGGGTGCCTTGACAAGTAGATCGTCTAGGTAAGGGATCACCGAGTGTCCCTGAGAGTGCAAGACTGCTACCACCGCCGCCATGACCTTGGTGAAGACCCGGGGGGCTGTCGCCAGACCGAATGGCAGAGCTACGAACTGAAGATGGTCGTTTCCTATCACAAAACGTAGAAAACGTTGATGTTCTGTAGCAATTGGCACGTGGAGATAAGCATCTTTGATGTCTATTGAGGCAAGGAAATCTCCTTGAGACATTGAGGCAACGACAGAGCGGAGGGTTTCCATCCGGAACCGTCTGGCGTGCACATGTTTGTTGAGCAGCTTTAGATCCAGAACAGGACGGAACGAGCCGTCCTTTTTTGGAACCACAAAGAGATTGGAGTAAAACCCTCGCCCTTGTTCCTGAGGCGGTACAGGAACCACTACTCCTTCCGCTCTTAGGGAGTCCACCGCCTGCAGCAGGGCATCTGCTCGGTCTGGATGTGGGGAGGTTCTGAAGAACCGAGCTGGAGGACGAGAACTGAACTCGATTCTGTACCCGCGAGACAAAATGTTTGTCACCCACCGGTCTTTGACCTGTGACGTCCAAATGTCGGAAAAGCGGGAGAGCCTGCCCCCAACCGGAGATGCGGAGGGGGGGGGCTGAAAGTCATGAGGTAGCCGCTTTGGAAGCGGTTCCTCCATTTGCTTTCTTGGGGCGTGCGTGAGCCCGCCAGGAATCTGAGACTCTTTGCGTCCTCTGAGTCCCTTTGGACGAGGAGAATTGTGTCTTGCCCGAACCTCGAAAGGACTGAAACCTCTGCTGCCATTTTTTCTGCTGAGGTTTGCTTGATCTGGGCTGGGGTAAGGAAGAGTCTTTACCCTTGGACTGTTTAATGATGTCAGCCAATGGCTCGCCAAACAGTCTATCTCTAGATAAAGGCAAGCTGGTTAAACATTTTTTGGAACCAGCATCTGCTTTCCAGTCCTTTAACCACAAGGCTCTGCGCAAAACTACCGAATTGGCGGACGCCATTGAGGTGCGGCTGGTAGATTCTAGGACCGCATTGATAGCGTAAGACGCAAACGCAGACATCTGCGAGGTAAGGGACGCCACTTGCGGCGCCGCTGGATGTATGATAGCATCCACTTTTGCTAAACCAGCTGAAATAGCTTGGAGTGCCCATACGGCTGCGAATGCTGGAGCAAACGACGCGCCGATAGCTTCATAGACAGATTTTAACCAAAGGTCCATCTGTCTGTCATTGGCATCCTTAAGTGAAGCGCCATCCTCCACTGCAACTATGGATCTAGCTGCAAGTTTGGAAATCGGGGGGTCTACTTTTGGACACTGGGTCCAGCGCTTGACCACATCAGGGGGGAAAGGAAAACGTGTATCCTTAGAACGTTTAGAGAAACGCCTTTCTGGATGAGCGTCGTGTTTCTGGATTGATTCTCTGAAGTCAGAGTGATCCAAGAAAGCACTCAATTTACGCTTGGGATAGAGGAAACGAAACTTCTCCTGCTCTGCAGCTGCCTCCTCTGCTGAAGGGGCTGGGGGAGAAATATCTAACAGCCTATTGATGGCTGAGATAAGATCGTTTACCATGGCGTCCCCATCCGGGGTATCCAGATTGAGAGGGGTTCCAGGATAAGACTCCTGATCACTCTCTTCAGACGCATCACAGGGCGACTGATTGCGCTGAGACCCTGAGCAGTGTAATGACGTTGAGGGTCTTTCCCAGCGAGCTCGCTTAGGGTGGCTGGGGCTATCATCTGAGTCATAATACTCAGCCTGGGAAGCCGGGGACCCCCTTGCAGTCTGGACTAATTCCAACTGAGGGGGATTAGAGGACAGAGACCTCGCCGTGTCCATAGACTGAGCCCCAGTCATGGATTGCAAAGTTTCAAGGATCTTTGCCATAGTCACAGACATTCCATCAGCAAAAACTGCAAAGTCTGTCCCTGACACCGGGGCAGGACTTACAAGCGTCTCAGCCTGGGTCACCACCCCTCCGGACTCCGGCTGGCGAAGCAGCACCGGATCTGAGCATTGCACACAATGGGGGTCTTTGGAACCTGCTGGTAGAGCAGCCCCACATGCAGCACACGCAGTGTACACAGCCCTAGCCTTGGCAGCCTTGCGTTTTGTGGATGACATGTTGCTGCCTCCTCAGAGCGATCTGGGGTATCCAGCCAGGAAGCGACCTCACAGTGCAAGAAATAAATAAATATATATATCTGGTGACACAGTACACCAATACACACTGAGGCACTAGAGGGGCCAGCTGAAATGCCGCTTACCGCCCGCTTAAGAGCGGGTGTGTGGTCGCCAAAAGCCCCCTAGTCCAGGTCTCCCAGAGCCTTGCGTCCTTCCTCCAGCCAGACTGCATGTAATGGCTGCCGGCGTCCTGGGAGAGGAGGGGGGGCGGGCCCTGGGCGTTCCTGGCTAAGAGCGGGAAGCCTGCTTCCCTCTGTGCCTAGTGAGAGGGCTGGAGCATGTAAATCAGGCTCCAGCCCTCGTCGCTGCTGCGAAACAGCGTCTCTCCCCTACCCTGATTGACAGGGTGGGGGCGGGAACGAAGCGGAGCTAGGCCGCAAAAGCCGGGGACTGGATTTATAAACGCCGCCGCCGTAAAAGCGCGGTCGGCGTGTCCCCGGCGCACTACAAGTCACAGCAGCGCCGCCCGGTCCAGTGGGGGTCGGCGCTGCGTTCCCACAACACAAAGTCCCCCAGTAAACTGTAGGAACACTAACTCCAACGTTACGGTCCCCGGCGCACTACAACACCCAGCCAGCCCGGAGTGTGTCTGTGCCTGCCGGGGACACAGAGTACCTGTATGATGCAGGGCCATGTCCCTGATTGTACTCCTGCTCCATATCCATCAGGTTCAACTGGGTCTGTGGATGGAGCCCGGCGTCAGAGCTTAGAGGCCGGCAGGATCCCACTTCCACAGAGCCCTACAAGGGGATGTGGAAGGAAAACAGCATGTGGGGCTCCAGCCCCTGTACCAGCAATAGGTACCTCAACCTTACAACACCATCCACGGGTGAGAAGGGAGCATGCTGGGGGCCCTATATGGGCCCTCTTTTCTTCCATCCGAAATAGTCAGCAGCTACTGCTGACTAAAATCTGTGGAGCTATGCGTGGATGTCTGACCTCCTTCGCACAAAGCTTGAAAACTGGAGAACCCGTGATACCACGGGGGGGTATAGCCAGAAGGGGAGGGGCCTTGCACTTTTTAGTGTAGTGCTTTGTGTGGCCTCCGGAGGGCAGTAGCTATACCCCAATCGTCTGGGTCTCCCAATAGAGCGCTGAAGAAAAACACTGTTTGGGCGCACGGCAGGACTCGGAAGGGAAGGAGCGTCTTTTGACTTTTTGAACAGAAAATTAGCTGGAAATGTTAGCCGCACCAGGTTGCGTTTTGAGAGCCCCTGAGGTGCCGAAACAGTGGAGCTCCCCCACATGTGACCCCATTATGGAAACTAGACCCCTCATGGAATTTATCTAGATGTTTATTGAGCACTTTGATCCTCTGGGGGCTTCGCAAAAGTTAGAGTTGAGCCGTGAAAATAAAAAAAAAAAAAAAAAAAATGGTTTTACCACAAAATTGTTACTTCAACCAAGTAACTTTTTTTTTCACAAAGGTATCAGGAAAAATTGCACCATAAAATGTATGGTGCAATTTCTCCTGAGTACAGATATACCTCATATTTGGTGGAAATCAAATGTTTGGGCGCACAGCAGGGCTCGGAATGCAAGGAGCGTCATTTGACTTTTCAAACGTAAAATTGGGATAATTAGCGTATTCCATGTTGTGTTTGGAGACCCCCTGAGGTGCCGAAACAGTGGAGCTCCCCCACATGTGACCCCATTTTGGAAACTATACCCCCCATGGCATAGCAAAAAAAAACAAAACAAAAAAACAAGGCGCACGCACGAAATGTTCTGCAAAAAAGGGGGGGGGGAGACTAGGTGGGATGGAAAAAAGAAGTCCTGTCCAAAGTCGAGTACGACTGCAGGACGATTGCTGATCAGGTACCTAATTGTTCAAGTTTTTCTTTTGTTTTTTTTTTTTTATTTGGGGTGCATAAAAAAAGCAAAAACTAGAGCAACAATTACGTACCTGATCAGCCAATCACGTAGTTGGTCAGCACTTGGCGGCAAGCAGGTGGGGGGGGGGGGGAAGAGGGAGTGGGAAATGCGATTGGGGATAGTTAAAAAAGAACCACGAACAATACTTACAGGATGGATCAGAACAGCGGCAGATGGGGGGGCGGCAGATGGGGGGGTGGCAGATGGGGGGGGCGGCATATAAAGGGAGCATCTGTGATTGTGAGACGGAGGCGGCTGGGATAGGGTGGAGGCGGCTGGGATAGGGTGGAGGCGGCTGGGATAGGGTGGAGGCGGCTGGGATAGGGTGGAGGCGGCTGGGATAGGGTGGAGGCGGCTGGGATAGGGTGGAGGCGGCTGGGATAGGGTGGAGGCGGCTGGGATAGGGTGGAGGCGGCTGGGATAGGGTGCAGTGGATGCAGGAGCGGCAGGGTGAAGGGGGGGATGGGGAGTGGGAGGTGAGATTGGGGATAGTTACCTTACAGGATGGATCTAGGCAGCAGGATCACAGGAGATGAAGGAGGCAGCAGATCGGGGAGGGTGAGAGGTGGGAGAGGGAGCGCAGCGCAGATCGGGGAGGGTGAGAGGTGGGAGAGGGAGCGCAGCGCAGATCGGGGAGGGTGAGAGGTGGGAGAGGGAGCGCAGCGCAGATCGGGGAGGGTGAGAGGTGGGAGAGGGAGCGCAGCGCAGATCGGGGAGGGTGAGAGGTGGGAGAGGGAGCGCAGCGCAGATCGGGGAGGGTGAGAGGTGGGAGAGGGAGCGCAGCGCAGATCGGGGAGGGTGAGAGGTGGGAGAGGAAGCGCGAGAGGTGGGAGAGGGAGCGCAGCGCAGATTGTGGAGGGTGAGAGGCGGGAGAGGGAGCGCAGCGCAGATTGTGGAGGGTGAAAGGCGGGAGAGGGAGCGCAGCGCAGATCGGGGAGGGTGAGAGGCGGGAGAGGGAGCGCAGCGCAGATCACGGGGGTGAGAGGTGGTGGGAGAGCGGGCAGCAGATCGGGGAGGGTGACAGGGGAGGGACCACACATCACGGGGGTGACAGATGGGGGTGGGCAGCGCATAACGGAGGAGAGGGGGCGCGCAGCGCATAACGGAGGAGAGGGGGCGCGCAGCGCATAACGGAGGAGAGGGGGCGCGCCGCGCATAACGGAGGAGAGGGGGCGCGCCGCGCATAACGGAGGAGAGGGGGCACGCCGCGCATAACGGAGGAGAGGGGGCACGCCGCGCATAACGGAGGAGAGGGGGCACGCAGCGCATAACGAAGGAGAGGGGGCACGCAGCGCATAACGAAGGAGAGGGGGCGCGCAGCGCATAACGGAGGAGAGGGGGCGCGCAGCGCATAACGGAGGAGAGGGGGCGCGCAGCGCATAACGGAGGAGAGGGGGCGCGGAGCGCATAACGGAGGAGAGGGGGCGCGCAGTCCATAACGGAGGAGAGGGGGCGCGCAGCACATAACGGAGGAGAGGGGGCGCGCAGCACATAACGGAGGAGAGGGGGCGCGCAGCACATAACGGAGGAGAAGGGGCGGGCAGCCGATCACGTGGGGGAGGGGCCGGGCAGCAGATCGGGGAGAGCGGTGACACTGTGGCAGACGGAGGAGGGCAGCGGCGGATCGGTAAGGGTGGGGGTGCGGGCAGCAGATCTCGAGGGGTGAGGGTGCAGGCAGCAGATCGGGGAGACAGGTGGCAGATCGCGGAGGGCAGCGGCGGATCGGGAGGTGTGGGGGTGAGGGTGCGGGCAGCAGATACGAGGGGTGGGGGTGTGGGCAGCAGATCGGGGAGACAGGTGGCAGATTGCGGAGGGCAGCGGCGAATCGGGAGGCTTTTCGCCGGTTTCATACAGTGCAATGGCAGCGCGGCAACTTCCAGGTCCCATGCTCCGGTTACATAACAGCATGGGACCGGAGCTTGTCGCCCTGCCATTGCACTGTATACACTCACTGTGCTGGCATGCTGCAGGGACGACAAGTGACGGTGACGGTCACCGGCAACAGGTCCATGGTGATTGGAGAGATCGGTCACAAGGCCGATCTCTCCAATCAGAGCTGCTGGAACTGGGGGAGGGTGATCCAGTGAGGTCACCCAGCTCCAGCCAATGGCCAGTGCTACAGCTGCACTGGTCAGGGCTGGATTTCAATGTTTCAGTCATTTTAAATGGCTGGAACATTACAGTGGCTGTGATTGGCTGACGAGTGCCGCTCAACCAATCACAGCCTCTGTAGGTCCGGGGAGGAGGCAGCACCCCTCCTGAGGTCAGGTACAGGTCCCCTCCTCCCCGAATGTGAGGTTTATGCTAACTTTTCGCAGTCACCGGAGGCTCCGGTGCCGCGATTACGCCATGACGGAAAGATCCGTCCTTGGTCGTTAAGGCCCAGGGCACCATGACGGAAAGATCCGTCCATGATCGTGAAGGGGTTAAGGGGGGGGGGGGGGGGGGGGGGAGGAGGAAACCCCCCCATACAAAACCATAATTAAAAAGGCAGAAAAATCATCGAATGATCAGTCAATGCATTCATCTAGATCTGAATCAGGGTTGCCACCTTTGGTTTACTTGCTCTAAACAGCTTTAACCCTAGCCCCAGAGAGTTTCCCATTTTTTTCTTTTGCTCCCATTCAGAGAGCCGTAACTTTTTTATTTTTCCATCAATCTTGCCATATGAGGGCTTGTTTATTGCGGGACGAGTTGTACTTTCAAATGAAACCATAAGTTTTACCATATAGTGTACTGGAAAACAGCAAAAAAATTCCAAGTGTGGAAAAACTGCAAAAAAGTGTGATTGCACAATAGTTTTTGGGATATTTTTTCCCCATGTTCACTATATGGTAAAACTGATGTGTTGTTGTGATGCCTGAGGTCGGTGAGAGTTTGTAGACACCAAACATGTATAGGTTTATTTGTATCTAAGGGGTTAAAAAAAATTCACAAGCTTGTCCAATAAAAGTGGCGTATGTTTTGTGCCATTTTACGAAACCCGTAGCGTTCTCATTTTTCAGAATCTATGGCTCAGTGACAGCTTATTTTTTGTGTCTCGAGCTGACGTTTCTAATGGAATCATTTTTGCGCAGATGGTACGTTTTGATCGCCTGTTATTGCATTTTGCGCAAAACTTGCAGGGACCAAAAAACGTAATTTCTTTGTCGCTCCATTGGGAGACCCAGACAATTGGGTGTATAGGCTATGCCTCCGGAGGCCGCACAAAGTATTACACTAAAAGTGTAAAGCCCCTCCCCTTCTGCCTATACACCCCCCGTGCTCCCACGGGCTCCTCAGTTTTTTGCTTTGTGCGAAGGAGGCAGACATGCACGCAAGCTCCACAGCTTAGTCAGCAGCAGCTGCTGACTATGTCGGATGGAAGAAAAGAGGGCCCTTAACAGGGCCCCCAGCATGCTCCCTTCTCACCCCACTCTTGTCGGCGGTGTTGTTAAGGTTGAGGTATCCATTGCGGGTACGGAGGCTGGAGCCCACATGCTGTTTTCCTTCCCCATCCCCCTTAGGGCTCTGGGTGAAGTGGGATCCTAATCGGTCTTCAGGCACTGAGACCGTGCTCCATCCACAGCTCCTGAGGACTCTGCTGGATAGGAGCCGAGTATCGTTCAGGGACATGGCCCTGCTACTTTGAGGTACTCTGTGTCCCCGTGGGGACCGCGCACAGCAACACTCCAGCATTGCTGGGTGTGCTAGTGCACCGGGGACCGCGGCGCTGACCGCGTTTGTGCCATTACACACTGCAGCGTCGCTGAGTGTGTTAGTGTATGGGGACTGCCGCGCTGACCGCCGCTGCCATTGTTATCACTGCGGCGCGGCTGGGACTGTTAGTGCGCCGGGGACTTCCGCGCCGACCGCGCTTATACGGCGGCCGCGCTTATAACTCGAGTCCCCGGCTTTTGCGGCCTAGTCTCTTTTTCTTCCCGCCCCCAGCCCTGCCAGTCAGGGGAAGGGCGGGACGCTGTACAGGACGGCAGCACTGAGGGCTAGAGCATGCTTTGCATACTCCACCCCCCTCACTGTGCACAGTGGGGCACCAGTTCCCGCACTTTCTGGGTCACGCCCACGGCTCCCTCCTCTCCTCAGGACGCCGGCAGCCATTCCTGTCAGCTCCTCTGACGCTGCAGAGGGGGGACAAGCTCTGGGGGACCCAGGCAGGGATTCTGGTGGCCACACAACCGCTTTAAGCGGGCGGTAAGCAGCACCTGAGGTGCTGGCCCCACTTGTGCAGAAGTGTAATTATAGATTATATGTTTATAGGCTATACTTTACACTGTATGGTGCACGGTTGATTTCTGGCTATATACCCTATTGTGTTGCTCAGGGGAGACAACAGCATGGCGCCCACAAGAGGCAGGGGTGCCAAAACACAGGCTTACTATGCTGCCTGCGCCCCATGTACGACCTCGCTACCGGCAGGTTCCACTGACCCTCATTGTGTTCACTGCTCGGCCCCTGTGGCACTTGCTCAGCCGGAGCCTCTGCTAAGGGGGGCCCAGGGGGAACCACCAGCTAACACTGTCCAGGTGACAGGGACGGAGTTTGCAGTTTTTACTGACAGACTTTCTGAGACTATGGCTAAGATTCTAGAAGCTTTGCAGTCCAGACCGGTATCTCAGACCATGGGCACTGTGGAATCATTGCCCCCTGGTTCCCCTCAGTTGGAACAACAATGTTCCCCCGGGGTGTCTCATAGATCCCAGGGTGAGGTCTCTGACACGGACCGCAGCCCCAGACCGCCTAAGCGAGCTCGCTGGGAAATCCCCTCGACCTCATCACACTGTTCAGGGTCTCAGAGGGAGGACTCTCTGTATGATGAAGCGGAGGTAGCTGATCAGGATTCTGATCCTGAGGCCGCTCTCAACCTTGATACTCCTGATGGTGACGCCATAGTGAATGATCTTATCGCGTCCATACATCAAATGTTGGATATTTCTCCCTCGGCTCCTCCAGTGGAGGAGTCAGCCTCTCAGGAGAAATTCCGTTTCAGGTTCCCCAAGCGTACAACGAGTATGTTTCTGGATCACTCCGACTTCAGAGAGGCAGTCCAGAAACACCGAGTTTGTCCAGATAAGCGTTTTTCCAAGCGCCTTAAGGATACACGTTATCCCTTCCCCCCTGACGTGGTCAAGGGCTGGACTCAGTGTCCCAAGGTGGATCCTCCAATCTCCAGACTGGCGGCTAGATCCATAGTTGCAGTTGAAGATGGGGCTTCGCTCAAGGATGCCACTGACAGACAGATGGAGCTCTGGTTGAAATCCATCTATGAAGCTATCGGCGCGTCTTTTGCTCCAGCATTCGCAGCCGTATGGGCACTCCAAGCTATTGCAGCGGGTCAAGCGCAAATTGACGCACTCACACGTACATCTGCGCCGCAAGTGGCGTCCATAACTTCTCAAACGTCGGCATTTGCGTCCTACGCTATTAATGCTGTCCTGGACTCTGCGAGCCGTACGGCGGTTGCAGCCGACAATTCGGTGGCAATACGCAGGGCCTTGTGGCTACGGGAATGGAAGGCAGATTCGGCTTCCAAAAAGTGCTTAACCGGTTTGCCATTTTCTGGCGACCGTTTGTTTGGTGAGAGGCTGGATGAAATCATCAAACAATCCAAGGGAAAGGAAACATCCTTACCCCAGGCCAAACCAAAATTACCCCAACAGAGGAGGGGACAGTCGAGGTTTCGGTCCTTTCGGGGTGCGGGCAGGTCCCAATTCTCCTCGTACAAAAGGCCTCAAAAGGATCAGAGGAACTCCGATCCATGGCGGTCTAAGTCACGCCCTAAAAAGACCGCCGGGGGTGCCGCTACCAAGGCGGCTTCCTCATGACTTACGGCCTCCTCACACCGCATCCTCGGTCGGTGGCAGGCTCTCCCGCTTTTCCGACATTTGGCTGCCACAGGTAAAAGACCGTTGGGTGGGAGACATTCTGTCTCACGGTTACAGGATAGAGTTCAGCTCTCGTCCTCCGACTCGATTTTTCAGAACCTCTCCGCCTCCCGAGCGAGCCGATGCTCTTCTGCAGGCGCTGGGCACTCTGAAGACAGAAGGAGTGGTGGTCCCTGTTCCTCTTCAGCAACAGGGTCACGGTTTTTACTCCAACCTGTTTGTGGTTCCAAAGAAGGACGGGTCTTTCCGTCCTGTCCTGGACCTAAAACTGCTCAACAAACATGTAAAGGCCAGGCGGTTCCGGATGGAATCCCTCCGCTCCGTCATCGCCTCAATGTCCCAAGGAGATTTCCTTGCATCGATCGATATCAAAGATGCTTATTTCCACGTCCCGATTGCTCCAGAGCATCAGCGCTTCCTGCGATTCGCCATAGGAGACGAACACCTTCAGTTCGTGGCACTGCCGTTCGGCCTGGCGACAGCCCCACGGGTTTTCACCAAGGTCATGGCTGCAGTAGTTGCGGTCCTCCACTCTCAGGGTCACTCGGTGATCCCTTACTTAGACGATCTGCTGGTCAAGGCTCCCTCTCAAGAGGCATGCCAGCACAGCCTCACCGCTACTCTGGAGACTCTCCAGAGTTTCGGGTGGATCATCAATTTTCCAAAGTCAAATCTGACACCGGCCCAATCACTGACATATCATGGCATGGAGTTTCATACCCTCTCAGCGATAGTGAAGCTTCCGCTGAACAAGCAGCGTTCACTACAGACAGGGGTGCAATCTCTCCTTCAAGGTCAGTCACACCCCTTGAGGCGCCTCATGCACTTCCTGGGGAAGATGGTGGCAGCAATGGAAGCAGTCCCTTTCGCGCAGTTTCACCTGCGTCCTCTTCAATGGGACATCCTACGCAAATGGGACAGGAAGCCGACGTCCCTCGACAGGAACGTCTCCCTCTCTCAGGCAACCAAAGCTTCCCTTCGGTGGTGGCTTCATCCCACTTCATTATCGAAGGGGAAATCCTTCCTACCCCCATCATGGGCGGTGGTCACGACGGACGCGAGTCTGTCAGGGTGGGGAGCAGTTTTTCTCCACCACAGGGCTCAGGGTACGTGGACTCGGCAGGAGTCCTCACTTCAGATCAATGTTCTGGAGATCAGGGCAGTGTATCTAGCCCTAAAAGCGTTCCAGAAGTGGCTGGAAGGCAAGCAGATCCGAATTCAGTCGGACAACTCCACAGCGGTGGCTTACATCAACCACCAAGGAGGAACACGCAGTCGGCAAGCCTTCCAGGAAGTCCGGCGGATTTTGATGTGGGTGGAAGCCACGGCCTCCACCATCTCCGCAGTTCACATCCCGGGCGTGGAAAACTGGGAAGCAGATTTTCTCAGTCGCCAGGGCATGGACGCAGGGGAATGGTCCCTTCACCCGGACGTGTTTCAGGAGATCTGTTGCCGCTGGGGGATGCCGGACGTCGACCTAATGGCGTCCAGGCACAACAACAAGGTCACGGCATTCATGGCACGTTCTCACGATCACAGAGCTCTGGCGGCAGACGCCTTAGTTCAGGATTGGTCGCAGTTTCAACTCCCTTATGTGTTTCCTCCGCTGGCACTGTTGCCCAGAGTGTTACGCAAGATCAGGGCCGACTGCCGCCGCGCCATCCTCGTCGCTCCAGACTGGCCGAGGAGGTCGTGGTACCCGGATCTGTGGCATCTCACGGTCGGCCAACCGTGGGCACTACCAGACCGACCAGACTTGCTCTCTCAAGGGCCGTTTTTCCATCTGAATTCTGCGGCCCTCAACCTGACTGTGTGGCCATTGAGTCCTGGATCCTAGTGTCTTCAGGATTATCTCAAGAGGTCATTGCCACTATGAGACAGGCTAGGAAACCAACGTCCGCCAAGATCTACCACAGGACGTGGAAAATATTCCTGTCATGGTGCTCTGATCAGGGTTTTTCTCCCTGGCCATTTGCCTTGCCCACTTTTCTGTCCTTTCTTCAGTCCGGATTGGAAAAGGGTTTGTCGCTTGGCTCCCTTAAGGGACAAGTCTCTGCGCTCTCTGTGTTTTTTCAGAAGCGCTTGGCCAGACTTCCACAGGTACGCACGTTCCTGCAGGGGGTTTGTCACATCGTCCCTCCTTACAAACGTCCGTTGGAACCCTGGGATCTGAACAGGGTGCTGATGGTTCTTCAGAAACCACCGTTCGAGCCAATGAGGGATATTTCTGTCGCACGCCTTTCGCAGAAAGTGGTTTTCCTAGTAGCAGTCACTTCACTTCGGAGAGTGTCTGAGCTAGCAGCATTGTCATGCAAAGCCCCTTTCCTGGTGTTTCACCAGGACAAGGTGGTTCTGCGTCCGGTTCCGGAATTTCTACCTAAGGTGGTATCCCCTTTTCATCTCAATCAGGATATCTCCTTACCCTCTTTTTGCCCTCATCCAATTCACCAATGTGAAAAGGGTTTGCACTTGTTAGATCTGGTGAGAGCACTCAGACTCTACATTTCTCGTACGGCGCCCCTGCGCCGCTCGGATGCACTCTTTGTCCTTGTCGCTGGCCAGCGTAAAGGGTCACAGGCTTCCAAATCAACCCTGGCTCGGTGGATCAAGGAACCAATTCTCGAAGCTTACCGTTCTGCTGGGCTTCCGGTTCCCTCAGGGCTGAAGGCCCATTCTACCAGAGCCGTGGGTGCGTCCTGGGCTTTGAGGCACCAGGCTACGGCTCAGCAGGTGTGTCAGGCGGCTACCTGGTCGAGCCTGCACACTTTCACGAAACACTATCAGGTGCATACCTATGCTTCGGCGGATGCCAGCCTAGGTAGGCGAGTCCTTCAGGCGGCGGTTGCCCACCTGTAGGACGGAGCAGTTACGGCTCTATTATGAGGTATTATTTACCCACCCAGGGACTGCTTTTGGACGTCCCAATTGTCTGGGTCTCCCAATGGAGCGACAAAGAAGAAGGGAATTTTGTTTACTTACCGTAAATTCCTTTTCTTCTAGCTCCAATTGGGAGACCCAGCACCCGCCCCTGTTTTTTTGTGTACACATGTTGTTCATGTTGAATGGTTTCAGTTCTCCGATATTCCTTCGGATTGAATTTACTTTAAACCAGTTTATAATTTTTTTTCTCCTTCTTGCTTTTGCACCAAAACTGAGGAGCCCGTGGGAGCACGGGGGGTGTATAGGCAGAAGGGGAGGGGCTTTACACTTTTAGTGTAATACTTTGTGCGGCCTCCGGAGGCATAGCCTATACACCCAATTGTCTGGGTCTCCCAATTGGAGCTAGAAGAAAAGGAATTTACGGTAAGTAAACAAAATTCCCTTCTTTGGAATATTTTTGCCGCTACGCCATTTACCAATCAGATTAATTCCTTTTACATTTTGATTGGGCATGTCTGAACGCGGCGATACTAAATGTGTATATTTATTTTTTTAACCCTTTAATTTTCAATAGGGTCAAAGGGGGGTGATTTGAACTTTTAGGTTCTTTTTTATTTTGTAAATTTTTTTTTCCCCTTTTTTTTTTTAAATTTTACTAGTCACCCTAGGGGGCTATATGGAACAATCCGATCGCTCTGCCATATCTGCAGATCTCAGCTACAGAGCTGAGAACTGCACATACACTGCTTTACTCTCAATGCCGGAAGTATGTCAGCACTGAGAGAAAGTGACTCATGATAGCTACAGGCGTCATCACATGACCCTGTGCTACCATGGCAACCACTGAAAGTCACGTGATCACGCACGTGCCTTCCGGTGGGGGCGGTGGTAAGTGAAAGTAATGGCTGCGCACATATACATGTCGCTGACTGACTTTGGCAGCGAGATGTAAGGGGTTAAAAGTTGCAGGTGGAAGAGATTCCACTCGTAACTTGCATGCACACGTCAGCTGTTAAAAAAACAGCTGATATGTGCGCAGATCGCCAACCTGCCCACAACAGGGGGCGAGGATTAACCTCACACAATCCATGACGGATATATCAGACACACACGCACACAGAAAAAGAGTGCTTTTTTTTTTTTTACAGAGTTGGACACCTTTACACAACCAGAACAGTAGAGTTGTAGCCCACAGGTCTGACCATAGCAGAAAATTCAGATCTGCAAAACCCACTATGGACTACCTTGCAGAAATACTGTGGAATTTTTGCACATTTCCCCCTTTTCATTGCAAATGGGTGAAATAAGCAGAATAAATTGACATGCTGAGGATTTTACATTATGTTTCTCCCATTATTTCACCCTTTTCAAAAGAAAATTTGATAAAATCTGAACCACAATGCTGCTACAATAGTACACCATTATTATTTCTTCCAAAAAGACTCGACAACTGTAAAGTGAAAGTAACTGAAAAATGACACAAAGTAACAGATGTCATTTATCTTAAAGGTCCCGGAGGGATATATAGATCATAAAGTAATAATCCTAAAAGCGCAAAAATTGGGATCAGATTCACATTAATGGCATGAGCTGAAGACCAAAGTGTAAATCTAGAAACAGAAGACCCTTGCTTACTAGACTGCGTTGAGCTCTCCTCTCCTTTAACTTCAGTTTATCCGTATCCTCCAAGGAGAACTCCACTATCGGCCTCTGAAATGATCAAAAAAAAAAAAAAGTTATTTCATTGCATTACTAATTGTGTGATTTTAGGGGAAAAAAAAAAAATCCTGGACATCTACTTCTACTAGGTCAGTGCACATTTCAGTTAAAGGGTTTCTACAACCAGACTTATGATGCATTAAATACTACATCTAAAAGTTCTCCCGAACGTTTTAGGCCCTGTGCCCACAGGAGACAAACCTGCGTAATTTTCTGCAGGTATTTCCGCAGGGTCACCCAGCAGCTCCCCGGAATCCACAGATATCTATTTATGCGGATTTTATGCGGAATTACAGCAGAAAACCTGTGCATAATGTGCGGAATTCCCCCCCCTGTATCTCCATAGTAGAAAGGCAGGAAATCCGCAGGACAATCCACAGGAATAATTCACATGCAGTTCTTTAAAGGGAACCTGTCATCAGAAATTTAGCTTGAAACCTAAAAGTTTCCCCCTCTGCGGATCCTGGGCTGCATTCTAGCAATGTTCCTGTTTATGTGCCCTCTTTCTGACCAAAATAATGACTTTATAAAGTGGTACCTTTTTGTATTCAAATCTTGATAATGGTACACGGGGCGGGCTCTCTGGTGGCAGTTAGGCTGCCTCCTGTCGCTTTAGGCCGTCATCCATTGCTCCATTCCATACTTCAGGACGCCGCCCACTGCGCCCAAGGTGCCGCGCACGCGAGGACCGCTGGTCACGTGTGTCGCAGGCACGAGACTATGGGCGGCGCTGTGATTGCATCGCAAGTGCCCGCCCATCATCTCGTGCCCGCCCTTTCCCCTCTGCCTCTAGCGTTCTGCGCATAACGTTCCAACGTCGGGTCATCTGGCCAGCGCTTGCGCAGAACGCTGGAGGCAGAGGGGAGAGCGTGGCCACGAGATGGGCGGGCACTTGCGATGCAATCACAGCGCCGCCCATAACCTCGTGCCTGCGCACACGTGACCAGCAGTCCTCGCATGCGCGGCACCTCGGGCGCAGTGGGCGGCATCCTGCAGTATGGAATGGAGAGATGGGGACGGCCTAAAGCGACAGGAGGCAGACTAACGGACACCAGAGAGCCCGCCCCGTGTACCATTATCAAGATCTGAATACAAAAAAAAGGTACCACTTTATAAAGTCTTTATTTTGGTCAGAAAGGGGGCACAAACAGGAACCTTTCTAAAATGCAGCCCAGGAGCTGCAAAAGGGGGAAACTTAGGTTTCAAGCTAAATTTCTGATGACCGGTTCCCTTTAAGGCAGTGTAAATTCCGCAGCATTTTCCACAGGTGCAAAATCTGCAGCATATAAACAGAACACCCCAAATAACATAGGATAACATGGGGAGTCTTGCGTAAACCTGCGAATTTATTGGAAAATCTGCAGGTATTTTCTCCCGTGGGCACATGGCCTTAAGTTTGACAGATGGGGAGAAAAGTTGTTTCAGTCTACAACTCTTTTGAGAGGAGATAGAGATAGAGATAGAGATATATAGTTGTGTGTAGTTGACAGTGTTTGTGTAGGGCGCTGTAAATGTTCTGGGTGTTGTCTGGGTGTGGGTGTGTGAGAGAGCAGTGTGTTGCGTTGTGTGTTGCATTGTTTGTGGAGCGCTGTGTGTCTGCAGCGTTCTGTGTGTGTTTTGGGGGAGGTATGTTTTGTGCAGTGTGTGTGTTGCGCGGTATGTGCGTATATTTATGTATGCTGCGGTGTTTGTGTGTTGGGTGTTGTGTGTGTGCGGCGTTGTCTGTGTGGGTGTCTGTAGGGCAGTGTTTGTGGTTCCCAATGTGTGTGGTGTGTTGTGCGGTGCGCGTGTGGCGGTGAGTGTGTGTGTTTTGGGGGGAGGTGTGCACCCCTCATCGTGCTTCATCCCCCATGCTGCGCACCCCCCATCGTGCTCCATCCTCCATGCTGCACACCCCTCATCATGCTCCATCCCCCATCGTGCTCCATCCCCCATGCTGCGCACCCCCCATCGTGCTACATCTCCCATGCTGCACACCCCCCATCGTGCTCCATCCCCCATGCTGTGCACCCCCCATCGTGCTCCATCCCCCATGCTGCGCACCCCCCATCGTGCTCCATCCCCCATGCTGCGTACCCCCCATCGTGCTACATCTCCCATGCTGCGCACCCCCCATCGTGCTCCATCCTCCATGCTACACACCCCTCATCGTGGTCCATCCCCCATGCTGGGGCCGCCGGGGGCGGGGCTGAGCGGGCGAGGCGTCAGCGTATGCCGGCTCCATGCACATGTGTACCGGGAGCCGGTGTACGCTGGAGCGGGCGATGCGTGCGGAGGGCCGGGGCGAGCGGCTAATCCATGCGGGGGGGGGGGGGGCCAGGCCGAGGCAAGCGGCCAATCCGTGGGGGGGGGGGGGGGGAGGGTGGGGCCAAGCCGAGCCCAGCGGCCAATCCAACAGTTGTCACTGTAACACAATTTTGGAGCAAGACAGACAGACAGACACACTAAGGCAATTATATATATATATGCAAGCATGAAAATAAGAAACTTTGTAATATTGTATTAACCCCTTCACCCCAGGCGCTTTGTTTTTTTTCCTCCCCTTCTTCCAAGAGCCATAAAACTTATTTTTCAGTCAATATAGCCACATGAGGGCTTGTTCTATGCGGGACAAGTTGCACTTTTGAATTAAACCATTCATTTTACCATATAGTGTACTGGAAAAAAGTGAACGAAATCAAAATCTGGAGAACTTGTGAATAAAAAAAAAAAGTGAAATTTCACAATGGTTTTTGCTTTTTTTATTCACCATGTTCACTATATGGTAAAACTGATCTGTCCATATGGTGCATCACGTCAGTACAAGTTTGTAGATACCAAACAACTTTTACTTTATTAATTGATTTTATATTTTGAAAAAGTCCATTTCTTAATGTGGCGACAAAAATGTGTGTTTAATTTTCTTAATTTATTTTCAATGGGGCAAAAAGGGGGAAGGAGTTGAACTTTTAGAAGTTTAAAAACTTAATTTTTCTTTACTTTTTTTTAATAATTTTACTAGTCTCCTTAGAAGACTTGACGACTATACACTGATCGCTTTTCGTGATAACAGCGTTGTTGCAGCATTGCTCTGATCAGGAGAAATGCAGTGTTCTTGTGAGTGCCAGCTTTCACACAAAGTGACGCAAGACAGCATCAGGGTCATCAGCTGACCTCGCGCTGTTATAGTAACATATCTGCGCCCCTTGATCACGTCAAAAGGGCAGAGGGGAATAGCGCAATCCCCACTGCGGAGCTTTAAATCACACTGTTAGAGTTTGACAGTGCAGTCCAAGAGGTTAACATGCGCAGGTGGATCTCAGATCCACCCTTACCTATTTGCCACACATATGTGCTGATCAGATCAGCAGACATGTGCAGGGATTACCACTGGTCCGCCGTCGAAGCCCGCGGTAACATGACCAATGATGTACATGTATGTCATTGATCGTGAAGAGATTAAAGAAATCTGCTTCGCTCTCCTCTTGAACCAATTGTAAAAAAATCGGTCTTCAGTGGAGAGACCTTTCCATTAGGCTGGATTCACATTGCGTTTTATCCCACATCACTGGCTCTATCAGACAAAATTTTCTTTCACATCCACCCATTTGAGGTGGACACTAAAACGGATCAGTTGCATTTTGTTGCCTGCCTCAAACAGGTGGAAACCGGCAAAAGAAGGGAATTTTGTTTACTTACCGTAAATTCCTTTTCTTCTAGCTCCAATTGGGAGACCCAGACAATTAGTTTTTAATTGGGTGTATAGCTATGCCTCCGCTATGCCTCCGGAGGCCACACAAAGTATTACACTAAAAGTGTAAAGCCCCTCCCCTTCTGCCTATACACCCCCCGTGCACACGGGCTCCTCAGTTTTGGTGCAAAAGCAAGAAGGAGGAAAAAATTATAATTGGTTTAAAGTAAATTCAATCCGAAGGAATATCGGAGAACTGAAACCATTCAACATGAACAACATGTGTACACAAAAAACAGGGGCGGGTGCTGGGTCTCCCAATTGGAGCTAGAAGAAAAGGAATTTACGGTAAGTAAACAAAATTCCCTTCTTCTTTGTCGCTCCATTGGGAGACCCAGACAATTGGGACGTCCAAAAGCAGTCCCTGGGTGGGTAAATAATACCTCATAATAGAGCCGCAACCGGCTCCGTCCTACAGGTGGGCAACCGCCGCCTGAAGGACTCGCCTACCTAGGCTGGCATCTGCCGAAGCATAGGTATGCACCTGATAGTGTTTCGTGAAAGTGTGCAGGCTCGACCAGGTAGCCGCCTGACACACCTGCTGAGCCGTAGCCTGGTGCCGCAAAGCCCAGGACGCTCCCACGGCCCTGGTAGAATGGGCCTTCAGCCCTGAGGGAACCGGAATCCCCGAGGAACGATAAGCTTCGAGAATTGGTTCCTTGATCCACCGAGCCAGGGTTGATTTGGAAGCTAGTGACCCTTTACGCTGGCCAGCGACAAGGACAAAGAGTGCATCCGAGCGGCGCAGGGGCGCCGTACGAGAAATGTAGAATCTGAGTGCTCTCACCAGATCTAACAAGTGCAAATCCTTTTCACATTGGTGAACTGGATGAGGACAAAAAGAGGGTAAGGAGATATCCTGATTGAGATGAAAGGGGGATACCACCTTAGGGAGAAAATCCGGAACCGGACGCAGAACCACCTTGTCCTGGTGAAACACCAGGAAGGGGGCTTTGCATGACAGCGCTGCTAGCTCAGACACTCTCCGAAGTGATGTGACTGCCACTAGGAAGACCACCTTCTGTGAAAGGCGCGAGAGAGAGATATCCCTCATTGGCTCGAACGGTGGTTTCTGAAGAGCCATCAGCACCCTGTTCAGATCCCAGGGTTCTAACGGACGCCTGTAAGGAGGTACGATGTGACAAACCCCCTGCAGGAACGTGCGTACCTGTGGAAGTCTGGCTAGGCGCTTCTGAAAAAAGACAGAGAGCGCAGAGACTTGTCCCTTAAGGGAGCCTAGTGACAAACCCTTTTCTAATCTGGATTGAAGAAAGGACAGAAAAGTGGGCAAGGTAAACGGCCAGGGAGAAACGCCCTGAGCAGAGCACCACGACAGGAAAATTTTCCACGTCCTGTGGTAGATCTTGGCGGACGTTGGTTTCCTAGCCTGTGTCATAGTGGCAATGACCTCTTGAGATAATCCTGAAGACGCTAGGATCCAGGACTCAATGGCCACACAGTCAGGTTCAGGGCCGCAGAATTCAGATGGAAAAACGGCCCTTGAGAGAGCAAGCCTGGTCGGTCTGGGAGTGCCCACGGTTGGCCGACCGTGAGATGCCACAGATCCGGGTACCACGACCTCCTCGGCCAGTCTGGAGCGACGAGGATGGCGCGACGGCAGTCGGCCCTGATCTTGCGTAACACTCTGGGCAACAGTGCCAGAGGAGGAAACACATAAGGGAGTTGAAACTGCGACCAATCCTGAACTAAGGCGTCTGCCGCCAGAGCTCTGTGATCTTGAGACCGTGCCATGAACGTCGGGACCTTGTTGTTGTGCCGGGACGCCATTAGGTCGACGTCCGGCATGCCCCAGCGGCAACAGATCTCCTGAAACACGTCCGGGTGAAGGGACCATTCCCCTGCGTCCATGCCCTGGCGACTGAGAAAATCTGCTTCCCAGTTTTCTACGCCCGGGATGTGAACTGCGGATATGGTGGAGGCTGTGGCTTCCACCCATAGCAGAATCCGCCGGACCTCCTGGAAGGCTTGCCGACTGCGTGTCCCGCCTTGGTGGTTGATGTATGCCACCGCTGTGGAGTTGTCCGACTGAATTCGGATCTGTTTGCCTTCCAGCCACGGCTGGAACGCCTTTAGGGCAAGATACACTACCCTTATCTCCAGAACATTGATCTGAAGGGAGGACTCTGTCTGAGTCCAAGTCCCCTGAGCCCTGTGGTGGAGAAAGACCGCTCCCCACCCTGACAGGCTCGCGTCCGTCGTGACCACAGCCCAGGATGGGGGCAGGAAGGATTTCCCCTTCGACAGAGAAGTGGGAAGAAGCCACCACTGAAGGGAAGCTTTGGCTGCCCGAGAAAGGGAGACGTTCCTGTCGAGGGACGTCGACTTCCTGTCCCATTTGCGGAGAATGTCCCATTGAAGTGGGCGCAGATGAAACTGCGCAAAAGGAACTGCTTCCATTGCTGCCACCATCTTCCCTAGGAAGTGCATGAGGCGCCTCAGGGGGTGTGACTGACCATGAAGGAGAGATTGCACCCCTGTCTGTAGTGAACGCTGTTTGTTCAGCGGAAGCTTCACTATCGCTGAGAGAGTATGAAACTCCATGCCAAGATATGTCAGTGATTGGGCCGGTGTCAGATTTGACTTTGGAAAATTGATGATCCACCCGAAACTCTGGAGAGTTTCCAGAGCAATGTTCAGGCTGTGTTGGCATGCCCCTTGAGAGGGTACCTTGACAAGTAGATCGTCTAATTAAGGGATCACCGAGTGTCCCTGAGAGTGTAGGATTGCCACCACTGTTGCCATGACCTTGGTGAAGACCCGTGGGGCTGTTGCCAGGCCAAAAGGTAGTGCCACGAACTGAAGGTGTTCGTCCCCTATGGCGAAGCGCAGGAAGCGCTGATGCTCTGGCGCAATCGGTACGTGGAGATAAGCATCTTTGATGTCTATTGATGCCAGGAAATCTCCTTGGGACATGGAGGCGATGACGGAGCGAAGCGATTCCATCCGGAACCGCCTGGTTTTCACATGCTTGTTGAGCAGCTTTAGGTCCAGAACGGGACGGAAGGATCCGTCCTTTTTTGGCACCACGAACAAGTTGGAGTAAAAACCGTGACCCCGTTGCTGACGAGGAACCGGGATCACCACTCCTTCCGCCTCCAGGGTTCCCACCGCCTGCATAAGAGCCTCGGCTCTGTCGGGGGGTGGAGATGTTCTGAAGAAACGAGTCGGAGGACGAGAGTTGAACTCTATCCTGTAACCGTGAGATAGAATGTCTCTCACCCATCGGTCTTTTACTTGTGGCAGCCAGGTGTCGCAAAAGCGGGAGAGTCTGCCACCGACCGAGGATGCGGTTTGAAGAGGCCGAAAGTCATGAGGAGGCCGCTTTGGGAGCGGTGCCTCCGGCGGTCTTTTTAGGACGTGACTTAGACCGCCATGCATCTGAGTTCCTCTGATCTTTCTGAGGCCTTTTGGACGAGGAAAATTGAGATCTGCCCGCGGTCCGAAAGGACCGAAACCTCGATTGTACCTTCCGTGGTTGAGGTCTGTTTGGTTTGGACTGGGGTAAGGATGAATCCTTTCCCTTGGATTGTTTAATGATTTCATCCAATCGCTCACCAAACAAGCGGTCGCCAGCCAATGGCAAACCGGTTAAGAACTTTTTGGAAGCAGAGTCTGCCTTCCATTCACGTAGCCACATGGCCCTGCGGAGTACCACCGAGTTGGCGGATGCCACCGCCGTACGGCTCGCAGAGTCAAGGATAGCATTAATGGCTTAGGACGCAAACGCCGACGCCTGATTGGTTAAGGACACCACTTGTGGGGCAGATGTACGTGTTACCGCATGAATCTGCGCCTGACAAGCTGAGATAGCTTGGAGTGCCCATACGGCTGCGAATGCTGGAGCAAAAGACGCGCCGATAGCTTCATAGATGGATTTCAACCATAGTTCCATCTGTCTGTCAGTGGCATCTTTGAGTGAAGCCCCGTCTTCCACTGCAACTATGGATCTAGCCGCCAGTCTGGAGACTGGAGGATCCACCTTAGGACACTGAGTCCAGCCCTTGACAACCTCGGGGGGGAAGGGATAACGTGTGTCCTTAAGGCGCTTGGAAAAACGCTTGTCTGGACAGTCTCGGTTTTTCTGGATTGCCTCTCTGAAGTCAGAGTGATCCAGAAACATATTTTATGTACGCTTTGGAAACCTGAAACGGAATTTCTCCTGAGAAGCAGACTCCTCAATTGGAGGAGCTGGGGGAGAAATATCCAACACCAGATTGATGGTCGCTATAAGGTCATTCACTACTGCGTCACCTTCAGGTGTATCTAGGTTGAGAGCGGCTTCAGTATCAGAATCCTGATCTGAGACCTCCGCTTCATCCTCCAGAGAGTCCCCCTGCTGGGACCCTGAACAGTGTGATGAAGTGGAGGGAATTTCCCAGCGACCCCGCTTGGGCGGCCTGGGACTGCGGTCCGTGTCAGAGACCTCACCCTGGGACCTGTGGGTTACCCCCGGGGCACATTGCTGTTCCAATTGAGGGGGACCAGGGGTCAAGGATTGGATAGAGCCCGGGGCCTGAATCACCGGTCTGGACTGCAAAGCTTCCAGTATTTTAGCAGACCATTTATCCATAGTCTCAGCCAGCTTGTCAGCAAAGGCTGCAAACTCCGTCCCTGTCACCTGGACAGTGGTAGCAGGTGGATCCACCTGGGCCACCTGTAGCAGAGGCTCCGGCTGAGTAAGCGCCACCGGGGCCGAGCATTGCACACAATGAGGGTCAGTGGACCCTGCCGGTAGTACAGCTGTACATGAGGTACATGTTGCAAAATACGTCTGTGCTGTGGCACCCTTGCTTTTTGCAGATGACATGTTGTCTCCTCTGAGAACAACCAGGAGGGTATATAGCCAAAAATCAACAGAGCGACCGTACAGTGCAATGTATAGCCTAAAAGCCTATATATATATATATATATATATATATATATATATATATATATATATATATATATATGTATATATATATATATATATATATATATATATATATATATATATATATATATATATATATATATATATATATATATATATATATATATATACATATATATATATATACACACACACACACACACACACACATATATATATATACACATATATATATATATATACATACACACTTCGGTACTCAGTGGGGCCAGCACCACAGGTGCTGCTTACCGACCGCTCAGAGCGGTTGTGTGGTCGCCAGATTCCCTGCCTGGGTCTCCCTGTGTTGCCTCTCCTCTCCAGCGTCTGAATCGCTGACAGGAATGGCTGCCGGCGTTCTGTGAGGAGGAGGAGACCGTGGGCGTGCCCAAGAAAAGTGCGGGAATCCAGCGCCCCACTGTACTGAGTGAGGAGGGAGGAGGATACTAATGTATGCTCCAGCCCTCCGCTGACGATCCGTGCAGCGTCCCGCCCCTCCCCTGACTGGCAGGCCTGTGGGCGGGAAAGAACGACACTAGGCCGCAGAAGCCGGGGACTAAAGTTATAAGCGCGGCCGGCAATAAGCGCGGCCGCGCGTAGTCCCCCGGCGCACTAACACCTCCAGCAGTGCTGGAAAGTGTTTGGCACTAACGCTCCATGTCCGGCGCACTAACACACCCAGCAGAGCTGGAAAGTGTCTGGCACAAGCACTCCATGTCCGGCGCACTAACACACCCAGCAGAGCTGGAAAGTGTCTGGCCCAAACGCTCCATGTCCGGCGCACTAACACACCCAGCAGAGATGGAAAGTGTCTGGCACAAGCGCTCCATGCCCGGCGCACTAACACAATCAGCAGTGCTGTAATGTGTATGGGACCAGCGCTCCATGCGCGGTCCCCACGGAGACACAGAGTACCTCATAGTAACAGGGCTTTGTCCCTGACGATATCCAGCTCCTATCCTGCAGATTCCCAGGGGCTGCGGAGGGAGCACGGTCCCAGTGCCTGGAGACCGATCCGGATCCCACTTCACCCAGAGCCCATTAAGGGATGGGGAAGGAAAACAGCATGTGGCTCCTGCCTGTGTACCCGCAATGGGCACCTCAACCTTAACAACACCGCCGACAAAGTGGGGTGAGAAGGGAGCATGCTGGGGGCCCTATTATGGGCCCTCTTTTCTTCCATCCGACCTAGTCAGCAGCTGCTGCTGACCAAGCTGTGGAGCTATGCGTGGATGTCTGCCTCCTTCGCACAAAGCATAAAAACTGAGGAGCCCGTGTGCACGGGGGGTGTATAGGCAGAAGGGGAGGGGCTTTACACTTTTAGTGTAATACTTTGTGTGGCCTCCGGAGGCATAGCGGAGGCATAGCTATACACCCAATTAAAAACTAATTGTCTGGGTCTCCCAATGGAGCGACAAAGAAATAGTGTACGTCAGAGTACACAATAAGATACAGGGTGGGACACTAGAACCTATCATGATTAATTTATCCAAGGTCACTAGACTCCATAATGCACAATATACAGACCAGAGAAATAGGAGTCCACTAGTGAGGCCAAAACGTGGCCAAATAATCACAAAGAGTAAAAAACCTCTTATAATAACCACAGAAAATCTTTATTAATGGAAATTTACAGCCATAAGAGGAAATAGTTTAAATTACGTAATAACAACAATACAATAGGGATCAGGTAAAACCGGAAAAAATCCGATACCAGTCACACCAAGCAGTCAGGGAATGGGATAGTGGAGCAAAATTAATTATCTCACAAGGCCCAAATAGGTAAATAGAAGGAGAGAATAATAAAACCCGACAAAACCCACACAAATGCTGTGAATAGGGGTGCCGACAATAAAGATATTAAACAGGAAAGGTTTATGTAGGAGAAAAACAAGACCTTAGATAACAGGTATGAGTGATGCTATAATATTAGTGCACCACAGTCTCCAGCCCAAATAAGGGCAGTGTGGAGGAAACAATAAGAAGCCCAAATCACTTACCCATTAAACCTGACTGCTCAGCGTGGCGTGCTCCTGTTTACCCCCCCATGGTGTGTTTCGGATTGCTGACAATTGAATGGGTGTGCCTCTCTGACTACTGCCTGATTCGTATAAGCATAGCATTAACTGTTTGATGTCTTTTGACTATCTTGTGCAACCCTTTATATTTATATATATTATCTTTATTGTCGGCACCCCTATTCACAGCATTTGTGTGGGTTTTGTTGGGTTTTATTATTCTCTCCTATTTACCTATTTGGGCCTTGTGAGATAATTAATTTTGCTCCACTATCCCATTCCCTGACTGCTTGGTGTGACTGGTATCGGATTTTTTCCGGTTTTACCTGATCCCTATTGTATTGTTGTTATTACGTAATTTAAACTATTTCCTCTTATGGCTGTAAATTTCCATTAATAAAGATTTTTGTGGTTATTATAAGAGGTTTTTTACTCTTTGTGATTATTTGGCCACGTTTTGGCCTCACTAGTGGACTCCTATTTCTCTGGTCTGTCAGAGTACACAATGACTATTTATATCATTATAGTCAATGGCCTGGTATCAGCACATAGGCCCCAAAAGGCGACACTGGCGTTTAAGTCAAACGCAATGTGAACCCAGCATTACAAAAAGTTTTATGAAGAACTGGAACAGTTTCAGAACTTGCAGCAGAATGTTTAATGTCTGCTTGTAGCTCTTCTTCAATAGAATTTTAAAAGCACCAACTGTAATTACCTCAGTAATGGGAGAATCTACCATTAATGAACATAGTCTTTACCCATGAATGGAGTGTGAATGATCAGTCCAGTAGGAGAAAGAAGCAAAGTTACAATGATGAGATATCACAAAGTTGCTTATTTTTTTTCTGTACTATTGGTTTACTAAATAAAAATGAAAAACAACGATTACTCTATAGCAGGTTACCAGTGTGAGACATGTAATGACTGACAGTCTTTTGTCCTGGATCTACTTGTCTCACACTGGTAACTCTCCCTTTAAAATTTTCCATACATTCTGGAGGCAGATCCTCATGGAGAATGTCTGGCACCTAAATCTTAACAGCTCATTTTACATATTAGGGAAAATGTGGATTTCTTTGGAATAAGATATTGGCTTAGTAGAGTTAACCCTATGAACATATTCCATTTAATTCAGCTATCAATCTGTACTCGACATTGCGACTTAAGGATGTTTTACTATAAAAATATTTCATCAGTATGCCAAAAAACTATTTTATAATAACAGTTATTAAAATGATGGAAAAAAATCTCACCTTTTTTGGTCCAAACAGATCTGGATTGTTGTTCATCTGTCTCAGGGCTGTCAGTGCATGCTCATGCTTGACAAATTCCACAAAGGCAAAACCCAGAGATTTACCCTTAGCATTTCCTGTCGCGCTTTTCATGTCTCTCATTACACGACACTGTAAAGGAGACCACAATGTCAATATGAGCATCTAGAAAGAAGATTTTGGGCACTCACTGTAAAAGCTTTCTTGGAGCCTTCGTTGGGGGACACAGGACACCATGGGTGCTTGCTTGCTTGCTTCCACTAGGAGGCTGACACTAGGCAAAAAAAGGTTAGCTCCTCCCCTGCAGTATACACCCACCAACTGGCATTCAGAACTTCAGTTAGTAAGAAAGCAGTAGGAGAAGCACTCAATGAAACGAAAACAGCTGTAACAGAACATATCTTAACAGAAACTTAAATACAAAAATAGTACAAAGAGTGGGTGCTGTGTCCCACAATGAAGGCTCAAAGAAAGATTTTACGGTGAGTACCCAAAATCTTCTTCTCTAATTATCGCTTCATTGGGGGACACAGGACACCATGGGATGTCCTTAAGCAGTCCCTATGGGCAGGTACTAAGACACTCTTAAGTCTGACCTCGGGCCACTGCTGCCTGCAGGACCCGTATACCGAGGCTCGCATCTGCAAACGCATAGACATGAACCTTGTACAAGATATGAAGACCAAGTGGCCGCTTTGCATAGCTGCGACACCGGGGCCTGGTGACAAAGTTCCCAAGAGGCTCCCACCAGCCTAGTGGAGTGAGCCGTGACCCTGAGTGGACAAGTCCTGTCCTTCACCAAGTAAGCCTCCAGGATGGCGGATCGGATCCACCAAGCAATGGTGGATTTGGAGGTAGGAAGGCCCCTGAGATGACCAGAAGGAAGAACGAACAAGGAATCGCAGTGTTTGAAGGCTGCAGTTCTTGCAACACAGGGATGGAGATCCCTGACCAGATCTAAGTGGTGAAGCAATCTCTCACGCGGGTGAGAGGGGGGGGGGGGGCGGACAGAAGAGAGGACGATGTCCTCATTGAGATGAAAGGCAGAAACCACCTTAGGAATTAAAAGCAAGAAACTGGCCATAGCATTACTTTGTCTTGATGAAAGACCAGAAAGGGAGAGCGGCAGGAAAAAGCTGCAAGCTCGGACAACCTTCTAATGGAAGTAATAGCCATGAGGAAGGCAACCTTCCAGGAGAGGAAGGAGAGAGAAATGTCAGAGGGGCTCAAAAGGAGACCCCTGAAAAACGGACAGGACAAGGTTAAAAGGTCCCAGGGTTCCACTGGCGGAAGGTAAGGAGGTACAGAATGGGCAACCCCCTGGAGAAAGGTCTTAACCTGAGATCTGGAGGCGAGACGCTTCTGGAATAACACAGAGGGCCGAAACCTGGCCCTTTAAGGAACTGAGGGCCAGACTGGAATCAAGGCCAGACTGTAAAAACGCCAAGATGACGAGCATGGAGAAGGTCATAGAAGGAGTCTGATAATAGATACGTGAAGACGAAGGCTTCCGCGCTCTAATCATTGTCTGAATAACCTGATCCGACAGGCAAGAAGATCTCAGGATGGCGGCCTCAACGGCCATGCCGTTACATGAGCGACTGAGAATTCTGGTGGAAGAGAGGACCCTGAGAGGAGATCCAGACGATCGGGGAGTTTCCAAGGTACGTCTGCAAGGAGGTAGACCAGTT
This sequence comes from Anomaloglossus baeobatrachus, assembly GCF_048569485.1. Classification (NCBI taxonomy): domain Eukaryota; kingdom Metazoa; phylum Chordata; class Amphibia; order Anura; family Aromobatidae; genus Anomaloglossus; species Anomaloglossus baeobatrachus. Next base: position 420,045,068 of record NC_134356.1, on the reverse strand, counting down.
CCGCATACCATGGACGTCTGGGCCAGTATGACAGGTACACGTTCCGACTTGATCTTCTTGATAAGTCTTGAGAGGAGCGGAAGTGGAAAAAATAGGTACAGAAGGGAGAACTGCACAAAAGGGATCACAAGACAGTTTGTTCCGACCTCCAGGGGGGGGGGGGTCTCGAAACCTGAAAACGAACGTTAGAACCTTGTGGTTCCATCTGGAGGCAATGAGGTACACGTCCAGAACTGCCCGCCTGAGGAAAATCTGATCGAAGACTTCGTGATGAAGAGACCACTCTCCCATGGCAAGACCCTCTTGGCTGAGAAAGTCGGCCGCCCAATTGTCCACACCCGGAACGTGGACCACTGACATGGCTGGTACGTGAAGTTCGGCCCAGGCTAGAATCTCAGACACTTCTTTCATCATGGCTTGGCTTTGGGTTCGTCCCTGATGGTTGATGTAGGTGACTGCCATCGCATTGTCGGTCTGGATGCGGATAGGACGGCCGAGAAGGAAAGCTTGCCAATGCAGGAGAGCTAAGCGGAAAGCTCAGAATGCCAGGATGTTTATCGGTAAAGTCAATTCGCAAACACTCCACCGGCCCTGAACAGGGTGGTTCCTAAATGTAGCTCCCCAACCGAGAAGACTGGCATCCGTCGTCACGATCGTCCAGCGTAACAGAAGGAAGGAACTTCCTTGGAGAATGGAGGGGGAGAGTTTCCACCAGTCTAGGAATCTCCTGGCTCTGAAGGGAAGCACTACCAAGCGGTCCAGCGAGTGAATGGTCCTGTCCCAAGTCGATAGGAGAAAAACACTGAAGAGGGCGAGTGTGGAACTGAGCAAAAGTGACTTCTTCCATTGCAGCCACCATCTTGCCCCGAACGCTCATGCCGAAGCGAAGACAGCAAGGGGCAGAGTGCTGAAGAGTCCGAATCCTCTTGAGGAGTGTAGAGTGCTTGACCTCAGGAAGAGTGACCCACGCGTGAGGTGTTGAACATCATCCCCAGGAAGTCAATGCACTTTGCAGGGACGATTTTATCCTTTTGATTATCCAATCTAGGCGCCGAAGGGTGTCCAAGGTGATCTTCCAGCTCTCGCGACACTCTGTGGGAGAGGAGGCCTTTATTAGAATGTCATCCAGATAAGGAATGACAAGGATACCGCGGGTCCGAAGAATAGTTATTACTGTAGGCAAAACCTTTGTGAACACTCTTAGCACTGTGGAAAGACCGAAAGGCAAAGCGGTAACCTGAAAATAGTAGCCCTGAATCATGAAGCGAAGGAACCTCTGATGAGACGGGAAGATCAAGATGTGTACGTAGGCATTCTGGATGGCCACTGAGCAGAGGAAGTCCCCAGGTTCCATGGAGTCTATGACTGATCGGAGAGACTCCATGAGAAAATTACGTAGACGGGCACGCTTATTCAAGTGTTTTAGATCCAGGATGGAACGGACTAGCCCCTCCTTCTTCAGGACAACGAAGAGGTTTAAGTAGAACCACAGGAGCCGTTCCTGCAGGGGAATGGGAGTCATGACTCTGGAGTAGAGGAGAGTCTGGATGGCACTGAAAAGGACTGGGATGAGCAAGCGATCCTTGGGAGGTCGAGATTCGAAGAAGCGTGGTGGAGGAACAGAGGAAAATTCTATCTTGTAGCCGTAAGAGATGACATCTCGGACCCAAGCGTCGTCGACCACGGACAGCCATACGTCCTTAAATCGGAGAAGACGACCTCCTGTGCTGAGATGATACCCAGGTTGAGGAGGCCAGTCATGTGGAAGAAAATGTGTTAGACCTAGAGCGGAAAGACTTGCTCTGTAGGCCCTGAGAATGCCAGGAAGGTGCGAGCTTGAAGGAAGGCTTCTTTTCTTGCTGTGGTTGAGATCTGTCCCAACGGCTAAAGGCGCTGCATGAAAATTGATGAAAGGGACAAAAAAGGGAAAAGCTTTCTGGGAGGAGCTTGTGCTACCCTCCGTTGACGGAGAGACGTACTCTTACCTCCCGTCGCGTCATAAATAATCTTGTTGCGCCTGTCACTGAAAAGTCAGCGACCCTGGAAGGGAAGACTGGTGAGAGATCTCTTGGAAGCGGAGTTCGTATTCCATGCTTTCAGCCACAGAGCCCTGCGGATAGCGGAGATGGTTGCCTGCTGCCTTGGCCGCGGAAGCGGCTGCATCAAGAGAAGATGAAATAAGATATTTTCCTGCATGACCTATTTGATCTGCCAGGTCTACTAGCTCAGCAGGGGGCAGCAAAGAGAATGCCCCGTTGAAGGGTCTTCGCCCAAGAAAAGATCGCCTTTGAGACCCAGGTGGCAGCAAATACTGAGCAGAGGGTGGATCCAGCAGCCTCAAAGGCTGAGTTTGCTAGGGACTCAACATGTCTGTCAGATAGGTCCTTGAGGGCAGCACTGTCCGAGAGGGGAAGGGTGGTGCTGGAGGGTCCCCCGAGGGGGATAATGACCACTTATGGAGGTCTTGCGGGAAGGGGTATAAAACCCGTAATTGCTTACATCTTTGAAACCGCCTTTAGGGATTCACCCAGTCTCAAGAGAATATCGTCGAACTCCTCATGATTAGAGAAGAACTTGGGCGCCTTTCTAGATCTTTTAAAAGGAATGGACTGAGTGGGTTCCTCATCTTTAACCTCTAGCGTCTGATTAACAGCAATAATCAGACTGTTCATCATGTTACTGAGCTTGGAGACCTATTTGGAATCCAAGTCAGAGTCGGACCCAGAGCCATGGTCAGAGGCTGGAGCTGCAGGTTCATCAGAGTCAGGGGAGAGGGAGCGTGTGGCTCTTGAAGCCGAGGAAGGAGTGGGAGACCTGGAGGAGGAGCTAGACTGCGATCGCTTTCGGGACCTCCTGTGTGAACTGCCATGTAGGAGTGGGGTAGCCACTGGATCTTACTCGCCCTGGAGAGTGATCGGGGCCCCAGAGACGGAAATGGGCAGGCACTCTAACTGAAACCAGAGTCTGGGAGACCCTAGTTAAGTTATCGAAGGACTGGGAGAGAACTGCAGCCCACTCAGGTGGGGGGATGCATCCTCACTACGGGTGGTAGGGAGGCTCAGTTGATGGCATGGCGGGGGTACTACAGGCCTAGCAGAGGGACAAGGTCTGACCCGATGGGAACTTCTTGAGACAAGAAGCACATGCAAACTGTAGGACAAGGATCTGAGAATGGGAGCGAGAAGCTCTAGTGTTAGGCATAGTAGAGGGAAAGCCAGAGGATGCCAGAGGGATAGGTGCTGGGGAAGGAGCTGCCTCAGAGTGGCAGTGCTTACACAGGTTCAGAAGAGCTGGAGAGTCCTCCTGTAAGGAGCTAGCAAATTGCTCCAGAGCAGCAGTGCGCTGGGCAGCAGTGTGCCGGAAGCAGGAGCAGAGTTGCGGTGTCTGCGGAGCTGGAGGCAGAAGATGGCGCCAGACGCTGCTGAAGAAGGGGGGCAGAGTTTGAAAAGGGTGCGCAGGGTTTCCGCAAGGTGGGGAAAGACGGCCCGTGGGGATAGGCCGAGAGCGGAGGGCGGAGAGGCCAGGGAGCAAGGGCGCACTTGATTGGACCACGGGAAGAAGGCATGGCCCGGCCAGAAGAGGAGGCTGCGGTGAATCCGAGGACTTAATTTATGGAGCAGGCCGGAGGAGCAGCGCGGAGCACAGACAGGTAGGCTGACGGAGGCTGAAGACAGAGCCGCAGAGTGGAGGGACATCCTGGGAGAGAACCCGGATGCTAAAAACGGCGATATGGGGCAGGAAAATACCTTAAGGAATGAAGACTCTTAAAAAAGGGGAAGAATTTTTTAATTTTTTTTTTTTTTTAACTGAGTCTCCCATGACTCGGGACAGGGGAATGTACCTGTCTTGACCTGGCGATGAGGAGGTCACAAACAGTCTTCCAAAGTCGTCCCGGGCGTAGTAGACAGGCTCCTTCCTAGGTACCCTCTTCGTCCTCCTATCCTACAATCAGGCTCAAAAGCGAAAGAAAGAGTTGGGTATGGAGGCGGGACCCAACAGCCTTTGTCCTAGTTTTTCTCTTTATGCGGAGCGCCTCAAAACACTCTTCTGTGTTGGAGGATCTGAGGTCCTGCCAGACAGACACGGATGGGAACAGTAAGTGGCAGGCTGACCCCATACTGTGCCATCGGCCTAGAGGGGAAACAGGGTAAAAAACAATTACACCCTGTCACCCAACGCGCTGTGTCTGAAAGAAAAAGAGAAAAGTATACAAACCTGAGGGGCTGAGAGCAGCCCCGTGTGTCCGCCTCCTACGGACACTAAGCTTAAACTGAAGTTCCGAATGCCTGTTGGAGGGTGTACACTGATGGAGGAAGAGACAACCTTTTTCTGCATTGTGTCAGCCTCCTAGTGGCAGCAAGCATAGGCCAATGGTGTCCTGTGTCCCCCAATAAAGTGATAAAGAAAGCCTAGTCACTGGGATAACTCTCCTTGGTACATCACTTGGGCTCTCCCATTACTTAGGCCAAGGTCCAATACAGTATATCAACATTCATTGTTCTACATACCTCTTTAATTTTTACTGAGCGATCCCCACCAGCTGCAGTCAAAAGGAGTTGGCGTAATTTCTTGTCATCCACTGATTTAGGAATGTTGTGAACACAAAGACGGGTTTTAGAGACAAAAATTTTCTGGGACCTCAACTTTTGTCGTTTTATTTCTTCAAACTGGAAAAGACAATAAAAGATGAACTCCTCACGTAATGAAGCCAAACAGGGCAGCGTACTGCCAATAGGGAGGGGGTGTGAATTTATTTTCAGTATATTAACATTGTTCTTTTTGTTAGAAAACACAAATATTCAGAAGAACCTCTATGTAATCATGGAAACCTTTGATATGCAACAAAGGATCTTTAGATGTACAGTTTTCCTCTTCTTGCAAATCTGATATTTTCCAAATAGCACTAGCACTTACCCGAGTTCTTTTTGCCATGTCTTCTGGACTCACTCCTTCAGCGGCTTTTGTTCCTTCCCGAATCACTAGAAGTACATAGGTCAAATGTATAAAAAAAAAAAAAAAAAAAGTAAAATAAAAGAAACAGAAAAAAAACACATATTTTCCCAGCTTCAGTCCATACGAAAAAAATACAACATACATTAACTGAACCATGGCGGAATAGTCCTTAAATAGGTGTATAATTTCACAGCATTTCCTATGAATAAAGATGAGGCACTCTGATCTTAGCCTTTAAATTCCAGCTCTATGGATAGAATAACCTTTCAGACTAGATTGACATGAGTGTTTAAAAAAAAAAAAGAATATATATATTTTTTGTACTTTCTTCGGGATTTGTTATTTTTTTTACAAAAAAGAGAATTTTGTTTACTTACCGTAAATTCTTTTTCTTATAGTTCCGTATTGGGAGACCCAGACCATGGGTGTTTAGCTTCTGCCTCCGGAGGACACACAAAGTACTACACTTAAAAGTGTAGCTCCTCCCTCTGAGCTTATACACCCCCTGGAGAGCCAGTCCTAGCCAGTTTAGTGCAAAAGCTGAAGGAGAATAGCCACCCACAAGTAGAACCGAGCAAGAACCGGAACAACCGGAACAACCGGAGACTCTCAACGACAACAGCCGGTGATAACACACGGAACAAGAAAATTGCCAACAGGCAACAGGGAGGGAGCTGGGTCTCCCAATACGGAACTATAAGAAAAAGAATTTACGGTAAGTAAACAAAATTCTCTTTTTCTTTATAGTTTCTATGGGAGACCCAGACCACTTGGTAGTGCTTCGAAAAGGTATGCAGGCTAGTCCAAGTGGCAGCCTGACAGACTTGTTGAGCCGTAGCCTGGTGGCTAAAAGCCCAACAGGCACCGACAGCTCTGGTCGAGTGTGCTTTGATCCCCGGCGGGGGAGGCACCTGAGTACTCTGGTAGGCGTCCGAAATGGTCGATCTAATCCAACAGGCCAAGGTCGGCTTAGAAGCAGGGAGACCCTTGCGCCGCCCTGTGGTTAGCACAAAAAGAGAGGTGCACCGCCTAAGCGCAGCGGTGCAAGACACATAAATCCGGAGAGCACGCACCAGATCCAGAATATGCAGCGCTTTCTCAAAGCGATGAACAGGGGCCGGACAGAAGGAAGGCAAGGAAATGTCCTGGTTAAGGTGGAAGGGAGAGACCACCTTAGGAAGAAAGTCCGGAGTCGGACGGAGAACTACCTTGTCTTGGTGAAAAACCAAAAAAGGTGACTCCGAGGAGAGCGCAGCCAAATCAGAGACTCTCCTGAGAGAAGTAATGGCAACTAGAAAGGCCACCTTTTGAGAAAGACAATACAAAGAAACCTCCCTAAGGGGCTCAAAAGGGGGTTTCTGCAATACCGTGAGGACCAAGTTAAGGTTCCAGGGATCCAAGGGCCGCCGATAAGGCGGAATGATGTGAGATGCACCTTGCATGAAGGTGCGGACCTGAGCCAGCCGGGCGAGACGCCGCTGGAACAGCACTGAGAGCTGAGACTTGTCCCTTGAGAGAGCTGAGGGACAGTCCTAGCTGCAGACCGGACTGTAACAAAGACAGAAGGGTCGGCAACGAGAATGGCCAAGGAGGATGGCCGGAAGAGCGACACCAGGACAGGAAAATCTTCCAAGTCCTGTGATAGATCTTGACGGAGGAAGACTTACGGGCCCGAGTCATAGTGGAGATGACTTCAGGAGGAATACCAGAAGCCGTCAAAATCCAGGACTCAAGAGCCACGCCGTCAATTTGAGTGCCGCAGAATTCGGGCGGAAAAACGGACCTTGCGAGAGTAGGTCTGAACAGTCCGGAAGATGCCACGGCATCTCTACGGACAGTTGGAGGAGGTACGGATACCAAGCTCGCCTGGGCCAGTCCGGAGCAATGAGGATGACTCGATGGCCCTCCATTCTGATCTTGCGCAGGACTCTGGGCAAGAGAGCTAGAGGGGGAAACACGTAGGACAGACGAAACTGGGACCAATCCTGAACCAGAGCGTCCGAGGCGAAGGCCTGAGGATTGTGGGAGCGAGCCACGTAAACCGGAACCTTGTTGTTGTGATGGGATGCCATTAGGTCCACGTCCGGAGTGCCCCACTTACGGCAGATTGACTGAAACACTGCCAGGTGCAGGGACCACTCGCCACTGTCCACGGATTGACGGCTGAGATAATCTGCCTCCCAGTTTTCTACGCCTGGGATGTGGACATGGTGGACTTGGAGTCTTCCGCCCATTGAAGAAAGCGTTGGACCTCCAACATTGCCAGGCGGCTGCGTGTCCCGCCTTGGTGATTGATGTAGGCAACCGCTGTCGCGTTGTCTGACTGGACTCGAATGTGCCTGCACGCCAACAGGTGGTGAAAGGCTAGGAGAGCTAGAAGCACAGCTCTGCTTTCCAGCACATTGATTGAAAGGGCTGACTCGGACGGAGTCCAAGTGCCCTGTGCTCTGTGGTGGAGATATACCGCTCCCCAGCCGGATAGGCTGGCATCTGTGGTGAGAATCACCCAGGACGGAGTCGGAAAGGAGCGCCCTTGGGACAGAGAGAGGGGCCGAAGCCACCACTGAAGAGAGCTCCTGGTCCGTGGCGACAGAGCCACTAACCTGTGTGAGGAAGGCCGCTTGTCCCAACAGCGGAGAATGTCCAGCTGCAGAGGGCGCAGATGGAACTGGGCAAAGGGAACTGCCTCCATGGACGCCACCATTTGACCCAGCACCTGCATCAGGCGCCTGAGGGAATAACGGCGGGGCCTCAGAAGAGAGCGCACCGCTAGCCGGAGAGACTACTGTTTGACTAAGGACAACTTCACAAGTGGCGGCAAAGTCTCGAACTGCATCCCTAGGTACGTGAGACTCTGGGTCGGAGTCAGGGTGGACTTGGGAAGATTGACAGGCCACCCGAATTGGGCTAGAGTGGCGAGAGTGAGCGAAACACTCCGCTGACAGTCTGCGCTGGATGGACCCTTGACCAGAAGGTCGTCCAGATAAGGAAGCACTGCCAACCCCTGGAGGTGCAGGACCGCAATCACTGCCGCCATGACCTTGGTGAATACCCGAGGGGCCGTGGCTAACCCGAAGGGGAGAGCCACGAATTGGAAATGATCCTCTCCTATCGCAAAACGTAACCAATGCTGGTGTGACACTGCGATTGGCACATGTAGATAGGCATCTCTGATGTCGATGGACGCCAGGAAATCCCCTTGGGTCATAGAGGCAATGACTGATCGCAGAGACTCCATGCGAAAATGCCGCACCCGGACATGCTTGTTGAGAAGCTTGAGATCCAGGATGGGCCGGAAGGTACCGTCCTTTTTTGGAACTAGGAAGAGGTTTGAGTAAAAACCTCTGAATCGTTCTCGAGCAGGAACTGGTACAATCACACCGTTTGCCTGCAAGGATGCCACGGCCTGTGAGAAGGCGGCGGCCTTGGAGCAGGGGGGAGTTGAGAGAAAAAAAATCTGTTTGGCGGGCTGGAAGAGAATTCTATCCTGTAGCCGTGAGATATGATGTCTCTCACCCAGTGATCGGAGACTTGCTTTAACCAAGCGTCGCCAAAGTGGGAGAGCCTGCCACCGACTAAGGACGCGGCTGGAGCGGGCCGAGAGTCATGAGGAGGCTGCCTTAGTGGCAGAACCTCCTGCGGACTTCTGCGGACGCGCTTTTGTGCGCCAGTTGGATTTCTGATCCTTAGCTGAGTTAGCGGACGAGGCGGAAGGCTTAGAGGATGACCAGTTGGAGGAACGAAAGGAACGAAACCTCGATTGATTCCTACCCTGGGCGGGTTTCCTGGTCTTGGTTTGTGGCATGGAAGTACTCTTCCCGCCAGTAGCTTCCTTAATGATTTCATCCAGCTGTTCACCAAACAGCCGTGAACCAGCAAAAGGGAGCCCAGCAAGAAACTTCTTGGAAGAAGAATCTGCCTTCCACTCTCGAAGCCACAAAATCCTGCGGATAACAAGAGGATTAGCTGAAGCCACCACAGTGTGGTGAGCAGCCTCTAGCATTGCAGACATGGCATAAGATGAAAAAGCTGAAGCTTGAGAGGTTAAGGTAACCATCTCAGGCATAGATTCCTTGGTGAGGGAATGCATCTCCTCCAGAGAAGCAGAGATGGCTTTGAGAGCCCACACTGCTGCAAAAGTCGGGGAAAACGCGGCCCCCGCAGCTTCATACACAGATTTGGCCAAAAGGTCAATCTGACGGTCAGTGGAATCCTTAAGTGAGGTGCCGTCAGCCACCGACAACGGTCCAGGCTAAGAGCCTAGACACCGGAGGGTCCACCTTTGGGGAGTGAGACCACTCCTTGACCACCTCAGGTGGAAATGGAAACTGGTCATCAGAACCACGCTTTGGAAAGAGTTTATCAGGGCAGGCCCTGGGCTTGGCCACAGCGGTCTGAAAACTGGAGTGGTTAAAGAACACACTCTTCACTCTCTTAGGCGAGGTAAACTGATGTTTTCTGCCAAAGAGGGTTGCTCCTCTGAGACTGGCAGATTGAGATCCAGCACAGAATTAATAGAAGCAATCAAGTCACTAAGATCTGAGTCACCCTCAGAGAAATCGATGGGATACATAGCCTCCGAGCCACCCGTGAGGGCATCCTCCTCATCTTGCGAGTCAGCTCTTGAGACAGAGCCGTGGGATGAGGAGGGGGAGGAACCCCTGCGCCTTCTCTTAGAAGGACGGGGTCTGGGACCAGATGATGAATCCTCCGTGAGCTCCGATGGACGGAGGTCAGAGGATAGAAATCCTCTGTCAAGAGTATTAGAGGCACCCTGTGAGGAGGGCTGATGCATATTCATCAAAGTCCTGGACAAACATCCCATGGACTCAGCAAATGACTGGGATATGGACCTAGAAAAGGACTCTACCCAGGCCGGGGGTTCAGCCACAGGTGCAGCAGCAGCCTGAGAGACCACTGGGGGTGAGACTCCAGGCTGTGGCACCGTCAAGTTAGAGCAACCATCACAGTGTGGATAAGTGCTCGGCTCAGGCAGCAGGAGCTTACATGCAGTGCATACAGAATAAAGCTTTGGAGCCTTGCTCCTTGTGTGAGACATGCTGCTGGAGTGGGGGCTTTGCAGAGAATGAACCCCAGGGAGAATATACAGAGGTCCACAACCGGAAACCGGCTGTGGCTTACCAGACCGCTGGGCGCGGTTGTTGTGTGCCCTCCAGATCCCAAAGCCCGGTCCCCCAGTGCACAGCACCTCAGCAGAGATGCAGAGTGCAGAATGTCCCAGAGCAGAGTGAACTCTGCGTGAGAAATGGCCTCCGGAGCGAGGAGAGGGGGCAGGACTAGGGGGCGTTCCTATAGGAGAGCGGGAACTGGAGGGCCATAGAGACCTGCAGGGGGGAGGCACGCCCCAGCAGTGGGGAGTGTCCCTCCCCTGTGTAGAACGGCCGCCGGGAGGAGCAGAGCCTGTCCCTCTGCATGAGTGACATGCGAGGGCAGGAAAACGAAACTAGGCCTCCAGCGAAGCCGGGGCCTAAATTTAAGCGGCGAGGCCGACAAGCAGGCACCATCGGCGCGGTTCTCAGGCAAAAGCTAGAGAACCCGCCGGAAAAGGCAAAAATAATCATATACAGCATACTCTCCCCATATAATAAAGAACCGGGACCCCAACACATAAACGTCTCAGGTACTTAGCTGCTGAGACGCAGGGCCAGGTCCCTGGGGATGAGTGCTCCGGTCCAACAGGATCCTCAAGGGGCTGTGGATGGAGACCGGACTCCTGCCAGGCATGGAGATCGTGCTGGCTCCCACTTCAAGCCAGAGCCCAGGAGGGATGGTGAAGGAGCGCGGCATGTAAGGCTCCAGCCTTGGAAATCAACCTTAACAACACCGCCGACACAGTGGGGTGAGAAGGGACATGCCGGGAGTCCAGACTTGGACCCGCTTTTCTTCAAACTCTTTCCAAAAATCAAAGAAATCAGATGAGAATGCATGTGTGGATGTATGCCTCCTGAACACAAAGCGATAAAACTGGCTAGGACTGGCTCTCCAGGGAGTGTATAAGCTCAGAGGGAGGAGCTACACTTTTAAGTGTAGTACTTTGTGTGTCCTCCGGAGGCAGAAGCTAAACACCCATGGTCTAGGTCTCCCATAGGAACGATAAAGAAAATGGACCACTGGCATTTGTAGGTAGAGTTGTCACTGTGCGTTTTATTTTTAAAGTAATTAGATTAGTTCCCTCTTTTACTCACATACAATGTGAAAAACCCAGAGAAAGAAAAGCTGTGCCATCTACGAAAGTGTCACAGGCCAAGTATAAAAGTATCAACACAAATAGTCGCTAATGACAATCTGCATCTACCCCTGACGACGCATGGTGTGTGTGTGAAACATGTCAGGTGTGGTGGATACCGCGATTCCCTGCTCCTGGTGTTTTATGGTCATTGCCTCTCCCATGGCTTCTCTCTGAAGAAGAATTTAGCAAGCAATGTGATATAATGTGCAATTGTGTCCTTATATATTACCATTGTGTCTTAATACAAGCCTGCCTGAGGTAGGGGACAAATTGTCTCTTCTGTATGGCATTTGCATCCAGATATATAAGTACTGAGTCTGTGGATCTCCTCTTTTTCTGCTGTGTGGATTCATGTTTTAGGTCTTCCTTTTTTCGAACTTCTAAACAAATCTTGGATTTTTATAGAATAACCCATTACCCGATCACTAATATGTCTTATAAATAGATGCTCTGCATTTTGCATGAGACGATTTAGTTACTGGATGCTTTGGTGTAAATTTGCTTAGAGGGACAGAATTATACTCACATCCTTCCCTCGCTAGATACAGGTTCCTAGTCCCTGTAGGTTTCTTTACTTTCTTTTGGCGTAGCTTTTCGGCCTCCTCACGAGTCACAGCCAGGTCCATAAATAGCTTCCTGCCAGCAAGTTTCAGACCTCCATTCTGATTTGGACAAATAATGAAATGTGTTGTGTGTTAAAGAACAGGGAAAGAGCGTTAACCCTAAGGATAAAGTGCAGCAATGGTTGCACAACCAACACTATGAGTAGCTCATTGCTCAAACGCCATCCTGTACACACGGGGAATAGATGTATAGCACGTAGAAAGCATCAAAACAGCAGGGAAATACCAAAATATGTGTACAGCAAATTAATAATAAAATTTAAACTTTATTATCTATAGAGAAGATAAAAACACACAGACAAAAAGTGGGGACTGCCCAAAGCAGCTAATGTCCCACTTGGAGAATTCACATAATAGAAAAAAACCCACGATATCGTGATAAACAAAAAAACGACAACCTCCCACACTGTTATTCTTACACAATCCGTTATCAAGCGGCCAACAGCTTCCCAGAACTGATAAGGGGAATATACACTAGTTAGCCAGACAGTTGTTAGACCTTTTTATATTGTTAATAAAGGAATGTTTTCACATACAAAAAGTTTTTTGCAATTTTGTGTTATTATCTGCAAATTTGTCCTTATTTATTGGTACTTGTATTTCGTGTCCTCCTATGTTTAGAATATGACTTTTGAAGTTTGTATCCACCTGGGGAACATTAATTGGTGTATCCCCAGTTCAGGATAATTCAGTATGGACCCATTTTCTTTGTGGTTAGACATGGCACAGAAAGAACATGTTAATGTGTGGTCTGCAATTAGTACCTGACCATGCTAAATGGGTGACTTGCAAAATTACTAAGGCTCACACTAGAAAGGATTTTTGCAAGAAATTTCTTGAGTCTGAAAGATTAGCGCACTTGCGGTCAAAAAAACGTACCAATACCGCACCGAAAACAGCATGTATTTTTTACCGCTGTTTTGTGCGGTTTTGGTGCAGTTTTTTCGCAGGTTGGTTCCTGCGGTTTACCAAAAAACGCAGGTACCTGCAGAAAATTAGAGGCGTGCGCATTCTTTTTCTCAAGAAATTCTGCAGAAAGAATGTACTTGAGAAAAAAAAAAAAAAAAGTTTTCCATAGGTTTTGCTGGGGAATGTCTGCAGAAAGGTTACAACCATTTTCTCAAGAAATTTCTGCAGCAAAAAAAAAAAAAAAAAAAAAAAAAAAAAAAAAAAATTGCGGGTAAAACCGCAGTGTATGACCAAGGCCTAAAGCTTAGAATTACATAAAGAAAATACACTCCAAGCTTTTATAAAACAAAATCCCCAGCCACAGAAACTAAAGAAACCTATGGTTCAATAATAAACCGAATGATGTCAGATATGTCCGTCCAATTGGGGAGGGTGGGATGATCTTATTATCCTTACCACAATCCAAACCGCTGATAATGATCATCCTGGACTGGTGTTTGCAATGCCCGTCCACATAAAATATTAAGCCCGGACATTAGATATAATGCCTGTCTTTTTGCAATATTAAGAGTAGTAATATTAAGTAGTCTTGTAATGATATTCTACTGCTGATTATTCAGTGATTTTATCAAAACTACACTAAGTAGCTCAGTAAGTGACACCACTGGAATCAGGATCTCTGCCCCTACGTTATGCTGCTCGAAGATTAAGTGGCAAAAACATGGTGACAGATTATTCCCGAAGGCAAATGAGGGCTGTCTAAATCAGCGGTCGCCTGCCAAGAAAGATGCGGGCTCGTCACGAGAGCCAATATATGACGTACATGTACGTCAGGTTATGAAAAGGTTAAAAATGGATAACTACTTTCAAGCAACTTTTGGAATTAAGTTGTGCGAGCACATGAGGAACATGTTCTGGCCATTATATGACATATCTGCTTTTTCACCAGTTTTTCCCTCTGCAGGCTATATACCGCAGTTGACAGTTTTTCAGAGAATATGCAGAAAAACCGGTGGTCATTCCTTGGTCCGCGCACGCGCACACTGACCGCCACACACACGTAGGAATGAGATTATACAGCAGTCTTAAGCAGCGTAAACGTGAATCCAGCTCTGAAGTGGATTCACATCTACGCTGTTCACTCACTTCTCCTCCTCAATAAAGTATGAGGGGCTGCTAACAAGTCTTTGGCTCTACCAAGAAAAAAAAAAAAAACGAGATCGGATGATGAAACTTTACATTTATGCCACATACTCTCTACTGATGTAAACACACTTCTTACATTGATATTCCAAGTTCTGTAAGCCTAGCAAAAAGAAGGATTTCGGTTGTGCATCAAACCAGGCGTCCGTAGCAGGCATTGCATCAGAAACTGTGAAATTTGGAACCCTTGAGGTGTTTCTTCAGGTTTGGAAACAGATGATACGCAGAGGGAGCTAGATCTGGTGAATAAGGTGTTTGGTCAACCAGCTGGAAGCCTAGCCCTGCCAGTTTTGCCGTGGTTGCTTGTGCAGTGTGAATGGAGGAGTTGTCTTGCAGGAACAGAATTAGTTTGGACAGCTTGCCGCGCCTTTTGGCCTTCAGAGCTGCCTTCAATTGGTCCAAAAGTTCAATGTAATACCTTGCATTGATGGTGGAACCCTTTTGAAGGTAGTCCACTAGCAGCACATACTCCTTATCCCAGAACACAGATGCCATCATCTTAGTGGCTGATTTTTGCACTCTGAACTTCTTTGGATGAGTGGAACCACTGTCTCTCCACTCTTGACTGCTTCTTGTTTTCAGGGTCATACAAATAAATCCAGGTCTCCTCCATAGTGACCAGTCGATCTAGCAAGTTGTTATCAGTGCAGAAACGCTGACAAATGGACTGGGAAGTTTTCACTCACATGCTTCTCTGATCTGTTGTCAAACTTTTGGGGACCCACTTTGCAGATAGCTTCCTCATGTCCAAATGTTCATGGCTAAATGACCCATGTTCACGGGAAATCCCCAGAATGTCTGCTATTGCTTTAGCTGAAATTAATCGATTCTCCAGTATGAGGTTGTGCACAGCATCGACGATCTCCGGAACAACCACTACTCTCGGTCGTCCAGGACGTTCCTCATCATTGGTGCTGAAGTGGCACGTTTTAAATTTGGCAACCCAGTTCTTAACTGTGGAATATGAAGGGCATTGAACCCCCAATGTCTGCAGTATATCACCATGAATATCCTTTGTGGACTTTCCTTGCAGAAACAAGAATTTTATCACTCCTGTGATCTCAGTTGCTGTAAATATCGCATTAGACTACGCCATTTTATTTTCCTGCATGTGTAGAACACTGTTGCCATAAGCAAAACATTTTTTTTTTATTTCAATAAATTTTTAAGATTTTACATAAGAAACGCACATTTTTGAAAACATATATTAGACACACAAGTCTTTCATGTGATGTAACATTCATTACCATAAAAACAAAAAAAAGATCAAAAACCCAAAGACTTATCATTAGCCCCTCATTATAGGTGTAATCCGACACCTCAATATGCGAGCAGCCAGTTTTGTCTTGTGTAAAATGAGTTGAGGTGGGAGTAGGGAAAAGAAGTAGTTCAGATGTCAATAAAGCAGAATTTTCAGATAAGATATATTGCAAAATTTCTTAGATTTGCTCGTACTAATGATTTATGCAGAGTTTTTGGAAAGTACAGATCCTTTTAATTAAAAGTAATTGAAAAGCACAGGTCATATTATGAATATGTTGGCATAACGTGGAAATAAAACTCATACCTCTGACTCATCTTTGGCAGCTGCTAAGCATTTCTCTGCAGACCCTCTATTCAGAAACTGCACAAATGCACAACCTTCAAAAAAAGGAAGGCAAAAAGGGAGAAATAAATGGTCACTGAAAGTAAAGAACTAAAATGGATTTTTAAATTCAAAATCAGTTGTAGTCAGAAGATAAAGAAATCTCTGCGCCATTACGGGTCTTCCTCCTACTAATGCTATGTATTGGTAATACATAATAAATCACGGGCTTTCTCAAAGAAACAAAGTTGATTTTGATCAAAAGATCTTGGAAGAATAAATTTCCAAACATGGATGTGTTAAAGAAAACGAAGGAAAAAAGGGAATTTTGTTTACTTACCGTAAATTCCTTTTCTTCTAGCTCCTATTGGGAGACCCAGACAATTGGGTGTATAGCTTCTGCCTCCGGAGGCCACACAAAGTATTACACTTTAAAAAGTGTAACCCCTCCCGTCTGCCTATACACCCTCCCGTGGATCACGGGCTCCTCAGTTTTGGTGCAAAAGCAGGAAGGAGAAGACTTATAAATTGGTCTAGGGTAAATTTAATCCGAAGGATGTTCGGAGAACTGAAGACCATGAACCATAAGAACAAATCAACATCAACAACATGTGTACACAAAAGAACAACCAGCCCGAAGGGCACAGGGGTGGGTGCTGGGTCTCCCAATAGGAGCTAGAAGAAAAGGAATTTACGGTAAGTAAACAAAATTCCCTTTTTCTTTGTCGCTCCATTGGGAGACCCAGACAATTGGGACGTCCAAGAGCAGTCCCTGGGTGGGTAAAAAAACAATACCTCAATAGAAAGAGCCGAAAACGGCCCCCTCTTACAGGTGGGCAACCGCCGCCTGGAGGATTCGCCTACCTAGACTGGCGTCTGCCGAAGCATAGGTATGCACTTAATAGTGCTCCGTGAAAGTGTGCAGACTAGACCACGTAGCTGCCTGACACCTGCTGAGCCGTTGCCCGGTGCCGCAATGCCCAGGACGCACCTACGGCTCTGGTAGAATGGGCTTTCAACCCTGAAGGGAGCGGAAGCCAAGAAGTACGGTAGGCCTCAAGAATCGGTTCCTTGATCCACCGAGCCAAGGTTGACTTGGAGGCCTGAGAGCCCTTGCGCTGGCCAGCGACAAGGACAAAGAGCGCGTCTGAACGGCGCAGGGGCGCCGTGCGAGACACGTAGAGCCGGAGTGCTCTCACTA
The DNA here is from genome assembly GCF_048569485.1 of Anomaloglossus baeobatrachus. NCBI lineage: Eukaryota > Metazoa > Chordata > Amphibia > Anura > Aromobatidae > Anomaloglossus > Anomaloglossus baeobatrachus. The sequence goes on along the minus strand of NC_134356.1, from coordinate 420,028,344 downwards.
GATCCAAAGAGTGCAAATCCTTTTCACACTGGTGAATTGGATTAGGGCAAAAGGAAGGCAAGGAGATGAAGGGAATTTTGTTACTTACCGTAAATTCCTTTTCTTCTAGCTCTTATTGGGAGACCCAGACGATTGGGGTATAGCTACTGCCCTCCGGAGGCCACACAAAGCACTACACTAAAAAGTGCAAGGCCCCTCCCCTTCTGGCTATACCCCCCCGTGGTATCACGGGTACTCCAGTTTTAGTGCCAAAGCAAGAAGGAGGAAGCCAATAACTGGTTTAAACAAATTAACTCCGAGAAACATCGGAGAACCGAAAAAAACCGTTCAACATGAACAACATGTGTACCCGCAAACAACAAAAAAATCCCGAAGGACAACAGGGCGGGTGCTGGGTCTCCCAATAAGAGCTAGAAGAAAAGGAATTTACGGTAAGTAACAAAATTCCCTTCTTCTTCAGCGCTCTATTGGGAGACCCAGACGATTGGGACGTCCAAAAGCTGTCCCTGGGTGGGTAAAGAAATACCTCATGTTAGAGCTGCAAAAAAACAGCCCTCCCCTACGGGGATGTCACTGCCGCCTGCAGGACTCTTCTACCTAAGCTGGCATCCGCCGAAGCATAGGTATGCACCTGATAATGCTTGGTGAAAGTGTGCAGACTGGACCAGGTTGCTGCCTGGCACACCTGTTGAGCCGAAGCCTGGTGTCGTAATGCCCAGGACGCACCCACGGCTCTGGTTGAGTGGGCTTTTAGCCCTGAAGGAACCGGAAGCCCCGCAGAGCGGTAGGCCTCTAGAATTGGTTCTTTGATCCATCGAGCCAGGGTGGCTTTAGAAGCCTGCAATCCCTTGCGCGGACCAGCGACAAGGACAAAAAGAGCATCGGAACGGCGCATGGGAAATGTAGATTCTGAGTGCTCTCACCAGATCTAGCAAACGTAAGTCCTTTTCATACCGGTGAACCGGATGAGGGTAAAAGGAAGGCAAGGATATATCCTGATTAAGATGAAACGAGGATACGACCTTAGGGAGAAACTCTGGAATGGGGCGCAGCACTACCTTGTCCTGGTGGAACACCAGGAAAGGAGCCTTGGATGACAAAGCTGCCAGCTCAGACACTCGCCGAAGCGATGTGATCGCGACAAGAAACGCCACTTTCTGTGACAGGCGAGAAAAGGAAACGTCCTTTAGAGGCTCGAAGGGCGGCTTTTGCAGAGCAACAAGTACTCTGTTCAGATCCCATGGATCTAACGGCCGCTTGTACGGGGGCACAATATGACAGACCCCCTGTAGGAACGTGCGCACCTTAGGAAGACGTGCTAGACGCTTCTGAAAAAACACCGACAGTGCCGAGACTTGCCCTTTAAGGGAGCTGAGCGACAAGCCCTTTTCCAACCCCGATTGCAGGAAGGAAAGAAAGGTGGGCAATGCAAATGGCCAAGGGGATACTCTCTGTGCAGAGCACCAAGATAAGAAAATCTTCCACGTTCTGTGGTAGATCTTAGCAGACGTTGACTTCCTAGCTTGTCTCATTGTGGCTACGACTCCTTGAGATAATCCTGCAGACGCTAGGATCCAGGACTCAATGGCCACACAGTCAGGTTCAGGGCCGCAGAATTCTGATGGAAAAACGGCCCTTGGGACAGTAAGTCTGGTCGGTCTGGCAGTGACCACGGTCGACCGACCGTGAGATGCCACAGATCCGGATACCACGATCTCCTCGGCCAGTCTGGGGTGACGAGTATGACGCGGCTGCAATCGGATCTGATCTTGCGTAACACTCTGGGCAAGAGTGCCAGAGGTGGAAAGACGTATGGGAGCCGGAACTGCGACCAATCTTGAACCAATGCGTCTGCCGCCAGAGCTCTTTGATCGCGCGACCTCGCCATGAATGCCGGGACCTTGTTGTTGTGCCGGGACGCCATTAGGTCGACGTCCGGCACTCCCCATCGGCGACAGATTTCCTGAAACACGTCCGGGTGAAGGGACCATTCCCCTGCGTCCATGCCCTGGCGACTGAGGAAGTCTGCTTCCCAGTTTTCTACGCCGGGGATGTGAACTGCGGATATGGTGGAGGCCGTGGCTTCCACCCACATCAGAATCCGCCGGACTTCCTGGAAGGCTTGCCGACTGCGTGTCCCCCCTTGGTGGTTGATGTATGCCACCGCTGTGGAGTTGTCCGACTGAATTCGGATCTGCCTTCCTTCCAGCCACTGCTGGAAGGCTAGTAGGGCAAGATACACTGCTCTGATTTCCAGAACATTGATCTGAAGGGTGGACTCCTGCGGAGTCCACGTCCCCTGAGCCCTGTGGTGGAGAAACACTGCTCCCCACCCTGACAGACTCGCATCTGTCGTGACCACTGCCCAGGATGGGGGCAGGAAGGATCTTCCCTGAGACAATGAGGTGGGAAGGAGCCACCATTGTAGAGAGTCCTTGGCCGTCTGGGAAAGAGAGACTTTCCTGTCCAGGGACGTTGACTTCCCGTCCCATTGGCGGAGAATGTCCCATTGAAGTGGACGCAGATGAAACTGCGCAAAGGGAACTGCTTCCATGGCTGCCACCATCTTCCCGAGGAAGTGCATGAGGCGCCGTAAGGGGTGCGACTGGCCCTGAAGGAGGGATTGCACCCCTGTCTGTAGTGACCGCTGCTTGTTCAGCGGAAGCTTCACTCTCGCTGCTCGAGTATGGAACTCCATGCCAAGATACGTTAGTGACTGTGTCGGAGACAGATTCGACTTTGGAAAGTTGATGATCCATCCGAACGTCTGTAGAGTCTCCAGTGTAGCATGTAGACTGAGTTGGCATGCCTCTTGAGAGGGTGCCTTGACAAGTAGATCGTCTAGGTAAGGGATCACCGAGTGTCCCTGAGAGTGCAAGACCGCTACCACTGCCGCCATGACCTTGGTGAAAACCCGTGGGGCTGTCGCCAGACCGAATGGCAGAGCTACGAACTGAAGATGTTCGTTTCCTATCACAAAACGTAGAAAACGTTGATGTTCTGTAGCAATTGGCACGTGGAGATAAGCATCTTTGATGTCTATTGAGGCAAGGAAGTCTCCTTGAGACATTGAGGCCACGACAGAGCGGAGGGTTTCCATCCGGAACCGCCTGGCGTGCACATGTTTGTTGAGCAGCTTTAGATCCAGAACAGGACGGAACGAGCCGTCCTTTTTTGGAACCACAAAGAGATTGGAGTAAAACCCTCTCCCTTGTTCCTGAGGCGGTACAGGAACCACTACTCCTTCCGCTCTTAGGGAGTCCACCGCCTGCAGCAGGGCATCTGCTCGGTCTGGATGTGGGGAGGTTCTGAAGAACCGAGCTGGAGGACGAGAACTGAACTCGATTCTGTACCCGCGAGACAAAATGTCTGTCACCCACCGGTCTTTGACCTGTGACATCCAAATAACGGAAAAGCGGGAGAGCCTGCCCCCGACCGGAGATGCGGAGGGGGGGAGCTGGAAGTCATGAGGTAGCCGCTTTGGAAGCGGTTCCTCCATTTGCTTTCTTGGGGCGCGCGTGAGCCCGCCAGGAATCTGAGCTTCTTTGCGTCCTCTGAGTCCCTTTGGACGAGGAGAATTGTGTCTTGCCCGAACCTCGAAAGGACTGAAACTTCTGCTGCCATCTTTTCTGCTGAGGTTTGCTTGATCTGGGCTGGGGCAAAGAAGAGTCTTTACCCTTGGACTGTTTAATGATGTCAGCCAATGGCTCGCCAAACAGTCTATCTCTAGATAAAGGCAGGCTGGTTAAACATTTTTTGGAACCAGCATCTGCTTTCCAGTCCTTTAACCACAAGGCTCTGCGCAAAACTACCGAATTGGCGGACGCCATTGAGGTGCGGCTGGTAGATTCTAGGACCGCATTGATAGCGTAAGACGCAAACGCGGACATCTGCGAGGTAAGGGACGCCACTTGCGGCACCGCTGGATGTAAGATAGCATCCACTTTTGCTAACCCTGCTGAAATAGCTTGGAGTGCCCATACGGCTGCGAATGCTGGAGCAAACGACGCGCCGATAGCTTCATAGACAGATTTTAACCAGAGGTCCATCTGTCTGTCATTGGCATCCTTAAGTGAAGCGCCATCCTCCACTGCAACTATGGATCTAGCTGCAAGTTTGGAAATCGGGGGGTCAACTTTTGGACACTGGGTCCAGCGCTTGACCACATCAGGGGGGAAAGGAAAACGTGTATCCTTAGAACGTTTAGAGAAACGCCTTTCTGGATGAGCGTCGTGTTTCTGGATTGACTCTCTGAAGTCAGAGTGATCCAAGAAAGCACTTAATTTACGCTTGGGATAGAGAAAACGAAACTTCTCCTGCTCTGCAGCTGCCTCCTCTGCTGAAGGAGCTGGGGGAGAAGTATCTAACAGTCTATTGATGGCTGATATAAGATCGTTTACCATGGCGTCCCCATCCGGGGTATCCAGATTGAGAGGGGTTCCAGGATAAGACTCCTGATCACTCTCATCAGACGCATCACAGAGCGACTGATTGCGCTGAGACCCTGAGCAGTGTGATGACGTTGAGGGTCTTTCCCAGCGAGCTCGCTTAGGGTGGCTGGGGCTATCATCTGAGTCATAATACTCAGCCTGTGAAGCCGGGGACCCCCTTGCAGTCTGGATTAAATCCAACTGAGGGGGATTAGAGGACAGAGACCTCGCCGTGTCCATAGACTGAGCCCCAGGCATGGATTGCAAAGTTTCAAGGATTTTTGCCATAGTCACAGACATATTATCAGCAAAAACTGCAAAGTCTGTCCCTGACACCGGGGCAGGACTTACAGGCGTCTCAGCCTGGGTCACTATCTCTCCTGACTCCGGCTGGCGAAGCAGCACCGGATCTGAGCATTGCACACAATGGGGGTCCTTGGAGCCTGCTGGTAGAGCAGCCCCACATGCAGCACACGCAGTGTACACAGCCCTAGCCTTGGCAGCCTTGCGTTTTGTGGATGACATGTTGCTGCCTCCTCAGAGCGATCTGGGTATACAGCCAGGAAGCGACCTCACAGTGCAAGCAATAAGGAAATATATATATGTCCAGTGACACAGTACACTAATACACACTGAGGCACTAGAGGGGCCAGCTGAAAAGCCGCTTACCGCCCGCTTAAGAGCGGGTGTGTGGTCTCCAAAGCCCCCTAGTCCAGGTCTCCCAGAGCCTTGCGTCCTTCCTCCAGCCAGACATGCATGTAATGGCTGCCGGCGTCCTGAGAGAGGAGGGGGGGCGGGCCCTGGGCGTTCCTGACTAAGAGCGGGAAGCCTGCTTCCCTCTGTGCCTAGTGAGAGGGCTGGAGCATGTAAATCAGGCTCCAGCCCTCGTCGCTGCCGTGAAACAGCGTCTCTCCCCTACCCTGATTGACAGGGTGGGGGCGGGAACGAATCGGAGCTGCCGGCGTCCTAGGCCGCAAAAGCCGGGGACTAGATTTATAAACGCCACCGCCGTAAAAGCGCGGTCGGTGTGTCCCCGGCGAACTAAAAGTCACAGCAGCGCCGCCGGTCCAGCGGGGGTCGGCGCTGCGTTCCCACAACACAGAAAAAAGTCCCCCAGTTAAACTGTAGGAACACTAGCTCTAGCGTTACGGTCCCCGGCGCACTACAACACCCAGCCAGCCCGGAGTGTGTCTGTGCCTGCCGGGGACACAGAGTACCTGTATGATGCAGGGCCTTGTCCCTGATGGTACTCCTGCTCGGCATCCACCAGGTGCTATGGGTCTGTGGATGGAGCCCGGCGTCAGAGCTTTGAGGCCGGCAGGATCCCACTTCCACAGAGCCCTACAAGGGGATGTGGAAGGAAAACAGCATGTGGGGCTCCAGCCCCTGTACCAGCAATAGGTACCTCAACCTTACAACACCATCTACGGGTGAGAAGGGAGCATGCTGGGAACCCTATATGGGCCCTCTTTTCTTCCATCCGAAATAGTCAGCAGCTACTGCTGACTAAAATCTGTGGAGCTATGCATGGAATGTCTGACCTCCTTCGCACAAAGCTTGAAAACTGGAGTACCCGTGATACCACGGGGGGGTATAGCCAGAAGGGGAGGGGCCTTGCACTTTTTAGTGTAGTGCTTTGTGTGGCCTCCGGAGGGCAGTAGCTATACCCCAATCGTCTGGGTCTCCCAATAGAGCGCTGAAGAAATCCTGATTTAGATGAAAAGGGGATACCACCTTAGGGATAAATTCCGGGACAGGACGCAGAACCACCTTATCCTGGTGAAAAACCAGGAAGGGAGCTTTGCATGACAGCGCTGCAAGCTCAGACACTCTCCGAAGTGATGTGACTGCCACCAGGAAGGCCACCTTCTGGGAAAGACGGGAGAGAGAGACATCCCGCAGCGGCTCAAAAGGCGGCTTTTGAAGGGCCGTCAGGACCCTGTTAAGATCCCAAGGTTCCAACGGACGTTTGTAAGGTGGAACCATGTGGCAAACCCCCTGCAGGAACGTGCGGACCTGCGGAAGCCTGGCTAGACGCTTTTGAAAAACACGGAGAGTGCCAAGACTTGGCCCTTGAGAGAGCCAAGGGACAAACCCTTGTCCATTCCAGATTGTAGAAATGAAAGGAATGTGGGTAAGGCAAACGGCCATGGAGGAAAACAGTTATCAGAGCACCAGGATAAGAAGATTTGCCAAGACCTGTAGTAGATCTTGGCGGACGTTGGCTTCCTGGCTTGTCTCATGGTGGCAATGACATCCTGAGAAAACCCTGAAGACGCTAGGAGCCAGGACTCAATGGCCACACAGTCAGGTTGAGGGCCACAGAATTCAGATGGAAAAACGGGCCTTGTGACAGCAAGTCTGGGCGGTCTGGAAGTGCCCACGGTTGACCCACCGTGAGATGCCACAGATCCGGATACCACGACCGCCTCGGCCAGTCTGGAGCGACGAGAATGGCGCGACGGCATTCGGACCGGATCTTGCGTAGTACCCTGGGCAGCATCGCCAGAGGGGGAAACACGTATGGCAGTCGAAACTGCGACCAATCCTGGACCAAGGCATCCGCTGCCAGAGCTCTGTGATCCTGAGACCGAGCCATGAAGGCCGGGACCTTGTTGTTGTGTCGTGACGCCATGAGGTCGACGTCCGGCGTTCCCCAGCGGCGACAGATCTCTCGAAACACGTCTGGGTGAAGAGACCATTCCCCCGCGTCCATGCCCTGACGACTGAGAAAATCTGCTTCCCAGTTTTCTACGCCCGGGATGTGAACTGCGGAGATGGTGGAGCCTGTGGCTTCCACCCACTGCAGAATTCGGCGGACTTCCTGGAAGGCTTGACGACTGCGAGTGCCGCCTTGGTGGTTGATGTACGCGACGGCAGTGGCGTTGTCCGACTGTATTCGGATCTGCCTGCCCTCCAGCCACCGATGGAAAGCCAATAGGGCTAGATATACTGCCCTTATCTCCAGGATATTGATCTGAAGGGACGATTCTATTGGATTCCAGGTTCCTTGAGCCCTGTGGTGGAGAAAAACCGCTCCCCAACCCGACAGGCTCGCGTCCGTGGTGACCACGGCCCAGGTTGGAGGTAGGAAGGATTTTCCCCGAGACAGAGATGTGGGTAGGAGCCACCACTGAAGTGATGTTTTGGTTGCAAGGGAAAGAGAGATGTTCTTGCCGAGGGAAGCCAAACTCTTGTCCCATTTGCGAAGAATGTCCCATTGGAGTGGCCGTAGATGGAATTGCGCGAACGGCACTGCTTCCATAGCTACAACCATCTTCCCCAGGAAGTGCATGAGGCGCCTTAAGGGGTGTGACTGACTCCGAAGAAGTGATTGCATCCCCGCTTGCAGAGAAAGCTGTTTGTCCCGCGGTAGCTTGACTAACGCTGGCTGGGTATGAAACGCCATCCCGAGGTAAGTCAGTGATTGGGTCGGCGTCAACTTGGATTTCGGGATATTGATGATCCACCCGAACTGCTGGAGAGTCTCCAGAGTGACGGAAAGACTTCGTTGACACGCCACCCGAGAAGGAGCCCTGACTAGGAGATCGTCCAAGTAGGGGATCACCGAGTGGCCCTGAGAGTGCAGGACCGCCACGACGGATGCCATGACTTTGGTGAAAACCTGTGGGGCCGTCGCCAGGCCGAAGGGCAATGCGACGAACTGGAGGTGTTCGTCCCCGATGGCGAAACGCAGGAAACGTTGATGTTCGGGTGCGATCGGCACATGGAGATAAGCATCCTTGATGTCGATCGATGCTAGGAAGTCTCCTTGTGACATCGAGGCGATGACCGAACGGAGCGATTCCATCCGAAATAGTCTGGTTCTCACATGTCTGTTGAGCAGCTTGAGGTCCAGAACGGGACGGAGTGACCCGTCCTTTTTTGGCACCACGAACAAGTTGGAGTAAAATCCGCGACCACGTTCCTGAAGGGGAACGGGAATCACAACTCCATCTATCTTTAGAGCGTCCACTGCCTGAAAAAGTGCATCGGCCTGCGCGGGGGGTGGGGAGGTTCTGAAGAAACGAGCCGTAGGTCGAGAGCTGAACTCTATCCTGTAACCATGAGACAGAATGTCTCTCACCCATCGGTCTTGAACGTGTGGCCACCAGGCGTCGCCAAAGCGGGAGAGCCTGCCACCGACCGAGGATGTGGCTAGATGAGGCCGAGAGTCATGAGGAGGCCGTCTTGGAGGCAGTGCCTCCTGCGGCCTTTTGGGGGCGTGACTTGGACCGTCACGCATAGGAGTTCCTCTGGCCTTTCTCCGGCCGGTTGGTCGAAGAGGATTGGGACTTGGCGGAGGGACGAAAGGACCGAAACCTCGATTGGATTTTTCTCTGCTGAGGTCTCTTAGGTTTGGACTAGGGTAAGGAGGAGTCCTTTCCCAAGGATTCCTTAATAATCTCATCCAACCGTTCGCCAAACAAACAGTCGCCAGAAAAAGGCAAACCAGTTAAGAACCTTTTGGAAGCAGAGTCTGCTTTCCATTCGCGCAGCCACATGGCCCTGCGGACTGCCACGGAGTTAGCGGATGCTACAGCCGTACGGCTAGCGGAGTCCAGGACGGCGTTCATGGCGTAGGACGAAAATGCTGATGCCTGAGAGGTCAAGGAAGAAACATGTGGAGCAGAATTCCGCGTGACAGCATTAATCTCAGACAGACATGCCGAGATTGCTTGGAGAGCCCACACGGCCGCAAAGGCCGGGGCGAAAGACGCGCCTGTGGCCTCATAAATAGACTTCACCAAGAGCTCTGTCTGTCCGTGGCATCCTTCAGGGATGAGCCATCGGCAACAGACACAACGGACCTAGCAGCCAATCTAGAGACTGGCGGATCCACCTTGGGAGAATGTGCCCAGCCCTTAACGACTTCAGGTGGAAAGGGATAACGCGTGTCAGTGAGCCGTTTAGCAAAGCGCTTGTCCGGAACCGCTCTGGGCTTCTGGACAGCGTCCCTGAAGTTAGAGTGATCAAAAAATGTATTGCGCGTACGTTTGGGGAAACGGAATTGGTGTTTCTCCTGCTGAGAGGCCGACTCCTCTGCAGGAGGCGGCGGTGGTGTGAGATCCAACACCTGGTTGATGGACGAGATAAGATCATTTACTAAGGCGTCCCCCTCAGGGGTATCAAGGTTAAGGGCGAAGTCCGGGTCAGAGCCCTGAGCTCCCCCGTCCGCCTCGTCGTCCTGAGAGTCCTCAAGCTGGGATCCAGAGCAGCGTGAGGCCGGGGAAGAGTCCCAGCGAGGCCGCTTAGCCGGTCTGGGGCTGCGGTCCGGGCAGGAGTCCTCCGCCTGGGGCCTAGGGGCTATCCTGGGAGCGCGCTGCGGCGCGGACCGAGAAGGGCCTGGAGGAGACAGACTAACAGGGGCCGGGGCCTGTGAAGGGCCCGGTCTGGACTGCAAAGCTTCAAGGAGCTTAGATGACCATTTGTCCATAGACTGTGCAATGGACTGAGAAAGTGACAGAGTTTCTCAGCGAAAGAGGCCAACGACGGTGACTCTGTCCCTGCAGCCTGTTCAGTGGGAGCAGGGGGATCTACATGAGCCGAGGGGCCCACAAGTGCCCTAGGCTCCGGCTGAGCAAGCGTGGCAGGAGTCGAGCATTGATCACAGTGAGGGTAGGTGGATCCCGCAGGCAACATAGCCCCACAAGAGGTACAGGCCGCGAAATAAAATCTGTGCCTTAGTAGCTTTGCTCCTTGTGGACGACATGCTGTTGTCTCTTAGGAGAGTGACCACTGAGGGTATATAGGAAAAGGGTATACAGCCTTTCCGAACAGATATATCTATCTATCTATCTTATATCTATCTTATATCTATCTTATATCTATCTATCTATCTAATATCTATCTATCTATCTATCTATCTATCTATCTAATATCTATCTATCTATCTAATATCTATCTATCTATCTATCTAATATCTATCTATCTATCTAATATCTATCTATCTATCTATCTATCTATCTATCTAATACCTATCTATCTAATATCTATCTAATATCTATCTATCTATCTATATATATATATCCCGGCACCCTAGGGGGACCAGCACCGTGACCGGTGTGGCTTACCAACCGCTAACGAGCGGAGTGTGTCCTCCAGATTCCCTGTCGTGGATCCCCCGGAGCTGCAGAGCTTTGCTGCTGAGTAGCATCCACCGGCAGAATGCTAAAAATGGCTGCCGGAGCTCTCAGGGGGAAGGTGTGGAGCCGAGGGCGGCGCCAGCAAAGAGCGGGAATCTGGAGTCCCCATAGTGGTCAATGAGGGGGGAGGGAAACATGCAGGATGCTCCAGCCCTCAAAGCAGACGTCATGTCGGCAATCCCGCCCTAACCCCTGACAGGCAGGCTCGGGGGCGGGATTTTTCGCGACTAGGCCGCGGCGAAGCCGGGGACTAAATTTAAGGCCGTGCCCGACAAGCAGGCACGGTCGGCGCGGAAGTCCGCCGAAAAGACAACGGACGGAACTACCGCGGCTTCCGGGGATAAGGTGCGACCCTCTCTGTACAGTCCCCACATGGGGACACAGAGTACCTTCCAGTTGCAGGGCCCGGTCCCTGGGGGTGAAGAAGCTCCGGACCGGCAGATTCCACCAGGGGCTGCGGATGGAGCACAGTCCCAGCTCATGGATGACCGCTTAGGATCCCACTTCTCCCAGACCCGCATAAGGGATGGTGAAGGAGACGGCATGTGGCTCCAGCCTCCGTACCCGCAATGGGTACCTCAACCTTAACAACACCGCCGACATAGTGGGGTGAGAAGGGAACATGCCGGGGACCCCATCGGGGTCCTCTTTTCTTCCATCCGTCAAAACTATGTATGAGAATGCATGAGTGGATGTGTGCCTCCTTCCACACAAAGCATAAAACTGAGGAGCCCGTGATCCACGGGAGGGTGTATAGGCAGAGGGGAGGGGTTACACTTTTTTAAAAGTGTAATAATTTGTGTAGCCTCCAGAGGCAGAAGCTATACACCCAATTGTCTGGGTCTCCCAATGGAGCGACAAAGAAAAAAAAAGCAAAAAAAAAAAAAACCAAACACCACGCATTCCTATGCTGAGATAATGTTATACAGCTCTGGCAAAACTTAAGGCCCTGTCACACACAACGAGATCGCTAACGAGATCGTTGCGTCGTCACCATTTGTGACGCAGCAGTGATCTCGTTATGTGTGTGACACCTACCAGTGATCAGGCCCCTGCTGTAATATCGCTAGTCGTTGCCGAATGGTTGGGACCATTTTCTTCAAAGATGATGTCCTGCTGGGCAGGACGCATCGCTGTGTTTAACGCCTACCAACGACCTCCTAACACAGTCCCAAAGCCCACCGAGCTCGCTATACAGGTCGCTGATCGTTACTGCATCGTTGGCAAGATCTGACTGTGTGACATCTCACCAGCGACCTCCCAGCGAGCCTTATCAGGTCACAGTTTTCGGGATGGCTGGTAAGTTGTTAAATGTGACGGGGGCTTTAAGAGACCACTGCAAAATTGTCTTGTCTTTTTTCTGATTTTTCTCTTTATAGGTATATTTTTGAGTAAATTGTTCTTTTATTCTATAAACTACTGACAATATGTCTCCGAATTTCCAAGAAAACATTTTGTATTTATTTTTGGAAAATTATATAAGCCACATACAAGGTTGTCCTGGAAAAACAGTTGCTTCCTTCTGCTGAGGCAATGTTCCCCAACTCTGAGGACTGGCTTTTCCAGCAGGACAATGCGCCATGCCACATAGCTAGGTCAATCAATGTGTGGATGAAGGACCACCACATCAAAACCCTGTCATGGCCAGCCCAATCTCCAGACCTGAACCCCATTGAAAAGCTCCGGAATGTAAATCAAGAGTGAGATGATTAGTCACAAGTCAAACAAAAGAAGAACTGCTTACATTTTTGCACCAGGAGTGGCATAAGGTCACCCAAAAGCAATGTGAAAGACTGGTGGAAAGCAGCCAAGACGCGTGAAAGCTGGGAATAAAAATCATGGTTATTCCACAAAGAAGGGAATTTTGTTTACTTACCGTAAATTCCTTTTCTTCTAGCTCCAATTGGGAGACCCAGACAATTGGGTGTATAGGCTATGCCTCCGGAGGCCGCACAAAGTATTACACTAAAAGTGTAAAGCCCCTCCCCTTCTGCCTATACACCCCCCGTGCTCCCACGGGCTCCTCAGTTTTGGTGCAAAAGCAAGAAGGAGGAAAAAGAATTATAAACTGGTTTAAAGTAACTTCAATCCGAAGGAATATCGGAGAACTGAAACCATTCAACATGAACAACATGTGTACACAAAAAAACAGGGGCGGGTGCTGGGTCTCCCAATTGGAGCTAGAAGAAAAGGAATTTACGGTAAGTAAACAAAATTCCCTTCTTCTTTGTCGCTCCATTGGGAGACCCAGACAATTGGGACGTCCAAAAGCAGTCCCTGGGTGGGTAAAATAATACCTCGTAAGAGAGCCGTAAAACGGCCTCTTCCTACAGGTGGGCAACCGCCGCCTGAAGGACTCGTCTACCTAGGCTGGCATCCGCCGAAGCATAGGTATGCACCTGATAGTGCTTCGTGAAAGTATGCAGGCTCGACCAGGTAGCCGCCTGACACACCTGCTGAGCCGTAGCCTGGTGCCTCAAAGCCCAGGACGCGCCCACGGCTCTGGTAGAATGGGCCTTCAGCCCTGAGGGAACCGGAAGCCCAGCCGAACGGTAAGCTTCGAGAATTGGCTCCTTGATCCACCGAGCCAGGGTTGATTTGGAAGCCTGTGACCCTTTACGCTGGCCAGCGACAAGGACAAAGAGTGCATCCGAGCGGCGCAGGGGCGCCGTACGAGAAATGTAGAGTCTGAGTGCTCTCACCAGATCTAACAAGTGCAAATCCTTTTCACATTGGTGAACTGGATGAGGACAAAAAGAAGGTAAGGAGATATCCTGATTGAGATGAAAGGGGGATACCACCTTAGGGAGAAATTCCGGAACCGGACGCAGAACCACCTTGTCCTGGTGAAACACCAGGAAAGGGGCTTTGCACGACAACGCTGCTAGCTCAGACACTCTCCGAAGAGAGGTGACTGCTACTAGGAAAACCACTTTCTGCGAAAGGCGTGCGAGAGAAATATCCCTCATTGGCTCGAATGGTGGTTTCTGAAGAACCCTCAGCACCTTGTTCAGATCCCAGGGTTCTAACGGCCGCTTGTAAGGAGGAACGATGTGACAAACCCCCTGCAGGAACGTGCGTACCTGTGGAAGTCTAGCTAGGCGCTTCTGGAAAAACACAGAGAGCGCTGAGACTTGTCCCTTAAGGGAGCCGAGCGACAAACCCTTTTCCAGTCCAGATTGAAGGAAGGACAGAAAAGTGGGCAAGGCAAAAGGCCAGGGAGAAAAACCCTGAGCAGAGCACCACGACAGGAAAATTTTCCACGTCCTGTGGTAGATCTTGGCGGACGTTGGTTTCCTAGCCTGTCTCATAGTGGCAATGACGTCTTGAGATAATCCTGAAGACGCTAGGATCCAGGACTCAATGGCCACACAGTCAGGTTGAGGGCCGCAGAATTCAGATGGAAAAACGGCCCTTGAGACAGCAAGTCTGGTCGGTCTGGTAGTGCCCACGGTTGGCCGACCGTGAGATGCCACAGATCCGGGTACCACGACCTCCTCGGCCAGTCTGGAGCGACGAGAATGACGCGGCGGCAGTCGGCCCTGATCTTGCGTAACACCCTGGGCAACAGTGCCAGCGGAGGAAACACATAAGGGAGCTGAAACTGCGACCAATCCTGAACTAAGGCGTCTGCCGCCATAGCTCTGGGATCTTGAGACCGTGCCATGAACGTCAGTACCTTGTTGTTGTGTCGGGACGCCATGAGGTCGACGTCCGGCACCCCCCAACGGCAACAGATCTCCTGAAACACGTCCGGGTGAAGGGACCATTCCCCTGCGTCCATGCCCTGGCGACTGAGAAAATCTGCTTCCCAGTTTTCCACGCCCGGGATGTGAACTGCAGAGATGGTGGAGGCCGTGGCTTCCACCCACATCAAGATCCGCCGGACTTCCTGGAAGGCTTGCCGACTGCGCGTGCCGCCTTGGTGGTTGATGTATGCCACCACTGTGGAATTGTCCGACTGAATTCGGAACTGCTTGCCTTCCAGCCACTGCTGGAACGCTTTCAGGGCAAGGTTCACTGCCCGTATTTCCAGAACATTGATCTGAAGTGAAGACTCTTGCCGGGTCCACGTACCCTTAGCCCTGTGGAGAAAAACCGCTCCCCACCCTGAGACTCGCGTCCGTCGTGACCACCTGCCAGGATGGGGGTAGGAAGGATTTCCCCTTCGATAATGAAGTGGGAAGAAGCCACCACCGAAGTGAAGCTTTGGTCGCCTTTGAGAGAGAGACGTTCCTGTCGAGGGACGTCGGCTTCCTGTCCTATTTGCGAAGGATGTCCCATTGAAGAGGACGCAGGTGAAACTGCGCGAAAGGGACTGTTTCCATTGCTGCCACCATCTTCCCCAGGAAGTGCATGAGGCGCCTCAAGGGGTGTGCCTGACCTTGCAGGAGAGATTGTACCCCCTTCTGTAGCGACCGCTGCTTGATGAGCGGAAGCTTCACTATCGCTGAGAGGGTATGAAACTCCATGCCAAGATATGTCAGCGATTGTGCCGGTGTCAGACTTGACTTTGGAAAATTGATGATCCACCCGAAACTCTGGAGAGTCTCCAGAGTAGCGTCGAGGCTGTGTTGGCATGCCTCCTGAGAGGGTGCCTTGATCAGGAGATCGTCCAAGTAAGGGATCACCGAGTGACCCTGAGAGTGGAGGACCGCTACTACAGTAGCCATAACCTTGGTGAAAACCCGTGGGGCTGTTGCCAGGCCGAACGGCAGTGCCACGAACTGCAGGTGTTCGTCTCTTATGGCGAAGCGCAAGAAGCGCTGGTGCTCTGGAGCAATCGGAACGTGGAGATAAGCCTCTTTGATATCGATCGATGAAAGGAAATCTCCTTGGGACATTGAGGCGATGACGGAGCGGAGGGATTCCATCCGGAACCGCCTGGTCCTTACGTGTTTGTTGAGCATTTTCAGGTCCAGGACAGGACGGAAAGACCCGTCCTTCTTTGGGACCACAAACAGGTTGGAGTAAAAACCGCGGCCCTGTTGCTGAAGAGGAACAGGGACCACCACTCCCTCTGCCTTCAGAGTGCCCAGCGCCTGCAGAAGAGCCTCGGCTCGCTCGGGAGGCGGGGATGACCTGAAGAATCGAGTCGGGGGACGAGAGGTGAACTCTATCTTGTAACCGTGAGACAGAATGTCTCTCACCCAGCGGTCTTTTACCCGTGGCAGCCAGGTGTCGCAAAAGCGGGAGAGCCTGCCACCGACCGAGGATGCGGATTGAGGAGGCCGAAAGTCATGAGGAAGCCGCCTTGGTAGCGGCACCTCCGGTGGTCTTTTTAGGACGTGACTTAGACCGCCATGAATCAGAGTTCCTTTGACCTTTCTGAGACCTTTTGGACGAGGAGAATTGGGACCTGCCCGCGCCCCGAAAGGACCGAAACCTCGACTGCCCCCTCCTCTGTTGGGGTATGTTCGGTTTGGGCTGGGGTAAGGATGTATCCTTTCCCTTGGATTGTTTGATGATTTCATCCAAACGCTCGCCAAACAACCGGTCGCCAGAAATTGGCAAACTAGTTAAGCGCTTTTTGGAAGCCGAATCTGCCTTCCATTCCCGTAGCCACAAGGCCCTGCGGAGTACCACCGAATTGGCGGATGCAACCGCCGTACGGCTCGCAGAGTCCAGGACAGCATTAATAGCGTAAGACGCCATTGCCGACGTCTGAGCGGTTATGGACGCCACCTGCGGCGCGGAAGTGCGTGTGGCTGCGTCAATTTGCGCTTGACCTGCTGATATAGCCTGTAGCGCCCATACGGCTGCGAATGCTGGGGCAAAAGAAGCGCCGATAGCTTCATAGATGGATTTCAACCAGAGCTCCATCTGCCTGTCAGTGGCATCTTTGAGTGAAGCCCCATCTTCCACTGCAAGAATGGATCTAGCCGCCAGTCTGGAGATTGGAGGATCCACCTTGGGACACTGAGTCCAACCTTTGACCACGTCAGGGGGAAAGGGATAACGTGTATCCTTAAGGCGCTTATAAAAACGCTTATCTGGACAATCATGGTGATTCTGGACTGCCTCTCTGAAATCAGAGTGGTCCAGAAACATACTCGGTGTAAGCTTGGGAAACCTGAAACGGAATTTCTCCTGCTGAGAAGCTGACTCCTCCACCGGAGGAGCTGAGGGAGAAATATCCAACATACGATTGATGGACGCAATAAGGTCGTTCACTATGGCGTCCCCGTCCGGAGTATCAAGATTGAGAGCGGCCTCAGGATCAGAATCCTGATCAGCTGTCTCCGCATCATCAACCAGAGATTCCCCCCTCTGAGACCCTGCACAATATGATGATGTCGAGGGAAAATCTAAGCGAGCTCGCTTAGTCGGTCTGGGGCTGGGGTCTGTGTCAGAGCCCTCAGCCAGGTTTCTATGAGAATCCCCGGGGGGACATTGTTGGTCCAACTGAGGGGGGCCAGGGAACAATGATTCAACAGAGTCCCTGTGCTGAGATACCGGTCTGGACTGCAAGGCTTCTAGTATCTTAGCCATAGTCTCAGAGAGTTTATCCTTAAAGACTGCAAACTCCGTCCCTGTCACCTGGACAGTGTCAGCAGGTGGAGCCCCCTGGGCCCCCCCTAGCAGAGGCTCCGGCTGAGTAAGTGCAGCAGGGGCCGAGCAGTGCACACAGTGAGGGTCAGTGGAACCTGCCGGTAGCGGCGTCGTACATGCGGCGCAGGCAGCATAGTAAGCCCGTGTTTTGGCACCCCTGCCTTTTGTGGGCGCCATGCTATTGTCTTCCCTGAGTAACACAATGGGGAATATAGCCAGAAATCAACTGTGCACTATACAGTGTAAAATATATACCATAAACATATAATTACACTTCTGCACAATGGGGCTAGCACCACAGGAGCTGCTTACCACCCGCTTAAAGCGGTTGTGAGGCCACCAGAATCCCTGCCTGGGTCTCCCAGAATTTGTCCCCCTCTGCAGCGTCCGAGGAGCTGACAGGAATGGCTGCCGGCGTCCTGAGGAGAGGAGGGAGCCGAGGGCGTGACCCAGAAAGTGCGGGAATTGGTGCCTCACAATGCACAGTGAGGGGGGTGGAGTATGCAAAGCATGCTCCAGCCCTCACTGCTGCTCGTCTGTACAGCGTCCCGCCCTTCCCCTGCCTGTCAGGGCTGTGGGCGGGAGGAGGAAACACTAGTCCGTACAAGCCGGGAACTCAAGTAATAAGCGCGGCTGCCATAAAAGCGCGGCCGCGCGGAAGTCCCCGGCGCACTACAAGTCCCAGCCGCGCCTCAGTGTTAAAACATGGCGGCGGCGGTAGTCCCCCTACATAAACACACTCAGCGACGCTGAGTGTGTAATGGCACATTAACCCGGTCAGCGCCGCGGTCCCCGGTGCACTAGCACACCCAGCAATGCTGGAGTGTTGCTGTGCGCGGTCCCCACAGGGACACAGAGTACCTCCAAGTAGCAGGGCCATGTCCCTGTACGATACCCGGCTCCTATCCAGCAGTCTCCCAGGAGTTGTGGATGAAGCACGGTCTCAGTGCCTGGAGACCGATAGGATCCCACTTCACCCAGAGCCCTAAGGGGGATGGGGAAGGAAAACAGCATGTGGGCTCCAGCCTCCGTACCCGCAATGGATACCTCAACCTTACAACACCACCGACAAGAGTGGGGTGAGAAGGGAGCATGCTGGGGGCCCTATATGGGCCCACTTTTCTTCCATCCGACAGTCAGCAGCTGCTGCTGACCCATCTATGGAGCTGTGCGTGCATGTCTGCCTCCTTCGCACAAAGCATAAAAACTGAGGAGCCCGTGGGAGCACGGGGGGTGTATAGGCAGAAGGGGAGGGGCTTTACACTTTTAGTGTAATACTTTGTGCGGCCTCCGGAGGCATAGCCTATACACCCAATTGTCTGGGTCTCCCAATGGAGCGACAAAGAAATATTGATTTCTGAACTCTTCCTGAGGTAAAACATTAGAATTGTTGTTGTTTTAAATGATTATGAACTTGTTTTCTTTGCATTATTTGAGGTCTAAAAGCACTGAATGGTTTTATTATTTTGACCATTTCTCATTTTCAGAAAATACAACATTTATTGATTGGAAATTCGGAGACATGTCAGTAGTTTATAAAATAAAAGAACAATTTACATTTCACTCAAAAATATACTTATGGTTATACTTATACTTATGAAGAGGAAAATCAGAAAAACTGAAAATTTTGCAGAGGCCTCTTAATTTTTGCTAGAGCTGTATATGTGTCCCTGCTGTGTACTGTGTAATGACCTTGTCTGACTAAGTAAAAATGTATACAAACATTACAGCACAGGATTGTAAATAATTCTTTGATGTTAAACTTTTTTTATTATTTTTTTTTTACATAAAAAGCACAGGAAGGGAAATGTTTTACCTAACAAAAAGAATCAGCTAGGATCTCATGCTGTAATATCGGTATACTCTTTTGGTTCTACCCAAGAAAAGGAGTTGTGGTACGATCAGACACAGCCATTACACAGTACATAGCAGGGCTACATATATAATATCCCAGCACAGAATTTTTTACTTTTATTTTTTAAAATCACATACAATTATGGAAAATTATTATTAAAAGACCTATTAAAATAAACTTTAAGAGGAAAAACTTACCGTATTTTTCGTATTATAAAACGCACTTTTCCTCCCAAAAATGTGGGAGGAAAATAAGGGGTGCATCTTAAAATCCAGACATAGCCTACCGGTGGGGCTGTCTGTGTGGACGGACGGGTGCGTG
This sequence comes from Anomaloglossus baeobatrachus, assembly GCF_048569485.1. Classification (NCBI taxonomy): domain Eukaryota; kingdom Metazoa; phylum Chordata; class Amphibia; order Anura; family Aromobatidae; genus Anomaloglossus; species Anomaloglossus baeobatrachus. Next base: position 420,009,040 of record NC_134356.1, on the reverse strand, counting down.
CGGGCGACCGGGTGCATGCCTGCGGCCGGGTGCCTCTGTCCCGGTGGCCAGCTGCTTTTCTGTGCGGGCAGGCAGCCTGCTGGCCTCCGGGACAGAGAGGCAGCCGGACTGCGACTGTGCGGACTGTGGTGGCTTTGCGGCGGGTGTCCCAGGGTGTCCGCAGTCCCGGTTTCAAATAATGGCGCTGGGTGTCAGCGTGTGCGCAGAGGAAGCTCTTGGATGAGATCTATATCTATGCATGCGCTGCTCTGGGAGTCAGCGCGTGCGCAGATGCAGCCCTTGGATGAGAGCTATATCTGTGCATGCGCAGCTCCGGGCGCACTCACTTGAACCGGGACCGCAGACACACTGGGCAACACAACACTGGCCTGCTGCACCACCGAGCCGTTGCCGTCACTGCCACCACTGAGCCGCCGCTGCCAGCACAACCTCTGCCTCCTGTGACCCTGCTTCACCCCCACTGCTGCCCCCCCCCTATGGTAAGACAGCACTGGAGTATAAGACGGACCCCTTTTTTTTAATCTGTAAATTTGGGGTGTGTCTTATAAAACGGAAAATACGGTATTTAAACTATAGTACAATTGTACATCAGTCAACTAGTAATGGCTGCAATCACTAAGAGGAAAAAAACATATTTCTAAAAATATAAAGAACCACCACTTTAAATATATATATTAAAAAAAAAAAAAAAAAAAAAAAAAAAAAATCAGCTTAAATTAAGTCACAGAGAGTGAGCGACATGACCCCTGCTGAAGGCTGTGCCAGATCTGGCGACATTCCAGTAGGAGAGTAATGGATGAATTAGGTAATCTAGATATTAAAAGCCAAGTATGAAACTTTTCAATTCTCAAAATTCTTTAAAAATCTTTGGATTAGACAAAGCAGGAACTTTGATTTATATAACGCGTCCTACATAATGCACATTACTCTATTAATGCTTATCTCATCTATATGCCCCTGCGTGTCTTATGGTCTTGTATTATATTGACTATCTACAATTATGAGTGGCATATAATTGCAATATACTAGTACTGTTCGTCATATATGAAATCTTTACATCACTAATGCAATCTTTTGGACATGGTCATACGTCCTCTCCTGCTGCAATGCCACTCCCTCACAAATTATTCTTACGTAGTTTTTAGTCAAACACTATGCGTAACTGAAGTGTTTTGTATTTTACAGTATGTGGGGGGAGTTTTCTTAGTCTGCGAAAGGATTTATGGTATACAAACTAAACACTTTATATAAAATTTATTACAGAACAAAAAAAAAAAAAACAAAACATTTTTGTTTAACCAAAAGTTTGGACACGCCTTCTCAGTCAAAGAGTTTTCGTTATTTTCATGGACTCTGAAAATTGTAGATTCACGTTGAAGGCATCAAAACTATGAAGTAACACATGTGGAATGAAATACTTAACAAAAAAAGTGTGAAACTGAGTAGCCACCTTTTGCTTTGATTACTGCTTTGCACACTTGGCATTCTCTTGATGAGCTTCAAGAGGTCGTCACTGGAAATGGTCTTCACTTCACAGGTGTGCCCTGTCAGGTTTAATAAGTGGGATTTCTTGCCTTATAAATGGGGTTGGGACCATCAGTTCTGTAGAAGTCTGGTGGATACACAGCTGATAGTCCTACTGAATAGACTGTTAGCTGCTTTTTTCTTGCCATAATACAAAATTCTAAATACAGAAAAACGAGTGGCCATTATTACTTTAAGAAATGAAGGTCAGTGAGTCCGAAAAATTGGGAAAACTTTAAAAAAAGTGTCACCAAGTGCAGTGGAAAAAACCATCAAACGCTACAAAGAAACTGGCATACATGAGGACCGCCCCAGAAGAGGAAGACCAAGAATCACCTCTGCTGCGGAGGATAAGTTTATCCGAGTCACCAGCCTCAGAAATCGCAGGTTAACACCAGCTCAGATTAGAGACCAGGTATATGCCACACAGAGTTCTAGCAGCAGACACATCTCTAGAACAACTATTAAGAGGAGACTTTGTGCAGCAGGCCTTCATGGTAAAATAGATGCTAGGAAACCACTGCTAAAGGACAGGCAACAAGCAGAAGAGACTTGTTTGGGCTAAAGAACACAAGGAATGGACATTAGACCAGTGGAAATCTGTGCTTTGGTCTGATGAGTCCAAATCTGAGATTTTTGGAGCCAACCACCGTGTCTTTGTGCGACGCAGAAAAGGTGAACAGATGGACTCTACATGCCTGGTTCCCACCATCAAGTATGAAGGAGGAGGTGTGATGGTGTGGGGGTGCTTTGCTGGTGACACTGTTGGGGATTTATTCAAAATTGAAGGAATACTGAACCAGCATGGCTACCACAGCATCTTGTAGCGGCATGCTATTCCATCCGGTTTGCATTTAGTTGGACCATGATTTTTCAACAGGACAATGACCCCAAACACACCTCCAGGATGTGTAAGGGCTATTTGACCAAGCAGGAGAGTGATGGGGTGCTACGCCAGATGACCTGGCCTCCACAGTCACCAGATCTGAACCCAATCGAGATGTTTTGGGGTGAGCTGGACCACAGAGTGAAGGCAAAAAGGGCCAACAAGTGCTAAGCATCTCTGGGAACGCCTTCAAGACTGTTGGAAGACCATTTCCGGTGACTGCCTCTTGAAGCTCATCAAGAGAATGCCAAGAGTGTGCAAAGCAGTAATCAAAGCAAAAAGGTGGCTACTTTGAAGAACCTAGAATATAAGACATATTTTCAGCTGTTTCACACTTTTTTGTTAAATATTTCATTCCACATGTGTTAAATTCGTAGTTTTGACGCCTTTAATGTGAATCAACAATTTGAATGAGGTGTGTCCAAACTTTTGGTTTTACAGAGAGATATATAGATAGATATATATATATTTTCTTATTGGCTGGCTGTATGTGGGCAGAGATCCTAACTGCTCAATTAGTGACTTATTAGGGTTCAGGTAAAGTCCGGGTCCCTAGCTGAACTTTATCTAAAGTCCAGCTGAACCCACCCGAACCAAACTTCCACAGGTCCTCTCTTCTCTAGCAATGAGAGATCCAGAATTGATCTCTCAATGCTCATAGGCTTCCATGGTTTTCAGCAATACAAGTTTACATAGGATGATGCACCGCTGAGAACCACGATCTCTTATGCTTTGCAAAAGTTAATTTAACATGACTAACAAGCTTTTTGCTCGTTAATCATAGTTACATAGGTTGAAAAAAAGACCTAGGTCCATCTATTTCAATCTTCCTCCACTAATTATACATTTTGTCCCTAAGTCACTTATAACCGACAATGTTGTGTGTACTGAGGAAATCATCCAGCCCTTTTTTAAAAGCGGCTATAGTATCTGCCATTCCTACCTCTTGTGGTAGGGCATTCCACAGTCTGACTGCTCTAACTGTAAAAGTAGATTTTGGGTACTCACCGTAAAATCCTTTCTTGGAGCCTTCATTGGGGGACACAGAGACCATGGGTTGTATGCTGCTGCCACTAGGTGGCGACACTAAGCAAAACAAGGAAAGCTCCTCCTATGCAGTATACACCCACCAACTGGCAATGATTCCTCAGTTAGTGAGAAAGCAATAGGAGATAACAAGTAAAGAACGAACAATCTTGCAGAAGTGAACATTAAACTCAACATTCAACAGTAACATATGTCCAACAGAAGGGCGGGTGCTGTGCCCCCCAATGAAGGCTCCAAGAAAGATTTTACGGTGAGTACCCAAAAAAGAGAATTTTGTTTACTTACCGTAAATTCTGTTTCTTATAGTTCCGACATGGGAGACCCAGACCATGGGTGTATAGCTTCTGCCTCCGGAGAACACACAAAGTACTACACTAAAAAGTGTAGCTCCTCCCTCCGAGCATATACACCCCCTGGATAACCAAATCTAGCCAGTTTAGTGCAAAAGCTGAAGGAGGACATCCACCCACAAGTAGAGAGAGCAAAACCCGGAACAACCGGAACCTCGGTCTACAACAACAGCCGGTGAAAACACACGGAACAAGAAAACTGCCAACAGGCAACAGGGAGGGTGCTGGGTCTCCCATGTCGGAACTATAAGAAAAAGAATTTACGGTAAGTAAACAAAATTCTCTTTTTCTTCATCGTTCCTATGGGAGACCCAGACCATGGGACGTCTCAAAGCAGTCCATGGGTGTGAAATAAACAAAACTGAGAAGTAGGCAAAACCTAACTTCACAAATGGGCGACAGCCGCCTGAAGGATGCGTCTGCCCAAGCTCGCATCTGCCGAAGCATGAGCATGCACTTGGTAGTGCTTCGAAAAGGTGTGCAGACTAGACCAAGTGGCAGCCTGACAGACCTGCTGAGCCGTAGCCTGGTGCCTGAAAGCCCAAGAGGCACAGACAGCTCTGGTCGAATGCGCCTTGATCCCCGGCGGGGGAGGCACCTGAGTGCACTGGTAGGCATCGGATATGGCCGACCTAATCCAACGAGCTAGGGTCGGTTTAGAAGCAGAGAGACCCTTGCGCTGACCTGTGGTCAGCACAAAAAGAGGTGCACCGCCTAAGAACAGCGGTGCGTGACACAGATCCGGAGCGCCCGCACCAGATCTAAAGTATGCAACGCTTTCTCAAAGCGATGCACAGGAGCCGGACAAAAGGAAGGCAATGAAATGTCCTGGTTAAGGTGGAAAGGAGACACCACCTTAGGGAGAAAGTCCGGAGTCGGACGGAGAACCACCTTGTCTTGGTGAAAAAACAAAAAAGGTGACTCCGAAGAGAGCGCAGCCAAATCAGAGACTCTCCTGAGAGAAGTTATGGCCACCAGAAAGACGACCACCTGTGAAAGTCGAAACAAAGAAACCTCCCTAAGAGGCTCAAAGGGGGGTTTCTGTAAGGCCGTGAGGACCAGATTAAGGTCCCAGGGATCCAAAGGCCGCCGGTAAGGTGGAATGATGTGAGATGCGCCCTGCATGAAGGTGCGCACCTGAGCCAGCCGAGCGATACGCCGCTGGAACAACACTGACAGCGCCGAGACCTGTCCCTTAAGGGAATTGAGGGATAGTCCTAGCTGCAGACCGTACTGTAGAAAGGACAGGATGGTCAGCAAGGAAAAAGGCCAAGGGGCATGCCCGGAAGAACGACACCAGGACAGGAAAATTCTCCAAGTCCTGTGGTAAATCTTGGCAGAGGAAGACTTCCGAGCCTGAGTCATAGTGGAGATGACTTCGGGAGGAATGCCGGAAGAAGTCAGGATCCAGGACTCAAGAGCCACGCCGTCAATCTGAGAGCCGCAGAATTCTGGAGGAAAAACGGACCTTGTGAGAGAAGGTCTGGGCGGTCCGGGAGATGCCACGGCACCTCTACGGATAGACGGAGCAGGTCTGGGTACCAAGCTCGCCTGGGCCAGTCTGGACCAATGAGTATGACCTGACGGCCCTCCATTCTGATCTTGCGCAGGACTCTGGGCAAGAGAGCTAGAGGGGGAAACACGTAAGACAGACGGAACTGGGACCAATCCTGAACCAGCACGTCCGCTGCAAAGGCCTGAGGATCGTGGGAGCGAGCCACGTAAACCGGGACCTTGTTGTTGTGCCGGGATGCCATTAGATCCACTTCCGGAGTGCCCCACTTGCGGCAGATCAACTGGAACATTGCCGGATGCAGAGCCCACTCGCCGCTGTCCACGGTTTGACGGCTGAGATAATCTGCCTCCCAGTTTTCTACGCCTGGGATGTGGACTGCGGATATGGTGGACTTTGAGTCCTCCGTCCACTGAAGGATGCGTTGAACCTCCAACATTGCCAGGCGGCTGCGAGTCCCGCCCTGGTGATTGATGTAGGCAACTGCTGTCGCGTTGTCTGACTGGACTCGAATGTGCTTGCCCACCAACAGGTGGTGAAAGGCTACGAGAGCTAGAAGCACAGCTCTGATCTCCAGCACATTGATCGAGAGGGCTGATTCGGACGGAGTCCAAGTGCCCTGTGCTCGGTGGTGGAGAAATACTGCTCCCCAGCCGGATAGACTGGCATCCGTGGTGAGAATCACCCAGGACGGGATCAGGAAGGAGCGTCCCTGAGACAGAAGAATGTCCAGCTGCAGAGGGCGCAGATGGAACTGGGCAAAGGGAACCGCTTCCATTGACGCCACCATCTGACCCAGCACCTGCATGAGGTGCCTGATGGAATGACGGCGGGGCCTCAACAGAGAGCGCACCGCCAGATGGAGGGACTGCTGTTTGACTAAGGACAGCTTCACAAGTGCCGGCAGAGTCTCGAATTGCATCCCTAGGTACGTAAGTTTTTGGGTCGGGGTCAGAGTGGACTTGGGTAGATTGACAAGCCACCCGAATTGAACAAGAGAGTGGAGAGTGAGCGAGACACTCCGCTGACAGTCTGCACTGGATGAAGCCTTGACAAGAAGGTCGTCCAGGTAAGGAATCACTGCCAACCCCTGGAGGTGCAGAACCGCAACCACTGCTGCCATGACCTTGGTAAATACTCGAGGGGCCGTGGCTAACCCGAAGGGGAGAGCCACGAATTGGAAATGTTCCTCTCCGATTGCAAAACGTAGCCAACGCTGGTGTGAAACTGCAATTGGCACATGCAGATAGGCATCTCTGATGTCGATGGATGCCAGGAAATCTCCTTGGGTCATTGAGGCAATGACTGATCGCAGAGACTCCATGCGAAAATGCCGCACCTGAACATGCTTGTTGAGAAGCTTGAGATCCAGGATGGGCCGGAAGGAACCGTCCTTTTTGGGGACTAGGAAGAGATTTGAATAGAAACCTCTGAACCGTTCCCTGGCGGGAACCGGTACAATTACTCCGTTGGCCTGTAAGGATGCCACGGCCTGAGAGAAGGCGGCGGCCTTGGAGCAGGGGGGAGTTGACAGAAAAAAAATCTGTTTGGCGGGCTGGAAGAGAACTATCCTGTAGCCGTGGGAGATGATATCCCGCACCCACTGATCGGAGACGTGTTGAAACCACACGTCGCCAAAGTGGGAGAGCCTGCCACCGACCAAGGACGTTGCTGGCTCGGCCAGATAGTCAAGAGGAGGCTGCCTTGGTGGCAGCAGCTCCTGCTGACCTTTGTGGACGCGGCTTCTTGCGCCAGGTGGGCTTCTGGTCCTTGGCTGAGTTAGTGGACGAGGCCGAGGGCTTAGAGGCCGCCCAGTTAGAGGAACGAAAGGAACGAAACCTCGACTGGTTCCTGCTCTGGACAGGTTTCCTGGGTTTAGTCTGTGGCAAGGAAGTACTCTTCCCGCCAGTAGCCTCCTTAATAATTTCATCCAGTTGTTGACCGAACAGCCTGGACCCGGCAAATGGGAGCCCAGCAAGGTACTTCTTTGAAGAAGCATCTGCCTTCCACTCTCGCAGCCACAAAATCCTGCGGATAGTGAGGGAATTAGCGGAGGCCACCGCAGTGCGGTGAGAAGCCTCCAGCATGGCAGACATGGCGTAGGCTGAAAAGGCTGAAGCCTGGGAAGTTAGGGCAACCAATTCAGGCATAGAGTCCCTAGTGAGGGAATGCATCTCCTCTAGGGAAGCAGAGATGGCTTTGAGAGCCCACACCGCTGCAAAAGGATGGGGAGAACGAGGCCCCTGACGCCTCATAGACAGACTTGGCCAGGAGGTCAACCTGGCGGTCAGTGGGATCCTTAAGGGAGGTGCCATCAGCTACAGATACAACTGTCCGGGCTGAGAGTCTAGACACCGGAGGGTCTACTTTTGGTGAGTGAGCCCACTCCTTGACCACCTCTGGTGGAAAAGGAAAACGGTCATCAGAACCACGCTTTGGGAAGAGTTTGTCAGGACAGGCTCTGGGCTTGGACACAGTGGCTTGAAAACTGGAGTGGTTAAAGAACACACTCCTTGTCCTCTTAGGCAAGGTAAACTGGTGCTTTTCTGCCAGAGAGGGTTGCTCCTCTGATACTGGCGGATTGAGGTCCAGTACAGAATTAATGGACGCAATCAAATCACTAACATCCGCATCACCCTCGGTCAGATCAATGGGGCACATGGAGGTAGCGTCCGAGCCCCCAGTAAAGACATCCTCCTCGTCCTGCGAGCTGGCTCGTGAATCGGAGCCGCGGGACGAGGAAGGAGAGGGGACCCTGCGTCTCCTTTTAGGAGGACGGGGTCTGGGAGCAGATGAAGAATCCTCTGTGAGCTCTGCAGAGCGAGCCGAAGCAGCAGAGGCACCCTGAGAAGGGGGCTGATGCATGCTCAGCAGAGTCCGGGACAACTCTCCCATGGAGTCGGCAAAGGACTTGGAGATAGCATTAGAAAACGATTCTACCCAAACCGGGGGTTCAGCCACCGGGGCCGGAGCAGCCGGAGGGACCACTGGGGAGACTCCAGGCTGAGGCACCACCATGTTAGAGCAGGCATCACAATGTGGATATGTGCTCGGTTCAGGCAGTACGAGCTTACATGAAGTGCATATTGAGTACAGCCTTGCAGCCTTGCTCCTAGTGTGAGACATGCTGCTGAGGTGGAGGCTCTGCAGTAAAGAACACACTCCTTCAGAATGATCCCCAGAGAGTGTATAATAAAGTCCACAACCAGAGGTTGTGGCTTACCAGACCGTTTTGTGTGCCCTCCGGATTCCACAGCTCGGACCCCCAGACAGGTTGCAGAGATGCAGCAGCCAGCGTCGATCAGTGTGAGAACGCTGATAAAATGGCGCCGGAGGGAGGAGGGGGGGGCGGGGCCTAGTCCAAGAGCGGGAACCGGAGGGCCAAGGAGATATCCAGGGGAGGGAAACATCTCCTCAGAGAGGAGTGTCCTCCCCTGGGCTGAACGGCCGGTGGGCGGCGCCGCACTGTCCCTCTGCATGACTGACATGCAGGGGCAGTGAAAACGAAAGTAGGCCGAAGCCGGGGCCTAAATTTTACAATGCGGCCGGCGAGCAGGCACCCCCGGCGCGGTTCTCAGGTGAAAACCAGAGAACCGGCCGGAAATCACAGCAAAGTTAAATAACACACTCTCCCCACAATAAATCTACAAGGGACCCCTCAATAACATCTCAAATACTTAGCTTATGAGACGCAGGGCCAGGTCCCTGAGGGATGAGTGCTCCGTCCGGCAGGGTCCTGAAAGGGCTGCGGATGGAGACCGGTCTCCTGCAAAGCAGTAAGAACCGTGCTGGCTCCCACTTCAAGCCAGAGCCCGAGGGATGGTGAAGGAGCGCGGCATGAAAGGCTCCAGCCTTGAAATCAACCTTAACAACACCGCCGACACAGTGGGGTGAGAAGGGACATGCCGGGAGTCCAGCTTAGACCCGCTTTTCTTCCAACTCTTTAAAATCAAAAATCATATATGAGAATGCATGTGTGGATGTGTGCCTCCTGAACAGAAAGCATTGAACTGGCTAGATTTGGTTATCCAGGGGGTGTATATGCTCGGAGGGAGGAGCTACACTTTTTAGTGTAGTACTTTGTGTGTCCTCCGGAGGCAGAAGCTATACACCCATGGTCTGGGTCTCCCATAAGGAACGATGAAGAAATCTACTTTTCTTTATCACTTCATTGGGGGACACAGAGACCATGGGACGTCCTAAAGCAGTCCCACAGGTGGGTCTAATGTTACTCTCAGGGTTGACCTCGGTCCACTGCAGCCTGCAGAACTCGTCTACGGAGGCTCGCATCGGAGGATGCGAAAGTGTGGACCGTGTAGAATTTTGTGAAGGTGTGAAGCGAAGACCAGGTGGCCGCTTTGCAAAGCTGCGACGCTGGAGCATGGTGACGGACCGCCCACAAGGCTCCCACCGCCCTGGTGGAATGGGCGCGTTCTCCCTCTTACCCGGTAGGCTTATAGTACTGCAGAGCGAATCCATCGCGCAATGGAGGACTTGGAGGCAGGTAGGCCTCTGCGCGGGCCGGACGGAAGCACAAAGAGGGAATCCGACCGTCTGAATTGAGACGTCCTGGAAATGTACAGGCGAAGGGCTCTGACCAAGTCCAGCTTGTGGAGAAGAATCTCACGAGGGTGCGAAGGGTTCGGGCAAAAGGAGGGAAGAACAATGTCCTCATTAAGATGGAAAGAGGAGACCACCTTGGGCAGAAAGGACGGTACCGGACGGAGGACTACCTTATCCTGGTGGAAGACAAGATAGGGAGAGTGGCAGGAAAGCGTCGCTAGTTCAGATACCTGCCTGATTGACGTGATGGCAACTAAGAAGGCGACCTTCCAAGAGAGGAACGTTAGAGACACCTCCTAAATAGGTTCGAAGGGGGAATGCTGAAGAACGGACAGAACCAGGTTGAGGTCCCAGGGCTCCACAGGAGGCTGAACGGGGGGCACCGAATGAGCAGCCCCTTGGATGAATGTGCGAACCTGTGAGCGAGAGGCAATCCTCCTTTGAAAGAGAATGGAGAGAGCAGACACTTGCCCCTTGAGAGAGCTGAGTGCTAACCCTGCATCCAGACCAGACTGCAGGAAGGACAACAGAACTGGCAAGGAGAAGGTCATGGCTGTGACCTGGTTAGCTTCGCACCAACGGAAATAGGCCTTCCACGTACGGTGGTAGATGCGGGAAGAGGAAGGCTTCCGTGCTTTAATCATTGTCTGGATGACCCTTTCTGAGAATCCCGATGAAGTTAGTACTGCGGCTTCAACAGCCATGCCGTTAAATTGAGCGACTGAATTCTGGTGAAGAAAAGGTCCCTGAGTGAGAAGATCCGGGACGTCTGAAAGTCCCCACGGAACATCGTCGAGAAGGTGCACGAGCTCTGCGTACCACGGGCGATGGGGCCAATCTGGGGCCACGAGAATCACCGGTACTCCTTCCGCTTTGATCTTCTTGACTAGTTTGGGGATAAACGGAAGCGGAGGAAAGAGGTACGGCAGAGAGAACTGCGACCAGGGGATCGCTAGGGTGTCTGTTGCGAGCGCCAGTGGGTCTCTTGCTCTGGAGACGAACTGGGGCACCTTGTGATTCCACCTGGAGGCCAGGAGATCCACGTCGGGGGTCCCCCACCTGGAACAGATCTGCTGGAAGATTCTGGGATTGAGGGACCACTCTCCCGCGTCGAGTCCTTCTCGGCTGAGGAAGTCGGCGGCCTAATTGTCCACTCCCGGGATGTGGACCGCCGAGATCGCTGGGATGTTCTGCTCGGCCCAGTCGAGGATTTGAGATACCTCCCTCATCGCCGCTCGGCTGCGTGTTCCGCCCTGATGGTTTATGTAGGCCACAGTGGTCGCATTGTCGGACTGTACCCGAACTGGGTGTCCGAGAAGCAGGGACTGCCAATGAAAGAGAGCTAGGCGAACTGACCTGAGTTCCAAGATGTTGATGGGAAGCTTGGTTTCCGGCTCGGTCCAGCGACCCTGAACTGTGAGGTCCTGGAATGTGGCTCCCCAGTCTAGCAGGCTGGCGTCTGTCGTGATGACTTTCCATCGAAGGGGAAGAAATGATCTCCCTTGGAGGGTGAGGGGAGAGCGTTTCCACCATTCCAATGACTCTCTGACTTAAGGAGGGAGCGCAATTGGCCGATCCAGGGAGTGAAGAGACCTGTCCCATGTTGCTAGAAGGAGACACTGAAGAGGGCGAGTATGGAATTGACTGTAGGGCACCACTTCCATTGACGCCACCATTTTCCCGAGAATGCTCATGTAGTACCGAAGAGAGCAATGGGGTGCGCGTTGGAGCTTCCAAATCCCCCTGAGGATTGCTGAGAGCTTGTCCTTGGGCAGAAGAACCCTCGCCTGCGTGGTGTCGAAGATCATGCTGAGGAATGAGATGCGTTGAGCTGGGATCAGAGAAGACTTTGGTCTGTTGATCAACCAGCCGAGACGGGTTAGAGTATCCAGAGTGATGTTGAGGCTGTCGCGGCACTCCGACGCCGAGGGAGCCTTGATCAAAATGTCGTCCAGGTACAGGATGGCTAGAATTCCCCGGGTCCGAAGAATAGCCATGACAGTTGCCATCACCTTGGTGAAGACTCAGAGCTGTCGAGAGCCCGAATGGGAGAGCAGTGAATTGAAAGTGTTGCTCCTGAACCACGAAGCGTAAGAATCTCTGATGAGCTGGAAAGATCGGGATGTGGAGATAGGCGTCCTGGATGTCCACCGAACAAAGGAACTCCCTGGGTTCCATGGATGCTATCACTGAGCGCAGAGACTCCATGCGGAATCGTCGGAGACGGACCCGCCTGTTGAGGAACTTGAGATCCAGAATGGGACGGACTGTGCCATTCTTCTTCGGGACAACGAAGAGGTTTGAATAAAAACCCTGGAATCGGTCTTGAGGGGGGACGGGGGTGATGACCCCAGAGTCTCGCATGGACAGGATGGCTGCGAAGAATCCCTTGGTGAGAGAGGGATCCTTGGGGGGTTTGAACTTGACGAAGCGCGAGCATGGGAGAGAAGAAAACTATCTTGTAGCCGTGAGAGACGACGTCTCGGACCCAGGCGTCGTCTATCACGGAAAGCCACGCGCTTCTGAACATGCGGAGACGACCGCCGACCCTGGATGAGGATCCGGGGACGGGAGCCCAGTCATGCGGAGGAGAACCTGTTGGATCTGGAGGGCTTGGACTGCTGGCCACGGGAACGCCAGTGGGGTGTTGCCTTAAAGGAGGGCTTCTGTCTCTCCTGACGTGCTGGGGACCGCTCCCGACGTGTGTTGGTGTTGGTTGAAAATTGACGAAAGGGGCGAAAGGGAAAAGCCCGTTGTTTGGGAGGAGCACGGGGGATCCTCCGTTGGGGAAGGAAGGTACTCTTGCCCCCCGTAGCCTCAGAGATGATCTTGTCCAGCTTTTCTCCGAAGAGTCTGGCACCAAAAAAGGGAAGACTGGTGAGAGAGACTTTTTGGATGCTGAGTCCGCGTTCCACGCTTTAAGCCACAAGGCTCTGCGGATTGCAGTAATGTTGCCGGCTGCCAGGGCTGCGGAAGCAGCAGAGTCGAGGGACGCAGCAACTAGATACTTTCCAGCATGTGCGATCTGATCTGCCAGATCTGCCAGCTCGGGGCTGGGAGCTTCAGCCAGGATACCACGCCAAAGAAGCTTTGCCCAGGCAGAGACAGCCTTGGAGACCCAGGTGGATGCAAAGGCTGGAGTGATGGCGAAGCCGGAGGCTTCAAAGGCCGACCTGGCTAAGGATTCTATGGTCCTGTCCGAGGGATCCTTAAGGGAGGCACCATCAGACAGCGGCAAGGTGGTGCTGGACGAAAGTCGGGAGATCGGAGGATCCACTGAAGGGGACACTGACCACTTCTGAAGAAGTTCCGGTGGAAAGGGATAAAGGACCTGTGCCCGCTTGCGCCTCTGGAAACGCTTGTCGGGATGCTCCCACTGTCTGGAGAAAACGTCCTCAAATTCCCGATGGTTGCCAAAGCTTCTTGGCAGTTTCTTGGCCCTTTTGAAGGGGACCGATTGACTGGTAGGAGCCGGATCGACATCCTTCACCTCTAGGGTCTGATTGACAGCAATGACCAGACTGTCCATCATACTGGTCAGCTTGGAGATATGCTCAGAGTCCAGATCGGAGTCAGAATCAAGGTCCTGGTCAGAGTCTGGGGCTGCCGCAGATGAGGTATGAGATAGAGAGCGTATTGCTCTGGAGGCCATAGAGGGGCTAGGGGAGCTGGAGGATGACCCCGAGAAGGAGCGCTTCCTAGACCTCCTGTGTGTTCTGCCCTGCCGGGCTGGTGGCGCTGCGGGCTCAGACTTGCTCTGGGTCACCAGGGGGACTCCGGAGGAGGAGGCAGGCAGACTCTCTATGGCCGAGGCTAAGGTTTGAGATACCTTAGTTAGGTTGTCCACTGACAGAAAGAGCTGAGGCCCACCCAGGCATGGGGGCAGAGTCCTCGTTACAGGCGGTGGGGGGCTCCGTAGTAGTCATGCTAGGGGTGCTACAGGCTAGGCAGATGGGGGAGGACTGCCCTGAGGGAAACATTTTTAGACAAGAGGTGCAGGCGAAGTGAAGTACTATGGCCTGTGGCTGAGAGCGGGTCGCTCTTGTGCTGGACATGGGACAGCTGAGAGAGGGGAAGAGAGAAGAGAACAGAGCAGAGGATGCCAGGTGGATGGGGACTGGGGAAGGAGCTGCCTCCCAGTGGCAGAGCTTACCCAGATTCTGGCGTCCTGTGCTGGTGCTGTGTCCTGTCTGAAGCTGGCGCTTGTCTGAAGCTGCAGGCTGGGGGAGCAGAGGTGGGGGCTCCGGAGAGCTGCAGGTCACGGAGTGGAAAGCTGCACCGGAACGCTGCCGCTGCCCAGAGGGAGCGCAGGCTGTAATGGCACTGCTGAGGGTGTCCAGGCTGGGGGAGGATCAGGAAAGAAGCGCGAAAAAACGGCGCGCTGCAGGGAGCAGGGATTGGCTGAGAGAAAGAAGGGCCGTGAGTGGACAGAAAAGAGCGCGCAGAGGCCTGCTGGGACTGGTTGCTAGAGCGGGCAGGCCTGCTGTGAAGAAAGGACCCGCGCGATAAGCCGGCCGGGAGAGGGCGTGGCCAGACGGGAGCTAGGCCTGGAGAGAAGCCGGGGGCTAAATTTTGGAATGAGGCCGCAGGGGGAGCCGGAGAATGGCGCCGAAGACGAGAGCGGGGGCAGAGCCTGTCTGAAGGGGGGGGGGGGGCTGACCAAGGGTAAGCTGCTATGGATCCTAATCCCTTCTTTTCCCCCCTTTTTGATTTTAATTAAACGGAGCCCCCCATGACCCGGGACAAGGGATGGGTACCTGTCCCGATGGCTGAAAGTCCTCCCAGATCCTGGCTTTATCCTGGCCACCTGGGAAATACGTAGGGAGACGGGTATCTTCTGGAAATATTTCGTCTCCCCTCCCTGATCAGGCCGGCTGTGGAGGGAGAGCGTGCAGGGGGAGGGGGGCAGGGACCATCCGCCTGTCCCTCTGTGCGGATGCCCCCCAAACAGTCTTGAGAGTGTTAGGGGGGGTAGGGTCCTGCCAGACAAACACGGAGGACAACGGAAGTGGCGGACGGACCCCACTTCTGTGCGACCGGTCTCTAGGGGGGAGAGCAGGGTGAGCTATTACACCCTGTCGCCCGACGAGCTGTGTCTGAAACGAAAAAAGGGAAAATATTAAAAATACAAACATGAGGGGCTGGGAGCAACCCCAAGTGTGTCCACCTCCTATGGACACTAAGCTTAAACTGGGGAATCATTGCCAGTTGGTGGGTGTATACTGCATAGGAGGAGTTTTCCTTGTTTTGCTTAGTGTCGCCTCCTAGTGGCAGCAGCATACAACCCATGGTCTCTGTGTCCCCCAATGAAGCGATAAAGAAAGAACCTTTCCTATTTAGCTGCTGGAATCGCTTTTCTTCCATTTGCAGTGAGTGCCCCCTGGTCCTTAGTACTGTCTTTGGAAGGAATAAGTCATGTTCCAGTCCTTTATATTGACCACACATGTATTTATACATATAAATGAGATCTCCTCTGAGACGTCTTTTTTCTAAGCTAAACATATCTAACTTTTTCAACCTCTCATCATATGGGAGGCCTTCCATTCCTTGTAGTAGTCTAGTTAGCCGCCTTTCTAACTTCTGAATGTCCTTTTTAAAATGTGGGGCCCAAAACTGGATCCCATATTCCAGATGTGGCCTTACAAGTGATTTATAGAGGGGGTAACAATACATTGGGATCCCGGGATCTAATCTCTCTTTTTATACACCCTAAAATCTTATTTGCAGCCAGTTTACTGGCGAGGTAATCGTGAAACCAGTGCTCTTAACATTTCTCGTTCACTATTATCTTGCAGTATAAAATGCTCCTTTAACATATAGAAAATGTAATTAACACGTTTGCTATAAAACAATAAATATAGATTTTATATATTTTAATGAACAGAATTGCTCCTTATACTTGGATTTCTTACCACAAGTCCTTTCGTGCAATGTCGGGCTTACCTTTAGAGTGCTCTGTATCAGGGTGTAACACTATCCGGACATGTTTAATCTCTCCAAATTTCAGCAACAACTCTTCTATATCATCTTCTTCCGAATTAAACGACAGATTCCTACATCCCACAAAAATAAAAAAATAAAATAAAAATAATAAAAAATTATATACAGTGGTACCTCGCTTAACGAGTAACCCACTTAATGAGAATTTCGCATAACAAGCACAGCTTTCTGTAAATTTGTAACCCGCTTTACGAGAAAGCTTTGCTGTACGAGCGAAATCCTCACTGCACACACTTCCGGTTCCATACATCCACCGCGCTCTGACCCGCACTTGCAGTCCACACAAACACACACATGTATGCACAAACACACACGCACATACAGTATTATGCTCACCTTACCTTCCACCGCCGTTCTCATGGTTCTTGTAGTTCCCAGGTACATCGCGACGTCCTCGTGGCGAACTACAAGACCCAGGAGGCCGGCGACGGAGCGGAAGGTGAGCATATAATATAACATAATATAGTGTACCTTCCGTTTCATCGCCAGCCTCCTGGGTCCTGTAGTTCGCCGCTGGGCTCCAGTCCACGCTGTGTATCGGCATCCATAGCGACAAGGGAGGACTTCCTGTCTCCGCTACTAAAAGGCAGCACGCTGGCCAACCAGAGGCAAGCGCGCTGCCTTTGATGTCAGCGCTCTGGCCGGGAAGTTCCTCCTTCGTCGTTATGGTAACGCAATACACAGCCCGGCACCGTACCAGAGAACAGCAAGTCCCAGGAGACCAGCGATGGAACGGAAGGTAAGCTGAGCATATATGTGCGTGTGTGAGTGTGATATATATATATATATATATATGTTTGTGCATGTGTGGAATGACAGAATAGGGGACCAGGATGGGACATTTAACACGTTGTGGAACGAATAGTTTGCATTGCAATGATTTCCTATGGGAAATCTTGCTTTGCCTAACGAGTAACTTGGTTAACAAGCACACTCCCAGAATGGATTGTTCTCGTTAAGCAAGGTTCCACTGATATCTATATCTATATCTATATTACACACACACTTACCTTCATAATTATGTTCTATATTTATGTATAGATGGATACATATATTTCAAGTACAATAAATTGGTAGTAAACTTTGATATCTTCACATTTTTCCCAGTCGAAATTACACAATTTTTCAGTGTACAGCAAATACAAAACACATCTAAAAGTGTCAAAGAAGGGAATTTTGTTTACTTACCGTAAATTCCTTTTCTTCTAGCTCCTATTGGGAGACCCAGACAATTGGGTGTATAGCTTCTGCCTCCGGAGGCCACACAAAGTATTACACTTAAAAGTGTAAACCCCTCCCCTCTGCCTATACACCCCCCCCGTGCATCACGGGATCCTCAGTTTTGGTGCAAAAGCAGGAAGGAGGAAACTTATAAATTGGTCTAAGGTAAATTCAATCCGAAGGATGTTCGGAGAACTGAAAACCATGAACCAAGAACAATTCAACATGAACAACATGTGTACACAAAAGAACAACAGCCCGAAGGGAACAGGGGCGGGTGCTGGGTCTCCCAATAGGAGCTAGAAGAAAAGGAATTTACGGTAAGTAAACAAAATTCCCTTCTTTGTCGCTCCATTGGGAGACCCAGACAATTGGGACGTCCAAAAGAAGTCCCTGGGTGGGTAAAAATACCTCGGTAAAAGAGCCGTAAAACGTCCCCTTCCTACAGGTGGGCAACCGCCGCCTGAAGGACTCGCCTACCTAGGCTGGCATCTGCCGAAGCGTAGGTATGCACCTGATAGTGTTTCGTGAAAGTGTGCAGACTCGACCAGGTAGCCGCCTGACACACCTGCTGAGCCGTAGCCTGGTGCCGCAATGCCCAGGACGCACCCACGGCTCTGGTAGAATGGGCTTTCAGCCCTGAAGGAACCGGAAGCCCAGAAGAACGGTAGGCTTCAAGAATTGGTTCCTTGATCCACCGAGCCAAGGTTGACTTGGAAGCCTGCGACCCTTTACGCTGGCCAGCGACAAGGACAAAGAGCGCATCCGAGCGGCGCAGGGGCGCCGTACGAGAAATGTAGAGTCTGAGTGCTCTCACAAGATCTAACAAGTGCAAATCCTTTTCACATTGGTGAACTGGATGAGGGCAAAAAGAAGGTAAGGAGATATCCTGATTGAGATGAAAAGGGGATACCACCTTAGGGAGAAATTCCGGAACCGGACGCAGAACCACCTTGTCCTGGTGAAACACCAGGAAGGGGGCTTTGCATGACCAGTGCAGCTAGCTCAGACACTCTCCGAAGTGATGTGACTGCCACTAGGAAGACCACCTTCTGCGAAAGGCGTGAAAGAGAAATATCCCTCATTGGCTCGAAAGGTGGTTTCTGAAGAGCCGTTAGCACCCTGTTCAGATCCCAGGGTTCTAGCGGACGCTTGTAAGGAGGGACTATGTGGCAAACCCCCTGCAGGAACGTGCGTACCTGCGGAAGCCTGGCTAGACGCTGTTGAAAAAACACAGAGAGCGCCGAGACTTGTCCCTTAAGAGAGCCGAGAGACAAACCCTTTTCCATTCCGGATTGAAGGAAGGACAGAAAAGTGGGCAAGGCAAATGGCCAGGGAGTAAAACCCTGATCAGAGCACCAGGATAAGAAGATCCTCCACGTCCTGTGGTAGATCTTGGCGGACGTTGGTTTCCTGGCCTGTCTCATAGTGGCAATGACCTCTTGAGATAATCCTGAAGACGCTAGGATCCAGGACTCAATGGCCACACAGTCAGGTTGAGGGCCGCAAAATTCAGATGGAAAAATGGCCCTTGAGACAGCAAGTCTGGTCGGTCTGGTAGTGCCCACGGTTGACCCACCGTGAGATGCCACAGATCCGGGTACCACGACCTCCTCGGCCAGTCTGGGGCGATGAGGATGTCTGCTTCCCAGTTTTCTACGCCCGGGATGTGAACTGCGGAGATGGTGGAGGCTGTGGCTTCCACCCACAGCAGAATCCGCCGAACTTCCTGGAAGGCTTGCCGACTGCGTGTGCCGCCTTGGTGGTTGATGTATGCCACCGCCGTGGCGTTGTCCGACTGAATTCGAATCTGCCTGCCTTCCAGCCACGGCTGGAACGCCTTTAGGGCTAGATACACTGCCCTTATCTCCAGAACATTGATCTGAAGGGAGGACTCTGGCTGATTCCAGGTACCCTGAGCCCTGTGGTGGAGGAAGACCGCTCCCCACCCTGACAGGCTCGCGTCCGTCGTGACCACAGCCCAGGATGGGGGCAGGAAGGATTTCCCCTTCGACAAAGAAGTGGGAAGAAGCCACCACTGAAGGGAGGCCTTGGCTGCCCGAGAAAGGGAGACGTTCCTGTCGAGGGACGTCGACTTCCTGTCCCATTTGCGGAGAATGTCCCATTGAAGTGGACGCAGATGAAACTGCGCAAATGGAACTGCCTCCATTGCTGCCACCATCTTCCCTAGGAAGTGCATGAGGCGCCTCAAGGGGTGCGACTGGGCTTGAAGGAGAGATTGCACCCCTGTCTGTAGTGAACGCTGTTTGTCCAGCGGAAGTTTCACTATCGCTGAGAGAGTATGAAACTCCATCCCGAGATATGTCAGCGACTGGGTCGGTGTCAATTTTGACTTTGGGAAATTGATGATCCACCCGAATCTCTGGAGAGTCTCCAGAGCAATGTTCAGGCTGTGTTGGCATGCCACCCGAGAGGGGGCCTTGACAAGAAGATCGTCTAAGTAAGGGATCACCGAGTGTCCCTGAGAGTGTAGGACTGCTACTACTGTTGCCATGACCTTGGTGAAGACCCGTGGGGCTGTCGCCAGGCTGAAAGGCAGTGCCACGAACTGAAGGTGTTCGTCCCCGATGGCGAAACGCAGGAAGCGCTGATGCTCTGGTGCAATCGGCACGTGGAGATAAGCATCCCTGATGTCGATTGATGCTAGGAAGTCTCCTTGGGACATCGAGGCGATGACGGAGCGGAGAGATTCCATCCGGAACCGCCTGGTTTTCACGTGTCTGTTGAGCAGTTTGAGGTCCAGAACGGGACGGAAAGATCCGTCCTTTTTTGGCACCACAAACAAGTTGGAGTAAAAACCGTGACCCCATTGCTGAAGGGGAACAGGGATCACCACTCCTTCTGCCTTCAGAGTGCTTATGCCTGAAGAAGAGCATCGGCTCGCTCGGGGGGCGGAGATGTTCTGAAGAAACGAGTCGGAGGACGAGAGCTGAACTCTATCCTGTAACCGTGAGACAGAATGTCTCTCACCCATCGGTCTTGGACATGTGGCAACCAGGCGTCGCAAAAGCGGGAGAGCCTGCCACCAACCGAGGATGCGGTTTGGGGAGGCCGAAAGTCATGAGGAGGCCGCTTTGGGAGCGGTTCCTCCGGCGGTCTTTTTAGGACGTGACTTAGACCGCCATGAATCAGAGTTCCTCTGACCCTTCTGTGGCCTGTTGGACGAGGAGAATTGAGACCTGGCTGAGGGCCGAAAGGACCGAAACCTCGATTGTACCTTCCGTTGTTGAGGTCTGTTTGGTTTGGACTGGGGTAAGGACGAGTCCTTTCCCTTGGATTGTTTAATGATTTCATCCAATTGCTCGCCAAACAGGCGGTCGCCAGAAAATGGCAAACCGGTTAAGAACTTTTTGGAAGCAGAGTCTGCCTTCCATTCACGTAGCCACATGGCCCTGCGGACTGCCACTGAATTGGCGGATGCTACCGCCGTACGGCTCGCAGAGTCCAGGACAGCATTCATGGCGTAGGACGCAAAAGCCGACGCCTGAGAGGTTAAAGACACAACCTGCGGAGTAGAGGCACGTGTGACTGCATTAATCTCAGACTGACAAGCTGAGATAGCTTGGAGTGCCCATACGGCTGCGAATGCCGGAGCAAAAGACGCGCCTATAGCTTCATAGATGGATTTCATCAGGAGCTCTATCTGCCTGTCAGTGGCATCCTTGAGTGATGAACCATCTGCCACTGCAACTATGGATCTAGCCGCCAGTCTAGAGACTGGAGGATCCACCTTGGGACACTGAGCCCAACCTTTGACTATGTCAGGGGGGAAGGGATAACGTGTGTCATTAAGGCGCTTAGTAAAGCGCTTATCCGGAAAAGCTCGGTGTTTCTGGACTGTATCTCTGAAGTTGGAGTGATCAAGAAACGCACTCCGTGTACGTTTGGGAAACCTAAATTGGAATTTCTCCTGCTGAGAAGCTGACTCCTCAATCGGAGGAGTTGGAGGAGAAAGTTCTAACACCTGATTGATGGACGTTATAAGGTCGTTTACTATGGCGTCCCCTTCAGGTGTATCAAAGGTTGAGAGCGGCGTCAGGATCAGAGCCCTGATCTGCCACCTCCACTTCATCCTCCAGAGAGTCCTCATGCTGAGACCCTGAGCAGTGTGATGAAGTCGAGGGAAGCTCCCAGCGAGCCCGCTTAGCCGGTCTGGGACTGCGGTCCGTGTCCGAGTCCTCACCGTGGGACCTATGAGTCGCCCCAGGAGCACTTTGCTGCGCCGACCGAGGGGGGTCTGAGAGCAATGATTCAACAGTGCCCGGGGCCTGTGTTACCGGTCTGGACTGCAAAGCTTCTAGTATCTTAGCAGACCATCTATCCATAGACTCAGAAAGTTTGTCAGCGAATACTGCAAACTCTGTCCCTGTCACCTGGACAGTGGCAGCAGGTGGTTCCACCTGGGCCGAGGGTCCCACCAGTGGCTGAGGCTCCGGCTGAGTGAGTGTCACAGGGGCCGAGCATTGCACACAATGAGGGTAGGTGGAACCTGCAGGTAGCATAGCCGCACATGAGGTACAGGTTGCAAAATAAGCCTGTGCCTTGGCACCCTTGCTTTTTGCGGACGACATGCTGTTGTCTCCTCTTAGAGCAATCAGTGAGGGTATATAGCCAAAAGCAAATAGTGCGGCCGTACAGAGTAAATGTATACAATATAAGCATATAAATATACACTTCGGCACCCAGGGGGGCCAGCACCTAGTAACAGGTGCGGCTTACCGACCGCCCTCAGCGGTTGTGTGACCACCAGATTCCCTGCCTGGGCCTCCCAGAGCTGTGGAGCTCGGTGTTGTCTCCCCTCTGAAGTTCTCCAGCGTCAGAAGTGCTGATAGGAATGGCTGCCAGCGTTCTGAGAGGAGGAGGGAGCCGTGGGCGTGCCTCAGAAAGTGCGGGAATCTGATGCCCCGCAGTGCTCAGTGAGGGGGGAGGAGGATACCTCAGTATGCTCCAGCCCTCACCGCTGACATGCAGTCTAGCGTCCCGCCCTCACCCCTGACTGGCAGGCCCGGGGGCGGGAGTTTGCGGTACTAGGCCGCAAAAGCCGGGGACTAAATTTATTAGTGCGGCCGGCAAACAAGCGCGGTCGGCGCGGTAGTCCCGGCGACGCAAAACACCCGGCAGGTGCTGCAGCGTCCGTTACACAGGCGCTCTATGCGCCGTCCCCAAGGGGACACAGAGTACCTCAGAGGAGCAGGGCCTGTCCCTGACGATACCCGGTCTCCTGTCCAGCAGATTCCCCCAGGGGCTGCGGAGGGAGCACGGTCCCAGTGCATGGTGACCGGTTAGGATCCCACTTCACCCAGAGCCCCTAAGGTATGGGGAAGGAAAACAGCATGTGGCTCCAGCCTTTGTACCCGCAATGGGTACCTAAACCTTAACAGCACCGCCGACCAGAGTGGGGTGAGAAGGGAGCATGCCGGGGGCCCTGTTATGGGCCCTCTTTTCTTCCATCCGATATAGTCAGCAGCTGCTGCTGACTAAATTGTGGAGCTTGCGTGCATGTGTGCCTCCTTCAACACAAAGCATAAAAACTGAGGAGCCCGTGATGCACGGGGGAGGGGTTTACACTTTTAAGTGTAATACTTTGTGTGGCCTCCGGAGGCAGAAGCTATACACCCAATTGTCTGGGTCTCCCAATGGAGCGACAAAGAAACATAAGACAAGGCTAGGTTTGTTTAGGGGGGGGATTAAATCAGAAACCCTGTTGTACTACATCACTCAATGACAAACCGGAACGGGCATATAAAAGGTCGTGCTTGCGTCTCTTCTAGTGCACATCTCACTGATGAATTGTATGATGGGGTTTTTCTTGTTTTTAGTGCTAACAGAACGCTGGAATTTGTGTGTATTACATGATGCTTCAGACAAAGCGAGTTGTACAGAGCTAAAGCTTTACCTTATGAACAATGTTTTTCCCTCGCCAACATCTGACGGCAAACGTTTCTTCACTTTAGTTTTGACTAAAATAGAAAACAAAACACGAAGACGTTTAACTGGTCACCTGGGTTAACTGTACAAACACGTGCAATGCCAGTTTTTTTTTGCTTATTGCTTATAATGCAGGAATTACAACACACATCAATGGAATAAAATGTCATTGTTAATCCAGAAGGTTAAAAAAAAAAAAAAAAAAATATGATATTACAGCAGCATATGTGGACTTCACTCAGCACTGCAACTGCTCTGCTCTCCCATTGAATAAATCAGGAGTAGAAAGATCCATACTATCACGTGCAGCTAGCAACTACAGAAATATTTAGTATTTTTATTTCCCAAAAAAACCCAAAAAGCTATAGAAAATAAAAAAAAAAACAAATTTTGAGATCCAGTGATTCTAATTGAATAATAGCAAGTTGCAAACATAATCACATTTTTACTTCTGCCTTTTTATTCAAATCTGACGGGGGTTTTTTTTGGGAGGGGTGGGGGGGGGGGGGGGGGGACGACAACCCCTTTGTTCCCATGATGTACCTTTCTTTTCACTCTCAGAGTCAGAGTCTCCAGACTCGTCATCTACATCACTCTCCTGACCAGAGTCTACAGACATATCGTCGTCGTCGTCATCCTCATGATCATCATCATCACTGTCCTCCTCCTGTTCGTCGTCACTGTCCTCCTTCATTTTGCTCATGTTAGTCTGAAGTTTCTTAATAGGGCTAAAAAACACAAATCCAGGTACACATTAGATTTATGAATATATAATGTTAGACCATTAATTGCACACAACAATAAAAAGGAGTATGACAAAAGTGATAAAAACTCTTATTAAAAAAAAAAGAAGAAAGCAGCAGAAGTGACTGAAGGGAGGCCAAATCCTAAAATATAACAGCTGGAGATTCTATATTGTTTCTCTAATAGTAATTACCCATTACTTACACGTTGCCTTTACTTTTCTGTTGTGAAGTTCCCTTCTCATCGTTGGATTCTACAGTGTCATCTTCACTTGAATCTTCCTCGTCGTCATCATCCTCACCATCATCTCCATCTTTTAGTGAGGTTGTGTCTTCGTCATCCGAGGACTCTTCATCTGATGAATCTTTACACTCTTCCTTCTGGGCTCTTTTCGTGGATTCTGCAACCAATGTAAGAATACCATTATAAATATTGCTTGGTAAAATCTAACATCTTTTTCCCCAGAAACCCAGATAAAGTTAACTCACCACTGACTGACGGTCCCTGAGTTGCAGTGTATTTATCCTTTGCAACAGCCCAATCAACAGCAACAGTTCGACCTATAAAAAGGGGGAAAAAAAAAAAAAAATTAAAAATAAAAAATATATATTTAAACACATTTTTTGTTTTCTAAGATGCACCAGATTATAAGATACACCCCAAATTCAGAGCAAAAAAAAAAAAAGTGGAAAAAAAAAATGGGGTCAGTCTTGTAATTAGGTGGCGTCTTACCGGAGGGGGCAGTAGCGGTGGTGGAGGATTGTCCCAGAAACTGTAGGCTGTGCTGTGGCCGCAGCAGAGGCTGGGCCTGTAGCGGAGGTTGGGGCTGCCGTGCTGGGACAGCTTCAGCGGCTGCGCGCGGTGAAGGCTTCAAAGAAACTGCGCCCAAAGTCAGCGCAGATTGAGCTCTAGGCTCAATGGCAAGCCAAGATCTCATCTGCGCAAGCGCCACCTCTGGGTGCCATTTTCCTGACGTCCGCTGGAGGGAGATCAATGGCCGGAGGCGGCGCCTGCGTAGATGAGAGCTTGAGCCAAGAGCTCCATCTGCACACGTGCCGACTCCAGGCAGCATTATTTGAAGTTACCGCTAGACCCGCAGCACCAGCCAAGCCGCTGGATACCCCGCGCAGACACCGCACAGCCGCCAGAGACCCCGCATAGACACCGCACAGCAGCTGCAGACAAAGCACAGCCACCTCAGGAGCAGCCACCGGAGACACCGCACAACAGCTACAGACACCGCACAGCCGCCGCAGCCCCTGCACAGCTGACTCAGCATCCCCCCCCCAGTCTCTTGCGACCCCTCTCCACCACCCCAATAAGCTACATTCAGATAAGACGCACCCCTCACTTTCCTCCAAAATTTTTGTGAGGAAAAGTGCGTCTAATAATCCAAAAAAATATGGTAATTAAATAAATACGCATTTCATCGCAGAGACATATGGATGTTTAAAATGCTTCACTCCATCCTATTTTTTCTTTGTTCCCCCTTTTATAGACACGCGGCTCTTTTCATTGCACTGCCTTTTAGAACAGCGATGACAAAACAATGCATTCTAGGTTAGTCTATTTAATCGCACCACTAATCTGGTTGCATATGTTGTCCTTGAAAATACAGCTACATTTATGTCACAGCTCATCTTTACCAAGACAAGGAGACCACATTGTGTCACTGTGCAGTACTAGCTCTGATTACATAAACATCTTAAACAAACATTTGTAAGTCTGCTCACCTTTTATACTCTTCATGTTTGTCGCTTTCAACGCCTTGCTGGCCTCCAGCATGTTCTTAAACTGCACAAAGGCAAATCCTCGCATCTTCCCATCTGTTGGAAAAAGCACATTCATTACTGCAATCTGGTACCGCTTCTAGATATAGAATGAAACCCTGAAGACGGCTGATTATATAGGTTCTATTATGCACGTGTTGCGAGTGGTTAAGCCTGGAGAGTGGCGCCAGCGAGGCTGCACATTCTATTGGCCAGGTTGGTGGGGGCATGTCCTGGCCACCAATGCAGACCCTACCCAAGAATGCCAGGGACTAAATTTTGAATCCCGGCCGCCAGAAAGAGCCGGGGCGGTGTGAAGCCGTGATTCAGCTGTAAAATAAATTAAAAGTGACCATTAGGGACTGGACGGTGACCCGGAAACCCATAAACTCTAGCTCTGCTCCTCAGGTTTAAGAGGGGAAATACACTGAAACATTATTGCATATACACAATATATCACAAAAGTGAGTACACCCTTCACATTCTTGTAAATAATTTCTTATATCCTGTTACAGCATAACACTGAAGATATGACACGGTTATACAATGTTAAGTAGTCAGTGTTCAGCTTGTATCAGTGTAAATTTGGACTGTCCTATATTTACCTCACACAACCATTAATGTGTAAACTGCTGGCAACAAAAGTGAGGGGGAAAAATTAAATACAAACTCCACAAATCTAAAAAGGCACAAATGGGGCTGAGTGTGGCCCCTCGTCTGCCTCCTACGGACGCTAAGCTAAAACTGATCAACTTGACTCCAGTTGATGGGTATATCCTACTCAGTTTTTTGGTGCAGTTTATCATGCAGTTTGTTGCCCAAGTCTGCATGTCTAATCTTATGCCAGCAAAGTCAATGAGAATTCTGAAGTGCTGTGTGCACATTGCTTCTTTTTTCCTTGCAGTTTAAGTGCAGGAAACAGAAGAAGTATGTCAGTTGTTAGTGCGTTTTTTTCTAATGTTTCAGCTCTTTCCGCCAATGATTTCACTAAAGAAGGGAATTTTGTTTACTTACCGTAAATTCCTTTTCTTCTAGCTCCAATTGGGAGACCCAGACAATTGGGTGTATAGCTTCTGCCTCCGGAGGCCACACAAAGTATTACACTTAAAAGTGTAAAGACCCTCCCCTTCTGGCTATACACCCCCCGTGCATCACGGGCTCCTCAGTTTTAGTGCAAAAGCAAGAAGGAGGAAAGCTAATAAATTGGTTTAAAGTAACTTCAATCCGAAGAAATTTCGGAGAACTGAAACCATTCAACATGAACAACATGTGTACACGAAAAAACAACAGCCCGAAGGGAACAGGGCGGGTGCTGGGTCTCCCAATTGGAGCTAGAAGAAGAAGGGAATTTTGTTACTTACCGTAAATTCCTTTTCTTCTAGCTCTTATTGGGAGACCCAGACGATTGGGGTATAGCTACTGCCTCCGGAGGCCACACAAAGCACTACACTAAAAAGTGCTAGGCCCCTCCCCTTCTGGCTATACCCCCCCGTGGTATCACGGGTTCTCCAGTTTTAGTGCCAAAGCAAGAAGGAGGAAAGCCAATAACTGGTTTAAACAAATTAACTCCGAGTAACATCGGAGAACTGAAAAACCGTTCAACATGAACAACATGTGTACCCGCAAACAACAAAAAAATCCCGAAGGACAACAGGGCGGGTGCTGGGTCTCCCAATAAGAGCTAGAAGAAAAGGAATTTACGGTAAGTAACAAAATTCCCTTCTTCTTCAGCGCTCTATTGGGAGACCCAGACGATTGGGACGTCCAAAAGCTGTCCCTGGGTGGGTAAAGAAATACCGCATGTTAGAGCTGCAAAACAGCCCTCCCCTACGGGGGTGTCACTGCCGCCTGCAGAACTCTTCTACCTAAGCTGGCGTCCGCCGAAGCATAGGTATGCACCTGATAATGCTTGGTGAAAGTGTGCAGACTGGACCAGGTAGCTGCCTGGCACACTTGTTGAGCCGAAGCCTGGTGTCGTAATGCCCAGGACGCACCCACGGCTCTGGGTGAGTGGGCTTTTAGCCCTGAAGGAACCGGAAGCCCCGCAGAACGGTAGGCCTCTAGAATTGGTTCTTTGATCCATCGAGCCAGGGTGGCTTTAGAAGCCTGCAACCCCTTGCGCGGACCAGCGACAAGGACAAAAAATGCATCGGAACGGCGCATGGGCGCCGTGCGGGAAAAGTAGATTCTGAGTGCTCTCACCAGATCTAACAAACGTAAGTCCTTTCCATACCGGTGAACCGGATGAGGACAAAAGGAAGGCAAGGATATATCCTGATTAAGATGAAATGAAGATACTACCTTAGGGAGAAACTCCGGAATGGTGCGCAGCACTACCTTGTCCTGGTGGAACACCAGGAAGGGAGCCTTGGATGACAGAGCTGCCAGCTCAGACACTCGCCGAAGCGATGTGATCGCAACGAGAAACGCCACCTTCTGTGACAGGCGAGAAAATGAAACTTCCTTCAGAGGCTCGAAAGGCGGCTTCTGGAGAGCAACTAGTACCCTGTTGAGATCCCATGGATCTAACGGCCGCTTGTACGGGGGTACGATATGACAGACCCCCTGTAGGAACGTGCGCACCTTAGAAAGACGTGCTAGACGCTTCCGAAAAAAACACGGATAGTGCCGAGACTTGCCCCTTAAGGGAGCCGAGCGACAAGCCCTTTTCTAACCCCGATTGCAGGAAGGAAAGAAAAGTAGGCAATGCAAATGGCCAGGGAGACCCTCCCTGAGCCGAGCACCAGGTTAAGAAAATCTTCCACGTTCTGTGGTAGATCTTAGGCTAGGAAGTCCACTTCTGCTGTTTCATGGTGGCAACGACCCCTTGGGATAATCCTGAAGACGCTAGGATCCAGGACTCAATGGCCACACAGTCAGGTTCAGGGCCGCAGAATTCCGATGGAAAAACGGCCCTTGGGACAGTAAGTCTGGCCGGCCTGGTAGTGACCACGGTCGGCCGACCGTGAGATGCCACAGATCCGGGTACCACGATCTCCTCGGCCAGTCTGGGGCGACGAGTATGACGCGGCTGCAATCGGATCTGATTTTTGCGCAGTACTCTGGGCAAGATTGCCAGAGGTGGAAACACATATGTGAGCCGGAACTGCGAGCAATCTTGCACTAAGGCGTCTGCCGCCAGAGCTCTGTGATCGCGCGATCGTGCCATAAATGCCGGGACCTTGTTGTTGTGCCGAGACGCCATTAGGTCGACGTCCGGCACCCCCCAGCGGCGACAGATTTCCTGAAACACGTCCGGGTGAAGGGACCATTCCCCTGCGTCCATACCCTGGCGACTGAGGAAGTCTGCTTCCCAGTTTTCTACGCCCGGGATGTGAACTGCGGATATGGTGGATGCTGTGTCCTCCACCCACATGAGGATTCGCCGGACTTCCTGGAAGGCTTGCCGACTGCGCGTCTCTCCTTGGTGGTTGATGTATGCCACCACTGTGGAGTTGTCCGACTGGAGTCGGATCTGCGCTCTTTCTAGCCACTGCTGGAAAGCTAGTAGGGCAAGATACCCTGCCCTGATTTCCAGAACATTGATCTGAAGGGTGGACTCCTGCTGAGTCCACGTCCCCTGAGCCCTGTGGCGGAGACAAACTGCTCCCCACCCTGACAGACTCGTATCTGTCGTGACTACTGCCCAGGATGGGGGTAGGAAGGATCTTCACTGTGACAATGAGGTGGAAATACGCCACCATTGCAGAGAGTCCTTGGCCGTCTGGGAAAAGGAGACTTTCCTGTCCAGGGAGGTTGACTGCCCGTCCCATTGGCGGAGAATGTCCCATTGAAGTTGGCGCAGATGAAACTGCGCAAAGGGAACTGCCTCCATGGCTGCCACCATCTTCCCTAGGAAGTGCATGAGGCGCCTTAAGGGGTGCGACTGGCCTTGAAGGAGAGACTGCACCTCTGTCTGCAGTGAACGCTGCTTGTTCAGCGGAAGCTTCACTATCGCTGATAGAGTGTGAAACTCCATGCCGAGATACGTTAGTGATTGAGTCGGTGACAGATTTGACCTTGCCAAATTGATGATCCACCCGAAAGTCTGGAGAGTCTCCAGCGTAACATTCAGGCTGCGTTGGCATGCCTCGAGGGAGGGTGCCTTGACGAGTAGATCGTCCAAGTAAGGGATCACCGAGTGTCCCTGAGAGTGCAAGACTGCTACCACTGCTGCCATGATCTTGGTGAACACCCGTGGGGTTGTCGCCAGACCGAATGGCAGAGCTACGAACTGAAGATGGTCGTCTCCTATCACAAAACGTAGAAAACGTTGGTGCTCCGTAGCAATTGGCACGTGGAGATAGGCATCTTTGATGTCTGTTGAGGCAAGGAAGTCTCCTCGAGACATTGAGGTAATGACGGATCGGAGGGATTCCATCCGGAACCGCCTGGCGTGCACCTGATTGTTGAGCAGTTTTAGGTCCAGAACAGGACGGAAGGAGCCGTCCTGTTTTGGAGCCACAAAGAGATTGGAGTACAAACCCTCGCCCTCGTTCCTGAGGGGGGACAGGGATCACCACTCCTTCTGCTCTTAGAGCGTCCACCGCCTGCAGCAGGGCATCTGCTCGGTGGGGAGGTGGGGCCGTTCTGAATAATGGAGTCGGAGGACGAGAACAGAACACTGTCCTGTGCACGTGAGCACAATGACCGTCACCCACCGGTCTGTGACCTGTGGCAGCTAAATGTCGCCAAAGGCGGGGAAGTCTGCCATCAACCGCGGATGCGGAGAGAGAGAGAGGGAGCCGAGAGTCATGAGGAGACCGCCTTGGTAGCGGTTCCTCCGGCTGCCTTCCTTGGGCGTGATTGAGCCCGGCCGGAATCTGAGCCCGTCTGAGGTTTTGTAGCCCTTTTGCACGAGGACAATTGGGACCTGCCCGAGCTTGGGAAGGACCGAAACCTCGACTGTACTTTTAGGACAGCTTTAATAGGGTAAGTCGCAGTGCAGACATTGCGGGGTTACGGACGCCTCTGCGGTACAGATGTACATGTGCTCAAGGCCAGCTGCGCAAGAACAGCTGAACAGGTTAGGTTGCCTATACGGCTGTGAATGCCGGAGCAACCGACACGCCGATAGCCTCCTAGACAGATTTCAACCAGAGTCCATCTGTCTGTGAATGGCAACTTTAAGTGAAGCCCCATCTCCAGTGCAACTATGTCTCTAGACGCAAGCCTGGAGATTGGAGAATCCACCTTTGGACCCTGGGTCCAGCGCTTGACCACGTCAGGGGAAAAGGGATAACGTGTATCTTTAAAAAACGTTTGGAGAAAACGCTTATCTGGTAAGCGTGGTGTTTCTGGACTGCTTCTCTGAAGTCAGCGTGGCCAGAAAAATACTCCATATCCGTTTGAGATACTGAAAAGGGACTTCTCCTGCTGTGAAGCTGACTCCTCCACTGGGGGAGCTGAGGGAGAAAGATCCAACCTTCCATTGATGGACGCTATAGGATCATTCCGTATGGCGTTACCATCCGGTGTATCCGGACTGAGAGCGATGTCAGGATCAAAGTCCTGGAGAGCTGCCTTATCATACAGAGAGTCCTCCTGGGACCCCCCCGTTCCAAATGAGGTTGGTCAGGAAGATTGCCCATGGCCTGTCTGGACTGCAAGTCTCTATCTTATGACAATATATCCGTCGAAACTGCAACTCCGTCCCTGTCCTTGGACAGGGTTGACAGGTGGTTTCTTTGGCCACGACTAGTAGAGACCCCGGCAGACGAAGTGCTAGAGACCCCGGCAGACGAAGTGCTACAGGGGAGCATGCACACAATGGGACGGTGTCATGAATAGCATCCCATGTAGTAAAAACAGCACTGAAAATCTGTGTTGCTTTTTTGCCGCTGCCGACTAGCCATCTAGAAGTATATAGCCAAGAATGGTGACCGTACAGTGCAATGTATAGCATACAAGCATAAAGTACAAATGAACACTGCAGCACAAGCAATACAAGCAGCATAGAAGCCTATGCCCTGGCACCCCTGCTCTTCTGCTGCTGTAGACTAGTCATCTAGGGGAATATAGCCCAGAAGAGTGACCATACAGTGCGATGCATAGCATACAAGCACAAGTACAAATGCACACTGCAGCCCATGCAATACAAGCAGCATAGAAAAAAACCTGTGCCCCAGCACCCTTGGTTTTCTGCTGCTGTAGTCTAGCCATTCCAGGAGAATATAGCTAAGACTAGCGACTGTACAGTGCAATGTATAGCATACAAGCATAAATACAAATGAACACTTCAGTACGTGCAATACAAGCAGCATAGAAAGCCTGTGCCTTAGCACACCTGCTTTCCTGCTGCTGATGTGTCGCTCTCCAAGCGGGCATATAGCGACCTATGCAGTTAAAATACACATGTACACACTGCAGTATATATTGGGGTCAGCACTATGTGTGCCGCTTACCGCCCGCCTATAAGCGGGTGTATGGTCGCCATAGTCCTGCCTGGTTGCCGAAAGTCCGAGCTCGTACTGCAGTAATGGCTGCCGGCGTCTTCCCCAGCTCGTGTGAGGAGGGGCGGGCCGTGGGCGTGCCCCAAGTCAGAGCGGGAATCCGGCGTCCGACAGTGTGCAGTGAGAGGGCTGGAGCATGTAAATAAGGCTCCAGCCCTCGGCGCTGCTGATTGCTCAGCGCCTGTCCCCTTCCCTGAGTGACAGGGAGGGGGCGGGAACGAAGCGGCACTAGGCCGCAGAAGCCGGGGACTGGATTTATAAGCGCCGCCGCCGTAAAAGCGCGGTCGGCGCCCAGTCCCCGGCGAACTACAAGTCCCAGCCGCGCCGCCGCTCCCGGAGCGTCCGGCGCGGTAGTTCCCAATACACAAAGTCACTCAGCAAAGCTGCAGTGACTGTAACCCTTTACTGTCCCCGGCGCACTAGCACACCCAGCAAGTCTGGAGTGTGCTGTGACTGTGTGTCCGGGGACACAGAGTACCTGTAATGGTGCAGGGCCATGTCCCTGAACGGTACTCCAGCTCCGTATCCAGCAGGTTCAAATGGGTCTGTGGATGGAGCCCGGCGTCAGAGCTTTGAGGCCGGCAGGATCCCACTTCCTCAGAGCCCCTCAGGGGGATGTGGAAGGAAAGCAGCATGTGGGCTCCAGCCTCCGTACCAGCAATAGGTACCTCAACCTTACAACACCATCAACGGGTGAGAAGGGAGCATGCTGGGGGCCCTATATGGGCCCTCTTTTCTTCCATCCGAAATAGTCAGCAGCTACTGCTGACTAAAATCTGTGGAGCTATGCATGGATGTCTGACCTCCTTCGCACAAAGCTTGAAAACTGGAGAACCCGTGATACCACGGGGGGGTATAGCCAGAAGGGGAGGGGCCTAGCACTTTTTAGTGTAGTGCTTTGTGTGGCCTCCGGAGGCAGTAGCTATACCCCAATCGTCTGGGTCTCCCAATAGAGCGCTGAAGAAAAGGAATTTACGGTAAGTAAACAAAATTCCCTTCTTCTTTGTCGCTCCATTGGGAGACCCAGACAATTGGGACGTCCAAAAGCTGTCCCTGGGTGGGTAAAATAATACCTCGTAAGAGAGCCGTAAAACGGCCCGTTCCTACAGGTGGACAACCGCCGCCTGAAGGACTCGTCTACCTAGGCTGGCATCCGCCGAAGCATAGGTATGCACCTGATAGTGCTTGGTGAAAGTGTGCAGGCTCGACCAGGTAGCCGCCTGGCACACCTGCTGAGCCGTAGCCTGGTGCCGCAAAGCCCAGGACGCACCCACGGCTCTGGTAGAATGGGCCTTCAGCCCTGAGGGGACCGGAAGTCCAGAAGAACGGTAGGCTTCGAGAATTGGTTCCTTGATCCACCGAGCCAGGGTGGATTTGGAAGCCTGTGACCCCTTACGCTGACCAGCGACAAGGACAAAGAGTGCCTCCGAGCGGCGCAGGGGCGCCGTACGGGAAATGTAGATTCTGAGCGCTCTCACCAGATCTAACAAATGCAAATCCCTTTCACATTGATGAACTGGATGAGGACAAAAAGCAGGTAAGGAGATATCCTGATTGAGATGAAAGGTGGATACCACCTTAGGAAGAAATTCCGGAACCGGGCGCAGCACCACCTTGTCCTGGTGAAACACCAGGAAAGGAGCCTTGCATGACAGCGCTGCTAGCTCAGACACTCTCCGAAGTGATGTGACTGCTACTAGGAGGACCACCTTCTGCGAAAGGCGAGAAAGAGAAATATCCTTGAAAGGCTCGAAAGGTGGCTTCTGAAGGGCCATCAGAACCCTGTTGAGATCCCAGGGTTCTAACGGCCGCCTGTAAGGAGGGACAATGTGACCAACCCCCTGCAGGAACGTGCGTACCTGAGAAAGCCTGGCAAGACGCTTCTGAAAGAACACAGAGCGCTGAGACTTGTCCCTTAATGGAGCCGAGCGACAAACCTTTTTCCAATCCTGATTGAAGAAAGGAAAGAAAAGTGGGCAAGGCAAATGGCCAGGGAGAAAACCCCTGATCAGAGCACCAAGATAAGAATATCTTCCACGTCCTGTGGTAGATCTTGGCAGACGTTGGTTTCCTGGCCTGTCTCATAGTGGCAATGACCTCTTGAGATAACCCTGAAGACGCTAGGATCCAGGACTCAATGGCCACACAGTCAGGTTGAGGGCCGCAGAATTCAGATGGAAAAACGGCCCTTGAGACAGCAAGTCTGGTCGGTCTGGTAGTGCCCACGGTTGGCCCACCGTGAGATGCCACAGATCCAGGTACCACGACCTCCTCGGCCAGTCTGGAGCGACGAGAATGGCGCGGCGGCAGTCTGACCTGATCTTGCGTAACACTCTGGGCAACAGTGCCAGAGGTGGAAACACATAAGGGAGTTGAAACTGCGACCAATCCTGAACTAAGGCGTCTGCCGCCAGAGCTCTGTGATCGTGAGATCGTGACATGAATGCCGGGACCTTGTTGTTGTGCCGGGACGCCATTAGGTCGACGTCCGGCATCCCCCAGCGGCAACAGATCTCCTGAAACACGTCCGGGTGAAGGGACCATTCCCCTGCGTCCATGCCCTGGCGACTGAGAAAGTCTGCTTCCCAGTTTTCTACGCCCGGGATGTGAACTGCGGATATGGTGGAGGCCGTGGCTTCCACCCACATCAAAATCCGCCGGACTTCCTGGAAGGCTTGCCGACTGCGTGTTCCGCCTTGGTGGTTGATGTAAGCCACCGCTGTGGAGTTGTCCGACTGAATTCGGATCTGCTTGCCTTCCAGCCACTGCTGGAACGCTTTTAGGGCAAGATACACTGCCCTGATCTCCAGAACATTGATCTGAAGGGAGGACTCTTGCTGAGTCCACGTACCCTGAGCCCTGTGGTGGAGAAAGACTGCTCCCCACCCTGACAGACTCGCGTCCGTCGTGACCACCGCCCAGGATGGGGGTAGGAAGGATTTCCCCTTTGACAATGAAGTGGGAAGAAGCCACCACCGAAGGGAAGCTTTGGCTGCCTGAGAGAGGGAGACGTTCCTGTCGAGGGACGTCGACTTCCTGTCCCATTTGCGTAGGATGTCCCATTGAAGAGGGCGCAGGTGAAACTGCGCGAAAGGGACTGCCTCCATTGCTGCCACCATCTTCCCTAGGAAGTGCATGAGGCGCCTCAAGGGGTGTGACTGACCTTGAAGGAGAGATTGCAACCCTGTCTGCAGTGACCGCTGTTTGTTCAGCGGAAGCATCACCATCGCTGAGAGGGTATGAAACTCCATGCCAAGATATGTCAGCGATTGGTCCGGTGTCAGATTTGACTTTGGAAAATTGATGATCCACCCGAAACTCTGGAGAGTCTCCAGAGTAGCGTTGAGGCTGTGTTGGCATGCCTCTTGAGAGGGTGCCTTGACCAGCAGATCGTCTAAGTAAGGGATCACTGAGTGTCCCTGAGAGTGGAGGACCGCTACTACTGTAGCCATGACCTTGGTGAAAACCCGTGGGGCTGTCGCCAGGCCGAAAGGCAGTGCCACGAACTGAAGGTGTTCGTCTCCTATGGCGAAGCGCAGGAAGCGCTGATGCTCTGGAGCAATCGGTACGTGGAGATAAGCATCTTTGATATCGATCGATGCAAGGAAATCTCCTTGGGACATTGAGGCGATGACGGAGCGGAGGGATTCCATCCGGAACCGCCTGGTCTTTACGTGTTTGTTGAGCAGTTTTAGGTCCAGGACAGGACGGAAAGACCCGTCCTTCTTTGGAACCACAAACAGGTTGGAGTAAAAACCGTGACCCTGTTGCTGAAGAGGAACCGGGACCACCACTCCTTCTGCTTTCAGAGTGCCCACCGCCTGCAGAAGAGCATCTGCTCGCTCGGGAGGCGGAGATGTTCTGAAGAATCGAGTCGGCGGACGAGAGCTGAACTCTATCTTGTAACCGTGAGACAGAATGTCTCTCACCCAACGGTCTTTTACCTGTGGCAGCCAGGTGTCGCAAAAGCGGGAGAGCCTGCCACCGACCGAGGATGCGGTGTGAGGAGGCCGAAAGTCATGAGGAAGCCGCCTTGGTAGCGGTACCTCCGGCGGTCTTTTTAGGACGTGACTTAGACCGCCATGAATCGGAGTTCCTCTGATCCTTCTGAGGCCTTTTGGACGAGGAGAATTGGGACCTGCCCGCGCCCCGAAAGGACCGAAACCTCGACTGTCCCCTCCTCTGTTGGGGTATGTTTGGTTTGGCCTGGGGTAAGGATGTATCCTTTCCCTTGGATTGTTTGATGATTTCATCCAATCGCTCACCAAACAAGCGGTCGCCAGAAAATGGCAAACTGGTTAAGCACTTTTTGGAAGCAGAATCTGCCTTCCATTCCCGTAGCCACAAGGCCCTGCGTATTGCCACCGAATTGGCGGATGCAACCGCCGTACGGCTCGCAGAGTCCAGGACAGCATTAATAGCGTAGGACGCAAATGCCGACGTCTGAGAGGTTAAGGACGCCACTTGCGGCGCAGACGTACGTGTGACTGCGTCAATTTGCGCTTGACCCGCTGAGATAGCTTGGAGTGCCCATACGGCTGCGAATGCTGGAGCAAAAGACGCGCCGATCGCTTCATAGATGGATTTCAACCAGAGCTCCATCTGTCTGTCAGTGGCATCCTTGAGCGAAGCCCCATCTTCCACTGCAACTATGGATCTAGCCGCCAGTCTGGAGATTGGAGGATCCACCTTGGGACACTGAGCCCAGCCCTTGACCACGTCAGGGGGGAAGGGATAACGTGTATCCTTAAGGCGCTTGGAAAAACGCTTATCTGGGCAAGCTCGGTGTTTCTGGACTGCCTCCCTGAAGTCAGAGTGGTCCAGAAACATACTCGTTGTACGCTTGGGAAACCTGAAACGGAATTTCTCCTGCTGAGAAGCTGACTCCTCCACTGGAGGAGCTGAGGGAGAAATATCCAACATTTGATTGATGGACGCGATAAGATCATTCACTATGGCGTCCCCATCAGGAGTATCTAGGTTGAGAGCGGCCTCAGGATCAGAATCCTGATCAGCTACCTCCGCTTCATCATACAGAGAGTCCTCCCGCTGAGACCCTGAACAATGTGATGATGTCGAGGGAATTTCCCAGCGAGCTCGCTTAGCCGGTCTGGGGCTGCGGTCCGTGTCAGAGACCTCACCCTGGGATCTATGAGACACCCCGGGAGCACATTGTTGTTCCAACTGAGGGGGACCAGGGTGCAATGATTCAACAGTGCCCATGGTCTGAGATACCGGTCTGGACTGCAAGGCTTCTAGTATCTTAGCCATAGTCTCAGAAAGTCTATCAGTAAAAACTGCAAACTCCGTCCCCGTCACCTGGACAGTGTTAGCAGGTGGTTCCCCCTGGGCCACCCTTAGCAGAGGCTCCGGCTGAGAAAGTGCCACAGGGGCCGAGCATTGCACACAATGAGGGTCGGTGGAACCTGCCGGTAGTATAGCCGTACATGCGGCGCAGGCAGCATAGTAAGCCTGTGCTTTGGCACCCTTGCTTTTTGCGGACGACATGCTGTTGTCTCCTCTGAGCAATCCAGGAGGGTATATAGCCAAAAATCAACCGTGCGACCATACAGTGTAAAGTATAGCCTATAAGCATATAAATCTATATGTACACTTCTGCACTAGTGGGGCCAGCACCTCAGGTGCCGCTTACCGCCCGCTCAAAGCGGTTGTGTGATCACCAGAATCCCTGCCTGGGTCTCCCAGAGCTTGTCTCCCCTCTCCAGCGACAGAAGAGCTGACAGGAATGGCTGCCGGCGTCCTGAGGAGAGGAGGGGGCCGTGGGCGTGCCCTAGAAAGTGCGGGAGTCTGGTGCCCCACTGTGCACAGTGAGGGGGGTGGAGTATGCAAAGCATGTTCCAGCCCTCAGCGCTGACGTCCTGTGCAGCGTCCCGCCCTTCCCCTGACTGGCAGGCCTGGGGGCGGGAAAAAAGTGAGACTAGGCCGCAAAAGCCGGGGACTAAAGTTATAAGCGCGGCCGGCGTATAAGCGCGGTCGGCGCGGTAGTCCCCGGCGCACTAACACTCCCAGCCACGCTGCAGTGTGAAATGGCAGCGCGCGGTCAGCGCGGTAGTCCCCAGTAAACTAACACACCCAGCCACGCTGCAGTGTGTGATGGCACAAGCGCGGTCAGCGCTGCGGTCCCCGGCGCACTAACACACCCAGCAATGCTGCAGTGTTTCTGTGCGCGGTCCCCACGGGGACACAGAGTACCTCAAAGTAGCAGGGCCTTGTCCCTGACGATACTCGGCTCCTTGTCCAGCAGAGTCCCCAGGGGCTGTGGATGGAGCACGGTCTCAGTGCCTGGAGACCGATTAGGATCCCACTTCACCCAGAGCCCTAAAGGGATGGGGAAGGAAAACAGCATGTGGGCTCCAGCCTCCGTACCCGCAATGGATACCTCAACAACACCGCCGACAAGAGTGGGGTGAGAAGGGAGCATGCTGGGGGCCCTGTTATGGGCCCTCTTTTCTTCCATCCGACATAGTCAGCAGCTGCTGCTGACTAAGCTGTGGAGCTATGCGTGGATGTCAGCCTCCTTTGCACAAAGCATGAAAACTGAGGAGCCCGTGATGCACGGGGGGTGTATAGGCAGAAGGGGAGGGGCTTTACACTTTTAAGTGTAATACTTTGTGTGGCCTCCGGAGGCAGAAGCTATACACCCAATTGTCTGGGTCTCCCAATGGAGCGACAAAGAAATAACGCATAGCACAAAAAACATGCATTTTTGTGGTGCGTTTTCCTGCCACAAGGTGAGTTTTTTGGTGCAGAACATTTTTGCACCTGATCTGCAGCGTGCACACACCCTCACAAAGATCACCAGCAGAGCACTGTATGTAAAGCATCAGAATAAGGTACTAGGAGAAAGTTCTTGTACTAAACAGATGAAATGAAGAGAAATCGCTTTTTGACAGCCATTTCTCTAGACCCCTTTATACACAAACAACAATATCCTAATAAATCCAACCTGGCTTTTTCGGGATGTTAACCTCCATCACAGACCCAAAAGTGGAAAAATATGTCTTGAGATCTTCTTCAGAGCACTGTTATGGGAAATAACAGACAATCAGCACAATAGGCATAAAAAGATAACTGACCATTTGAAGTGTGATTTAGTAGCATGCGAGCAGAGATTTAAGGATTACACCCCTTAAGCTATGTGCCCACAGGGAAAGTCTCCTGCGGTTATATCCGCAGGACATTCCGCAGGAGCTCCCAGAAAACCGCAGAACAACTTTTGTCTGTTTCCATGCTGCGGAATGTCCTGCGGATATGCTGCGGGCATTCTGCATTGAGGATACAGTACCATGGCTTCGGCACTGCATCCTCAATGCAGAACAAGTGCTGAGTGATCGGGGAGTTCATACTTACCTCCATCACGCAGCACTTCACTTTCTGGCCACCATGTCTGTCAGCGTCTGCACTGTGCAGGAGAAGGTGGGCGGGCCTGAACTAGCTCTGGCTGTCACATGACCGGAGCTCGTGCAGGCCCCGCCCAACTCCACCTTCCTGCTCCTAGCTCCACTGCCATCCTGACTCGGGTGTCTGCTATAAAGGCAGGTAAATATGGGACCAAGGCAGGTAAGCCTCCATCTCCATAGTGGAGCGACGGGATTTCCACAGGTAAATTCGCAGGAATAATTGACATGCAGTTATGTGCGGCTGCGGGACATCCGCAGCATATTCCGCAACCACACATACCGCAGCGTGGACACAGACACTCCCCATGTCCCATAGGATAACATGGGGAGTGTCTGTACTTGCTGAAACCTGTGGATTTATCAGGAAAATCCAGATAAATCCGCAGGTTTTCCGCAGCAAAATCCGCAGAAGCAAGCTCCCGTGGGCACAGGGCCTTAGGGTAAGAGCGTGAAAAACGGA
Source organism: Anomaloglossus baeobatrachus (assembly GCF_048569485.1). Lineage (NCBI taxonomy): Eukaryota > Metazoa > Chordata > Amphibia > Anura > Aromobatidae > Anomaloglossus > Anomaloglossus baeobatrachus. The sequence continues at coordinate 419,969,141 of NC_134356.1, read as the reverse complement.
CGAGTGCAATGTGAGAAAATCTCGCATTGCACTCGCACCTATGTCAGTCAATGAGGGCAAGCAGTTGGTCAGGTTCTCTCATCCAGAATCTGGATGCGTGAAAAGTAGCTGCATACTGTGATTTTCTGCAAGAGGCGTATCACTCGCACCCATTCAAGTGAATGGGTGTGAGAGATACATCAGACTGCCCTTGGAGGTTAACCCAGTGCAGTGCGATATACGCACAGGCTGACAATGGAGGAGATGGGGGGGGGGGGAATTAACCCCTCCCTCTCCTCTACAGCACCCGCCCTCAACTTCACAGCTGTGACCCGATCGCAAGACCAGGTCAGTGTCGCATGACACTCTGCTCACGCTCGTAGCAGAGCCTCAGCCTGGGGTCATTAGCATGTCGCATCGGATGCCATACACTAATGGGAGTCCAGCCTTAAAGGGGTTACGTGGGACTTTTTTTTTCCCCTCCCTTTCATTTTTCTATGGGGCTAAGCACCTATCGGCAACATTAAAACAGTTCCAATTTGTATTGAGAAGTCCAAAATAATCTAAAAATAAAAACAAAAGATATTGCTAAAGCCTTCTGGCACTCATATCCAGCTATTAATGGAATGAGGAGCTTGAAAAAGACAATCCTCCAGAATAATGTATTACTATATGTAGACTACCGTCAAAACGTTATTATAATTTCCTATCGTTGTTGATCCCAGTCATGATCTATCTGAAGATCTGAAATAGATTTATTTCTAATTTTACCATAGCAGGAACACACTCCTTATAAATCATATCGATCTACTTCAAACTTTACCTTAAAGCTCAGATTGCGGATGATCAGTCTGGCTTTTTTGGGTGGGACTTTGGCATCTTTGGGTTTGCTTTGTTTTGCATCCTCAGGTGTTTCTGAAAGCAGAAATATATCAGGAAAGCCACAAAATTTCCAGTCATACAACGAGAAACGTGGGCAGTCTATTATAGATTAAACATATGGCGTTATTACTCTGTAACCGACATTTGGCAGTACCTTTAGTTTTTGCCTTTTTATCTTTATCACGTAGCTTTTTCTTGGCCACCATCACTTCGATTTTCTTTCCATCGTACTCCTTGATTTCTTTCATTGCTTTCTGTGCATCCTCCAACATAGAAAATGTGACATAGCCAAGTCCACGACATTTTTCTGCCCCTGCAGGTGAAGTACACAACATATTGTACCAACCACAGTGATTGGAGTCAGTCCAGTGGGTCTGATCAGGAGCTACAATGCAATTAGCCCAGAATATGGAACATGCTGCCATGCTAGGATTTGCAGTTGTAATACGGAAGAAGAAAAGCTCTCACATTATGCTCCTGTGAAATAGACCTTTAAAAAGGGTTATCCAGTTAAGATATTGATGGCCTATCCTCAAGATAAGTTATAAATATCGGATTAGTAAGCATTTGACGTTCAACACCACCACCGATCAGCTGTATCAGGTCCGGCCAGATGAGAGCGCTGAACGGAGCTGCAATATACAACTCTGTTCAATGTTTAGAACTAGCTGCTGAACACTGCAGGACTGATACTAAAGAGAATAGGCAATGATCTGCCGAACACTGCAGGACTGATACTAAAGAGAATAGGCAATGATCTGCCGAACACTGCAGAACTGATCCTGCTAAAGAGAATAGGCAATGATCTGCCGAACACTGCAGAACTGATCCTGCTAAAGAGAATAGGCAATGATCTGCCGAACACTGCAGAACTGATCCTACTAAAGAGAATAGGCAATGATCTGCCGAACACTGCAGAACTGATCCTACTAAAGAGAATAGGCAATGATCTGCCGAACACTGCAGAACTGATCCTACTAAAGAGAATAGGCAATGATCTGCCGAACACTGCAGAACTGATCCTACTAAAGAGAATAGGCAATGATCTGCCGAACACTGCAGAACTGATCCTACTAAAGAGAATAGGCAATGATCTGCCGAACACTGCAGAACTGATCCTACTAAAGAGAATAGGCAATGATCTGCCGAACACTGCAGAACTGATCCTACTAAAGAGAATAGGCAATGATCTGCCGAACACTGCAGAACTGATCCTACTAAAGAGAATAGGCAATGATCTGCCGAACACTGCAGAACTGATCCTACTAAAGAGAATAGGCAATGATCTGCCGAACACTGCAGAACTGATCCTACTAAAGAGAATAGGCAATGATCTGCCGAACACTGCAGGACTGATCCTACTAAAGAGAATAGGCAATGATCTGCCGAGCACTGCAGAACTGATCCTACTAAAGAGAATAGGCAATGATCTGCCGAGCACTGCAGGACTGATCCTGTAAAGAGAATAGGCAATGCTCTGCCGAACACTGCAGGACTGATCCTACTAAAGAGAATAGGCAATGATATGCCGAACACTGCAGGACTGATCCTACTAAAGAGAATAGGCAATGCTCTCCTGAACACTGCAGAACTGATCCTACTAAAGAGAATAGGCAATGATCTGCCGAACACTGCAGGACTGATCCTACTAAAGAGAATAGGCAATGATCTGCCGAACACTGCAGGACTGATCCTACTAAAGAGAATAGGCAATGCTCTGCCGAACACTGCAGAACTGATCCTACTAAAGAGAATAGGCAATGATCTGCCGAACACTGCAGAACTGATCCTACTAAAGAGAATAGGCAATGATCTGCCGAACACTGCAGGACTGAGACTAAAGAGAATAGGCAATGCTCTCCTGAACACTGCAGAACTGATCCTACTAAAGAGAATAGGCAATGATCTGCCGAACACTGCAGGACTGAGACTAAAGAGAATAGGCAATGATCTGCCGAACACTGCAGAACTGAGACTAAAGAGAATAGGCAATGCTCTGCCGAACACTGCAGGACTGATCCTACTAAAGAGAATAGGCAATGCTCTGCCGAACACTGCAGGACTGATCCTACTAAAGAGAATAGGCAATGATCTGCCGAACACTGCAGGACTGATCCTACTAAAGAGAATAGGCAATGATCTGCCGAGCACTGCAGAACTGATCCTACTAAAGAGAATAGGCAATGCTCTGCCGAACACTGCAGGACTGATCCTACTAAAGAGAATAGGCAATGATCTGCCGAACACTGCAGAACTGATCCTACTAAAGAGAATAGGCAATGCTCTGCCGAACACTGCAGAACTGATCCTACTAAAGAGAATAGGCAATGATCTGCCGAACACTGCAGAACTGATCCTACTAAAGAGAATAGGCAATGATCTGCCGAACACTGCAGGACTGATCCTGTAAAGAGAATAGGCAATGATCTGCCGAACACTGCAGGACTGATCCTACTAAAGAGAATAGGCAATGATATGCCGAACACTGCAGGACTGATCCTGTAAAGAGAATAGGCAATGCTCTGCCGAACACTGCAGGACTGATCCTACTAAAGAGAATAGGCAATGATATGCCGAACACTGCAGGACTGATCCTACTAAAGAGAATAGGCAATGCTCTGCCGAACACTGCAGAACTGATCCTACTAAAGAGAATAGGCAATGCTCTGCCGAACACTGCAGGACTGATCCTACTAAAGAGAATAGGCAATGATATGCCGAACACTGCAGGACTGATCCTACTAAAGAGAATAGGCAATGCTCTGCCGAACACTGCAGAACTGATCCTACTAAAGAGAATAGGCAATGATCTGCCGAACACTGCAGAACTGATCCTACTAAAGAGAATAGGCAATGATCTGCCGAACACTGCAGAACTGATCCTACTAAAGAGAATAGGCAATGATCTGCCGAACACTGCAGGACTGATCCTGCTAAAGAGAATAGGCAATGATCTGCCGAACACTGCAGGACTGATACTAAAGAGAATAGGCAATGATCTGCCGAACACTGCAGAACTGATCCTACTAAAGAGAATAGGCAATGATCTGCCGAACACTGCAAAACTGATCCTACTAAAGAGAATAGGCAATGATCTGCCGAACACTGCAGAATTGATCCTACTAAAGAGAATAGGCAATGATCTGCCGAACACTGCAGAACTGATCCTACTAAAGAGAATAGGCAATGATCTGCAGTACTCGGCAGTGGCAGCTACACACAGAATAGGCAATGATCTGCAGTACTCGGCAGTGGCAGCTACACACAGAGAATAGGCAATGATCTGCAGTACTCGGCAGTGGCAGCTACACACAGAGAATAGGCAATGATCTGCAGTACTCGGCAGTGGCAGCTACACACAGAGAATAGGGAATGATCTGCAGTACTCGGCAGTGGCAGCTACACAGAGAATAGGCAATGATCTGCAGTACTCGGCAGTGGCAGCTACACAGAGAATAGGCAATGATCTGCAGTACTCGGCAGTGGCAGCTACACAGTGAATGTAGCTGTGCAACACATTTATATTAGTTCCAGTGAGGTGTGATGATAAATTAGCTAAAGTGGGGTTGATCTGATTTCCGTAAGAGCTTCCATTATTAGAATGCTACAACTAGCTCCGCACTATCCCAGTCATAAAGTGATAGAACTGATACATAGGGTTTGTTTCCAGTCTGTTCAGGAGCTGCAGACACCAAAACATAAAATAATCAGAATACTTTTTTTTTTTTTTTTTTAAATAACTAAAGATGAGAAAGCACAATGGTGCTCGGAACTCTCTCGGAATGAGCAGTTGGACGCTGGGACGGGCTCAAGTCGTGTATCAAGTATAATGGAGTCAGTGAGGGGAGTAGATGATCATCTTTATTGGCAGGGCTGGTCCTTTATGCATTACCTCTATTCCCTATATCATTATCAGGGTTTAGGCGGAATTACAGGTCTGTGCTCACTGCTGGCTTGCAGCCCAGCACTGGGAGTGATGGGAAATGTAGTAATAAAGTAGCAGGGTATTCTGAAGCGGAAGTGATCACTATGACAACAGAGCTGGTGCCAGAGCACAGAAAGCAAAGCAAAAAAAAAAAAGCAAAAAACATGGATCTTAGCAGAAAAGGTATATGGGGACCTTTAGGGCCTTATCCTGAAGCATTTACTGCAAAACCTGTAATTGAGTCCGGGTAATGGATGACCTCTTTAAAATGAGTTTCTTGGAATTTTACACAATATAACTACAAATAGGGAATTGTTAAAACAAAAAAAAAAAATGAAAACATCACGCACCCACTTAATTCAGTGCGGCTCAAGTGGTCCTCACTGATCCTGGAAGTGATGACAACCATCCCATCTAACGTTCACATTCACTGCAGTCAGTCACTGGCCTCAGCGGTTACATTTGCACATATGACACTTGGCCACTGGTTCCAATGATTGGATGCCGCACAACCAGCTCTACCCTCACCCATCCCTCAGACTGAAAGCCCTTACGGGCAGGGACCTCTCCTCCTGTACCTGTCTGTGCCTTGTATTGTTTATGGTTATTGTACCTGTCCCTATTTGTATACCCCTTTCACATGTAAAGTGCCATGGAATAAATGGCACTATAATAATTATTAATAATAACATGAATGATGAACATCATCACTGCATAATCGCTGGGGACCAGTAATGTTGCTAAGTGGATGCTGATAACAGGAAGCTAATGTTTATTCTTTTCTTTTATAGCCTTCCACACATTTGGCCACATAGGAGAAGACTTCTTTAGGTTGTGTCACAAATAAAATAAGATGTCATGGTCTGGCCAGATCCTCAAAGTTAGCAGCATGCTGGGTGTCAGCAGATAAACCCATGACAGCAATCTGCCCTTTACTATTCCACTGTGACAGATTTCGGGCTTAATGCCACTTTACACGCTGCGACATCGCTAGCGATCGCACCTGCCACCGTCGTGCGTGCGTCACGGGCAAATCGCTGCCCGTGGCGAACAATATCGGTAGTACACGTCACACATACTTACCTTCCTATCGACATCGCTGTGGGCACGGAACAAACTCTTTAAGGGGGAGGTTCGTGCGGCGTCATAGCGACGTCACACAGCCACCAATAGAAGCGGAGGGGCGGAGAGCAGCAGCATTAACGTCACTCCCACCTCGTTGCCGGAGGACGCAGGAATGCTGCTGTTCGTCAATTCCCGGGGTGTCACACGTAGCGATGTGTGCTGCCTCAGGAACGACTAACAACCTGCGTCCTAAAAGAGCAACGATTTTTTGAAAAGGGACGATGTGTCAACAATCAAAGCTTTATCCCTTATTTCGGATCGTTAGCGGTCGCTCATAGGTGTCATACGCAACGACATCGTTAACTATGCCAGATGTGCGTCTTGAATTCCGTGACCCCAGCGATATCTTGTTAGCGATGTCTTTGCGTGTAACGGGGCCTTTAGACTGAGCCATACACAAGCCTTGGCAGAAAGGAAGTTTGGGACGTATCCTGGATTATGTGAGATGTGTGGATTGGAAGTGAAGCGATAAAGGGGGTTCCCTCGTGACCTCATCTCCTGATGACTCCCCAGTATCTGGCCAGCACTTACCACATCTATCCTGCAGATAGCAGCATTATTAGGCAGCCCCACTAAACACCTGGTGACAATACTCCCTGTATTGTGGGCTCTGCACACTACACCCCACACTGTGCCAGCACCACCTGTGCTAGAAGCATAGCCCCCCCTTATTCTCAGACAGCACCTGTAGCAGCAGGCGAGGCTCCCTCCACACGGCACAGTTCCACCTGATGGCTACGTGTCGTGTATTGTGCCGTGCACAGCATGCCCTCCTTACCCTTCTCCCGCACCACGAAGCTCTGCCGGAGGGGTCCGCTCTCACTGAAAATCTGCTCCAGCCGCTCATTAGTGGCATTTTCAGGGAGACCCCGGATAAATAACGTGAGCCCTGCCATCACTGCGTACACTTCCGCCTAAACCACGCTTCACCAGGGCGCCGCCATATTTCCCGGAAGTCCGTGTCCGTAATCAATCCCCTGCCGGACGCGTCCTGTGCATTGGTTCCGGCGCGCGTTAGTTCCCCTTGTGCACCTTTGAAACCTGCACGATGCTCCTCGCTGCAGAATGTGCCGCACATATTTCAGTTTCCCCTTAGATTTGGAAGCTGCCCTTGTGCTAAGTCATTAAAGTGTCAGTGCGCAGTGAATATTAACCCCTTTACCCCCACCTGAGCGATTTACCATTTTTCCCACATTTGTTTTTTACTCCCCTTGTTCAAGAGCCATAACTTTTTTATTTTAACGTCACTCTAGCCATACTAGCTATAGAACCCGTTCTACGCCCTGGTGTCGATGATTTAGCATCAGGGTGAGACTTTGTGGGGTTTTATTTTTAACTATTGCTCCCCTGGTGCCTTTCCTCCTCTTTATTTAAATTTTGCTCTGAGGCCGACACCATTACACCTATGGCCAGAGCATACGCAGTGCTTTGTTAATGTTGTAGCTGAAATCTTGAATAAAATGGCACCGGATTCAGTGTATGCGTATACTGGCAAATCCACCGCCATATTAATGAAGACACTGTCTGGAAATATCTGAAACAAAATGGTGGCTGGTGATATTCAGAGACCGTGTCTCCAATAAAATAGTGGTGGAGTTGACAGTATCCACACACACTCACTACGACGCCATTTTATTGAAGAATTCAACTACGAAATGAACATAGCACTGCGCACATGCCTGCCAAATGGTTTGATACTGGCTTGGGCGGAAGGACAGATTCAGCATTATATAATGAATGAATGAAAATAAATATATATATATATATATATATATATATATATATATATATATATATATATATATATATATATATATATATAATGTGTGTGTATTGGCAAATAACAGAGAAGCAGCATGGGGTGGTCGACGCAGGTGATGTCAGTGAATTGGCCGTGTGTGTATTAACAGATAGCAGAGAGCAGCAGCGTGTGGTGGTTGGCGTAGGTGACTTCAGTGAAGTGTGTGTGTGTGTGTGTATTGGCAAATAACAGAGAAGCAGCATGGGGTGGTCGACGCAGGTGACGTCAGTAAATTGGCCGTATGTGGGTGTGGATTAGCAGAGAGCAGCAACATGTGGTGGTCAGAGCAAATGACATCAGTGAATTGGCCGCATGTGTGTATGTATTGGTAGATAACAGAGAGTAAAGGCCCCGTTACACGCAACGACATCACTAACGAGATGTCGTTGGGGTCACGGAATTTGTGACGCACATCCGGCCTCATTAGCAACATCGTTGTGTGACACGTATGAGCGACCGCTAACAATGCAAAATACTCACCAAATCCTTGATTGTTGATACGTCATCCATTTCCCAAATATCGTTGCTCGTGCTGGACGCAGGTTGTTCATCGTTCCTGAGGCAGCACACATCGCTACGTGTGACACCCCAGGAACGAGGAACCTCACCTTACCTGCGTCCTCCGGCAAGAAGGTGGGTGTTACTTTCATGCGGCTGCTCTCTCGCCCTTCCACTTCTATTGGCTGACTGCCGTGTGACGTCGCTGTGACGCTGCACGAACTGTCCCCTTAGAAAAGAGGCTGTTCGCCGGCCACTGCGATGTCATTAGGAAGGTAAGGATGTGTGACGGGTGCTAGCGATTTTGTCCGGCACGGGCAGCGATTTGCCCATGACGCACAAACGACGGGGGCGAGTGCTTTCACGAGCGACATCGCTAGCGATGTCGCTGCGTGTAAAGCGCCCTTAACAGCATGTGATGGTTGGTGCAGGTGATGTCAGTGAATTGGCTGCTTGTGTGTGTATTGGCAGATAACAGAGAGCAGCAGCGCACACCCTTGTGGTCGGTGCAGTGATGTCAGTGTTCTCGGACAGCCTCGGCAGTGCTGCACCTGCTTCAGCAGCTCCTCCACCTCCTGTTGCACGGGTGTCCTGCTTTGAGACACCACTGCTGGCCTCTATAAACACACTGCACCGTGCAGCCTCCACACAGAACCCCTGCATCTGTGGAGCCCTACAGGTGCGGTGCAGCAGTGTATTACCCTTGGGACTCCACGGGATGGGACGGTCTGGTCACAGGTAGGGAACCTTCGTTTTGGGATACGTCGTGACGCCACTCTCAGAATTGCGGTCAGTGCGGACCGCCACTGCAGGTTAAGGAATGCCTGGGGCTGATGGTGGGTGCAGTAGGTTGTAATAGCCTCCTGAGAGTAAGGCAAGCCCCAGGTCCCTGTGTATGTGGGTGGGACCACAGGTCGCAGAATGACTCAAACACAGTCCAAGAAGTCTTTTAACGTGTTTACTCACTGTTTAGAGGTCACGGTGAGATGCCCGGGCGACACTGTGATAACCAGGTGGAACCAGGAATTCCAGGAGGCCGTTCTGAGGGTAGCTGTCCGCTCGCCCTCCTTGCACTCTTTTTGTTTGGGAGGATCCCTTGCTTGAAGCGTGGTAGGACTCCTCCAGGGAAGCTGTTACTACCCTGCTCCCCTCTCTCTGGCCCGTCTGCCGGCAGCGTGGCCTTGGTGGGATGGCTTCTGGCCCTGTCCCCTTATGGGCCTGGTGATTGCTGCTTGGCTCGAGCTCTGTGTAGTAGTGGTGAGGGCATAAAGTACCCCCCACCTGTAGGTTAAGCAGCTCTGGATGATTTGCTGCCTGTACTGGGGATCTGTTTCCCCTTGCGTGCTCGGATACCAGGATCTCCGTACTCAGCCACCCCTCTCTCTGGATGTCTTTCAGGCCGACCCACGGTACCCTTTCTCCCCCGCTTTCAGCTACTGCACTCCTCAGGACCCGTCTGACACGAGAGACCCTCTGCTCCCTTCCACACACTTTCACCTCCAGCTCCAGACCACCCTCACTTCCTCTCTGCCCTGCTTCCTAGCAACCAGCCTCTGAGCACACCCCTTGCTGGGAATTGAAAGTTAACCCCTACTGGCTACCCAAGGGTCCCTTCTAGTGGTGTGGGAGACCTGGTCACTATGTGTTTGTGTGTGCACCTCATCCTGGCCTTTGGAAATTACCTGGAAGCATTGTCCCCGCATGGGTGCAATACTCTGTGGTGCCTGACCAGGTCAGGGGCGCCACATTCCCCCTTAGTTATCATCAGCACGTCCTCGGGCTGCAAAGACAAGAGAAAAAGGTAAATACAAACTTTTCCCACGCAGGGGCAATTATTTACATTTAAACATACCAGGTACCATTCCACCACCAACCACCCACATGTCCGAACCCCACCCAAAAACCTCCAGGAGGTAGGTCGCCGGTCCTTTTGGTGACCAGGGCTGGGCCATCACATTCCCCAGACCTTTCCTCCAATCTTCCTCTCCTGAGGAGAGTGGTGTAAGGTAGGCCCCATAAACAGGCGTACCCGCTTCCGAGTGTTGGAGGGCAGGCCCCATAAACAGGCGTGCCCCCTTGTTGGTGCAGAGCCATGCCCCTCAACAGGCAGACTCTGTGGTTGATACCAAGGAGGTAACTTTTTACAATGCAAAAGTTTGTGGTTAAATCCAGTTCATAACCGGTGGTCCATTTTTTTAAAATGCACGTGAACTAGTGTAAAGAAAACATTTTAAAGAGGTCTCACAATAGTCCTTGTGGGCACATTTCACTTAAACGTTACTTAACTGTAAACAGGTTAAACATTACATTTCATACCGTCACTTTGAACTAAACTGTACTTTCTCTATAGCGTAATGGGAGCTGACCAAAGTTGCTGCGGGTTGATCTACGCAGTACTATACTGTCATCTGTCTGAGGTTGTGTCCTCCCACCCGATGTATGTGTCTCAATGTGAATAATGGGTGTACTGGGTATTGATACCAATGCATGGTCTTCTGCTTCAGCTACATTTGGCTCTTCCAGGTTCTGAACAGGTTCTTCTGGTTCTCTTACTTCTCTAGATTGAGGGAATGTAATAACCGGAATAACTACTGCTCCATTGTATTGAGGCCAACTTGCTGGAAAATCTCCAAGTACAGTATGGATCATCTTTTCTTTTGGTTCTTGAACTGGCAAAGGGTTGGGACTTTCTTCAGGGGTTCTTAGTTGTTCAGGACATTTCTTTAGGCGATCTCTAGAAACGACAGCTGTTGTTTTTCCTCCATCTTTGCTGATAAGGCATGTCTTTTCACTGCTAAGCATCGATGGTAACACAGTATAGGGTTCTTCTTCCCAGTGATTGTCAAGTTTATGATGTCTTCTCTTTCTCTTGAGAACTATATCTCCTGGCATCAAAGGAACAGCAGGTGCTTTCCGATTGTAGGCTTTTTCTTGTTTCTCACGCTGCTGAGTCAGGCTTCGCTCCACACACTCTTGTACTTTCTTGTATTGGGCTTGGCGGTTGGAATCCCAATCAGCACCTTGTTGATGGTCTTCAGGGGTCTCAACTCCCATTTCCAGATCTACTGGCAATCTCCCTGGTCTGGCCCTCATCAGGTATGCCGGTGTGCAGTTCGTGGAACTCACAGGGATGTTGTTATACATGTCCACTAGATCGGGCAGTTTTTCTGGCCACTGACTTCGTTCTTCTAGTGGGAGAGTCTTCAGAAGGTCGAGAATGATGTGGTTCATTTTCTCACACATGCCATTGGTCTGAGGATGGTAAGGTGTGGTACGGATCTTCTTGCAGCCGTAAAGGTTACAAAACTCCTTAAACACTTCAGCTTCAAAGGCTGGTCCTTGGTCAGTGAGCACTTGGTCTGGATAGCCATGTGGTCGACAGAAATGTGTCTGGAACGCTTTGGCTGCAGTCTGACCGGTCAAGTCCTTGACTGGTACTACCACCAGGAATCTGGAGTAGTGGTCAACCATAGTGAGAGCGTAGTTGTAGCCTTGTCTGCTGGGTGCCAACTTTACATGGTCCAGGGCCACGATCTCCAGGGGCCGTTTAGTTTGGATTGGCTGGAGTGGTGCTCTCTGGCTGGGCTGGTCTTTTCTTCTAAGATTGCAGGGCCCGCAGTTTCGACACCACTTCTCTAGGGCAGATCTCATGCCCACCCAGTAGAATCTTACTTTAAGTAGGGCCTCCAGTTTCTTCCAACCAAAGTGGCCTGCACCATTGTGATAGGCTTCTAGCACCATCCTCGTATCCTTCTGTGGTACAATCACTTGCCACACCTTCTCATGCGTCCTCGGGTCAATGATGCTCCTGTAAAGTTTGTCTTGATAGATGAATAATCGACCCCTCTCCTTCCATAGGTACTGTGCCTCAGGTGGGGCTCCTTTGTCAAGGCTGGCGCCAGGCTGGTTGATCAGTTTCTTTACCAAGCCTACCGCTGGATCATTTTCCTGGGTCTCCTTCCAGTTGTAGTGAGGTAGTGGGTTCAGGGTCACCTCTTGGCGGTTGGCACGCAACTGCCGACACTGTTTTGCTCCATGGCGATGGAACGCTTGCAGCTCAATCTCTTCAAGATCATCTACATCTTCACCCTCGTCTGCTAGGTGAGGCATCCTGGACAGAGCATCTGCATTGCCGTTCTTGCGGCCAGCTCGATACTTGACAGTAAAGTCATAATTCGCCAGTCGGGCTACCCAACGCTGCTCCATGGCACCCAATTTAGCAGTATCCAAGTGGGTCAGGGGGTTGTTGTCCATGAAGACAGTGAATTTGGTGGCTGCCAGGTAGTGCTTGAACCGCTCTGTGATAGCCCATACCATGGCCAGGAACTCTAGCTTAAATGAGCTATAATTCTCTGGGTTTCTTTCAGTAGGCCTGAGCTTCCTGCTGGCGTAAGCAATCACACGCTCTTTGCCTTCCTGCACCTGTGAAAGCACTGCTCCCAGTCCCACATTACTGGCATCTGTATACAGTACAAATGGTAGACTGTAGTCAGGGTAGGCTAGGATCTCTTCACCCGTCAAGGCCCCTTTCATTTGTCTGAAGGAGTGTTCTTCTGCTTCTCCCCAGTGAAATGGCGGGCCGGAGGTCTTTCCTCTCTTCTTTGGGTGGCCTACCAGGAGCTCTTGCAAAGGCGCTGCCATTTTCGTGTAGCCCTTGATGAACCTTCTGTAGTAGCCTACCAAGCCAAGGAACTGACGTACTTCCCGAACGGTGGTAGGTGTGGGCCATTCCTGGATGACTGTGACCTTCTCTGGGTCCGGTGCTACTCCTTCTGCACTGACCACGTGACCTAGGTACTGGACCTTTGGCTTCAGTAAATGGCACTTGGATGGTTTCAGCTTCATTCCATATCGGGATAGCGCTTCAAAGACTTCAGCCAGGTGTTTCAGGTGGTCCTCGTAGGTCTTGGAGTACACGATGACATCATCCAGGTAGAGCAGGACGGTCTCAAAGTTGAGGTGCCCTAGGCAGCATTCCATAAGCCTCTGGAAGGTCCCGGGGGCATTGCAGAGTCCAAATGGCATGCTGTTGAACTCACAGAGGCCCATTGGGGTGGTGAAGGCCGTCTTCTCCCGATCTTCCTCTGCTACAGATACTTGCCAGTAGCCACTAGTAAGATCTAGGGTAGAAAAGTAGTTGGAGGTTTTTAAGGCAGCGAGGGATTCCTCTATCCTTGGCAAAGGGTAGGCATCCTTGTGTGTTATCTGATTTATCCGTCTGTAATCCACACACATCCTCATCGTGCCATCCTTCTTCCTCACCAGGACTAGGGGAGCTGCCCAGGGGCTGCAACTGTCCCTTATGACTCCTGCCTCCTTCATGTCCTTCAGCATGTCCTTTGTGCGCTGGTAATGGGCTGGTGGAATAGGCCTATGTCTTTCCTTAATGGGAGGATGACTGCCTGTGGGTATGTGATGTTGCACCCCTTTGATCCTACCAAAGTCTAGTGGGTTCTTACTAAAGACCTGCTCGTATTCCCGCACGACCCTGTAAACCCCATGTTTCCGGTAGACGGGTGTAGAGTCAGTCCCCACGTGTAGTTTCTGGCACCAGTCCTCTAACTGCTTTTGGGAGGTCTCATCCTCTGTTGAGTCAGCTTGTGTCAGGGGACCTACAGGTGTTATGGCGTCATCTGAGCATGTAAACAGTTTGGCTATGGTAGCGTACCTTGGTAGTCTGGCTTCCTCCTCCCCACAGTTCAACACTCGTACAGGCACTCGTCCCTTGTGTACATCAACTACCCCCCTGGCTGTCAGAATCGTGGGCCAGTGGTCTGAATGAGTGGGCTCTAGTACAGCCTGGTAATCTTGTCCTCTGAGACCTACCGCTGCTCTACACCACATCATCATTTCACTCCGTGGGGGTATCACAATGGGGTTAGCATCCATCACCCGTACACTACCAATCTCACCGCCAGTCTGTTTTACCTGTTGCTTCCTCAGAATGATTCGGATCTCTTTTTGCAAGGCTCTTTGCGACCTGCCCTCAGCACCTTCAACAATCTGGTGAAGCAACAACAACACTTCCCCTAGGCAATTTTCTATGACATTAGTGCCTAAAATCATTTGCGGGTTCCTTTCTCTAATATGTGTCCACAACAATCAGTCCTTGTCCCTTCATTTCCTGCCTTCCCACCTTTATGGTTACCTCCTTGACCCCAATCTGGTCTATAGGTTGTCCGTTGGCAGCATAGATGGTGAGGGAGGGGTCCGGTGGTCGGAGATCGTCGTCCGACCAAAACCTACGATACAGGACATACGGGATCGTGGTTACCTGAGAGCCGGTGTCCAATAATGCCAGGGTAGGGATCCCATCCAGGACGATGGACAGGACAGGACGTCCACCCACGTACTGATCACGGCAGCGACCTGGGCCTGATCTTCTTAATCCTGAGGACTGGCCCTCGGCCCCAGGTTTGGCTCGTTTAAAGGGCAAGCCCTTGCATAGTGACCTGCCTCCTGGCAACGACGACAGATGGGTTGTCCAGATGAGTCATAGCGATCACTGCTCCTGCCTCGGGTCGCAGGACCTCTTCTCCTCCGCATCCACGGGACGTCCTCTGGGCTGTCAGCTAGCAGGATCCGATGAGGGACTTTGGTGTCTGAGGGCAACTGCATTGCTTTCAGGATTTGTGCGACGTCCTTAGTGAGCTGTTGCACCTGGGAGGATAGTGTATTTATGGTCTCTGCTGGCGTGTTGAGTCCTTTTGCAGTTATCAGGGCCTGCGAGGAGGATTCCGCTCCTGCAGCCGTGGAACTGGCAGGCCATGCTGGTGCGACGGGGTCTGTGTCCACAGGAGGTTGGAGTGCTTTCACTGCCCTGTCTTTCAGAATGGCAAAGTCCACGTCAGGGTGTTCCAGGGACCACAGCTTCATCTGCTTCCCATCCTCAGGAGAGCGCAGGCCCCGCAAGAATTGTTCCTTCATCATCCGGTTTCCTTCCTGATCACTGACAGGGTCCACCAGCTTGAGAGCCCGTAGTGCAGCCTGCAGCCTGAGGGCATAGTCTCTTATGCTATCTTGGGGCTTCTGACGGCAGTTATAGAAGTCCGTCCTCAGCTCTCCCTCTGTGCGGTGTTCAAAAGCAGCTGCTAGTTTGGCAAAGATGGTCTCAACAGAGCCCCGGTCATCATTGGTCCAGGACTCAGCTTCCAATTCTGCTGCTCCAGTCAATTGTCCCAGCACCACAGCGGCCCTCTGCTTACCAGTCATCGCGTGCATGTCTAGCAGGGTGTTGATCTTCTTCTTAAACCCGGTCAGCGTGTCTATTTTACCGGCGTATTGGGGCAGCCATTGCGCTCCTGGGACATACAGTAAGGAAACTGGCATTATGGGGGAGACTTCGGCCGGCGCGGCTGCGACCGCGGCACCGGCACCGGGCGCTGCTGCGTCCAGCGCGACGGGGGCTGGCATCGCTTGGGCTGCGTCGCCCTGACCAGGGGCATTACCTCCTGCAGCGTCCATTTTTCTTCAAAAATCTGCGCGCTCCCTTTCCACTTCCTGGGTCAGTACGCTCTCTGAATTGTGGGGATTCTGGGGCGGCCACACCTCTTCGTGGGCGGTGCTCTTTTCCCTCGCGCGGGCTGCAGCGCGCGCTTTTGAAGATGGCAATATGGCGGCGGTTCAATTTTTGCGGTCGGACCTCTGAGGCGCACGGTCACCTGTCTGAACAGGTCTAGTCCAAATCCTG
Source organism: Anomaloglossus baeobatrachus (assembly GCF_048569485.1). NCBI lineage: Eukaryota > Metazoa > Chordata > Amphibia > Anura > Aromobatidae > Anomaloglossus > Anomaloglossus baeobatrachus. Next base: position 419,953,241 of record NC_134356.1, on the reverse strand, counting down.
TTCGTGACGCCAGATCTGTGGAGCCCTACAGGTGCGGTGCAGCAGTGTATTACCCTTAGGGACTCCACGGGATGGGACGGTCTGGTCACAGGTAGGGAACCTTCGTTTTGGGATACGTCGTGACGCCACTCTCAGAATTGCGGTCAGTGCGGACCGCCACTGCAGGTTAAGGAATGCCTGGGGCTGATGGTGGGTGCAGTAGGTTGTAATAGCCTCCTGAGAGTAAGGCAAGCCCCAGGTCCCTGTGTATGTGGGTGGGACCACAGGTCGCAGAATGACTCAAACACAGTCCAAGAAGTCTTTTAACGTGTTTACTCACTGTTTAGAGGTCACGGTGAGATGCCCGGGCGACACTGTGATAACCAGGTGGAACCAGGAATTCCAGGAGGCCGTTCTGAGGGTAGCTGTCCGCTCGCCCTCCTTGCACTCTTTTTGTTTGGGAGGATCCCTTGCTTGAAGCGTGGTAGGACTCCTCCAGGGAAGCTGTTACTACCCTGCTCCCCTCTCTCTGGCCCGTCTGCCGGCAGCGTGGCCTTGGTGGGATGGCTTCTGGCCCTGTCCCCTTATGGGCCTGGTGATTGCTGCTTGGCTCGATCTCTGTGTAGTAGTGGTGAGGGCATAAAGTACCCCCCACCTGTAGGTTAAGCAGCTCTGGATGATTTGCTGCCTGTACTGGGGATCTGTTTCCCCTTGCGTGCTCGGATACCAGGATCTCCGTACTCAGCCACCCCTCTCTCTGGATGTCTTTCAGGCCGACCCACGGTACCCTTTCTCCCCCGCTTTCAGCTACTGCACTCCTCAGGACCCGTCTGACACGAGAGACCCTCTGCTCCCTTCCACACACTTTCACCTCCAGCTCCAGACCACCCTCACTTCCTCTCTGCCCTGCTTCCTAGCAACCAGCCTCTGAGCACACCCCTTGCTGGGAATTGAAAGTTAACCCCTACTGGCTACCCAAGGGTCCCTTCTAGTGGTGTGGGAGACCTGGTCACTATGTGTTTGTGTGTGCACCTCATCCTGGCCTTTGGAAATTACCTGGAAGCATTGTCCCCGCATGGGTGCAATACTCTGTGGTGCCTGACCAGGTCAGGGGCGCCACACATCCCGCAACCCCGGCTCGCACAGCCCGTACCCTGTAACACAGCGCACCTGTGAGCAGCCAGCTTACAAGCACAGCTATCTTCAGGTCACGAGATGTCCGTATGCTGCTGACCTCACACACCATGACGCATGTGATGTGGGCGTGCGGTTTCTCGCCTCTCCCCTCCATCATTATGATGCTAGTGTGGGCGGGCGGAGGTGACGGCTGGCACATGGGCAGTACTATGTTGACGTGATGTTAAAGTCATTGTGTAGTCCTATGTGATTATATCCTAACATGAGTAAACTAGCAGTATTTTAAGCTTATTTCATAAATGGAATTTATTCTAAAGCATATAATAAAATGTAAATGAGATAAATGAAAACCAACACGGATCAACAATAGAGAACACTTTCAGATACCTGCAAGTTATTGGTGTTAATCTGGCACCTGGTGCTAATCTCCTTAAGTATTTGACAAACCCTATTTAACTGGCAGCCTGACTTTCCAGTTAACACTGACTTTGCAAAAATGGTGTGCCGTTCCAAAGTGACTGAAACCCACCAGTAGTAGGTTGTCCAGAAGAAGGCCAAAGAGGTGACCCTATCAGCCATAAGAAGAGAAGTTGTTCGTTCCAAGTCTGTGATTTTGAGAATATTGCATCTTTACAATGTCACAAACTCTTTCCAGTACCGCAAGAATGCTGGTCAGCTTCGAAAGACAAATGCAAAACAGGACAGGATAATGTGGAGAATCTAAATGGGTAATCATTTCAACACTGCAGCTGGAATTTCTTGGCAGTTCAGCACTGAACAGGGTAAGGATCTGTCTCATCATACAGTGTCACGACATTTAAGAGCATTTGGACTGAAAGCCCACTCTGTAGTGGCAAATCCTGTTATTAGCAGAAAAAATGAAAAGGCTAAATTCACCTTTGGTGAGGAGCATGTTGTGTGGACAGAGGAGAATTGGTCCACAGTTCATTTTAGTGATGAAAGTGAGTTTAATTTATTTGGGTCTGATGAGAAACATTATGTTCATCGACAAACTGGGGAAAGACTGAGCCCAAATTGTGTTAAGAAGTCAGTGAAAAGTGGTAGGGGAGGTGTCATGGTTTGGGGAATGTTTTCTGCTGCAGGAGTTGGACCTCTCATATAGCTACATGGCAGATTGAATGCAAGGGTCTATCAGAACCTTTTTCAACAACACGTGATTACTTACTTGCGTTCATCACTCAATTGGCCAGCAATTTTCATACAGAACAATGCTCCCTGTCACACACCAAAACGGGTAAAGCAGTTTCTTGAAACAGAAAACATTGAAACAAGAGTCCTTTTCTAAACCCGATAGAAAACCTCTGGAAAATCATTGGTGACAAAGTTATGGCCAAGAAACCAATAACAGTCATAGAACTGTGGAAGAGACTAGAAGGAGTGGACCAAAATCACACCAGAGCAGTGTGAGAGAGTAGTGATGTCCTGTGGCCGCAGATGTGCTCACGTCATTCAAAGCAAAGTCCTCTACACTTCCTACTGATTGGTGACTGTTGTTGTTTCAGAAAATTTAGTTATAATCTTTCTCTCTGCTACAGTCATTGTTGTCCTCTAATTATAGTCATCATGTTTTGAGCAAAATAAAGATTTTATGTTGATAAACTTTGGATCTTTAGTAAAACACTGTTCTAGTGGCATGGTGTACCCCTTACAAAAAACCTTCAAATGTTGATCAATGTAGATCACATTATTTCGGGAAAAAAGCAAATGATCATCTTCTCTAATTTAATCTCCCATATGTATATATACTGTGCTGCGTGTATATGTATATATATATATATATATATATACACAGTATATATATATATATATATATACACAGTATATATATATATATATATATATATATATATACACAGTATATATATATATATATATATATATATACACAGTATATATATATATATATATATATATACACACACACAGTATATATATATATATATGTACACATGCACAGTATATATATATATATTGTGAGACTGTGACCGGGGTTATCTATGACGGCCGGTATGTCTCGCCCCGGTTGTGCTCACTCCATGATAGAAAGTAAATCCACTCTAGGGTTAATGCTGTTTCCTTACAGGCTGAAGGAAGGGTTAAATGGAAACAGGAACAAGGGCAGGTGTGCCGGGTGTGAGGGAGTGAACAGAACTCCCTGAGTTCTCTGCTGGAGAGGCACATGTATATTGTTGTGGACTTTTGTTTGGACATTAAAACCGTGTGCTGTGAACCTTAATGCCTGGATCCCGTGTCTTCTGCTGCGCAGCCCACCGTGCTACCTCACATATGGTGGAAAATCGGCGGGCATGCCAGCCCGGTGAGGTGTAGCATCCATCCCTGGTGACCCAGTAGCACATGTCCTGGATTTGAGCGGCTATACTACAGCCCAAACCCGGCGACGCCATGGAGGACATACTACAGCAGCTGGCTCAGGCTAATGCACAGCAACAACAGGCTAATGCACAGCAACAAGAGACCAATGCACACCTGCTCCGGGCGTTGGAACGTCAGCAGCAATCCTTGCAAGTGCAGGACAAAAAGCACCAAGAACAGCTGGTTCAGGCCAATGCACGTCAGCAGCAAGCCTTACAATTGCAGGAACAAAGACATCAAGAACAGATGGTTCTCCTGGCCAAGTCGATCCGTGCCGGACCGGCAGCAACAACCCCGGGACCGGGTGATGACGGCAGCGTCCGGAAAGCGGTGAGACAAGCGTTGCAAAAGATGACCCCGGGGGATGATGTGGAAGCGTTCCTGGCGGTGTTTGAGCGGGTGGCCGAGCGGGAAAAGCTGCCGACCCCCCAGTGGGCTGAGGTATTGTCACCCTATCTGACGGGGGAACCCCAAAAAGCGTACCTGGACCTCTGTACCGAGGACGCCATTGACTATGTGACCCTGAAAGCCGAAATACTGGCTCGGTTGGGGGTGAATACCTATGTACGGGCTCAGCGGGTAAATCAGTGGTTCTATGAGGAAGCCAAACCCGTACGCTCCCAGGCCTATGACTTGTTGCATCTTGTAAAAAAGTGGTTGCAGCCTGACACTCTGAGCCCGGCGCAAATGGTGGAAAGGGTAGTAGTGGATCGTTTTGTGCGCACTTTACCCGTCACCGTTCAACGGTGGGTAGGACAGGGTGACCCGAGTACCCTCGACCAATTAGTGTCCCTGGTAGAGCGGCATGTGGCTACGCAGGACTTGATACGGGACACTGAGACTTTGCGTACCGCCCGTCGGTCCGGCCCCTCCAAGCCTAGGGCCAAGGACCCACCGCTGACAACGGTGCAGGAGTCCCCTACCGTCCCGTCTGAGGCCGCGGCCGCCATTCCTGAGGTCCGGAAGGTTCTGTACCCTAAACGACAACCCGTCAAGGGGGTTTCCGTCCCCATTAGATGTTGGCGATGCCAGCGGGTGGGACATATGGAAGCCCAGTGTCCACTCACCACGGAGCCCATGGATTGTGGGGTTACCCGGCGGGGTTCAATGTATGCTCAGGTGGTGTGTACCGCTGACCTGGTCTCCCCAGAGACGGAGCCCCACTTGTGCCAAATACAGGTGAATGGATGTCCGGTTACAGGATTGTTGGATTCCGGAAGCTTAGTGACCCTTGTGCGATCCACCTTGAGGGCTAAAGTAAAGGCCACAGGATGTACCGTGGGGGTGGTTTGCATACATGGGGACCGCCGAGACTATCCCACAGGGATTGTCACCATCACAGCACCTTGCGGTCAGGTGCAACATGAGGTGGGACTTCTTAACACTCTTCCCTATGACGTGATCCTAGGAAGGGATCTGCCCTATTTTTGGACTTTATGGAAGGGACCCCCTAAGTCTCCTCAGATATTGGTCAGTCCGGGACCTGAGCCCTACAATCCTGAATCCGGGACACCTGCCGTTGGGGTCCCCATGATAGGGACAGAATGTGAACCCGATAGGTCGCCCCTAGAGGTATTGGCAGGAGAGGCTGAGACGGTCGAACCCATCCCGGAGTTGGAGGCGTCCACGGATACGTTTGGGACTGCCCAACTCCAGGACCCTACATTAATACATGCCCGGAGTCGGGTGACAGTAATTGACGGGGTGGCACAGCTGCCCGGTGCCCAGGTAAGGTACCCCCATTTCGCTCTTAAGCAGGATTTACTCTACCGGGTAGATGAAATACGGGGCGTGGGGGTAGAGCAGTTGGTGGTGCCCCAACCGCATCGTCGGCGGTTCCTCGACTTGGCTCATAAACACCTGATGAGTGGCCACCTAGGGGTCAAGAAAACGCAGGAGCGAATATTGCAAAGGTTCTATTGGCCCGGAGTCTTTGGGGAGGTAAAACGGTTCTGCGAAACCTGCCCGGAGTGTCAGCTTACCGCACCCCTGACCCATTTTCGCAGTCCGTTGGTACCGTTATCCATTATAGAAGTCCCTTTTGAACGGATAGGGATGGATCTGGTGGGGCCCCTCGTAAAGTCCGCTCGAGGGTACCAACACATCCTAGTGATCGTTGACTATGCCACCCGGTATCCAGAGGCGATACCTCTCAGACATACTGCAGCAAAGCTTATAGCTCGGGAGTTGTTTGCTGTGTTCTGCCGGGTGGGGTTGCCCAAGGAGATCCTTACGGATCAGGGGACCCCATTCATGTCTAAAGTGACCAAAGAGCTATGCCGGCTACTCCAGATCAAGCAGTTGCGTACGTCTGTGTATCATCCTCAAACGGACGGTTTAGTCGAGCGTTTCAATAAAACCCTGGAAACCATGCTCAAAAGGGTAATTTCAAAAGACGGGAAAGACTGGGATATGATGCTTCCCTATTTGATGTTTGCCATCTGTGAGGTGCCACAGGCATCCACGGGGTTTTCGCCTTTTGAATTGTTATACGGGCGACATCCCCGGGGATTGTTGGACCTGGCAAAGGAAACATGGGAGCAAGAGCCCACCCCCCATAAAAGTGTGATTGAACACATTTTAGGTATGCAGAACCGCATAAGCGCGGTCATGCCAATTGTGAAGGAGCATTTACAGGAGGCTCAGGCCGCGCAAAGCGGCCGCTACAATAGACAAGCCACCGTGCGGACCTTTAAACCCGGGGATCGGGTGTTGGTATTAATCCCCACGGCGGAGAGTAAATTCCTGGCTCAGTGGCAAGGCCCCTACGAGATAAAGGAAAGAGTCGGGGTGGTTAACTATAAAGTATTGCAGCCCGGTAGGCGGAAACCTGAACAAATATACCATGTTAACCTATTAAAACCTTGGCAGGAACGGGAAAGCCTGATGGCTGTTTTTTCCCCATCTCCCTCCTCTTCGGGTCGTTCACCTCCGGCTCCAGCGACCTCCGGAGAGGACGAACCGGAAGTAAGGATTGGAGAAGCCCTCACCAAGACTCAGAGGCGAGAAGCCAGACGGTTGGTTCAGCAGAACCCCGATGTCTTCTCCGAGCTGCCCGGTAGGACCAGTCTGATACGACATGATATTGTCACCGAGCCCCACCTGAAGGTA